>NW_027641091.1:0-2400000 GCF_949752795.1 Hyperoodon ampullatus
TGACAATCGCATGGAGCTTGCTATGACAGGGGTCATAGAGAATTGCGATGACAAGTGCATGGAGAATTGTGATGACAAGATCATTTAACATTGTGATGAGAAGTGTCACGCAGCATTGTGATGACAAGGACGTGGAGAATTGTAATGACATGGGACATGGAGCATTGTGATGAACAGGGCATGGAGAATTGTGATAGCAAGACCGTGGAGCATTGTGATGAAAAGACCATGGATAATTATGATGAAGAGCGTCATGGATCATTGTAATGACAATGGGCATGGAGCATTGTGATGACAGGTGTCATGGAGCATTGTGATGAGAGGGTTCATGGAGCATTGTGATGACAAGGGTAATGGAACACTGTGATGAGAAGGTCATGGGGCATTGGCCTGAAAATGTTCATGGAGTATTGTGATGACAGTGGTCAAGGAGCATTGTGATGACAAGGGAATGGAGCATTGTGATAACAAGGTCCTGGAGCAGTGTGATGAGAAGACCATGGAGCCTTGTGATGACAAGTCTCATGGAGCATTCTGATGAATAGGGGCATGGAGCATTGTGATTACAGGGGTCTTGGAGCATTGTGATGACAAGGGCATGGAGCATTCTGATGACATGTGTAATGGATTTTTGTGATGACAAGGGCATGGAGCATTGTGATTACAGGGGTCTTGGAGCATTGTGATGACAAGGGTCATGGAGCCTTGGATGCCAAGGCGGTGGAACATTGTGATGGCAGGGTTCATGGAACATTGTTATGACAGGGGTAATGGAACATTGTGATGACAAAGGCATGGAACATTGGCTTGAAAATTTCATGGATTATTGTGATGAGATTCGGCATGGAACACTGTGATGACTAGGGCACGGAACACTGTGATACATGTGTTATGGAGGATTGTAATGACAAGGGCATGGAACATTGTGCTGAGAAGAGTATTGAGCTTTGTGATGACAAGCGTCATGGAGCATTGTGTTGAAAAGGGCATGGAGCAATGTGATGAGAGGTTTCATGTAGCATTGTGATGAAATTGCATGGAGCATTGTGATGCCAAGGGTCATGGAGCTTTGTGATGACAAACGTCATGGAGCATTTTGATGACAAGGTCGTGGTGCATTGTGATGAGAAGGGCAGGGAGCTTTGTGATGACAAGGGTCACAGACCACTGTGATAAAAATTTCATGGAGCATTGTGGTGACAAAGGTCACAGAGCTTTGTGTGACGAGGTCATGGACCATTGTGATGACAAGTGACATGAAGCACTGTGATGACTGGAGTCAGGGAGCATTGTGATAACAGGGGTCTTGGAGCATTGTGATGAAAAGGGAATGGATCATTGTGATGAAAAAGGCATGGAGCCTTGTCATGACAGTGTTCAAGGAGCTTACTGATGACAAGTGACAGGGAGAATTGTGATGCCTAATGTATTGAGCATTGTGGTGACAAAGGTCATGGAGCATTGTGATGATAAGGGCATGTAGCACTTTGATGACAGTGGTCATGGAACATTGTGATGACAGGGGTGAGCAAGTATTGTGATGACTAGTGATGGAACATTGTGATATATGTGGTGAGAGAGCATTTTAATGAGAAGTGCATGGAGCATTGTGATGACAAGTATTATGGAGCATAGCGATGAAAAGGATGTGGAGCGTTGTGAAGAAAACAGCATGGCACATTGTGATGACATGTGTCATGGAGCATTGTGCTGACAAGGGCATGGAGAATTTTGATGACAAGTGTCATGGAGCATTGTGCTGACAAAGGCATGGAGCATTGTGATGAAAAGGGACACAGAGCATTGTGATGAAAATTTCATGGAACGTTGTGGTGACAAGGATCACAGAGCCTCGTGTGACGAGGGCATGGACGTTTGTGAGGACAAAGGTCATGAATCATTGTGATGACTGGAGTCACGGAGCATTGTGATGACAAGGGAAATGGAGCATTGTGATGACAAGGGCATGGAGCAATGTGATGACAGGGGCATGGAACATTGGTCTGACATGTTTCATGGATTATTGTGATGACAGTGGACATGGTGCATTGTGATAACAAGGGCATGGAACATTGTGATGACAAAGTCATGGAGTATTGTGAAGACAGGTGTCAGGGAGCATTGTGATGACATATGTCATTGTCCAATGTGATGACAATGGCATGGAGCATTGTGATAACAAGTGTCATGTAGGATTTTGATGACAAAGGTAATGGAGCATTTTGATGACAAGGGCTTGGAACATTGCGATGACAAGGGTCATGGAGCATTGTGATGACAAGGGCATGGAACATTCTGATGAAAAGGTGCATGGAGCATTGAGATTACAGGTGTTTTGAAGCAATGTGTTTACAACGGCATGGAGCATTTTGATGAGAAGGCAATGGAGCATTCTAATGACATGCGTCATGGAGCTTTTTGATGACAAGGACATGGAGCATTGTGATTACATGGGTTTTGGAGCATTGTGATGAAAAGGAAATGGGTCATTGTGATGAAAAATGCATGGAGCCTTTCCATGACAGGGTTCAAGGAGCATACTCATGACAACTGTCAGGGAGCATTGTGATGATAAGTGTATTGAGCATTGTGATGACAAAGAACATGGAGCATTGTGATGAGAAGACCATGGATAATTGTGATGAGCATCGTCATGGGGCATTGTGATGACAAGTGTTATGGAACATTGTGATCAGAAGGGTTTGGTGCATTGTGATGACAGAGGTCATTGAGCATTTTGATTTCATTGTGATTACAATAGCATGAAATATTATGGTGATGGGCAGGGTGCATTGTGATGACAGGGATCATGGAGCATTGAGATGAAAAGGGGCATGGAGCATTGTGATTACAGGGGTGTCGGAGCATTGCGATGACAAGGGCATGGAGCATTGTGAAGACAAGGCCGTAGAACATTGAGATGGCAGGGGTCATGGAGCATTGTTATGACAGGAGAAATGGAGCATTGTGAAGACAAGGGCAAGGAGAATTGTGATTACAGGGGTCATGGAATATTGTGATGACAGGGGTGAGGGAGTATTGTGATGACTAGTGATGGAACATTGTGATATCAGTGGTGAGAAAGCATTTTGTGGAGAAGTGCATGGAGCATTGTGATGACAAGGTTAATGGTGCATTTTGATGACAAGGATGTGGAGCATTGTGATGACAAGTGCATGGTGCATTGTGATGACATGGGTTATGGAGCATTGTGCGGACAAAGGCAAGGAGCTTTGTGATGACAAGGGTCACAGAGCATTGTGATAAAAATTTCATGGAGCATTGTGGTGACAAAGGTCACAGAGCTTTGTGTGACGAGGCCATGGACCATTGTGAGGACAAATGTCATGAAGCATTGTGATGACTGGAGTCACGGAGCATTGTGATAACAGGGGTCTTGGAGCATTGTGATGAAAAGGGAATGGATCATTGTGATGAAAAAGGCATGGAGCCTTGTCATGACAGTGTTCAAGGAGCATAATGTTGACAAGTGTCAGCGAGCATTTGATGCCAAGTGTATTGAGCATTGTGGTGACAAAGATCATGGAGCATTGTGATGAGAAGACCTTGTATAATTGTGATGACGAGCGTCATGGGGCATGTGATGACAAGTGTTATGGAACATTGTGATCAGAAGGGTTTGGAGCATTGTGATGACAGAGGACATGGAGCATTTTAATTTCATTGTGATGACAATAGAATGAAATATTATAGTGTTGGGCATGGTGCATTGTGATGACAGTGTTCATGGAGCATTGAGATGAAAAGGGGCATTGAGAATTGTGATTACAGAGGTTTGGGGCATTGTTATGACAAGGGCATGGAGCATTGTGATGAGAAGGCCGTGGAGCATTCTGATGACATGCCTCATGGAGCTTTGTGATGACAAGGGCATGGAGAATTGTGATTACAGGGGTCATGGAATATTGTGATGACGGGGGTGAGGGAGTATTGTGATGACTAGTGATGAAACATTGTGATATCAGTGGTGAGAAGGCATTTTGAGGAGAAGTGCATGGAGCATAGTTATGACAAGGTTTATGGAGCATTTTGATGACAATGATGTGGAGCATTGTGATGACAAGTGCATGGTGCATTGTGATGACATGGGTTATGGAGCATTGTGCTGACACGCGCATCGAGCATTGTGATGAAAAGGGTCATGGAGCATTGTGCTGACAAAGGCATGGAGCTTTGTGATGACAAGGGTCACAGAGCATTGTGATAAAAATTTCATGGAGCATTGTGGTGACAAAGATCACAGAGCTTTGTGTGACCAGGTCATGAACCATTGTGATGACAAATGTCATGAAGCATTGTGATGACTGAAGTCACAGAGCATTGTGATAACAGTGGTCTTGGAGCATTGTAATGAAAAGGGAATGGAACATTGTGATGAAATAGGCATGGATCGTTGTCATGACAGTGTTCAAGGGGCATACTAATGACAAGTGTCATGGAGCATTGTGATGACAAGTGTATTGAGCATTGTGGTGACAAAGGTCATGGAGCATTGTGATGAGAAGACCTTGCATAATTGTGATGACGAGCGTCATGGGGCATGTGATGACAAATGTTATGGAACATTGTGATCAGAAGGGTTTGGAGCATTGTGATGACAGACGACATGGAGCATTTTGATTTCATTGTGATGACAATAGCATGAATCATTATGATGATGGGCATGGTGCATTGTGATGACAGTGTTCATGGAGCATTGAGATGAAAAGTACAATGGAGAATTGTGATTACAGAGGTCTTGGAGCATTGTGATGACAAGGGTCATGGAGCCTTGTGATGAAAACCCCGCGGAACATTGTGATGGCAGGGGTCAAGGAACATTGTTATGACAGGTGTAATGGAGCATTGTGATGGCAAGGGCATGGAGCAATGTGATGAGAGATTTCATTGAGCATTGTGATGACAATGGCATGGAGCATTGTGATGCCAAGGGTCATGGAGTTTTGTGATGACAAATGTCATGGGGCATTTTGATGACAAGGGCGTGGTGCATTGTGATGAGAAGGGCAGGGAGCATTGTGATGACAGGGTCATGGAGCAATTTGAATAAAATGGTCATGGAATATTTGGATGACAGGGGTTATGGAACATTGTGATATCAGGGGTCACGAAGCATTGTGATGAAATGGGTCATGGAGCATTTTGTGACAGGGGTTATGGAACATTGTGATTTCAGGGGTCATGGAGCATTGTGTTGATTAGGGCATGTAGCACTGTGATGACAGTGGTCATGGAACATTATGATGACAGGGTTGAGCGAGTATTGTGATGACTAGTGATGGAACATTGTGATATATGTGGTGAGAGAGCATTTTGATGAGAAGTGCATGGAGCATTGTGATGACAAATTTTATGGAGCATAGCGATGAATAGGATGTGGAGCATTGTGATGAAAAGAGCATGGCACATTGTGATGACTTGTGTCATGGAGCATTTTGCTGACAAAGGCATGGAGCTTTGTGATGCCAAGGGTCACAGAGCATTGAGATAAAAATTTCATGGATCATTGTGGTGACAAAGGTCACAGAGCTTTGTGTGACGAGGTCATGGACTATTGTGATGACAAATGTCATGAAGCATTGTGATGACTGGAGTCACGGAGCATTGTGATGACAGGGGTCATGGAGCATTGCTCTGACAAGATTTATGGATTATTTTGATGAGAGTGGGCATGGCGCATTGTGATGACAAGGGCATGGAACATTGTGATGACAAGGTCATGGAGTATTGTGAAGACAGGTGTCCGGGAGCATTGTGATGACATATGTCATTGTCCATTTTGATGACAATGGCATGGAGCATTGTGATACCAAGTGTCATGGAGGATTGTGATGACAAAGGTAATGGAGCATTTTGATGACAAGGGCTTGGAATATTGTGATGACAAGGGTCATGGAGCATTGTGATGACAATGGCATGGAGCATTCTGATGACAAGTGCCATTGAGAATTTTGATGACAACGTCGTGAAGCATGGTGATGACAATCGCATGGAGCTTGCTATGACAGGGGTCATAGAGAATTGCGATGACAAGTGCATGGAGAATTGTGATGACAAGATCATTTAACATTGTGATGAGAAGTGTCACGCAGCATTGTGATGACAAGGACGTGGAGAATTGTAATGACATGGGACATGGAGCATTGTGATGAACAGGGCATGGAGAATTGTGATAGCAAGACCGTGGAGCATTGTGATGAAAAGACCATGGATAATTATGATGAAGAGCGTCATGGATCATTGTAATGACAATGGGCATGGAGCATTGTGATGACAGGTGTCATGGAGCATTGTGATGAGAGGGTTCATGGAGCATTGTGATGACAAGGGTAATGGAACACTGTGATGAGAAGGTCATGGGGCATTGGCCTGAAAATGTTCATGGAGTATTGTGATGACAGTGGTCAAGGAGCATTGTGATGACAAGGGAATGGAGCATTGTGATAACAAGGTCCTGGAGCAGTGTGATGAGAAGACCATGGAGCCTTGTGATGACAAGTCTCATGGAGCATTCTGATGAATAGGGGCATGGAGCATTGTGATTACAGGGGTCTTGGAGCATTGTGATGACAAGGGCATGGAGCATTCTGATGACATGTGTAATGGATTTTTGTGATGACAAGGGCATGGAGCATTGTGATTACAGGGGTCTTGGAGCATTGTGATGACAAGGGTCATGGAGCCTTGGATGCCAAGGCGGTGGAACATTGTGATGGCAGGGTTCATGGAACATTGTTATGACAGGGGTAATGGAACATTGTGATGACAAAGGCATGGAACATTGGCTTGAAAATTTCATGGATTATTGTGATGAGATTCGGCATGGAACACTGTGATGACTAGGGCACGGAACACTGTGATACATGTGTTATGGAGGATTGTAATGACAAGGGCATGGAACATTGTGCTGAGAAGAGTATTGAGCTTTGTGATGACAAGCGTCATGGAGCATTGTGTTGAAAAGGGCATGGAGCAATGTGATGAGAGGTTTCATGTAGCATTGTGATGAAATTGCATGGAGCATTGTGATGCCAAGGGTCATGGAGCTTTGTGATGACAAACGTCATGGAGCATTTTGATGACAAGGTCGTGGTGCATTGTGATGAGAAGGGCAGGGAGCTTTGTGATGACAAGGGTCACAGACCACTGTGATAAAAATTTCATGGAGCATTGTGGTGACAAAGGTCACAGAGCTTTGTGTGACGAGGTCATGGACCATTGTGATGACAAGTGACATGAAGCACTGTGATGACTGGAGTCAGGGAGCATTGTGATAACAGGGGTCTTGGAGCATTGTGATGAAAAGGGAATGGATCATTGTGATGAAAAAGGCATGGAGCCTTGTCATGACAGTGTTCAAGGAGCTTACTGATGACAAGTGACAGGGAGAATTGTGATGCCTAATGTATTGAGCATTGTGGTGACAAAGGTCATGGAGCATTGTGATGATAAGGGCATGTAGCACTTTGATGACAGTGGTCATGGAACATTGTGATGACAGGGGTGAGCAAGTATTGTGATGACTAGTGATGGAACATTGTGATATATGTGGTGAGAGAGCATTTTAATGAGAAGTGCATGGAGCATTGTGATGACAAGTATTATGGAGCATAGCGATGAAAAGGATGTGGAGCGTTGTGAAGAAAACAGCATGGCACATTGTGATGACATGTGTCATGGAGCATTGTGCTGACAAGGGCATGGAGAATTTTGATGACAAGTGTCATGGAGCATTGTGCTGACAAAGGCATGGAGCATTGTGATGAAAAGGGACACAGAGCATTGTGATGAAAATTTCATGGAACGTTGTGGTGACAAGGATCACAGAGCCTCGTGTGACGAGGGCATGGACGTTTGTGAGGACAAAGGTCATGAATCATTGTGATGACTGGAGTCACGGAGCATTGTGATGACAAGGGAAATGGAGCATTGTGATGACAAGGGCATGGAGCAATGTGATGACAGGGGCATGGAACATTGGTCTGACATGTTTCATGGATTATTGTGATGACAGTGGACATGGTGCATTGTGATAACAAGGGCATGGAACATTGTGATGACAAAGTCATGGAGTATTGTGAAGACAGGTGTCAGGGAGCATTGTGATGACATATGTCATTGTCCAATGTGATGACAATGGCATGGAGCATTGTGATAACAAGTGTCATGTAGGATTTTGATGACAAAGGTAATGGAGCATTTTGATGACAAGGGCTTGGAACATTGCGATGACAAGGGTCATGGAGCATTGTGATGACAAGGGCATGGAACATTCTGATGAAAAGGTGCATGGAGCATTGAGATTACAGGTGTTTTGAAGCAATGTGTTTACAACGGCATGGAGCATTTTGATGAGAAGGCAATGGAGCATTCTAATGACATGCGTCATGGAGCTTTTTGATGACAAGGACATGGAGCATTGTGATTACATGGGTTTTGGAGCATTGTGATGAAAAGGAAATGGGTCATTGTGATGAAAAATGCATGGAGCCTTTCCATGACAGGGTTCAAGGAGCATACTCATGACAACTGTCAGGGAGCATTGTGATGATAAGTGTATTGAGCATTGTGATGACAAAGAACATGGAGCATTGTGATGAGAAGACCATGGATAATTGTGATGAGCATCGTCATGGGGCATTGTGATGACAAGTGTTATGGAACATTGTGATCAGAAGGGTTTGGTGCATTGTGATGACAGAGGTCATTGAGCATTTTGATTTCATTGTGATTACAATAGCATGAAATATTATGGTGATGGGCAGGGTGCATTGTGATGACAGGGATCATGGAGCATTGAGATGAAAAGGGGCATGGAGCATTGTGATTACAGGGGTGTCGGAGCATTGCGATGACAAGGGCATGGAGCATTGTGAAGACAAGGCCGTAGAACATTGAGATGGCAGGGGTCATGGAGCATTGTTATGACAGGAGAAATGGAGCATTGTGAAGACAAGGGCAAGGAGAATTGTGATTACAGGGGTCATGGAATATTGTGATGACAGGGGTGAGGGAGTATTGTGATGACTAGTGATGGAACATTGTGATATCAGTGGTGAGAAAGCATTTTGTGGAGAAGTGCATGGAGCATTGTGATGACAAGGTTAATGGTGCATTTTGATGACAAGGATGTGGAGCATTGTGATGACAAGTGCATGGTGCATTGTGATGACATGGGTTATGGAGCATTGTGCGGACAAAGGCAAGGAGCTTTGTGATGACAAGGGTCACAGAGCATTGTGATAAAAATTTCATGGAGCATTGTGGTGACAAAGGTCACAGAGCTTTGTGTGACGAGGCCATGGACCATTGTGAGGACAAATGTCATGAAGCATTGTGATGACTGGAGTCACGGAGCATTGTGATAACAGGGGTCTTGGAGCATTGTGATGAAAAGGGAATGGATCATTGTGATGAAAAAGGCATGGAGCCTTGTCATGACAGTGTTCAAGGAGCATAATGTTGACAAGTGTCAGCGAGCATTTGATGCCAAGTGTATTGAGCATTGTGGTGACAAAGATCATGGAGCATTGTGATGAGAAGACCTTGTATAATTGTGATGACGAGCGTCATGGGGCATGTGATGACAAGTGTTATGGAACATTGTGATCAGAAGGGTTTGGAGCATTGTGATGACAGAGGACATGGAGCATTTTAATTTCATTGTGATGACAATAGAATGAAATATTATAGTGTTGGGCATGGTGCATTGTGATGACAGTGTTCATGGAGCATTGAGATGAAAAGGGGCATTGAGAATTGTGATTACAGAGGTTTGGGGCATTGTTATGACAAGGGCATGGAGCATTGTGATGAGAAGGCCGTGGAGCATTCTGATGACATGCCTCATGGAGCTTTGTGATGACAAGGGCATGGAGAATTGTGATTACAGGGGTCATGGAATATTGTGATGACGGGGGTGAGGGAGTATTGTGATGACTAGTGATGAAACATTGTGATATCAGTGGTGAGAAGGCATTTTGAGGAGAAGTGCATGGAGCATAGTTATGACAAGGTTTATGGAGCATTTTGATGACAATGATGTGGAGCATTGTGATGACAAGTGCATGGTGCATTGTGATGACATGGGTTATGGAGCATTGTGCTGACACGCGCATCGAGCATTGTGATGAAAAGGGTCATGGAGCATTGTGCTGACAAAGGCATGGAGCTTTGTGATGACAAGGGTCACAGAGCATTGTGATAAAAATTTCATGGAGCATTGTGGTGACAAAGATCACAGAGCTTTGTGTGACCAGGTCATGAACCATTGTGATGACAAATGTCATGAAGCATTGTGATGACTGAAGTCACAGAGCATTGTGATAACAGTGGTCTTGGAGCATTGTAATGAAAAGGGAATGGAACATTGTGATGAAATAGGCATGGATCGTTGTCATGACAGTGTTCAAGGGGCATACTAATGACAAGTGTCATGGAGCATTGTGATGACAAGTGTATTGAGCATTGTGGTGACAAAGGTCATGGAGCATTGTGATGAGAAGACCTTGCATAATTGTGATGACGAGCGTCATGGGGCATGTGATGACAAATGTTATGGAACATTGTGATCAGAAGGGTTTGGAGCATTGTGATGACAGACGACATGGAGCATTTTGATTTCATTGTGATGACAATAGCATGAATCATTATGATGATGGGCATGGTGCATTGTGATGACAGTGTTCATGGAGCATTGAGATGAAAAGTACAATGGAGAATTGTGATTACAGAGGTCTTGGAGCATTGTGATGACAAGGGTCATGGAGCCTTGTGATGAAAACCCCGCGGAACATTGTGATGGCAGGGGTCAAGGAACATTGTTATGACAGGTGTAATGGAGCATTGTGATGGCAAGGGCATGGAGCAATGTGATGAGAGATTTCATTGAGCATTGTGATGACAATGGCATGGAGCATTGTGATGCCAAGGGTCATGGAGTTTTGTGATGACAAATGTCATGGGGCATTTTGATGACAAGGGCGTGGTGCATTGTGATGAGAAGGGCAGGGAGCATTGTGATGACAGGGTCATGGAGCAATTTGAATAAAATGGTCATGGAATATTTGGATGACAGGGGTTATGGAACATTGTGATATCAGGGGTCACGAAGCATTGTGATGAAATGGGTCATGGAGCATTTTGTGACAGGGGTTATGGAACATTGTGATTTCAGGGGTCATGGAGCATTGTGTTGATTAGGGCATGTAGCACTGTGATGACAGTGGTCATGGAACATTATGATGACAGGGTTGAGCGAGTATTGTGATGACTAGTGATGGAACATTGTGATATATGTGGTGAGAGAGCATTTTGATGAGAAGTGCATGGAGCATTGTGATGACAAATTTTATGGAGCATAGCGATGAATAGGATGTGGAGCATTGTGATGAAAAGAGCATGGCACATTGTGATGACTTGTGTCATGGAGCATTTTGCTGACAAAGGCATGGAGCTTTGTGATGCCAAGGGTCACAGAGCATTGAGATAAAAATTTCATGGATCATTGTGGTGACAAAGGTCACAGAGCTTTGTGTGACGAGGTCATGGACTATTGTGATGACAAATGTCATGAAGCATTGTGATGACTGGAGTCACGGAGCATTGTGATGACAGGGGTCATGGAGCATTGCTCTGACAAGATTTATGGATTATTTTGATGAGAGTGGGCATGGCGCATTGTGATGACAAGGGCATGGAACATTGTGATGACAAGGTCATGGAGTATTGTGAAGACAGGTGTCCGGGAGCATTGTGATGACATATGTCATTGTCCATTTTGATGACAATGGCATGGAGCATTGTGATACCAAGTGTCATGGAGGATTGTGATGACAAAGGTAATGGAGCATTTTGATGACAAGGGCTTGGAATATTGTGATGACAAGGGTCATGGAGCATTGTGATGACAATGGCATGGAGCATTCTGATGACAAGTGCCATTGAGAATTTTGATGACAACGTCGTGAAGCATGGTGATGACAATCGCATGGAGCTTGCTATGACAGGGGTCATAGAGAATTGCGATGACAAGTGCATGGAGAATTGTGATGACAAGATCATTTAACATTGTGATGAGAAGTGTCACGCAGCATTGTGATGACAAGGACGTGGAGAATTGTAATGACATGGGACATGGAGCATTGTGATGAACAGGGCATGGAGAATTGTGATAGCAAGACCGTGGAGCATTGTGATGAAAAGACCATGGATAATTATGATGAAGAGCGTCATGGATCATTGTAATGACAATGGGCATGGAGCATTGTGATGACAGGTGTCATGGAGCATTGTGATGAGAGGGTTCATGGAGCATTGTGATGACAAGGGTAATGGAACACTGTGATGAGAAGGTCATGGGGCATTGGCCTGAAAATGTTCATGGAGTATTGTGATGACAGTGGTCAAGGAGCATTGTGATGACAAGGGAATGGAGCATTGTGATAACAAGGTCCTGGAGCAGTGTGATGAGAAGACCATGGAGCCTTGTGATGACAAGTCTCATGGAGCATTCTGATGAATAGGGGCATGGAGCATTGTGATTACAGGGGTCTTGGAGCATTGTGATGACAAGGGCATGGAGCATTCTGATGACATGTGTAATGGATTTTTGTGATGACAAGGGCATGGAGCATTGTGATTACAGGGGTCTTGGAGCATTGTGATGACAAGGGTCATGGAGCCTTGGATGCCAAGGCGGTGGAACATTGTGATGGCAGGGTTCATGGAACATTGTTATGACAGGGGTAATGGAACATTGTGATGACAAAGGCATGGAACATTGGCTTGAAAATTTCATGGATTATTGTGATGAGATTCGGCATGGAACACTGTGATGACTAGGGCACGGAACACTGTGATACATGTGTTATGGAGGATTGTAATGACAAGGGCATGGAACATTGTGCTGAGAAGAGTATTGAGCTTTGTGATGACAAGCGTCATGGAGCATTGTGTTGAAAAGGGCATGGAGCAATGTGATGAGAGGTTTCATGTAGCATTGTGATGAAATTGCATGGAGCATTGTGATGCCAAGGGTCATGGAGCTTTGTGATGACAAACGTCATGGAGCATTTTGATGACAAGGTCGTGGTGCATTGTGATGAGAAGGGCAGGGAGCTTTGTGATGACAAGGGTCACAGACCACTGTGATAAAAATTTCATGGAGCATTGTGGTGACAAAGGTCACAGAGCTTTGTGTGACGAGGTCATGGACCATTGTGATGACAAGTGACATGAAGCACTGTGATGACTGGAGTCAGGGAGCATTGTGATAACAGGGGTCTTGGAGCATTGTGATGAAAAGGGAATGGATCATTGTGATGAAAAAGGCATGGAGCCTTGTCATGACAGTGTTCAAGGAGCTTACTGATGACAAGTGACAGGGAGAATTGTGATGCCTAATGTATTGAGCATTGTGGTGACAAAGGTCATGGAGCATTGTGATGATAAGGGCATGTAGCACTTTGATGACAGTGGTCATGGAACATTGTGATGACAGGGGTGAGCAAGTATTGTGATGACTAGTGATGGAACATTGTGATATATGTGGTGAGAGAGCATTTTAATGAGAAGTGCATGGAGCATTGTGATGACAAGTATTATGGAGCATAGCGATGAAAAGGATGTGGAGCGTTGTGAAGAAAACAGCATGGCACATTGTGATGACATGTGTCATGGAGCATTGTGCTGACAAGGGCATGGAGAATTTTGATGACAAGTGTCATGGAGCATTGTGCTGACAAAGGCATGGAGCATTGTGATGAAAAGGGACACAGAGCATTGTGATGAAAATTTCATGGAACGTTGTGGTGACAAGGATCACAGAGCCTCGTGTGACGAGGGCATGGACGTTTGTGAGGACAAAGGTCATGAATCATTGTGATGACTGGAGTCACGGAGCATTGTGATGACAAGGGAAATGGAGCATTGTGATGACAAGGGCATGGAGCAATGTGATGACAGGGGCATGGAACATTGGTCTGACATGTTTCATGGATTATTGTGATGACAGTGGGCATGGTGCATTGTGATAACAAGGGCATGGAACATTGTGATGACAAAGTCATGGAGTATTGTGAAGACAGGTGTCAGGGAGCATTGTGATGACATATGTCATTGTGCAATGTGATGACAATGGCATGGAGCATTGTGATAACAGGTGTCATGTAGGATTTTGATGACAAAGGTAATGGAGCATTTTGATGACAAGGGCTTGGAACATTGCGATGACAAGGGTCATGGAGCATTGTGATGACAAGGGCATGGAACATTCTGATGAAAAGGTGCATGGAGCATTGAGATTACAGGTGTTTTGAAGCAATGTGTTTACAACGGCCTGGAGCATTTTGATGAGAAGGCAATGGAGCATTCTAATGACATGCGTCATGGAGCTTTTTGATGACAAGGACATGGAGCATTGTGATTACATGGGTTTTGGAGCATTGTGATGAAAAGGAAATGGGTCATTGTGATGAAAAATGCATGGAGCCTTTCCATGACAGGGTTCAAGGAGCATACTCATGACAACTGTCAGGGAGCATTGTGATGATAAGTGTATTGAGCATTGTGATGACAAAGAACATGGAGCATTGTGATGAGAAGACCATGGATAATTGTGATGAGCATCGTCATGGGGCATTGTGATGACAAGTGTTATGGAACATTGTGATCAGAAGGGTTTGGTGCATTGTGATGACAGAGGTCATTGAGCATTTTGATTTCATTGTGATTACAATAGCATGAAATATTATGGTGATGGGCAGGGTGCATTGTGATGACAGGGATCATGGAGCATTGAGATGAAAAGGGGCATGGAGCATTGTGATTACAGGGGTGTCGGAGCATTGCGATGACAAGGGCATGGAGCATTGTGAAGACAAGGCCGTAGAACATTGAGATGGCAGGGGTCATGGAGCATTGTTATGACAGGAGAAATGGAGCATTGTGAAGACAAGGGCAAGGAGAATTGTGATTACAGGGGTCATGGAATATTGTGATGACAGGGGTGAGGGAGTATTGTGATGACTAGTGATGGAACATTGTGATATCAGTGGTGAGAAAGCATTTTGTGGAGAAGTGCATGGAGCATTGTGATGACAAGGTTAATGGTGCATTTTGATGACAAGGATGTGGAGCATTGTGATGACAAGTGCATGGTGCATTGTGATGACATGGGTTATGGAGCATTGTGCGGACAAAGGCAAGGAGCTTTGTGATGACAAGGGTCACAGAGCATTGTGATAAAAATTTCATGGAGCATTGTGGTGACAAAGGTCACAGAGCTTTGTGTGACGAGGCCATGGACCATTGTGAGGACAAATGTCATGAAGCATTGTGATGACTGGAGTCACGGAGCATTGTGATAACAGGGGTCTTGGAGCATTGTGATGAAAAGGGAATGGATCATTGTGATGAAAAAGGCATGGAGCCTTGTCATGACAGTGTTCAAGGAGCATAATGTTGACAAGTGTCAGCGAGCATTTGATGCCAAGTGTATTGAGCATTGTGGTGACAAAGATCATGGAGCATTGTGATGAGAAGACCTTGTATAATTGTGATGACGAGCGTCATGGGGCATGTGATGACAAGTGTTATGGAACATTGTGATCAGAAGGGTTTGGAGCATTGTGATGACAGAGGACATGGAGCATTTTAATTTCATTGTGATGACAATAGAATGAAATATTATAGTGTTGGGCATGGTGCATTGTGATGACAGTGTTCATGGAGCATTGAGATGAAAAGGGGCATTGAGAATTGTGATTACAGAGGTTTGGGGCATTGTTATGACAAGGGCATGGAGCATTGTGATGAGAAGGCCGTGGAGCATTCTGATGACATGCCTCATGGAGCTTTGTGATGACAAGGGCATGGAGAATTGTGATTACAGGGGTCATGGAATATTGTGATGACGGGGGTGAGGGAGTATTGTGATGACTAGTGATGAAACATTGTGATATCAGTGGTGAGAAGGCATTTTGAGGAGAAGTGCATGGAGCATAGTTATGACAAGGTTTATGGAGCATTTTGATGACAATGATGTGGAGCATTGTGATGACAAGTGCATGGTGCATTGTGATGACATGGGTTATGGAGCATTGTGCTGACACGCGCATCGAGCATTGTGATGAAAAGGGTCATGGAGCATTGTGCTGACAAAGGCATGGAGCTTTGTGATGACAAGGGTCACAGAGCATTGTGATAAAAATTTCATGGAGCATTGTGGTGACAAAGATCACAGAGCTTTGTGTGACCAGGTCATGAACCATTGTGATGACAAATGTCATGAAGCATTGTGATGACTGAAGTCACAGAGCATTGTGATAACAGTGGTCTTGGAGCATTGTAATGAAAAGGGAATGGAACATTGTGATGAAATAGGCATGGATCGTTGTCATGACAGTGTTCAAGGGGCATACTAATGACAAGTGTCATGGAGCATTGTGATGACAAGTGTATTGAGCATTGTGGTGACAAAGGTCATGGAGCATTGTGATGAGAAGACCTTGCATAATTGTGATGACGAGCGTCATGGGGCATGTGATGACAAATGTTATGGAACATTGTGATCAGAAGGGTTTGGAGCATTGTGATGACAGACGACATGGAGCATTTTGATTTCATTGTGATGACAATAGCATGAATCATTATGATGATGGGCATGGTGCATTGTGATGACAGTGTTCATGGAGCATTGAGATGAAAAGTACAATGGAGAATTGTGATTACAGAGGTCTTGGAGCATTGTGATGACAAGGGTCATGGAGCCTTGTGATGAAAACCCCGCGGAACATTGTGATGGCAGGGGTCAAGGAACATTGTTATGACAGGTGTAATGGAGCATTGTGATGGCAAGGGCATGGAGCAATGTGATGAGAGATTTCATTGAGCACTGTGATGACAATGGCATGGAGCATTGTGATGCCAAGGGTCATGGAGTTTTGTGATGACAAATGTCATGGGGCATTTTGATGACAAGGGCGTGGTGCATTGTGATGAGAAGGGCAGGGAGCATTGTGATGACAGGGTCATGGAGCAATTTGAATAAAATGGTCATGGAATATTTGGATGACAGGGGTTATGGAACATTGTGATATCAGGGGTCACGAAGCATTGTGATGAAATGGGTCATGGAGCATTTTGTGACAGGGGTTATGGAACATTGTGATTTCAGGGGTCATGGAGCATTGTGTTGATTAGGGCATGTAGCACTGTGATGACAGTGGTCATGGAACATTATGATGACAGGGTTGAGCGAGTATTGTGATGACTAGTGATGGAACATTGTGATATATGTGGTGAGAGAGCATTTTGATGAGAAGTGCATGGAGCATTGTGATGACAAATTTTATGGAGCATAGCGATGAATAGGATGTGGAGCATTGTGATGAAAAGAGCATGGCACATTGTGATGACTTGTGTCATGGAGCATTTTGCTGACAAAGGCATGGAGCTTTGTGATGCCAAGGGTCACAGAGCATTGAGATAAAAATTTCATGGATCATTGTGGTGACAAAGGTCACAGAGCTTTGTGTGACGAGGTCATGGACTATTGTGATGACAAATGTCATGAAGCATTGTGATGACTGGAGTCACGGAGCATTGTGATGACAGGGGTCATGGAGCATTGCTCTGACAAGATTTATGGATTATTTTGATGAGAGTGGGCATGGCGCATTGTGATGACAAGGGCATGGAACATTGTGATGACAAGGTCATGGAGTATTGTGAAGACAGGTGTCCGGGAGCATTGTGATGACATATGTCATTGTCCATTTTGATGACAATGGCATGGAGCATTGTGATACCAAGTGTCATGGAGGATTGTGATGACAAAGGTAATGGAGCATTTTGATGACAAGGGCTTGGAATATTGTGATGACAAGGGTCATGGAGCATTGTGATGACAATGGCATGGAGCATTCTGATGACAAGTGCCATTGAGAATTTTGATGACAACGTCGTGAAGCATGGTGATGACAATCGCATGGAGCTTGCTATGACAGGGGTCATAGAGAATTGCGATGACAAGTGCATGGAGAATTGTGATGACAAGATCATTTAACATTGTGATGAGAAGTGTCACGCAGCATTGTGATGACAAGGACGTGGAGAATTGTAATGACATGGGACATGGAGCATTGTGATGAACAGGGCATGGAGAATTGTGATAGCAAGACCGTGGAGCATTGTGATGAAAAGACCATGGATAATTATGATGAAGAGCGTCATGGATCATTGTAATGACAATGGGCATGGAGCATTGTGATGACAGGTGTCATGGAGCATTGTGATGAGAGGGTTCATGGAGCATTGTGATGACAAGGGTAATGGAACACTGTGATGAGAAGGTCATGGGGCATTGGCCTGAAAATGTTCATGGAGTATTGTGATGACAGTGGTCAAGGAGCATTGTGATGACAAGGGAATGGAGCATTGTGATAACAAGGTCCTGGAGCAGTGTGATGAGAAGACCATGGAGCCTTGTGATGACAAGTCTCATGGAGCATTCTGATGAATAGGGGCATGGAGCATTGTGATTACAGGGGTCTTGGAGCATTGTGATGACAAGGGCATGGAGCATTCTGATGACATGTGTAATGGATTTTTGTGATGACAAGGGCATGGAGCATTGTGATTACAGGGTTCTTGGAGCATTGTGATGACAAGGGTCATGGAGCCTTGGATGCCAAGGCGGTGGAACATTGTGATGGCAGGGGTCATGGAGCATTGTTATGACAGGGGTAATGGAACATTGTGATGACAAGGGCATGGAACATTGGTTTGAAAATTTCATGGATTATTGTGATGAGATTCGGCATGGAACACTGTGATGACTAGGGCACGGAACACTGTGATACATGTGTTATGGAGGATTGTAATGACAAGGGCATGGAGCATTGTGATGAGAAGAGTATCGATCTTTGTGATGACAAGCGTCATGGAGCATTGTGGTGAAAAGGGCATGGAGCAATGTGATGAGAGGTTTCATGTAGCATTGTGATGAAATTGCATGGAGCATTGTGATGCCAAGTGTCATGGAGCTTTGTGATGACAAACGTCATGGAGCATTTTGCTGACAAGCTCGTGGTGCATTGTGATGAGAAGGGCAGGGAGCTTTGTGATGACAAGGGTCACAGAGTATTGTGATAAAAATTTAATGGAGCATTGTGGTGACAAAGGTCACAGAGCTTTGTGTGACGAGGTCATGGACCATTGTGAGGACAAATGTCATGAAGCATTGTGATGACTGGCGTCACGGAGCATTGTTATAACAGGGGTCTTGGAGCATTGTGATGAAAAGGGAATGGAACTTTGTGATGAAAAAGGCATGGAGCCTTGTCATGACAGTGTTCAAAGAGCATAATGTTGACAAGTGTCAGCGAGCATTTGATGCCAAGTGTATTGAGCCTTGTGGTGACAAAGGTCATGGAGCATTGTGATGAGAAGACCTTGCATAATTGTGATGACGAGCGTCATGGGGCATGTGATGACAAGTGTTATGGAACAATGTGATCAGAAGGGTTTGGAGCATTGTGATGACAGAGGACATGGAGCATTTTGATTTCATTGTGATGACAATAGAATGAAATATTATAGTGTTGGGCATGGTGCATTGTGATGACAGTGTTCATGGAGCATTGAGATGAAAAGGGGCATTGAGAATTGTGATTACAGAGGTTTGGGGCATTGTTATGAAAAGGGCATGGAGCATTGTGATGAGAAGGCCGTGGAGCATTCTGATGACATGCGTCATGGAGCTTTGTGATAACAAGGGCATGGATAATTGTGATTACAGGGGTCATGGAATATTGTGATGACAGGCGTGAGGGAGTATTGTGATGACTAGTGATGGAACATTGTGATATCAGTGGTGAGAAGGCATTTTGAGGAGAAGTGCATGGAGCATAGTTATGACAAGGTTTATGGAGCATTTTGATGACAATGATGTGGAGCATTGTGATGACAAGTGCATGGTGCATTGTGATGACATGGGTTATGGAGCATTGTGCTGACAAAGGCATGGAGCTTTGTGATGACAAGGGTCACAGAGCATTGTGATAAAAATTTCATGGAGCATTGTGGTGACAAAGGTCACAGAGCTTTGTGTGACCAGGTCATGGACCATTGTGTTTAAAATGTCATGAAGCATTGTGATGACTGAAGTCACAGAGCATTGTGATAACAGTGGTCTTGGAGCATTGTAATGAAAAGGGAATGGAACATTGTGATGAAATAGGCATGGATCGTTGTCATGACAGTGTTCAAGGAGCATACTAATGACAAGTGTCATGGAGCATTGTGATGACAAGTGTATTGAGCATTGTGGTGACAAAGGTCATGGAGCATTGTGATGAAAAGACCTTGCATAATTGTGATGACGAGCGTCATGGGGCATGTGATGACAAATGTTATGGAACATTGTGATCAGAAGGGTTTGGAGCATTGTGATGACAGAGGACATGGAGCATTTTGATTTCATTGTGATGACAATAGCATGAATCATTATGATGATGGGCATGGTGCATTGTGATGACAGTGTTCATGAAGCATTGAGATGAAAAGTGCCATGGAGAATTGTGATTACAGAGGTCTTGGAGCATTGTGATGACAAGGGTCATGGAGCCTTGTGATGAAAAGCCCGCAGAACATTGTGATGGCAGGGGCCAAGGAGAATTGTTATGACAGGTGTAATGGAGCATTGTGATGACAAGGGCATGGAGCAATGTGATGAGAGATTTCATTGAGCATTGTGATGACAATGGCATGGAGCATTGTGATGCCAAGGGTCATGGAGTTTTGTGATGACAAATGTCATGGGGCATTTTGATGACAAGGGTGTGGTGCATTGTGATGAGAAGGGCAGGGAGCATTGTGATGACAGTGCCATGGAGCAATTTGAATAAAATGGTCATGGAATATTTGGATGACAGTGGTTATAGAACATTGTGATATCAGGGGTCACGAAGCATTGTGATGAAATGGGTCATGGAGCATTTTGTGACAGGGGTTATGGAACATTGTGATTTCAGGGGTCATGGAGCATTGTGATGATAAGGGCATGTAGCACTGTGATGACATTGGTCATGGAACATTATGATGACAGGGGTGAGCGAGTATTGTGATGACTAGTGATGGAACATTGTGATATATGTGGTGAGAGAGCATTTTGATGAGAAGTGCATGGAGCATTGTGATGACAAGTTTTATGGAGCATAGCAATGAAAAGGATGTGGAGCATTGTGTTGAAAAGAGCATGGCCCATTGTGATGACTTGTGTCATGGAGCATTGTGCTGACAAGCGCATGGAGCATTTTGATGACAAGTGTCATGGAGCATTGTGCTGACAAAAGCATGGAGCATTGTGATGACAAGGGACACAGAGCATTGTGATGAAAATTTCATGGAGCATTGTGGTGACAAATATCACAGAGCCTTGTGTGACGAGGGCATGGACCATTGTGATGAGAAAGGTCATGAATCATTGTGATGACTGGAGTCACGGAGCACGGTGATGACAGGGGTCATGGAGCATTGTGATGACAAGGGCATGGAGCAATATGATGACAGGGGCATGGAATATTGGTCTGACAAGTTTCATGGATTATTGTGATGACAGTGGGCATGGAGCATTGAGATGACAAGGGCATGGTGTATTGTGGTGACAAAGGTCACAGAACCTTGTGTGATGAGGACAGGGACCATTGTGAGGACAAAGTTCATGAAGCATTGTGATGACTGGAGTCACGGAGCACTGTGATGACAGGGGTCATGGAGCATTGTGATGAAGAGGGCATGGAGCATTGTGATGACAATTGCATGGAATATTGGTCTGACATGTTTCATGGATTATTGTGATGACAGTCGGCATGGCACATTGTGATGACAAGGGCATGTAACGTTATGATGAGAAGGTCATGGAGTATTGTGAAGACAGGTGTCAGGGAGCATTGTGATGACATATGTCATTGTCCATTGTGATGACAATGGCATGGAGCATTGTGATACGAAGTTTCATGGAGGATTGTGATGACAAAGGTAATGGAGCATTTTGATGACATGGACTTGGAATATTGCGATGACAAGGGTCATGTAGCATTGTGATGACAAGGGCATGGAGCATTCTGATGAAAAGTTGCATGGAGCATTGAGATTACAGGGGTTTTGAAACAATGTGATTACAAGGGCATGGAGCATTCTGATGAGAAGGCAATGGAGCATTCTGATGACATGCGTCATGGAGTTTTGTTATGACAAGGACATGGAGCTTTGTGATTACGGGCGGCTTGGAGCATTGTGATGAAGTGTTAATCGATCATTGTGATGAGAAATGCATGGAGCCTTGTCATGACAGGGTTCACGGAGCATACTGATGACAACTGTCAGGGAGCATTGTGATGTTAAGTGTATTGAGCATTGTGATGACAAAGATCATGGAGCATTTTGATGAGCAGACCATGGATAATTGTGATGACCAGCGTCATGGGGCACTGTGATGACAAGTGTTATGGAACATTGTGATCAGAAGGGTTTGGTGCATTGTGATGACAGAGGTCATTGAGCATTTTGATTTCACTGTGATGACAATAGCATGAAATATTATGGTGATTGGCACGGTGCATTGTGATGACAGGGTTCATGGAGCATTGAGATGAAAAGGGGCATGGAGCATTGTGATTACAGGGGTGTTGGAGCATTGTGATGAGATGGCCATGGAGCATTCTGATGACATGCGTCATTCATCTTTGTGATGACAAGGGCATGGAGAATTGTGATTACAGGGGTCATGGAATATTGTGATGACAGGGGTGAGGGAGTATTGTGATGACTAGTGATGGAACATTGTGATATCAGTGGTGAGAAGGCATTTTGAGGAGAAGTGCATGGAGCTTTGTGATGACAAGGTTTATGGAGCACTTTGATGACAAGGATGTGCAGCATTGTGATGAGATGACCATGGATAATCGTTTTGACAAGCATCATGGAGCATTATGATGACAATATCGATGGTGCATTCTGACATAAGATATCACTTATGAAGGAAATGTAAACATGGGTACACATGAAATGAATTAGTAAAGAGAACAGAGTCTCACATATAGAAATTATACTTATGCCTGCTTAAGGGGAAAAGAGAGGTGCGGAGATGCATAAAACCAGAGTTTGATATTAGCACAGGTACCATTCCATAATCCAAATACAGAATAGACAAGACCTACTCCTTCCTCAGTGAACGGGACTCAACAACCCTATTGTCTGCAGAGGAAAATATCTGACTATTAAGAATCTTCAAGCCTATTTATTGATATGTCTCCGTAAGGGAATCAAGTGTGTCTAGACTCGCATAAACATGGCAGTGAAAATCAGCTGAAACCCACGATAAAAAGGAATTTAAAAACAAACAAAAAAAAAAACAGGGAAATTCTTTACAATTCCTTCAGGGGCTCTGATGAAACCTGGAATAACCCTATCTAAAACGACAGCTGGATGTGGCATAAGGCTGGACACTTGGGACTTAGAGGATTGGTCAGATTGGGTGAGCAAATGCAGACCCTTTAAAGCAATAATGTGTGGCACCCATTCCTTGGGTCCCAACTCTCCAGATAGAAGGGAATATTACTACAGCTATAACATGTACGGGAAACCTAGAGAATGGACACACTGTGAATACGAAAGGTTTCTAAAACTCAACTAATAGTCCCTCTCCTGGTGCTCCGGTTTGAATTTCCAACTGCTTTACTATCAATGTCCCAACTTGGAGAGACAGCCCCTTTAACCTCCTGGTTCGCACAGGTTGCCAATTTGGCAGAGGATATAAGGGAAGAGGGAGAACCAATGAGAGAGTAGCTGTTAGGCATTTGGACGGGCACATGTCACTCTAATTTCTCGGAAGGAAGGAGAATTAACCAAAGTCACAGCCACTCTCCGGGAACCAATATAGGTCCTGAACCAAAATTATGGACTTGCGGTCAGCTCACAAAAAAGAGTTGAAAAATGGAGCTCAGGTGCATAGCAATTCACAAAATGGCAGAGTTATAAAGGACAACTATCCTCCAAAAATCTGTAGAGGGAAGGCAACGAGGCAAACTTGAAAGCGAGCCAGAATAGCAGGAAACAAATTTCAAGAGGTTCATAGGAGTTGCCTTTAAAGCACAGGAAGAGGGGCACAACTTCGATAATGATGTGCTTGGCCAAAAAGGGCGTATGCGTTTTTTCCTGAATATATTCAGGAGAAAACCCATACGCCCTTTTTGGCCAAGCAAGCAAACGGGCAATGCAAATCTGCACTACAAAGAAGTGTCACTTCCCTCCGGTCAAAAGGAACATCCACAAAATGTGTAAAACCAAAAAAGCAAGACAGGCCCTGGAGAACAGGGAGCCTAGTTATGCTGACGGGAAGGATGTAAATTGCCAACTGCCTCTCTGGAGGAGTGCATTGTGTTCCCTAAAAAAATTAATCAACCGAGATACAGAGCCAAGGGCACTTCCAGTCTAGGGAATATACCTTGGGAAAACTGAAAATCAATAAGACAGAGCCAGCCGAAAATTTAGGGATTCACTGCTAACAAGAACCTCAACTTGGGTACACCGTAAATATCCCAGGAAAGACAAAAATGGTTCAAGAAATTGTGTTACTTACGTAAGATGGAATATCGCTCAGCCATGAAATAAATGTCATAAGGCCAGTAGCAGCAAAATGAGTGGATTCATGTACGATGATTCTAAGGGAAATAAGTCACTGAGAAAAAAAAACTTATCATAAGATATCACTTAGGAAGTTCCTGTAAACATGGCTGGATACACATGAACTGAGTTAGGAAAGAGAAGAGAGTCTCACATTTAGAAACCACTCTTGTGCCTGCTTAAGGGTGAAGGAAAGGTGAGGTGATGCATAAAACCAGAGTTTGATATTAGTACAGGTACCGTTCCAAAAACCAACTACGGAATAGACAACACCTACACTTTCCTCAGTGAAAGGGATTCAAAACCCCATATTTCCCGCAGAGGAATATATCTGACTAGTGAGAATCTTAAAACCAATGTATTGATATGTCTCTGTAAGGGAATCAAGTGTGTCTAGCCTGGCATAAACATGGCAGTGAGAATCAGATCAAACCCACTATAAAAAGGAATTTCAAAAACAAAACAAAAAACAGGGAAATTCTTTACAATTCCTACAGGTGCTCTGATGAAACATGGAATGACTCATTCTACAACGACAGCTGGATGTGGCATAAGGCTGGACAGTTGGGACTGAGGGGATTGGAGAGATTTGGTGAGCAAACGTAGACCATTTAAAGCAATAATGCGTGACACACATTCCAAGGTCCCAACTCTCAAGGTTGAAGGGAATATTACTACAGCTATAATATGTACGGGAAACCTAAAGAATGGACACACTTTGAATACAAAAGGTTTCTAAAACTCAACAAATAGTCCCTCTCCTGGTGCTCCGGTTTGACTTTCCAACTGCTTTACTATCAATGTCCCAACTTGGAGAGACAGCCCCTTTAAACTCCTGGTTCACACAGCTTGCCAATTTGGCAGAGGACGTAAGGGAAGAGGGAGAACCAATGAGAGAGTAGCTGTTAGGCATTTGGACGGGCACATGTCACTCTAATTTCCTGGCAGGAAGGAGAATTAACCAAAGTCTCAGCCACCCTCCGGGAAACAATATAGGTCCTGAACCAAAATTTTTGACTTGTGGTCAGCTCAGAAAAAACGAGTTGAAAAATGGAGCTCAGGGGCACAGCAATTCAGAAAATGGCCGAGTAATAAAGGACAACTATCTTCTAAAAATCTGTTGAGGGAAGGCAACGAGGCGGACGGAAAGTGAGCCAGAATAGCAGGAAACAGCTTTCAAGAGGTACAATGGAATCACATTTAAAGCACAGGAAGAGGGGCACAACTTCGACAATGATGCACTTGGCCAAAAAGGGCGTATTTGTTTTCTCCTGAATATATTCAGGAGAAAACGCATACGCCCATTTGGCCAAGCAAGAAAGCGGGCAATGCAAATCTGCACTACAAAGAAGTATCACTTCCCAACGGTCAAAAGGGACATCTGCAAAATGTGTAAAAAACAGAAAGGCAAGACAGGGCCTGGAGAACAGTGAGCCTACTTATGCTGATGGGCAGTGTGTAAATTGCCAACTGACTCTCTGGCGGAGTGCATTGTGTTACCTAAAACAAGTAAACAACAGAGCTACAGAGCCAAGGGCACTTCCAGTCTAGGGAATATACCTTGGGAAAACTGAAAATCAATAAGACAGAGCCACCCCAAAATTTAGGGCTGCTCTGCGTACAATAACCTCAACTTGGGTCCACCTAAAATATCCCATGAAAGACAAAAATGGTTCAAGAAATTGTGTTACTTACGTACGATGGATTATCCCTCATCTATGAAATCAAGGTCCTAAGGCCAGTAGCAGCAAAAGGATTGGATTCAGGTACGATGATTCTAAGTGAAATAACTCACAGAGAAAAAGAAACTTAACATAAGATATCACTTATGAAGGTACTGTAAACATGGCAACACATGAACTGATTTAGGAAAGAGAACAGAGTCTCACATTTAGAAAACACTCTTATGCCTTCTTAAGGGGGAAGCAGAGGTGGGGTGCTGCATAAAACCAGAGTGTGATATTAGCACAGTTACCGTTCCAAAAACCAGCTACGGAATAGACAAGACCTACACCTTCCTCAGTGAAAGGGACTCAAGACCCCATATTTCCCACAGAGGAATATATCTGACTAGTAAGAATCTTAAAACCTATGTATTGATATGTCTCCATAAGGGAATCATGTGTGTATAGGCTGGCAAAAGCATGGCAGTGAGAATCAGCTCAAACCCTCTATAAAAAAAGGAGATTCATAAACAAAACAAAAAAACAGAGAAATTCTTTACAATTCCTTCAGGGGCTCTGATGAAACCTGGAATGACCCTATCTACAACGACAGCTGGATGTGGCATAAGGCTGGACACTTGGGAAGGAGAGGATTGGTGAGATTCGGTGAGCAAATGCAGACCATTTAAAGCAATAATGCGTGTCACACATTCCAAGGGGCCCAACTCTCCAGTTTGAAGGGAATATTACTACAGCTATAATATGTACGGGAAACATAGAGAATGGACACACTGTGAATACGAAAGGTTTCTAAAACTCAACTAATAGTCTCTCTCCTGGTGCTACGGTTTGACTTTCCAACTGCTTTACTATCAATGTCCCAACTTGGAGAGACAGCCCCTTTAACCTCCTGCTTCGCACAGGTTGCCAATTTGGCAGAGGATGAAAGAGAAGAGTGAGAAACAATGAGAGAGTAGCTGTTAGGCATTTTGACGGCCAAATGTCACTCTAATTTCCTATCAGGAAGAATTAACCAAAGTCTCAGCCACCTGCTGGGAACCACTATAGGTCCTGAACCAAAATTTTGGACTTGCGGTCAGCTCACAAAAAACGAGATGAAAAATGGAGCTCAGGGGCACAGCAATTCACAAACTGTCAGCGTAATAAAGGACAACTATCGTTCAAAAATCTGTTGAGGGAAGGCCACGAGACGGACTTGAAATCGTGCGAGAATAGAAGGAAATAGATTTCTAGAGGTACATAGGAATCACCTTTAAAGCACAGGAAGAAAGGCACAACTTCGCCAATGATGCACTTGGCCAATAAAGGCATATGCGTTTTCTCCAGATTATATTCAGGAGAAAACGCATACACACTTTTTGGCCAAGCAAGCAAGCAGGCAATGCAAATCTGCACTACAAAGAAGTATCACTTCCCAACAGTCAAAAGGGACATCCACAAAATCTGTAAAAACCAGAAAGGCAAGACAGGCACTGGAGAACAGGGAACCTAGTTATGCTGATGGGCGGGATGTAAATTGCCAACTGCCTCTCTGGAGGAGTGCATTGTGTTCCCTAAAACAAGTTAACAACAGAGCTACAGAGCCAAGGACACTTCCAGTCTAGGGAATATACTTTGGGAAAACTGAAAATCAATAAGACAGAGCCACCCCAAAATTTATGGCTGCACTGTTTACAAGAACCTCAACTTGGGTACACCTTAAATATCCCAGGAAAGACAAAAATGGTTCAAGAAATTGTGTTACTTACATAAGATGGAATAGCCCTCAGCCATGAAATCAATGTCATAAGGCCAGTAGCAGCAAAATGAGTGGATTCAGATATGATGATTCTAAGTGAAATAAGTCACAGAGAAAAAGAAACTTATAAGATATCACTTATGAAGGTCCTGTAAACATGGCTGGATACACATGGACTGAGTTAGGAAAGAGAACAGAGTCTCACATTTAGAAAACACTCTTATGCCTGCTTAAGGGGGAAGGAGAGGTGGGGTGATGCATAAAACCAGAGTTTGATATTAGTACAGGTACCGTTCCAAAAACCAACTATGGAATAGACAAGACCTACACTTTCCTCAGTGAAAGGGACTCAAACCCCATATTTCCCACAGAGGAATATATCTGACTAGTAAGTAACTTAAAACCAATCTATTGATATGTCTCTGTAAGGGAATCAATTGTGTCTAGACTGGCATAAACATGGCACTGAGAATCAGCTCAAACCCACTATAAAAAGGAATTTCAAAAACAAAACCAAAAACAGGGAAATTGTTTACAATTCCTACAGGGGCTCTGATGAAACCTGGAATGACCCTATCTACAACGACAGCTGGATGTGGCATAAGGCTGGACACTTGGGACTGAGAGGATTGATCAGACTCGGTGAGCCAATGCAGACCATTTAAATCAATAATGCTTGGCACACATTCCGAGGGTTTCAGCTCTCCAGGTTGAAGGGAATATTACTACAGCTATAACATGTATGGGAGACCTAGAGAATGGACACACTGTGAATACGAAAGGTTTCTAAAACTCAACTAATAGTCCCTCTCCTGGTGCTCCGGTTTGACTTTCCAACTGCTTTACTATCAATGTCCCAACTTGGAGAGACAGCCCCTTTAACATCCTGTTTCGCACAGGTTGCCAATTTGGCAGAGGATTAAAGGGAAGAGGGAGAACCAATGAGAGGGTAGCTGTTAGGCATTTGGACGGGCATATGTCACTCTAATTTCCTGGCAGGTAGAAGAATTAGCCAAAGTCTCAGCCACCCTCCGGGAACCAGTATAGTTCCTGAACCAAAGTTTTGGACCTGCCGTCAGCTCACAAAAAACGATTTGAAAAATGGAGCTCAGGGGCACAGCAATTCACAAACTGGCAGAGTAATAAAGGACAACTATCGTCCAAAAATCTGTTGAGGGAAGGCAACGAGCCGGACTTGAAAGCGAGCCAGAATAGCAGGAAACAGATTTCAAGAGGTACATTGGAATCCCCTTTAAAGCACAGAAAGAAGGGCACAACTTCGAAAATGATGCACTTGGCTAAAAAGGGCGTATGCATTTTCTCCAGAATATATTCAGGAGAAAACGCATACACCCTTTTTGGCCAAGCAAGCAAGCGGGCAATGCAAATCTGCACTAAAAAAAGTATCACTTCCCACCAGTAAAAAGGGACATCCGCAAAATGTGTAAAAACCAGAACGGCAAGAAAGGCCCTGGAGAACAGGGAGCCTAGTTATGCTGATGGGCAGGATGTAAATTGACACCTGCCTCTCTGGAGGAGTGCATTGTGTTCCCTAAAACAAGTAAACAACAGAGCTACAGAGCCAAGAGCATTTCCAGTCTAGGGAAGATACCTTGGGAAAACTGAAAATCAATAAGACAGAGCAAACACAAAATTGAGGTCTGCACTGCTTACAAGAACCTCAACTTGGGTACACCTTAAATATCCCAGGAAAGACAAAAATGGTTCAAGAAATTGTGTTACTTACGTACAATGGTATACCCCTCAGCCATGAAATCAATGTCATAAGGCCAGTAGCAGCAAAATGAGTGGATTCAGGTACGATGATTCTAAGTGAAATAAGTCACAGAGAAGAAGAAACTTATCATAAGATATCACTTATGAAGTCCCTGTAAACATGGATACACATGAAATGAATTACGAAAGAGAACAGAGTCTCACATTTAGAAAACACTCTTATGCCTGCTTAAGGGGGAAGGAGAAGTGGGGTGATGCATAAAACCAGAGTGTGATATTAGTACAGGTACCGTTCCAAAAACCAACTACGGAAAAGACAAGACCTACACCTTCTTCAGTGAAAGGGACTCAAAACCCCATATTTCAAGCAGAGGAATATATCTGACTAGTAAGAATCTTAAAACCTATGTATTGATATGTCTCCATAAGGGAATCAAGTGTGTCTACACTGGTATCAACATGGCAGTGAGAATCAGCCCAAATCCACTATAATAAGGAATTTCAAAAACAAAAACAAAAAAAACAGGGAAATTCTTTGCAATTCCTTCAGTTGCTCTGATGAAACCTGGAATGACCCTATCTACAAAGACAGCTGGATGTGGCATAAGGCTGGACACTTGGGACTGAGAGGATTGGTGAGATTCAGTGAGCAAATGCAGACCATTTAAAACAATAATATGTGTCACACATTCCAAGGGTCCCAACTCTCCAGGTTGAAGGGAATATTACTACAACTATAACATGTATGGGAAACCTAGACAATGGACACACTGTGAATACGAAAGGTTTCTAAAACTCAACTAATAGTCCCTCTCCTGGTGCTCCGGTTTGACTTTCCAACTGCTTTACTATCAATCTCCCAACTTGGAGAGACAGCCCCTTTAACCTCCTGGTTCACACAGGTTGCCAATTTGGCAGAGGATGTAAGGGAAGAGGAAGAACCAATGAGAGAGTAGCTGTTACGCATTTTGACGGCCACATGTCACTCTAATTTCCCGGCAGGTAGAAGAATTAGCCAAAGTCTCAGCCGCACGCCGGGATCCAGTAGAGTTCCTGAACGAAAGTTTTGGACCTGCCGTCAGCTCCCAAAAAACGAGTTGAAAAATGGAGCTCATGGGCACAGCAATTCACAAACTGGCAGAGTAATAAAGGACAACTATCGTCCAAAAATCTGTTGAGAAAAGCAACGAGGTGGATTGAAAGCGAGCCAGAATAGCAGGAATCAGATTTCAAGAGGTACATTGGAATCCCCTTTAAAGAACAGGAAGAGGGGCACAACTTCAACAATGATGCACTTGGCCACAAAGGGTGTATGCATTTTCTCCTGAATATATTAAGGAGAAACCGCATACGCCCTTTGTGGCCAAGCAAGCAAGCCGGCAATGCAAATCTGCACTACAAAGAAGTATCACTTCCCACTGGTCAAAAGGGACATCCGCAAAATGTGTAAAAACTAGAAACGCAAGACAGGCCCTGGAGAACAACGAGCCTAATTATGCTGATGGGCAGGATTTAAATTGCCAACTGCCTCTCTGGAGGAGTGAATTGTGTTCCCTAAAACAAGTAAACAACAGAGCTACAGATCCAAGGGCACTTCCAGTCTAGGGAATATACCTTGGGAAAACTGACAATCAATAAGACATAGCCACCCATAAATTTAGGGCTGCACTGCTTACAATAACCTCAACTTGCTTACATTTTGATGACAAGCACAAGGCGCATTGTGATAACATGGTTCATGGAGCAATGTGCTGACAAGCACATGGGGCACCCTTATGACAAGGGTCAGGGAGCATTGTGCTGAGGAAGGCATAGAATATGGTGATGACCAGTGTCAGAGACCATTGTGATGAAAAGTTCATGGAGCATTGTGGTGACAAAGTCACAGAGACTTGTGATGACGAGGGTATGGACCATTCTAATGACATACGTCATGAATCATTGTTATGACGAGTCATGGAGCATTGTGATGACAGGGTCATGGAGCATTGTGATGAAAAGGGCATGGAGAATTGTGGTGACAGGGTCATAGAGCATTGATCTGACAAGATTTATGGACTATTGTGATGAGAGTGGGCATGGCGCATTGTGATGACAAGGTCATGGAGCATTGTGATGAAAAGGTCATAGAGTATTGTGAAGAGATGTGTCAGGGAGCATTGTGATGACATATGTCATGGCCCATTGTGATGACAATGGCATGGGGCATTGTGATGCTAGGTGTCATGGAGTATTGTGATGACAAAGGTAATGGAGCATTGTGTTGACAACGGCTTGGAGCACTGTGATAACAAGGGTCATGGAGCATTGTGATGACAAGGGCATGGAGCATTGTGAGGAGAACGGACATTGAGAATTTTGATGACAATATCGTGAAGAATTTTGATGACAAAGGCATGGAGCTTGCTATGACAGGGGTCATATGGCATTGAGATGAAAATTTCAAGGAAAATTTTGATGACAAGTGCATGTAACATTGTGATGACAAGTGTCATGTAGCATTGTGATGAGAAGTGTCATGGAGCATTGTGATGACAAGGACGTGGAGAATTATGATGACAAGGGACATGGAGCATTGTTATTACCAGGGAATGGAGCATTGTGTTTACCAGGGAATGGAGCATTGTGATAGCAAGACCGTGGAGCACTGTGATGAGAAGGCCATGAATAACTGTGATGACGAGCCTCATGGAGCACTGTAATGACAAGGGGCATGGAGCATTCTGATGACAGTTGTCATTGAGCATTGTGATGACAGGGGTCATGGAACATTGTGATGACAGTGGTCATGGAGCATTGTGATGACAAGGGTCACGGATCATTATGATGATAAGCTTGTGGAGTATTGTGATGACAATGGCATGGAGCATTGTGATGAAAAGGGCATGGATCATTGTGATGAAAAAGGCATGGAGCGTTGTCATGAGAGGGTTCAAGGAGCATACTGATGACAAGTGTCAGGGAACATTTTGATGACCAGTGTATTGAGCATTGTGATGACAAAGGTCATGGAGCATTGTGATGAGAAGACCATGGAATATTTTGATGACGAGAGTCATGGACCTTTGTGATGACAAAGGTCATGGAGCATTTTGATGACAATGGCGTTGTGCATTGTAATGAGAAGGGCTGGGAACATTGTGATGACAGGGTCATGGAACAATTTGATGAAAAGAGTCATGGATCATTTTGATGACAGGGGATATGGAATATTGTGATGTCAGGGGTCATACAGCTTTGTGATGAATAGGGTCATGGAGCATTTTGATGCCAGGGGTTATGGAACATTGTGATATCAGGCGTCATGGAGCATTGTGATGACAAGGGCATGGAGCATTGGTCTGAAAATTTCATGGATTATTGTGATGAGAGTGGGCATGGGACATTGTGATGACAAGGGCATGGAACACTGTGATACATGGGTCATGGAGGATTGTAATGACAAGGGCATGGAGCATTGTGATGAGAAGGGCATCAAGCATTGTGATGACAAATGTCATGGAGCTTTGTTATGACAAGGGCATGGAACAATGTGGTCAGAGGGTTCATGGAGCATCGTGATGACAATGGCATGGAGCATTGTGATGCCAAGGGTCATGGAGATATGTGACGACAAATGTCATGGAGCATTTTGATGACAAGGGCGTGGTGCATTGTGTTGTGAAGGGAAGGGAGCATTGTGATGACAGAGTCGAGGAGCAATTTGATGAAAAGGGTCATGGAAGATTTTGATGATATTGGTTATGGAACATTGTGATGTCAGGGGTCATGGAGCATTTTGCTGAAAAGGGTCATGGAGCATTTTGATGACAGGGGTTATGGAACATAGTGATGTCTGGGGTCATGGAACATTGTGATGACAGGGGTGAGGAAGTATTGTGATGACTAGTGATGGAACATAGTGATATCAGTTGTGAGAGAGCATTTTGTTGAGAAGTGCATGGAGCATTGTGATGACCAGGGTTTATGGAGAATTGTGATGACAACGTTGTGGAGCATTGTGATGACAAGCGCATGGCATATTGTTATAACATTGGTCATGGAGCAATGTGCTGACAAGCACATGGAGCATTGTGATGAAAAGGGGGATGGAGCACTGTGCTGAGAAAGGCATAGAGCATTTTGATGACAAGGTTCAGAGAGCATTGTTATGAAAAGTTCATGGAGCATTGTGGTGACAAAGTCACAGAGACTTGTGATGATGAAAGCATGGACCATTGTGATGACAAATTTCATAAAGCACTCTGATGACTGGAGTCACGGAGCATTGTGATGACACGGGAATGGAGCATTGTGATGACATGGGCATAGAGCATTGCTCTGACAAGTTTTATGGATTATTGTGATGACAGTGGGCATGGCACATTGTGATTACAAGGGCATGGAGCATTGTGTTGACAAGGTCATACAGTATTGTGAAGACAGGTGTCAGGGAGTATTGGGATGATATATGTCATGGTCCATTGTGATGAGAATGGCATGGGGCATTGGAATGCCAAGTGTCATGGAGGATTGTGATGACAAAGGTAATGGAGCATTGTGATGACAAGGGCTTGGAGCTTCGTGATGACAAGGTCATGAAGCATTGTGATGACAACATCATGGAGCATTGTGATGACAAGGGCCTTTGAGAATTTTGATGACGAGGTCGTGAAGCATTGTGAGGACAAGCGCATGGAGCTTGCTATGACAGGGGTCATGGAGCATTGCAATGACAATTGCATGGAGAATTGTACTGACAAGAGAATGTAACATTTTGTTGAGAAATGTCATGGAGGATTGTGATGAAAACGACATGTAGAATTGTGATGACCAGGGCATGGAGCATTGGGATGACAAGACCGTGGAGCATTGTCATGAGAAGACCACAGATAATTGTGATGAGGATCGTCATGGAGCACTGTAATGAAAAGGTGCATGGAGCATTGTGATGACAGGTGTCATGGATCATTGTGATGACAAGTGTCATGGACCATTCTGATGACAAGCTTGTGGAGTAATGTGATGACAATGGCATGGAGCATTTTGATGAAAAGGGCATGGAGCATTGTGATGAAAAAGGCATGGAGCCTTTTTATGACAGTGTTCAAGGAGCATTCTGATGACAATTCTCAGGGAGCATTGTGATGACAAGTGTATTGAGCATTGTGATGACAAATTTCATGGAGCATTGTGATGACAGGCATCATGGAGCATTATGATGACAAGTGTTATGAACACTGTTATCACAAGGCTTTGGAGCATTTTGATGACAGAAGTCATGTATCATTTTCATTTCAAGGAGCATGGATCATTGTGATGACAAGGGCATGAAGCAATGTGAACCCAAGATTCATGGAGGATTTTGATGACAATGGGAATGGAGTAATGTGATGAAAAGCACATGGAGCATTGTTATGACAAGGTCATGTAGCATTTTGCTGACAAATGTATGGAGCATTTTGATGACAAGTGTCATGGAGCATTGTGATGACAAGTGTCATGGAGCATTGTGATTACAGGGGTCATGGAGCATTGGGATGGCAAGGGCATGGATCATTGTGATGACAAGTGTCATGGAGCATTTCGATGACAAGATTCCCAGATCATTGCGTTGTCTGGTGTCATGGAGCGTTGTGATGACAGTGGTCATGGAGCATTGTGATGACAGGGGTCATGGAGCATTGTGATGAGAATTTCATGGAGCACTAAGCTGACAATATTCCTTGAGTATTGTGATGGCAGGGCTCATGGAGCATTGTGATAACAAGGTAATGGAGCATTGGCATGACAATGTCCTGGAGCATTGTGATGAGAAGACCATGGAGCATTGTGATGACAAGTCTCATGGAGCATTCTGATGAAAAGGGGCATGGATCATTGTGATTACAGGGGTCTTGGAGCATTGTTATGACAAGGGTCATGGAGCCTTGTGATGACAACACCGTTGAACATTGTGAAGACAGGTGTCAGGGAGCATTGTGATGACATGTGTCATGTTCCATTGCGATGACAATGGTGTGTGGCATTGTGATGCCAAGTATCATGGAGGAATGTGATGACAAAGATAATGGGGCATTGTGATGATTAGGGCTTGGAACATTATGATCACAAAGGCCATTTAGAATCTTGATGAGAAGGTCGTGAAGCATTGTGATGACAAAGTCCTGGAGCATTGTGTTGAGAATACCATGGAGCCTTGTGATGACAAGTCTCATGGACCATACTGATGAAAAGAGGCATGGAGCATTGTGTTTACAGGGGTCTTGGAACATTGTGATGACAAGGGCATGGAGCATTGAGATGAGAATGCCAAGGAGCATTCTGATGACATGCGTCATGGAGCTTTTTGATGACAAGGGCATGGAGCATTGTGAATACAGGGGTCTTGGAGCATTGTGATGACAAGGGCATGGAGCATTGTGATGAGAAGAACATGGAGCATTCTGATGACATGCGTCAAGGAGCTTTGTGATGACAATTGCATGGAGCATTGTGATTACAGGGGTCTTGGAGCATTGTGATGACAAGAGTCATGGAGCCTTGTGATTAAAAGACCGTGGATCATTGTGATAGCAGGGGTCATGGAGCATTGTTATGACAGGTGTAATGGAGCACTGTGATGACTAGGGCATGGAGCATTGGTCTGAAAAGTTTCATGGATTATTGTGATGAGAGTGGGCATGGAGCATTCTGATGACAAGGGCACAGAACACTGTGATACATGGGTCATGGGGGATTATAATGACAAGGACATGGAGCATTGTGATGAGAAGGGCATGGAGCATTGTGATGGCAATCGTCATGGAGCTTTGTGATGACAAGGGCATGGAACAATGTGATGAGAGGGTTCATGGAGCATTGTGATGACAATGACATGGAGCATTGTGATGCCAATTGTCATGGAGATGTGTGACGACAAATGTCATGGAGCATTTTGATGACAAGTTCGTGGTGCATTGTGTTGTGAAGGGAAGGGAGTATTGTGATGACAGGGTCATGGAGCAATTTGATGAAAAGGGTCATGGAAGATTTTGATGACAGGGTTTATGGAACATTGTGATGTCAGGGGTCATGGAGCATTTTGATGAAAAGGGTCATGGAGCATTTTGATGACAGGGGTTATGGAACATTGTGATGTCAGGGGTCATCGAACATTGTGATGATAATTGCATGTAGCAATGTGATGACAGGGGTCATGGAACATTGTGATGACAGGGGTGAGGGAGTATTGTGATGACTTGTGATGGAACATAGTGATATCAGTTGTGAGAGAGCATTTTGTTGAGAAGTGCCTGGAGCATATTGATGACAAGGTTTATGGAGCATTGTGATTACAATGTTGTGGAGCACAGTGATGACACGCGCATGGCACATTTTGATAACATTGGTGATGGAGCAATGTGCTGAGAAGCACATGGAGCACTGTGATGACAAGTGTCATGGAGCATTGTGCTGAGAAAGGCATAGAGCATTGTGATGACAATTGTCAGAGAGCATTGTGATGAAAAGTTCATGGAGCATTGTGGTGACAAAGGTCACAGAGAATTGTGATAATGAGGGCATGGACCATTGTGATGACAAAGTTCATGAAGCACTGTGATGACTGGAGTCACGGAGCATTGTGATGACAGGGTTCATGGAGCATTGTGATGACAAGGCCGTGGATCATCATTATGACAGTGGTTATGGAGCATTGTTATGACAGGGGTATTGGAATATTGTGATAGCAAGGGTATGGAGCATTTTGATGAGAAAGCCATGGAGCATTCTGATGACATGCGTCATTGAGCTGTGTGATGACAAAGGCATGGAGCATTGTGATTACAGGGGTCTTGGATCATTGTAATGATAAGGGTTATGGAGCCTTGTTATGACAAGGCCGTGGAACATTTTGATGGCAGGGGTTATGGAGCATTTTTATGACAGGGGTAATGGAGCATTGTGATTACAAGTTTATGGAGCATTGGTCTGAAACTTTTCATGATTATTTTGATGAGAGTGGGCATGGAGCATTAAGATGACAAGGGAAATGAACACTGTGATACATGGGTCATGGAGAATTGCATTGACAAGGGCATGGAACATTGTGATGAGAAGGGAATCGTGCATTTTGATGAAAATCAACGTGGAGCTTTGTGATGATAAGGACATGGAAGCAATGTGATGAGAGGCTTCAGGAAGAATTGTGATGACAATGGCATGGATCATTCTGATGCCAAGGGTCATGGAGCTTGGTGATGACAAAGATCATGGAGCATTTTGATGACAAGCGCATGGAGCATTGTGATGCCAAGGGTCATGGAGCTTGGTGATGACAAAGATCATGGAGCATTTTGATGACAAGGGTCACAGAGCATTGTGCTGAGAAACGCATATTGCATTGTGATGACAAAGGTCACAGAGCATTGTGATGAAAAGTTCATGGAGCATTGTGGTGACAAAGGTCCCAGAGACTTGTGATGATGAGAGCATGGACGATTGTGATGAGAAAGGTCATGAAGCATTGTGATGACAGGAGTCACGGAGCACTGTGATGACGTGTCATGGAGCATTGTGATGACAAGGCCATGCAGCAATGTGATGACAGGGGCATGGAACATTGGTCTTACAAGTTTCATGGATTATTGCGATGACAGTGGGAATGGCACATTGTGATGAAAAGGGCATGGAGCATTGTGATGACAAGCTCATGCATTATGGTGAAGACAGGTGTCTGGGAGCATTGTGAAGACATATGTCATGGCCCATTGTGATGACAATGCCATGGAGCATTGTGATGCCAAATGTCATGGAGGATTGTGATGACAAAGGTAATGGAGCATTTTGATGACAAGCGAATGGAGCAACGTGATGACAAGGGTCATGGAGCACTGTGCTGACAAGGGCATGGAGCATTGTGATGACAAGGGTCATGGAGCATTGTGCTGAGAAAGACATGGAGCATTGTGATGACAACAGTCACAGACCATTATGATGAAAACTTCATGGAGCATTGTGGTGACAAATGTCACAGAGCCTTGTGATGACGAGGGCATGGACCATTGTGATGACAAAGGTCATGAATCATTGGGATGACTGGATTCACGGAGCATTGTGATGACAGGGGTCATGGAGCATTGTGATGACAAGGGTCATGCAACATAATGATGACAAGCTTGTGGAGTATTGTGATGACAATGGCATGGATCATTGTGTTGAACAGGGCATGGAGCATTGTGATGAAAAAGGCATGGTGCCTTTTCATGACAGGGTTCAAGGAGCATTCTGACGACAAGTGTCAGGGAGCATTGTGATGACAAGTGTATTGAACATAGTGATGACAAAGCTCATGGAGCATTATGATGACACGGGCATGGAGTATTGTGATGACAGGCATCATGGAGCGTTGTGATGACAAGTGTTTTGGAACAATGTGATCTCAAGGGTTTGGAGCATTGTGATGACAGAGGTCATGGATCATTTTGATTTCAAGGAGCATGCAGCATTGTGATGAAAGTGGTCATGGAGCATTGTGATGACGGGTCATGGAGCATTGTGAAGACAAGGGCATGGAGCATTGTGAAGACAGGGGCATGGAACATTAGTCTTACAAGTTTCATGGATTACTGCAATGACAGTGGGAACGGTGCATTGTGATGACAAGGGCATGGAGCATGGTGATGACAAGGTAATGCAGTATTGTGAAGACAGGTGTCTGGGAGCATTGTGAAGACATAAGTCGTGGCCCATTGTGATGACAATGCCATGGAGTATTTTGATGCCAAGTGTCATGGAGGTTTGTGATGACAAAGGTAATGGAGCATTGTGATGACAAGGGCTTGGAGCATTGTGATGACAAGGGTCACGGAGCACTATGCTGACAGGGGCATGGAGCATTGCGATGAAACGTGTCATGGAGCATTGTGCTGACAAAGGCATGGAGCATTGTGATGAGAAGGTAATGTAGAATTTTGCTGACAAATGCATGGAGCATTTTGATGACAAATGTCATGGAGCACTGTGATGACATGCGTCATGGAGCACTGTGACTACAGGGGTCGTGAAGCATTGGGATGGCAAGGGCATGGATCATTCTGATGACAAGTGTCATGGAGCACTTTGATTAAAAGGGTCCAGGATAATTGTGTTGTGTGGTGTCATGGAGCGTTGTGATGACTGTGGTCATGGAACATTGTGATGACAGGGGTCATGGAGCATTGTGATCAGAATTTCATGGAGCATTGGGCTGAAAATATTCATTGAGTATTATGATGGCAGGGGTCATGGAGCATTGTGGTGACAATGAAAAGGAGCATTGTGATGACAAGGTCCTGGAGCATTGTGAGGAGAATACCATGTAGCCTTGTGATGACAAGTATCATGGAGCATTCTGATGAAAAGGGGCATGGAGCATTGAGATTACATGGGCCTTGGAGCATTGTGATGAATAGGGCATGGATGATTGTGATGAAAAAGCATGGAGCCTTTTCATTAGAGGGTTCAAGGAGCATACTGACGACAAGTGTCAGGGAGAATTGTGATGACAAGTGTATTGAGCATTGTGATGACAAAGGTCATGGAGCATTGTGACGAGAAGACGATGGATAATTGTGATGACGAGTGTCATGGGGAGTTGTGATGACAAGTGTTATGGAACATTGTGAACACAAGGGTTTGGAGCATTGTGATGACAGTTTTTATGGAGCATTTTGATTTCATTGTTATGACAATAGCATGAAGCATTATGATGATGGGCATGGTTCATTGTGATGACAGAGTTCATGGAGCATTGAGATGAAAAGGGGCATGGAGCATTGTGATTACAGGTGTCTTCGAGCATTGTGATGAAAAGGGCATGGAACATTGTGATGCTAAGGGCATGGAGCTGTCTGATGACAAGCGTCATGGAGCTATGTGATGACAAGAGCATACAGCATTGTGATTACAGGGTTCTTGGAGCATTGTGATGACAAGGGTCATGTAGCCTTGTGATGACAAGGACGTGGAACATTGTCCGGACAGGCGTGAAGGAGTATTGTAATGACTAGTGATGGAACATTTTGATATCAGCGGTGAAAGAGCATTTTGATGTGAAGTGCATGGAGTTTTGTGATGACAAGGTTTATAGAGTATTGTGATGACAATGTTGTGGAACATTGTGATGACAAGTGCATGGCACATTGTGATGACATGGGTCATGGAGCATTGTTCTGACAAGCCCATGGAGCATTGTGATGACAAGGGTCATGGAGCACTCTGCTGACAAAGGCATGGAGCATTGTGATGACAAGGGTCACAGACCATTGTGATGAAAAGTTCATGGAGAATTATGGTGACAAGTTCACAGAGCCCTGTGATGACGAGGTTATGGACCATTGGGAGGACAAAGGTCATGAATCATTGTGATAACTGTAGTCACAGACCATTGTGATGACAAGGGCATGGAGCATTGTGATGACAGGCGCATAGAGCATTGGTCTGACAACTTTCATTGATTATTGTGATGATAGTGGACATGGCGCACTGTGATGACAGCGGCATGGAACATTGATACGACCAGGTTATGGAGTATGGTGAAGACAGGTGTCAGGGAGCATTGTGATGACATATGTCATGGTGCATTGTGGTGACAATGACATGGAGCATTGTGAAGCCAAGTGTCATGGAGGATTGTGATGACAAATGTAATGGAGCATTCTGATGACAAGGGCTTGGAGCATTGTGAGAGAAGACCATGGATAATTGTGATGACCAGCGTCATGGGGCATTGTGATGACAAGTGTTATGGAACATTATGATCACAAGGATTTGGTGCATTGTAATGACAGACGACATTGAGCATTTTGATTTCATTGTGATGACAAAAGCATGAAATATTATGGTGAGGTGCACGGTGCATTGTGATGACAGGGTTGATGGAGCATTGAGATGAAAAGGGACATGGATCATTGTGATTCCATGGGTGTTGGAGCATTGTGATGACAAGGGCATGGAGCACTGTGAGGAGAAGGCCATGGAGCATTCTGATGACATGAGTCATGGAGCTTTGTGATGACAAGGGCATCGAGATTTGTGATTACAGGGGTCTTGGAGAATTGTGATGACAAGTGTCATGGAGGCTTGTGATGACAAGACCGTGGAATCTTGTGATGACAGGGGTCATGGAGCATTGTTATGACAGGGGTAATGGAGCATTGTGATGACAAGGACATGGGGCAATCGTCTGAAAAGTTTCATGGATTATTGTGAAGAGAGTGGGCATGGAGCAGTGTGATGACAAGGGCACGGAACACTGTGATTCATAGATCATGCAGGATTGTAATGACAATGGCATGGAGCATTGTGATGAGAAGGGCATCGAGCATTGTGATGACAAGCGTCATGGAGATTTGGGATGACAAGTGCATGGAGCAATGTGATGAGAGGGTCCATGGAGCATTGTGATGATAATGGAATGGAGCATTGTGATGCCAAGGGTCATGGAGCTTTGTGATGACAAATGTCATGTAGCATTTTGATGACAAGGGCCTGGTGCATTGTGATGAGAAGGGCAGGGAGCATTGTGATGACAGGGTCATGGAGCAATTTGATGAAAAGTGTCATGGAACATTTTGATGACATGGGTTATAGAACATTGTGATGTCAGGGATCATGGAGCTTTGTGATGAAAAGGGTCATGGAGCATTGTGATTACAGGGGTTATGGAACTTTGTGATGTCAGGTGTCATGGAGCATTGTGATGATAATGGCATGTAGCATTGTGATGACAGGGATAATGGAACATTGTGATGACAGGGTTGAAGGAGTATTGTGATGACTAGTGGTGGAACATTGAGATATCAGTGGTGAGAGAGCATTTTGATAAGTGAATGGAGCATTGTGATGACAAGGTTTATGGAGCATTTTGATGACAAGGATGTTGAGCACGGGGATGACAAGTGCATGGCGAATTGTGATGACATTGGTTATGAAGCATTGTGCTGACACGCGCATCGAGCATTGTGATGACAAGGGTCATGGAGCATTGTGCTGACAAAGGCATGGGGTTTTGTGATGACAAGGGTCACAGAGCATTGTGATAAAAAGTTCATGGAGCATTGTGGTGACAAAGGTCACAGAGCTTTGTGTGACAAGTTCAAGGACCATTGTGATGACAAATGTCATGAAGCATTGAGATGACTGGAGTCACGGAGTTTTGTGATAACAGGGGTCTTGGAGCATTGTGAAGAAAAGGGAATGCATCATTGTGATGAATAATGCAGGGAGCCTTGTCATGACAGTGTTCAAGGAGCATAGTGATGACAAGTGTCAGGGAGCATTGTGATGACAAGTGTATTGAGCATTGTGTTGACAAAGATCATGGAGCATTGTGATGTGAAGACCATGGATAATTGTGATGACAAGCGTGATGGGGCTTTGTGATGACAAGTGTCATGGAAATTTGTGATCACAAGGGTTTGCAGCTTTGTGATGACAGAGGTCATGGAGCATTTTGATTTCATAGTGATGACAATAGCATGAATCATTATGATGATGGGCATGGTGCATTGTGATGACAGGGTTGATGGAGAATTGAGATGAAAAGGGGCATGGAGAATTGTGATTACAGAGGTCTTGTAGCATTGTGATGACAAGTGTCATGGAGCCTTGTGATGACAAGGCCGTGGAACATTGTGATGGCAGTGGTCATGGAGCATTGTTATGACAGGTGTAATTGAGCATTGTGATGACAAGGGCATGGAGCAATGTGATTAGAGATTTCATTGAGCATTGTGATGACAATGGCATGGAGCATTTTGATGCCAGGGGTCATGGAGCTTTGTGATGAAAAATGTCATTAGGCATTTTAAAGACAAGGGCGTGGTGCATTGTGATGAGAACGCAGGGAGCATTGTGATGACAGTGTCACGGAGCAATTTGATGAAAAGCATCATGGAATATTTTGATGACAGGCGTTATGGAACATTGTGATGTCAGGGGTCATGAAGCATTGTGATGAAATGGGTCATGGAGCATTTTGTGACAAGGGTTATGGAACATTGTGATGTCAGGGGTCATGGAGTATTGTGATGACAAGGGCACGGAGCAATGTGATGACAGAGGCATGGAACATTTGTCTGACAAGTTTCATGGATTATTGTGATGACAGTGGGCATGGAGCATTGTGATGAAAAGGGTCACAGAGCCTTGTGTGAAGAGGGCATGGACCACTGTGTTGACAAAGGTCATGAAGCACTGTGATGACTGGAGTCACGGAGCATTGTGATGGAACGGGTCATGGAGCATTGTGCTGACAAGCGCATGGAGCATTTTGATGACAAGTGTCATGGAGCATTGTGCTGACAAAGGAATGGAGCATGGTGATGACAAGGGACACAGAGCATTGTGATGAAATATTCATGGAGAATTGTGGTGACAAAGATCACAGAGCCTTGTGTGACGGGGGCATGGACAATTGGTCTGACATGTTTCATGGATTATTGTGATGACAGTGGGCATGGAGCATTGTGATGACAAAAGTCATGAAGCATTGTGATGACTGGAGTCACGGAGCATTTTGATGACATGGGTAATGGAGCATTGTGATGACATGGGCATGGAGCATTGTGATGACAAGGTCATGGAGTATTGTGAAGACAGGTGTCAGGGAGCATTGTGATGACATATGTCATTCTCCATTGTGATGGCAATGGCATGGAGCATTGTGATACCAAGTGTCATGGAAGATTGTGATGACAAATGTAATGGAGCATTTTGATGACAAGGGCTTGGAACATTGTGATGACTAGTGTCATGGAGCATTGTGATGAGAGGGGTCATGGAGCATTGTGATGACAAGGGTCATGGAGCATTGTGATGAGAAGGTCATGGAGCATTGGGCTGAAAATATTCATGGAGTATTGTGATGACAAGGGCATGGAGCATTCTGATGATAAGCTTGTGGAGTATTGTGAAGACAATGGCATGGAGCATTGTGATCAAAATGGCATGGATCATTGTGAGGAAAAATGCATGGAGCCTTTTCATGACAGGTTTCAAGGAGCATTCTGACAACAAGTGTCAGTGAGCATTGTGATGACAAGTATATTGAGCATTGTGATGACGATGGTCAAGGAGCATTGTGATGACAATGGCATGGAGTATTGTGATGACACTCATCATGGATCATTGTGATGTCAAGGGTTATGGAACATTGTTATCACAAGGTTTTGGAGCATTTTGATGACAGGTCATGGATCATTTTGATTTCAAAGAGCATGGAGCATTGTGATGACAAGGGCATGAAGCAATGTGATCCAAAGTTTCATGGAGGATTTTGATGACAAGCGCATGGGGCTTTGAGATGGCAATGTCATGTAGCATTTTGGTGACAAAGGCATGGAGCATCGTGATGATAAGTTTCATGGAGCACTGTAAAGACAAGCATCACGGAGCATTGTGATTACAGCGGTCATGGAGAATTGGGATGGCAAGGGCACGGATCATTGTGATGACAAGTGTCAGGGAGCATTTTGATGATAAAAGTCCCAGATTATTGTGTTGTAAAGGGTCATGGAGCATTATGATGACAGTGGTCATGGAGCATTGTGATGACAGGGGTCATGGAGCATTGTGATGAGAAGTTCATGGAGCATTGGTCTGAAAATATTCATGGAGTATTGTGATGACATGGGTCATGAAGCATTGTGATGACAAGGGAATGGAGCATCGTGATGACAAGATCCTGGAGCATTGTGATGAGAAGACTATGGAGCTTTGTGATGACAAGTCTCATGGAGCATTCTGATGAAATGGGGCATGGAGCATTGTGATTAAAGGAGCCTTGGAGCATTGTGATGACAAGGGCATGGAGCATTGTGATGAGAAGGCCATGGAGCATTCTGATGACATGCGTCATGAAGCACTGTGATGACCAGGGCATGGAGCATTGTGATTACAGGGTTTTGGAGCATTGTGATGACAAGTGTCATGGAGCATTGTGATGACAAGGCTGGGAAATATTGTGATGGTAGGGGTCATGGAGCATTGTTATGACAGGGGTACTGGAGCATTGTGATTACAAGGGTATGGAGCATTGTTCTGAAAATTTTCATGGATTATTTTGATGAGAGTGGGCATGGCGCATTGTGATGACAAGGTCACACAACAGTGTGTTACATGGGTCATGGAGGATTGTAATGACAAGGGCATGGAGCATTGTGATGAGAAGGGCATCGAGCATTTTGATGACAAGCATCGTGGAGCTTTGTGATGACAAGGACATGGAAGCAATGTGATGAGAGGCTTCAGGAAGCACTGTGATGACAATGACATGGAGCATTGTGATGCCACGTGTCATGGAGCTTTGTGATGACAAAGGTCATGGAGCATTTTGTTGACAAGTGCGTGGTACATTATGATGAGAAGGGCAGGGTGCATTGTGATGACAGGGTCATGGAGCAATTTGATGAAAAGGGTCATCGAACATTTTGATGACAGTGGTTATGGAACATTGTGATGTCATGGGTCATGGAGCATTGTGATGAAAAGGGTCATGGAGCATTTTGATGACAGGGATTATGGAACGTTGTGATATCAGGGGTCATCGAACATTCTGGTGATAAAGGCATGTAGCATTGTGATTATTGGGGTCATGGAACATTGTGATGACAGGGGTGAGGGAGTATTGTGATGACTAGTGATGGAACACTGTGATATCAGTGGTGAGAGAGCATTTTGATGAGAAGTGTATGGAGCATTGTGATGACAATGTTTATGGAGCGTTGTGATGACAAGGTTGTGGAGCATTGTGATGACAAGCACGTGGTGCATTGTTATGGCATGTGTCATGGAGCATTGTGCTGACTAGCGCATGGAGTATTGTGATGAAATGGGTCATGGATCATTGTGCTGAGAAAGGCACGGAGCATTGTGATGACAAGGGTCACGGAGCATTGTGATCAAAAGTTCATGGAGCATTATTGTGACAAAGGTCACAGAGACTTGTGATGACGAGGGCATGGAGCATTTTGATGACAAAGGTCATGAATCATTGTTATGACTGGAGTCACGGAGCATTTTGATGACAGGGGTCATGGAGCATTTTGATGACAGGTGTCATGGATCATTGTGATGACAAAGGTCATGGACCATTCTGATGACAAGCTTGTGCAGTAATGTGATGACAATGGCATGGATCATTGTGATGAAAAAGGCATGGAGCCTTTTCATGACAGTGTTCAAGGAGCATTCTGATGACAAGTGTCAGGGAGCATTGTGATGACAAGTGTATTGAGCATTGTGATGACAAAGGTCATGGAGCATTGTGATGACAGAAGTCATGTATCATTTTCATTTCAAGGAGCATGGAGCATTGTGATGACAAGAGCATGAAGCAATGTGAACCCAAGGTTCATGGAGGATTTTGATGACAATGGGAACGGAGCATTGTGATGACAAGCGCATGGAGCATTGTGATGACAAGGTTATGTAGCATTTTGCTGACAAATGCATGGAGCATTTTGATGACAAGGGTCATGGAGCATTGTGATGACAAGCGTCATGGAGCATTGTTTTTACAGGTGTCATGGAGCATTGGGATGGCAAAGACAAGGATCATTGTGATGACAAGGGTCATGGAGCATTTTGATGACAAGAGTCCCGCATCATTGTGTTGTCTGGTGTCATGGAGCGTTGTGATGACTGTGGTCATGGAACATGGTGATGCCAGGGGTCAGGGAGCATTGTGATGAGACGTACATGGAGCATTGGTTTGACAATATTCATTGAGTATTGTGGTGGCAGCGGTCATGGAGCATTGTGATGACAAGGGAATGGAGCATTGTGATGACAAGTCTCATGGAACATTCTGATGAAAAAGGGCATGGAGCATTGTGATTACAGGGGTCTTGGAGCATTGGGATGACAAGGGCATGGAGTATGGTGATGACAATGCCAGGAGCATTCTGATGACATGTGTCATGGAGCTTTGTGATGACAAGTGCATGGAGCATTGTGATTAGAGGGGACTTGGTGCATTGTGATGAAAAGTCCATGGATCATTGTGAGGAAAAGGCATGGAGCCTTGTCATGACAGGGTTCAAGGAGCATACTGATGACAAGTGTCAGGGAGCATTGTGATAACAAAGGTCATGGAGCACTGTGATGAGAAGACCAATGATAATTGTGATGAGGAGTGTCATGGGGCATTGTGATGACAAGTGTTATGGAACATTGTGATCACAAGGGTTTGGAGCATTGTGATGACAGAGGTCATGGAGCATTTTGATTTCATTGTGATAACAATAGCATGAAGCTTTATGATGATGGGCATGGTGCATTGTGATGAGAGTGTTCACGGAGAATTGAGATGAAAAGGGACATGGAGCCTTGGGATTACAGGGGTCTTGGAGCATTGTTATGACAAGGGTCATGGAGCCTTGTCATGACAACACCGTGGTACATTGTGATGGCAGGGCTCATGGAGCATTGTTATGACAGGGGTAATGGAGCATTGTGATGACAAGGACATGGAGCATTGATTTGAAAAGTTTCATGGATTATTGTGACGAGAGTGGTCATGGAGCATTGTGATGACAAGGGCACAGAACACGGTGATACACGGGTTATGGAGGATTGTAATGACAAGGGCATGGATCATTGTGATGAGAAAGGCACCGAGCATTGTGATGACAAGGGCCCAGAACACGGTGATACATGGGTTATGGAGGATTGTAATGACAAGGGGATGGATCATTGTGATGAGAAAGGCATCGAGCATTATGATGACAAGCGTCATGGAGTTTTGTGATGACAAGGGCAAGGAACAATGTGATGATAGGGTTCATGGAACATTGTGATGACAATGGCATGGAGCATTGTGATGCCAAGGGTCATGGAGATTTGTGAAGACAAAAGTCAATGAGCATTTTTATGACAAAAGCATAGTGCATTGTGATGAGAAGGGCAGGGAGCATTGTGATGACAGGATCATGGAGAAATTTAATGAAAAATGTCAGGGAACATTTTGATGACAAGGGTTATGGAACGGTGTGATGTCAGTGGTCATGGAGCATTGTGATGATAAGCGCATGTAGCATTTTGATGACAGGGGTCATGGAACATTGTTATGAAAGGGGTGAGGGAGTATTATGATGACTAGTGATGGAACATTGTGATATCAGTAGTGAGAAAGCATTTAGATGAGAAGTGCATGGAGAATTGTGATGACAATGTTTATGGAGCATTATGGTGAAAAGGTTGTGGAGCATTTTGATGACAAGTGCATCGCATATTGTGATGACTTGTGTCTTGGAGCATTGTGCTGACAAGCGCATGGAGCCTTGTGATGACAACGACCATGGAGCATTGTGCTGACAAAGGCATGGAGCATTGTGATGACACGTGTTACAGAGCATTGTGATGACGAGGGAATGGACCATTGTGATGATAAAGATCATAAATCATTGTGATGACTGGATTCATGGAGCATTATGATGTGAGGGTTCATGGAACATTGTGATTACAGGGGTCTTGGAGCATTGTGATGACAAGGGCATGGATCATTGTGATGAGAAGGCCATGGAGCATTCCGATGACATTCATCATGGAGTTTTGTGAAGACAAGGGCATGGAGCATTGTGAATACCGGGGTCTTGGAGCATTGTGATGAAAAGGGCATGGATCATTGTGATGAAAAAGGCATGGAGTCTTGTCATGACAGGGTTCAAGGAGCATACTGACGACAAGTGTCAGGGACCATTATGATGACATGAGTATTGAGCATTGTGATGACAAATATCATGGAGCATTGTGATGAGAAAACCATGGATAATTGTGATGACGAGCATCATGGGGCGTTGTGATGACAAGTGTTATGGAATATCGTGATCACAAGTGTTTGGAGCATTGTGATGACATAGGTCATGGAGCATTTTGATTTCATTTTGTTGACAATAGCATGAAGCATTATGATGATGGGCATGGTGCATGGTGATGACAAGGGTCATGGATCCTTGTGATGACAAGGCCATGGAACATCGTGATGACAGTGGTCATGGAGCATTGTTATGACTGGGGTAATGGAGTATTGTGATGGCAAGGGTATGGAGCATTGAGATGAGAAAACCATGGAGCATTCTGATGACATGCGTCATGGAGCTTTGTGATGACAAAGGCATGGAGCATTGTGATTACAGGGGTCTTGGATCATTGTGATGACAAGGGTTATGGAGCCTTCTGATGACAAGGCCGTGGATCATTTTGATGGCAGGGGTAATGGAGCATTGTCATGACAGGGGTAATGGAGCATTGTGATTACAATTGTATGGAGCATTGGTCTGAAAAGTTTCATGGATTATTGTGATGAGAGTGGGCATGGAGCATTGTGATGACAAGGTCACACAACACGGTGTTACATGGGTCATGGAGGATTGTAATGACAAGGGCATGGAGCATTGTGATGAGAAGGGCATCGACCATTTTGATGACAAGCATCGTGGAGCTTTGTGATGACAAGGACATGGAAGCAATGTGATGAGAGGCTCCAGGAAGCACTGTGATGACAATGGCCTTGATCATTGTGATGCCAAGGGTCATGGAGCTTTGTGATGACAAAGGTCATAGAGCATTTTGTTGACAAGTGCGTGGTGCATTGTAATGAGAAGGGCAGGGTGCATAGTGATGACACGGTCATGGAGCAATTTGATGAAAATGATCATCGAATATTTTGATGACAGGGGTTATGGAACATTGTGATGTCAGGGGTCATGGAGCATTGTGATGAAAAGGGTCAGGGAGCATTTTGATGACAGGGATTATGGAACGTTGTGATGTCAGGGGTCATGGAGCATTGTGATGAAAAGGGTCAGGGAGCATTTTGATGACAGGGATTATGGAACTTTGTGATGTCAGGGGTCATCGAACATTGTGGTGATAAGGGCATGTAGCATTGTGATTACTGGGGTCATGGAACATTGTGATGACAGGGGTGAGGGAGTATTGTGATGACTAGTGATGGAACATTGTGATATCAGTGGTGACAGAGCATTTTGATGAGAAGTGTATGGAGCATTGTGATGACAAGGTTTATGGAGCGTTGTGATGACAAGGTTGTGGAGCATTGTGATGACAAGCGTGTGGTGCATTGTTATGACATGTGTTATGGAGCATTGTGCTGACTAGCGCATGGAGCATTGTGATGAAACGTGTCATGGAGCATCGTGCTGAGAAACGCATGGAGCATTGTGATGACAAGGGTCATGGAGCATTGTGATCAAAAGTTCATTGAGCATTGTGGTGACAAAGGTCACAGAGACTTGTGATGACGAGGGCATGGACAATTTTGATGACAAATTTCATGAATCATTGTTATGACTGGAGTCACGGAGCATTGTGACGACCGGGGTCATGGAGCACTGTGATGACAAGGGCATGGAGGATTGTGATGACAGAGGCATAGAGCATTGCTCTGACAAGTTTTATGGATTATTGGATGACAGTTGGCATGGCTCATTGTGATGACAAGGGCATGGAGCATTGTGATGACATGGTCATACATTATTGTGAAGGCAGGTGTCAGGGAGCATTGTGATGACATATGTCACGATACATTGTGATGACAATGCCATTGGGCATTGTGATGCCAAGTGTCATGGAAGATTGGGATGATAAATGTAATGGAGCATTGTGATGACAACGTCAAGGAGCACTGTAATGACAAGATCATGGAGAGTTGTGATGACAAGGGCCATTGAGAATTTTGATGAGAAGGTCGTGAAGTATTGTGATGAGAAGCGCATGGAGCTTGCTATGACAGGGGTCATGGAGCCTTGCAATGAAAAGTGCATGGAGAACTGTATTGACAACAGCATGTAACATTTTGATGAGAAGTGTCTTGGAGCATTGTGATGTCAAGGACATGTAGAATTGTGATGACCAGGGCATGGAGCATTGTGATGACAGTACCGTTGAGCATTGTGATGAGAAGACCATGGATAATTGTGATGATGAGCGTCATGGAGCACTGTAATGACAAGGGGCATGGAGCATTGTGATGACAGGTGTCATGGATCATTGTGATGACAAGTATCATAGACCATTCTGATGACAAGCTTGTGTAGTAATGTGCTGAAAAAGGCATGGAGCCTTTTCATGACAGTGCTCCAGGAGCATTCTGACGACAAGTGTCAGGGAGCATTGTGATGACATGTGTATTGAGAATTGTGATGACAAAGGTCATGGAGCATTGTGATGATAGGCATCATGGAGCATTGTGATGACAAGTATTATGGAACATTGCGATCACAAGGAATTGGAGCATTGTGATGACAGAAGTCATGTATCATTTTCATTTCAAGGAGCATAGAGCATTGTGATGACAAGGGCATGAAGCAATGTGAACCCAAGGTTCATGGAGGATTTTGATGACAATGGGAACGGAGTATTGTGATGACAAGCGCATGGAGCATTGTGATGACAAGGTCATGTAGCATTTTGCTGACAAATGCATGGAGCATTGTGATAACAAGCGTCAGGGAGCATTGTGTTTACAGGGGTCATGGAGCTTTGGGCTGGCAAGCCATGGATCATTGTGATGACAAGGGTCATGGAGAATTTTGATGACAAGAGTCCCGCATCATTGTGTTGTCTGGTGTCATGGAGCGTTGTGATGACATTGGTCATGGAGCATTGTGATGCCAGGGGTCATCGAGCATTGTGATGAGAAGTTCATGGAGTATTGGGCGGACAATATTCATTGAGTATTGTTATGGTGGGTGTCAATTAGCATTGTGATGACAAGGGAATGGAGCATTGTGATGAAAATGTCCTAGGGCATTGTGATGAGAAGACCATGGAGTATTGTGATGACAAGTCTCATGGAACATTCTGAGAAAAGGGGCATGGAGCATTGTGATTACAGGGGTCGTGGAGCATTGGGATGACAAGGGCATGGAGCATGGTGATGACAATGCCAGGAGCATTCTGATGATATGCGTCATGGATATTTCTGATGACAAGGGCATGGAGCATTGTGATTACAGGGGTTTTGGAGCATTGTGATGAAAAGTCCATGGATCATTGTGAGGAAAAGGCATGGAGCCTTGTCATGACAGGGTTCAAGGAGCATACTGAAGACAAGTGTCAGGGAGCATTGTGATGACAAAGGTCATGGAGCATTGTGATGAGAAGACCATGGATAATTGTGATAACCAGCGTCATAGGGCATTGTGATGACAAGAGTTATGGAACATTGTGATCACAAGGGTTTGGAGCATTGTGATGACAGAGGTCATGGAGCATTTTGATTTCATTGTGATGACAATAGCATGAAGCTTTATGATGATGGGCATGTTGCATTGTGATGAGAGTGTTCACGGAGAATTGAGATGAAAAGGGGCATGGAGCCTTGTGATTACAGGGGTGTTGGAGCATTGTTATCACAAGGGTCATGGAGCCTTGTCATGACAACACCGTGGTACACTGTGATGGCAGGGGTCATGGAGCATTGTTATGACAGGTGTAAGGGAGCATTGTGATGACAAGGACATGGAGCATTAGTTTGAAAAGTTTCATGGATTATTGTGACGAGTGTGGTCATGGAGCATTGTGATGACAAGGGCCCAGAACACGGTGATACATGGGTTATGGAGGATTGTAATGACAAGGGCATGGATCATTGTGATGAGAAAGGCATCGAGCATTGTGATGACAAGCGTCATGGAGCTTTGTGATGACAAGGGCAAGGAGCAATGTAATGATAGGGTTCATGGAACATTGTGATGACAATTGCATGGAGCATTGGGATGCCAAGGGTCATGGAGATTTGTGAGGACAAAGGTCAGTGAGCAACTTGATGACAAGGGCATTGTGCATTGTGATGAGAAGGGTAGGGCGCATTGTGATGACAGGATCATGGAGCAATTTGATGAAAAGGGTCAGGGAACATATTGATGACAGGGGTTAGGGAACACTGTGACGTCAGTGGTCATGGAGCATTGTGATGATAAGGGCATGTAGCATTTTGATGACAGGGGTCATGGAACATTGTGATGAAAGGGGTGAGGGAGTATTGTGATGACTAGTGATGGAACATTGTGATATCAGTGGTGAGAGAGCATTTAGATGAGAAGTTCATGGAGCATTGTGATGACAAGGTTTATGGAGCGTTGTGATGACAAGGTTGTGGAGCATTGTGAAGACAAGTGCATGGCATATTGTGATGACCTGTGTCTTGGAGCATTGTGCTGACAAGCGCAAGGAGCATTGTGATGACAAGGGTCATGGAGCATTGTGCTGACAAAGGCATGGAGCATTGTGATGAGAAAGCCATGGAGCATTCTGATGACATGCGTCATGAATCTTTGTGATGACAAGGGCATGGAGAATTTTTATTACATGGGTCTTGGAGCATTGTGATGAAAAGTCCATGGATCATTGTGATGAAAAAGGCATGGAGCCTTGTCATGACAGGGTTCAAGGAGCATACTGATGACAAGTGTCAAGGAGCATTGTGATGACAAAGGTCATGGAGCATTGTGATGTGAAGACCATGGATAATTGTGATGAGGAACGTCATGGGGCATTGTGATGACAAGTGTTATGGAACATTGTGATCACAAGGGTTTGGAGCATTGTGATGACAGAGGTCATGGAGCATTTTGATTTCATTGTGATGTCCATAGCATGAAGCTTTATGATGATGGGCATGGTGCATTGTAATGACAGTGTACATGGAGAATTGAGATGAAAAGGGGCATGGAGCCTTGTGATTACAGGGGTCATGGAGCATTGTTATGACAAGGGTCATGGAGCCTTGTGATGATAACGCCGTGGAATATTGTGATGGCAGGGGTCATGGAGCATTGTTATGACAGGTGTAATGGAGCATTGTGATGACAAGGGCATTGAGCATTGGTTTGAAATGTTTCATGGATTATTGTGATGAGAGTGGGCATGGAGCATTGTGATGACAAGTTCACAGAACACGGTGATTCATGGGTCATGGAGGATTGTAATGACAAGGGCATGGACCATTGTGATGAGAAGGGCATTGAGCATTGTGATGACAAGCGTCATGGAGCTTTGTGATGACAAGGGCAAGGAGCAATGTGATGATATGGTTCATGGAGCATTGTGATGACAATGGCATGGAGCATTGTGATGCCAAGGGTCATGGAGCTTTGTGATGACAAAGGTCATGGAGCATTTTGATGACAAGAGCGTTGTGCATTGTGATGAGAAGGGCAGGGAGCATTGTGATGACAGGGTCATGGAGCAATTTGATGAAAAGTGTCGGGGAACATTTTGATGACAGGGGTTATGGAACATTGTGATGTCAGTGGTCATGGAGCACTGTGATGATAAGGGCATGTAGCATTTTGATGACAGTGGTCCTGGAACATTGTGATGAAAGGGGTGAGGGAGTATTGTGATGACTAGTGATGGAACATTGTGATATCAGTGGCGAGAGAGCATTTAGATGAGAAGTGCATGGAGCATTGTGATGGCAAGGTTTATGGAGCATTGTGATGACAAGGTTGTGGATCATTGTGATGACAAGTGCATGGCATATTGTGATGACATGTGTCTTGGAGCATTGTGCTGACAAGCGCATGGAGCATTGTGATCACAAGGTCATGGAGCATTCTGCTGACAAAGGCATGCAGCATTGTGATGACAAGTGTTACAGAGCATTGTCATGACGAGGGAATGGACCATTGTGATGACAAAGGTCATAAAGCATTGTGATGACTGGATTCACGGAGCATTATGATGCGAGGGGTCATGGAGCATTGTGATTACAAGGGCATGGAGCATTGTGATGACAGAGGTATGGAGACTAGGTCTGACAAATTTCATGGATTATTGCTATGAGGTTGGGCATGGCACATTGTGATGAAAAGGGAATGGAACATTGTTATGACAAGATCATGTAGTATTGTGAAGACAAGTGTCAGGGAACATTGTGATGACATATGTCATGGTGCATTGTGATGACAATGGCGTGACGAATTATGATGATGGGCATGATGCATTGTGATGACAGGGTTCATGGAGCATTGAGATGAAAAGGGGCATGGAGCATTGTGATTACAGGGGTCTTGGAGCATTGTGATGACAAGGGCATGGAGCAATGTGATGAGAAGGCCATTGAGCATTCTGATGACATGTGTCATTGTGCTTTGTGATGACAAGGGCATGGAGCATTGTGACTACAGGGTCTTGGAGCATTGTGAAGACAAGTGTAATGGAGCATTGTGATGACACGGCTGTAGGGCATTGTGATGGCAGGGGTCATGGAGCATTGCTATGTCAGGGGTAATGGAGCTTTGTGATGAGAAGGGCAATGAGCATTGGTCTGAAAAGTTTCATGGATTATTGTGATGAGAGTGGGCATGGAGAATTTTGTTGACAAGTTCATGGAACACTGTGATACATTGGTCATGGAGGATTGTAATGACAAGGGCTTGGAGCATTGTCATGAGAAAGGCATCGAGTATTGTGATGACAAGCATCATGGAGCTTTGTGATGACAAGCGTATGGATCAATGTGATGAGTGCGTGCATGGAGCATTGTGATGACAATGACATGGAGCATTGTGATGCCAAGGCTCATCGAGATTTGAGATGACAAATGTCATGGAACATTTTGATGACAAGTGCGTTGTGCATTGTGATGAGAAGGGCAGGGAGCATTGTGATGACAGGGTGATGGAGCAATTAGATGAAAAGTGTCATGGAACATTTTGATGATAGGTGTTTTGGCACATTGTGATATCATGAGTCATGGCGCATTGTGATGATAAGTGCATGTAGCATTGTGATGACGGGGTCCTGGAACATTGTGATGACAGGGGTGAGCGAGTATTGTGATGACTAGTGATGGAATATTGTGATATAAGTGGTGAGAGAGCATTTTGATGAGAAGTGCATGGAGCATTGTATTAACAATGTTTATGGAGCATTGTGATAACAAGGTTGTGGACTATTGTGATGAAAAGCATGTGGCACATTGTGATGACAAGGGTCCTGGAGTATTGTGCTTACAAAGGCAAGGAGCATTGAGATGACAAGGGTCACGGAGCATTGTGATGGCGCGGGTATGGACTATTGTGATGACTATGGTCATGAAGCATTGCGATGACTGGAGTCACGGAGCATTGTGATGACAAGGGCATGGAGCATTGTGATGACAGGGGCATGGAACATTGGTCTGACAAGTTTCATGGATTATTGTGATGACACTGGGCATGGAGCATTGTGATGACAAAGGTCACAGAGCCTTGTGTGAAGAGGGTATGGACCACTGTGTTGACAAAGTTCATGAAGCACTGTGATGACTGGAGTCACGGAGCACTGTGATGTCAGGGGTAATGGAGCATTGTGCTGACAAGCACATGGAGCATTTTGATGACAAGTGTCATGGAGCATTGTGCTGACAAAGGCATGGAACATGGTGATGACAGGGGACACAGAGCACTGTGATGAAATATTCTTGGAGCATTGTGGTGACAAAGATCACAGAGCCTTGTGTGACTGGGGCATGGACAATTGGTCTGACAAGTTTCATGGATTATTGTGATGACAGTGGGCATGGAGCATTGTGATGACAAAAGTCATGAAGCATTGTGATGACTGGAGTCACGGAGCATTTTGATGACATGGGTAATGGAGCATTCTGATGACATGGGCATGGAACATTGTGATGACAGTGGCATGGAACATTTGTCTGGCAAGTTTCATGGATTATTCTGATGACAGTGGGCATGGCGCATTGTGATGACAAGGGCATGGAACATTGTGATGACAAGGTCATGGAGTATTGTGAAGACAGGTGTCAGGGAGCATTGTGATGACATATGTCATTGTCCATTGTGATGACAATTGCATGGAGCATTGTGATACCAAGTGTCATGGAAGATTGTGATGACAAATGTAATGGAGCATTTTGATGACAAGGGCTTGGAACATTGTGATAACAAGGGTCATGGAGCATTGTTTTGACAAGGGTCATGGAGCATTGTGATGAGAAGGTCATGGAGCATTGGGCTGAAAATATTCATGGATTATTGTGATGACAGGGGTCAAGGAACATTGTGATGACAAGTGTATTGAGCATTGTGAAGATAAAGGTCATGGAGCATTGTGATGAGAAAACCATGGATAATTGTGATGACGAGCGTCTTGGGGCGTTGTGATGACAAGTGTTATGGAGCCTTGTGATCACCAGGATTTGGAGCATGGTGATGACAGAGGTCATGGAGCATTTTGATTTCATTGTGATGACAATAGCATGAAGCATTATGATGATGGGCATGGTGCATTGTGATGACAGTGTTCATGGAGAATTGAGATGAAAAGTGGCAAGGAGCATTGTGATTAAAGTGGTCTTGGAGCATTATGATGACAATGGCATGGAGCATTGTGATGAGAAGGCAATGGAGCATTCTGATGACATGCGTCATGTAGTTTTGTGATGAGAAGGGCATGGAGCATTGTGAAGACAGTGGCATGGAAAATTGGTGTAACAAGTTTTATGGATTATTGTGATGACAGTGGGCATGGCGAATTGTGATGACAAGGACATGGAGCATTGTGATGCCAAGTGTCATTGAGGATTGTGATGACAAAGGTAATGGAGCATTGTGATGACAAGGGCTTGGAGCATTGTGATAACAAGGGTCATGGAGCATTGTGATAAAAACGGGCATTTAGAATTTTGATGACAAGTTATGAAGCATTTTGATGACAAAGCCATGGATCTTGCTATGACAGGTGTCATGGGACATTTCGATGACAGGTGCATGGAGAATTGTGATGACAAGAGCATGTAAAATTGTGATGAGAAGTGTCATGGAGCATTTTGATGACAAGAACGTGGAGAATTGTGATGACAAGGGACATGGAGCATTGCTATGACCAGGGAATGGAGCATTGTGATTGAAAGACCATGGAGCACTGTGATGAGAAGAAAAATGGATAACTGTGATGACGAGCATCATGGAGCACTGTAATGACAAGGGGCAAGAAGCATTCTGATGACAGGCGTCATGGAGCATTCTGATGAAAGAGGTCATGGAACATTGTGATGACAGGGGTCATGGAGCATTCTGATGATAAGCTTGTGGAGTATTGTGATGACAATGGCATGGAGCATTGTGATGAAAAGGGCATGGATCATTGTGATGAAAAATGCATGGAGCCTTTTCATGACAGATTTAAAGGAGCATTCTGACAACAAGTGTCAGGGAGCATTGTGACGACAAGTGTATTGAGCATTGTGATGAAAATGGTCATGGAGCATTGTGATGACAAGGGCATGTAGTATTGTGATGACAGGCATCATGGAGCATTGTGATGTCAAGTGTTATGGAACATTGTGATCACAAGGGTTTGGAGCATTGTGATGACAGGTCATGGAACACTCTGATACACGGGTCATGAAGGATTGTAATGACAAGGGCATGGAGCATTGTGATGAGAAGGGCATCAAGCATTTAATGACAAGCGTCTTGGAGCTTTGTGATGACCAGGGCATGGAACAATGTGATAAGAGGCTTCATGAAGCATTGTGATGACAATGGCATGGAACATTGTGATGCAAAGGGTCATGGAGCTTTGTGATGACAAAGGTCATGCAGCACTTTGATAACAAGTGCGTCGTGCATTGTGATTATAAGGGCAGCGTGCATTGTGATGACAGGGTCATGGAGCAATTTGATGAAAAGTGTCATCGAACATTTTGATGACAGGGGTTATGGAACATTGTGATGTCAGGGTTCATGGAGCATTTTGATGAAATGGGTCATGGAGAATTTTGATGACAGGTGTTATGGAACATTGTGATGTCAGGGGTCATTGAACATTGTGATGATAAGGGCATGCACCATTGTGATGACAGGGGTCATGGAACATTGTGATGACAGGGGTGAGGGACTATTGTGATGACTAGTGATGGAACATTGTGATATCAGTGGTGAGAGAGCATTTTGATGAGAAGTGTATGGAACATTGTGATGACAATGTTTATGGAGCGTTGTGATGACAAGGTTGTGGAGCATTGTGATGACAAGTGCATGACACATTGTTATGACATGTGTTATGGAGCATTGTGCTGATTAGCACATGGAGCATTGTGATGACAATGGTCATGGAGCATTGTGCTGAGGAAGGCATGGAGCATTGTGATGACAAGGGTCACGGAGCATTGTGATCAAAAGTTCATGGAGCATTGTGGTGACAAAGGTCACAGGGACTTGTGATGAAGAGGGCATGGACCATTGTGATGACAAAGGTCATGAATCATTGTTATGACTGGAGTCAAGGAGGACTGTGATGACAGGGGTCATGGAGCATTGTGATGAAAAGGGCATGGAGCATTGTGATGACAGGGCCATAGAGCATAGCTCTGACAAGTTTTATGGATTATTGTGATGACAGTGGGCATGGCGCTTTGTGATGACAAGGGCATGGAACATTGTGATGACAAGGTGATACAGTATTGTGAAGACAGGTGTCAGGGAGCACTGTGATGACATATGCGGTGGTCCATTGTGATGACAATGGCATGGAGCATTGTGATGCCAAGTGTCATGGAGGATTGTGATGACAAGGGCTTGGAGCATTGTGATGACAAGGGTCATGGAGCATTGTGATGAAAAGGGCATGGAGCATTGTGATTACAGGGGTCTTGGAGCATTGTGATGAAAAGCGCATGGATCATTGTGATGGAAAAGGCATGGAGCCTTGTTATGACAGGGTTCAAGGAGCATACTGACGACAAGTGTCAGGGAGCATTGTGCTGACAAGTAAATTGAGCATTGTGATGAAAAAGGTCATGGAGCATTGTGATGAGAAAACCATGGATAATTGTGATGACAAGCATCATGGGGCGTTGTGATGACAAGTGTTATGGAACATTGTCATCACAAGGGTTTGGAGCATTGTGATGACAGAGTTCATGGAGCATTTTGATTTCATTATGATGACCATAGCATGAAGCATTATGATGATGAGAATGGTGCATTGTGATGACAGGGTTCATGGAGCATTGAGATGAAAAGGGGCATGGAGAATCGTGATTAAATTGGTCTTGCAGCATTGTGATGACAAGGGCATGGAGCATTGTGATGAGAAGGCAATGCATCATTCTGATGACATGTGTCATGGAGCTTTGTGATGACAAGGGCTAGGAGCATTGTGATGACAGTGGCATGGAAAATTGGTCTAACAAGTTTCATGGATTATTGTGATGACAGTGTGCATGGATTATTTTGATGACAAAGGCATGGAGCTTTCTGATGATAAGCTTGTGGAGTATTGTGATGACAATGGCATGGAGCATTGTGATGAAAATGGCATGGATCATTGTGATGAAAAATGCATGGAGCCTTTTCATGACAGGTTTCAAGGAGCAATCTGACAACACTTGTCAGTGAGCATTGTGATGACAAGTGTATTGAGCATTGTGATGACGATGGTCAAGGAGCATGGTGATGACAATGGCATGGAGTATTGTGATGACAGGCATCATGGATCATTGTGATGTCAAGGGTTATGGAACATTGTGATCACAAGGTTTTGGAGCATTTTGATGACAGGTCATGGATCAATTTAATTTCAAAGAGCATGGAGCATTGTGATGACAAGGGCATGAAGCAATGTGATCCAAAGTTTCATGGAGGATTTTGATGACAAGCACATGGGGCTTTGTGATGACAATGTCATGTAGCATTTTGATGACAAAGGCATGGAGCATCGTGATGACAAGTTTCATTCAGCACTGTGAAGACAAGCATCACGGAGCATTGTGATTACAGCGGTCATGGAGATTTGGGATGGCAAGGGCACGGATCATTGTGATGACAAGGGTCAGGGAGCATTTTGATGATAAAAGTCCAGGATTATTGTGTTGTAAGGGGTCATGGAGCATTGTGATGACAGTGGTCATGGAGCATTTTGATGACAGGGGTCATGGAGCATTGTGATGAGAAGTTCATGGAGCATTGGGCTGAAAATGTTCATGGAGTATTGTGATGACAGGGGTCATGGAGCATTGTGATGACAAGGGAATGGAGCATCGTGATGACAAGATCCTGGAGCATTGTGATGAGAAGACTATGGAGCTTTGAGATGACAAGTCTCATGGAGCATTCTGATGAAATGGGGCATGGAGCATTGAGATTAAAGGAGCCTTGGAGCATTGTGATGACAAGGGCATGGAGCATTGTGATGAGAAGGCCATGGAGCATTCTGATGACATGCGTCATGAAGCACTGTGATGACCGGGGCATGGAGCATTGTGATTACAGGGGTCTTGCAGCATTGTGATGAAACGGCATGGATCATTGTGATGAAAAAGGCATGTAGCCTTGTCATGACAGGGTTAAATGAGTATACAGATGACAAGTGTCAGGGAGCATTAAGATGACCAGTGTATTGAGCATTGTGATGACAAAGGTCATGGAGCATTGTGATGAGAAGACCGTGGATAATTGTGATGACGAGAGTCATGGGGCGAAGTGAAGACAAGTGTTATGAACATTGTGATCACAAGGGTTTGGAGCATTGTGATGACAGATGTCATGGAGCATTTTGATTTCATTGTGATGACAATGGCATGAAGCATTATGATGATGGGCATAGTGCATTGTGATGACAGGGTTCATGGAGAATTGAGATGAAAAGGGGCATGGAGAACTGTGATTACAGGGTTCTTGGAGCATTGTGATGACAAGGGCATGGATCATTGTGATGAGAAGGCCATGGAGCATTCTGATGACATGCATCATGGAGCTTTGTGATGACAAGGGCATGGAACATTGTGATTACAGGGTCTTGGAGCATTGTGATGACAAGTGTCATGGAGCATTGTGATGACAAGGCTGGGAAACATTGTGATGGCAGGGGTCATGGAGCATTGTTATGACAGGGGTAATGGAGCATTGTGATTACAAGGGTATGGAGCATTGGTCTGAAAATTTTCATGGATTATTGTGATGAGAGTGGGCATGGCGCATTGTGATGACAAGGTCACACAACACTGTGTTACATGGGTCATGGAGGATTGTAATGACAAGGGCATGGAGCACTGTGATGAGAAGGGCATCGAGCATTTTGATGACAAGCATCGTGGAGCTTTGTGATGACAAGGACATGGAAGCAATGAGATGAGAGGCTTCAGGAAGCACTGTGATGACAATGACATGGAGCATTGTGATGCCACGGGTCATGGAGCTTTGTGATGACAAAGGTCATGGAGCATTTTGTTGACAACTGCGTGGTGCATTATGATGAGAAGGGCAGGGTGCATTGTGATGACAGGGTCATGGAGCAATTTGATGAAAAGGGTCTTCGAACATTTTGATGACAGGTGTTATGGAACATTGTGATGTCAGGGGTCATGGAGCATTGTGATGAAAAGGGTCAGGGAGCATTTTGATGACAGGGATTATGGAACGTTGTGATATCAGGGGTCATCGAACATTGTGGTGATAAAGGCATGTAGCATTGTGATTACTGGGGTCATGGAACATTGAGATGACAGGGGTGAGGGAGTATTGTGATGACTAGTGATGGAACACTGTGATATCAGTGGTGAGAGAGCATTTTGATGAGAGGTGTATGTAGCATTGTGATGACAATATTTATGGAGCGTTGTGATGACAAGGCTGTGGAGCATTGTGGTGACAAGCGCGTGGTGCATTGTGATGACATGTGTCATGGAGCATTGTGCTGACTAGCGCATGGAGCATTGTGATGACAAGGGACACGGAGCATTGTGATCAAAAGTTCATGGAGCATTGTGGTGACAAAGGTCACAGAGACTTGTGATGACGAGGGCATGGAGCATTTTGATGACAAAGGTCATGAATCAATGTTATGACTGGAGTCACGGAGCATTGTGATGACAGGGGTCATGGAGCATTGTGATGGCAGGTGTCATGGATCGTTGTGATGACAAAGGTCGTGGACCATTCTGATGACAAGCTTGTGGAGTAATGTAATGACAATGGCGTGGAGCATTGTGATGACAAGGGCATGGAGTATTGTGATGACAGGCATCATGGAGCGTTGTGATGACAAGTGTTATGGAACAATGTGATCACAAGGGTTTGGAGCACTGTGATGACAGAGGTCATGGATCATTTTGATATCAAGGAGCATGGAGCATTGTGATGACAGGGGTCATGGAAGCATTGTAATGAGAAGATCATGGAGCATTGAGCTGAAAATATTCATGGAGTATTCTGATGAAATGGGTCATGGAGCATTGTGATGACAAGGTCCTGGAGCACTCTGATGAGAAGACCATGGAGCCTTGTGATGAGAAGTCTCGTGGAGCATTCTGATGAAAAGGGGCATGGAGCATTGTGATTACAGGGGTCTTGGAGCATTGTGATTACAAGGGCATGGAGCATTGTGAGAGATGTCCAAGGAGCATTCTGATGGCATGCGTCATGGAGCTTTGTGATGACCAGGCAAGGAGCATTGTGATTACAGGGGTCTGGGAGCATTGTGATGAAAAAGGTATGGATCATTGTAATGAAAAAGGCATGGAGCCTTGTCTTGACAGGGTTCAAGGAGCATACTGATGGCAAGAGTCAGGGAGCATTGTGATGACAAGTGTATTGAGCATTGTGATGACAAAGGTCATGGAACATTGTGATGAGAAGACCATGGATAATTGTGAAGACGAGTGTCATGGGGCGTTGTGATGACAAGTGTTATGAAACATTGTGATCACAAGGGTTTGGAGCATTGTGATTGCAGAGATAATGGAGCATTTTGATTTCATTGTGATGACAATAGCATGAAGCATTATGATGATGGGCATGGTGCATTTTGATGACAGGGTTCATGGATCATTGAGATGACAAGTGCATGGAGCATTGTGATTGCAGGTGACTTGGAGCATTGTGATGGCAAGTGCATGGAGCATTGTGAATGAGAAGGCCATGGAGCATTCTGATCACATGTGTCATTGAGCTTTGTGATGACAAGGGCATGGAACATTTGTCTGAAAATTTTCATGGATTATTGTGATGAGAGTTGGCATGGAGCATTGTGATGAAAAGGACACGGAACACTGTGATACATGGGTCATGGAGAATTGTAATGACAAGGTCATGGAGCATTGTGATGAGAAGGGCATCGAGCATTTTGATGACAAGCATCATGGAGCTTTGCGATGACAAGGGCATGGAGCAATGTGATGAGAGGCTTCATGAAGAATTGTGATGACAATGGCATGGATCATCGTGATGTCAAGGGTCATGGAGCTTTGTGATGACAAAGGTCATGGAACATTTTGATGACAAGGGAGTGGTGCATTGTGATGATAACGGCATGTAGCATTGTGATGATAAGGGTCATGGAACATTGTGATGACAGGCGTGAAGTAGTATTGTGATAACTAGTGATTGAACATTGTGATATCAGTGTTGAGAGAGCATTTTCATGAGAAGTGCATGGAGCATTGTGACGCCAAGTGTCACAGAGCATTGTGATGAAATGTTCATGGAGCATTGTGGTGACAATGTTCACAGAGACTTGTGATGATGAGGGCATGGACCAGTCTGATGACAAAGTCTTGAAGCATTGTGATGACTGGAGATACGGAGCATTATGATGACAGGTGTCATGGAGCATTGTGATGAAAAGTCCATGGATCATTGTGATGACAGGGGCATGGAGCATCGGTCTGAAAAATTTCATGGATTATTGTGATGACAGTGGGCATTGCACATTGTGATGACAAGGGAATGGAGCAGTGTGATGACAAGTGTCATGGAGGATTGTGATGACAAATGTAATGGAGCATTTTGATGACAATGGTCATGGATCATTGTGATGAAAAGGGAATGGAGCATTGTGATGACAAGGTCTTTTGAGAATTTTGATGACAAGTTCGTGAAGCATTGTGATGAAAAGCACTTGGAGCTTGCTATGACAGGGATCATGGAGCATTGCAATGACAAGTTCATGGAGAATGTGATTACAAGAGCATGTAACATTGTGATTTGAAGTGTCATGGAGCATTGTGATGGCAAGAAGGTGGAGCATTGTGATGAGCAGACCATGGATAATTGTGATGACGAGCGTCATGGAGAACTGTAATGACAAGGGTCCTGGAGCATTGTGATGACAGGGGTCATGGAGAATTGTGATGACAAGTGTCATGGAGCATTCTGATGACAAGCTTGTGGAGTATTGTGATGACAATGGCGTGGAGCATTGTGATGAAAAGGGCATGGAGCACTGTGATGCAAAAGTCATAGAGCCTTTTCATGACAGGGTTCTAGAAGCATTCTGACGACAAGGGTCAGGGAACATTGTGATGACAAGTGTATTGAGCATTGTGATGACAAAGGTCATGGAGCATTGTGATGACAAGGGCATGGAGTATTGTGATGACAGGCATCATGGAGCTTTGTGATGACAAATGTTATGGAACAATATGATCACAAGGTTTTGGATCACTGTGATGACAGAGGTCATGGATCATTTTGATATCAAGGAGCATGGAGCATTGTGATGACAGGGGTCATGGAGCATTGTGATGAGAAGATCATGGAGCATTGAGGTGAAAATGTTCATGGAGTATTCTGATGAAAGGGGTCATGGAGCATTGTGATGACAAGGTCCTGGAGCATTGTGATGAGAAGACCATGGAACCTTGTGATGAGAAGTCTCATGGAGCATTCTGATGAAAAGGGGCATGGAGCATTGTGATTACAGGGGTCTTGGAGTATTGTGATTACAAGGGCATGGAGCATTGTGAGAGATGTCAAAGGAGCATTCTGATGACATGCGTCATGGAGCTTTGTGATGAACAGGGCATGGAGCATTGTGATTACAGTGGTCTTGGAGCATTATGATGAAAAGGGCATGGATCATTGTGAGGATAAAGGCACGGAGCCTTGTCATGACAGGGTTCAAGGAGCATACTGACGACAAGTGTTAGGGAGCATTGTGATGACAAGTGTATTGAGCATTGTGATGACAAAGGTCATGGAACTTTGTGATGAGAAGTGCATGGATAATTGTGATGACGAGCCTCATGGGTCGTTGTGATGACAAGTGTTACGGAGCATTGTGATCATAAGGGCTTGGAGCATTGTGATGACAGAGGTCATGGAGCATTTTGATTTCATTGTGATGAAAATAGCATGAAGCATTATGATGAAGGGCATGGTTCGTTTTGATGACAGGGTTCATGGAGCATTGAGATGAAAAGTGGTATGGAGCATTGTGATTACTCGGGTCATGGAGCCTTGTGATGACAAGGCCGTGGAGCATTGTGATGACAGGAATGAGGGAGTATTGTGATGACTAGTGATGGAACATTGTGATATCAGTGGTGAGATAGCATTTTCATGAGAAGTGTATGGAGCATTGTGATGACAATGTTTATTTAGCATTGTGATGACAAGAATGTGGAGCATTGTGATTACAACCGCATGGCACATTGTGATCACATTCGTCATGGAGCATTGTGCTGAAATGTTCATGGAGCATTGTGGTGACAAAGGTCACAGAGACTTGTGATGATGAGGGCATGGACCATTGTGATGACAAAGTCTTGAAGCATTGTGATGACTGGAGTCACGGAGCATTGTGATGACATGTGTCATGGAGCATTGTGATGACAGGTGTCATGGAGCATTGTGATGACAAGTGCATGGAGCATTGTGATGACAGGAGCATGGAGCATCGGTCTGAAAAATTTCATGGATTATTGTGATGACAGTGGACATTGCACATTGTGATGACAAGGGCATGGAGCACTGTGAAGAAAAGGTCATGGAGTACTGTGAAGTCAGGTGTCAGGGAGCATTGTGATGACCTATGTCATGGTGCCTTGTGATGACAATGGCATGGAGAATTGTGATTACAAGTGTCATGGAGGATTGTGATGACCAGCGCTTGGAGCATTGTGATGAGAAGTGTCATGGAGCATTGTGATGACAAGAGCATGGAGCATTGTGATGACTAGGGCCAGTGAGAATTTTGATGCCAACCTCGTGAAACATTGTGATGACAAGCACATGGAACTTGCTATGACAGGTGTCATGGAGCAATGTGATGACAAGTGCATGTATAATTGTGATGACAATAGCATATAACTTTGTGACGATAAGTGTCATTGAGCATTGTGATGACATGGACGTGGAGAAATGTAATGACAAGGGACATGGAGCACTCTGAATACCAGGGCATTGAGCATTGTCATCGCAAGACCGTGGAGCATTGTGATGAGAAGGTCATGGATAATTGTGATGACGAGTATCATGGAGCACTGTAATGACAAGGGAAATGGAGCATGTTGATGACAGGTGTCATAGATCATTGTGATGACAAGTGTCATGGAGCATTTTGATGACAAGAGTCCCGGATCATTGTGTTGTCAGGGGTCATGGAGCATTGTGATGACAGTGGTAATGGAGCATTTTGATGACAGTGTTCTTGGAGCATTGTTATGAGAAGGTCATAGAGCATTGGGCTAAAAATATTTGTGGAGTATTGTGAAGGCGGTGGTCATGGAGCATTGTGATGACAAGGGAATGGAGCATTGTGTTGAGTAGATACTGAAGCATTGTGATGAGAAAACATTGGAGCCTTGTATTGACGAGTCTCATGGAGCATTCTGATGAAAAGGGGCATGGAGAATTGTGATTACATGGGTCTTGGAACATTGTGAAGAAAAGGGCATGGATTATTGTGATGAAAAAGGCATGGAGCCTTGTCATGACAGGGACCAAGGAGCATAATGACGACAAGTGTCAGGGAGCATTGTGATGACAAGTGTATTGAGCATTGTGATGACAGAGGTCATGGAGCATTGTGATGAGAAGACCATGGATAATTGTGATGACGAGCGTCATGGGGCGTTGTGATGACAAGTTTTATGAAACACTGTGATCACAAGGGTTTGGAACATTGTGATGACATAGGTCATGGAGCATTTTGATTTCACTGTAATGATAATAGCATGAAACATTATGATAATGGGCATGGTTCATTGTGATGACAGGGTTCATGGAGCACGGAGATGAAAAGGGGCATGGAACATTGTGATTACATGGGTCTTGGAGCATTGTGATGAGAAGGTCATGGAGCATTGGGCTGAAAACGTTCATGGAGCATTGTGATTACTGGGGTCATGGAGCACTATGATGACAAGGGTCATGGAGCATTGTGATGACAAGCATCACGGAACATTCAGATTAAAGGTGTCATGGAGCATTGGGATGACAAGGGCATGGATCATTGTGATGACAAGTGTCATGGAGATTTTTGATGACAAGTTTCCCGGACCATTGTGTTGTGAGGGGTCATGGAGCGCAGGGATGACAGTGGTCATGGAGCATTGTGATGACAGTGGTCATGGTGCATTGTGATGAGAAGGTCATGGATCATTGGGCTGAAAATGTGCATGGAGTATTGTGATGACAGGGGTCATGGAGCATTGTGATGACAAGGGAATGGAGCATTGTGATGACAAGGTCCTGGAGAATTGTGTTGAGAAGACCATGGCGTCTTGTGATGACATATCTCATGGAGCATTCTGATGAAAAGCAGCATGGAGCATTGTAATTACTGGGGTCTTGGAGCATTGAGATGACAAGGGCATGGAGCATGGTGATTTGAAGGCCAAGGAGCATTCTGATGATATGCGTCATGGAGCTTTGTGAAGACAAGCACTTGGAGCATTGTGATTACCGGGGTCTTGGAGCATTGTGATGAAAAGGGCATGGATCATTGTGATGAAAAATGCATGGAGCCTTGTCATGACAGGGTTCAAGGAGCACACTGAGGACAAGTGTCAGGGAGCATTGAGATGACAAGTGTATTGAGCATTGTGATGACAAAGGTCATGGAGCATTGTGATGAGAAGACCATGGATAATTGTGTTGATGAGCGTAATGGGGCATTGTGGTGCCAAGTGTTATGGAAAATTGTGATCACAAGTGTTTGGAGCATTTTGGTGTCAGAGGTCATGGAGCATTTTGATTTCATTTTGATGACAATAGCATGAAGCATTATGATGATGGGCATGGTGCATTGTGATGACAGGGTTCATGCAGCATTGAGATGAAAAGTGGCATGGAACATTATGATGACAGATGTCACGAAGCATTACGATGACTGGAGTCACGGGGCATTGTGATGACATGGGTCATGGAGCATTGTGATGAGAAGGGAATGGAGCAATGCGATGAGAAGGTCCTGGAGCATTGTGATGAGAGGGCCATGGCGCCTTGTGATGACAATTGTCATGGAGCATACTGATAAAATGGTTCATGGAGCATTGTGATTACAGGGGTTTTGTAGCATTGTGAAGAACAGGGCACGGAGCATTGTGATGAGAAGGCCATGGAGCATTCTGATGACATGGGTCATGGAGCTTTGTGATGAAAAGGACATGGAGCATTGTGATTAGAGGCGTCTTGGAGGATTGTGATGAAAAGGGCATGGATCATTGTGATGAAAAATGCATGGAGCCTTGTCATGACAGGGTTCAAGGAGCATACTGACGACAAGTGTCAGGGAGCATTTTGATGATAAGTGTATTGAGCATTGTGAGGACAAAGGTCATGGAGCATTGTTATGAGAAGACCATGGATAATTGTAATGACCAGCGTCATGGGGCATTGTGATGACAAGTGTTATGGAACATTGTGATCACAAGGCTTTGGAGCATTGTGATGACAGAGGTCATGGAGCATTTTGATTTCATTGTGATGACAATAGCATGAAGCATTATGATGATGGGCATGGTGCATTGTGATGACAGGGTTCATGGAGCATTGAGATGAAAAGGGGAATGGAGCATTGTGATTAGAGGGGTTTTGGAGCATTGTGATGACAAGGGCATGGAGCATTGTGATGAGAAGGCCATGGAGCATTCTGATGACATGCATCATGGATCTTTGTGATGACAAAGACATGGAGCATTGTGATTAGAAGGGTCTTGGAGCATTGTGATGACAACGGTCATGGAGGCTTGTGATGACAAGGCCATGGAACCTTGTGATGGCAGGTGTCATGGAGCATTATAATGACAGGGGTAATGGAGCATTGTGATGACAAGGACATGGAGCATTTGTCTGAAATGTTTCATGGATTATTGTGATGAGAGGGTCATGGAGCATTGTGATGACATGGATCACAGAGCATTGTGATAAAAATTTCATGGAGCATTGTGGTGACAAAGGTCACAGAGCTTTGTGTGAGCAGGTCATGGACCATTGTGATGACAAATGTCATGAAGAATTGTTATGACTGGAATGACGGAGCATTGTGATAACAGGGGTCTTGGAGCATTGTGATGAAAAGGGAATGGATCATTATGATGAAAAAGGCATGGAGCCTTGTCATGACAGTGTTCAAGGAGCATACTGATCACAAGTGTCAGCGAGCATTGTGATGCCAAGTGTATAGAGCATTGTGGTGACAAAGGTCATGGAGCATTGTGATGAGAAGACCTTGCATAATTGTGATGACGAGCGTCATGGGGAATGTGATGACAAGTGTTATGGAACATTGTGATCAGAAGGGTTTGGAGCATTTTGATGACAGAGGACAAGGAGCATTTTGATTTTATTGTGATGACAATAGCATGAATCATTATGATGATGGGCATGGTGCATTGTGATGACAGTGTTCATGGAGCATTGAGATGAAAAGTGGCATGGAGAATTGTTATTACAGTGGTCTTGGAGCATTGTGATGACAAGGGTCATGGAGCCTTGTGACGACAAGGCCGTGGAACATTGTGATGGCAGGGGTCATAGAGCATTGTTATGACAGGTGTAATGGAGCATTGTGATGACAAGGGCATGGAGCAATGTGATGAGAGATTTCATTGAGCATTGTGATGACAATGCCATGGAGCATTGTGATGCCAAGTGTCATGGAGCTTTGTGATGACAAATGTCATGGGGCATTTTGATGACAAGGGTGTGGTGCATTGTGATGACAGGGTCATGGAGCAATTTGAATATAAGTGTCATAGAATATTTTCATGAAAGTGGTTACGGAACATTGCGATGTCAGGGGTCATGAAGCATTGTGATGAAATGGGTCATGGAGCATTTTGTGACAGGGGTTATGGAACATTGTGATGTCAGGGGTCATGAAGCAGTGTGATGATAAGGGCATGTAGCACTGTGATGAGAGTGGTCATGGAACATTGTGATGACAGGGGTGAGAGAGTATTGTGATGACTAGTGATGGAACATTGTGATATATGTGGTGAGAGAGCATTTTGATGAGAAGAGCATGGAGCATTGTGATGACAAGTTTTATGGAGCATAGCGATGAAAATGCTGTGGAGCATTGTGATGAAAAGAGCATGACACATTGTGATGACATGGGTCATGGAGCATTGTGCTCACGAGCACATGGAGCATTTTGATGACAAGTGTCATGGAGCATTGTGCTGACAAAGGCATGGAGTATTGTGATGACAAGGGACAAAGAGCATTGTGATGAAAGTTTCATGGAGCATTGTGGTGACAAGGATCACAGAGCCTTGTGTGACGAGGGTATGGACCATTGTGAGGACAAAGGTCATGAATCATTGTGATGACTGGAGTCACGAACCATTGTGATGACAGGGGTCATGGAGCATTGTGATGACAAGGGCATGGAGCAATGTGATGATAGGGGCATGGAATATTGCTCTGACAAGATTTATGGATTATTGTGATGACAGAGGGCATGGCGCATTGTGATGACAGGGGCATGGAACATTGTGATGACAAGGTCATGGAGTATTGTGAAGACAAGTGTCAGGGAGCATTGTGATGACATATGTCATTGTCCATTGTGATGACAATGGCATGGAGCCTTGTGACACCAAGTGTCATGGAGGATTGTGATGACAAACGTAATGGAGCATTTTGATGACAAGGGCTTGGAACATTGTGATGACAAGGGTCATGGAGCATTGTGATGACAAGGGCATGGAGCATTGTGATGACAAGGGCCATTGAGAATTTTGATGACAACGTCATGAAGCATTGTGATGACAAGCGCATGGAGCTTGCTATGACAGTGGTCATAGAGCATTGTGATGACAAGTGCATGGAGAATTGTGATGACAAGATCACGTAACATTGTGATGAGAAGTGTCACGAAGCATTGTGATGACAAGGACATGGAGAATTGTACTGACATGGGACATGGAGCATTGTGATGAACAGGGCATGGAGAATTGTGATAGCAAGACTGTGGAGCATTGTGATGAAAAGACCATGGATAATTATGATGAAGAGCGTCATGGATCACTGTAATGACAAGGGGCATGGAGCATTGTGATGACAGGTGTCATGGAGCATTGTGATGAGAGGGGTCATGGAGCATTGTGATGACAAGGGTCATGGAGCACTGTGATGAGAAGTTCATGGATCATTGGCCTGAAAATATTCATGGAGTATTGTGATGACAGTGGTCAAGGAGCATTGTGATGACAAGGGAATGGAGCATTGTGATGACAAGGTCCTGGAGCAGTGTGAATAGAAGACCATGGAGCCTTGTGATGACAAGTCTCATGGAGCATTCTGATGAATAGGGGCATGGAGCATTGTGATTACAGGGGTCTTGGAGCATTGTGATGAGAAGGCCATGGAGCATTCTGATGACATGTGTCATGGATCTTTGTCAAGACAAGGGCATGGAGCATTGTGATTACAGGGGTCTTGGAGCATTGTGATGACAAAGGTCATGGAGCCTTGGATGCCAAGGCGGTGGAATATTTTGATGGCAGGGGTCATGGAGCATTGTTATGACAGGGGTAATGGAGCATTGTGATGACAAGGGCATGGAACATTGGTCTGAAAATTTCATGGATTATTGTGATGAGATTGGGCATGGAACATTGTGATGACTAGGGCACGGAACACTGTGATACATGTGTTATGGAGGATTGTAATGACAAAGGCATGGAGCATTCTGATGAGAAGTCTATTGAGCATTGTGATGACAAGCGTCATGGATCATTGTGGTGACAAGGGCATGGAGCAGTGTGATGAGAGGTTTCATGTAGCATTGTGATGAAATGGCATGGAGCATTGTGATGCCAAGGGTCAAGGAGCTTTGTGATGACAAAGTCATGGAGGATTTTGATGGCAAGGTCGTGGTGCATTGTGATGAGAAGGGCAGGGAGCATTGTGAGGACAGGGTCATGGAGCAAATTGTTGAAAAGTGTCATGGAACAATTTGATGACAGGGGTTATGGAACATTGTGATGTCAGGGGTAATGGAGCATTTTGATGAAAAGGGTCATGGAGTATTCTGATGAAAAGGTTCATGGAGCGTTGAGATTACAGGGGTTTTGAAGCAATGTGATTACAAGGGTATGGATCATTGTGATGAGAAGGCAATGGAGCATTCTGATGACATGCGTCATGGTGCGTTGTGATGACAAGGACATGGAGCATTGTGATTACAGGGGTCTTGGATCATTGTGATGAAAACGGAATGGATCTTTGTGATGAAAAATGCATGGAGCCTTGTCATGACAGGGTTCAAGGAGCATACTGATGACAACTGTCAGGGAGCATTGTGATGATAAGTGTATTGAGCATTGTGAAGACAAAGATCATGGAGCATTTTGATGAGAACACCATGGATAACTGTGATGACCAGCGTCATGGGGCATTGTGATGACAAGTGTTATGGAACATTGTGATCAGAAGTGTTTGGTGCATTGTGATGACAGAGGTCATTGAGCATTTTGATTTCATTGTGATGACAGTAGCATGCAATATTATGGTGATGGGCACGGTGCATTGTGATGACAGGGTTCATGGAGCATTGAGATGAAAAGGGGCATGGAGCATTGTGATTACAGGGGTGTTGGAGCACTGTGATGACCAGGTCATGGAGCATTGTGATGAGAAGGCCATGGAGCATTCTGATGACATGCGTCATGTAGTTTTGTGATGAAAAGGGCATGGAGAATTGTGATTACAGGGGTCATGGAATATTGTGATGACAGGGGTGAGGGAGTATTGTGATGACTAGTGATGGAACATTGTGATATCAGTGGTGAGAAAGCATTTTGAGGAGAAGTGCATGGAGCATTGTGATGACAAGGTTTATGGAGCATTTTGATGACAAGGATGTGGAGCATTGTGATGACAAGTGCATGTTGCATTGTGATGACATGGGTTATGGAGCATTGTGCTAACTCGTGCATCGAGCATTGTGATGACAAGGGTCATGGAGCATTGTGCTGACAAAGGCATGGAGCTTTGTGATGACAAGGGTCACAGAGCATTGTGATAAAACTTTCATGGAGCATTGTGGTGACAAAGGTCACAGAGCTTTGTGTGACGGGGTCATGGACTATTGTGATGACAAAGGTCATGAAGCATTGTGATGACTTGAGTCACGGAGCATTGTGATGACAGGGGTCATGGAGCATTGCTCTGACAAGATTTATGGATTATTTTGATGAGAGTGGGCATGGCGCATTGTGATGACAAAGTCATGGAACATTGTCATGACAAGGTCATGGAGTATTCTGAAGAAAGGTGTCAGGAGCATTGTGATGACATATGTCATTGTCCATTGTGATGACAATGGCATGGAGCATTGTGATACCAAGTGTCACGGAGGATTGTGATGACAAAGGTAATGGAGACTTTTGATGACAAGGGCTTGGAACATTACGATGACAAAGGTCATGGAGCATTGTGAGGACAAGGGAATGGAGCATAGTGATGTCAAGGGCCATTGAGGATTTTGATGACAACCTCGTGAAGCATTGTGATGACAAGCGAATGGAGCTTGCTATGAAAGGGGTCATAGAGCATTGTGATGACAAGTGCATGGAGAATTGTGATGACAAGATGATGTAACATTGTGATGAGAAGTGTCACGATGCATTGTGATGACAAGGACGTGGAGAATTGTAATGACATGGGACATGGAGCATTGTGATGAAAAGGGCATGGAGAATTGTGACAGCAAGACCGTGGAGCATTGTGATGAAAAGACCATGGATAATTATGATGAAGCGCGTCAGGGATCACTGTAATGACAAGGGGCATGGAGCATTGTGATGACAGGTGTCATGGAGCATTGTGATGAGAGGGGTCGTGGAGCATTGTGATGACAAAGGTCATGAAGCATTGTGATGACTGGAGTCACTGAGCATTGTGATAACAGGGGTCTTGGAGCATTGTGATGAAAAGGGCATGGATCATTGTGATGAAAAAGGCATGGAGCCTTTTCATGACAGTGTTCAAGGAGCATAATGATGACAAGTGTCAGCGAGCATTGTGATGCCAAGTGTATTGAGCATTGTGGTGACAAAGGTCATGGAGAATTGTGATAACAGGGGTCTTGGAGCATTGTGATGAAAAGGGAATGGATCATTGTGATGAAAAAGGCATGGAGCCTTGTCATGACAGTGTTCAAGGTGCATACTGATGACAAGTGTCAGCGAGCATTGTGATGCCAAGTGTATTGAGCATTGTGGTGACAAAGGTCATGGAGCATTGTGATGAGAAAACCTTGCATAATTGTGATGATGAGCGTCATGGGGAATGTGATGACAAGTGTTATGGATCACTGTGATCAGAAGGGATTGGAGCATTGTGATGACAGAGGACATGGGACATTTTGATTTCATTGTGATGACAATAGCATGAATCATTATGATGATGGGCATGGTGCATTGTGATGACAGTGTTCATGGAGCATTGAGATGAAAAATGGCATGGAGAATTGTGATTACAGAGGTCTTGGAGCATTGTCATGACAAGGGTTATGGAGCCTTGTGATGACAAGGCCGTGGAACATTGTGATGGCTGGGGTCATGGAGCATTGTTATGACAGGTGTAATGGAGCATTGTGATGACAAGGGACACAGAGCATTGTGATGAAAATTTCATGGAGTATTGTGGTGACAAAGGTCACAGAGCCTTGTGTGACGAGGGCATGGACCATTGTGATGAGAAAGGTAATGAATCATTGTGATGAATGGACTCACAGATCACTGTGATGACAGGGTTCATGGAACATTGGGAAGACAGGGGCATGGAGCAATATGATGACAGGGGCATGGAACATTGGTCTAACAAGTTTCATGGATTATTGTGATGACAGTGGGCATGGAGCATTGAGATGAAAAAGGCATGGAACATTGTGGTGACAAAGGTCACAGAGTCTTGTGTGTCGAGGGCATGGACCATTGTGAGGACAAAGCTCATGAAGTATTATGATGACTGGAGTCTCAAAGCATTTTGATGACAGGGGTCACGGACCATTGTGATGAGAAGGGCATGGAGCATTGTGATGACAGGGGCATGGAACATTGGTCTGACATGTTTCATGGATTATTGTGATGACAGTGGGCATGGCGCATTGTGATGACAAGGGCATGGAACATTGTGATGACAAGGTCATGGAGTATTGTGAAGACAGGTGTCAGTGAGCATTGTGATGACATATGTCATTGTCCATTGTGATGACAATGGCATGGAGCATTTTGATATCAAGGAGCATGGAGGATTGTGATGACAGGGGTCATGGAAGCATTGTAATGAGAAGATCATGGAGCATTGAGCTGAAAATATTCATGGAGTATTCTGATGAAATGGGTCATGGAGCATTGTGATGACAAGGTCCTGGAGCACTCTGATGAGAAGACCATGGAGCCTTGTGATGAGAAGTCTCGTGGAGCATTCTGATGAAAAGGGGCATGGAGCATTGTGATTACAGGGGTCTTGGAGCATTGTGATTACAAGGGCATGGAGCATTGTGAGAGATGTCCAAGGAGCATTCTGATGGCATGCGTCATGGAGCTTTGTGATGACCAGGCAAGGAGCATTGTGATTACAGGGGTCTGGGAGCATTGTGATGAAAAAGGTATGGATCATTGTAATGAAAAAGGCATGGAGCCTTGTCTTGACAGGGTTCAAGGAGCATACTGATGGCAAGAGTCAGGGAGCATTGTGATGACAAGTGTATTGAGCATTGTGATGACAAAGGTCATGGAACATTGTGATGAGAAGACCATGGATAATTGTGAAGACGAGTGTCATGGGGCGTTGTGATGACAAGTGTTATGAAACATTGTGATCACAAGGGTTTGGAGCATTGTGATTGCAGAGATAATGGAGCATTTTGATTTCATTGTGATGACAATAGCATGAAGCATTATGATGATGGGCATGGTGCATTTTGATGACAGGGTTCATGGATCATTGAGATGACAAGTGCATGGAGCATTGTGATTGCAGGTGACTTGGAGCATTGTGATGGCAAGTGCATGGAGCATTGTGAATGAGAAGGCCATGGAGCATTCTGATCACATGTGTCATTGAGCTTTGTGATGACAAGGGCATGGAACATTTGTCTGAAAATTTTCATGGATTATTGTGATGAGAGTTGGCATGGAGCATTGTGATGAAAAGGACACGGAACACTGTGATACATGGGTCATGGAGAATTGTAATGACAAGGTCATGGAGCATTGTGATGAGAAGGGCATCGAGCATTTTGATGACAAGCATCATGGAGCTTTGCGATGACAAGGGCATGGAGCAATGTGATGAGAGGCTTCATGAAGAATTGTGATGACAATGGCATGGATCATCGTGATGTCAAGGGTCATGGAGCTTTGTGATGACAAAGGTCATGGAACATTTTGATGACAAGGGAGTGGTGCATTGTGATGATAACGGCATGTAGCATTGTGATGATAAGGGTCATGGAACATTGTGATGACAGGGGTGAAGTAGTATTGTGATAACTAGTGATTGAACATTGTGATATCAGTGTTGAGAGAGCATTTTCATGAGAAGTGCATGGAGCATTGTGACGCCAAGTGTCACAGAGCATTGTGATGAAATGTTCATGGAGCATTGTGGTGACAATGTTCACAGAGACTTGTGATGATGAGGGCATGGACCAGTCTGATGACAAAGTCTTGAAGCATTGTGATGACTGGAGATACGGAGCATTATGATGACAGGTGTCATGGAGCATTGTGATGAAAAGTCCATGGATCATTGTGATGACAGGGGCATGGAGCATCGGTCTGAAAAATTTCATGGATTATTGTGATGACAGTGGGCATTGCACATTGTGATGACAAGGGAATGGAGCAGTGTGATGACAAGTGTCATGGAGGATTGTGATGACAAATGTAATGGAGCATTTTGATGACAATGGTCATGGATCATTGTGATGAAAAGGGAATGGAGCATTGTGATGACAAGGTCTTTTGAGAATTTTGATGACAAGTTCGTGAAGCATTGTGATGAAAAGCACTTGGAGCTTGCTATGACAGGGATCATGGAGCATTGCAATGACAAGTTCATGGAGAATGTGATTACAAGAGCATGTAACATTGTGATTTGAAGTGTCATGGAGCATTGTGATGGCAAGAAGGTGGAGCATTGTGATGAGCAGACCATGGATAATTGTGATGACGAGCGTCATGGAGAACTGTAATGACAAGGGTCCTGGAGCATTGTGATGACAGGGGTCATGGAGAATTGTGATGACAAGTGTCATGGAGCATTCTGATGACAAGCTTGTGGAGTATTGTGATGACAATGGCGTGGAGCATTGTGATGAAAAGGGCATGGAGCACTGTGATGCAAAAGTCATAGAGCCTTTTCATGACAGGGTTCTAGAAGCATTCTGACGACAAGGGTCAGGGAACATTGTGATGACAAGTGTATTGAGCATTGTGATGACAAAGGTCATGGAGCATTGTGATGACAAGGGCATGGAGTATTGTGATGACAGGCATCATGGAGCTTTGTGATGACAAATGTTATGGAACAATATGATCACAAGGTTTTGGATCACTGTGATGACAGAGGTCATGGATCATTTTGATATCAAGGAGCATGGAGCATTGTGATGACAGGGGTCATGGAGCATTGTGATGAGAAGATCATGGAGCATTGAGGTGAAAATGTTCATGGAGTATTCTGATGAAAGGGGTCATGGAGCATTGTGATGACAAGGTCCTGGAGCATTGTGATGAGAAGACCATGGAACCTTGTGATGAGAAGTCTCATGGAGCATTCTGATGAAAAGGGGCATGGAGCATTGTGATTACAGGGGTCTTGGAGTATTGTGATTACAAGGGCATGGAGCATTGTGAGAGATGTCAAAGGAGCATTCTGATGACATGCGTCATGGAGCTTTGTGATGAACAGGGCATGGAGCATTGTGATTACAGTGGTCTTGGAGCATTATGATGAAAAGGGCATGGATCATTGTGAGGATAAAGGCACGGAGCCTTGTCATGACAGGGTTCAAGGAGCATACTGACGACAAGTGTTAGGGAGCATTGTGATGACAAGTGTATTGAGCATTGTGATGACAAAGGTCATGGAACTTTGTGATGAGAAGTGCATGGATAATTGTGATGACGAGCCTCATGGGTCGTTGTGATGACAAGTGTTACGGAGCATTGTGATCATAAGGGCTTGGAGCATTGTGATGACAGAGGTCATGGAGCATTTTGATTTCATTGTGATGAAAATAGCATGAAGCATTATGATGAAGGGCATGGTTCGTTTTGATGACAGGGTTCATGGAGCATTGAGATGAAAAGTGGTATGGAGCATTGTGATTACTCGGGTCATGGAGCCTTGTGATGACAAGGCCGTGGAGCATTGTGATGACAGGAATGAGGGAGTATTGTGATGACTAGTGATGGAACATTGTGATATCAGTGGTGAGATAGCATTTTCATGAGAAGTGTATGGAGCATTGTGATGACAATGTTTATTTAGCATTGTGATGACAAGAATGTGGAGCATTGTGATTACAACCGCATGGCACATTGTGATCACATTCGTCATGGAGCATTGTGCTGAAATGTTCATGGAGCATTGTGGTGACAAAGGTCACAGAGACTTGTGATGATGAGGGCATGGACCATTGTGATGACAAAGTCTTGAAGCATTGTGATGACTGGAGTCACGGAGCATTGTGATGACATGTGTCATGGAGCATTGTGATGACAGGTGTCATGGAGCATTGTGATGACAAGTGCATGGAGCATTGTGATGACAGGAGCATGGAGCATCGGTCTGAAAAATTTCATGGATTATTGTGATGACAGTGGACATTGCACATTGTGATGACAAGGGCATGGAGCACTGTGAAGAAAAGGTCATGGAGTACTGTGAAGTCAGGTGTCAGGGAGCATTGTGATGACCTATGTCATGGTGCCTTGTGATGACAATGGCATGGAGAATTGTGATTACAAGTGTCATGGAGGATTGTGATGACCAGCGCTTGGAGCATTGTGATGAGAAGTGTCATGGAGCATTGTGATGACAAGAGCATGGAGCATTGTGATGACTAGGGCCAGTGAGAATTTTGATGCCAACCTCGTGAAACATTGTGATGACAAGCACATGGAACTTGCTATGACAGGTGTCATGGAGCAATGTGATGACAAGTGCATGTATAATTGTGATGACAATAGCATATAACTTTGTGACGATAAGTGTCATTGAGCATTGTGATGACATGGACGTGGAGAAATGTAATGACAAGGGACATGGAGCACTCTGAATACCAGGGCATTGAGCATTGTCATCGCAAGACCGTGGAGCATTGTGATGAGAAGGTCATGGATAATTGTGATGACGAGTATCATGGAGCACTGTAATGACAAGGGAAATGGAGCATGTTGATGACAGGTGTCATAGATCATTGTGATGACAAGTGTCATGGAGCATTTTGATGACAAGAGTCCCGGATCATTGTGTTGTCAGGGGTCATGGAGCATTGTGATGACAGTGGTAATGGAGCATTTTGATGACAGTGTTCTTGGAGCATTGTTATGAGAAGGTCATAGAGCATTGGGCTAAAAATATTTGTGGAGTATTGTGAAGGCGGTGGTCATGGAGCATTGTGATGACAAGGGAATGGAGCATTGTGTTGAGTAGATACTGAAGCATTGTGATGAGAAAACATTGGAGCCTTGTATTGACGAGTCTCATGGAGCATTCTGATGAAAAGGGGCATGGAGAATTGTGATTACATGGGTCTTGGAACATTGTGAAGAAAAGGGCATGGATTATTGTGATGAAAAAGGCATGGAGCCTTGTCATGACAGGGACCAAGGAGCATAATGACGACAAGTGTCAGGGAGCATTGTGATGACAAGTGTATTGAGCATTGTGATGACAGAGGTCATGGAGCATTGTGATGAGAAGACCATGGATAATTGTGATGACGAGCGTCATGGGGCGTTGTGATGACAAGTTTTATGAAACACTGTGATCACAAGGGTTTGGAACATTGTGATGACATAGGTCATGGAGCATTTTGATTTCACTGTAATGATAATAGCATGAAACATTATGATAATGGGCATGGTTCATTGTGATGACAGGGTTCATGGAGCACGGAGATGAAAAGGGGCATGGAACATTGTGATTACATGGGTCTTGGAGCATTGTGATGAGAAGGTCATGGAGCATTGGGCTGAAAACGTTCATGGAGCATTGTGATTACTGGGGTCATGGAGCACTATGATGACAAGGGTCATGGAGCATTGTGATGACAAGCATCACGGAACATTCAGATTAAAGGTGTCATGGAGCATTGGGATGACAAGGGCATGGATCATTGTGATGACAAGTGTCATGGAGATTTTTGATGACAAGTTTCCCGGACCATTGTGTTGTGAGGGGTCATGGAGCGCAGGGATGACAGTGGTCATGGAGCATTGTGATGACAGTGGTCATGGTGCATTGTGATGAGAAGGTCATGGATCATTGGGCTGAAAATGTGCATGGAGTATTGTGATGACAGGGGTCATGGAGCATTGTGATGACAAGGGAATGGAGCATTGTGATGACAAGGTCCTGGAGAATTGTGTTGAGAAGACCATGGCGTCTTGTGATGACATATCTCATGGAGCATTCTGATGAAAAGCAGCATGGAGCATTGTAATTACTGGGGTCTTGGAGCATTGAGATGACAAGGGCATGGAGCATGGTGATTTGAAGGCCAAGGAGCATTCTGATGATATGCGTCATGGAGCTTTGTGAAGACAAGCACTTGGAGCATTGTGATTACCGGGGTCTTGGAGCATTGTGATGAAAAGGGCATGGATCATTGTGATGAAAAATGCATGGAGCCTTGTCATGACAGGGTTCAAGGAGCACACTGAGGACAAGTGTCAGGGAGCATTGAGATGACAAGTGTATTGAGCATTGTGATGACAAAGGTCATGGAGCATTGTGATGAGAAGACCATGGATAATTGTGTTGATGAGCGTAATGGGGCATTGTGGTGCCAAGTGTTATGGAAAATTGTGATCACAAGTGTTTGGAGCATTTTGGTGTCAGAGGTCATGGAGCATTTTGATTTCATTTTGATGACAATAGCATGAAGCATTATGATGATGGGCATGGTGCATTGTGATGACAGGGTTCATGCAGCATTGAGATGAAAAGTGGCATGGAACATTATGATGACAGATGTCACGAAGCATTACGATGACTGGAGTCACGGGGCATTGTGATGACATGGGTCATGGAGCATTGTGATGAGAAGGGAATGGAGCAATGCGATGAGAAGGTCCTGGAGCATTGTGATGAGAGGGCCATGGCGCCTTGTGATGACAATTGTCATGGAGCATACTGATAAAATGGTTCATGGAGCATTGTGATTACAGGGGTTTTGTAGCATTGTGAAGAACAGGGCACGGAGCATTGTGATGAGAAGGCCATGGAGCATTCTGATGACATGGGTCATGGAGCTTTGTGATGAAAAGGACATGGAGCATTGTGATTAGAGGCGTCTTGGAGGATTGTGATGAAAAGGGCATGGATCATTGTGATGAAAAATGCATGGAGCCTTGTCATGACAGGGTTCAAGGAGCATACTGACGACAAGTGTCAGGGAGCATTTTGATGATAAGTGTATTGAGCATTGTGAGGACAAAGGTCATGGAGCATTGTTATGAGAAGACCATGGATAATTGTAATGACCAGCGTCATGGGGCATTGTGATGACAAGTGTTATGGAACATTGTGATCACAAGGCTTTGGAGCATTGTGATGACAGAGGTCATGGAGCATTTTGATTTCATTGTGATGACAATAGCATGAAGCATTATGATGATGGGCATGGTGCATTGTGATGACAGGGTTCATGGAGCATTGAGATGAAAAGGGGAATGGAGCATTGTGATTAGAGGGGTTTTGGAGCATTGTGATGACAAGGGCATGGAGCATTGTGATGAGAAGGCCATGGAGCATTCTGATGACATGCATCATGGATCTTTGTGATGACAAAGACATGGAGCATTGTGATTAGAAGGGTCTTGGAGCATTGTGATGACAACGGTCATGGAGGCTTGTGATGACAAGGCCATGGAACCTTGTGATGGCAGGTGTCATGGAGCATTATAATGACAGGGGTAATGGAGCATTGTGATGACAAGGACATGGAGCATTTGTCTGAAATGTTTCATGGATTATTGTGATGAGAGGGTCATGGAGCATTGTGATGACATGGATCACAGAGCATTGTGATAAAAATTTCATGGAGCATTGTGGTGACAAAGGTCACAGAGCTTTGTGTGAGCAGGTCATGGACCATTGTGATGACAAATGTCATGAAGAATTGTTATGACTGGAATGACGGAGCATTGTGATAACAGGGGTCTTGGAGCATTGTGATGAAAAGGGAATGGATCATTATGATGAAAAAGGCATGGAGCCTTGTCATGACAGTGTTCAAGGAGCATACTGATCACAAGTGTCAGCGAGCATTGTGATGCCAAGTGTATAGAGCATTGTGGTGACAAAGGTCATGGAGCATTGTGATGAGAAGACCTTGCATAATTGTGATGACGAGCGTCATGGGGAATGTGATGACAAGTGTTATGGAACATTGTGATCAGAAGGGTTTGGAGCATTTTGATGACAGAGGACAAGGAGCATTTTGATTTTATTGTGATGACAATAGCATGAATCATTATGATGATGGGCATGGTGCATTGTGATGACAGTGTTCATGGAGCATTGAGATGAAAAGTGGCATGGAGAATTGTTATTACAGTGGTCTTGGAGCATTGTGATGACAAGGGTCATGGAGCCTTGTGACGACAAGGCCGTGGAACATTGTGATGGCAGGGGTCATAGAGCATTGTTATGACAGGTGTAATGGAGCATTGTGATGACAAGGGCATGGAGCAATGTGATGAGAGATTTCATTGAGCATTGTGATGACAATGCCATGGAGCATTGTGATGCCAAGTGTCATGGAGCTTTGTGATGACAAATGTCATGGGGCATTTTGATGACAAGGGTGTGGTGCATTGTGATGACAGGGTCATGGAGCAATTTGAATATAAGTGTCATAGAATATTTTCATGAAAGTGGTTACGGAACATTGCGATGTCAGGGGTCATGAAGCATTGTGATGAAATGGGTCATGGAGCATTTTGTGACAGGGGTTATGGAACATTGTGATGTCAGGGGTCATGAAGCAGTGTGATGATAAGGGCATGTAGCACTGTGATGAGAGTGGTCATGGAACATTGTGATGACAGGGGTGAGAGAGTATTGTGATGACTAGTGATGGAACATTGTGATATATGTGGTGAGAGAGCATTTTGATGAGAAGAGCATGGAGCATTGTGATGACAAGTTTTATGGAGCATAGCGATGAAAATGCTGTGGAGCATTGTGATGAAAAGAGCATGACACATTGTGATGACATGGGTCATGGAGCATTGTGCTCACGAGCACATGGAGCATTTTGATGACAAGTGTCATGGAGCATTGTGCTGACAAAGGCATGGAGTATTGTGATGACAAGGGACAAAGAGCATTGTGATGAAAGTTTCATGGAGCATTGTGGTGACAAGGATCACAGAGCCTTGTGTGACGAGGGTATGGACCATTGTGAGGACAAAGGTCATGAATCATTGTGATGACTGGAGTCACGAACCATTGTGATGACAGGGGTCATGGAGCATTGTGATGACAAGGGCATGGAGCAATGTGATGATAGGGGCATGGAATATTGCTCTGACAAGATTTATGGATTATTGTGATGACAGAGGGCATGGCGCATTGTGATGACAGGGGCATGGAACATTGTGATGACAAGGTCATGGAGTATTGTGAAGACAAGTGTCAGGGAGCATTGTGATGACATATGTCATTGTCCATTGTGATGACAATGGCATGGAGCCTTGTGACACCAAGTGTCATGGAGGATTGTGATGACAAACGTAATGGAGCATTTTGATGACAAGGGCTTGGAACATTGTGATGACAAGGGTCATGGAGCATTGTGATGACAAGGGCATGGAGCATTGTGATGACAAGGGCCATTGAGAATTTTGATGACAACGTCATGAAGCATTGTGATGACAAGCGCATGGAGCTTGCTATGACAGTGGTCATAGAGCATTGTGATGACAAGTGCATGGAGAATTGTGATGACAAGATCACGTAACATTGTGATGAGAAGTGTCACGAAGCATTGTGATGACAAGGACATGGAGAATTGTACTGACATGGGACATGGAGCATTGTGATGAACAGGGCATGGAGAATTGTGATAGCAAGACTGTGGAGCATTGTGATGAAAAGACCATGGATAATTATGATGAAGAGCGTCATGGATCACTGTAATGACAAGGGGCATGGAGCATTGTGATGACAGGTGTCATGGAGCATTGTGATGAGAGGGGTCATGGAGCATTGTGATGACAAGGGTCATGGAGCACTGTGATGAGAAGTTCATGGATCATTGGCCTGAAAATATTCATGGAGTATTGTGATGACAGTGGTCAAGGAGCATTGTGATGACAAGGGAATGGAGCATTGTGATGACAAGGTCCTGGAGCAGTGTGAATAGAAGACCATGGAGCCTTGTGATGACAAGTCTCATGGAGCATTCTGATGAATAGGGGCATGGAGCATTGTGATTACAGGGGTCTTGGAGCATTGTGATGAGAAGGCCATGGAGCATTCTGATGACATGTGTCATGGATCTTTGTCAAGACAAGGGCATGGAGCATTGTGATTACAGGGGTCTTGGAGCATTGTGATGACAAAGGTCATGGAGCCTTGGATGCCAAGGCGGTGGAATATTTTGATGGCAGGGGTCATGGAGCATTGTTATGACAGGGGTAATGGAGCATTGTGATGACAAGGGCATGGAACATTGGTCTGAAAATTTCATGGATTATTGTGATGAGATTGGGCATGGAACATTGTGATGACTAGGGCACGGAACACTGTGATACATGTGTTATGGAGGATTGTAATGACAAAGGCATGGAGCATTCTGATGAGAAGTCTATTGAGCATTGTGATGACAAGCGTCATGGATCATTGTGGTGACAAGGGCATGGAGCAGTGTGATGAGAGGTTTCATGTAGCATTGTGATGAAATGGCATGGAGCATTGTGATGCCAAGGGTCAAGGAGCTTTGTGATGACAAAGTCATGGAGGATTTTGATGGCAAGGTCGTGGTGCATTGTGATGAGAAGGGCAGGGAGCATTGTGAGGACAGGGTCATGGAGCAAATTGTTGAAAAGTGTCATGGAACAATTTGATGACAGGGGTTATGGAACATTGTGATGTCAGGGGTAATGGAGCATTTTGATGAAAAGGGTCATGGAGTATTCTGATGAAAAGGTTCATGGAGCGTTGAGATTACAGGGGTTTTGAAGCAATGTGATTACAAGGGTATGGATCATTGTGATGAGAAGGCAATGGAGCATTCTGATGACATGCGTCATGGTGCGTTGTGATGACAAGGACATGGAGCATTGTGATTACAGGGGTCTTGGATCATTGTGATGAAAACGGAATGGATCTTTGTGATGAAAAATGCATGGAGCCTTGTCATGACAGGGTTCAAGGAGCATACTGATGACAACTGTCAGGGAGCATTGTGATGATAAGTGTATTGAGCATTGTGAAGACAAAGATCATGGAGCATTTTGATGAGAACACCATGGATAACTGTGATGACCAGCGTCATGGGGCATTGTGATGACAAGTGTTATGGAACATTGTGATCAGAAGTGTTTGGTGCATTGTGATGACAGAGGTCATTGAGCATTTTGATTTCATTGTGATGACAGTAGCATGCAATATTATGGTGATGGGCACGGTGCATTGTGATGACAGGGTTCATGGAGCATTGAGATGAAAAGGGGCATGGAGCATTGTGATTACAGGGGTGTTGGAGCACTGTGATGACCAGGTCATGGAGCATTGTGATGAGAAGGCCATGGAGCATTCTGATGACATGCGTCATGTAGTTTTGTGATGAAAAGGGCATGGAGAATTGTGATTACAGGGGTCATGGAATATTGTGATGACAGGGGTGAGGGAGTATTGTGATGACTAGTGATGGAACATTGTGATATCAGTGGTGAGAAAGCATTTTGAGGAGAAGTGCATGGAGCATTGTGATGACAAGGTTTATGGAGCATTTTGATGACAAGGATGTGGAGCATTGTGATGACAAGTGCATGTTGCATTGTGATGACATGGGTTATGGAGCATTGTGCTAACTCGTGCATCGAGCATTGTGATGACAAGGGTCATGGAGCATTGTGCTGACAAAGGCATGGAGCTTTGTGATGACAAGGGTCACAGAGCATTGTGATAAAACTTTCATGGAGCATTGTGGTGACAAAGGTCACAGAGCTTTGTGTGACGGGGTCATGGACTATTGTGATGACAAAGGTCATGAAGCATTGTGATGACTTGAGTCACGGAGCATTGTGATGACAGGGGTCATGGAGCATTGCTCTGACAAGATTTATGGATTATTTTGATGAGAGTGGGCATGGCGCATTGTGATGACAAAGTCATGGAACATTGTCATGACAAGGTCATGGAGTATTCTGAAGAAAGGTGTCAGGAGCATTGTGATGACATATGTCATTGTCCATTGTGATGACAATGGCATGGAGCATTGTGATACCAAGTGTCACGGAGGATTGTGATGACAAAGGTAATGGAGACTTTTGATGACAAGGGCTTGGAACATTACGATGACAAAGGTCATGGAGCATTGTGAGGACAAGGGAATGGAGCATAGTGATGTCAAGGGCCATTGAGGATTTTGATGACAACCTCGTGAAGCATTGTGATGACAAGCGAATGGAGCTTGCTATGAAAGGGGTCATAGAGCATTGCGATGACAAGTGCATGGAGAATTGTGATGACAAGATGATGTAACATTGTGATGAGAAGTGTCACGATGCATTGTGATGACAAGGACGTGGAGAATTGTAATGACATGGGACATGGAGCATTGTGATGAACAGGGCATGGAGAATTGTGACAGCAAGACCGTGGAGCATTGTGATGAAAAGACCATGGATAATTATGATGAAGCGCGTCAGGGATCACTGTAATGACAAGGGGCATGGAGCATTGTGATGACAGGTGTCATGGAGCATTGTGATGAGAGGGGTCGTGGAGCATTGTGATGACAAAGGTCATGAAGCATTGTGATGACTGGAGTCACTGAGCATTGTGATAACAGGGGTCTTGGAGCATTGTGATGAAAAGGGCATGGATCATTGTGATGAAAAAGGCATGGAGCCTTTTCATGACAGTGTTCAAGGAGCATAATGATGACAAGTGTCAGCGAGCATTGTGATGCCAAGTGTATTGAGCATTGTGGTGACAAAGGTCATGGAGAATTGTGATAACAGGGGTCTTGGAGCATTGTGATGAAAAGGGAATGGATCATTGTGATGAAAAAGGCATGGAGCCTTGTCATGACAGTGTTCAAGGTGCATACTGATGACAAGTGTCAGCGAGCATTGTGATGCCAAGTGTATTGAGCATTGTGGTGACAAAGGTCATGGAGCATTGTGATGAGAAAACCTTGCATAATTGTGATGATGAGCGTCATGGGGAATGTGATGACAAGTGTTATGGATCACTGTGATCAGAAGGGATTGGAGCATTGTGATGACAGAGGACATGGGACATTTTGATTTCATTGTGATGACAATAGCATGAATCATTATGATGATGGGCATGGTGCATTGTGATGACAGTGTTCATGGAGCATTGAGATGAAAAATGGCATGGAGAATTGTGATTACAGAGGTCTTGGAGCATTGTCATGACAAGGGTTATGGAGCCTTGTGATGACAAGGCCGTGGAACATTGTGATGGCTGGGGTCATGGAGCATTGTTATGACAGGTGTAATGGAGCATTGTGATGACAAGGGACACAGAGCATTGTGATGAAAATTTCATGGAGTATTGTGGTGACAAAGGTCACAGAGCCTTGTGTGACGAGGGCATGGACCATTGTGATGAGAAAGGTAATGAATCATTGTGATGAATGGACTCACAGATCACTGTGATGACAGGGTTCATGGAACATTGGGAAGACAGGGGCATGGAGCAATATGATGACAGGGGCATGGAACATTGGTCTAACAAGTTTCATGGATTATTGTGATGACAGTGGGCATGGAGCATTGAGATGAAAAAGGCATGGAACATTGTGGTGACAAAGGTCACAGAGTCTTGTGTGTCGAGGGCATGGACCATTGTGAGGACAAAGCTCATGAAGTATTATGATGACTGGAGTCTCAAAGCATTTTGATGACAGGGGTCACGGACCATTGTGATGAGAAGGGCATGGAGCATTGTGATGACAGGGGCATGGAACATTGGTCTGACATGTTTCATGGATTATTGTGATGACAGTGGGCATGGCGCATTGTGATGACAAGGGCATGGAACATTGTGATGACAAGGTCATGGAGTATTGTGAAGACAGGTGTCAGTGAGCATTGTGATGACATATGTCATTGTCCATTGTGATGACAATGGCATGGAGCATTGTGATACCAAGTGTCATGGAGGATTGTGATGACAGGGGTCATGGAAGCATTGTAATGAGAAGATCATGGAGCATTGAGCTGAAAATATTCATGGAGTATTCTGATGAAATGGGTCATGGAGCATTGTGATGACAAGGTCCTGGAGCACTCTGATGAGAAGACCATGGAGCCTTGTGATGAGAAGTCTCGTGGAGCATTCTGATGAAAAGGGGCATGGAGCATTGTGATTACAGGGGTCTTGGAGCATTGTGATTACAAGGGCATGGAGCATTGTGAGAGATGTCCAAGGAGCATTCTGATGGCATGCGTCATGGAGCTTTGTGATGACCAGGCAAGGAGCATTGTGATTACAGGGGTCTTGGAGCATTGTGATGAAAAAGGTATGGATCATTGTAATGAAAAAGGCATGGAGCCTTGTCTTGACAGGGTTCAAGGAGCATACTGATGGCAAGAGTCAGGGAGCATTGTGATGACAAGTGTATTGAGCATTGTGATGACAAAGGTCATGGAACATTGTGATGAGAAGACCATGGATAATTGTGAAGACGAGTGTCATGGGGCGTTGTGATGACAAGTGTTATGAAACATTGTGATCACAAGGGTTTGGAGCATTGTGATTGCAGAGATAATGGAGCATTTTGATTTCATTGTGATGACAATAGCATGAAGCATTATGATGATGGGCATGGTGCATTTTGATGACAGGGTTCATGGATCATTGAGATGACAAGTGCATGGAGCATTGTGATTGCAGGTGACTTGGAGCATTGTGATGGCAAGTGCATGGAGCATTGTGAATGAGAAGGCCATGGAGCATTCTGATCACATGTGTCATTGAGCTTTGTGATGACAAGGGCATGGAACATTTGTCTGAAAATTTTCATGGATTATTGTGATGAGAGTTGGCATGGAGCATTGTGATGAAAAGGACACGGAACACTGTGATACATGGGTCATGGAGAATTGTAATGACAAGGTCATGGAGCATTGTGATGAGAAGGGCATCGAGCATTTTGATGACAAGCATCATGGAGCTTTGCGATGACAAGGGCATGGAGCAATGTGATGAGAGGCTTCATGAAGAATTGTGATGACAATGGCATGGATCATCGTGATGTCAAGGGTCATGGAGCTTTGTGATGACAAAGGTCATGGAACATTTTGATGACAAGGGAGTGGTGCATTGTGATGATAACGGCATGTAGCATTGTGATGATAAGGGTCATGGAACATTGTGATGACAGGGGTGAAGTAGTATTGTGATAACTAGTGATTGAACATTGTGATATCAGTGTTGAGAGAGCATTTTCATGAGAAGTGCATGGAGCATTGTGACGCCAAGTGTCACAGAGCATTGTGATGAAATGTTCATGGAGCATTGTGGTGACAATGTTCACAGAGACTTGTGATGATGAGGGCATGGACCAGTCTGATGACAAAGTCTTGAAGCATTGTGATGACTGGAGATACGGAGCATTATGATGACAGGTGTCATGGAGCATTGTGATGAAAAGTCCATGGATCATTGTGATGACAGGGGCATGGAGCATCGGTCTGAAAAATTTCATGGATTATTGTGATGACAGTGGGCATTGCACATTGTGATGACAAGGGAATGGAGCAGTGTGATGACAAGTGTCATGGAGGATTGTGATGACAAATGTAATGGAGCATTTTGATGACAATGGTCATGGATCATTGTGATGAAAAGGGAATGGAGCATTGTGATGACAAGGTCTTTTGAGAATTTTGATGACAAGTTCGTGAAGCATTGTGATGAAAAGCACTTGGAGCTTGCTATGACAGGGATCATGGAGCATTGCAATGACAAGTTCATGGAGAATGTGATTACAAGAGCATGTAACATTGTGATTTGAAGTGTCATGGAGCATTGTGATGGCAAGAAGGTGGAGCATTGTGATGAGCAGACCATGGATAATTGTGATGACGAGCGTCATGGAGAACTGTAATGACAAGGGTCCTGGAGCATTGTGATGACAGGGGTCATGGAGAATTGTGATGACAAGTGTCATGGAGCATTCTGATGACAAGCTTGTGGAGTATTGTGATGACAATGGCGTGGAGCATTGTGATGAAAAGGGCATGGAGCACTGTGATGCAAAAGTCATAGAGCCTTTTCATGACAGGGTTCTAGAAGCATTCTGACGACAAGGGTCAGGGAACATTGTGATGACAAGTGTATTGAGCATTGTGATGACAAAGGTCATGGAGCATTGTGATGACAAGGGCATGGAGTATTGTGATGACAGGCATCATGGAGCTTTGTGATGACAAATGTTATGGAACAATATGATCACAAGGTTTTGGATCACTGTGATGACAGAGGTCATGGATCATTTTGATATCAAGGAGCATGGAGCATTGTGATGACAGGGGTCATGGAGCATTGTGATGAGAAGATCATGGAGCATTGAGGTGAAAATGTTCATGGAGTATTCTGATGAAAGGGGTCATGGAGCATTGTGATGACAAGGTCCTGGAGCATTGTGATGAGAAGACCATGGAACCTTGTGATGAGAAGTCTCATGGAGCATTCTGATGAAAAGGGGCATGGAGCATTGTGATTACAGGGGTCTTGGAGTATTGTGATTACAAGGGCATGGAGCATTGTGAGAGATGTCAAAGGAGCATTCTGATGACATGCGTCATGGAGCTTTGTGATGAACAGGGCATGGAGCATTGTGATTACAGTGGTCTTGGAGCATTATGATGAAAAGGGCATGGATCATTGTGAGGATAAAGGCACGGAGCCTTGTCATGACAGGGTTCAAGGAGCATACTGACGACAAGTGTTAGGGAGCATTGTGATGACAAGTGTATTGAGCATTGTGATGACAAAGGTCATGGAACTTTGTGATGAGAAGTGCATGGATAATTGTGATGACGAGCCTCATGGGTCGTTGTGATGACAAGTGTTACGGAGCATTGTGATCATAAGGGCTTGGAGCATTGTGATGACAGAGGTCATGGAGCATTTTGATTTCATTGTGATGAAAATAGCATGAAGCATTATGATGAAGGGCATGGTTCGTTTTGATGACAGGGTTCATGGAGCATTGAGATGAAAAGTGGTATGGAGCATTGTGATTACTCGGGTCATGGAGCCTTGTGATGACAAGGCCGTGGAGCATTGTGATGACAGGAATGAGGGAGTATTGTGATGACTAGTGATGGAACATTGTGATATCAGTGGTGAGATAGCATTTTCATGAGAAGTGTATGGAGCATTGTGATGACAATGTTTATTTAGCATTGTGATGACAAGAATGTGGAGCATTGTGATTACAACCGCATGGCACATTGTGATCACATTCGTCATGGAGCATTGTGCTGAAATGTTCATGGAGCATTGTGGTGACAAAGGTCACAGAGACTTGTGATGATGAGGGCATGGACCATTGTGATGACAAAGTCTTGAAGCATTGTGATGACTGGAGTCACGGAGCATTGTGACGACATGTGTCATGGAGCATTGTGATGACAGGTGTCATGGAGCATTGTGATGACAAGTGCATGGAGCATTGTGATGACAGGAGCATGGAGCATCGGTCTGAAAAATTTCATGGATTATTGTGATGACAGTGGACATTGCACATTGTGATGACAAGGGCATGGAGCACTGTGAAGAAAAGGTCATGGAGTACTGTGAAGTCAGGTGTCAGGGAGCATTGTGATGACCTATGTCATGGTGCCTTGTGATGACAATGGCATGGAGAATTGTGATTACAAGTGTCATGGAGGATTGTGATGACCAGCGCTTGGAGCATTGTGATGAGAAGTGTCATGGAGCATTGTGATGACAAGAGCATGGAGCATTGTGATGACTAGGGCCAGTGAGAATTTTGATGCCAACCTCGTGAAACATTGTGATGACAAGCACATGGAACTTGCTATGACAGGTGTCATGGAGCAATGTGATGACAAGTGCATGTATAATTGTGATGACAATAGCATATAACTTTGTGACGATAAGTGTCATTGAGCATTGTGATGACATGGACGTGGAGAAATGTAATGACAAGGGACATGGAGCACTCTGAATACCAGGGCATTGAGCATTGTCATCGCAAGACCGTGGAGCATTGTGATGAGAAGGTCATGGATAATTGTGATGACGAGTATCATGGAGCACTGTAATGACAAGGGAAATGGAGCATGTTGATGACAGGTGTCATAGATCATTGTGATGACAAGTGTCATGGAGCATTTTGATGACAAGAGTCCCGGATCATTGTGTTGTCAGGGGTCATGGAGCATTGTGATGACAGTGGTAATGGAGCATTTTGATGACAGTGTTCTTGGAGCATTGTTATGAGAAGGTCATAGAGCATTGGGCTAAAAATATTTGTGGAGTATTGTGAAGGCGGTGGTCATGGAGCATTGTGATGACAAGGGAATGGAGCATTGTGTTGAGTAGATACTGAAGCATTGTGATGAGAAAACATTGGAGCCTTGTATTGACGAGTCTCATGGAGCATTCTGATGAAAAGGGGCATGGAGAATTGTGATTACATGGGTCTTGGAACATTGTGAAGAAAAGGGCATGGATTATTGTGATGAAAAAGGCATGGAGCCTTGTCATGACAGGGACCAAGGAGCATAATGACGACAAGTGTCAGGGAGCATTGTGATGACAAGTGTATTGAGCATTGTGATGACAGAGGTCATGGAGCATTGTGATGAGAAGACCATGGATAATTGTGATGACGAGCGTCATGGGGCGTTGTGATGACAAGTTTTATGAAACACTGTGATCACAAGGGTTTGGAACATTGTGATGACATAGGTCATGGAGCATTTTGATTTCACTGTAATGATAATAGCATGAAACATTATGATAATGGGCATGGTTCATTGTGATGACAGGGTTCATGGAGCACGGAGATGAAAAGGGGCATGGAACATTGTGATTACATGGGTCTTGGAGCATTGTGATGAGAAGGTCATGGAGCATTGGGCTGAAAACGTTCATGGAGCATTGTGATTACTGGGGTCATGGAGCACTATGATGACAAGGGTCATGGAGCATTGTGATGACAAGCATCACGGAACATTCAGATTAAAGGTGTCATGGAGCATTGGGATGACAAGGGCATGGATCATTGTGATGACAAGTGTCATGGAGATTTTTGATGACAAGTTTCCCGGACCATTGTGTTGTGAGGGGTCATGGAGCGCAGGGATGACAGTGGTCATGGAGCATTGTGATGACAGTGGTCATGGTGCATTGTGATGAGAAGGTCATGGATCATTGGGCTGAAAATGTGCATGGAGTATTGTGATGACAGGGGTCATGGAGCATTGTGATGACAAGGGAATGGAGCATTGTGATGACAAGGTCCTGGAGAATTGTGTTGAGAAGACCATGGCGTCTTGTGATGACATATCTCATGGAGCATTCTGATGAAAAGCAGCATGGAGCATTGTAATTACTGGGGTCTTGGAGCATTGAGATGACAAGGGCATGGAGCATGGTGATTTGAAGGCCAAGGAGCATTCTGATGATATGCGTCATGGAGCTTTGTGAAGACAAGCACTTGGAGCATTGTGATTACCGGGGTCTTGGAGCATTGTGATGAAAAGGGCATGGATCATTGTGATGAAAAATGCATGGAGCCTTGTCATGACAGGGTTCAAGGAGCACACTGAGGACAAGTGTCAGGGAGCATTGAGATGACAAGTGTATTGAGCATTGTGATGACAAAGGTCATGGAGCATTGTGATGAGAAGACCATGGATAATTGTGTTGATGAGCGTAATGGGGCATTGTGGTGCCAAGTGTTATGGAAAATTGTGATCACAAGTGTTTGGAGCATTTTGGTGTCAGAGGTCATGGAGCATTTTGATTTCATTTTGATGACAATAGCATGAAGCATTATGATGATGGGCATGGTGCATTGTGATGACAGGGTTCATGCAGCATTGAGATGAAAAGTGGCATGGAACATTATGATGACAGATGTCACGAAGCATTACGATGACTGGAGTCACGGGGCATTGTGATGACATGGGTCATGGAGCATTGTGATGAGAAGGGAATGGAGCAATGCGATGAGAAGGTCCTGGAGCATTGTGATGAGAGGGCCATGGCGCCTTGTGATGACAATTGTCATGGAGCATACTGATAAAATGGTTCATGGAGCATTGTGATTACAGGGGTTTTGTAGCATTGTGAAGAACAGGGCACGGAGCATTGTGATGAGAAGGCCATGGAGCATTCTGATGACATGGGTCATGGAGCTTTGTGATGAAAAGGACATGGAGCATTGTGATTAGAGGCGTCTTGGAGGATTGTGATGAAAAGGGCATGGATCATTGTGATGAAAAATGCATGGAGCCTTGTCATGACAGGGTTCAAGGAGCATACTGACGACAAGTGTCAGGGAGCATTTTGATGATAAGTGTATTGAGCATTGTGAGGACAAAGGTCATGGAGCATTGTTATGAGAAGACCATGGATAATTGTAATGACCAGCGTCATGGGGCATTGTGATGACAAGTGTTATGGAACATTGTGATCACAAGGCTTTGGAGCATTGTGATGACAGAGGTCATGGAGCATTTTGATTTCATTGTGATGACAATAGCATGAAGCATTATGATGATGGGCATGGTGCATTGTGATGACAGGGTTCATGGAGCATTGAGATGAAAAGGGGAATGGAGCATTGTGATTAGAGGGGTTTTGGAGCATTGTGATGACAAGGGCATGGAGCATTGTGATGAGAAGGCCATGGAGCATTCTGATGACATGCATCATGGATCTTTGTGATGACAAAGACATGGAGCATTGTGATTAGAAGGGTCTTGGAGCATTGTGATGACAACGGTCATGGAGGCTTGTGATGACAAGGCCATGGAACCTTGTGATGGCAGGTGTCATGGAGCATTATAATGACAGGGGTAATGGAGCATTGTGATGACAAGGACATGGAGCATTTGTCTGAAATGTTTCATGGATTATTGTGATGAGAGGGTCATGGAGCATTGTGATGACATGGATCACAGAGCATTGTGATACAAATTTCATGGAGCATTGTGGTGACAAAGGTCACAGAGCTTTGTGTGAGCAGGTCATGGACCATTGTGATGACAAATGTCATGAAGAATTGTTATGACTGGAATGACGGAGCATTGTGATAACAGGGGTCTTGGAGCATTGTGATGAAAAGGGAATGGATCATTATGATGAAAAAGGCATGGAGCCTTGTCATGACAGTGTTCAAGGAGCATACTGATCACAAGTGTCAGCGAGCATTGTGATGCCAAGTGTATAGAGCATTGTGGTGACAAAGGTCATGGAGCATTGTGATGAGAAGACCTTGCATAATTGTGATGACGAGCGTCATGGGGAATGTGATGACAAGTGTTATGGAACATTGTGATCAGAAGGGTTTGGAGCATTTTGATGACAGAGGACAAGGAGCATTTTGATTTTATTGTGATGACAATAGCATGAATCATTATGATGATGGGCATGGTGCATTGTGATGACAGTGTTCATGGAGCATTGAGATGAAAAGTGGCATGGAGAATTGTTATTACAGTGGTCTTGGAGCATTGTGATGACAAGGGTCATGGAGCCTTGTGACGACAAGGCCGTGGAACATTGTGATGGCAGGGGTCATAGAGCATTGTTATGACAGGTGTAATGGAGCATTGTGATGACAAGGGCATGGAGCAATGTGATGAGAGATTTCATTGAGCATTGTGATGACAATGCCATGGAGCATTGTGATGCCAAGTGTCATGGAGCTTTGTGATGACAAATGTCATGGGGCATTTTGATGACAAGGGTGTGGTGCATTGTGATGACAGGGTCATGGAGCAATTTGAATATAAGTGTCATAGAATATTTTCATGAAAGTGGTTACGGAACATTGCGATGTCAGGGGTCATGAAGCATTGTGATGAAATGGGTCATGGAGCATTTTGTGACAGGGGTTATGGAACATTGTGATGTCAGGGGTCATGAAGCAGTGTGATGATAAGGGCATGTAGCACTGTGATGAGAGTGGTCATGGAACATTGTGATGACAGGGGTGAGAGAGTATTGTGATGACTAGTGATGGAACATTGTGATATATGTGGTGAGAGAGCATTTTGATGAGAAGAGCATGGAGCATTGTGATGACAAGTTTTATGGAGCATAGCGATGAAAATGCTGTGGAGCATTGTGATGAAAAGAGCATGACACATTGTGATGACATGGGTCATGGAGCATTGTGCTCACGAGCACATGGAGCATTTTGATGACAAGTGTCATGGAGCATTGTGCTGACAAAGGCATGGAGTATTGTGATGACAAGGGACAAAGAGCATTGTGATGAAAGTTTCATGGAGCATTGTGGTGACAAGGATCACAGAGCCTTGTGTGACGAGGGTATGGACCATTGTGAGGACAAAGGTCATGAATCATTGTGATGACTGGAGTCACGAACCATTGTGATGACAGGGGTCATGGAGCATTGTGATGACAAGGGCATGGAGCAATGTGATGATAGGGGCATGGAATATTGCTCTGACAAGATTTATGGATTATTGTGATGACAGAGGGCATGGCGCATTGTGATGACAGGGGCATGGAACATTGTGATGACAAGGTCATGGAGTATTGTGAAGACAAGTGTCAGGGAGCATTGTGATGACATATGTCATTGTCCATTGTGATGACAATGGCATGGAGCCTTGTGACACCAAGTGTCATGGAGGATTGTGATGACAAACGTAATGGAGCATTTTGATGACAAGGGCTTGGAACATTGTGATGACAAGGGTCATGGAGCATTGTGATGACAAGGGCATGGAGCATTGTGATGACAAGGGCCATTGAGAATTTTGATGACAACGTCATGAAGCATTGTGATGACAAGCGCATGGAGCTTGCTATGACAGTGGTCATAGAGCATTGTGATGACAAGTGCATGGAGAATTGTGATGACAAGATCACGTAACATTGTGATGAGAAGTGTCACGAAGCATTGTGATGACAAGGACATGGAGAATTGTACTGACATGGGACATGGAGCATTGTGATGAACAGGGCATGGAGAATTGTGATAGCAAGACTGTGGAGCATTGTGATGAAAAGACCATGGATAATTATGATGAAGAGCGTCATGGATCACTGTAATGACAAGGGGCATGGAGCATTGTGATGACAGGTGTCATGGAGCATTGTGATGAGAGGGGTCATGGAGCATTGTGATGACAAGGGTCATGGAGCACTGTGATGAGAAGTTCATGGATCATTGGCCTGAAAATATTCATGGAGTATTGTGATGACAGTGGTCAAGGAGCATTGTGATGACAAGGGAATGGAGCATTGTGATGACAAGGTCCTGGAGCAGTGTGAATAGAAGACCATGGAGCCTTGTGATGACAAGTCTCATGGAGCATTCTGATGAATAGGGGCATGGAGCATTGTGATTACAGGGGTCTTGGAGCATTGTGATGAGAAGGCCATGGAGCATTCTGATGACATGTGTCATGGATCTTTGTCAAGACAAGGGCATGGAGCATTGTGATTACAGGGGTCTTGGAGCATTGTGATGACAAAGGTCATGGAGCCTTGGATGCCAAGGCGGTGGAATATTTTGATGGCAGGGGTCATGGAGCATTGTTATGACAGGGGTAATGGAGCATTGTGATGACAAGGGCATGGAACATTGGTCTGAAAATTTCATGGATTATTGTGATGAGATTGGGCATGGAACATTGTGATGACTAGGGCACGGAACACTGTGATACATGTGTTATGGAGGATTGTAATGACAAAGGCATGGAGCATTCTGATGAGAAGTCTATCGAGCATTGTGATGACAAGCGTCATGGATCATTGTGGTGACAAGGGCATGGAGCAGTGTGATGAGAGGTTTCATGTAGCATTGTGATGAAATGGCATGGAGCATTGTGATGCCAAGGGTCAAGGAGCTTTGTGATGACAAAGTCATGGAGGATTTTGATGGCAAGGTCGTGGTGCATTGTGATGAGAAGGGCAGGGAGCATTGTGAGGACAGGGTCATGGAGCAAATTGTTGAAAAGTGTCATGGAACAATTTGATGACAGGGGTTATGGAACATTGTGATGTCAGGGGTAATGGAGCATTTTGATGAAAAGGGTCATGGAGTATTCTGATGAAAAGGTTCATGGAGCGTTGAGATTACAGGGGTTTTGAAGCAATGTGATTACAAGGGTATGGATCATTGTGATGAGAAGGCAATGGAGCATTCTGATGACATGCGTCATGGTGCGTTGTGATGACAAGGACATGGAGCATTGTGATTACAGGGGTCTTGGATCATTGTGATGAAAACGGAATGGATCTTTGTGATGAAAAATGCATGGAGCCTTGTCATGACAGGGTTCAAGGAGCATACTGATGACAACTGTCAGGGAGCATTGTGATGATAAGTGTATTGAGCATTGTGAAGACAAAGATCATGGAGCATTTTGATGAGAACACCATGGATAACTGTGATGACCAGCGTCATGGGGCATTGTGATGACAAGTGTTATGGAACATTGTGATCAGAAGTGTTTGGTGCATTGTGATGACAGAGGTCATTGAGCATTTTGATTTCATTGTGATGACAGTAGCATGCAATATTATGGTGATGGGCACGGTGCATTGTGATGACAGGGTTCATGGAGCATTGAGATGAAAAGGGGCATGGAGCATTGTGATTACAGGGGTGTTGGAGCACTGTGATGACCAGGTCATGGAGCATTGTGATGAGAAGGCCATGGAGCATTCTGATGACATGCGTCATGTAGTTTTGTGATGAAAAGGGCATGGAGAATTGTGATTACAGGGGTCATGGAATATTGTGATGACAGGGGTGAGGGAGTATTGTGATGACTAGTGATGGAACATTGTGATATCAGTGGTGAGAAAGCATTTTGAGGAGAAGTGCATGGAGCATTGTGATGACAAGGTTTATGGAGCATTTTGATGACAAGGATGTGGAGCATTGTGATGACAAGTGCATGTTGCATTGTGATGACATGGGTTATGGAGCATTGTGCTAACTCGTGCATCGAGCATTGTGATGACAAGGGTCATGGAGCATTGTGCTGACAAAGGCATGGAGCTTTGTGATGACAAGGGTCACAGAGCATTGTGATAAAACTTTCATGGAGCATTGTGGTGACAAAGGTCACAGAGCTTTGTGTGACGGGGTCATGGACTATTGTGATGACAAAGGTCATGAAGCATTGTGATGACTTGAGTCACGGAGCATTGTGATGACAGGGGTCATGGAGCATTGCTCTGACAAGATTTATGGATTATTTTGATGAGAGTGGGCATGGCGCATTGTGATGACAAAGTCATGGAACATTGTCATGACAAGGTCATGGAGTATTCTGAAGAAAGGTGTCAGGAGCATTGTGATGACATATGTCATTGTCCATTGTGATGACAATGGCATGGAGCATTGTGATACCAAGTGTCACGGAGGATTGTGATGACAAAGGTAATGGAGACTTTTGATGACAAGGGCTTGGAACATTACGATGACAAAGGTCATGGAGCATTGTGAGGACAAGGGAATGGAGCATAGTGATGTCAAGGGCCATTGAGGATTTTGATGACAACCTCGTGAAGCATTGTGATGACAAGCGAATGGAGCTTGCTATGAAAGGGGTCATAGAGCATTGCGATGACAAGTGCATGGAGAATTGTGATGACAAGATGATGTAACATTGTGATGAGAAGTGTCACGATGCATTGTGATGACAAGGACGTGGAGAATTGTAATGACATGGGACATGGAGCATTGTGATGAACAGGGCATGGAGAATTGTGACAGCAAGACCGTGGAGCATTGTGATGAAAAGACCATGGATAATTATGATGAAGCGCGTCAGGGATCACTGTAATGACAAGGGGCATGGAGCATTGTGATGACAGGTGTCATGGAGCATTGTGATGAGAGGGGTCGTGGAGCATTGTGATGACAAAGGTCATGAAGCATTGTGATGACTGGAGTCACTGAGCATTGTGATAACAGGGGTCTTGGAGCATTGTGATGAAAAGGGCATGGATCATTGTGATGAAAAAGGCATGGAGCCTTTTCATGACAGTGTTCAAGGAGCATAATGATGACAAGTGTCAGCGAGCATTGTGATGCCAAGTGTATTGAGCATTGTGGTGACAAAGGTCATGGAGAATTGTGATAACAGGGGTCTTGGAGCATTGTGATGAAAAGGGAATGGATCATTGTGATGAAAAAGGCATGGAGCCTTGTCATGACAGTGTTCAAGGTGCATACTGATGACAAGTGTCAGCGAGCATTGTGATGCCAAGTGTATTGAGCATTGTGGTGACAAAGGTCATGGAGCATTGTGATGAGAAAACCTTGCATAATTGTGATGATGAGCGTCATGGGGAATGTGATGACAAGTGTTATGGATCACTGTGATCAGAAGGGATTGGAGCATTGTGATGACAGAGGACATGGGACATTTTGATTTCATTGTGATGACAATAGCATGAATCATTATGATGATGGGCATGGTGCATTGTGATGACAGTGTTCATGGAGCATTGAGATGAAAAATGGCATGGAGAATTGTGATTACAGAGGTCTTGGAGCATTGTCATGACAAGGGTTATGGAGCCTTGTGATGACAAGGCCGTGGAACATTGTGATGGCTGGGGTCATGGAGCATTGTTATGACAGGTGTAATGGAGCATTGTGATGACAAGGGACACAGAGCATTGTGATGAAAATTTCATGGAGTATTGTGGTGACAAAGGTCACAGAGCCTTGTGTGACGAGGGCATGGACCATTGTGATGAGAAAGGTAATGAATCATTGTGATGAATGGACTCACAGATCACTGTGATGACAGGGTTCATGGAACATTGGGAAGACAGGGGCATGGAGCAATATGATGACAGGGGCATGGAACATTGGTCTAACAAGTTTCATGGATTATTGTGATGACAGTGGGCATGGAGCATTGAGATGAAAAAGGCATGGAACATTGTGGTGACAAAGGTCACAGAGTCTTGTGTGTTGAGGGCATGGACCATTGTGAGGACAAAGCTCATGAAGTATTATGATGACTGGAGTCTCAAAGCATTTTGATGACAGGGGTCACGGACCATTGTGATGAGAAGGGCATGGAGCATTGTGATGACAGGGGCATGGAACATTGGTCTGACATGTTTCATGGATTATTGTGATGACAGTGGGCATGGCGCATTGTGATGACAAGGGCATGGAACATTGTGATGACAAGGTCATGGAGTATTGTGAAGACAGGTGTCAGTGAGCATTGTGATGACATATGTCATTGTCCATTGTGATGACAATGGCATGGAGCATTGTGATACCAAGTGTCATGGAGGATTGTGATGACAGGGGTCATGGAAGCATTGTAATGAGAAGATCATGGAGCATTGAGCTGAAAATATTCATGGAGTATTCTGATGAAATGGGTCATGGAGCATTGTGATGACAAGGTCCTGGAGCACTCTGATGAGAAGACCATGGAGCCTTGTGATGAGAAGTCTCGTGGAGCATTCTGATGAAAAGGGGCATGGAGCATTGTGATTACAGGGGTCTTGGAGCATTGTGATTACAAGGGCATGGAGCATTGTGAGAGATGTCCAAGGAGCATTCTGATGGCATGCGTCATGGAGCTTTGTGATGACCAGGCAAGGAGCATTGTGATTACAGGGGTCTTGGAGCATTGTGATGAAAAAGGTATGGATCATTGTAATGAAAAAGGCATGGAGCCTTGTCTTGACAGGGTTCAAGGAGCATACTGATGGCAAGAGTCAGGGAGCATTGTGATGACAAGTGTATTGAGCATTGTGATGACAAAGGTCATGGAACATTGTGATGAGAAGACCATGGATAATTGTGAAGACGAGTGTCATGGGGCGTTGTGATGACAAGTGTTATGAAACATTGTGATCACAAGGGTTTGGAGCATTGTGATTGCAGAGATAATGGAGCATTTTGATTTCATTGTGATGACAATAGCATGAAGCATTATGATGATGGGCATGGTGCATTTTGATGACAGGGTTCATGGATCATTGAGATGACAAGTGCATGGAGCATTGTGATTGCAGGTGACTTGGAGCATTGTGATGGCAAGTGCATGGAGCATTGTGAATGAGAAGGCCATGGAGCATTCTGATCACATGTGTCATTGAGCTTTGTGATGACAAGGGCATGGAACATTTGTCTGAAAATTTTCATGGATTATTGTGATGAGAGTTGGCATGGAGCATTGTGATGAAAAGGACACGGAACACTGTGATACATGGGTCATGGAGAATTGTAATGACAAGGTCATGGAGCATTGTGATGAGAAGGGCATCGAGCATTTTGATGACAAGCATCATGGAGCTTTGCGATGACAAGGGCATGGAGCAATGTGATGAGAGGCTTCATGAAGAATTGTGATGACAATGGCATGGATCATCGTGATGTCAAGGGTCATGGAGCTTTGTGATGACAAAGGTCATGGAACATTTTGATGACAAGGGAGTGGTGCATTGTGATGATAACGGCATGTAGCATTGTGATGATAAGGGTCATGGAACATTGTGATGACAGGGGTGAAGTAGTATTGTGATAACTAGTGATTGAACATTGTGATATCAGTGTTGAGAGAGCATTTTCATGAGAAGTGCATGGAGCATTGTGACGCCAAGTGTCACAGAGCATTGTGATGAAATGTTCATGGAGCATTGTGGTGACAATGTTCACAGAGACTTGTGATGATGAGGGCATGGACCAGTCTGATGACAAAGTCTTGAAGCATTGTGATGACTGGAGATACGGAGCATTATGATGACAGGTGTCATGGAGCATTGTGATGAAAAGTCCATGGATCATTGTGATGACAGGGGCATGGAGCATCGGTCTGAAAAATTTCATGGATTATTGTGATGACAGTGGGCATTGCACATTGTGATGACAAGGGAATGGAGCAGTGTGATGACAAGTGTCATGGAGGATTGTGATGACAAATGTAATGGAGCATTTTGATGACAATGGTCATGGATCATTGTGATGAAAAGGGAATGGAGCATTGTGATGACAAGGTCTTTTGAGAATTTTGATGACAAGTTCGTGAAGCATTGTGATGAAAAGCACTTGGAGCTTGCTATGACAGGGATCATGGAGCATTGCAATGACAAGTTCATGGAGAATGTGATTACAAGAGCATGTAACATTGTGATTTGAAGTGTCATGGAGCATTGTGATGGCAAGAAGGTGGAGCATTGTGATGAGCAGACCATGGATAATTGTGATGACGAGCGTCATGGAGAACTGTAATGACAAGGGTCCTGGAGCATTGTGATGACAGGGGTCATGGAGAATTGTGATGACAAGTGTCATGGAGCATTCTGATGACAAGCTTGTGGAGTATTGTGATGACAATGGCGTGGAGCATTGTGATGAAAAGGGCATGGAGCACTGTGATGCAAAAGTCATAGAGCCTTTTCATGACAGGGTTCTAGAAGCATTCTGACGACAAGGGTCAGGGAACATTGTGATGACAAGTGTATTGAGCATTGTGATGACAAAGGTCATGGAGCATTGTGATGACAAGGGCATGGAGTATTGTGATGACAGGCATCATGGAGCTTTGTGATGACAAATGTTATGGAACAATATGATCACAAGGTTTTGGATCACTGTGATGACAGAGGTCATGGATCATTTTGATATCAAGGAGCATGGAGCATTGTGATGACAGGGGTCATGGAGCATTGTGATGAGAAGATCATGGAGCATTGAGGTGAAAATGTTCATGGAGTATTCTGATGAAAGGGGTCATGGAGCATTGTGATGACAAGGTCCTGGAGCATTGTGATGAGAAGACCATGGAACCTTGTGATGAGAAGTCTCATGGAGCATTCTGATGAAAAGGGGCATGGAGCATTGTGATTACAGGGGTCTTGGAGTATTGTGATTACAAGGGCATGGAGCATTGTGAGAGATGTCAAAGGAGCATTCTGATGACATGCGTCATGGAGCTTTGTGATGAACAGGGCATGGAGCATTGTGATTACAGTGGTCTTGGAGCATTATGATGAAAAGGGCATGGATCATTGTGAGGATAAAGGCACGGAGCCTTGTCATGACAGGGTTCAAGGAGCATACTGACGACAAGTGTTAGGGAGCATTGTGATGACAAGTGTATTGAGCATTGTGATGACAAAGGTCATGGAACTTTGTGATGAGAAGTGCATGGATAATTGTGATGACGAGCCTCATGGGTCGTTGTGATGACAAGTGTTACGGAGCATTGTGATCATAAGGGCTTGGAGCATTGTGATGACAGAGGTCATGGAGCATTTTGATTTCATTGTGATGAAAATAGCATGAAGCATTATGATGAAGGGCATGGTTCGTTTTGATGACAGGGTTCATGGAGCATTGAGATGAAAAGTGGTATGGAGCATTGTGATTACTCGGGTCATGGAGCCTTGTGATGACAAGGCCGTGGAGCATTGTGATGACAGGAATGAGGGAGTATTGTGATGACTAGTGATGGAACATTGTGATATCAGTGGTGAGATAGCATTTTCATGAGAAGTGTATGGAGCATTGTGATGACAATGTTTATTTAGCATTGTGATGACAAGAATGTGGAGCATTGTGATTACAACCGCATGGCACATTGTGATCACATTCGTCATGGAGCATTGTGCTGAAATGTTCATGGAGCATTGTGGTGACAAAGGTCACAGAGACTTGTGATGATGAGGGCATGGACCATTGTGATGACAAAGTCTTGAAGCATTGTGATGACTGGAGTTACGGAGCATTGTGATGACATGTGTCATGGAGCATTGTGATGACAGGTGTCATGGAGCATTGTGATGACAAGTGCATGGAGCATTGTGATGACAGGAGCATGGAACATCGGTCTGAAAAATTTCATGGATTATTGTGATGACAGTGGACATTGCACATTGTGATGACAAGGGCATGGAGCACTGTGAAGAAAAGGTCATGGAGTACTGTGAAGTCAGGTGTCAGGGAGCATTGTGATGACCTATGTCATGGTGCCTTGTGATGACAATGGCATGGAGAATTGTGATTACAAGTGTCATGGAGGATTGTGATGACCAGCGCTTGGAGCATTGTGATGAGAAGTGTCATGGAGCATTGTGATGACAAGAGCATGGAGCATTGTGATGACTAGGGCCAGTGAGAATTTTGATGCCAACCTCGTGAAACATTGTGATGACAAGCACATGGAACTTGCTATGACAGGTGTCATGGAGCAATGTGATGACAAGTGCATGTATAATTGTGATGACAATAGCATATAACTTTGTGACGATAAGTGTCATTGAGCATTGTGATGACATGGACGTGGAGAAATGTAATGACAAGGGACATGGAGCACTCTGAATACCAGGGCATTGAGCATTGTCATCGCAAGACCGTGGAGCATTGTGATGAGAAGGTCATGGATAATTGTGATGACGAGTATCATGGAGCACTGTAATGACAAGGGAAATGGAGCATGTTGATGACAGGTGTCATAGATCATTGTGATGACAAGTGTCATGGAGCATTTTGATGACAAGAGTCCCGGATCATTGTGTTGTCAGGGGTCATGGAGCATTGTGATGACAGTGGTAATGGAGCATTTTGATGACAGTGTTCTTGGAGCATTGTTATGAGAAGGTCATAGAGCATTGGGCTAAAAATATTTGTGGAGTATTGTGAAGGCGGTGGTCATGGAGCATTGTGATGACAAGGGAATGGAGCATTGTGTTGAGTAGATACTGAAGCATTGTGATGAGAAAACATTGGAGCCTTGTATTGACGAGTCTCATGGAGCATTCTGATGAAAAGGGGCATGGAGAATTGTGATTACATGGGTCTTGGAACATTGTGAAGAAAAGGGCATGGATTATTGTGATGAAAAAGGCATGGAGCCTTGTCATGACAGGGACCAAGGAGCATAATGACGACAAGTGTCAGGGAGCATTGTGATGACAAGTGTATTGAGCATTGTGATGACAGAGGTCATGGAGCATTGTGATGAGAAGACCATGGATAATTGTGATGACGAGCGTCATGGGGCGTTGTGATGACAAGTTTTATGAAACACTGTGATCACAAGGGTTTGGAACATTGTGATGACATAGGTCATGGAGCATTTTGATTTCACTGTAATGATAATAGCATGAAACATTATGATAATGGGCATGGTTCATTGTGATGACAGGGTTCATGGAGCACGGAGATGAAAAGGGGCATGGAACATTGTGATTACATGGGTCTTGGAGCATTGTGATGAGAAGGTCATGGAGCATTGGGCTGAAAACGTTCATGGAGCATTGTGATTACTGGGGTCATGGAGCACTATGATGACAAGGGTCATGGAGCATTGTGATGACAAGCATCACGGAACATTCAGATTAAAGGTGTCATGGAGCATTGGGATGACAAGGGCATGGATCATTGTGATGACAAGTGTCATGGAGATTTTTGATGACAAGTTTCCCGGACCATTGTGTTGTGAGGGGTCATGGAGCGCAGGGATGACAGTGGTCATGGAGCATTGTGATGACAGTGGTCATGGTGCATTGTGATGAGAAGGTCATGGATCATTGGGCTGAAAATGTGCATGGAGTATTGTGATGACAGGGGTCATGGAGCATTGTGATGACAAGGGAATGGAGCATTGTGATGATAAGGTCCTGGAGAATTGTGTTGAGAAGACCATGGCGTCTTGTGATGACATATCTCATGGAGCATTCTGATGAAAAGCAGCATGGAGCATTGTAATTACTGGGGTCTTGGAGCATTGAGATGACAAGGGCATGGAGCATGGTGATTTGAAGGCCAAGGAGCATTCTGATGATATGCGTCATGGAGCTTTGTGAAGACAAGCACTTGGAGCATTGTGATTACCGGGGTCTTGGAGCATTGTGATGAAAAGGGCATGGATCATTGTGATGAAAAATGCATGGAGCCTTGTCATGACAGGGTTCAAGGAGCACACTGAGGACAAGTGTCAGGGAGCATTGAGATGACAAGTGTATTGAGCATTGTGATGACAAAGGTCATGGAGCATTGTGATGAGAAGACCATGGATAATTGTGTTGATGAGCGTAATGGGGCATTGTGGTGCCAAGTGTTATGGAAAATTGTGATCACAAGTGTTTGGAGCATTTTGGTGTCAGAGGTCATGGAGCATTTTGATTTCATTTTGATGACAATAGCATGAAGCATTATGATGATGGGCATGGTGCATTGTGATGACAGGGTTCATGCAGCATTGAGATGAAAAGTGGCATGGAACATTATGATGACAGATGTCACGAAGCATTGTGATGACTGGAGTCACGGGGCATTGTGATGACATGGGTCATGGAGCATTGTGATGAGAAGGGAATGGAGCAATGCGATGAGAAGGTCCTGGAGCATTGTGATGAGAGGGCCATGGCGCCTTGTGATGACAATTGTCATGGAGCATACTGATAAAATGGTTCATGGAGCATTGTGATTACAGGGGTTTTGTAGCATTGTGAAGAACAGGGCACGGAGCATTGTGATGAGAAGGCCATGGAGCATTCTGATGACATGGGTCATGGAGCTTTGTGATGAAAAGGACATGGAGCATTGTGATTAGAGGCGTCTTGGAGGATTGTGATGAAAAAGGCATGGATCATTGTGATGAAAAATGCATGGAGCCTTGTCATGACAGGGTTCAAGGAGCATACTGACGACAAGTGTCAGGGAGCATTTTGATGATAAGTGTATTGAGCATTGTGAGGACAAAGGTCATGGAGCATTGTTATGAGAAGACCATGGATAATTGTAATGACCAGCGTCATGGGGCATTGTGATGACAAGTGTTATGGAACATTGTGATCACAAGGCTTTGGAGCATTGTGATGACAGAGGTCATGGAGCATTTTGATTTCATTGTGATGACAATAGCATGAAGCATTATGATGATGGGCATGGTGCATTGTGATGACAGGGTTCATGGAGCATTGAGATGAAAAGGGGAATGGAGCATTGTGATTAGAGGGGTTTTGGAGCATTGTGATGACAAGGGCATGGAGCATTGTGATGAGAAGGCCATGGAGCATTCTGATGACATGCATCATGGATCTTTGTGATGACAAAGACATGGAGCATTGTGATTAGAAGGGTCTTGGAGCATTGTGATGACAACGGTCATGGAGGCTTGTGATGACAAGGCCATGGAACCTTGTGATGGCAGGTGTCATGGAGCATTATAATGACAGGGGTAATGGAGCATTGTGATGACAAGGACATGGAGCATTTGTCTGAAATGTTTCATGGATTATTGTGATGAGAGGGTCATGGAGCATTGTGATGACATGGATCACAGAGCATTGTGATAAAAATTTCATGGAGCATTGTGGTGACAAAGGTCACAGAGCTTTGTGTGAGCAGGTCATGGACCATTGTGATGACAAATGTCATGAAGAATTGTTATGACTGGAATGACGGAGCATTGTGATAACAGGGGTCTTGGAGCATTGTGATGAAAAGGGAATGGATCATTATGATGAAAAAGGCATGGAGCCTTGTCATGACAGTGTTCAAGGAGCATACTGATCACAAGTGTCAGCGAGCATTGTGATGCCAAGTGTATAGAGCATTGTGGTGACAAAGGTCATGGAGCATTGTGATGAGAAGACCTTGCATAATTGTGATGACGAGCGTCATGGGGAATGTGATGACAAGTGTTATGGAACATTGTGATCAGAAGGGTTTGGAGCATTTTGATGACAGAGGACAAGGAGCATTTTGATTTTATTGTGATGACAATAGCATGAATCATTATGATGATGGGCATGGTGCATTGTGATGACAGTGTTCATGGAGCATTGAGATGAAAAGTGGCATGGAGAATTGTTATTACAGAGGTCTTGGAGCATTGTGATGACAAGGGTCATGGAGCCTTGTGACGACAAGGCCGTGGAACATTGTGATGGCAGGGGTCATAGAGCATTGTTATGACAGGTGTAATGGAGCATTGTGATGACAAGGGCATGGAGCAATGTGATGAGAGATTTCATTGAGCATTGTGATGACAATGCCATGGAGCATTGTGATGCCAAGTGTCATGGAGCTTTGTGATGACAAATGTCATGGGGCATTTTGATGACAAGGGTGTGGTGCATTGTGATGACAGGGTCATGGAGCAATTTGAATATAAGTGTCATAGAATATTTTCATGAAAGTGGTTACGGAACATTGCGATGTCAGGGGTCATGAAGCATTGTGATGAAATGGGTCATGGAGCATTTTGTGACAGGGGTTATGGAACATTGTGATGTCAGGGGTCATGAAGCAGTGTGATGATAAGGGCATGTAGCACTGTGATGAGAGTGGTCATGGAACATTGTGATGACAGGGGTGAGAGAGTATTGTGATGACTAGTGATGGAACATTGTGATATATGTGGTGAGAGAGCATTTTGATGAGAAGAGCATGGAGCATTGTGATGACAAGTTTTATGGAGCATAGCGATGAAAATGCTGTGGAGCATTGTGATGAAAAGAGCATGACACATTGTGATGACATGGGTCATGGAGCATTGTGCTCACGAGCACATGGAGCATTTTGATGACAAGTGTCATGGAGCATTGTGCTGACAAAGGCATGGAGTATTGTGATGACAAGGGACAAAGAGCATTGTGATGAAAGTTTCATGGAGCATTGTGGTGACAAGGATCACAGAGCCTTGTGTGACGAGGGTATGGACCATTGTGAGGACAAAGGTCATGAATCATTGTGATGACTGGAGTCACGAACCATTGTGATGACAGGGGTCATGGAGCATTGTGATGACAAGGGCATGGAGCAATGTGATGATAGGGGCATGGAATATTGCTCTGACAAGATTTATGGATTATTGTGATGACAGAGGGCATGGCGCATTGTGATGACAGGGGCATGGAACATTGTGATGACAAGGTCATGGAGTATTGTGAAGACAAGTGTCAGGGAGCATTGTGATGACATATGTCATTGTCCATTGTGACGACAATGGCATGGAGCCTTGTGACACCAAGTGTCATGGAGGATTGTGATGACAAACGTAATGGAGCATTTTGATGACAAGGGCTTGGAACATTGTGATGACAAGGGTCATGGAGCATTGTGATGACAAGGGCATGGAGCATTGTGATGACAAGGGCCATTGAGAATTTTGATGACAACGTCATGAAGCATTGTGATGACAAGCGCATGGAGCTTGCTATGACAGTGGTCATAGAGCATTGTGATGACAAGTGCATGGAGAATTGTGATGACAAGATCACGTAACATTGTGATGAGAAGTGTCACGAAGCATTGTGATGACAAGGACATGGAGAATTGTACTGACATGGGACATGGAGCATTGTGATGAACAGGGCATGGAGAATTGTGATAGCAAGACTGTGGAGCATTGTGATGAAAAGACCATGGATAATTATGATGAAGAGCGTCATGGATCACTGTAATGACAAGGGACATGGAGCATTGTGATGACAGGTGTCATGGAGCATTGTGATGAGAGGGGTCATGGAGCATTGTGATGACAAGGGTCATGGAGCACTGTGATGAGAAGTTCATGGATCATTGGCCTGAAAATATTCATGGAGTATTGTGATGACAGTGGTCAAGGAGCATTGTGATGACAAGGGAATGGAGCATTGTGATGACAAGGTCCTGGAGCAGTGTGAATAGAAGACCATGGAGCCTTGTGATGACAAGTCTCATGGAGCATTCTGATGAATAGGGGCATGGAGCATTGTGATTACAGGGGTCTTGGAGCATTGTGATGAGAAGGCCATGGAGCATTCTGATGACATGTGTCATGGATCTTTGTCAAGACAAGGGCATGGAGCATTGTGATTACAGGGGTCTTGGAGCATTGTGATGACAAAGGTCATGGAGCCTTGGATGCCAAGGCGGTGGAATATTTTGATGGCAGGGGTCATGGAGCATTGTTATGACAGGGGTAATGGAGCATTGTGATGACAAGGGCATGGAACATTGGTCTGAAAATTTCATGGATTATTGTGATGAGATTGGGCATGGAACATTGTGATGACTAGGGCACGGAACACTGTGATACATGTGTTATGGAGGATTGTAATGACAAAGGCATGGAGCATTCTGATGAGAAGTCTATCGAGCATTGTGATGACAAGCGTCATGGATCATTGTGGTGACAAGGGCATGGAGCAGTGTGATGAGAGGTTTCATGTAGCATTGTGATGAAATGGCATGGAGCATTGTGATGCCAAGGGTCAAGGAGCTTTGTGATGACAAAGTCATGGAGGATTTTGATGGCAAGGTCGTGGTGCATTGTGATGAGAAGGGCAGGGAGCATTGTGAGGACAGGGTCATGGAGCAAATTGTTGAAAAGTGTCATGGAACAATTTGATGACAGGGGTTATGGAACATTGTGATGTCAGGGGTAATGGAGCATTTTGATGAAAAGGGTCATGGAGTATTCTGATGAAAAGGTTCATGGAGCGTTGAGATTACAGGGGTTTTGAAGCAATGTGATTACAAGGGTATGGATCATTGTGATGAGAAGGCAATGGAGCATTCTGATGACATGCGTCATGGTGCGTTGTGATGACAAGGACATGGAGCATTGTGATTACAGGGGTCTTGGATCATTGTGATGAAAACGGAATGGATCTTTGTGATGAAAAATGCATGGAGCCTTGTCATGACAGGGTTCAAGGAGCATACTGATGACAACTGTCAGGGAGCATTGTGATGATAAGTGTATTGAGCATTGTGAAGACAAAGATCATGGAGCATTTTGATGAGAACACCATGGATAACTGTGATGACCAGCGTCATGGGGCATTGTGATTACAAGTGTTATGGAACATTGTGATCAGAAGTGTTTGGTGCATTGTGATGACAGAGGTCATTGAGCATTTTGATTTCATTGTGATGACAGTAGCATGCAATATTATGGTGATGGGCACGGTGCATTGTGATGACAGGGTTCATGGAGCATTGAGATGAAAAGGGGCATGGAGCATTGTGATTACAGGGGTGTTGGAGCACTGTGATGACCAGGTCATGGAGCATTGTGATGAGAAGGCCATGGAGCATTCTGATGACATGCGTCATGTAGTTTTGTGATGAAAAGGGCATGGAGAATTGTGATTTCAGGGGTCATGGAATATTGTGATGACAGGGGTGAGGGAGTATTGTGATGACTAGTGATGGAACATTGTGATATCAGTGGTGAGAAAGCATTTTGAGGAGAAGTGCATGGAGCATTGTGATGACAAGGTTTATGGAGCATTTTGATGACAAGGATGTGGAGCATTGTGATGACATGTGCATGTTGCATTGTGATGACATGGGTTATGGAGCATTGTGCTAACTCGTGCATCGAGCATTGTGATGACAAGGGTCATGGAGCATTGTGCTGACAAAGGCATGGAGCTTTGTGATGACAAGGGTCACAGAGCATTGTGATAAAACTTTCATGGAGCATTGTGGTGACAAAGGTCACAGAGCTTTGTGTGACGGGGTCATGGACTATTGTGATGACAAAGGTCATGAAGCATTGTGATGACTTGAGTCACGGAGCATTGTGATGACAGGGGTCATGGAGCATTGCTCTGACAAGATTTATGGATTATTTTGATGAGAGTGGGCATGGCGCATTGTGATGACAAAGTCATGGAACATTGTCATGACAAGGTCATGGAGTATTCTGAAGAAAGGTGTCAGGAGCATTGTGATGACATATGTCATTGTCCATTGTGATGACAATGGCATGGAGCATTGTGATACCAAGTGTCACGGAGGATTGTGATGACAAAGGTAATGGAGACTTTTGATGACAAGGGCTTGGAACATTACGATGACAAAGGTCATGGAGCATTGTGAGGACAAGGGAATGGAGCATAGTGATGTCAAGGGCCATTGAGGATTTTGATGACAACCTCGTGAAGCATTGTGATGACAAGCGAATGGAGCTTGCTATGAAAGGGGTCATAGAGCATTGCGATGACAAGTGCATGGAGAATTGTGATGACAAGATGATGTAACATTGTGATGAGAAGTGTCACGATGCATTGTGATGACAAGGACGTGGAGAATTGTAATGACATGGGACATGGAGCATTGTGATGAACAGGGCATGGAGAATTGTGACAGCAAGACCGTGGAGCATTGTGATGAAAAGACCATGGATAATTATGATGAAGCGCGTCAGGGATCACTGTAATGACAAGGGGCATGGAGCATTGTGATGACAGGTGTCATGGAGCATTGTGATGAGAGGGGTCGTGGAGCATTGTGATGACAAAGGTCATGAAGCATTGTGATGACTGGAGTCACTGAGCATTGTGATAACAGGGGTCTTGGAGCATTGTGATGAAAAGGGCATGGATCATTGTGATGAAAAAGGCATGGAGCCTTGTCATGACAGTGTTCAAGGAGCATAATGATGACAAGTGTCAGCGAGCATTGTGATGCCAAGTGTATTGAGCATTGTGGTGACAAAGGTCATGGAGAATTGTGATAACAGGGGTCTTGGAGCATTGTGATGAAAAGGGAATGGATCATTGTGATGAAAAAGGCATGGAGCCTTGTCATGACAGTGTTCAAGGTGCATACTGATGACAAGTGTCAGCGAGCATTGTGATGCCAAGTGTATTGAGCATTGTGGTGACAAAGGTCATGGAGCATTGTGATGAGAAAACCTTGCATAATTGTGATGATGAGCGTCATGGGGAATGTGATGACAAGTGTTATGGATCACTGTGATCAGAAGGGATTGGAGCATTGTGATGACAGAGGACATGGGACATTTTGATTTCATTGTGATGACAATAGCATGAATCATTATGATGATGGGCATGGTGCATTGTGATGACAGTGTTCATGGAGCATTGAGATGAAAAATGGCATGGAGAATTGTGATTACAGAGGTCTTGGAGCATTGTCATGACAAGGGTTATGGAGCCTTGTGATGACAAGGCCGTGGAACATTGTGATGGCTGGGGTCATGGAGCATTGTTATGACAGGTGTAATGGAGCATTGTGATGACAAGGGACACAGAGCATTGTGATGAAAATTTCATGGAGTATTGTGGTGACAAAGGTCACAGAGCCTTGTGTGACGAGGGCATGGACCATTGTGATGAGAAAGGTAATGAATCATTGTGATGAATGGACTCACAGATCACTGTGATGACAGGGTTCATGGAACATTGGGAAGACAGGGGCATGGAGCAATATGATGACAGGGGCATGGAACATTGGTCTAACAAGTTTCATGGATTATTGTGATGACAGTGGGCATGGAGCATTGAGATGAAAAAGGCATGGAACATTGTGGTGACAAAGGTCACAGAGTCTTGTGTGACGAGGGCATGGACCATTGTGAGGACAAAGCTCATGAAGTATTATGATGACTGGAGTCTCAAAGCATTTTGATGACAGGGGTCACGGACCATTGTGATGAGAAGGGCATGGAGCATTGTGATGACAGGGGCATGGAACATTGGTCTGACATGTTTCATGGATTATTGTGATGACAGTGGGCATGGCGCATTGTGATGACAAGGGCATGGAACATTGTGATGACAAGGTCATGGAGTATTGTGAAGACAGGTGTCAGTGAGAATTGTGATGACATATGTCATTGTCCATTGTGATGACAATGGCATGGAGCATTGTGATACCAAGTGTCATGGAGGTTTGTGATGACAAAGGTAATGGAGCATTTTGTTGAAAAGGGATTGGAACATTGCGATGACAAGGGTCATGGAGCATTGTGATGACAAGGGCATGGAGCATTGTCATGAGAAGGCCATGGAGCATTGTGCTGACAAAGGCATGGAGCTTTGTGATGACAAGGGTCAAAGAGCATTGTGATAAAAATTTCATGGAGCATTGTGGTGACAAAGGTCACAGAGCTTTGTGTGACGAAATCATGGACCATTGTGATGACAAATGTCATGAAGCATTGTGATGACTGGAGTCACGGAGCATTGTGATAACAGGGGTCTTGGAGCATTGTGATGAAAAGGGAATGGATCATTGTGATGAAAAAAGCATGGAGCCTTGTCAAGACAGTGTTCAAGGAGCATAATGATGACAAGTGTCAGCGAGCATTGTGATGCCATGTGTATTGGGCATTGTGGTGACAAAGGTCATGTAGCATTGTGATGAGAAGACCTTGCATAATTGTGATGACGAGCGTCATGGGGCATGTGATGTCAAGTGCTATGGAACACTGTGGTCAGAAGGGTTTGGAGCATTGTGGTGACAGAAGACATGGAGCATTTTGATTTCATTGTGATGACAATAGCATGAATCATTATAATGATGGGCATGGTGCATTTTGATGACAGGGTTCATGGAGCATTGAGATGAAAAGTGGCATGGAGAATTGTGATTACAGTGGTCTTGGAGCCTTGTGATGACAAGGGTCATGGAGCTTTCTGATGACAAGGCCGTGGAACATTGTGATGGCAGAGGTTCATGGAGCATTGTTATGACAGGTGTAATGGAGCATTGTGATGACAAAGGCATGGAGAAATGTGATGAGAGATTTCACTGAGCATTGTGATGCCAAGGGTCATGGAGCTTTGTGATGACAAATGTCATGGGGCATTTTGATGACAAGGGCGTGGTGCATTGTGATGAGTAGGGCAGGGAGCATTGTGATGACAGGGTCATGGAGCAATTTGAATAAAAGGGTCATGGAATACTTTGATGACAGGGGTTAAGAACATTTTGATGTCAGGGGTCATGAAGCATTGTGATGAAATGGGTCATGGAGCATTTTGTGACAGAGGTTATGGAACATTGTGATGTCAGGGGTCATGGAGCATTGTGATGATAAGGGCATGTAGCACTGTGATGAGATTGGTCATGGAACATTGTGATGACAGGGGTGAGCGAGTATTGTGATGACTAGTGATGGAACATTGTGATATATGATGTGAGAGAGAATTTTGATGAGAAGTGCATGGAGCATTGTGATGACAAGTTTTATGGAGCATAGCGATGAAAAGGATGTGGAGCATTGTGATGAAAAGAGCTTGGCACATTGTGATGACATGTGTCATGGAACATTGTGCTGACAAGCACATGGAGCATTTTGATGACAAGTGTCATGGGGCATTGTTCTGACAAAGGCATGGAGCATTGTGATGACAAGGGACACAGAGCATTGTGATGAAAATTTCATGGAGTATTGTGGTGACAATAGTCACAGAGCCTTGTGTGACGAGGGCATGGACCATTGTGATGAGAAAGGTCATGAATCATTGTGATGACTGGAGTCATGGAGCACCGTGATGACAGGGGACATGGAGCATTGTGATGACAGGGGCATGGAGCAATGTGATGACAGGGGCATGGAACATTGGTCTGACAAGTTTCATGGATTATTGTGATGACAGTGGGCATGGAGCATTGAGATGACAAGGGCATGGAGAATTGAGGTGACAAAGGTCACAGAGCCTTGTGTGACGAGGGCATGGACCATTGTGAGGACAAAGGTCATGAAGCATTGTGATGACTCTAGTCACGGAGCATTGTGATGACAGGGGTCATGGAGCATTGTGATGACAATGGCATGGAGCACTGTGATGAGAGGGGCATGGAACATTGGTCTGACATGTTTCATGGATTATTGTGATGACAGAGGGCATGGCACATTGTGATGACAAGGGCATGGAACATTGTGATGACAAGGCCATGGAGTACTGTGAAGACAGATGTCAGGGAGCATTGTGATGACATATGTCATTTTCCATTTTGATGACAATGGCATGGAGCATTGTGATACCAAGTGTCATGGAGGATTGTAATGACAAAGGTAATGGAGCATTTTGATGAAAGTTCTTCGAACATTGCGATGACAAGGGTCATGGAGCATTGTGGTGACAAGGGCATGGAGCATTCTGATGAAAAGTTGCATGGAGCATTGAGATTACAGGTGTTTTGAAGCAATGTGATTACAAGGGCATGGAGCATTGTGATGAGAAGGCAATGGAGCATTCTGATGACATGCGTCATGGAGCTTTGTGATGACAAGGACATGGAAAATTGTGATTCCAGGGGTCTTGGAGCATTGTGATGAAAAGGGTATGGATCATTGTGATGAAAAATTCATGGAGCCTTGTCATGACAGTCTTCAAGGAGCATACTGATAACAACTGTCAGGGAGCCTTGTGATGATAAGTGTATTGAGCATTGTGATGACAAAGATCATGGAGCATTGTGATGAGAAGACCATGGATAATTGTGATGACCAGCGTCATGCGACATTGTGATGACAAGTGTTATGGAACATTGTGATCAGAAGGGTTTGGTGCATTGTGATGACAGAGGCAATTGAGCGTTTTGATTTCATTGTGATGACAATAGCATGAAATATTATGGTGATGGGCACGGTGCATTGTGATGACAGGGTTCATGGAACATTGAGAGAAAAGGGGCATGGAGCATTGTGATTACAGGGGTGTTGGAGCATTGTGATGACAAGGGCATGGAGCATTGTGATGAGAAGGCCATGGAGCATTCTGATGACATGTGTCATGGAGCTTTGTGATGACAAGGGCATGGAGAATTGTGATTACAGGGGTCATGGAATATTGTGATGACAGGGGTGAGGTAGTATTGTGATGACTAGTGATGGAACATTGTGATATCAGTGGTGAGAAGGCATTTTGAGGAGAAGTGCATGGAGCTTTGTGATGACAAGGTTTATGGAACATTTTGATGAGAAGGATGTGGAGCATTGTGATGAAAAGTGCATGGTGCATTGTGATGACAAGGGTTAAGGAGCATTGTGCTGAAACACGCATCGAGCATTGTGATGACAAGGGTCATGGAGCATTGTGCTGACAAAGGCATGGAGCTTTTTGATGACAAGTTTACCAGAGCATTGTGATAAAAATTTCATGTAGCATTGTGGTGATAAAGGTCACAGAACTTTGTGTGACGAGGTCATGGACCATTTTGATGATAAGTGTCATGAAGCACTGTGATAACTGGTGTCACGGAGCATTGTGATAACAGGGATCTTGGATCATTTTGATGAAAAAAGAATGGATCATTGTGATGAAAAAGGCATGGAACCTTGTCATGACAGTGTTCAAGGAGCATACTGATGACAAGTGTCAGCGAGTATTGTGATGCCAAGTGTATTGAGCTTTGTGGTGACAAAGGTCATGGAGCCTTGTGATGAGAAGACCTTGCATAATTGTGATGACGATCGTCATGGGGCATGTGATGACAAGTGTTATGGAACATTGTGATCAGAAACGTTTGGAGCACTGTTATGACAGAGGACATGGAGCATTTTGACTTCATTGTGATGACAATAGCATGAATCATTATGATGATGGGCATGGTGCATTGTGATGACACTATTCATGGGGCATTGAGATGAAAAGTGGCATGCAGAATTGTGATTACAGAGGTCTTGGAGCATTGTGATGACAAGGGTCATGGAGCATTGTGATGACAAGGGCTTGGAGCATTGTGATGACAAGTGTCATGGAGAATTTTGATGAAAATGGCAGGGAGCATTGTGATGTCAAGGGACATTGAGCATTTTTATAACAATATCATGAAGCATTGTGATGACAAGCATATCGAGCTTGCTATGACAGGGTTCAGGGAGCATTGTGATGACAAGTGCACGGACAATTGTGATGACAAGCACATGTAACATTTTGATGAGAAATGTCATGGAATATTGTGGTGACAAAGAGGTGGAGAATTGTGATGACAAGGGACATGGAGCAATGTGATGGCAAGACCGTGGAGCATTGTGATGAGAAGACCATGGATAATCGTGGTGACAAGCATCATGGAGCATTATGATGACAAGAGCCATGGAGCATTCTCTCATAAGATATCACTTATGAAGGAAATGTAAACATGGGTACACATGAACTGAATTAGTAAAGAGAACAGAGTCTCACATATAGAAAACATACTTATGCCTGCTTACGGGGAAAGGAGATGTGGGGAGATGCATAAAACCAGAGTTTGATATTAGCACAGGTACCATTCCATAATCCAAATACAGAATAGACAAGACCAAGTCCTTCCTCATTGAACGGGACTCAACACCCCTATTCTCTGCAGAGGAATATATCTGACTAGTAAGAATCTTAAAACCTATGCATTGATATGTCTCCGTAAGGGAATCAAGTGTGTCTAGACTGGCATAAACATGGCAGTGAAAATCAGCTGAAACGCACGATAAAAAGGAATTTAAAAACAGAACAAAAAAACAGGGAAATTCTTTACAATTCCTTCACGGGCTCTAATGAAACCTGGAATGACCCTATCTACAACGACAGCTGGATGTGGCATAAGGCTGGAAACTTGGGACAGAGACGATTGGTCAGATTGGGTGAGCTAATGCAGACCCTTTAAAGCAATAATGCGTGGCACCCATTGTTAGGTCCCTACTCTCCAAATAAAAGGGAATATTACTACAGCTATAACATGTACGGGAAACCTAGAGAATGGACCCACTGTGAATACAAAAGGTTTCTAAAACTCAACTAATAGTCCCTCTCCTCGTGCTCCGGTTTCACTCTCCAACTGCTTTACTATCAATCTCCCAACTTGGAGAGACAGACCATTTAACCTCCTGTTTCACACACGTTGCCATATTGGCAAAGGATGAAAGGGAAGAGGGAGTACCAATGAGAGAGTAGCTGTTAGGCGTTTGGACGGGCACATGTCACTCTAATTTCCCGGCACGAAGAAGAATAAACCAAAGTCTCAGCCAACCCCCGGGAACAAGTATAGGTCCTGAACCAACATTTGGGATTTGCGGTCAGCTCACAAAAAAACGAGTTGAAAAATGGAGCTCAGGGGCACAGCAATTCACAAACTGGCAGAGTAATAAGGACAACAATCTTCCAAAAATCTGTTGAGGGAAGGCAACGAGGTGGGCTTGAAAGCGAGCCAGAATAGTAGGAAACAGATTGCAAGACGTACATTGGAATCTCCTTTAAGACACAGGAAGAGGGGCACAACTTCGACAATGATGCACTTGGCCAAAAAGGGCGTATGCATTTTCTCCTGAATATATTCCGGAGAAAACGCATACGCCCATTTTGGCCAAGCAAGCAAGCATGCAATGCAAATCTGCACTACAAAGAAGTATCACTCCCATCCGGTGAAATGGGACATCCGTAAAATGTGTAAAAACCAGAAAGGCAAGACAGGCCAAGGAGAACAGGGAGCCTAGTTATGCTGATGGGCAGGATGTAAATTGCCAACTGCCTCTCTGGAGGAGTGCATTGTGTTCCCTTAAACAAGTTAACAACAGAGCTACAGAGCCAAGGGCACTTCCAGTCTAGGGAATATACCTTGGGAAAACTGAAAATCAATAAGACAGGGCCACCTCAAAATTTAGGGCTGCACTGCTTACAAGAACCTAAACTTGGGTAAAACCTTAAATATCCCAAAAAGACAAAAAATGGTTCAAGAAATTGTGTTACTTACGTAAGATGGAATATCCCACAGCCATGAAATCAATGTCATAAGGCCAGGAGCAGCAAAAAGAGTGGATTCAGGTACGATGATTCTAAATGAAATAAGTCACAGAGAAAAAGAAACTTATCATAAAATATGACTTATGAAGGTCCTGTAAACATGGCTATACAAGAACTGAGTTAGGAAAGAGAACAGAGTCTCACATTTAGAAAACACTATTGATCCGGCTTAAGGGGAAATGAGAGGTGGGGTGATGCATAAAACCAGAGTTTGATATTAGTACAGGTACCGTTCCAAAAACCAACTACGGAATAGACAAGACCTACACCTTGCTCAGTGAAAGGGACTCAAAACACAATATTTCCCGCCGAGGAATATATCTGACTAGTAAGAATCTTAAAACCAATGTATTGATATGTCACCATAAGGGAATCAAGTGTGTCTAGACTGGCATAAACATGGCAGTAAGAATCAGCTCAAACCCACTATAAAAAGAATTTCGAAAACCAAACAAAAAAACAGGGAAATTCTGTACAATTCCTTCAGGGGCTCTGATGAAACCTGGAATGACCCTATCTAAAACGTCAGCTGCATGTGGCATAAGGTTGGACACTTGGGACTGAGAAGATTGTTGAGATTTGGTGAGCAAATGCAGACCATTTAAAGCAATAATGCATGGCACACATTCCAAGGTTACCAACTCTCCAGGTTGAAGGGAATATTACTACAGCTATAACATGTACGGGCAAACTAGAGAATGGACACACTGTGAATACGAAAGGTTTCTAAAACTCAACTAATAGTCCCTCTCCTGGTGCTCCGATTTGAATTTCCAACTGTTTTACTATCAATCTCCCAAATTGCAGAGACAGCCCCTTTATCCTCCTGGTTCGCACAGGTTGCTAATTTGGCAGAGGATGAAAGGGAAGAGGGAGAACCAATGAGAGAGTAGCTGTTAGGCATTTGGACGAGCACATGTCACTCTAATTTCCCGGCAGGAAGAAGAATTAACCAAAGTCTCAGGCACCCGCGGGGAACATGTATAGGTCCTGAACCAAAGTTTGGGACTTGCGGTCAGCTCAAAAAAGCGAGTTGAAAAATGGATCTCATGTTCTTAGCAATTCACAAACTGGAAGAGTAATAAAGGACAACTATCGTCCAAATATCTGTTGAGGGAAGGAAAAGGGGCGGACTTAAAAGCGAGCCAGAAATGCAGGAAACAGATTTCAATAGGTACATTTGAATCACCTTTAAAGCACAGGAAGAGGGGCACAACTTCGACAGTGAGGCACTTGGCTAAAAAAGGGCGTATGCGTTTTCTCCTGAATATATTCAGGAGAAAACGCATACGCCTTTTTTGGCCAAGGAAGCAAGCAGGCAATGCAAATCTGCACTACAAAGAAGTATCACTTCCCACCGGTCAAAAGGGACATCCGCTAAATGTGTAAAAACCAGACAGGCAAGACAGGGCCGGGAGAACATTGAGCCTACTTATGCTGATGGGCTGGATGTAAATTGCCAACTGCCTCTCTGGAGGAGTGCATTGTGTTCCCTAAAAGAAGTAAACAACAGAGCTACAGAGCCAAGGGCACTTCCAGTCTAGGGAAGATACCTTGGGAAAATTGAAAATCAATAAGACAGAGCTACCCCAAAATTTACGGCTGCACTGCTTACAATAACCTCAACTTGGGTCCACCTAAAATATCCCAGGAAAGACAAAAATGGTTCAAGAAATTGTGTTACTTACGTAGCATGGATTATCCCTCAGCTACGAAATCAATGTCATAAGGCCAGTAGCAGCAAACGGATTGGATTCAGATACGATGATTCTAAGTGAAATACATCACATTGAAAAAGAAACTTAACATAAGATATCACTTATGAAGGTACTGTAAACATGGCTACACATGATCTGAGTTAGAAAAGAGAACAGAGTCTCACATTTAGAAAACACTCTTATGCCTGCTTAAGGGGGAAGGAGAGGTGGGGAGCTGCATAAAACCAGAGTGTGATATTAGTAAAGGTACAGTTCCAAAAACGACATACGGAATAGACAAGACCTACACCTTCCTCAGTAAAAGGGACTCAAGACCCCATATTTCCCACAGAGGAATATATCTGACTAGTAAGAATCTTAAAACCTATCTACTGATATGTCTCCATAAGGGAAACATGTGTGTATAGACTGGCAAAAACATGGCAGTGAGAATCAGCTCAAACACACTATAAAAAGGAGATTCAAAAATAAAACAAAAAAACAGGGAAATTCTTTACAATTCCTTCAGGGGCTCTGATGAAACCTGGAATGACCCTATGTACAATGACAGCTGGATGTGGAATAAGGCTGGACACTTGGGACGGAGAGGATTGGTGAGATTCGGTGAGCAAATGCAGACCATTTAAAGCAATAATGCGTGGCACACATTCCAAGGGTCCCATCTCTCCTGGTTGAAGGGAATATTACTACAGCTATAACATGTATGGGAAACCTAGAGAATGGACACACTGTGAATACGAAAGGTTTCTAAAACTCAACTAATTGTCCCTTTCCTGGTGCTCCGGTTTGACTTTCCAACTGCTTTACTATCAATGTCCCAACTTGGAGAGACAGCCCCTTTAACCTCCTGGTTCGCACAGGTTGCCAATTTGGCAGAGGATGTAAGGGAAGATGGAGAACCAATGAGAGAGTAGCTGTTAGGCATTTGGACGGGCACATGTCACTCTAATTTCCCGGCAGGTAGAAGAATTAGCCAAAGTCTCAGCCACCCGCCAGGATCCAGTAGAGTTCCTGAACCAAACTTTGACCTGCCGTCAGCTCACAAAAAACAAGTTGAAAAATGGAGCTCAGGGGCACAGCAATTCACAAACTGGCAGAGTAATAAAGGACAACTATCTTCCAAAAATCTGTTGAGGGAAGGCAACGAGCCGGAATTGAAAGCGAGCCAGAATAGCAAGAAACAGATTTCAAGAAGTACATTGGAATCCCCATTAAAGAACAGGAAGAGGGGCACAACTTCAACAATGATGCACTTGGCCAAAAAGGGTGTATGCATTTTATCCTGAATATATTCAGGAGAAACCACATACGCCCTTTTTGGCCAAGCAAGCAAGCGGCAATGCAAATCTGCACTACAAAGAAGTATCACTTCCCTCCGGTCAAAAGGGACATCCGCAAAATGTGTAAAAACATGAAAGGCAAGAAAGGTCCTGAAGAACAGGGAGACTAGTTATGCTGATGGGCAGGATGTAAATTGCCAACTGCTTCTCTGGAGGAGTGCATTGTGTTCCCTAAAACAAGGAAACAACAGAGCTACAGATCCAAGGGAACTTCCAGTCTAGGGAATATACCTTGGGAAAACTGAAAATCAATAAGACAGAGCCACCCCAAAAGTTAGGGCTGCACTACTTACAAGAACCTCAACTTGGGTACACCTTAAATATCCCAGGAAAGACAAAAATGGTTCAAGAAATTGTGTTGCTTACGTATGATGGAATATCCCTCAGCCATGAAATCAATGTCATAACGCCAGTAGCAGCAAAATGATTGGATTCAGGTACGATGATTCTAAGTGAAATAAGTCAGAGAGAAAAAGAATCTTATCATAAGATATCACTTATGAAGTCCTGTAAACATGGCTACACATGAACTGGGTTAGGAAAGAGAACAGAGTCTCACATTTAGAAAATATTCTTATGCCTGCTTAAGGGGAAAGGAGAGGTGGGGTGATGCATAAATCCACAGTTTGATATTAGTACAGGTACCGTTCCAAAAACCAACTACGGATTATACAAGTCCTAAACCTTCCTCAGTGAAAGGGACTGAAAACCCCATATTTCCCGCAGAGGAATATATCTGACTAGTAAGAATCTTAAAACATATTTATTGATATGTCTCCATAAGGGAATCAAGTGTGTCTAGACAGGCATAAACATGGCAGTGAGAATCATCTCAAACACACTATAAAAAGGAATTTCAAAAACAAAACAGAAAAATAGGGAAGTTCTTTACAATTCCTTCAGGGGCTCTGATGAACCCTGGAATGACCCTATATACAACGACAGCTGGATGTGGTGTAAGGCTGGACACTTGGGACTGAGAGGATTGGTGAGATTGGATCAGCAAATGCAGACAACTTAAAGCAATAATGCGTGGCACACATTCCAAGGATCCCAACTCTCCAGGTTGAAGGGAATATTACTACAGTTATAACATGTACGGGAAACCAAGAGAATGGACACACTGTTTATACGAAAGGTTTCTAAAACTCAAATAATACTCCTTCTCCTGGTGCTTCGGTTTGAATTTCCAACTGCTTTACTATCAATCTCCCAATTTGGAGAGACAGCCCCTTTAAACTCCTGGTTCTCACAGGTTGCAAATTAGGCAGAGGATGAAAGGAAAGATGGAGAACCAATGAGAGAGTAGCTGTTAGGCATTTGGACGGGCACATGCCACTCTAATTTCCCGGCAGAAAGATGAATTAACCAAAGTCTCAGCCACCCGCCGGGAACCAGTATAGATTCTGAACCAAAATTTTGGACATGCGGTCAGCTCACAAAAAACGACTTGAAAAATGGAGCTCAGGGGCACAGCAATTCACAAAGTGGCAGAGTAATAAAGGGCAACTATCGTTCAAAAATTTGTTGAGGCAAGGCAAAGAGGTGGACTTGAAAGTGAGCCAGAATATCAGGAAACAGGTTTCAAGAGGTACATTGGAATCACATTTAAAGCACAGGAAGAGGGGCACAATTTCGACAATGATGCACTTGCCCATAAAGGGCGTATGTGTTTCCTCCTGAATATATTCAGGAGAAAACGCATACGCCCTTTTTGGCCAAGCAAGCAAGCGAGCAATGCAATTCTGCAGTACAAAGAAGTATCACTTCCCAGCGGTCAAAAGTGACATCCGCAAAATGTGTAAAAACCAGAAAGGCAAGACAGGTCCTGGAGAAGAGGGAGCATAGTTATGGTGATGGGCAGCATATAAATTGACAACCACCTCTCTGGAGGAGTGCAATGTGTTCCCTAAAACAATTAAACAACAGAGCTACAGAGCCAAGGGCACTTCCAGTCTAGGGAATATACCTTGGGAAAACTGAAAATCAATAAGACAGAGCCACCCCAAAATTTAGGGATGCACTGCTTACAAGAACTTCAACTTGGGTACACCTTAAATATCCCAGGAAAGACAAAATTGGTTCAAGAAATTATGGTACTTACGTACGACGGAATATCCCTCAGGCATGAAATCAATGTCATAAGGCCAGTAGCAGCAAAATGAGTGGATTCAGGTATGATGATTCTAAGTGAAATGAGTCACACAGAAAAAGAAACTTTTCATAAGATATCACTTATGAAGGTCCTGTAAACATGGCTACACATGAACTGAGTTAGGAAAGAGAACAGAGTCTCACATTTATAAAATATTCTTATGCCTGCTTAAGGGGAAAGGAGAGGTGGGGTGATGCATAAAAGCACAGTTTGATATTAGTACAGGTACCGTTCCAAAAACCAACTACGGATTATACAAGTCCTAAACCTTCCTCAGTGAAAGGGACTGAAAACCCCATATTTCCCGCAGAGGAATATATCTGACTAGTAAGAATCTTAACACTTATGTATTGATATGTCTCCGTAAGGGAATCAAGTGTGTCTAGACAGGCATAAACATGGCAGTGAGAATCAGCTCAAACACACTATAAAAAGGAATTTCAAAAACAAAACAAAAAAACAGGGAAATTCTTTACAATTCCTTCAGGGGCTCTGATGAAACCTGGAATGACCCTATCTACAACGACAGCTGGATGTGGCATAAGGCTGGACACTTGGGACTGAGAGCATTAGTGAGATTGGGTCAGCAAATGCAGATCATTTAAAGCAATGATGCGTGGCACACATTCCAAGGGTCCCAACACTCCAGGTTGAAGGGACTATTACTACAGCTATAATATGTACGGGAAACCTAGAGAATGGGCACACTGTGAATACGAAAGGTTTCTAAAACTCAACTAATAGTCTGTCTCCTGGTGCTCCGGTTTCATTTTCAAACTGCTTTACTGTCAATCTCCCAACTTGAAGAGACAGCCCCTTTAACTTCCGGGTTCGCACAGGTTGCCAATTGGGCAGAGGATGAAAGGGAAGAGGGAGAAACAATGAGAGAGTAGCTGTTAGGCATTTGGACGGGCACATGTCACTCTAATTTCCTATCAGGAAGAAAAATTAACCAAGTCTCAGCCACCTGCCGGGAACCAGTATAGGTCCTGAACCAAAATTATGGACTTCCGGTCATCTCACAAGAAACGAGATGAAAAATGGAGCTCAGGGGCACAGCAATTCACAAACTGGCAGCCTAATAAAGGACAACTATCGTTCAAAAATCTGTTGAGGGAAGGCAAGGAGACGGACTTGAAAGCGAGCCAGAATAGCAGTAAATAGATTTCTAGAGGTACATTGGAATCAACTTTAAAGCACAGGAAGAGGGGCACAACTTCGACAATGATGCACTTTGCCAATAAAGGCGTACGGGTTTTCTCCAGATTATATTCAGGAGAAAACGCATACACCAATTTTGGCCAAGCAAGCAAGCGGGCAATGCAAATCTGCTCTACAAAGAAGTATCACTTCCCACCGGTCAAAAGGGACATCCACAAAATGTGTAAAAACCAGAAAGGCAAGACAGGCACTGGAGAACAGGGAACCTAGTTATGCTGATGGGCAGGATGTAAATTGCCCACTGCCTCTATGGAGGACTGCATGGTGTTCCCTAAAACAAGTTAAAAACAGAGCTACAGAGTCAAGGACACTTCCAGTCTAGGGAATATACTTTGGGAAAACTGCAAATCATTAAGACAGAGCCACCCCGAAATTTAGGGCTGCACTGCTTACAAGAACCTCAACTTGGGTACACCTTAAATATCCCAGGAAAGACAAAAATGGTTCAAGAAATTGTGTTACTTACGTAAGATGGAATATCCCTCAGCCATGAAATCAATGTCATAAGGCCAGTAGCAGGAAAATGAGTGGATTCAGGTACGATGATTCTACGTGAAATAAGTCACAGAGAAAAGGAAACTTATAAGATAACACTTATGAAGGTCCTGTAAACATGGCTGGATACACATGGACTGAGTTTGGAAAGAGAACAGAGTCTCACATTTAGAAAACACTCTTGTGTCTGCTTAAGGGTCAAGGAAAGGTGGGGTGATGCATAAAACCAGAGTTTGATATTCGTACAGGTACCGTTCCAAAAACCAACTATGGAATAGACAAGACCTACACTTTCCTCAGTGAAAGGGACTCAAAACCCCATATTTCCCAAAGAGGAATATATCTGAGTAGTAAGTATCTTAAAACCAATCTATTGATATGTCTCTGTAAGGGAATCAAGTGTGTGTAGACTGGCATAAACATGTCACTGAGAATCAGCTCAAACCCACTATTAAAAGGAATTTCAAAAACAAAACAAAAAACAGGTATATTCTTTGCAATTCCTACAGGGGCTCTGATGAAACCTGGAATGACCCAATCTACAACGACAGCTGGATGTGGCATAAGCCTGGACACTTGGGACTGAGAGGATTGATGAGATTTGGTGAGCCAATGCAGACCATTTAAATCAATAATGTGTGGCACACATTCCGAGGGTCCCAGCTCTCCAGGTTGAAGGGAATATTACTACAGCTATAACATGTACGGGAGACCTAGAGAATGGACACACTGTGAATACGAAAGGTTTCCAAAACTCAACTAATAGTCCCTCTCCTGGTGCTCCGGTTTGACTTTCCAACTGCTTTACTATCAATCTCCGAACTTGGAGAGACAGCCCCTTTAAACTCCTGGTTCGCACAGGTTGCCAATTTGGCAGAGGATGTAAGGGAAGAGGGAGAACCAATGAGAGAGTAGCTGTTAGGCATTTGGACGGGCACATGTCACTCTAATTTCCCGGCAGGAAGGAGAATTAACCAAAGTCTCAGCCACCCTCTGGGAAACAATATAGGTCCTGAACCAAAATTTTGGACTTGCGGTCAGCTCACAAAAAAAGAGTTGAAAAATGGAGCTCAGGGGCACAGCAATTCACAAACTGGCAGAGTAATAATGGACAACTATCGTCCAAAAATCTGTTGAGAGAAGGCAATGAGGCGGACTTGAAATCGAGCCAGAAGAGCCGGAAACAGATTTCAAGAGGTACATTGGAATCACCTTTAAAGCACAGGAAGACGGGCACAACTTCGTCAGTGATGCCCTTGGCTAAAAAGAGCATATGCGTTTTCTCCAGAATATATTCAGGAGAAAACGCATATGCCCTTTTTGGCCAAGCAAGCAAGCGGGCAATGCAAATCTGCACTACAAAGAAGTATCACATCCCACCGGTCAATAGGGATAGCCACATTTTGTGTAAAGAAACAGAAAGGCAAGACAGAACCTCGAGAACAGGGATCCTAGTTATGCTGATGTGCAGGATGTATATTGACAACTGCCTCTCTGGAGAAATGCATTGTGTTCCCTAAAACAAGTAAACAACAGAGCTACAGAGCCAAGGGCACTTCCAGTCTAGGGAATATACCTTGGGAAAACTGAAAATCAATAAGACAGAGCCACCCCAAAATTTAGGGCTGCACTGCTTGCAAGAACCTCAACTTGGGTCCACCTAAAATATCCCAGGAAAGACAAAAATGGTTCAAGAAATTGTGATACTTACGTACGATGGAATATCCCTCAGCCATGAAATCAATGTCAAAAGGCCAGTAGCACCAAAATGAGTGGATTCAGGTACGATGATTCTAAGTGAAATAAGTAACACAAAAAAAGAAACTTATCATAAGATATCACTGATGAAGATCCTGTAAACATGGCTGGATACACATGAACTGAGTTTAGAAAGAGAACAGAGTCTTACATTTAGAAAACACTCTTATGCCTGCTTAAGGGGGAAGGAGAGGTGGGGTGATGCGTAAAACCAGAGTTTGATATTAGTAAAGGTACCGTTCCAAAAACCAACTACGGAATAGACAAGGCCTACACCTTCCTCAGTGAAAGGGACTCAAAAACCCATATTTCCCGCAGAGGAATATATCTGACTAGTAAGAATCTTAAAACCAATGTACTGATAAGTCTCCGTAAGGGAATCAAGTGTGTGTAGACTCGCATAAACATGGCAGTGAGAATCAGCTCAAACCCACTATAAAAAGGAATTTCAAAAACCAAACAAAAAATAGGGAAATTGTTTACAATTCCTTCAGGGGCTCTGATGAAACTTGGAATGACCCTATCTACAACGACAGCTGGATGTGGCATAAGGCTGGACACTTGGAACTGAGAGGATTTGTGAGATTTGGTGAGCAAATGCAGACCATTTAAAGCAGTAATGCGTGGAACACATTCCAAGGGTCCCAACTCTCCAGATTGAAGGGAATATTACTACAGCTATAACATGTACGGGAAACAAAGAGAATGGACACACATTGAATACGAAAGGTTTCTAAAACTCAAATAATAGTCCCTCTCCTGGTGCTCCGGTTTGACTTTCCAACTGCTTTACTATCAATCTCCCAACTTGGAGAGACAGCCCCTTAACCTCCTGGTTCTCACAGGTTGCAAATTAGGCAGAGGATGAAAGGAAAGATGGAGAACCAATGAGAGAGTAGCTGTTAGGCATTTGGATGGGCACATGTCACTCTAATTTCCCGGCAGAAAGAAGAATTAACCAAAATCTCAGCCACCCGCTGGGAACCAGTATAGGTCCTGAACCAAAATTTTGGACTTGTGGTCAGCTCACAAAAACGACTTGAAAAATGGAGCTCAGGGCCACGGTAATTCACAAACTGGCAGAATAATAAAGGGCAACGATCGTCCAAAAATCTGTTGAGGTAAGGCAACAAGGTGGACTTGAATGTGAGCCAGAATATCAGGAAACAGATTTCAAGAGGTACATTGGAATCGCCTTTAAAGCACAGGAAGAGGGGCACAATTTCGACAATGATGCACTTGCCCAAATAGGGTGTATACGTTTCCTCCTGAATATATTCAGGAGGAAACGCATACGCCCTGTTTGGCCAAGCAAGCAAGCGGGCAATGCAAATCTGCACTACAAAGAAGTATCACTTCCCACCATTAAAAAGGAACATCCGCAAAATGTGTAAAAACCTGAAAGGCAAGACACGCCCTGGAGAACAGGGATCCTAGTTATGCTGATGGGCAGGATATAAATTGCCAACCGCCTCTCTGGAGGAGAGCAATATGTTGCCTAAAACAATTAAACAACAGAGCTACAGAGCCAAAGGTACTTCCAGTCTAGGGAATATACCTTGGGAAAACTGAAAATCAAAAAGACAGAGCCACCCAAATATTTAGGGCTGCACTGCTTACAAGAACCTCAACTTGGTTACATTTTGATGACAAGTGCATGGCGCATTGTGATAACACGGGTCATGGAGCAATGTGCTGACAAGCACATGGAGCACTCTTATGACAAGTGTCAGGGAGCATTGTGCTGAGGAAGGCATAGAATATGGTGATGACCAGTGTCAGAGAGCATTGTGATGAAAAGTTCATGGAGCATTGTGGTTACAAAGTCACAGAGACTTGTGATGACGAGGGTATGGACCATTTTTATGACAAACGTCATGAATCATTGTTATGACGACTCACGGAGCATTGTGATGACAGCGTCATGGAGCATTGTGATGACAAGGGCATGGAGCATTGTGATGACAGGGTTATGGAGCATTTCTCTGACAAGATTTATGGACTATTGTGATGAGAGTGGGCATGGCACATTGTGATGACAAGGGCATGGAGCATTGTGATGACAAGGTCATAGAGTATTGTGAAGAGAAGTGTCAGGGAGCATTGTGATGACATATGTCATGGCACATTGTGATGAAAATGGCATGGGGCATTGTGATGCCAGGTGTCATGGAGTATTGTGATGACAAAGGTAATGGAGCATTGTGTTGACAACGGCTTGGAGCACCGTGATAACAAGGGTCATGAAGCATTGTGATGACAAGGGCATGGATCATTGTGAGGACAACGGACATTGAGAATTTTGATGACAATGTCGTGAAGAATTTTGATGACAAAGGCATGGTGCTTGCTATGACAGGGGTCATATGGCATTGAGATGACAATTTCATGGAAAATTTTGATGACAAGTGCATGTAACATTGTGATGAGAAGTGTCATGGAGCATTGTGATGACAAGGACCTGGAGAATTCTGATGACAAGGGACATGGAGCATTGTTATTACCAGGGAATGGAGCATTGTGATTACCAGGGAATGGAGCATTGTGGCAGCAAGACCGTGGAGCACTGTGATGAGAAGGCCATGAATAACTGATGACGAGCCTCATGGAGCACTGTAATGACAAGGGGCATGGAGCATTCTGATGACAGTTGTCATGGAGCATTGTGATGACAGGGGTCATGGAACATTGTGATGACAGTGTTCATTGAGCACTGTGATGACAAGGGTCACGGAGCATTCTGATGATAAGCTTGTGGAGTATTGTGATGACAATGGCATGGAGCATTGTGATGAAAAGGGCATGGATCATTGTGATGAAAAATGCATGGAGCGTTGTCATGAGAGGGTTCAAGGAGCATACTAATGACAAGTGTCAGGGAGCATTGTGATGACCAGTGTATTGAGCATTGTGATGACAAAGGTCATGGAGCTTTGTTATGAGAAGACCATGGAAAATTGTGATGACGAGAGTCATGGACCTTTGTGATGACAAAGGTCATGGAGCATTTTGATGACAATGGCGTTGTGCATTGTGATGAGAAGGACAGGGAACTTTGTGATGACAGGGTCATGGAACAATTTGATGAAAAGAGTCATGGATCATTTTGATGACAGGGGATATGGAACATTGTGATGTGAGGGGTCAAGGAGCTTTGTGATGAATAGGGTCATGAAGCATTTTGATGCCAGGGGTTATGGAACATTGTGATATCAGGCGTCTTGGAGCATTGTGATGACAAGGGCAAGGAACACTGTGATACATGGGTCATGGAGGATTATAATGACAAGGACATGGAGCATTGTGATGGGAAGGGCATCGAGCATTGTGATGGCAAGCGTCATGGAGCTTTGTGATGACAAGGGCATGGAACAATGTGATGAGAGGTTTCATGGAGCATTGTGATGACAATGACATGGAGCATTGTGATGCCAATTGTCATGGAGATGTGTGACGACAAAAGTCATGGAGCATTATGATGACAGGTTCGTGGTGCATTGTGTTGTGAAGGGAAGGGAGCATTGTGATGACAGGGTCATGGAGCAATTTGATGAAAAATGTCATGGAAGATTTTGATGACAGGGGTTATGGAACATTGTGATGTCAGGGGTCATCGAACATTGTGATGATAAGTGCATGTAGCAATGTGATGACAGGGGTCATGGAACATTGTGATGACAGGGATGAGGGAGTATTGTGATGACTTGTGATGGAACATAGTGATATCAGTTGTGAGAGAGCATTTTGTTGAGAAGTGCCTGGAGCATATTGATGACAAGGTTTATGGAGCATTGTGATGACAATGTTGTGGAGCACAGTGATGACACGCGCATGGCACATTTTGATAACATGGGTCATGGAGCAATGTGCTGAGAAGCATATGGAGCATTGTGATGACAAGGGTAATGGAGCATTGTGCTGAGAAAGGCATAGAGCATTGTGATGACAATGGTCAGAGAGCATTGTGATGAAAAGTTCATGGAGCATTGTGGTGACAAAGGTCACAGAGAATTGTGATGATGAGGGCATGGACCATTGTGATGACAAAGTTCATGAAGTACTGTGATGACTGGAGTCACCGAGCATTGTGATGACAGGGTTAATGGAGCATTGTGATGACAAGGCCGTGGAACATCATTATGACAGTGGTCATGGAGCATTGTTATGACAGGGGTAATGGAATATTGTTATGGCAATGGTATGGAGCATTGTGATGAGAAAGCCATGGAGCATTCTGATGACATGCGTCATTGAGCTGTGTGATGACAAAGGCATGGAGCATTGTGATTACAGGGGTCTTGGATCATTGTAATGACAAGGGTTATGGAGCCTTGTGATGACAAGGCCGTGGAACATTTTGATGGCAGGAGTTATGGAGCATTGTCATAACAGGAGTAATGGAGCATTGTGATTACAAGTTTATGGAGCATTGGTCTGAAACTTTTCATGGATTATTGTGATGAGAGTGGGCATGGAGCATTATGATGACAAGGGAAAGGAACACTGTCATACATGGGTCATGCAGAATTGTATTGACAAGGGCATGGAACATTGTGATGAGAAGGAAATCGTGCATTTTGATGAAAATCATCGTGGAGTTTTGTGATGATAAGGACATGGAAGCAATGTGAAGAGAGGCTTCAGGAAGCATTGTGAGGACAATAGCATGGATCAATCTGATGCCAAGGGTCATGGAGCTTGGTGATGTCAAAGATCATGGAGCATTTTGATGACAAGCCCATGGAGCATTGTGATGACAAGGGTCACGGAGCATTGTGCTGAGAAACGCATAGTGCATTGTGATGACAAAGGTCACAGAGCATTGTGATGAAAAGTTCATGGACCATTGTGGTGACAAATGTCACAGAGACTTGTGATGACGAGGGCATGGACGATTGTGATGAGAAAGGTCATGAAGCATTGTGATGACAGGAGTCACGGAGCATTGTGATGACGTGTCATGGAGCATTGTGATGAAAAGGGCATGCAGCATTGTGATGACAGGGGCATGGAACATTGGTCTTACAAGTTTCATGGATTATTGCGATGACAGTGGGAATGGCACATTGTGATGAAAAGGGCATGGAGCATTGTGATGACAAGCTCATGCATTATGGTGAAGACAGGTGTCTGGGAGCATTGTGAAGACATATGTCATGGCCCATTGTGATGACAATGCCATGGAGCATTGTGATGCCAAGTGTCATGGAGGATTGTGATGACAAAGGTAATGGAGCATTTTGATGACAAACGCATGGAGCATTGTGATGACAAGGGTCATGGAGCACTGTGCTGACAAGGGCATGGAGCATTGTGATGACAAGGGTCATGGAGCATTGTGCTGAGAAAAGCATGGAGCATTGTGATGACAACAGTCACAGACCATTATGATGAAAAGTTCATGGAGCATTGTGGTGAAAAAAGTCACAGAGCCTTGTGATGACGTGGGCATGGAACATTGTGATGACAAAGGTCATGAAGCATTGTGATGACAGGAGTCACGGAGCATTGTGATGACAGGGGTAATGGAGCATTGTGATGACAAGGGTCATGCAACATAATGATGACAAGCTTGTGGAGTATTGTGATGACAATGGCATGGATCATTGTGATGAACAGGGCATGGAGCATTGTGATGAAAAGGCATGGTGCCTTTTCATGACAGGGTTCAAGGAGCATTCTGACGACATGTGTTAGGGAGCACTGTGATGACAAGTGTATTGAACATTGTGATGACAAAGCTCATGGAGCATTGTGATGACACGGACATGGAGTATTGTGATGACAGGCATCATGGAGCGTTGTGATGACAAGTGTTGTGGAACAATGTGATCCCAAGGGTTTGGAGCATTGTGATGACAGAGGTCATGGATCATTTTGATTTCAAGGAGCATGGAGCATTGTGATGAAAGGGGTCATGGAGCATTGTGAAGACAAGTGCATGGAGCATTGTGAAGACGGGGTATGGAACATTGGTCTTACAAGTTTCATGGATTACTGCAATGACAGTGGGAATGGTGCTTTGTGATGACAAGGGCATGGAGCATGTTGATGACAAGGTAATGCAGTATTGTGAAGACAGGTGTCTGGGAGCATTGTGAAGACATATGTCGTGGCCCATTGTGATGACAATGCCATGGAGTATTGTGATGCCAATTTTCATGGAGGTTTGTGATGACAAAGGTAATGAAGCATTGTGATGACAAGGGCTTGGAGCATTGTGATGACAAGGGTCACGGAGCACTATGCTGAGAGGGGCATGGAACATTGCGATGAAACCTGTCATGGTGCATTGTGCTGACAAAGGCATGGAGCATTGTGATGAAAAGGTAATGTAGTATTTTGCTGACAAATGCATGGAGCATTTTGATGAAAAGTGTCATGGAGCATTGTGATTACAGGGGTCATGAAGCATTGGGATGGCAAGGGCATGGATCATTCTGATGACAAGTGTCATGGAGCATTTTGATTACAAGGGTCCCGGATCATTGTGTTGTCTGGTGTCATGGAGCGTTGTGATGACTGTGGTCATGGAACATTGTGATGACAGGGGTCATGGAGCATTGTGATCAGAATTTCATGGAACATTGGGCTGAAAATATTCATTGAGTATTATGATGGCAGGGGTCAATGAGCATTGTGGTGACAATGGAAAGGAGCATTGTGATGACAAGGTCCTGGAGCATTGTGAGGAGAAGACCATGTAGCCTTGTGATGACAAGTATCATGGAGCATTCTGATGAAAAGGGGCATGGAGCATTGTGATTACATGGGTCTTGGAGCATTGTGATGAATAGGGCATGGATAATTGTGATGAAAAAGCATGGAGCCTTGTCATGAGAGGGTTCAAGGAGCATACTGATGACAAGTGTCAGGGAGCATTGTGATGACAATGGTCATGGAGCATTGTGATGAGAAGACCATGGATAATTGTGATGACGAGCGTCATGGGGAGTTGTGATGACAACTGTTATAGAACATTGTGAACACAAGGGTTTGGAGCATTGTGATGACAGTGTTTATGGAGCATTTTGATTTCATTGTTATGACAATAGCATGAAGCATTATGATGATGGGCATGGTTCATTGTGATGACAGAGTTCATGGAGCATTGAGATGAAAAGGGGCATGGAGCATTGTGATTACAGTTGTCTTGGAGCATTGTGATGAAAAGGGTATGGAACATTGTGATGCTAAGGCCATGGAGCTGTCCGATGACAAGCGTCAAGGAGTTATGTGATGACAAGAGCATGCAGCATTGTGATTAGCGGGCTCTTGGAGCATTGTGATGACAAGCGTCATGGAGCCTTGTGATGACAAGGACGTGGAACATTGTCATGACAGGCGTGAGGGAGTATTGTAATGACCAGTGATGGAACATTTTGATATCAGCGGTGAAAGAGCATTTTGATGAGAAGTGCATGGAGCTTTGTGATGACAAGGTTTATAGAATATTGTGATGACAAAGTTGTGGAACATTGTGATGACAAGTGCATGGCACAATGTGATGACATGTGTCATGGAGCATTGTTCTGACAAGCCCATGGATCATTGTGATGACAAGAGTCATGGAGCACTCTGCTGACAAAGGCATGGAGCATTGTGATGACAAGGGTCACAGAGCATTGTTATGAAAAGTTCATGGAGCATTATGGTGACAAAGTTCACAGAGCCCTGTGATGACAAGGTTATGGACCATTGTGAGGACAAAGGTCATGAAGCATTGTGATGACTGGAGTCACGGAGCATTGTGATGACAGGTGTCATGGAGCATTGGTCTGACAACTTTCATTGATTATTGTGATGATAGTGGGCATGGCACACTGTGATGACAGCGGCATGGAGCATTGATATGACCAGGTCATTGAGTATGGTGAAGACAGGTGTCAGGGAGCATTGTGATGACATATGTCATGGTGCATTGTGATGACAATGGCATGGAGCATTGTGAAGCCAAGTGTCATGGAGGATTGTGATGACAAATGTAATGGAGCATTCTGATGACAAGGGCTTGGAGCATTGTGAGAGAAGACCATGGATAATTGTGATGACCAGCGTCATGGGGCACTGTGATGACAAGTGTTATGGAACATTGTGATCACAAGGATTTGGTGCATTGTAATGACAGTCGTCATTGAGCATTTTGATTTCATTGTGATGACAAAAGCATGAAATATTATGGTGATGGGCACGGTGAATTGTGATGACAGGGTTGATGGAGCATTGAGATGACAAGGGCTTGGAGCAATGTGATGACAGGGGCATGGAACATTGGTCTGACAATTTTCATGGATTATTGTGATGACAGTGGGCATGGAGCATTGAGATGACAAGGGCATGGAGCATTGTGGTGACCAAGGTCACAGAGCCTTGTGTGACGAGTGCATGGACCATTATGAGGAGAAAGGTCATGAAGCATTGTGATGACTGGAGTCACGTAGCATTGTGATGACAGGGGTCATGGAGCATTGTGATGACAAGGGCATGCAGCATTCTGATGATAAGCTTGTGGAGTATTGTGATGACAATGGCATGGAGCATTGTGAAGAACATGGCATGGATCATTGTGATGAAAAATGCATGGAGCCTTTTCATGACAGGTTTCAAGGAGCATTCTGACAACAAGTGTCGGTGAGCATTGTGATGACAATTGTATTGAGCATTGTGATGACGATGGTCATGGAGCATTGTGATGACAATGGCATGGAGTATTGTGATGACAGGCATCATGGATCATTGTGATGTCAAGGGTTACGGAACATTTTGATCACAAGGTTTTGGAGCATTGTTATGACAGGTCATGGACCATTTTGATTTCAAGGAGCATGGAGCATTGTGATGACAAGGGCATGAAGCAATGTGATCCAAAGTTTCATGGAGGATTTTGATGACAAGCGCATGGGGCTTTGTGATGACAATGTCATGTAGCATTTTGCTGACAAAGGCATGGAGCGTCGTGATGACAAGTTTCATGGAGCACTGTGAAGACAAGCATCACGGAGCATTGTGATTACAGCGGTCATGGAGAATTGGGATGCCAAGGGCACGGATCATTGTGATGACAAGGGTCAGGGAGCATTTTGATGATAAAAGTCCCGGATTATTGTGTTGTAAGGGGTCATGGAGCATTGTGATGACAGTGGTCATGGAGCATTGTGATGACAGGTGTCATGGAGCATTGTGATGAGAAGTTCATGGAGCATTGGGCTGAAAATGTTCATGGAGTATTGTGATGACAGGGGTCATGGAGCATTGTGATGACAAGGGAATGGAGCATCGTGATGACAAGATCCTGGAGCATTGTGATGAGAAGACTATGGAGCTCTGTGATGACAAGTCTCATGGAGCATTGTGATGAAATGGGGCATGGAGCATTGTGATTAAAGGAGCCTTGGAGCATTGTGATGACAAGGGCATGGAGCATTGTGATGAGAAGGCCATGGAGCATTCTGATGACATGCGTCATGAAGCACTGTGATGACCAGGTAATGGAGCATTGTGATTACAGTGGTCTTGTAGCATTGTTAAGAAAACGGCATGGATCATTGTGATGAAAAAGGCATATAGCCTTGTCAAGACAGGGTTGAAGGAGTATACTGATGACAAGTGTCTGGGAGCATTGTGATGACCAGTGTATTGAGCATTGTGATGAAAAAGGTCATGGAGTATTGTGATGAGAAGACAGTGGATAATTGTGATGACGAGAGTCATGGGGCGATGTGAAGAGAAGTGTTATGAACATTGTGATCACAACGGTTTGGAGCATTGTGATGACAGACGTCATGGAGCATTTTGATTTCATTGTGATGACAATAGCATGAAGCATTATGATGATGGGCATGGTGCATTGTGATGACAGGGTTCATGGAAAATTGAGATGAAAAGGGGCATGGAGAACTGTGATTACAGGGGTCTTGGAGCATTGTGATGACAAGGGCATGGATCATTCTGATGAGAAGGCCATGGAGCATTCTGATGACATGCATCATGGAGCTTTGTGATGACAAGGGCATGGAGCATTGTGATGACAGGATCATGGAGCAATTTGATGAAAAGGGTCAGGGAACATTTTGATGACAGGGGTTATGGAAGAGTGTGACGTCAGTGGTCATGGAGCATTGTGATGACATGGGTCATGGAGCATTGGTCTGACAATTTTCATGAATTATTGCTATGAGAGTGGACAGGGCACATTGTGATGACAAGGGCATGGAACATAGTTATGAAAAGGTCATGTAATATTGTGAAGACAGATGTCAGGGAGCACTGTGATGACATATGTCTTGGTGCATTGTGGTGACAATGGCATGGAGCATTGTGATGCCAAGTGTCATGGAGGATTGTGATTACAAATGTAATGGAGCCTTCTGATGCCAAGTGTCATGGAGGATTGTGATGACAAAGGTAATGGAACATTGTGATGACAATTTCTTTTAGAATTGTGAAGAAAAGGGTCATGGAGCATTGTGATGACAAGCACATGGAGCATTGTGATGACAAGGCCCATTGAGAATTTTGATGCAAACGTCTTGAAGCATTGTGATGACAAGCGCACGGAGCTTGCTATGACAGGGGACATGGAGCATTGCTATCAAAAGTGCATGGAGAACTGTGATGACAAGACCACGTAACATTGTGATGAGAAGTGTCATGGATTATTGTGATGACAAGGACGTGGAGAATTGTGATGACAAGGGACATGGAGCATTGTGATGACTAGGGCATGGAGCATACTAATGGCAAGACCGTGGAGCAGTGTGATGAGAAGGCCATGGATAATTGTGATGACAAGAGTCATGGAGCACTGTAATGACAAGGGGCATGGAGCATTGTGATGACAGGTGTCATGGAGCATTGTGATAACAGGGGTCATGGAGCATTGTGATGACATGGGTCATGGAGCATTCTGATGACAAGCTTGTGGAGTTTTGTGATGACAATGGCCTGGAGCATAGTGATGAAAAGGGCATGGAGCATTGTGATGAAAAAGGCATGGAGCCTTTTCATGACAGGTTTCAAGGAGCATTCTGAAGATAAATGTCAGGGAGCATTGTGATGACAAGGGCATGGAGCATGGTGATGAGAAGGCCATGGAGACTTCTGATGATATGGGTCATGGAGTTTTGTGATGACAAGGGCATGGAGCATTGTGATTACAGGGGTCTTGGAGCATTGTGATGAAAAGTGCATGGATCATTGTGATGAAAATGGCATGGAGCCTTGTCATGACAGGGTTCATGGAGCATACTGAGGACAAGTGTCAGGGAGCATTGAGCTGACAAGTGTATTGAGCACTGTGATGACAAAGTTCATGGAGCATTGTGATGAGAAGACCATGGATAATTGTGATGAGGAGCGTCATGGGGAATTGTGATGACAAGTGTTATGGAACATTGTGATCACAATGGTTTGGAGCATTGAGATGACAGAGGTCATGGAGCATTTTGATGAGAAGTCCATGGAGCATTCTGATGACATGCGTCATGGAGCTTGGTGATGACAAGTGCATGGAGCATTGTGATTACAGGGTTCTTGAAGAATTGTGATGACAAGGGTCATGGAGCCTTAAGATGATGAGGCCGTGGAACATTGTGATGGCAGGGGTCATGGAGCATTGTTCTGACACGGGTAATGGAGCCTTTTGATGACAAGTGCATGGAGCATTGATGTGACAAGTTTTATGGATTATTGTGATGAGAGTGTGCATGGAGCACTGTGATGACAAGGGCACGGAACACGGTGATACGTGGACCATGGAACATTGTAATGACAAGGGCCTGCAGCATTGTGATGAGATTGGCATCGAGCAGTGTGATGACAAGCGTCATGGAGCTTTGTGATGACAAGGGCATGGAGCAATGTGATGAGAGGGTTCATGGAGCATTGTGATGACAATGGCATGGAGCATTGTGATGCTAAGGGTCATGGAGCACTGGGATGACAAGCGTCACGGGACATTCTGATTACAGGTGTCATGGAGAATTGGGATGACAAGCGCATGGATCATTGTCATGACATGTGTCATGGAGCATTTTGATGACAAGTGTCCCAGATCATTGTGCTGTCAGTGGTCATGGAGCGCTGTGTTGACAGTGGTCATGGAGCATTGTGATGACAGGGGTAATGGAGCATTGTGATGTCAAGGGCATGGAGCATTGTGATGAGAAGGCCATGGAGCATTCTGATGACATGCATCATGAAGCTTTGTGATGACTACGGCATGGAGCATTGTTATTACTGGGGTCATGGAACATTGTGATGAGAGGGGTGAGGGAGTATAGTGATGACTAGTGATGGAACATTGTGATATCAGTTGTGAGAGAGCATTTTAATGAGAAGTGCATGGTGCATTGTGATGACAAGGTTTATGGAGCACTGTGATGACAAGGTTGTGGAGCATTGTGATGATAAGCGTATGATACATTGTGATGACATGGGTCATGGAGCATTGTGCTGAGAAGCGCATGGCGCTTTGTGATGACAAGGGTCATGGAGCATTGTGATGAAAAGTTCATGGAGCATTGTGGTGACAAAAGTCACAGAGACTTCTGATGACCAGGGCATGGAGCACTGTGATGTCAAAGGTCATGAAGCATTGTGATGACTGGAGTCACGGAGCATTGTGTTGACAGGTTTCATGGTGCATTGTGATGACAACGGCATTGAGCAATGTGATCATAGGGGCATGGAGAATTGGTCTGACAACTTTCATGGATTATTGTGATGAGTGTAGGCATGGTGCATTGTGATGACAAGGGCATGGAGCATTGTGATGACAAGGGCATGGATCATTGTGATGACAAAGTCATGGAGTATTGTGAAGACAGCTGTGAGGGATCATGGTGATGACATATGTCATGGTCCATTGTGATGACAATGGCATGGAGGATTGTGATGACAAGAGCATGTAACATGGTGATGAGAAATGTCATGGAGCATTGTGATGACAAGGGACATGGAGCATTGTGATGTCCAGGGCATGGAGCATTGTGATGGCAAGACCGTGGAGCATTGTGATAGCAAGACCATGGAGCATTTTGATGACGAGTGTCATCGAGCATTGTAATGACACGTGGCATGGAGAATTGTGATGACAGGTGTCATGGATCATTGTGATGACAAGGGACATGGAGCATACTGATGACAAGCTTCTGGAGCATTGTGCAGACAAAGGCAAGGAGCATTGTGATGACAAGGTTCACAGAGCATTTTGACGAAAAGTTCATGGAGCACTGTGGTGATAAAGGCCACTGAGCCTTGTGATGACGAGGGCATGGCCCATTGTGATGACAAAGGTCATGAAGCATTGTGATAACTGGTGTCACGGAGCATTGTGATGACAAGGGCATGGAGCATTGTGATAACAGTGGCATGGAACATTGGTCTGACAAGTTTCATGGATTATTTTGATGACAGTGGGCAAGGCACATTGTGATGACAAGGGCATGGAGAATTGTGATGACAAAGTCAAGTGTATTGTGAAGACAGGTGTCAGGGAGCATTCTATTGACATATGTCATGGTCCATTGTGATGACAATGGCATGGAGCATTGTGATACCAAGTGTCATGGAGGATTGTGATGACAAAGGTAATGGAGCATTGTGATGACAAGGGCTTGGACCATTGTGATGACAAGGGTCAAGGAGCATTTTGATGAGAAGAGCATGGAGCATTGTGATGACAAGGGCCATTGATAATTATGATGACAAGGTCGTGAAGCGTTGTGATAAAAAACATATGGAGCTTGCTATGACAGGGTTCATGGAGCATTGCGATGACAATTGCATGGAGAATTGTGTTGACAAGATCATGTAACATTGTGATGAAAAGAGTCATGGATCCTTATGATGGCAATACCGTGGAGCACTGTGATGAGAAGACCATGTATAATTGTGATGACGAGCGTCATGGAGCAGTGTAATGACAAGGGGCAAGGAGCATTTTGATGACAGGTGTCATGGAGCATTGTGATAGCAGGGGTCATGGAGCATTGTGATGACAGGTGTTATGGAGCATTCTGATGACAAGCTTGTGGAGTATTGTGATGACAATGGCATGGAGCATTGTGATGCAAAAGGCATGGAGCATTGTGATGAAAAAGGCATGGAGCCTTTTCATGACAGGTTTCAAGGAGCATTCTGACGACAAGTGTTATGGAGCATTGTGATGATAAGTGTATTGAGCATTGTGATGACAAAGATCATGGAGCATTGTGATGAGAAGACAATGGAGCCTTGTGATGACAAGTCTCATGGAGCATTCTGATGAAAAGTGGCATGGATCATTATGATGACAGTGGTCTTGGAGCATTGAGATGACAAGGTCATGGAGCATAGTGATGAGAAGGCCATGGAGCATTCTGATGACATGCATAATGGAGCTTTGTGATGACAAGAGCAAGGAGCATTGGGATTAGAGTGGTCTTGGAGCATTGTGATGAAAAGGGCATGGATCATTGTGATGAAAAATGCATGAAGCCTTGTCATGAAAGGGTTCAAGGAGCATTCTGACGACAAGTGTCATGGAGCATTGTGATGATAAGTGTATTGAGCATTGTGATGACAAAGATCATGGAGCATTGCGATGAGAAGACCATGGATAATTGTGATGACAAGCGTCATGGGGCATTGTGATGACAAGTGTTATGGAACATTGTGATCACAAGGGTTTGTAGCATTGTGATGACAGAGGTCATGGAGCATTTTAATTTCATTGTGATGACAATAGTATGAAGCATTTTGATGATGGGCATGTTGCATTTTTATGACAGGGTTCATGGAGCATTGAGATGAAAAGGGGCAGGGAGCATTGTCATTACAGGAGTCTTGGAGCATTGTGATCACAAGGGTATGGAGCATGGTGAATGAGAAGGCCATGGAGCATTCTGATTACATGTGTCATGGATCTTTGTGATGGCATGGGTATGGAGAATTGTGATTACATTGTCTTGGAGCATTGTGATGAAAACTGTCATGGAGTCTTGTGATGACAATGTCGTGGAACCTTGTGTGGGCAGTTGTCATGGAGCAGTGTTATGACAATGGTAATGGTGCGTTGTGATGACAAGGGCATGGAAAATTGGTCTGAAAAGTTTCATGGATTATTGTGATGACAAGGGCACGGAACACTTTGATACATGGGTCATGGTGGATTGTAATGACAAGGGCATGTAGCATTGTGATGAGAAGGGCATCGAGCATTGGGATCACAAGCGTCATGGAGCTTTGTGATGACAAGGGCATGGAGCAATGTGATGAGAGGCTTCATGGAGCATTGTGATGACAATGGCATGGAGCAATGTGATGCTAAGTGTCATGGAGCTTTGTGATGACAAAGGTCATGGAGCATTTTAATGACAAGGTCGAGGTGCGTTGTGATGAGAAGGGCAGGGAGCATTGTGATAACAGGGTCATAGAGCAATTTGATGAAAAAGGTCATGGAACATTTTGATGAGAGTGCTTATGGAAAATTGTGGTGTCAGGGGTCATGGAGCATTGTGATGATAAGGGTATTGGAGTATGTTGATGACAGGGTTTATGGAACATTGTGATGTCATGGGTCATGGAGCATTTAATGATAAGTGCATGTAGCACTGTGATGATAGGGGTCATGGAACATTGTGATGACAGGGGTGAGGGAGTATTGTGAAGACTAGTGATGCAACATTGTGATATCAGTGGTGAGAGAGCATTTTGATGAGAAGTGCATGGAGCTTTGTGATGACACGGTTTATGGAGCATTGTGGTGACAAGTATGTGGAGCATTGTGATGACATTGGTCAAAAAGCATTGTGATGAAAAGCACATGGAGCATTGTGATGACATGTGTCATGGATCATTGTGCTGACAAAGGCATGGTGCATTTTGATGACAAGGGTCATAGAGCATTGTGATGAATATTTCAGGGAGCATTGTGGTGACAAATGTCACAGAGCCTTGTGTGACAAGGGCATGGACCATTCTGATGACAAAGGTCATGAAGCATTTTGATGACTGGAGTCACGGAGCATTGGGATGACAGGGGTAATGGAGCACTGTGATGACAGGGTTCATGGAGCATTGTGATGAGAAGGTCATGGAGCATTGGGCTGAAAATGTTCATCGAGTATTGTGATGACAGGGCTCATGTGGCATTTTGATGACAAGGGAATGGAGCATTGTGATGAAAAGGGCATGGAGCATGGTGATGAGAAGGCCATGGAGAATTCTGAAGTCATGTGTCATGAAGCTTTGGGATGACAAGGGCATGGAGCATTGTGATTACAGAGGTCTTGGAGCATTGTGAGGAAAAGGGCATGGATCATTGTGATTAAAAAGGCATGGAGCCTTGTCATGACAGGGTTCAAGGAGCATACTGACTACAAGTGTCAGGGAGCATTGTGATGACAAGTGTATTGAGCATTGTGATGACAAAGGTCATGGAGTATTGTGAATAGAAGACCATGGATAATTGTGATGATTAGCGTCATGGGGCGTTGTGATGACAAGTGTTATGGAACATTGTGATCACAAGGGTTTGGAGCATTGTGATGACAGAGGTCCTGGAGCGTTTTGGTTTCATTTTGATGACAATTACATGAAGCATTATGATGATGGGCATGGTGCATTGTGATGACACGGTTCGTGGAACATTGAGATGAAAAGGGGCATGGAGCATTGTGATTACAGGGGTCTTTGAGCATTGTGATGATGAGGGCATGGAGCATCGTAAATGAGAAGGCCATGGAGCATTCTGATGACATGCGTCATGGAGCTTTGTGATGACAAGTGTATGGAGAATTGTGATTACAGTGTCTTGGAACATTGTGATGACAAGTGTCATGGAGTCTTGTGATTTTAAGGCCGTGGAACATTGTGATGGCAGGGATCATGGAGCATTGTTATGACAGGGGTAATGGAGCATTGTGATGACAAGGGCATGTAGCACTGGTCTGAAATATTTCATGGGTTATTATGATGAGAGTGGGCATGGAGCATTGTGAGGACAAGGGCAAAGAACACTTTGATACATGGGTCATGGAGGATGGTAATGACAAAGGCACAGAACACTTTGATACATGGGTCATGGAGGATTGTAATGACAAGGGCATGGAACATTGTGACGAGAAAGGCATCGAGCATTGGGATCACAAACGCCATGGAGCTTTGTGATGACAAGGGCATGGAGCAATGTGATGAGAGGCTTCATGGAGCATTGTGATGACTATGGCATGGAGCATTGTGATGCCAAGGGTCACGGAGCTTTGTGATGACAAAGGTTATGGAGCATGTTGATGACGAGGTCGTGGTGCATTGTGATGAGAAGTGCAGCGAGCATTGTGATAATAGGTTCATGGAGCAATTTGATGAAAAACGTCATGGAACATTTTGATGAGAGTGGTTATGGAAAATTGTGATGACGGGGTCATGGAGCATTGAGATGAAGTGGGTAATGTCGCATTTTCATGACAGGGGTTATGGAACATTGTGATGGCAGGGGTCATGGAGCATTTTAATGATAGGTGCATGTAGCATTGTGATGATAGGGGGCATGGAACATTGTGATGACAGCGGTGAGGGAATATTGTGAAGACTAGTGATGGAATATTGTGATACCAGTGGTGAGAGCAAATTTTGATGAGAAGAGCATGGAACATTGTGATGACAAGGTTTATGGAGCATTGTGATGATTATTATGTGGAGCATTGTAATGACAAGTGCATGGTACATTGTGATGCCATGGGTCAAGGAGCATTGTGATGACAAGCGCATGGAGCATTGTGATGACAAGTGTCATGGATCATTGTGCTGACAAATGCATGGTGCATTGTGATGACCAGGGTCACAGAGCATTGTGATGAAATGTTCATGGAGCATTGGGGTGAGAAAGGACACAGCGCCTTGTGTGACAAGGGCATGGGCCATTCTGATGACAAAAGTCATGAAGCATTGTGATGACTGGAGTCACGGAGCATTGTGATGACAGGGGTCATGGAGCATTGTGATGACAGTATTCATGGGACATTGTGATGAGAAGGTCATGGAGCATTGGGCTGAAAATATTCAAGGAGTATTGTGATGACAGGGGTCATGGGGCAATTTGATGACAAGGGAAAGGAGCATTGTGATGAAAATGGCATGGAGCATGGTGATGAGAAGGCCATGGAGCATTCTGAAGACATATGTCATGAAGCTTTGTGATGACAAGGGCATGGAGCATTTTGATTACAGGGGTCTTGGAGCATTGTCAGGAAAAAGGCATGGATCATTGTGAGTAAAAAGGCATGGAGCCTTGTCATGACAGGTTTCAAGGAGAATACTGATGACAAGTGTCTGGGAGCATTGTGATGACAAGTGTATTGAGCATTGTGATGACAAAGGTCATGGAGTATTGTGAATAGAAGGCCATGGATAATTGTGATGATGAGCGTCATGGGGCGTTGTGATGACAAGTGTTATGGAACATTGTGATCACAAGGGTTTGGAGCATTGTGATGACAGAGGTCATGGAGCATTTTGATTTCATTTTGATGACAATAGCATGAAGCATTATGATGATGGGCATGGTGCATTGTGATGACACTGTTCATGGAGCATTGAGATGAAAAGGGGCATGGAGCATTGTGATTATAGGGGTCTAGGAGAATTGTGATGACAAGGGCATGGAGCATCGTGAATGAGAAGGCCATGGAGCATTCTGATGACATGCGTCATGGATCTTTGTGATGACAAGGACATGGAGCATTGTGATGACAAGGGTTATGGAGCCTTGTGATGAAAAGGCCGTGGAACATTGTAATGGCAGGTGTCATGGAGCATTGTTATAACGGGTAATGGAGCATTTTGATGACAAGGCATGGAGCATTGTTCTGAAAAGTTTCATGGCTTATTGTGATGAGAGGGGGCATGGAGCATTGGGATGATAAGGGCACGGAACACTGTGATACATGGGTCATGGCGGATTTTAATGAAAAGGGCATGGAGCATTGTGTTAAGAAGAGCATCGAGCATTGTGATGAAAAGCATCATGGATCCTGTGATGACAATTGCATGGAACAATGTGATGAGAGTGTTCATGGAGCATTTTGATGACAATGGCATGGAGCATTGTGATGCCAAGGGTCATGGAGCTTTGTGATGACAAAGGTCATGGAGCATTTTGATGACAAGGGCGTGGTGCACTGTGATGAGAAGGGCAGAGAGCATTGTGATGAAATGGTCATGGAGCAATTTGATGAAAAGTGTCATGGGATATTTTGATGAAAGGGTTTATGGAACTTTGTGATGTCAGGGGTCATGGAGCATTATGATGAAAAGGGTCATGGAGCATTTTGATGACAAGGGTCCTGGAACATTGTGATGACAGGGGTGAGGGAGTATTGTGATGACTATTGATGGAACATTATGATATCCGTGGTGGAACAGCATTTTGATGGGAAGTGCATGGAGCATTGTGATGACAAGATTTATGGAGCACTGTGATGAAAAGTTATTGGAGCATTGTGATGACAAGCGCATGGCACATTGTGATGACACAGGTCATGGGGCATTGTGCGCACAAGCGCATGGAGCATTGTGATGACAATGGTCATGGAGCATTGTGCTGACAAAGGTATGGAGCATAGTGATGACATGGGTAACAGAGCATTGTGATGAAAATTTCATGGAGCATTGTGGTGACAAATATCACAGAGCCTTTTGATGATGAGGGCATGGACCATTGTGTTGACAAAGGTCATGAAGCATTGTGATGACTGGAGTCACGGAGCATTGTGATGACAAGGTCCTGGAGCATTGTGATGAGAGGACTATGTAGCCTTGTGATGACAATTCTCATGGAGCATTCTGATGAAAACTGGCATGGAGCATTGTGATTACAGGGGTCTTGGAGCATTTGAGGAAAATGGCATGGAGCACTGTGATGCCAAGTGTCATGGAGCTTTGTGATGACAAAGTTCATGGAGCATTTTGATGACAAGGTCGTGGTGCATTGTGATGAGAAGTGCAGGGAGTATTGTGTTGACAGTGTCATGGAGCAATTTGATGAAAAGGATCATGGAACTTTTTTTTTTTTTTTTTTTTTTTTTTTTTTTTGTTATGCGGGCCTCTCACTGTTGTGGCCACTCCCGTTGCAGAGCACAGGCTCCGGACGCGCAGGCTCAGCGTCCATGGCTCACGGGCCCAGCCGCTCCGCGGCATGTGGGATCTTCCCAGACCGGGGCACGAACCCGTATCCCCTGCAACGGCAGGCGGACGCTCAACCACTGCGCCACCAGGGAAGCCCGATCATGGAACATTTTGATGAGAGAGGTTATGGAACATTGTTATGTCAGGGCTCATGGAGCATTGTGATGAAAAGGGTCATGGAGCATTTTGATGACAGGGGTTATGGAACATTGTGATGTCATGGTTCATGGAGCATTGTGATGATAAGATCATGTAGCACTGTCATGACAGGGATCATGGAACATTGTGATGACAGGGGGGAGAGAACATTTTGATGAGAAGTGCATGGAGCATTCTGATGAGAAAGTTATTGGAGCACTGTAACGACAAGGATGTGAAGCATTGTGATGATAAGCGCATGGCGCATTGTGATGACATGGGTTATGGAGCATTGTGCTGACAAGTGCATGGAGCATTGTGATGACAAGGGTCATGGAGCATTGTGCTGACAAAGGCATGGCGCATGGTGATGACAATGATCACAGAGCATTGTGATGAAAAGTTCATGGAGCATTGTGGTGACAATGGTCACAGAGCCTTGTGTGACGAGGACATGGACCATTGTGATGACAAATGTCAGGAAGCCTTGTGATGACTGGAATCACAGAGCATTGAGATGACAGGGGTCTTGGAGCATTGTGATGAGAAGGCCATGGAGAATTCTGATGACATGCATCATGGAGCTTTGTGATTAAGGTCATTGAGCATTGTGATTACACGGGTCTTGGAGCATTGTGATGAAAATGGTATGGATCATTGTGATGAAAAAGGCATGGAGCCTTGTCATGACAGGGTTCAAGGAGCAAACTGATGAAAAGTTTCAGGGAGCATTGTGATGATAAGTGTATTGAGCATTGTGATGCCAAAGTTCATAGAACACTGTGATGAGAAGACCATGGATAATTGTGATGATGAGTGTCATGGTGCATTGTGATGACAATGGTTATGGAACATTGTGATCACAAGGGTTCGGAGTATTTTGATGACAGAGGTCATGGAGCATATTGATTTCATTGTCATGACAATAGCATGAAGCATGATGACGATGGACATGGTGCCTTGTGATGACAGGGTCATGGAGCAATTTGATGAAAAGTGTCATGGAACATTTTGATGACAGTTGTTATGGAACATTGTGATTTCAGGGGTCTTGGAGCATTGTGATGAAAAGTGTGATGGAGCATTTTGATGACAGAGGATATGGAACATTTTGATGTCAGGAGTCATGGAGCATTGTGATGATAAGGGCATGTAGCATTGTGATGACAGAGGTCATGGAAAATTGTGATGACATTGGTGAGGGAGTATTGTGATGACTAGTGATGGAACATTGTGATATCAGCGCTGAGTGAGCATTTTGATGTGAAGTGCATGCAGCATTGTGATAACAAAGTTTACGGAGCATTGTGATGACAAGATTTATGGAGCATTGTGATGACAAGTCTGTGGAGAACTGTGATAACAATTGCATGGCGCCTTTTGATGACATGTATCATGGAGCATTGTGCTGAGAACCGAATGGAGCATTGTGAAGACAAGGGTCATAGGCATTGTGATGACAACGTTCACACAGCATTGTGATGAAAAATTCATGGAGCATTGTGGTGACAATGGTCACAGATCCTTGTGATGACGAGGGCATGGACCATTGTGATGAAAAAGGTCATGAAGCATTGTGATGACTGGAGTCATGGAGCATTGTGATGACAAGGGTATGGAGCATTGTGATGACAGGGGCATGGTGCATTGTTCTGACAAGTTTCATGGTTTATTTTGATGTCAGTGGGCATGGCACATTCTGATGACAAAGTCATGGAGTATTGTGATGAGAAGATCATGGAGTACTGTGAAGACAGGGGTCAGGGAGCATTGTGATGACATATGTCATGGTCCATTTTGATGACAATGGCATGGAGCATTGTGATGCCAAGTGTCATGGAGGAATGTGATGACAAAGTTAATGGAGCATTGTGATGACAGGGGTTTGGAGCATTGTGAGGACAAGGGTCATGGAGCATTTTGATGACAAGGACATGGAGGATTGTGATGACAAGGGCCATTGAGAATTCTGATGACAAGTTCCTGAAGGATTGTGATGAAAAGCACATGGAGCTTGCTATGACAGGGCTAATTGAGCATTGCGATGACAAGTGCATGGAGAATTGTGATGACAAGAGCATGTAACATTGTGATGACAGGTGTCAGGGATCATTGTGATGACAGAGGTCATGGAGCATTGTGATGACAAGGGCATGGAGCATTGTGATGAAAAGGGCTTGGAGTATTGTGATGACAAGTGTCATGGAGCATTGTGATGACATTGGCATGCAGCATTGTCATAACAAGGGACATTGAGAATTTTTATAACAATGTCATGAAGCCTTGCGATGACAAGCATATGGAGCTTGCTATGACATGGGTCAGGGAGCATTGCGATGACAAGTGCATGGAGAATTGTGATGACAAGAGCATGTAACATTGTGATCAGAAGTGTCAGGGAGCATTGTGATGACAAAGAGGTGGAGAATTGTGATGACAAGTGACATGGAGCATTGTGATGACCAGGGCATGGAGCAATGTGATGGCAAGACGGTGGAACATTGTGATGAGAAGGCCATGGATAATTGTGATGACGAGCATCATGGAGCATTATGATGACAAGAGCCGTGGAGCATTCTGACATAAAATATCACTTAAGAAGGAAATGTAAACATGGCTACACATGAACTGAATTAGGAAAGAGAAGAGAGTCTCACATTTAGAAAACATACTTATGCCTGCTTAAGTGGAAAGGAGAGGTGGGGAGATGCACAAAACCAGAGTTTGATATTAGCACAGGAACCGTTGCATAATGCAAATACTGAATAGACAAGACCTACTCCTTCCTCAGTGAACGGGACTCAACAGCCGTATTCCCAGAGAGGAATATATCTGACTAGTAAGAATCTTAATACCTACGTATTGATATGTCTCCGTAAGGGAATCAAGTGTGTCTAGACCAGCATAAACACGTAAGTGATAATCAGCTCAACCTCATAATATAAATGAATTTCAAAAACAAAACAAAAAAACAGAAAATTCTAACACAATTCCTTCAGGTGTTCTGATGAAACCTGGAATGACCCCATCTAAAATGACAGCTGGATGAGACATAAGTCTGGACACTTGGGACTGAGAGGATTGGTGAGATTGGATGAGAAAATGCAGACCGTTTAAAGCAATAATGCATGCCACCAATTCCATGGGTCCCAACTCAACAGGTAAAAGGGACTATCACTACAGTTATAACATGTACGGGAAACTTAGAGAATGGACACACTGTGAATACGAAAGGATTCTAAAACTCAACTAATAGTACCTATCCTGGTGCTCCAGTTTGAGTTTCCAACTGCTTTACTATCAAGCTCCCAACTTGGAGAGACAGACCCTTTAACCTCCTGGTTCGCACAGGTTGCCAATTTGGCAGAGGATGAAAGGGAAGAGGGAGAACCAATGAGAGAGTAGCTGTGAGGCATTTTGACGGGCACATGTCACTCTAATTTCCCGTCAGGAAGAAAAATTAACCAAAGTCTCAGCCACCCGCCAGGAACCAGTATAGGTCCTTAACCAAAATTGTGGATTTGCTGTCAGCTTACAAAAAACGAGTTGAAAAATGGAGCTCTGGGGCACAGCAATTCACAAACTGGCAGCGTAATAAAGGACAACTATCGTCCAAAAATCTTTTGAGGGATGGCAATGAGGCAGACTTGAAAACGAGGCACAATAGCATGAAAGAAATTTCAAGAGGTACATTGGAATCGCCTTTTAAGCACAGCAAGAGGGGCTCATTGTGGACAATGATGCACTTGTCCAAAAAGTGCATATGCGTTTTCTCCAGAATATATTTAGGAAAAAACGCATATGCCCATTTTAGCCCAGAAAGCAATCGGGCAATGCAAATCTGCACTACAAAGAAGTATCACTACCCACCGGTCAAAAGGGACATACGCAAAATGTGTAAAAACCAGAAAGGCAAGACAGGTCCTGGAGAACAGGGAGCCTAGTTATGCTGATGGGCACGATGTAAACGGGCAACAGCCTCTCTGTAAGAGTGCAATGTGTTCCCTAAAACAGGTAAACAACAGAGCTACAGAGCCAAGGGCACTTCCAGTCTAGGGAATATACCTTGGGAAAACTGAAAATCAGTAAGACAGAGCCACCGAAAAATTTAGGGCTGCACTGCTTACAAGAACCTCAACTTGGGTACACCTTCAATATCTCAGGAAAGACAAAAATGATTCAAGAAATTGTTGTACTTACGTACGATGGAATATGCCTCAGCCATGAAATCAATGTCATAAGGCCAGTAGCAGCAAAATGAGTGGATTCAGGTACGATGATTCTAAGTGAAATAAGTCAGAGAAAAAGAAAATTTTCATAAGATATCACTTATGAAGGTCCTGTAAACATGGCTACACCTGAACTGAGTTAGGAAAGAGAACACAGCCTCACATTTAGAAAACACACTTACGCCTGCTTAAGGGGGATGGAGAGGTGGGGTGATTCATAAAACCAGAGTATGATATTAGTACATGTACAGTTCCAAAAACCAACTACGGAATAGAAAAGACCTACAACTTCCTCAGTGAAAATGACTCAAAACACAATATTTCCCGCAGAGGAATATATCTGACTAGTAAGAATCTTAAAAACTATGTATTGATATGTCTACAAAAGGGAATCAAGTGTTTCTAGACTGGCATAAACATGGCAGTGAGAATCAGCTGAAACCCACTATAAAAAGGAATTTCAAAAACAAAACAAAAAAACAGGGAAATTCTTCACAATTCCTTCAGGTGCTCTGATGAAATCTATAATGACCCTATATACAACGACAGCTGGATGTGGCATAAGGCTGGAGACTTGGGACTGAGAGGATTGGTGAGATTCGGTGAGCAAATGCAGACCATTTAAAGCAATAATGCGTAGCACACATTCCAAGGGTCCCAACTCTCCAGGTTGAAGGGAATACAACTACAGCTGTAACATGTACGGGAAACCTAGAGAATGGACACACTGTGAATAAAAAACGTTTCTAAAACTCAACTAATATTCACTCTCCTGGTGCTCCGATCTGATTTTCCAACTGCTTTACTATTAATCTCCCAACTTGGAGAGACAGCCCCTTTAACACCCTTGTTCCCACATGTTGCCAGTTTCTCAGAGGATAAAAGGGAAGAGGGAGAACCAATGAGAGAGTAGCTGTTAGGCATTTGGACGGGGACATGTCACTCTAATTTCCTGGCAGGAAGAAGAATTAATCAATGTCTCAGCCCCCCGCCGGGAAACAGTATAGTTCCTGAACCAAAATGTAGGACCTGCGGTCAGCTCACAAAAATCGATTTGAAAAATGGAGCTCAGGGGCACAGCAATTCACAAACTGGCAGAGTAATAAAGGAAAACTATCGTCCAAAAATCTGTTGAGGGAAGGCAACGAGGCGGACTTTAAAGCGAGCCAGAATAGCAGGAAACAGATTTCAAGAGGTACATTGGAATCGCCTTTAAAGCACAGGAAGAGGGGCACAACTTCGACAATGATGCACTGATCCATAAAGGGCGTATGCGTTTTCTCCTGAATATATTCATTAGAAAACGCATACGAACATTTTGGCCAAGCAAGCAAGTGGGCAATGCAAATCTGCACTACAAAGAAGTATCACTTCCCACCGGTCAAAAGGGTCCTGCACAAAATGTGTAAAAACCAGAAAGGCAATACAGGCCCTAGAGAACAGGGAGCCTAGTTATGCTGATGGACAGGATGTAAATTGCCAACTGCCTCTCTGGAGTAGTGTATTGTGTTCCCTAAAACAGGTAAACAACAGAGCTACAGAGCCAAGGCTACTTCCATTCTAGGGAATGTACTTTGGGAATCCTGAAAATCAATAAGACAGAGCCACCCCAAAATTTAGGGCTGCACTCCTTACAAAAACGTCAACTTGGGTACACCTTAAATATCCCAGCGAAGACAATAATGGCTCAAGAAATTGTGGTACTTACGTAGGATGGAATATCCCTCAGCCATGAAATCAATGTCATAAGGTCAGAAGCAGTAAAATGGGTTTTTTAGGTACGATGATTCTAGGTGAAATAAGTCACAGAGAAAAAGAAACTTATCATAAGATATCACTTATGAAGGTCCTGTTAACATGGCTACACATGAACTGAGTTAGGAAAGAGAACAGAGTCTCACATTTAGAAAACACACTTACGCCTGCTTAAGGGGGAAGGAGAGGTGGGGTGATGCATAAAACCAGAGTTTGATATTAGTACAGGTACCATTCCAAAAAACAACTACGGAATAGACAAGACCTACACCCTCCTCAGTGAAAGGGACTCAAAACCCCATATTTCCCGCAGAGGAATATATCTGACTAGTAAGAATCTTAAAACATATGTATTGATATGTCTCCGTAAGGGAATCAAGTGTGTCCTAACTGGCATAAACGTGGCAGTGAGAATCATCTCAAACCCACTATAAAAAGGAATTTCACAAACAGAACAAACAAACAGGGAAATTCTTTACATTTCCTTCAGGGGCTCTGAGGAAACCTGGAATGACCCTATCTACAAGGACAGCTAGATGTGGCATAAGGCTGGACACTTGGGACTGAGAGGATTGGTGAGATTCGGTTAGCAAATGCAAACATTTTAAAACAATAATGCGTGGCACACATTCCAAGGGACCCAAATCGCCAGGTTGAAGGGAATATTACTACAGCTATAACATGTACGGGAAACCTAGATAATGGACACACTGTGAATATGAAACGTTTCTGAAACTCAACTAATTGTCCCTGTCCTGGAGCTCTGGATTGACTTTCAAACAGCTTTACTATCAATCTCCCAACTTGGAGAGAAAGCCCCTTTAACCTCCTGGTTCTCACAGGTTGCCAATTTGCAGAGGATGAAAGGGAAGAGGGAGAACCATTGAGAGAGTAGCTTTAAGGCATATGGACGGGCACATGTCACTCTAACTTCCCGGCAGGAAGAAGAATTAACCAAGGTCTCAGCCACCCGCCGGGAACCAGTATAGGTCCTGAACCAAGATTTTGGACTTTTGGTCAGCTCACAAAAAACGAGTTGATAAATGGAGCTCAGGGGCACAGCAATTCACAAACTGGCAGAGTAATAAAGGACAACTATCGTCCAAAAATATATTGAGGGAAGGCAACGAGGCGGACTTGAAAGCGATCCAGAATAGCAGGAAACAGAGTTCAAGAGGTACACTGGAATCACCTTTAAAGCACAGGAAGAGGGGCACAACATTGACAATGATGCACTTGTCCAAAAAGGGTGTATGTGTTTTCTCCTGAATATATTCAGGAGAAAACGCATACGCCCTTTTTGGCCAAGCAAGCAAGCGGGCAATGCAAATCTGCACTACAAACAAGTATCACTGCCCGCCAGTCTAAAGGGTCATCCACAAAATGTGTAAAAAACAGAAAGGCAAGACAGGCCCTGGATAACAGGGAACCTAGTTATGCTGATGGGCTGAATGTATATTGCCAACTCCCTCTCTGGAGGAGTGCATTGTGTTCCCTAAAACAAGTAAACAACAGAGCTACAGAGCCAAGGGCACTTCCAGTCTAGAGAATATACCTTGGGGAACCTGAAAATCAATAAGACAGAGCCACCCCAAAATTTAGGGCTGCACTGCTTACAAGAACCTCAAATTGCGTACACCTGAAATATCGCAGGAAAGACAAAAATGGTTCAAGTATTTGTGTTACTTACGTACGATGGAATATCACTCAGCCATGAAATCAATGTCATAAGGCCAGTAGCAGCAAAATGAGTGGATTCAGGTACGATGATTCTAAGTGAAATAAGTCACAGAGAAAAAGAAACTTATCATAAGATATCACTTATGAACGTCCTGTTAACATGGCTACACATGAACTGAGTTAGGAAAGAGAACAGAGTCTCATACTTAGGAAACACTCTTATGCCTGCTTAAGGGGGAAGGAGAGGTGGGGTGATGCATAAAACCAGAGTTGATATTAGTACATGTACCGTTCCAAAACCAACTACGGAAGAGACAAGCCCTACACCTTACTCAGTGAAAATGACTCAAAACATCCTATTTCCCACAGAGGAGTATATCTGACTAGTAAGATTATTAAAACCTATGTATTGATATGTCTCCATAAGGGAAACAAGTGTTTCTAGACTGGCATAAACATGGCAGTGAGAATCAGCTCAAACCCACTATAAAAAGGAATTTCAAAAACAAAACAAAAAAACAGGGAAATTCTTTACAATTCCTTCAGGGGCTCTGATGAAACCTGGAATGACCCTATCTACAATGACAGCTGGATGTGGCATAAGGCAGGACACATGGGACTGAGAGGATTGGTGAGATTTGGTGAGCAAATGCAGACCATTTAAAGCAATAATGCGTGGCACACATTCCAAGGGTCCCAACTCTCCAGGTTGAAGGGAATATTTCTACAGCTATAACATGTACGGGAAACCTAGAGAATGGACACACTGTGAATACAAAACGTTTTTAAAACTTAACTAATAGTCCCTCTCCTGGAGCTCCTGTTTGAATTTCCAACTGCTTTACTATCAATCAGCCAACTTGGAGAGACAACTCCTGTAACCTCCTGGTTCTCACATGTTGTCAATTGATAGAGGATGAAAGTTAAGATGCAGAACCAATGAGAGAGTAGCTGTTAGGCATTTGGACGAGAACATGTCACTCTAATTTCCCAGCAGGAAGAAGAATTAATCAAAGTCTCAGCCAGCCACTGGGAACCATTACAGTTCCTGAACCAAAATTTTGGTCTTGCGTACAGCTCACAAAAAACGAGTAGAAAAATTGAGCTCAGGGGCACAGCAATTCACAAACTGGCAGAGTAATAAAGGACAACTATCACCCAAAAATCTGTTGAGGGAAGGCAACGAGGCGGACTTGAAAGCGAGCCAGAATACCAGGAAACAGATTTTAAGAGGTACATTGGAATCGCCTTTAAAGCACAGGAAGAGGGGCACAACTTCGTCAATGATGCACTTGGCCAAAAAGGGCATATGCGTTTTCTCCGGAATATATTCAGGAAAAAATGCATATGCCCTTTTTGGCCAAGCAAGCAAGCGGGCATTGCAATTCTGCACTACAAAGAACTATCACTGCCCACCTGTCAAAAGGGATATCCACAAAATGTGTAAAAACCAGAAATGCTAGACAGGCCCTGGAGAACAGGGAGCATAGTTATGCTGTTGGGCAGGATGTAAATTGCCAACTGCCTGTCTGGAGGGGTTCACTGTGTTCCCTAAACAAGTAATCAACAGAGCTACAGAGCCAAGGGCACTTCCAGTCTAGGGAATATGCCTTGGGAAACGTGAAAATCAATAAGACACTGCCACCCCAAAATTTAGGGCTGCACTGCTTTCAAGATCCTCAACTTTGGTATACCTTAAATATCCCAGGAAAGACAAAAATGGTTCAAGAAATGGTGGTACTTACGTACGATGGAATATCCCTCAGCCATGAAATCAATGTCATAAGGCCAGTAGCAGCAAAATGAATGGATTCAGGTACGATGATTCTAAGTGAGATAACTCACAGAGAAAAAGAAAGTTATCATAAGATATCACTTATGAAGGTCCTGTAAACATGGCTACACATGAACTTAGTTAGGAAAGAGAACAGAGTAACCAATCTTATCATAAGATATGACTCATAGTGGGAATGTACACATGACTACACATGAACTGAATTACAAACACAACAGAGTCACACATTTAGAAAACAATCTTCTACCTGCTAAAGGGGAAAGGCGAGGTGGGGTAATGCATAAAACCACAGTTTTAAATTAGCACAGATACCGATAAATAAACCAAGTATGTAATAGACAACACCTACTCCCAGCACAATGAACTGGACTCAACACCCCCTATTCATTGCAGAGGAATATATCTGACTTTAAGAATTTTAAAACATATGTATTCTCATGTCTCCATAAAGGAATCATGTGTGTGTATAATGGCATGAACACAGCACTGAAATTCAGCTAAACCCCCTTATAAAAATAAATTTCAAAAGCAAAATGCAAAAACAGCGAAACAGATAGAATGTCTTAAATATTACGTTCAGGGCCTGTAATGCAACCTGGATTGACCACCTTTACACCCACAGCTGGATGAGACATAAGACTGGACACTAGGGTCTGACAAGATTGCTGAGGTTGTGTGAGCAAAAGAACACCACTTAGAGCAATACTGTGTGCTACGCATTCTAGTGGCCCCAACTCTCCATGTTTAAGGGAATCTTCCTACAGTTAAAACATGTGTGGGAAACCCAGTGTATGGTGCACTGTGTAATCGGGAAAGTTTTCTAAAAGGTACCTCATTTTTCCTTTCCTCGTGCTCGGCTTTGCCATTCCATCTGCATTACTAAAAATCTCCCCACTTGGAGTGTCACTGCCTTTACCCTCCTGTTGTGCACAGTTTGCAAATTGTGCAGAGGATGAACAGGAAGAGGGGAAACAAATGAGACATTAGCTGTAGGTGTTTGGATGGGCACATATCTCTCTAGTTTCCCATCAGGAAAAAGAATTAAAAACAGGCTCAGCCTGAAACCGCGGAACCAGACTAGGGCCTAAAGCCATCCTGCGGTATTGCAGCCAGCTCACAAATAAGCGAGTTGAAAAATGGAAATCAGGGGCACAGCAATTCACAAACTTGCAGAGTTATAAAGGACAACTATCATCCAGAAATATATTGAGGTAAGGCAGTGAAGAGGATTTGAAAGCAAGGCAGAATTGAAGGAAACACATTTCAAGAGGTAGTTTGGAGTCGTCTTTAAAGCACATGAAAAGCGACAGATCTTCGACAATGTTGCCCTTGGCTGAAAAGGGTGTATGTGTATTTTCTTGAATATATTCAGGAAAAAATGCATACGCCCTTTTTGGCCAAGCAAACCATCAGGCACTGCAAATCCACACTACATAGAAGTGTCACTTACCTCCGGTCAAAAGGGCCCTCCGCAAATTGTGTAAAAACAACAAATACAGGACAGGCCATGGAGAAAAGGGAGCCTGGTTGTGCCGATGGACAGGATGTAAATTGCCAACAGCCTCTCTGGAGAACTGTATGTTGTTTTCTAAAACAGAGCTACAGAGCATAGCACACTTCCACTCATGGGCGTGTATTTTGGGAAAACTAAAAATCCACAACACACAGCCAGCCCAAAGTTTAGGGCTGCTCTGTTTACAAGAACCTCGACTTCGGTACACTTTAAATATCCCAGGAAAGGGAAAAAAAATGGATAAATATGTTGTGGTACTTATATACAATGGAATGTCACTCAGACATAAAATCAATGTCATAAGGCCAATAGCAGCATAATGAGTGGCTTTAGGTACGATGATGCTAATTGAACTGAGCCACAAAGAAAAAGAAACTTATTGTAATATATCACTTATAGAGGGAATGTAAACATGGCTACACATGAACTGAATTTCAAAAGAGAACAGAGTTACACATTTAGAAAACGCACTTATGCCTCCTTAAGGGGAAAGGTGATGTGGGGTGATGTGTAAAAGCAGAGTTTGAAATTAGTACAGCTACCATTCCATATACCAAATATGTAATAGACAAGACCTACTCCTTTCTCAATGAACTGGACACAAAACACCCTATTCACTGAAGAGGAATATATCTGACTGGTAATAATCTTGAAACCTATGTATTTATATGTCTCCATAATGGAATCAAGTGTATGCAGATTGGCATAAACACAGATCAATGGAACAGGACAGAAAGTGCAGAGATAAACCTATATACCTATGCCTATCTAACCTATGACAAAGGAGCTAAGGATATACAATGGAGAAAAGACAGTCTCTTCAGTAATTGGTGCTGGGAAAACTGGACCCCTACACATAAAAGAATGAAATTAGAACACTCCATAACACCATACACAAAAATAAACTCTAAATTGATCAGAGATCTAAATATAAGACCAGACACTATAAAACACTTAGAGGAAACCATAGGCAGAACACTCTATGACATAAATCACAGCAAGATCCTTTTTGACCCACCTCCTAGAGAAATGGAAATAAAAACAGAAATCAACAAATGGGACCTAATGAAACTTAAAAGCTTTTACACAATACAGGAAAACATAAACAAGATGCAAAAACAACCCTCAGAATGGGAGAATATATTTTCAAATGAAGCAATTGACAAAGGATTAATCTCCAAACTTTACAAGCACCTCATGTAGCTCAATATCACAAAAACAAACAACCCAATCCAAAAACGGGCAGAAGACCTAAATAGACATTTCTCCAAAGAAGATATACAGATTACCAAGAAACACATGAAAGGATGCTGAACATCACTAATCATTAGAGAAATGCAAATCAAAACTACCGAGAGGTATCACCTCACAGCAGTCAGAGTGGCAATCATCAAAAAAATCTACAAAACAATAAATGCTGGAGAGGCCTTTATTGGAGAAAAGGGAACACACATGCACTGTGGGTGGGAATGTAAATTGATATGGGCACTAGGGAGAACAGTAAGGAGGTTCCTTTAAATAACGAAGAATAGAAGTACCATACGACACAACAATCCAACTACTGGGCATTTGCCTTGTGAAAACCATAATTCAAAAAGAGTTATGTACAAAAATGTTCATTGCAACTCTATATACAATAGCCAGGACATGGAAGCAACCTAAGTGTCCATCGACAGATGAATGGTTAAAGAAGGTATGGCACATATATACAATGGAATATCACTCAGCCATAAAAAGAAGCAAAACTGAGTTATTTGCACTGAGGTGGATGGACATAGAATCTGTCCTACACAGTGAAGTAAGTCAGAAAGGGAAAAACAAATAATGTATGTTAACAGAGATATACGGAATGTAATGAGGAAAAAAAAAAGATTTTGAAGACCCTAGTGGCAGGACAGGATTAAGGATACAGACATAGGGAAAGGAAGTGAGGACACCGGAAGGGGGATGGGTAAGATGGGACGAAGTAAGAGAGTGGCATGGACATAAATACATTACCACATGTAATACTGATAGCTACTGGGAAGCAGCCACATAGAACAAGGAGATCAGCTCGGTGCTTTGTGACCACCTAAAGGGGAGGGATATGGAGTGTGGGAGGGAGATGCAAGAGGGAGGGGATCTGGTGATATTTGTATATGTATAGCTGATTCACTTTGTGATACAGCAGAAACTAACACTCCATTGTAAAGCAATTATACTCCAATAAAGGTGGAAAAGGAAAAAAAAAAAAAGAAAGCCCAGGGATAAACCTACACACCTATGCTCAACTAATCTATGACAAAGGAGGCAAGACTTTACAATGGAGAAAAGAGAGTTTCTTCAGTCAGTGGTGCTGGGAATTATGGACAGCTATATGTAAAAAATGAAATTAGAACACTCCCCAACACCATACATAAAAATATATTCAAAATCGATTAGAGACCTTAATGTAAGACCGGACAGTATAAAACTCTGAGAGGAAAACTTACGAAGAATACTCTGACGTAAATCACAGCAAGATCTTTTTTTGATCGATCTCCTATAGTAATGAAATAAAAAAAAAAAGACGCTAAACAGATGGGACCTAATGAAACGTAAAAGCTTTTGCAAAGCAAAGAAAACTACAAACAAGATGAAAAGACATATCTCAGAATGGCAGAATATATTTGCAAACGAATCAATGGACAAATGATTAATCTCCAATATATATAAACAGCTCATGCAGCTCAACATTAATAAGACAAAAAACCCAATACAAAAATGGAAGCAGATCTAAATAGACATTTCTTCCAAGAAGACATAGAGATGGCCAAGACGCACATGAAAATCTGCTCAACATCACTAATTATTAGAGAATTGGAAATCGAAACTACAATGAGGTATCACGTCACACCTGTTAGAATGGACATCATCAGAAAATCGACAAACAACAAATGCTGGAGAGGGTGTGGAGAAAAGGAACCTTCTTCCACTATTGTTGGGAATGTAAATCGATACAGTCTCTATGGAGAACAGAATGGAGGTTCCTTAAAAAACTAAGAATAGAATTACCATATAATCCAGCAATCCCACTGCTGGGCATATACCGAGAGAAAACCATAAATCAAAAAGACACATTCACCACAATGTTCATTGCAGCACTATTTACAATAGCCAGGTAATGAAAGCAACCTAAGTGCCCACAGACAGACGAATGGATAAAGATGTGGTACATATATACAATGGAATATTACTCAGCCATACATAGGAATGGAATTGGGTCATTTGTAGAGACCTTGATAGATCTAGAGACTGTCATACAGAGTGAAGTAAGTCAGAAAGAGAAAAACAAATATTGTATATTAATGTATACATGTGGAACCTGGAAAAATGGTACAGATGAGCCTGTTTGCAGGGCAGAGATAGAGACACAGATGTAGAGAACAAACATATGGACACCAAGGGGGGAACACCATGGGAGGGTGGTTGTGGGATGAATTGGGAGACTGGGATTCACATGTGCACACTTATATGTATAACATAGTTATCCAATAAGAACCTGCTGTATAAAAGAAATAAATAAATTTTAAAAAATTAAAAATAAATAAATAACATTTAATAAAATAAAACAGAAAAAAAGTTTTTCCCTTCATATAGACGTCTATATATAAATGCATTATTTCCATGTTTATATCTCTAAATTAAAAAAAAAAAAAGAGGAATAAATAAAACCTACCTTGAACCAAAAAGAAAAAAGGAAAAAAAAAAAAAAAACAGAACCCACCATTTCAACAGAGGAAAATCGTATCAGGGCACTTGTTCCAGTGGTAACAAATTCTTAAGTTTGTCAGAAGTGAGAAATCATCTCCCATGCAGTCAGCAGCGCTCCCCCCCACAAGGAGCATCCTCATTGCAAAGCTGGGGGACTATGTTGAGGCGTCTGTGAGTAAATGTGAGCTGTACCCCAGTCGTGCTGCAGCTGAAATCTTCCCACCCTTTCCAGGTAAAACACCTGAATATGTACAAGAACTTGCAAGCCTAGAGGAAGGGCTGTGGAGCCACAGCAGCGACAGCATGCAGGACGACTTGGTGCCAGCAGGCCAGCCAGGATGGTCCTGGCCCCAGATGCTCTTCTGGAAGCTTTCCATTTCCCTTCCTGAGATACCCCTCCTGCCACGGCCCCCACTGCTTTTTTACTTCCTCACCTCTGCCTGGGGAGAAATTCCAGTGGCAGGTATGTGTGACACATCCTCTTCTTTAGCAGGTGGCAGCCTGGCAACTCCTGCAGGAAGTCCAGCAGAGCCCCACTCACACTGGGCCACCCACAAAGCCACGGCCCCTCACTCCCTCCCACCACCCCAGCCCCGACACTGCTGACGGGGCAGAGAATATGGCGTCAGGCACAGCTACAGGAGCTCTTGCTGACTGGAGAGGTGCTTATATTGATCTCAACCCAGGCACACCTGGGGAAGGCTGGCAGGCAGTGTCAGGCTCCCCAAATCAAACAATCCTCACCCCTCAGGGGCTCACAGTTGCAGAAAATGAGCCTTGCTAAACGGGCCAGGCCCAAGGAACAGGTGTGGGCTCTTGAGAGTCAGGATAGACAAGGGGCTGCAGCTGCGGCTTGTTTTCTTATCATTTTATCTGGTCCATGAGTGGAAAACAACTTCAAGAAGACCCTATACTAATGAGAGGAACCCAGGAGTCAGGGAGAGGAGTGATGGTGGGTGGAGATAGAGGCCTGGTGCCCTGGCTGCAGTGGAAGTGTCTTGAAGACCAGGCAGAGAGAGGCCACACAGAGTGTTACCTGGGGTCACAGACCTGTCAGAGCTGCTGTTTGTTAGTTCAAGTCCTGCTCTGAGGGGTTCTGTGTCAGCTGTGAGCGAGAGGTGAGCTGGGGGTTCTCTGCAAGGTGGTCTATGTGCACGGTTCCTTTGTTTCCAGCCCTTCTGGGGTACCTGCCCAAAGGGAGCTCCATACCCTGGGAAGGGCCTGACTATGAGAGCCCCATGGGCTGCTGGGGAACTGCACAGGTGAGCTCCATATCCTGGGATTGGCCTGACCACGAGAGCCCCATGGGCTGCCGGAGACCTGGTAAAGTATATCAGGACAGTCAGTGAAGCCACCGAGGATATACATCCAGTAGCTCCTATTTCCTACACACTGCTCGTCAGTCTACCATCCACCAGGCCATGGCATTCTGTATTAGACTTCAATGATGCCTTCTTCTGTATTCCACTCATCTCAGAGTCACAAGATTTTTTGGCTTGTGAGTGGCAGGACACAACATGCAACAGAAGCAATAATGCTGGGCCGTCCTGCCCCAATGGTTAAAAAATCCCCACACCATCATTGGGGAAATGTCCTCTAAAGACCTAAAAGTTCTACCTCTGTAAAAGGGAACCCTCCTTCAATATGCAGATGACATTCTGATCGCCAGGCCTACTAAAGACGCCTCTGAACTACCTAGCCAAGAAAGGATAGAAGGTGTCCAAGAAAAAGGCTCAAATATCCCAGGCTAAGGTGACATGCCTGGGCTTCATTCTCACAGATATTCGGAGAAACGCATCCCAGGATAGGGAAGAAGCCATTTGCAGCCTTACCTCTTCTAAAACTAGAAGACAGCTTAGGGGTTCCTGGGGAGGCCAAGGTTTTCTGCATCTGGATCCATAACTACAGTCTAATAGCTTGGCCTCTACATGAAACACTGACACGAAAAGATGATGATCCTTTTTAATAGAATCCAGAAGCAGCCTTTCAAGAATGGAAAGAGCAGTCAATTCAGGCCCTTGCCCAGGAACTCCCTAATTTAGCTAAACCCTTTGACCTTTACATACCCGGTCAAAGGTTAATCGCCCTTGGAGCCTTAGTGCAAAAACTGGGACCACTTGAAATGGAGCAACACAAGAATGCCCTTCAGGTATGATAAACTATGGTCACCAAGGGCTTTGCCCACCGCCCCATCAGGCCAGGATACTGGGGTATCTAAAAAGGTGGAAATCAGCAGCCCGCAAGGCCAGCTCCCTCCTAAGGGAAAAGGACCCCACGTGGTGATCCTAACCACCCATCATGCCCTGAAGTTGCAGGGGTTGCTTTGTGGACACACTGACCTCGAGTGAGGAGGCCCTCCAACTCCAACATCCAGAGAGATAAACGGGAGCAATGGGCCCCCAAGATGACTCGTGTGACCTTCACTTGACCTGGAGTTTCTCTCAGAAAACAAGTCTGTGCCCCAAAACAGCAGACTACTGCTTGCAGGACTTTCTGCACCCAGACGGGAGCTAATAAGCTTGGCGGGGGAAACGTATATCACGCTTTCACCATAGAAAACCCTACAGAAACCTGGTGATGGTGGCCAATATGACCGGCTGGACTGCTGACTACATCAAAAGGCCGTTGACTCAGTGGACGTCATGGTCCTGGATCACCACTGACCCTGGACTGTCTGGGAGTTGAGCGGGCAGGGCTCTGACACATGGTGCTGTTTATACATTAATTCAGGGACCTAATTAAAGAAAGCACAGACTACTGGTCAGAGCCTCTAGGCTGGGAAAAACCGTCAGCCTAAGGTCGCTGAACAAATGTGGGGTGGGGTGAAACCTGCCACAGCAGCATCTCTGTGCATGTCTTTCCTGGACCCTTAAAGGTCATTAGAATCTATAACACTCCAATGCTGGTGCTCAGGTGGACGAGCAGTGAGGCGGGAAGCCTTGGGACAATCAACCTCACCTGGAGGCTGCTGGGGAGAAGTTTTGCCCCTCCCCCCGTGTATGAGGTTTCCCACCTCAACATGAAGCAGTTACAAAAGAGGGGTCTGCACCCTCAGCACCTCAAGAATGAGGAACGGGACAAAAAGCAGAGGAGGTGTTCATCACCGGCAACATTCATTAAAAATTCCTGGGAGATAAAAAGAGAATCTGGGCAATAAAATAAAGTCTAACCTGTTTTTCCTTTGTGCTTTGTCTAATTTCAAGTGCTCCTAGGGTTCCACATGCAGAGGTCCCACACCCGGCACTTCAGACCCGATTTCCTAGTGCAGAATGGCTGGGCTGACACCTCAGCTAGCGGGGTCCCATGCAGACTCCACGACATAGAGCCTGACCTGTAGCAAACCCAGCCCTCGAGAGCTCCATCCCCTCCATCCTGCTGACGCTGCCGGGATCCCTACACAGCAGCCCAGCCCAAAGCCCACGGGGGTGTGCACGCTCTCACCTCTCCATTCTGTTTTCAAAATATAAAGTTTCCTTTGCTTCTGAACCAAACTCAGTCTTGTTCTGTTGGCTCCAATGACACTGGGCACAGGGACTCCTGTTGGGGTCCACTCTGGAGGATCAGTAACAGAAATTGAGAACATTGTAACTTCAATGAACAGATGTGTGAGCCAAACTGTAGTTAACATAGAGCAGTGTATAAGGCTCGGGTAAAATAAGATGTTTCTAAGACTTATATTTGATATTTCCATCACTTTATTATAAGCAAGTTCAGTGAAGACGTCTGTCTTATTTGTCAGGTCAACATTAGAGAAATGAAGTGATTTATTCCCAAGGATGTACATCGAATACTCTTGGCTGAAGCTTCAATCTTGTTTTGAATGCTTTTCCATTGAAAATGATACCTCTCTTTCAGCTTCCCCATTTCTGAGAAGTATAAAATCTTATAATTTATTATTACCAAAGGGGAAAGGTAGGAGAAGGGATAAGTTAACAGTTTGGGATTAACACATACACACTGCTATGTATAAAACAGATCATCAACAAGGAACTACTGTATAGCACAGGGAACTACACTGAATATTTTGCAATAACCTATAAGGGGAAATAATCTGAAAAATAATAGATATTTTTATTGACATCATCTATCAATGACAGATAAAATGTAAACTAAGCAAGGCCGATGGTGAGCACTTCTGATCCCAAAGATTTCAATCATCTAAAGTTTGGACTCTGCCTATTTCCCAAGGCCCTTAATGGACATATGTGTAGCCGTAGCTTAAAAATTCCCCAGTTTGGGGTTCGGGGAAGCATTGATTTGGAAAAATTCCTGGTGTTCTCCTTACATGCACGGGACCATTCCTATGTCTAAAACATGCCTATCACACCTAGAGGATGGTACACCGTTTGATCGGAAACAGTTTGGAAAAGGCACCTCATCTCCTCATCGCCTGGTGCTCGGATTCACACCTCCAGCATCTTTCCTAACAATATCCTCACTTGGGGATATCAGCACCGTCAACATCCTGTTGCACACAGTTTGGAATTTGTCCGGAGAATGAAGCGGAAGGATGAGAAAAATTTAGAGACAAGTCCTAGGTTTTCAGACAGGCACATGCCACTCTAATTTCCAATCCGGAAGGCAAATTCATCAAAGGCTAGAATTGCCCACGGAAACAGAATAGGGCTAGAGGAAATCCCACTGTTTTGTGTCCAGTTTCCAAAAACACAAGTGGAAAAATGGAACTCAGGGGCACTAAAATTCATGAAACTGCAGAGATAAAAATATCTATCGTCAAAAAATGTCTTGAGGTAAGTCACAAATAAGGGCTTGTAAGCAAGGGAGATTGTCAGGAAACAGATTTGAAGAGGTGGAAAGGACTCCCCATTAAAGCAAAAGAAAAGGGGCTGAACATCGCCAATGATGCAGTTGGCCAAAAAGTGCGTATGCATTTTTTTCTGAATATATTCAAGTAAAGGCCATACACACATTTTATCCAACCAAACAGGTGGGCACTGGAAATCTATACTACAAAATGTATCACTTCATATCTGTCAGAAGGGCCATCCACATAAAGTGTAAACACCAGAAATGTAGGACAGGGTGAGGAGAAAAGGGAGCCCTGAGAGGCTGATAGTGGAAATGTAATTTGCCAACGGCCACTCTGGAGAAGTGTATTGTGTTTGCTAAAACATCTAAAAAATGAGCTACAGAGCATAGGGCACTTGCACGCATGGGCGTATACCTTGGGGAAAACAAAAATCGACAGAAAACACGCACCCCAACGTTTACCACCTCTCTGTTAAAAAGGGCCTCAACTTGGATAAAACCTAAATGTCCCTGGAAGGATAAAATGGATAAAAGAGTTGGGGTATTTATGTAGAGTGGAATATTACTCATCCAGAAATCAATGATATAAGGGCAGTTGTAACAACTCTGGAGGAGTTACATATGATCATTCTAAGTGACATATGACAGAAAGAAAAAGACACATATCATAAGATGTCACTTAAAGGTGGAATCAAAAATGGCTACACATGAAATAAATTACAAAATAGAAACATAGTCAAATATGTAGAAAATAAACATAAGGCTGCTAAATGGGAAAGGTGGGGAAGGGTGAGGTATTATCCAGGAGGCTGAAATTAGCAAAGACACCATTCCAAGTACCAAATTGAATAACTGACACGGCCTACACGATACCTCAAAGAACTGCACTCAGCGCACTCAAGTCACTGGAAAATAATATAAATGACTGGGAAGCATCTGAAAAAGAATTTATTGTTGTCTCACAGTACATGAATCAAGTGGATGTACAGCAGCAAAAAACAGAGCTTTGAAAATCAGCTGTAACCAATATACAAATAAATTTAAAAATATTTATAAAAACAGTGAGACAGACAAAACTTCTTACAACATTTGTTGAAGGGCTACGATGTAACATGGATTGAACACATGTAGACCCACAGCAGGATGATATATAAGGCAGGAAGCTATGCACGCTAAGAGATGTTAGAGAGGCTGGGTGAGTAAAGGCAGACCTTTTAAAGTAATACTGCCTGATTCCCATTCCTTGGATCCCAAATCTGCAGGTTCAAGGGAATCTTCCGACAGCGAAAACATGCCTGGGAAACCGAGACGAATGTACACCGTGTGACCAGGAAAGGTGTCTAAAATAAACCTCATTTTTGATCTCCTGGTGCTGGGGTTCGCCATTCCAGCCAAATTACTAACAATCTCCCCACTTGGAGAATCAGCACCTTTAACCTCCTGTTTCACACAGTTTGCAATTTGTGCAGAGGATAAACGGGAAGAGGGGGAAACAATGAGAGACTAGCTGTAGGAGTTTTGACAGGCACATGCCACTCTAATTTCCCATTAGGAAGAAGAATTAACCAAAGGCTCAGCCTGCCTCCCCAGAACCAGAATAGGGCCGGAAGCAATACAATGGTTTGGCGACCAGCTCACAAAAAATGTGAGTTTCAAAATGGGGCTCAGGAGCAAACAATTCAAAGACCTGCAAAGATAAAAATGATAACCAACGTCCAAAAATATATTCAGGTAAGGCAACGAAGAGGATCTGAATGAGAGGCAGAATTGCAGGAAACAGATTTCAAAACGTAGATTGGACTCACATTTAAAGCATATGAAAAGCAGCAGAATTTCTAAAATGATGCAGGTGGGCAAAAGTGTGTATGCGTTTTTTTCGTGAATATCTTCAGGAAAAAAACACATACAGAGTTTTTGGCCAACCAAGCAAGCGGGAAATGCAAATCCGCACAACAAAGAAGTCTCAATTTCCACTGCTCAGAAAGGCCATCCAAAAAATGTGTACAAACCAGAAATGCAGGAGAGGCCATGGAGAACAGGGAGCTAGTCACACTGATGGGTGTGGTATAAATATCAAAGACCCACTCTGAAGAAGTGTATGCTGTTTCCTAAAACATCTAAAATACAAAGCTACCGAGCATAGGGCACTTCCACTCATGGGCATATAACTTGGGAAGACTAAATATCAACAGGACACAGGCACCCCAAAATATAAGGCTGCTCTGCATACAAGAACCTCAACTTCAGTACAACTTAAGTATTCCAGGAAAGAGAAAATTGCGTAAAGAACCTGTGGTAATTTTGTACAACGGAATATCACTCAGACATGAAATCAATGTCATAAAGCCAGTAACAGCATAATGAGTGAATTTAGGTATGATGATTCTAAGTGAAATAAGTCACACAGAAAAAGAAACTTATCATAAGATATCACTTATGAAGGTCCTGTAAACATGGCTACACATGAACTGAGTTAGGAAAGAGAACAGAGTCTCACATTGAGAAAACACTCTTATGCCTGATAAGGGGAAAGGAGAGGTGGGGTGATGCATAAAACCAGACTTTGATATTAGCACTGGTACCATTCCATGAAGCAAATACAGAATAGACAAATCCTACACCTTCCTCTGTGAACGGGACTCAACACCCCTATTCCACACAGAGGAATATATCTGACTAGTAAGAATCTTAAAACCTATATATTGATATGTCTCCATAAGGGAATCAAGTGTGTCTAGACAGGCATAAACACGTCAGTGAAAATCAGCTCAACCCCATTATAAAAATGAATTTCAAAAACGAAACAAAAAAAAAAACAGCGAAATTCTTACACAATTCCTCAGGGGTTCTGATGAAACCTGGAACGACCCTATCTGCAAAGACAGCTAGATGAGACATAAGGCTGGACACTTGGGGCTGAGAGGACTTGTGAGATTGGATGAGAAAATGCAGATCCTTTAAAGCAGTAATGCATGCCACCCATTCCATGGGTCCCAACTCTCCAGGTAGAAGGGAATATCAATACAGTTATAACATGTATGGGAAACCTAGAGAATGGACACCCTGTGATGCAAAAGATTTCTAAAAGGCTCCTAATTTTTCCTCTCCTTGTGCTCCAGTTTGGCATTCCAACTGCTTTACTATCAATCTCCCAACTTGGAGAGTCAGCCCCTATAAGCTACTGGTTCGCACAGTTTGCAAATTGTGCAGTGGATGAAAGGAAAGAGGGAGAACAAATCAGAGAGTAACTGTAGGCATTTGGACGGACACATGTCACTCTAATTTCCCGTCTGGAAGGAAGAATTAACCAAAGCGTCAGCCTGCACCCCTGGAACCAGTATAGGTCCTGTAGCAAAATTGTAGATTTGCGGTCAGCTCACAAAAACACGAGTTGAAAATTGGAGCTCAGGGGCACAGCAATTCACAAACCTGCAGAGTTATAAAGGACAACTCTCTTCCAAAAATCTGTTGAGGGAAGGCAACGAAGCAGACTTGAAAATGAGGCCGAATTGCAGAAAACATATTTCAAGTGTTAAACTGGAATCGCCTTTAAAGCACAGGAAAAGCGTAACAACTTCGACAATGATGCACTTGGCCAAAAAGGGCGTATGCATTTTCTTCTGAATATATTCAGGAGAAAAGGCATACGCCCTTTCTGGCCAATCAAGCAACCCCGCAATACAAATCCACACTACAAAGAATTGTCACTTCCCACCGGTCAAAAGGGACATCCGAAAAACTGTAAAAACCAGAAAATAAAGACAGAGATGACAAGAGCATGTTGCATTGTGATCCCAGGGGTCATGGAGGATTGTGATGACAAGGCCATGTAGCATTGTGCTGACAAAGGCACGGAGCATTGTGATGACAAGTGTCACGGAGCACTGTGATGACAATCTTCACGGAGCATTGTGATTACATGGATCATGGAGCATTGAGATGACAAGGGCATGGATCATTGTGATGACAAGGGTTATGGAGCATTTTGATGACAAGAGTCCCGTATCACTGTGTTGTCAGGGGTCATGGAGGGTTGTGATGACAGAGGTCATGCAGCATTGTGATGACAAGGGTCATGGAGAAGTGAGATGAGAATGTCATGTATTTTTGGGCTGAAAGGTTTCATGGAGTATTGTGAAGACAGGGGTCATGGAGCACTGTGATGACAAGGTCCTGGAGCACTGTGATGAGAAGACCATGGAGCCTTGTGATGACAAGTCTCATGGAGCATTCTGATGAAAAGGGGCAAGGAGCATTGTGATTACAAGGGTCTTGGAGAATTGGGATGACAAGGGCATGGAGCATTTGGATGAGAAGACCATAGAGCGTTCTGATGACATGCATCATCGAGCTTTGTGATGACAAGGGCATGGAGCATTGTGATTACAGGGGTCTTGGAACATTGTGATGAAAATGGCATTAATCATTGTGATGGAGAAGGCATGGAGCCTTGTCAGGACAGGGTTCAAGGAGCATACTGACGACAAGTTTCAGGGAGCACTGTGATGACAAGTGTATTGAGCATTGTGATGACAAAGGTGATGGAGCATTGTGATGAGAAACCCCTGTAAAATTGTGATGACGAGCGTCATGGGGCGTTGTGATGACAAGTGTTATGGAACATTGTGATAACAACGGTTTGGAGCATTTTGATGACAGAGGTCATGGAGCATTTTGATTTCATTGTGATGACAATAGCAAGAAGCATTATGTTGATGGGCATGGTGCATTGTGATGACAGGGTTCATGGAGCATTGAGATGAAAAGGGGCATGGAGCATTGTGATTAAAGTGGTCTTGTAGCATTGTGATGACAAGGGCATGGAGCATTGTGATGAGAAGTCAATGGAGCATACTGATGACATGCGTCATGGAGCTTTGTGATGACAAGGACATGGAGCATTGTGATGACAGTGGCATGGGAAATTGGTCTAAAAAGTTTCATGGATTATTGTGATGACAGTGGGCATGGCGCATTGTGATGCCAAGGGCATGGAGCATTGTGATTACAAGGTCATGGATTATTGTGAAGACAGGTGACAGGGAGCGTTGTGATGACATATGTCACGGTCCATTGAGATGACAATGGCATGGAGCATTGTGATGCCAAATGTCATGGAGGATTGTGATGACAAAGGTAATGGAGCATTGTGATGACAAGGGCTTGGAGCATTGTGATGAGAAGTGTCATGGAGCATTGTGATGATAGGGGCATGCAGCATTGTGATGACAACGGACATTTGGAATTTTGATGACAAGGTATGAAGCGTTTTGATGACAAATGCATGGAGCTTGCTATGACAGGTGTCATGGGGCATTGCGATGACAGATGTATGGAGAATTGTGATGACAAGATCATGTAACATTTTGATGAGAAGTGTAATGGAGCTTTGTGATGAGAGTGGGCCTGGAACATTGTGATGACAAGGGCACGGAACACTGTGATACATGGGTCAATGAGGATTGTAATGACAAGGGCATGGAGCACTGTGATGAGAAGGGCATCGAGCATTGTAACAAGCGTCATGGACCTTTGTTATGACAAGGGCATGGAGCAATGTGCTGAGAGGCTTCATGGAGCATTGTGATGAGAAGACCATGGAGCCTTGTGATGACAAGTCTCACAGAGCATTCTGATGAAAAGGGGCATGGAGCATTGTGATTACATGGGTCTTGGAGCTTTGTGATTACAAGGGCATGGAGAATTGTGATTAACGGGGTCATGGAATATTGTGGTGACAGGGGTGAGGGAGTATTGTGATGACTAGTGATGGAACATTGTGATATCAATGGTGAGAAAGCATTTTGAGGAGATGTGCATGGAGCATTGTGATGACAAGGTTTATGGAGCATTTTTTGACAAGGATGTGGAGCATTGTGATGACATAAGTTATGGAGCATTGTGCTGACATGCCTATCGAGCATTGTGATGAAAAGGGTCATATAGCATTGTGCTGACAAAGGCATGGAGCTTTATGATGACAAGGGTCACAGAGTATTGTGATAAAAATTTCATGGAGCATTGTGGTGACAAAGGTAACAGAGCTTTGTGTGACGATGTCATGGACCATTGTGATGACAAATGTCATGAATAATTGTGATGACTAGAGTCACGGAGCTTTGGATAACAGGGGTCTTGGACCTTTGTGATGAAAAAGGCATGGAGCCTTGTCATGACAGTGTTCAAGGAGCATACTGATGACAAGTGTCAGCGAGCATTGTGATGCCAAGTGTATAGAGCACTGTGGTGACAAAGGTCGTGGAGAATTGTGATGAGAAGACCTTGCATAATTGTGATGATGAGCGTCATGGGGCATGTGATGACAAGTGTTATGGAACATTGTGATCAGAAGGGTTTGGAGCATTGTGATGACAGAGGACATGGAGCATTTTGATTTCATTGAGATGACAATAGCATGAATCATATGATGATGGGCATGGTGCATTGTGATGACAGTGTTCATGGAGCATTTAGATGAAAAGTGGCATGGAGAATTGTGATTACAGAGGTCTTGGAGCATTGTGATGACAAGGGTCATGGAGCCTTGTGATGACAAGGCCGTGGAACATTGTGATGGCAGGGGTCATGGAGCATTTTTATGACAGGTGTAATGGAGCATTGTGATGACAAGGGCATGGAGCAATGTGATTAGAGATTTAATTGAGCATTGTGATGACAATGGCATGGAGCATTGTGATGCCAAGGGTCATGGAGCTTTGTGATGACAAATGTCATGGGGCATTTTGATGACAAGGGCGTGGTGCATTGTGATGAGAAGGGCAGGGAGCATTGTGATGACAGGGTCATGGAGCAATTTGATGAAAAGGGTCATGGAATATTTTGATGACAGGGGTTATGGAACATTGTGATATCAGGGGTCATGAAGCATTGTGATGAAATGGGTCATGGAGCATTTTGTGACAGGGGTTATGGAACATTGTGATGTCAGGAGTCATGCAGCATTGTGATGATAAGGGCATGGAGCAATGTGATGACAGGGGCATGGAACATTGGTCTGACAAGTTTCATGGATTATTGTGATGACAGTGGGCAAGGAGCATTGAGATGACAAGGGCATGGAGCATTGTAGTGACAAAGGTCACAGAGCCTTGTGTGACGAGGGCATGGACCATTGTGAGGACAAAGGTCATGAAGCATTGTGATGACTGGAGTCATGGAGCATTGTGATTACAAGGGCATGGCTCATTGTGATGACATATGTCATTGTCCATTGTGATGACAATGGCATGGAGCACTGTGATACCAAGTGTCATGGAGGATTGTGATGACAAAGGTAATGGAGCATTTTGATGACAAGGGCTTGGAACATTGTGATGACAAGGGTCATGGAGCATTGTGATGACAAGGGCATGGAGCATTCTGATGAAAACGTGCATGGAGCATTGAGATTACAGGGGTTTTGAAGCAATGTGCTTACAAGGGCATGGAGCATTGTGATGAGAAGGCAATGGAGCATTCTGATGACATGCGTCATGGAGCTTTGTGATCACAAGGACATGGAGCATTGTGATGCCAAGGGTCATGGAGCTTTGTGATGACAAATGTCATGTGGCATTTTGATGAAAAGGGCGTGGTGCATTGTGATGAGAAAGGCAGGGAGCATTGTGATGACAGGGTCATGGAGCAATTTGAATAAAAATGTCATGGAATATTTTGATGACAGGGGTTATGGAACATTATGATGTCAGGGGTCATGAAGCATTGTGATGAAATGGGTCATGGAGAATTTTGTGCCTGGGGTTATGGAACATTGTGATGTCAGGGGTCATGGAGAATTTTGATGATAAGGGCATGTAGCACTGTGATGACAGTGGTCATGGAACATTGTGATGACAGGGGTGAGAGAGTATTGTGATGACTAGTGATGGAACATTGTGATATAGGTGGTGAGAGAGCATTTTGATGAGAAGTGCATGGAGCATTGTGATGACAAGTTTTATGGAGCATAGCGATGAAAAGGATGTGGAGCATTGTGATGAAAAGAGCATGGCACATTGTGATGACTTGTGTCATGGAGCATTGTGCTGACAAGCGCATGGAGCATTTTGATGACAAGTGTCATGGAGCATTGTGCTAACAAAGGCATGGAGCATTGTGATGACAAGGGACACAGAGCATTGTGTTGAAAATTTCATGGAGCATTGTGATGACAAGGACATGGAGCAATATGATGACAGGGGCATGGAACATTATTTTGACAAGTTTCATGGATTATTGTGATGACAGTGGGCATGGAGCTTCGAGATGACAAGGGCATGGAGCATTGTGGTGAAAAAGGTCACAGAGCATTGTGTGACGAGGGTATGGACCATTGTGAGGACAAAGGTCATGAAGCATTGTGATGACTGGAGTCACGGAGCATTGTGATGACAGGGGTCATGGAGCATTGTGATGACAAGGGCATGGAGCATTGTGAGGACATGGGCATGGAACACAGGTCTGACATGTTTCATGGATTATTGTGATGACAGTGGGCATGGCGCATAGTGACGACAAGGGCATGGAACATTGTGATGACAAGGTCATGGAATATTGTGAAGACAGGTGTCAGGGAGCATTGTGATGACATATGTCATTGTCCATTGTGATGACAATGGCATGGGGCATTGTGATACCAAGTGTCATGGAGGATTGTGATGACAAAGGTAATGGAGCATTTTGATGACATGCGTCATGGAGCTTTGTGATGACAAGGACATGGAGCATTGTTATTACAGGGGTCTTGGAGCATTTTGATGAAAAGGGAATGGATCATTGTGATGAAAAATGCATGGAGCCTTGTCATGACAGGGTTCAAGGAGCATACTGATGACAACTGTCAGGGAGCATTGTGATGATAAGTGTACTGAGCATTGTGATGACAAAGATCATGGAGCATTGTGATGAGAAGACTATGGATAACTGTGATGACCAGCATCATGGGGCATTGTGATGACAAGTGTTATGGAACATTGTGATGAGAAGGGTTTGGTGCATTGTGATGACAGAGGTCATTGAGCATTTTTATTTCTTTGTGATGAAAATAGCCTGAAATATTATGGTGATGGGCACGGTGCATTGTGATGACAGGGTTCATGGAGCATTGAGATGAAAAGGGGCATGGAGCATTGTGATTACAGGGGTGTTGGAGCATTGTGATGACAAGGGACACAGAGCATTTTGATGAAAAGTTCATGGAGCATTGTGGTGACAAAATTACAGAGACTTGTGATGATGAGGTCATGGGCCATTGTGATGACAAAGTCTTGAAGCATTGTGATGACTGCAGTCATGGAGCATTTTGATGACAGGTGTCATGGAGCATTGTGATGACAAGTGCATGGAGCATTGTGATGACAGGGGTCATGGAGCACTGTGATGACATGGGTCATGGAGCATTGTGATGACAAGCCTCACGGAACATTCTGATTAAAGTTTTCATGAAGCATTGGGATGACAAGGGCATGGATCATTTTGATGACAAGTGTCATGGAGATTTTTGATGACAAGATTCCCGGATCATTGTGTTGTGAGGGGTCATGGAGCGCGGGGATGACAGTGGTCATGGATCATTGTGATGACAGGGGTCATGGTGCATTGTGATGAGAAGGTCATGGATCATTGGGCTGAAAATATTCATGGAGTATTGTGATGACAGGGGTCATGGAGCATTGTGTAGACAAGGGAATCGAGCATTGTGATGAGAAGTTCCTGGAGCATTGTGTTGAGAAGACCATGGAGTCTTGTGATGACAAGTCTCATGGAGCATTCTGATGAAAAGTGGCATGGAGCATTGTGATTACAGGGGTGTTGGAGCACTGTGATGACTAGGGCATGGAGCATTGTGATGAGAAGGCCATGGAGCATTCTGATGGCATGCGTCATGGAGCTTTGTGACGAGAAGGGCATGGAGAATTGTCATTACAGTGGTCATGGAATATTGTAATGACAGTGGTGAGTGAGTATTGTGATGACTAGTGATGGAACATTGTGATATCAGTGGTGAGAAGGCATTTTGAGGAGAAGTGCATGGATCATTGTGATGACAAAGTTTATGGAGCATTTTGATGACAAGTATGAGGAGCATTGTGATGACAAGTGCATGGAGCATTGTGATGACATGGGTTATGGAGCATTGTGCTGACACGAGCATCGAGCATTGTGATGACAAGGGTCACAGAGCATTATGATAAAAATTTCAGGGAACATTGTGGTGACAAATGTCACAGAGCTTTGTGTTATGAGGTCATGGACCATTGTGATGACAAATGTCATGAAGCATTGTGATGACTGGAGTCACTGAGCATTGTGATAACATGGGTCTTGGAGCATTGTGATGAAAAGGGAATGGATCATTGTGATGAAAAAGGCATGGAGCCTTGTCGTGACAGTGTTCAAGGAGCATACTGATGACAAGTGTCAGCGAGCATTGTGATGCCAAGTGTATTGAGCATTGTGGTGACAAAGGTCATGGAGCATTGTGATGAGAAGACCTTGCATAATTGTGATGACGAGCGTCATGGGACATGTGATGACAAGTGTTATGGAACATTGTGATCAGAAGGGTTTGGAGCATTGTGATGACAGAGGTCATTGAGCATTTTGATTTCATTGTGATGACAATAGCATGAATCATTATGATGAAGGGCATGGTGCATTGTGATGACAGTGTTCATGGAGCATTGAGATGAAAAGTGTCATGGAGAATTGTGATTACAGAGGTCTTGGAGCATTGTGATGACAAGGGTCATGGAGCCTTGTGATGACAAGGCCGTGGAACATTGTGATGGCAGGGTTCATGGAGCATTGTTATGACAGGTGTAATGGAGCATTGTGATGACAAGGGCATGGAGCAATGTGACGAGAGTTTTCATTGAGCATTGTGATGACAATGGCATGGAGCATTGTGATGACAAGCGCATGGAGCAATGTGATGACAGGGGCATGTAACATTGGTCTGAAAATTTTCTTGGATTATTGTGATTACAGTGGGCATGGAGCATTGAGATGATACGGGCATGGAGCATTGTGGTGACAAATTCACAGAGCCTTGTGTGATGAGGGCATGGACCATTGTGAGGACAAAGTTCATGAATCTTTGTGATGACTGGAGTCACAGAGCATTGTGATGACAGGGTTCATGGAGCATTGTGATGACAAGGCCATGGAGCATTGGGATGACAGGGGCATGGAACATTGGTCTGACATGTTTCATGGATAATTGTGATGACCGTGGGCATGGCGCATTGTGATGACAAGTGCATGGAACATTGTGATGACAAGGTCATGGAATATTGTGAAGACAGGTGTCAGGGAGCATTGTGATGACATATGTCATGATCCCTTGTGATGACAATGCCATGGAGCATTGTGATACCAAGTGTCATGGAGGATTGTGATGACAAAGGTAATGGAGCATTTTGATGACAAGGGCTTGGAACATTGCGATGACAAGGGTCATGGAGCATTTTGATGACAAGTGCATGGAGCATTCTGATGAAAAGTTGCATGGAGCATTGATATTACAGGGGTTTGCAAGCAATGTGATTACAAGGGCATGGAGCATTGTGATGAGAAGGCAATGGAGCATTCTGATGGCATGCGTCATGGAGCTTTGTGATGACAAGGACATGGAGCATTGTGATTACAGGGGTCTTGGACCATTGTGATGAAAAGGGAATGGATCATTGTGATGAAAAATGCATGGAGCCTTGTCATGACAGCGTTCAAGGAGCATACTGATGACAACTGTCAGGGAGCATTGTGATGATATGTGTATTGAGCATTGTGATGAGAAAGATCATGGAGCATTGTGATGAGAAGACTATGGATAACTGTGATGACCAGCATCATGGGGCACTGTGATGACAAGTGTTATGGAACATTGTGATCAGATGGGATTCGTGCATTGTGATGACAGAGGTCATTGAGCATTTTGATTTCATTGTGATGACAATAGCATGAAATATTATGGTGATGGGCACGGTGCATTGTGATGACAGGGTTAATGGAGCATTGAGATGAAAAGGGGCATGGAGCATTGTGATTACAGGGGTGTTAGAGCATTGTGATGACAAGGGACACAGAGCATTTTGATGAAAAGTTCATGGAGCATTGTGGTGACAAAGTTACAGAGACTTGTGATGATGAGGGCATGGACCATTGTGATGACAAAGTCTTGAAGCACTGTGATGACTGGAGTCATGGAGCATTGTGATGACAGGTGTCATGGAGCATTGTGATGACAAGTGCATGGAGCATTGTGATGACAGGTGTCATGGAGCACTGTGATGACAAGGGTCATGGAGCATTGTGATGACAAGCCTCACGGAACATTCTGATTAAAGTTGTCATGGAGCATTGGGATGACAAGGACATGGATCATTGTGATGACAAGTGTCATGGAGATTTTTGATGACAAGATTCCCGGATCATTGTGTTGTGAGGGGTCATGGAGCGCGGGGATGACAGTGGTCATGGATCATTGTGATGACAGGGGTCATGGTGCATTGTGATGAGAAGGTCATGGATCATTGGGCTGAAAATGTTCATGGAGTATTGTGATGACAGGGGTCATGGAGCATTGTGTAGACAAGGGAATCGAGCATTGTGATGAGAAGTTCCTGGAGCATTGTGTTGAGAAGACCATGGAGTCTTGTGATGACAAGTCTCATGGAGCATTCTGATGAAAAGTGGCATGGAGCATTGTGATTACAGGGGTGTTGGAGCACTGTGATGACTAGGGCATGGAGCATTGTGATGAGAAGTCCATGGAGCATTCTGATGACATGCGTCATGGAGCTTTGTGACGACAAGTGCATGGAGAATTGTCATTACAGTGGTCATGGAATATTGTAATGACAGTGGTGAGTGAGTATTGTGATGACTAGTGATGGAACATTGTGATATCAGTGGTGAGAAGGCATTTTGAGGAGAAGCGCATGGATCATTGTGATGACAAAGTTTATGGAGCATTTTGATGACAAGTATGAGGAGCATTGTGATGACAAGTGCATGGAGCATTGTAATGACATGGGTTATGGAGCATTGTGCTGACACGAGCATCGAGCATTGTGATGACAAGGGTCACAGAGCATTATGATAAAAATTTCATGGAGCAATGTGGTGACAAATGTCACAGAGCTTTGTGTTATGAGGTCATGGACCATTGTGATGACAAATGTCATGAAGCATTGTGATGACTGGAGTCACGGAGCATTGTGATAACAGTGGTCTTGGAGCATTGTGATGAAAAGGGAATGGATCATTGTGATGAAAAAGGCATGGAGCCTTGTCATGACAGTGTTCAAGGAGCACACTGATGACAAGTGTCAGCGAGCATTGTGATGCCAAGTGTATTGAGCATTGTGGTGACAAAGGTCATGGAGCATTGTGATGAGAAGACTTGCATAATTGTGATGACGAGCGTCATGGGACATGTGATGACAAGTGTTATGGAACATTGTGATCAGAAGGGTTTGGAGCATTGTGATGACAGAGGACATGGAGCATTTTGATTTCATTGTGATGACAATAGCATGAATCATTATGATGAAGGGCATGGTGCATTGTGATGACAGTGTTCATGGAGCATTGAGATGAAAAGTGGCATGGAGAATTGTGATTACAGAGGTCTTGGAGCATTGTGATGACAAGGGTCATGGAGCCTTGTGATGACAAGGCCGTGGAACATTGTGATGGCAGGGGTCATGGAGAATTGTTATGACAGGTGTAATGGAGCATTGTGATGACAAGGGCATGGAGCAATGTGATGAGAGTTTTCATTGAGCATTGTGATGACAATGGCATGGAGCATTGTGATGACAAGCGCATGGAGCAATGTGATGACAGGGGCATGGAACATTGGTCTGACAAATTTCATGGATTTTTGTGATTACAGTGGGCATGGAGCATTGAGATGATACGGGCATCTAGCAATGTGGTGACAAACTCACAGAGCCTTGTGTGTCGAGGGCATGGACCATTGTGAGGACAAATTTCATGAAGCATTGTGGTGACTTGAGTCACGGAGCATTGTGAAGACAGGGTTCATGGAGCATTGTGATGACAAGGCCATGGTGCATTGTGATGACAGGGGCATGGAACATTGGTCTGACATGTTTCATGGATTATTGTGATGACCGTGGGCATGGCACATTGTGATGACAAGGGCAGGGAACATTGTGATGACAAGGTCATGGAATATGGTGAAGACAGGTGTCAGGGAGCATTGTGATGACATATGTCATTGTTCATTTTGATGACAATGGCATGGAGCATTGTGATACCGAGTGTCATGGAGGATTGTGATGACAAATGTAATGGAGCATTTTGATGACAAGGGCTTGGAACATTGTGATGACAATGGTCATGGAGCATTGTGATGGCAAGGGAATGTCGCATTGTGATGACAAGGGTCATGGAGGCTTGTGATGACAAGGCCATGGAACCTTGAGATGGTAAGTGTCATGGAGCATTATTATGACAGGTGTAATGGAGCATTGTGATGACAAGGACGTGGAGCACTGGTCTGAAATGTTTCATGGATTATTGTGATGAGAGTGGGCATGGAGCATTGTGATGTCAAGGGCACGGAACACTATGATACATAGGTCATGGAGGATTTTAATGATAAGGGCATGGAGCATTGTGATGAGAAGTGTATTGAGCATTGTGATGACAAGCGTCATGGAGCTTTGTGATCACAAGATCATGGAGGAATGTGTGAGAGGGTTCAAGGAGCATTTGATGATAATGGCATGGAGCACTGTGATGCCAATGGTCATGGAGCTTTGTAATGAAAAATCTCAAGGAGCATTTTGATGACAAGGCCATGGTGCATTGTGATGAGAGGTGCAGGGAGCATTGTGATGACAGGGTCATGGAGCAATTTGATGAAAAGTTTCATGGAACATTTTGATGAGAGGGGTTATGGAAAATTGTGATGTCAGGTGTCATGGAGCATTGTGATGAAAAGGGTCATGGAGCAGTTTGTGACAGGGATTATTGAACATTCTGATGTCAGGGGGCATGGAGCATTGTGATGAAACGGGTCATGGAGCATTTTGTGACAGGGATTATTGAACCTTCTGGTGTCAGGGGGCATGGAGCATTGTGATGAAACGGGTCATTGAGCATTTCAATGACAGGTGTCATGGAGCATTGTGATGATAAGGGCATATAGCATTTTGATGACAGGGGTCATGGAACATTGTGATGACAGGGGTGAGGGAGTATTGTGATGACTAGTGATGGAATACTGTGATATCATTGGTGAGAGAGCATTTTGATGAGAAGTGTATGGAGCATTGTGATGACAAGGATGTGGAGCATTGTGACGACAAGCACATGGCTCACTGTGATGACATGGGTTAAGAAACATTGTGCTGACAAGCGCATGGAACATTGTGATGACAAGGGTCATTGAGCATTATGCTGACAAACACATGGAGCATTGTGATGACAAGGGTGACAGAGCTTTGTGATGAAGAGTCCATGGAGCATTGTGGTGACAAAGGTCACAGAGCCTTCTGTGACGAGGTCATGGACCATTGTGATGACAAATGTCATGAAGCACTGCGATGACTGTTGTCACGGAGCATTGTGATTACAGGGTTCTTGGAGCCTTGTGATGACAAAGTCATGGGGCATTAGGTGACAAGGGCGTGGTGCATTGAGATGAGAAGGGCAGGGAGCATTGTGATGACAGGGTCATGGAGAATGTTGATGAAAAGGGTTATGGAATATTTTGATGACAGGGGTTAAGGAATATTGTAATGTCAGGGGTCAAGAAGCATTGTGATGAAATGGGTCATGGAGCATTTTCTGACAGAGTTTATGGAACATTGTGATGACAGAGGTCATTGAGCATTTTGATTTCATTGTGATGACAATAGCATGAATCATTATGATTAAGGGCATGGTGAATAGTGATGACAGTGTTCATGGAGCATTGAGATGAAAAGTGTCATGGAGAATTGTGATTACAGAGCTCTTGGAGCATTGTGATGACAAGGGTCATGGAGCCTTGTGATGACAAGGCCGTGGAACACTGTGATGGCAGGGTTCATGGAGCATTGTTATGACAGGTGTAATGGAGCATTGTGATGACAAGGGCATGGAGCAATGTGACGAGAGTTTTCATTGAGCATTGTGATGACAATGGCATGGAGCATTGTGATGACAAGCGCATGGAGCAATGTGATGACAGGGGCATGTAACATTGGTCTGAAAATTTTCTTGGATTATTGTGATTACAGTGGGCATGGAGCATTGAGATGATACGGGCATGGAGCATTGTGGTGACAAATTCACAGAGCCTTGTGTGATGAGGGCATGGACCATTGTGAGGACAAAGTTCATGAATCTTTGTGATGACTGGAGTCACAGAGCATTGTGATGACAGGGTTCATGGAGCATTGTGATGACAAGGCCATGGAGCATTGGGATGACAGGGGCATGGAACATTGGTCTGACATGTTTCATGGATAATTGTGATGACCGTGGGCATGGCGCATTGTGATGACAAGTTCATGGAACACTGTGATGACAAGGTCATGGAATATTGTGAAGACAGGTGTCAGGGAGCATTGTGATGACATATGTCATGATCCCTTGTGATGACAATGCCATGGAGCATTGTGATACCAAGTGTCATGGAGGATTGTGATGACAAAGGTAATGGAGCATTTTGATGACAAGGGCTTGGAACATTGCGATGACAAGGGTCATGGAGCATTGTGATGACAAGTGCATGGAGCATTCTGATGAAAAGTTGCATGGAGCATTGATATTACAGGGGTTTGCAAGCAATGTGATTACAAGGGCATGGAGCATTGTGATGAGAAGGCAATGGAGCATTCTGATGACATGCGTCATGGAGCTTTGTGATGACAAGGACATGGAGCATTGTGATTACAGGGGTCTTGGACCATTGTGATGAAAAGGGAATGGATCATTGTGTTGAAAAATGCATGGAGCCTTGTCATGACAGCGTTCAAGGAGCATACTGATGACAACTGTCAGGGAGCATTGTGATGATATGTGTATTGAGCATTGTGATGAGAAAGATCATGGAGCATTGTGATGAGAAGACTATGGATAACTGTGATGACCAGCATCATGGGGCACTGTGATGACAAGTGTTATGGAACATTGTGATCAGATGGGATTCGTGCATTGTGATGACAGAGGTCATTGAGCATTTTGATTTCATTGTGATGACAATAGCATGAAATATTATGGTGATGGGCACGGTGCATTGTGATGACAGGGTTAATGGAGCATTGAGATGAAAAGGGGCATGGAGCATTGTGATTACAGGGGTGTTAGAGCATTGTGATGACAAGGGACACAGAGCATTTTGATGAAAAGTTCATGGAGCATTGTGGTGACAAAGTTACAGAGACTTGTGATGATGAGGGCATGGACCATTGTGATGACAAAGTCTTGAAGCACTGTGATGACTGGAGTCATGGAGCATTGTGATGACAGGTGTCATGGAGCATTGTGATGACAAGTGCATGGAGCATTGTGATGACAGGTGTCATGGAGCACTGTGATGACAAGGGTCATGGAGCATTGTGATGACAAGCCTCACGGAACATTCTGATTAAAGTTGTCATGGAGCATTGGGATGACAAGGACATGGATCATTGTGATGACAAGTGTCATGGAGAATTTTGATGACAAGATTCCCGGATCATTGTGTTGTGAGGGGTCATGGAGCGCGGGGATGACAGTGGTCATGGATCATTGTGATGACAGGGGTCATGGTGCATTGTGATGAGAAGGTCATGGATCATTGGGCTGAAAATGTTCATGGAGTATTGTGATGACAGGGGTCATGGAGCATTGTGTAGACAAGGGAATCGAGCATTGTGATGAGAAGTTCCTGGAGCATTGTGTTGAGAAGACCATGGAGTCTTGTGATGACAAGTCTCATGGAGCATTCTGATGAAAAGCGGCATGGAGCATTGTGATTACAGGGGTGTTGGAGCACTGTGATGACTAGGGCATGGAGCATTGTGATGAGAAGGCCATGGAGCATTCTGATGGCATGCGTCATGGAGCTTTGTGACGAGAAGGGCATGGAGAATTGTCATTACAGTGGTCATGGAATATCGTAATGACAGTGGTGAGTGAGTATTGTGATGACTAGTGATGGAACATTGTGATATCAGTGGTGAGAAGGCATTTTGAGGAGAAGCGCAAGGATCATTGTGATGACAAAGTTTATGGAGCATTTTGATGACAAGTATGAGGAGCATTGTGATGACAAGTGCATGGAGCATTGTGATGACATGGGTTATGGAGCATTGTGCTGACACGAGCATCGAGCATTGTGATGACAAGGGTCACAGAGCATTATGATAAAAATTTCATGGAGCAATGTGGTGACAAATGTCACAGAGCTTTGTGTTATGAGGTCATGGACCATTGTGATGACAAATGTCATGAAGCATTGTGATGACTGGAGTCACGGAGCATTGTGATAACAGTGGTCTTGGAGCATTGTGATGAAAAGGGAATGGATCATTGTGATGAAAAAGGCATGGAGCCTTGTCATGACAGTGTTCAGGGAGCACACTGATGACAAATGTCAGCGAGCATTGTGATGCCAAGTGTATTGAGCATTGTGGTGACAAAGGTCATGGAGCATTGTGATGAGAAGACTTGCATAATTGTGATGACGAGCGTCATGGGACATGTGATGACAAGTGTTATGGAACATTGTGATCAGAAGGGTTTGGAGCATTGTGATGACAGAGGACATGGAGCATTTTGATTTCATTGTGATGACAATAGCATGAATCATTATGATGAAGGGCATGGTGCATTGTGATGACAGTGTTCATGGAGCATTGAGATGAAAAGTGGCATGGAGAATTGTGATTACAGAGGTCTTGGAGCATTGTGATGACAAGGGTCATGGAGCCTTGTGATGACAAGGCCGTGGAACATTGTGATGGCAGGGGTAATGGAGAATTGTTATGACAGGTGTAATGGAGCATTGTGATGACAAGGGCATGGAGCAATGTGATGAGAGTTTTCATTGAGCATTGTGATGACAATGGCATGGAGCATTGTGATGACAAGCGCATGGAGCAATGTGATGACAGGGGCATGGAACATTGGTCTGACAAATTTCATGGATTATTGTGATTACAGTGGGCATGGAGCATTGAGATGATACGGGCATCTAGCAATGTGGTGACAAACTCACAGAGCCTTGTGTGTCGAGGGCATGGACCATTGTGAGGACAAATTTCATGAAGCATTGTGGTGACTTGAGTCACGGAGCATTGTGAAGACAGGGTTCATGGAGCATTGTGATGACAAGGCCATGGAGCATTGTGATGACAGGGGCATGGAACATTAGTCTGACATGTTTCATGGATTATTGTGATGACCGTGGGCATGGCGCATTGTGATGACAAGGGCAGGGAACATTGTGATGACAAGGTCATGGAATATGGTGAAGACAGGTGTCAGGGAGCATTGTGATGACATATGTCATTGTTCATTTTGATGACAATGGCATGGAGCATTGTGATACCGAGTGTCATGGAGGATTGTGATGACAAATGTAATGGAGCATTTTGATGACAAGGGCTTGGAACATTGTGATGACAATGGTCATGGAGCATTGTGATGGCAAGGGAATGTCGCATTGTGATGACAAGTGTCATGGAGGCTTGTGATGACAAGGCCATGGAACCTTGAGATGGTAAGTGTCATGGAGCATTATTATGACAGGTGTAATGGAGCATTGTGATGACAAGGACGTGGAGCACTGGTCTGAAATGTTTCATGGATTATTGTGATGAGAGTGGGCATGGAGCATTGTGATGTCAAGGGCACGGAACACTATGATACATAGGTCATGGAGGATTTTAATGATAAGGGCATGGAGCATTGTGATGAGAAGTGTATTGAGCATTGTGATGACAAGCGTCATGGAGCTTTGTGATCACAAGATCATGGAGGAATGTGTGAGAGGGTTCAAGGAGCATTTGATGATAATGGCATGGAGCACTGTGATGCCAATGGTCATGGAGCTTTGTAATGAAAAATCTCAAGGAGCATTTTGATGACAAGGCCATGGTGCATTGTGATGAGAGGTGCAGGGAGCATTGTGATGACAGGGTCATGGAGCAATTTGATGAAAAGTTTCATGGAACATTTTGATGAGAGGGGTTATGGAAAATTGTGATGTCAGGTGTCATGGAGCATTGTGATGAAAAGGGTCATGGAGCAGTTTGTGACAGGGATTATTGAACATTCTGATGTCAGGGGGCATGGAGCATTGTGATGAAACGGGTCATGGAGCATTTTGTGACAGGGATTATTGAACCTTCTGGTGTCAGGGGGCATGGAGCATTGTGATGAAACGGGTCATTGAGCATTTCGATGACAGGTGTCATGGAGCATTGTGATGATAAGGGCATATAGCATTTTGATGACAGGGGTCATGGAACATTGTGATGACAGGGGTGAGGGAGTATTGTGATGACTAGTGATGGAATACTGTGATATCATTGGTGAGAGAGCATTTTGATGAGAAGTGTATGGAGCATTGTGATGACAAGGATGTGGAGCATTGTGACGACAAGCACATGGCTCACTGTGATGACATGGGTTAAGAAACATTGTGCTGACAAGCGCATGGAACATTGTGATGACAAGGGTCATTGAGCATTATGCTGACAAACGCATGGAGCATTGTGATGACAAGGGTGACAGAGCTTTGTGATGAAGAGTCCATGGAGCATTGTGGTGACAAAGGTCACAGAGCCTTCTGTGACGAGGTCATGGACCATTGTGATGACAAATGTCATGAAGCACTGCGATGACTGTTGTCACGGAGCATTGTGATTACAGGGTTCTTGGAGCCTTGTGATGACAAAGTCATGGGGCATTAGGTGACAAGGGCGTGGTGCATTGAGATGAGAAGGGCAGGGAGCATTGTGATGACAGGGTCATGGAGAATGTTGATGAAAAGGGTTATGGAATATTTTGATGACAGGGGTTAAGGAATATTGTAATGTCAGGGGTCAAGAAGCATTGTGATGAAATGGGTCATGGAGCATTTTCTGACAGAGTTTATGGAACATTGTGATGACAGAGGTCATTGAGCATTTTGATTTCATTGTGATGACAATAGCATGAATCATTATGATTAAGGGCATGGTGAATAGTGATGACAGTGTTCATGGAGCATTGAGATGAAAAGTGGCATGGAGAATTGTGATTACAGAGGTCTTGGAGCACTGTGATGACAAGGGTCATGGAGCCTTGTGATGACAAGGCCGTGGAACATTGTGATGGCAGGGGTCATGGAGAATTGTTATGACAGGTGTAATGGAGCATTGTGATGACAAGGGCATGGAGCAATGTGATGAGAGTTTTCATTGAGCATTGTGATGACAATGGCATGGAGCATTGTGATGACAAGCGCATGGAGCAATGTGATGACAGGGGCATGGAACATTGGTCTGACAAATTTCATGGATTATTGTGATTACAGTGGGCATGGAGCATTGAGATGATACGGGCATCTAGCAATGTGGTGACAAACTCACAGAGCCTTGTGTGTCGAGGGCATGGACCATTGTGAGGACAAATTTCATGAAGCATTGTGGTGACTTGAGTCACGGAGCATTGTGAAGACAGGGTTCATGGAGCATTGTGATGACAAGGCCATGGAGCATTGTGATGACAGGGGCATGGAACATTAGTCTGACATGTTTCATGGATTATTGTGATGACTGTGGGCATGGCGCATTGTGATGAAAAGGGCAGGGAACATTGTGATGACAAGGTCATGGAATATTGTGAAGACAGGTGTCAGGGAGCATTGTGATGACATATGTCATTGTTCATTTTGATGACAATGGCATGGAGCATTGTGATACCGAGTGTCATGGAGGATTGTGATGACAAATGTAATGGAGCATTTTGATGACAAGGGCTTGGAACATTGTGATGACAATGGTCATGGAGCATTGTGATGGCAAGGGAATGTCGCATTGTGATGACAAGGGTCATGGAGGCTTGTGATGACAAGGCCATGGAACCTTGAGATGGTAAGTGTCATGGAGCATTATTATGACAGGTGTAATGGAGCATTGTGATGACAAGGACGTGGAGCACTGGTCTGAAATGTTTCATGGATTATTGTGATGAGAGTGGGCATGGAGCATTGTGATGTCAAGGGCACGGAACACTATGATACATAGGTCATGGAGGATTTTAATGATAAGGGCATGGAGCATTGTGATGAGAAGTGTATTGAGCATTGTGATGACAAGCGTCATGGAGCTTTGTGATCACAAGATCATGGAGGAATGTGTGAGAGGGTTCAAGGAGCATTTGATGATAATGGCATGGAGCACTGTGATGCCAATGGTCATGGAGCTTTGTAATGAAAAATCTCAAGGAGCATTTTGATGACAAGGCCATGGTGCATTGTGATGAGAGGTGCAGGGAGCATTGTGATGACAGGGTCATGGAGCAATTTGATGAAAAGTTTCATGGAACATTTTGATGAGAGGGGTTATGGAAATTTGTGATGTCAGGTGTCATGGAGCATTGTGATGAAAAGGGTCATGGAGCAGTTTGTGACAGGGATTATTGAACATTCTGATGTCAGGGGGCATGGAGCATTGTGATGAAACGGGTCATGGAGCATTTTGTGACAGGGATTATTGAACCTTCTGGTGTCAGGGGGCATGGAGCATTGTGATGAAACGGGTCATTGAGCATTTCGATGACAGGTGTCATGGAGCATTGTGATGATAAGGGCATATAGCATTTTGATGACAGGGGTCATGGAACATTGTGATGACAGGGGTGAGGGAGTATTGTGATGACTAGTGATGGAATACTGTGATATCATTGGTGAGAGAGCATTTTGATGAGAAGTGTATGGAGCATTGTGATGACAAGGATGTGGAGCATTGTGACGACAAGCACATGGCTCACTGTGATGACATGGGTTAAGAAACATTGTGCTGACAAGCGCATGGAACATTGTGATGACAAGGGTCATTGAGCATTATGCTGACAAACACATGGAGCATTGTGATGACAAGGGTGACAGAGCTTTGTGATGAAGAGTCCATGGAGCATTGTGGTGACAAAGGTCACAGAGCCTTCTGTGACGAGGTCATGGACCATTGTGATGACAAATGTCATGAAGCACTGCGATGACTGTTGTCACAGAGCATTGTGATTACAGGGTTCTTGGAGCCTTGTGATGACAAAGTCATGGGGCATTAGGTGACAGGGGCGTGGTGCATTGAGATGAGAAGGGCAGGGAGCATTGTGATGACAGGGTCATGGAGAATGTTGATGAAAAGGGTTATGGAATATTTTGATGACAGGGGTTAAGGAATATTGTAATGTCAGGGGTCAAGAAGCATTGTGATGAAATGGGTCATGGAGCATTTTCTGACAGAGTTTATGGAACATTGTGATGTCAGTGGTCATGGTGCATTGTGAAGATAAGGGCATGTAGCACTGTGATGACAGGGGTCATGAAACACTGTGATGACAGGGGTGAGGGAGTATAGTGATGACTAGTGATGGAACATTGTGATATATGTGGTGAGAGAGCATTTTAATGAGAAGTGCATGGAGCATTGTGATGACAAGGGCAAGGAGCAATGTGATGACAGGGGCATGGAACATTGGTCTGACATGTTTCATGGATTATTGTGATGACACTGAGCTTGGAGCATTGTGATGAAAATGGCATGCAGCATTGTGGTGACAAAGATCACAGAGCGTTGTTTGACGAGGTCATGCACCATTGTGATGACAAAGGTCATGAAGCATTGTGATAACTGGAGTCACGGAGCACTGTGATGACAGGGGTTATGGAGCATTGTGATGACAAGGGCATGGAACATTGTGATGACAAGGTCATGGAGTATTTTGAAGACAGGTGTCAGGGAGCATTGTGATGACATATGTCATTGTCCATTGTGATGACAATGGCATGGAGCATTGTGATACCAAGTGTAACGGAGGATTGTGATGACAAAGGTAATGGAGCATTTTGATGACAAGGGCTTGGAACATTGTGATGACAATGGTCATGGAGCATTGTGATGGCAAGGGAATGGAGCATTGTGATGACAATGGCCATTGAGAATTTTGATGAAAACGTCGTGAAGCATTGTGATGAAAAGCACATGGAGCTTGCTATGACTGTGGTCATAGAGCATTGCGATGACAGGTGCATGGAGAATTGTGAAGACAAGATCATGTAACATTGTTATGAGAAGTGTTAAGGATCATTGTGATGACAAGGACGTGGAGTATTGTAATGACAAGGCATATGGAGCATTGTGATGGCAAGACCGTGGAGGATTGTGATGAGAAGCCCATGGATAATTGTGATGACGAGCATCATGGAGCACTGTAATGACAAGGGGCATCTAGCATTGTGTGGACGGGGGTTATGGAGCATTGTGATGACAAGGGTCATGGAGGATACTGATGACAAGCTTGTGAAGTATTGTGATGACAATGGCATCGAGCATTGTGATGAAAGGGGCATGAAGCCTTTTCATGACACGGTTCAAGGAGCATTCTGATGAGAAGTGACGGGGAGCATTGTGATGACAAGTGTATTGAGCATTGTGATGACAAATGTCATGGAGCATTGTCATGAGAAGTCCATGGATAATTGTGATGACAGGCATCAAAGTGTGTTGTGATGACAAATGTTATAGAACTTTGTGATCACAAGTGTTTGGAGCATTGTGATGACAGAGGTCATGGATCATTTGATTTCAAGGAGCATGGAGCATTTTGATGACAAGGGCATGAAGCAATGTGATCCCAACGTTCATGGAGGATTTTGATGACAATGGTAATGGAGAATTATTATGACAACCGCATGGAGCATTGTGATGACAAGGTAATGTAGCATTTTGCTGACAAAGGCAAGGAACATTGTGATGACAAGGGTCACGGAGCAATGTGATGACAAGCGTCACAGAGCATTGTGATTACAGGGGACATGGAACACTGGGATGACAAGGGCATGGATCATTGTGATGACAATGATCATGGAGCATTTTGATGCCAGTGGTCATGGAGCATTGTGATGACATGGGTCATGAAACATTGTGATGTGAAGGTCATGGAGCATTGGGCTGAAAATGTTCATGGAGTATTGAGATGACAGGTGTCATAGAACATTGTGATGACAAGGTAATGGAGAATTGTGATGACAAGGTTCTGGAGCATTGTGATGAGAAGACCATGGACCCTTGTGATGAAAAATCTCATGGAGCATTCTGATGAAAAGGGGCATAGAGCATTGTGATTACAGGGGTCTTGGAGCATTGTGATGAAATGGCATGGAGCATTGTGATGACAGGGGCATGGAGCATTGGTCTGACAAGTTTCATGGATTATTGTGATGACAGTGGGCATGGTGCATTGTGATGACAAGGGCATGGAGCATTGTGATGACAAGGTCATGGAGAATTGTGAAGACCGGTGTCAGGGAGCATTGTGATGACATATGTCATGGTCCATTGTGATGACAATGGCATGGAGCATTGTGATGCCAAGTGTCATGGAGGATTGTGATGACAAAGGTAATAGAGCATTGTGATGACATAGGCTTGGAGCATTGTGATGACGAGGGCATGGACCATTGTGATGACAAGGGCCATTGATAATTGTGATGATAATTCTTGAAGCATTGTGATGACAACTACATGGAGCTTGCTATGACAGGGGACATGGAGCATTTCGATTAAAAGTGCTAGAGAATTGTGATGACAAAGCATATAACACTGTGAGTAGAAGTGTCATGGAGCATAGTGATGCCAAGGACATGGAGAATTGTGATCAACAAAGACATGGAGCACTGTGATGACCAGGGCATGCAGCATTGTGATGGCAAGACCGTGGAGCATTGTGATGAGAAGACCATGGATAATTGTGAAGATGAGTGTCATGGAGCACTGTAATGACAAGGGGCATGGAGCATTGTGATGACAGGTGTTACGGAGAATTGTGATGACAGAGGTCATGGAGCAATGTGATGACAAGGGTCATGGATCATTCTGATGACAGGCTTGTGGAGTATTATGATGACAATGGCATGGAACATTGTGATGAAAAGGGCATGGAGCATTCTGATGAAAAAGGCATGGAGCCTTTTCATGACAGGTTTCAAGGAGCATTCTTAAGACAAGGGTTAGGTAGCATTGTGATGACAAGTGTATTGAGAATTGTGATGACAAAGGTCATGGAGCACTGTGATGACAAGGGCATGGTGTATTGTGATGACAGGCATCATGGAGTGTTTTGATGACAAGTGTTATGGAACATTGTGATCACAAAGGTTTGGAGCATTGTGATGACAGGGGTCATGGAGCTTTGTGATGACAAAGGTCATGGAGCATTTTGATGACAAGGTTGTGGTGCATTGTGATGAGAAGGGCATGGAGCATTGTGATGACAAGGCCATGGAGCATTTTGATGACAAAAGCATGGAGCATTCTTATGACAAGGGACATGGAGCATTGTGATGTCCAGGTCATGGAGCATTGTGATGGCAAGACCATGAAGTATATTGAAGACGAGTGTCATCGAGCACTGTAATGACACGGGGCATGGAGAATTGTGATGACAAGGGTGAAGGAACATTCTGAAGACAAGCTTGTGGAGTATTGTGATGACAATGGCATGGATCATTGTGATGAAAAAGGCACAGAGCCTTTTCATGACAGGGTTCGAGAAGCATACTGACGGCAAGTGTCAGGGAGCATTGTGATGAAAAGTGTATTGAGCATTGTGATGACAAAGGTCATGGAGCATTGTGATGACAAGGGCATGGAGTATTGTGATGACAGGCATCATGGAGCGTTGTGATGACAAGTGTTATGGAACAATGTGATCACAAGGGTTTGGAGCACTGTGATGACAGAGGTCATGGATCATTTTGATATCAAGGAGCATGGAGCATTGTGATGACAGGGGTCATGGAGCATTGTGATGAGAAGATCATGGAGCATTGAGCTGAAAATGTTCATGGAGTATTCTGATGAAAGGGGTCATGGGGCGTTGTGATGACAAGTGTTATGGAACATTGTGATCAGAAGGGTTTGGAGCATTGTGATGACAGAGGTCATGGAGCATTTTGATTTCATTGTGATGACAATAGCATGAAGCATTATGATGATGGACATGGTGCATTGTGATGACAGGGTTCATGGAACATTGAGATGAAAAGGGACATGGAGCATTGTGATTACAGGTGTCTTGGAGCATTGTGATGACAAGGGTATGGAGCATTGTGAATGAGAAGGCCATGGAGCATTCTGATGACATGCCTCATGGAGCTTTGTGATGACAAGGGCATGGAACATTTGTCTGAAAATTTTCATGGATTATTGTGATGAGAGTGGGCATGGAGCATTGTGATGACAAGGACACGGAACACTATGATACATGGGTCATGGAGGATTGTAATGACAAGGTCATGGAGCATTGTGAATGGAAGGGCATCGAGCATTGTGATGACAAGGGTCATGGAGCTTTGTGATGACAAGGGCATGGAGCAATGTGATGAGAGGCTTCATGAAGCATTGTGATGAAAATGGCATGGAGCTTTGTGATGACAAAGGTCATGGAGCATTTTGATGACAAGGGAGTGGTGCATTGTGATGATAATGGCATGTAGCATTGTGATGATAGGGGTCATGGAACATTGTGATGACAGGGGTGAGGGAGTATTGTGATGACTAGTGATGGAACATTGTGATATCAGTGGTGAGAGAGCATTTTCATGAGAAGTGCATGGAGCATTGTGATGACAATGTTTATGGAGCATTGTGATGACAAGGATGTGGATCATTGTGATGACAACCACATGGCGCATTGTGATCACATCGGTCATGGAGCACTGTGCTGACAAGCTCATAGAGCGTTGTGATGACAAGTGTCATGGAACATTGTGCTGACAAAGGCATGGAACATTTTGATGCCAAGGGTCACAGAGCATTGTGATGAAAAGTTCATGGAGCATTGTGGTGACAAAGGTCACAGAGACTTGTGATGATGAGGGCATGGACCATTGTGATGACAAAGTCTTGAGGCATTGTGATGACTGGAGTCACGGAGCATTGTGATGACAGGTGTCATGGAGCATTGTGATGACAAGTGAATGGAGCATTGTGATGACAGAGGCATGGAGCATCGGTCTAAAAAAATTTATGGATTATTGTGATGTCAGTGGGCATTGCACAATGTGATGACAAGGGCATGGAGCACTGTGAAGAAAAGATCATGGATTATTGTGAAGTCAGGTGTCAGGGAGCATTGTGATGACCTATGTCATGGTACATTGTGATGACAACGGCATTGATCATTGTGAGGACAAGTGTCATGGAGGATTGTGATGACAAAGGTAATGGAGCATTGTGATGACAATGGTCATGGAGCATTGTGATGAAAAGGGCATGGAACTTTGTGATGACAAGGGCTTTTGAGAATTTTGATGACAAGTTCGTGAAGCACTGTGATGAAAAGCACATGGAGCTTGCTATGACAGTGGTCTTGGAGCATTGCGATGACAAGTGCATGGAGAATGTGATTACAAGAGTATGTAACATTGTGCTTTGAAGTGTCATGGAGCATTGTGATGGCAAGACGGTGGAGCATTGTGATGAGAAGACCATGGATAATTGTGATGACGAGCGTCATGGAGAACTGTAATGACAAGGGGCCTGGAGCATTGTGATGACAGGTGTCATGGAGCATTGTGATGACAGGGGTCATGGAGAATTGTGATGACAAGGGTCATGGAGCATTTTGATGACAAGCTTGTGGAGTATTGTGATGACAATGGCATGGAGCATTGTGATGAAAAGGGCATGGTGCATTGTGATGAAAAAGGCATAGAGCCTTTTCATGACAGGGTGCGAGAAGCATTCTGACGACAAGTGTCAGGGAGCATTGTGATGACAAGTGTATTGAGCATTGTGATGACAAAGGTCATGGAGCATTGTGATGACAAGGGCATGGATTATTGTGATGACAGGCATCATGGAGCGTTGTGATGACAAGTGTTATGGAACAATGTGATCACAAGTGTTTGGAGCACTGTGATGACAGAGGTCATGAATCATATTGATATCAAGAGCATGGAGCATTTTGATGACAGGGGTCATGGAGCATTGTGATGAAAAGATCATGGAGCATTGAGCTGAAAATATTCATGGAGTATTCTGATGAAAGGGGTCATGGAGCATTGTGATGACAAGGTCCTGGAGCACTCTGATGAGAAGACCATGGAGCCTTGTGATGAGAAGTCTCATGGAGCATTCTGATGAAAAGGGGCATGGAGCATTGTGATTAGAGGGTTCTTGGAGCATTGTGATTACAAGGGCATGGAGCATTGTGAGAGATTTCCAAGGAGCATTCTGATGACATTCGTCATGGAGCTTTGTAAAGACCAGGACATGGAGCATTGTGATTACAGGGGCCTAGGAGCATTGTGATGAAAAGGTAATGGATCATTTTGATGAAAAAGGCATGAAGCCTTGTCATGACAGGGTTAAAGGAGCATATTAACGACAAGTGTCAGGGAGCATTGTGATGACAAGTGTATTGAGCATTGTGATGACAAAGGTCATGGAACATTGTGATGAGAAGTTCATGGAGAATTGTGATGACGAGTGTCATGGGGCATTGTGATCACATTGGTTTGGAGCATTGTGATGACAGAGGTCATGGATCATTTTGATTTCATTGTGATGACAATAGCATGAAGCATTATGATAATGGGCATGGTTCGTTGTGATGACAGGGTTCATGGAGCATTGAGATGAAAAGGTGTATGGAGCTTTTTGATTACTCGGGTCATGGAACATTGTGACGACAAGGCCATGGAACATTGTGATGACAGGGGTGAGGGTGTATTGTGATGACTAGTGATGGAAAATTGTGATGTCATTGGTGAGAGAGCATTTTGATTCGAAGTGCATGGTGCTTTGTGATGATAATGTTTATGGAGTATTGTGATGACAAGTTTGGGGAGCACTGTGATGACAAGTGCATGGCGCACTGTGATGACATGGGTCATGGAGCATTGTTCTGACAAGCGCATGGAGCATTGTGATGACAAGGGTCATGGAGCATTGTGCTGACAAAGGCATGCAGCATTGTGATGACAAGGCTCAGAGAGCATTGGGATGAAATGTTCATGGAGCATTTTGGTGACAAAGTTCACAGAACCTTGTGATGACGAGGGCATGGACCATTGTGATGACAAAGTTCTTGAAGCATTGTGATGACTGGAGTCACAGAGAATTGTGATGACAAGGGAATGGAGCATTGTGATGACGGGCATGGAGCATTGGTGTGACAAGTTTCATGGATTTCTGTGATGACAGTCGGCATGGCCCATTGTGATGACAAGGGCATGGAGCATTGTGATGAAAAGGTCATGGAGTATTGTGAAGACAGGTGTCAGGGTGCATTGTGATGGCATATGTCATGTTCCATTGTGATGACAATGGCATGGAGAATTGTGATGCCAATTTTCATAGAGCATTTTGAAGACAAAGGTAATGGAGCATTGTGATAACAAGGGCTTGGAGCATTCTGATGACAATGGTCATGGAGCATTGTGATGAAATGTGCTTTTGAGAATTTTGATGACAATTTCGTGAAGCACTGTGATGAAAAGCAAATGGAGCTTGCTATGACAGGGGTCATGGAGCATTGCGATGACAAGTGCATGGAGAATGTGATTACAAGAGCATGTAAAATTGTGATTTGAAGTGTCCTGGAGCATTGTGATGGCAAGGCGGTGGAGCATTGTGATGAGAAGACCATGGATAATTGTGATGACGAGCGTCATGGAGAACTGTAATGACAAGGGGCATGGAGCATTGTGATGACAGGGGTAATGGAGCATTGTGATGACAACGGTCATGGAGCCTTCTGATGACAAGCTTGTGGAGTATTGTGATGACAATGGCATGGAGCATTGTGATGAGGAGACCATGGAGCCTTGTGATGAGAAATCTCATGGAGCATTCTGATTAAAAGGGGCATGGAGCATTGTGATGCCAAGGGTCATGGAGCTTTGTGATGTCAAATGTCATGGAGCATTTTGATGACAATGGAATGGTGCATTGTGATGATAACGGCATGTAGCATTGTGATGATAGGGTCATGGAACATTGTGATGACAGTGGTGAGGGAGTATTGTGATAACTAGTGATGGAACATTGTGATATCAGTGGTGAGAGAGCATTTTCATGAGAAGTGCCTGGAGCATTGTGATGACAATGTTTATGGAGCATTGTGATGACAAAGATGTGGAGCATTGTAATGACAACCGCATGGCACATTGTGATCACATCGGTCATGGAGCATTGGGCTGACAAGCTCATAGAGCATTGTGATGACAAGTGTCATGGAACATTGTGCTGACAAAGGCATGGAGCATTGTGATGCCAAGGGTCACAGAGCATTGTGATGAAAAGTTCATGGAACATTTTGGTGACAAATGTCACAGAGACTTGTGATGATGAGGGCATGGACCATTGTGATGACAAAGTCTTGAAGCATTGTGATGACTGGAGTCACGGAGCATTGTGATGACACGTGTCATGGAGCATTTTAATGACAAGTGCATGGAGCATTGTGATGACAGGGGCATGGAGCATCGGTCTGAAAAATTTCATGGATTATTGTCATGACAGTGGGCATTGCACATTGTGAATGCAAGGGCATGGAGCACTGTGAAGAAAAGGTCATGGAGTATTGTGAAATCAGGTGTCAGGGAGCATTGTGATGACCTATGTCATGGTGCATTGTGATGACAATGGCATGGAGCATTGTGATGACAAGTGTCATGGAGGATTGTGATGACAAAGGTAAAGGAGCATTGTGATGAAAAGCGCTTGGAGCACTGTGATGAGAAGTGTCATGGAGCATTGTAATGACAAGGGCATGGAGCATTGTGATGACCAAGGCCACTGAGAATTTTGATGCCAACTTCGTGAAACATTGTGATGACAAGCACATGGAACTTGCTATGACAGGTGTCATGGAGCATTGTGATGACAAGTGCATGGATAATTGTGATGACAATAGCATGTAACTTTGTGAAGAGAAATGTCATGGAGCATTGTTTTGACAAGCTCGTGGAGAATTGTGATGACAAAGGACATGGAGCACTGTAATGACCAGGGCATTAAGCATTGTGATTGCAAGACCGTGGAGCATTGTGATGAGAAGGTCAAGGATAATTGGGATGACGAGCGTCATGGAGCACTGTAATGACAAGGGAAATGGAGCATTTTGATGACAGGTGTCATGGATCATTTTGATGAGAGGGGTCATGGAGCATTCTGATGACAAGCTTGTGGAGTATTGTGATGACACTGGCAGGGAGCATTGTGATGAAAAGGGCATGGAGCATTGTGATGAAAAAGGCATGGAACCTTTTCATGACAGGGTTCAAGGAGCATTCTGACGACAAGTGTCAGGGAACATTGTGATGACAAGTGTATTGAGCATTTTGATGAAAAATTTCATGCAGCATTGTGATGACAGGCATCATGGAGCGTTGTGATGACAAGTGTTATGGAACATTGTGATCACAAGGGTTTGGAGCATTGTGATGACAGAGATCATGGATCATTTTCATTTCAAGGAGCATGGAACATTGTGATGACCAGGGCATGAAGCAATGTGAACCCAAGGTTCACCGAGGATTTTGATGACAATGGGAATGGAGTATTGTGATGTCAAGTGCATGGAGCATTGTGATGACAATGTCATGAAGCATTTTGCTGACAAAGGCATGGAGCATTTTGATGACAAGAGTCATGGAGCACTGTGATGCCAAGCATCACGGAGAATTGTGATTACAGGGGTCATGGAGCATTGGGATCACAAGGGCATGGATCATCGTGGTGACAAGGGTCATGGAGCATTTTGATGACAAGATTCCCCGATCATTGTGTTGTCAGGGGTCATGGAGCATTGTGATGACAGTGGTAATGGAGCATTGTGATGAGAAGGTCATAGAGCATTGGGCTAAAAATATTCATGGAGTATTGTGAAGGTGGGGGTCATAGAGCATTGTGATGACAAGGGAATGGAGCATTGTGATGAGATGGTACTGAAGCACTGTGATAAGAAAATATTGGAGCCTTGTATTGACGAGTCTCATGGAGCATTCTGATGAAAAGGGGCATGGAGAATTGTGATTACATGGGTCTTCGAACATTGTGAAGAAAAGGGCATGGATCATTGTGATGAAAAAGTCATGGAGCCTTGTCATGACTGGGTTCAAGGAGCATAATGACGACAAGTGTCAGGGAGCATTGTGATGACAAGTGTATTGAACATTGTGATGACAAAGGTCATGGAGCATTGTGATGAGAAGACCATGGATAATTGTGATGACGAGCGTCATGGGGCATTGTGATGACAAGTTTTAGGGAACACTGTGATCACAAGGGTTTGGAACATTGTGATGACAGAGGTCATGGAGCATTTTGATTTCATTGTAATGAAAATAGCATGAAACATTATGATGATGGGCATGGTTCATTGTGATGACAGGGTTCATGGAGCACGGAGATGAAAAGGGGCATCGAGCATTGTGATTAAAGGGGTCTTGGAGCATTGTGATGAGACGTTCATGGAGCATTTGTCTGAAAATGTTCATGGAGAATTGTGATTACAGGGGTCATGGAGAACTGTGATGACAAGGGCATGGATCATTGTGATGACAAGTGTCATGGAGCATTTTGATGACAAGAGTCCCGGATCATTGTGTTGTCAGAGGTCATGGAGGGTTGTGATGACATTGGTCATGGAGCATTGTGATGACAGGTGTCAAGGAGCACTGTGATGAGAATGTCATGGATCACTGTGCTGAAAATGTTCATGAAGTATTGTGATGACAGGAGTCATGGAGCATTGTGATGACAAGAGAAAGGAGCATTGTGATGACAAGGTCCTGGAGCATTGTGATGAGAAAACCAGGGAGCCTTGTGATGACATTCTCATGCAGCATTCTAATGAAAATGGGCATGGAGCATTGTGATTACAGGGGTCGTGGAGCATTCTGATGACAAGGGAATTGTGCATTGTGATGAGAAAGCCATGGAGCATTCTGAAGACATGTATCATGGAGCTTTGTGAAGACAAGGACATGGAGCCTTGTGATGACAAGGCTGTGGAACATTGTGATGACTGGGATCATGGAGCATTGTTATGACAGTGGTAATGGAGCATTGTGATGACAAGGCCATGGGGCATTGGTCTGAAAAGTTTCATGGATTATTGTGATGAGAGTGGGCCTGGAGCACTGTGATGACAAGGGCCTGGAACACTGTGGTACAGGGTTCATGGAGGACTGTAATGACAAGGGCATGGAGCATTGTTATGAGAAGGGCATCGAACATTGTGATGACAAGCGTCATGGACATTTGTGATGACAAGGGCATGGAGCAATGTGATGAGAAGGTTCCTGGAGCATTGTGATGACAATGACATGGAGCATTGTGATGCCAAGGGTCATTGAACTTTGTGATGACAAAACTTACGGAGCATTTTGATGACATGTGTTATGGAGCATTTTGAGGTCAGGGGTCATGGAGCACTGTGATGATAAGTGCATACAGTATTGTGATGACAGGGGTCATGGAACATTGTGATGAGAAGGGTGAGGGAGTATTGTGATGACTAGTTATGGAACAGTGTGATATCAGTGGTGACAGAGCATTTTGATGAGAAGTGCATGGAGCACTGTGATGACAAGCTGGTGGAGCATTTGTTGACAAGCGCATGGAGCATTGTGATGACAAGTGTCTTTGTGTATTGTGCTGAGAAAGGCATGGAGCATTGTGATGACAAGGGTCATGGAGCATTGTGATGAAAAGTTCATGGAGCATTGTGGTGACAGGTCACAGAGCCTTGTGATGACGAGGGCACTGACCATTGTGATCACAAAGATCATGAAGCATTGTGATGAATGGAGTCACGGAGCATTGTGATGACAGCGGCCATGGAGCATTGGGATGTCAAGGGCATGGAGCATTGTGATGACAGGGGCATGGAGCATTTTGATGGTAAAACCCTGAAGCATAGTGATGAGAAGACCTTGGGTAATTGTGATGACGAGCATCATGGAGCACTGTACTGACAAGGGGCATGGAGCATTGTGATGACAGGTGTCAGGGAACATTGTGATGACAGAGGTCATGGAGCATTGTGATGACAAGGGCATGGAGCATTGTGATGACAAGGGCTTGGAGCATTGTGATGACAAGTGTCATGGAGCATTGTGATGACAATGGCATGGAGCATTGTGATGACAACGTCATGGATTATTGTTAAGATAGGTGTCAGGGAGCATTGTGATGACATATGTCATGTTCCATTGTGATGCCAATGACATGGAGCATTGTGATGTCAAGTGTCATGGAGGATTGTGATGACAAAGGTAAAGGAGCTTTGTGATGACAGGGGCATGGATCATTGTGATGACAAGGGTTTGGAGCATTGTGATGACAAGTGTCATGGAGCATTGTGATGACATTGGCATGCAGCATTGTGATGACAAGGGACATTGAGAATTTTTATAACAATGTCATGAAGCATTGTGATGACAAGCATATGGAGCTTGCTATGACATGGGACAGGGAGCATTGCGATGACAAGTGCATAGAGAATTGTGATGACAAAAGCATTTAACATTGTGATGAGAAGTGTCATCGAGCATTGTGATGACAAAGAGGTGGAGAATTGTGATGACAAGGGACATGGAGCATTGTGATGACCAGGGCATGGAGCAAGGTGATGGCAAGAGGGTGGAGCATTGTGATGAGAAGGCCATGGATAATTGTGATGACGAGCATCATGGAGCATTATGATGACAAGAGCCGTGGAGCATTCTGACATAAGATATCACTTATGAAGGAAATGTAAACATGGCTACACATGAACAGAATTAGGAAAGAGAACAGAGTCTAACATTTAGAAAACTTACTTATGCCTGCTTAAGGGGAAAGGAGAGGTGGGGAGAAGAACAAAACCACAGTTTGATATTAGCACAGGTACAGTTGCATAATCCAAATACAGAAGAGACAAGACCTACTCCTTCCTCAGTGAACGGGACTCAACAGCCCTATTCCCGCAGAGGAATATATCTGACTAGTAAGAATCTTAACACCTACGTATTGATATGTCTCCATAAGGGAATCAAGTGTGTCTAGACCGGCATAAACACGTCAGTGAAAATCAGCTCAACCTCATAATATAAATGAATTTCAAAAACAAAACAAAAAAAGAGCGAAATTCTAACACAATTCCTTCAGGTGTTCTGATGAAACCTGGAATGACCCTATCTATAATGACAGCTGGATGAGACATAAGGCTGGACACTTGGGACTGAGAGGATTGGTGAGATTGGATGAGAAAATGCAGACCGTTTAAAGCAATAATGCATGCCACCAATTCCATGGGTCCCAAGTCGACAGGTAAAAGGGAATATCACTACAGTTATAACATGTATGGGAAACATAGAGAATGGACACACTGTGAATACGAAAGGATTCTAAAACTCAACTAATAGTCCCTATCCTGGTGCTCCAGTTTGAGTTTCCAACTGCTTTATTATCAATCTCCCAACTGGAGAGACAGCCCCTTTAACCTCCTGGTTCTCACAGGTTGCCAATTTGGCAGAGGATGAAAGGGAAGAGGGAGAACCAATGAGAGAGTAACTGTTAGGCATTTGGACGGGCACATGTCACTCTAATTTCCCCTCAGGAAGAAATATTAACCAAAGTCTCAGTCAGCTGCCAGGAACCAGTACAGGTCCTCAACCAAAATTGTGGATTTGCTGTCAGCTTACAAAAAACGAGTTGAAAAATGGAGCCCTGGGGCACAGCAATTCAAGAAATGGCAGCATAATGAACGACAACTATCGTCCAAAAATCTTTTGAGGGATGGCAATGAGGCGGACTTGAAAACGAGGCACAATAGCATGAAACAAATTTCAAGAGGTACTTTGGAGTTGCCTTTTAAGCACAGCAAGAGGGGCTCACTGTCGACAATGATGCACTTGGCAAAAAAGTGCATATGAGTTTCCTCCAGAATATATTCAGGAGAAAATGCATATGACCTTTTTGGCCAAGCAAGCAAGCGGGCAATGCAAATCTGCACTACAAAGCAGTATCACTTCCCACTGGAAAAAAGGGACATTTGCAAAATGTGTAAAAACTAGAAAGGCAACACAGGCCCTCAAGAACAGGGAGCCTAGTTATGCTGATGGGCGGGATGTAAATTGCCAACTGCCTCTCTGGAGGAATGCATTGTGTTCCCCCAAAAAAGTAAACAACAGAACTACAAAGCCAAGTGCACTTCCAGTCTAGGGAATATACCTTGGGAAAACTGAAAATCAATAAGACAGAGCCACCCCAAAATTTAGGGCTGCACTGCTAACAAGAACCTCAACTTGGGTACACCTGAAATATCCCAGGAAAGACAAAATTGGTTCAAGAAATTGTGGTACTTACGTATGATGGAATATCTCTCAGCCATGAAATCAATGTCATAAGGCCAGTAGCAGCAAAATGAGTGGATTCAGGTACGATGATTCTACGTGAAATAAGTCATAGAGAAATAGAAACTTATCATAAGATATCACTTATGAAGGTCCTGTAAACATGGCTACACATGAAATGAGTTAGGAAAGAGAACAGAGTATTACATTTAGAAAACACTATTATGCCTGCTAAGTGTAAAGGAGAGGTTTGGTGATGCATAAAACCAGAGTTTGATATTAGTACAGGTACCGATCCAAAAACCCAATTCTGAATATACAAGACCTACCCTCTCCTCAGTGAAAGGGACTCAAAACCCCATATTTCCCACAGAGAAATATATCTGACTAGTAAGAATCTTAAAACCTATGTATTGATATGTCTCTGTAATGGAATCAAGTGTGTCTAGACAGGCATATACATGGCAGTGAGAATCAGCTCACACCCACTATAAAAAGGAATTTCAAAAACAAAACAAAAAAACAGGGAAATTCTTCACTATTCCTTCAGGGGCTCTGATGAAACGTGGAATGACCCTATCTACAACGACAGCTGGATGTGGCATAAGGCTGTACACGTGGGTCTGAGAGGATTGGTGAGATTCGGTGAGCAAATGCAGACCATTTAAAGCAATAAAGCGTGGCACACATTCCAAGGGTCCCAACTCTCCAGGTTGAAGGCAATATTACTACAGCTAAAACATGTACAGAAAACCTAGAGAATGGACACACTTTGAATACGAAAGGTTTCTGAAACTCAACAATAGTCCCTCTTCTGGTGCTCCGGTTAGAATTTCCAACTGCTTTACTATCAGTCTCCTAACTTGGAGAGACAGACCCTTTAACATGCTTGTTAGCACAGGTTGCCAATTTGGCAGAGGATAAAAGGGAAGAGGGAGAACCAATGAGAGAATAGCTGTTAGGCATTTGGACGGGCACATGACACTAAAATTTCCTGGCAGGAAGAAGAATTAACCAAAGTCTCAGCCACCCGCCGGGAACGAGTATAGGTCCTGAAACAAAATTTTGGACTTGCGGTCAGCCTACAAAAAACGAGTTGAAAAATGGAACTCAGGCCACTGCAATTCACAAACTGGCAGAGTAATAAAGGACAACTATCGTCTAAAAATCTGTTGAGGGAAGGCAACGAGGTGGACTTGAAAGCGAACCAGAATAGCAGGAAACAGATTTCCAGAGGTACATTGGAATCGCCTTTAAAGGACAGGAATTGGGGCACAACTTCGACAATGATGCACTTGGCCAAAAAGGGCGTATGCGTTTTCTCCTTAATACATTCAGGAGAAAACGCATACACCCTTTTTTGCCAAGCAAGCAAGCGGGCAATGCAAAGCTGCACTACAAAGAAGTATCACTACCCACCAGTCAAAACGGACATCGCAAAATGTGGGAAAACCAGAAAGGCAAGACATGCCCTGGAGAACAGGGAGCCTAGTTATGCTGATGGGCAGGATGTAAATTGCCAACTGCCTCTCTGGAGGAGTGCATTCTGTTCGCTAAAACAAGTAAAAAACAGAGCTACAGACCGGAGGGCACTTCCAGTCTATGGAATATATCTTGGGAGAAATGAAAATCAATAAGACAGAGCCACCCCAAAATTTAGGGCTGCTCTGCGTACAAGAACCTCAACTGGGGTACACCATAAATGTCCCAGGAAAGACAAAAATTGTTCAAGAAATTCTGGTACTTACGTATGATGGAATATCCCTCAGCCATGAAATCAATGTCATAAGGCGAGTAGCAGCAAAATGAGTGGATTCAGGTACGATGATTCTAAGTGAAATAAGTCACAGAGAAAGAGAAACGTATCATAAGATATCACTTATGAAGGTCCTGTAAACATGGCTACACATGAACTGAGTTAGGAAACAGTACAGAGTAACGAATCTTATCATAAGTTATGACTCATAGCGGGAATGTAGACATGGCTACACATGAAATGAATTACAAACACAACAGAGTCACACATTTAGAAAACAATCTTCTACCTGCTTAAGGGGAAATGCGAGGTGGGGTAATGCATAAAACCACAGTTTTAAATTAGCACAGATACCGATACATAAACCAAGTATGTAATAGACAACACCTACTCCCAGCACAATGAACTGGAGTCAACACCCCCTATTCATTGCAGAGGAATATATCTGACTTTAAGAATTTTAAAACATATGAATTCTCATGTCTCCATAAAGGAATCATGTGTGTGTATAATGGCATGAACACTGCACTGAAATTCAGCTAAACCCCCTGTATAAAAATAAATTTCAAAAGCAAAATGCAAAAACAGCGAAACAGAGAGAAATTCTTAAAAATTACGTTCAGGGCCTGTGATGCAACGTGGATTGAACAACTTTACACCCACCTCTGGATGAGACATAAGACTGGACACTTGGAGCTGACAAGATTGCTGAGGTTGTGTGAGCAAAAGAACACCACTTAGAGCAATACTTTGTGCTACCCATTCTAGTGGTCCCAACTCTCCAGGTTTAAGGGAATCTTCCTACAGTTAAAAATGCATGGGAAACCCAGTGGTTGGTACACTGTGTAATCGGGAAAGTTTTCTAAAAGGTACCTCATTTTTCCTTTCATCGTGCTGGGATTTGCCATTCCATCTGCATTACTGAAAATCTCCCCACTTGGAGTTTCAGCGGCTTTACCCTCCTGTTATGCACAGTTTGCAAATTGTGCAGAGGATGAACAGGAAGAGGGGAAACAAATGAGAGATTAGCTGTAGGTGTTTGCATGGGCACATGTCTCTCTAGTTTCACCTCAGGAAGAAGAATTAACCAAAGGCTCAGCCTGCAGCCCCGGAACCAGACTAGGGCCTAAAGCCATCCTTCAGTATTGCAGCCAGCTCACAAATAGGCGATTTGAAAAATGGAAATCAAGGGCACAGCAATTCACAAACTTGCAGAGTTATAAGGGACAACTATCATCCAGAAATATATTGAGGTAAGGCAGTGAAGAGGATTTGAATGCAAGGCAGAATTTAAGGAAACAGATTTCAAGAGGTGGATTGGAGTCATCTTAAAAGCACATGAAAAGTGACAGATCTTCGACAATGATGTCCTTGGCCAAAAAGGGAGTATGTGTATTTTCTTTAATATATTCAGGAAAAAAATGCATATGCCCTTTTTGGCCAAGCAAGCCATCAGGCATTGCAAATCCATACTACATAGAAGTGTCACTTACCTCCGGTCAAAAGGGCCATCCGCAAATAGTGTAAAAACCACAAATACAAGAGAGGCCATGGAGAAAAGGGAGCCTGGTTACGCCGATGGACAGAATGTAAATTGTCAACAGCCTCTCTGGAGAAATGTATGTTGTTTTCTAAAACAGAGGTACAGAGCATAGCACACTTCCACTCATGGGCGTGTATTTTGGGAAAACTAAAAATCCACAACATACAGCCACCCCAAAATTTATGGCTGCTATGTTTACAAGAACCTCGACTTTGGTACACTTTAAATACACCAGAAAAGGATAAAAAATAATGGATAAAGATGTTGTGGTACTTATATACAATGGAATGTCACTCAGACATAAAATCAATGTCATAAGGCAAATAGCAGCATAGTGAGTGGCTTTAGGTACGATGATGCTAAGTGAAATGAGCCACAAAGAAAAAGAAACTTATTGTAATATATCACTTCTACAGGGAATGTAAACATGGATACACATGAACTGAATTTCAAAAGAGAACAGAGTTACACATTTAGAAAACACACTTATGCCTCCTTAAGGGGAAAGGTGACGTGGGGTGATGCGTAGAAGCAGAGTTTGAAATTAGCACAGATACCATTCCATATACCAAATATGTAATAGACAAGACCTACTCCTTTCTCAATGAACTGGACACAAAACACCCTATTCACTGAAGAGGAATATGACTGACTGCTAATAATCTTGAAACCTATGTATTTATATGTCTCCATAATGGAATCAAGTGTATGTAGATTGGCATAAACACAGATCAATGGAACAGGACAGAAAGCTCAGAGATAAACCTACATACCTATGGCTATCTCATCTATGACAAAGGAGATAAGGAGATACAATGGAGAAAAGACAGTCTCTTCAGTAATTGGTGCTGGGAAAACAGGACCACTACACATAAAAGAATGAAATTAGGACACTCCATAACACGATACACAAAAATAAACTCTAAATTGATTAGAGATCTAAATATAAGACCAGACACTATAAAACACTTAGAGGAAACCATAGGCATAACACTCTATGACATAAATCACAGCAAGATCCTTTCTGACCCACCTCCTAGAGAAATGGAAATAAAAACAGAAATCAACAAATGGGACCTAATGAAACTTAAAAGCTTTTACACAGTACAGGAAAACATAAACAAGATGCAAAAACAACCCTCAGAATGGGAGAAAATATTTTCAAATGAAGCAATTGACAAAGGATTAATCTCCAAACTTTACAAGCACCTCATGTAGCTCAATATCACAAAAACAAACAACCCAATTCAAAAACGGGCAGAAGACCTAAATAGACATTTCTCCAAAGAAGATATACAGATTACCAAGAAACACATGAAAGGATGCTGAACATCACTAATCATTAGAGAAATGCAAATCAAAACTACTGTGAGGTATCACCTCACAGCAGTCAGAGTGGCAATCATCAAAAAAAATCTACAAAACAATAAATGCTGGAGAGGCCTTTATTGGAGAAAAGGGAACACACTTGCACTGTGGGTCGGAATGTAAATTGATATGGGCACAAGGGAGAACAGTACAGAGGTTCCTTTAATTAACTAACAATAGAAGTACCAAACGACACAACAATCCAACTACTGTGCATTTGCCTTGCGAAAACCATAATTCAAAAAGAGTTATGTACAAAAATGTTCATTTCAGCTCTATTTACAATAGCCAGGACATGGAAGCAACCCAAGTGTCCATCGAGAGATGAATGGATAAAGAAGATCTGGCACATATATACAATGGAATATTACTCAGCCATAAAAAGATGCAAAACTGACTTATTTGTCCTGAGGTGGATGGACTTAGAATCTGTCCTACACAGTGAAGTAAGTCAGAAAGGGAAAAACAAATACTGTATGTTAACAGAGATATACGGAATCTAATGAGGAAAAAAAAAAGATTTTGAAGAACATAGTGGCAGGACAGGATTAAGGACACAGAAGTAGAGAAAGGATTTGAGGACACCGGAAAGGGGATGGTTAAGCTGGGACGAAGTGAGAGAGTGGCATGGACATAAATACTTTACCAAATGTAACACTGATAGCTAATGGGATGCTGCCACATAGAAGAGGGAGATCAGCTTGGTGCTTTGTGACCACCTAAAGGGGTGGGATATGGAGTGTGGGAGGGAGATGCAAGAGGGAGGGGATCTGGTGACATTTGTATATGTATAGCTGATTCACTTTCTTATACAGCAGAAACAAACACTCCATTGTAAAGCAATTATACTCCAATAAACGTGTAAAAGGAAAAAAAAAAGAAAGCCCAGGGATAAACCTACACACCTATGGTCAACTAATCTATGACAAAGGAGGCAAGACTATACAATAGAGATAAGACAGTCTCTTCAATCTGTGGTGCTGGGAAATATGGACAGCTACATGTAAAAGAATGAAATTAGAAAACTCCCCAACACCATCCATAAAAATATATTCAAAATGGATTAGAGACCTTAATGTAAGACTGGACAGTATAAAACTCTGAGAGGAAAACTTATGAAGAATACTCTGACCTAAATCACAGCAAGATCTTTTTTGATCCACCTCCTATACTAATGAAATAAAAAAGAAAACTAAACAGCTGGGACCTAATGAAACGTAAAAGCTTTTGCAAAGCAAAGGAAACTACAAACAAGATGAAAAGACAACCCTCAGAATGGCAGAAAATATTTGCAAACGAATCAATGGACAATTGCTTAATCTCCAATATATATAAACAGCTCATGCAGCTCAATATTAATAAAACAAACAACCCAATACAAAAATGGAAGAAGATCTAAATAGACATTTATTCCAAGAAGACATAGAGATGGCCAAGACACACATGAAAATCTGCTCAACATCACTAATTATTAGAGAAATGGAAATCGAAACTACAATGAGGTATCACGTCACACCTGTTAGAATGGACATCATCAGAAAATCTACAAACAACAAATGCTGGAGAGGGTGTGGAGATAAGGAACCTTCTTCCACTATTGTTGGGAATGTAAATCAATACAGTCTCTATGGAGAACAGTATGGAGGTTCCTTTAAAAACTAAAAATAGAATTACCATATAATCCAGCAATCCCACTACTGCGCATATACCCAGAGAAAACTATAAATCAAAAAGACACATTCACCATAATGTTCATTGCAGCACTATTTACAATAGCCAGGTAATGAAAGCAACCTAAGTGCCCACAGACAGACGAATGGATAAAGATGTGGTACATATATACAATGGAATATTACTCAGCCATACATAGGAATGAAATTAGGTCATTTGTAGAGACCTTGATGGATCTAGAGACTGTCATACAGAGTGAAGTAAGTCAAAAAGAGAAAAACAAATATTGTATATTAATGCATATATGTGGAACCTAGAAAAATGGTACAGGTGAACCGGTTTGCAGGGCAGAGATAGAGACACAGATGTAGAGAACAAACATATGTACACCAAGGGGGGAATGCCATGTGAGGGTGGTTGTGGGATGAATTGGGAGACTGGGATTCACATGTGCACACTTATATGTATAAAATAGGTATACAATAAGAACCTGCTGTATAAAAGAAAGAAATAAATTTTAAAAAAATTAAAAATAAATAAAAAACATTTAATTAAAAAAAACAGAAAAAAATTATTTCCCTTCATATAGACCTCTTTATATTAATGCATTATTTCCATGTTTATATTTGTAAATTAAAAAAAAGAGGAATAAATAAAATCTACCTTGAACCAAAAAGAAAAAAATAAAGAAAAAAAAAAACAGAACCTACCAGTTATACAGAGGAAAATTGTATCAGGTCACTTGCTCCAGTGGTAAAAATTCTTAAGTTGGTCAGAGGTGTGAAATCGTCTCCCATGCAGTCACCAGCGCTCCCCCCCACAAGGAGCATCCTCATTGCAAAGCTGGGGGACATTGTCGAGGCGTCTGTGAGTAAATGTTAGCTGAGCCCCAGTCCTGCTGCAGCTGAACTCTTCCCAACCTTTCCAGGTAAAACACCTGAATATGTACAAGAAATTGCAAGCCTAGAGGAAGGGCTGTGGAGTCACACAAGCGACAGCACATAGGCCGACTTGGTGCCTGCAGGCCAGCCAGGATGGTCCTGGCCCCAGATGCTCTTCTGGAAGCTTTCCATTTCCCTGCCTGAGATACCCCTCCTGCCACGTACCCCACTGCTTTTTTACTTCCTCACCTCTGCCTGGGGAGAAATTCCAGCAGCAGGTATGGGTGACACATCCTCTTCTTTAGCAGGTGGCAGCCTGGCAACTCCTGCAGAAAGTCCAGCAGAGCCCCCCTCAAACTGGGCCACCCACAAAGCCACGGCCCCTCACTCCCTCCCACCACACCAGCCCCGGCACTGCTGACGGGGCAGAGAATATGGCGCCAGGCACAGCAACAGGATCTCTTGCTGACTGGAGAGGTGTTTATATTGACCTCAACCCAGGCACACCTAGGGAGGGCGGGCAGGCAGTGTCAGGCTGCCCAAATCAGCCAATCCTCAGCCCTCAGGGGCTCACAGTTGCAGAAAATGAACCTTGCTAAACAGGCCAGGCCCAAGGAACAGGTGTGGGCTCCTGAGAGTCAGGATAGACAAGGGGCTGCAGCTGCAGGTGGTTTTCTTATCATTTTATCTGTTCTATGAGTGGAAAACAAATTCAAGAAGACCCTATCCTAATGAGAGGAACCCAGGAGCCAGGGAGAGGAGTGATGGTGGGTGGAGACAGAGGCCTGGTGCCCTGGCTGCAGTGGAAGTGTCTGGAAGACCAGGCAGAGAGAGGCTGCACAGAGTGATACCCAGGGTCACAGACCTGTCAGAGCTGCTGTTTGTTAGTTCAAGTCCTGCTCTGAAATGTTCTGTGTCAGCTGTGAGCGACAGGTGAGCTGGGGGTTCTCTGCAAGGTGGGCTATGTGCACAGTTCCTGTGTTTCCATCCCTGCTGGGGTACCGGCCCAAGGGAGCTCTGTATCCTGGGAAGGGCCTGACTAGGAGAGCCCCATGGGCTTCTGAGTAGCTGCACAGGTGAGCTCCATACCCTGGGAGGGACTTGACCACGAGAGCCCCGTGGGCTGTGGGGGTGGGCGGCGCAGCCCAGGTGAGCTCCATATCCTCGGATTGGCCTGACCACGAGAGCCCCATGGGCTGCTGGAGACCTGGTAAAGTATATCAGGACAGTCAGTGAAGCCACCGAGGATATACATCCAGTAGCTCCTATTTCCTACACCCTGCTGGTCATTCTACCATCCACCAGGCCATGGCATTCTGTATTAGACGTCAATGATGACTTCTTCTGTATTCCATTCATCTCAGAGTCACAAGAACTTTTGGCTTGTGAGTGGCAGGACACAACATGCAACAAAAGCAATAATGCTGGGCCGTCCTGCCCCAATGGTTCAAAAATCCCCACACCATCATTGGGGAAATGCCCTCTAAAGACCTAAAAGTTCTACCTCTGTAAAAGGGAACCCTCCTTCAATATGCAGATGACATTCTGATCGCCAGGCCTACTAAAGACGCCTCTGAACTACCTAGCCAAGAAAGGATAAAAGGTGTCCAAGGAAAAGGCTCAATTATCCCAGGCTAAGGTGACATGCCTGGGCTTCATTCTCACAGATATTCGGAGAAACACATCCCAGGATAGAGAAGAAGCCATTTGCAGCCTTACCTCTTCTAAAACTGGAAGACAGGGGCTTCCCTGGTGGCGCAGTGGTTGAGAGTCCGCCTGCCGATGCAGGGGACAAGGGTTCGTGCCCCGGTCCGGGAAGATCCCACATTGCTGCGGAGCGGCTGGGCCCGTGAGCCATGGCCGCTGAGCCTGCGCGTCCGGGGCCTGTGCTCCACAACGGGAGAGGCCACAACAGTGAGAGGCCTGCGTACCGCAAAAAAAAAAAAAAAAAAAAAAAAAAACTGGAAGACAGCTTAGGGGTTCCTGGGGAGGCCAAGGTTTTATGCATCTGGATCCCTAACTACAGTCTAATAGCTTGGCCTCTACATGAAACACTGACATGAAATGATGATGATTCTTTTGAATAGAATCCAGAAGCAGCCATTCAAGAATGGAAAGAGCAGTCAATTCAGACCCTTGCCCAGGAACTCCCTAATTTAGCTAAACCCTTTGACCTTTACATACCCGGTCAAAGGTTAAGCGCCCTTGGAGCCTTAGTGCAAAAACTGGGACCACTTGAAATGGAGCAACACAAGAATGCCCTTCAGGTATGAATAACTATGGTCACCAAGGCCTTTGCCCACTGCACCATCAGGCCAGGATACTGGGGTATCTAAAAAGCTGGAAATCAGCAGCCCGCAAAGCCAGCTCCCTCCTAAGGGAAAAGGAACCCACGAGGTGATCCTAACCACCCATCATGCCCTGAAGTTGCAGGGGTCGCGCTGCGGACACACTGACTTGAGTGAGGAGGCCCTCCAACTCCATCCTCCAGAGAGACAAACGGGGGCAATGGGCCCCCAAGATGACTCGTGTGACCATCACTTGACCTGGAGTTTCTCTCAGAAAACAAGTCTGTGCCCCGAAAGAGCAGACTACTGCTTGCAGGACTTACTGCACCCAGACGGGATCTAACAAGCTTGGCGCAGGAAACGTATATCACGATTTCACCATAGAAAACCCTACAGACACCGCGGTGATGGTGGCCAATATGACCGGCTGGACTGCTGGCTACTTCAAAAGGCTGTTAACTCAGTGGACGTCATGGTCCTGGATCACCACCGACCCTGGACTGTCTGGGAGTTGAGCGGGCAGGGCTTTGACACATGGTGCTGTTTGTACATTAATTCAGGGACCTAATTAAAGAAAGCACAGACTACTGGTCAGAGCATCTAGGCTGGCAAATCCGTCAGCTTAAGTTCACCGAACAAATGTGGGGTGGGGTGAAACCTGCCACAGCAGCATCTCTGTGCGTCTCTTTCCAGGACCATTAAAGGTCATTAGAATCTATAACACTTCCAATGCTGGTGCTCAGGTGGACGAGCAGTGAGGCAGGAGGGCTTGGGACAATCAACCTCACCTGGAGGCTGCTCGGGAGAAATTTTGCCCCTCCCCCCGTGTATGAGGGCTCCAACCTCAGCATGAAGCAGTTACAAAAGAGGTGTCTGCACCCTCAGCACCCCAAGAATGAGCAACGGGACAAAAAGCAGAGGAGGTGTTCGTCTCCGGCAACGTTCATTAAAAATCCCTGTTAGATAAAAAGAGAATCTGGGCAATAAAATAAAGTCTAACCTGTTTTTCCTTTGTGCTTTGTCTAATTTCATGTGCTCCTGGGGTTCCGCATGCAGAGTTCCCACACCCGGCACTTCAGACCCGATTTCCTAGTGCAGAATGGCTGGGTCGACACCTCAGCTAGCGGGGTCCCTCGCAGACTCTGCGAAATAGAGCCTGAGCTGCAGCCAACCCAGCCCTCGAGAGCTCCATCCCCTCCCTCCTGCTGACGCTGCTGGGATCCCTACACAGCAGCCCAGCCCACAGCCCGTGGGGGAGTGCACACTCTCACCTCTCCATTCTGTTTTCAAAATATAAAGTTTCCTTTGCTTCTGAACCAAACTCAGTCTTGATCTGTTGGCTCCAATGACACTGGGCACGGGGACTCCTGTTGTGGTCCACTCTGGAGGATCAGTAACAGAAATTGAGAATATTGTAACTTCAATGAACAGATGTGTGAGCCAAACTGTAGTCAACCTAGAGCAGTGTATAAGGTTCGGGTAAAATAAGATGTTTCTAAGACTTACATCTGATATTACCATCACTTTATTATAGGCAAGTTTAGTGAAGACATCTGTCTTATTAGTCAGGTCAACATTAGAGAAATGAAGTGATTTATTCCCAAGGATGTACATCGAATACTCTTGGCTGAAGCTTTAATCTTGTTTTGAATGCTTTTCCATTGAAAATGATACCTCGCTTTCAGCCTCCCCATTTCTGAGTAGTATAAAATCTTATAATTTATTATTACCAAAGGGGAAAGGTAGGAGAAGGGATAAATTAACAGTTTGGGATTAACACATACACACTGCTATGTATAAAACAGATCATCAACAAGGAACTACTGTATAGCACAGGGAACTACACTGAATATTTTGCAATAACCTATAAGGGGAAATAATCTGAAAAAGAATAGATATTTTTATTGACATCATCTATCAATGACAGATAAAATGTAACCTAAGCAAGGACAATGGTGAGCACTTCTGACTCTGAAGATTTCAATCATCTAAAGTTTGGACTCTGCCTATTTCCCAAGGCCCTTAATGGACAGATATGTAGCCATAGCTTAAAAATTCCCCAGTTTGGTGTTCAGGGAGGCACTGATTTGGAAAACTCCCTGGTGTTCTCCTTACATGCACGGGACCATTCCTACGACTAAAACATGCCTGTCACACCTAGAGGATGGTACACCGTTTGATCGGAAATAGTTTGGAAAAGGCACCTCATCTCCTCATCGCCTGGTTCTCGGGTTCACCCCTCCAGCATCTTTCCTAACAATCTCCTCAATTGGGGATATTAGCACCGTCAACATCCTGTTGAACACAGTTTGGAATTTGTCCAGAGGATGAAGTGGAAGGATGAGAAAAATTTAGAGACAAATCCTAGGTGTTCGGACAGGCACATGCCACTCTAATTTCCAATACGGAAGACAAATTCATCAAAGGCTAGAATTGCCCACGGAAACAGAATAGGGCTAGAGGAAATCCCGCTGTTTTGTGTCCAGTTTCCAAAAACACAAGTTGAAAAATGGAACTCAGGGGCACGAAAATTCATGAAACTGCAGAGTTGAAAATATCTATCGTCAAAAAATGTCTTGAGGTAAGTCACAGAAAAGGACTTGTAAGCAAGGGTGAGTGGCAGGAAACAGATTTGAAGAGGTGGAAAGGACTCCCCATTAAAACACAAGAAAAGGGGCTGAACATTGCCAATGATGCAGTTGGCCAAAAAGGGCGTATGCATTTTTTATGAATATATTCAAGTAAAGGCCATACACACATTTTATCCAACCAAACAGGTGGGCACTGGAAATCTATACTACAAAATATATCACTTCACATCAGTCAGAAGGGCCATCCACATAAAGTGTAAACACCGGAAATGCAGGACCGGGTGAGGAGAAAAGGGAGCCCTGTGAGGCTGATAGTGGAAATGTAATTTGCCAATGGCCACTCTGGAGAAATGTATTGTGTTTGCTAAAACATCTAAAAAATGAGCTACAGAGCATAGGGCACTTGCACTCATGGGTGTATACCTTGGGAAAAACAAAAATCGACAGAAAACAGGCACCCCAACGTTTACCACCTCTCTGTTAAAAAGGGCCTCAACTTGGATATAACCTAAATGTCCCTGGAAGGATAAAATGGATAAAAGAGATGGGGTACTTATGTAGAGTGGAATATTACTCATCCAGAAATCAATGAAATAAGGCCAGTTGTAACAACTCTGGAGGAGATACATACGATCATTCTAAGTGACGTATGTCAGAAAGAAAAAGACACATATCATAAGATGTCACTTAAAGGTGGAATCAAAAATGGCTACACATGAAATAAATTACAAAACAGAAACATAGTCAAATATGTAGAAAATAGACATAAGGCTGCTAAATGGGAAAGGTGGGGAAGGGTGAGGTATTATCCAGGAGGTTGAAATTAGTAAAGATACCATTCCAAGTACCAAATTGAATAACTGACAAGGCCTACACGGTACCTCAAAGAACTGCACTCAGCCCACTCAAGTCACAGGAAAATAATACATATGAATGGTAAGCATCTGAAAAAGAATTTATTGTTGTCTCACAGTACATGAATCAAGTGGATGCATAGCAGCAAAAAACAGAGCTTTGAAAATCAGCTGTAACCAATATAAAACTAAATTTAAAAATATGTATAAAAAGTGAGAGAGACAAAAATTCTTACAACTTTTGTTGAAGGGCTACGATGTAACATGTATTGAACACATGTAGACCCACAGCAGGATGATATATAAGGCTGGAAGCTATGCACGCTAAGACATGTTAGAGAGGCTGGGTGAGGAAATGCAGACCTTTTAAAGTAATACTGCCTGGTACCCATTCCATGGGTCCCAAATCTGCAGTTTCAAGGGAATCTTCTGACAGCGAAAACATGCCTGGAAAACCAAGATGAACGTACACTGTGTGCTCAGGAAAGGTGTCTAAAATGCACCTCATTTTTGAACTCCTGGTGCTGGGGTTCGCCATTCCAGCCCCATTACTAACAATATCCCCACTTGGAGAATCAGCACCTTTAACCTCCTGTTTCACACAGTTTGCAATTTCTGCAGAGGATAAACGGGAAGAGGGGGAAACAATGAGAGACTAGCTGTAGGAGTTTTGACAGGCACATGTCACTCTAATTTCCCATTAGGAAGAAGAATTAACCAAAGGCACAGCCTGCCTCCCCAGAACCAGAATAGGGCCGGAAGCAATACAATGGTTTGGCGGCCAGCTCACAAAAAATGCTAGTTGAAAAATGGAGCTCAGGAGCAGACAATTCAAAGACCTGCAAAGTTATAAATGATAACCAACATGCAAAAATATATTCAGGTAAGGCAACAAAGAGGATCTGAATGAGCAGAAGAATTGCAAGAAACAGATTTCAAAAGGTAGATAGTACTCACAGTTAAAGCATATGAAAAGCAGCAGAATTTCTAAAATGATGCAGTTGGGCAGAAGGGTGTATGCGTTTTTTTCGTGAATATCTTCAGAAAAAAAACACATACAGAGTTTTTGGCCAAGCAAGCAAGCGGGAAAGGCAAGTCCGCTCAACAAAGAAGTCTCAATTTCCACTGCTCAGAAAGGCCATCCAAAAAATGTGTACAAACCAGAAATGCAGGAGAGGCCATGGAGAACACGGAGCCTGGTCATGCTGATGGGTGGGGTATAAATATCTAAGAGCCACTCTGAAGAAGTGTATGCTGTTTCCTAAAACATCTAAAATACAAAGCCCCCGAGCAAATGGGACTTCAACTCATGGGCATATGACTTGGGAAGACTAAATATCAACAAACAAAGGCACCCCAAAATTTAGGGCAGCTCTGCATACAAGAACCTCCACTTCGGTACACATAAAATATGCCAGGAAAAAGAGAAATGCATAAAGAATATTTGGTAATTTTGTACAACGGAAAATCACTCAGACGTGATATCAATGCCATAAGTCCAGTAGCAGCATAATGATTGGATTAAGGTACGATGATTCTAAGTGCAATAAGTCACACAGAAAAAGAATCTAATCATAAGATATCACTTATAGAGGTAATGTCAACATCACAACACATGAACTGAATTAGGAAAGAGAACAGAGTCTCACATTTAGAAAACACTCTTATGCCTGCTTAAGGGGAAAGTAGAGGTGGGGTGATTCATAAAACCAGAGTTTGATGTTAGCACAGGTACCATTCCATAAACCAAATACAGAATAGACAAGACCTACACTTTCCTCAGTGAACGGGACTCAACACCCCTATTCCACACAGAGGAATATATCTGACTAGTAAAAAATCTTAAAACCTATGTATTGATATGTCTCTGTAAGGGAATCAATTGTGTCTAGACCGGCATAAACACGTCCGTGAAAATCAGTTCAACCCCGTTATAAAAATGAATTTCAAAAACAAAACAAAATAACAGCGAAATTCTTACACAATTCTTTCAGGGGTTCTGATGAAACCTGGAATGACCCTATCTGCAAAGACAGCTGGATGAGACATAAGGCTGGACACCGGGGAATGAGAGGACTGGTGAGATTGGGAGAGAAAATGCAGACCCTTTAAAGTAGTAATGCATGCCACCATTCCATGGGTCCCAAATCCCCAGGTAGAAGGGAATATCACTACAGTTATAACATGTATGGGAAACCTAGAGAATGAACACACTGTTTTGGCGAAAGGTTTCTAAAAGTCTCCTAATTTTTCCTCTCCTTGTGCTCCAATTTGGCATTCCAACTGCTTTACTATCAATCTCCCAACTTTGGAGAGTCAACCCCTATAACCTCCTGGTTCGCACAGTTTGCTAATTGTGCAGAGGATGAAAGGGAAGAGGGAGAACCAATCAGAGAGTAGATGAAGGCATTTGGACGGGCACATGTCACTCTAATTTCCCTTTCAGGAAGAAGAATTAACCAAAGCCTCAGCCAACAGCAGGGAACCAGTATAGCCACCCCTGGAACCAGTATAGGTTCTGAAGCAATATTGTGGATTTGCGGTCAGCTCACAAAAATGGGATTTCAATATTGGAGCTCAGGGGCACAGAAATTCACAAACCTGCAGTTATAAAGAACTACTCAATTCTAAAAATCTGTTGAGGAAAGGCAAAGAAGTGGACTTGAATATGAGGCATAATTGCACAAAACAGATTTCAAGAGGGAAATTAGAATCGCCTTTAAAGCTCAGGAAAAGCATCACAACTTCGACAATGATGCGCTTGGCCAAAAAGGGCGTATGACTTTTCTCCTGAATATATTCAGGAGAAAACGCATACGCCCTTTTTGGCCAATCAAGCAAGCGCACAATGCAAATCCACACTACAAAGAATTGTCACTTCCAACCAGTAAAAAGGGATATCTGAAAATCTGTAAAAACCACAAAGGCAAGAGAGAGATGACAAGGGCATGAAGCAATATGATCCCAAGGGTCATGGAGGATTGTGATGACAAGTGCATGGAGCACTGTGATGACAAGATTATGTAGCATTTGCTGACAAAGGCATGGAGCATTGTGATGACAAGGTTCATGGAGCACTGTGATGATAAGCCTCAAGGAGCATTGTGATTAGAGTGGTCATGGAGCATTGGGATGACAAGGGCATGGATCATTGTGATGACAAGGGTCATGGAGCACTTTGATCACAAGAGTCCCGGATCATTGTGTAGTCAGGGTTCATGGAGCGTTGTGATGACAATGGCATGCAGCATTGTGATGCCAAGGGTCATGGAGCTTTGTGATGACAAAGGTCATGGAGCATTTTGATGACAAGTGTGTGGTGCACTCTGTTGTGAAGGGCGGGGAGCATAGTGATGACAGGGTCATGGAGAAATTTGATGAAAATTGTCATGGAACATTTTGATGAATATGGTTATGGATCGTTGTGATGTCAGCGGTCCTGGAGCATTTTGATGAAAAGGGTCATGGAGCATTTTGATGACAGGGGTTATGGAACATTGTGATGATAAGTGCATGTAGCATTGTGATGACAGGAGTCATGGAACATTGTGATGACAGGGGTGAGGGAGTATTGTGATGAATAGTGATGGAACATTGTGATATCAGTGGTGAGAGATCATTTTGATGAGAAGTGCATGGAGCATTGTGATGACAAGGTTTATGGAGCACTGTGATGAAAAGATTGTGGAGCTCTGTGATGACAACTGCATGGCACATTGTGATGACATGGGTCATGGAGCATTGTGCTGAGAAAGGCATAGAGCATTGTGATGACAAGGGTCAAATAGCATTGTGATGAAAAGTTCATGGAGCATTGTGGTGAAAAATGTCACAGAGATTGGTGATGATGAGGGCATGTACCATTGTGACGACAAAGGTCATGAAGCATTGAGATGACTGGAGTCACGGAGCATTGTGATGACAGGGGTCATGGAGCATTGTGATAACAATGGCATGGAGCATTGTGATGACAAGTGTCATGGAGGATTTTGATGACAAAGGTAATGAAGCATTGTGATGACTATCGCTTGGAGCATTGTGATGACAAGGGTCAGGGAGCATTGTACTGACAAGTGCATGGAGAATTGTGATGACAAGTGTCATGCAGCACTCTGATGACAAGCTTGTGAAGTATTTTGATGACAATGGCATGGAGCATTCTGATGACATGTGTCATGGAGCTTTGTGATGACAAGGGCATGGAGCATTATGAGGAGAGGTGCATCGAGCATTGTGATGACAAGCCTCATGGAGATTTGTGATGACAAATGCATGGAGCAATGTGATGAGAGGGTTCATGGAGCATTGTTATGACAATGGAATGGAGCATTGTGATGCCAAGGGTCATGGAGCTTTGTGATGACAAAGGTCATGGAGAATTTTGATGACAAGGGCGTAGTGCATTGTGATGAGAAGTGCAGGGAGCATTGTGATGACATGGGTTATGGAGCATTGTGCTTACATGTGCATCGAGCATTGTGATGACAAATGTCATGGAGCATTGTGCTGAAAATTGCATGGAGCTTTGTGATGACAAGGGTCACAGAGCATTGTAATGAATAGTTCATGGAGCATTTTGATGACAGTCATGGAGCAATGTGATGAAATGTATCATGGAACATTTTCATGACAGGGTTTATGGAACATTGTGATGTCAGGGGTCATGGAGCATTGTGATGAAAAGTGTCATGGAGCATTTTGTGACAGGGGTTATGGAACATTGTGATGTCAGGGTTCATGGAGCATTGTGAAGGTATGGGCATGTAGCATTGTGATGATATGGTCATGTAGCATTTTGATGACAGGGTTCATGGAACATCGTGATGACGATGTGAGGGAGTATTTTCATGACTAGTGATGGAACATTGTGATATATGTGGTGAGAGAGCATTTAGATGAGAAGTGCATGGAGAATTGTGATGACACGTTTTATTGAGCATAGCGATGAAAAGGATGTGGAGCATTTTGATGACAAGCGCATGGCGAATTGTTATGACATGGGTCATGGAGCATTGTGCAGACAAGCGCATGGAGCATCGTGATGACAAGCGTCATGGAGCATTGTGCTGACAAAGGCATGTAGCATTGTGATGACAAGGCTCATAGGGTTTTGTGATGAAAAGTTCATGGAGCATTGTGGTGGCAAAGGTCACAGAACCTTGTGTGACGAGGGCATGGACCATTGTGATGACAAAGGTCATGAATCATTGCGATGACTGGAGGCACGGAGCACTGTGATGACAAGGGCATGGAGCACTGTGATGACAGGGGCATGGAACATTGGTGTGACAAGTTTCATGGATTATTGTGATGACAGTGTGCATGACGCATTGTGATGACAAGGGCATCGAGCATTGTGATGACAAGGTAATGGATTATTGTGAAGACAGGTGTCAGGGAGCATTTTGATGACATATGTCATTGTCCATTGTGATGACATTGGCATGGAGTGTTGTGATGCCAAGTGTCATGGAGGATAGTGATGACAAATGTAATGGAGCATTTTGATGACAAGGGCTTAGAACATCGTGATGAAAAGGGTCATGGAGCATTGTGATGACAAGAGCATGGAGCATTGTGATGACAAATGTCACAGAGCCTTGTGTTACGAGGGCATGGACCATTGTGATGACAATGGTCATGAAGCATTGTGATGATTGGAGTCACGGAGCATTGTGATGACATGGGTCAGGTAGCATTGTGATGAGAAGGGCATGGAGCATTGTGATAAAAGGGGCATGGAACATTGGTCTGACAAGTTTCATGGATTATTGTGATGACAGTGGTCATGGCACATTGTAATGACAAGGGCATGGAGCAGTGTGGTGACAATAGTCACAGAGCCTTGTATGAAGAGAGCATGGAACATTGTGATTTAAAATGTCATATAGCATTGTGATGACTAGAGTCACGGAGCATTGTGGTGACAGGGGCATGGATCATTGGTCTGACAATTTTCATGGATTATTGTGATGACAGTGGGCATGGCTCATTGTGATGACAAGGCCATGGAGCATTGTGATGACAAGGTCATGGAGTACTGTGAAGACAGATGTCAGGGAGCATTGTGATGACATATGTCATGGTCCATTGCGATGACAATGGCATGGTGTATTGTGATGCAAAGTGTCATGGAGCATTGTGATGACAAGTGTTATGGAACATTGTGATCAGAAGGGTTTGGAGCATTGTGATGACAGAGGTCATTGAGCATTTTGATTTCCTTGTGATGACAATAGCATGAAATAATATGGTGATGGGCACGGTGCATTGTGATGACATGGTTCATGAAGCATTGAAAAGAAAAGTGGCATGGAGCATTGTGATTACAGGGGTCTTGGGGCATTGTGATGACAAGGGTCACAGAGGCTTGTGATGACAACGCCGTGGAACATTGTGATAGCAGAGGTCATGGAGCATTTTTATGGCAGGTGTAATTGAGCATTGTGATGACAAGGGTATGGGGCATTGATCTGAAAAGTTTCATGGATTATTTTTATGAGAGTGGGCATGGAGCATTGTGATGACAAGGGCACAGAAAACTGTGATACATAGATCATGCAGGATTGTAATGATAAGGGCATGTAGCATTGTTTTGAGAAGGACATCGAGCATTGTGATTACAAGAGTCATGGAGATTTGGGATGACAAGTGCATGGAGCAATGTGATGAGAGGCTTCATGAATCATTGTGATGACACTGGAATGGAGCATTGTGATGCCAATGGTCACGGAGCTTTGTGATGACAAATGTCATGGAGCATTTTCATGACATGTGTAATGGAGCATTGTGAGGTCAGTGGTCATGGAGCATTGTGATGAAAAGGGTCATGGAGCATTTTGATTACATGGGTTATGGAGCATTGTGATGTCAGGGGTCATGGAGCACTGTGATGATAAGGGCATGTAGTATTGTGATGACAGAGGTCAGGGAAAATTGTGATGACAAGGGTGAGGGAGTATTGTTATGACTAGTGATGGAACATTGTGATATCAGTGGTGACAGATCATTTTGATGAGAAGTGCATGCAGCATTGTGATGACAAGCTGGTGGAGCATTTTCCTGAAAAGCGCATGGAGCATTGTGATGACAATGGTCATTGAGTATTGTGCTGAGAAACGCATGGAGCATTGTGATGACAAGGGTCATGGAGCATTGTGATGAAAAGTTCATGGAGCACTGTGGTGACACAGGTCACAGAGCCTTGTGATGACGAGGGCATTGACCATTGTGATGACAAAGATCATGAAGCATTGTGGTGAATGGAGTCACGGAGCATTGTGATGACAGGGGTCATGGAGCATTGGGATGTCAAGGGCATGGAGCATTGTGATGACAGGGGCATGGAACATTGGTCTGACATGTTTCATGGATTATTGTGATGACAGTGGGCAAGGAGCATTTTGATGACAAGGGCATGGAGCATTGTGATGAGAGGGGCATGGAGCATTGGTCTCACAAATTTCATGGATTATTGTGATGACAGTGGGCATGGTGCATTGTGATGAAAAGAGCATGGAACATTGTGATGACAACGTCATGGATTATTGTGAAGACAGGTGTCAGGGAACAATGTGATGACATGTCACGGTCCATTGTGATGACAATGACATGGAGCATTGTGATGCCAAGTGTCATGGAGGATTGTGATGACAAAGGTAAAGGAGCATTGTGATGATCAGGACATGGAGCAATGCGACGGCAAGACCGTGGAGCATTGTGATGAGAAGACCATGGATAATTGTGATGACGAGCATCATGGAGCTTTATGATGAAAAGAGCCATGGAGCCTTCTGACATAAGATATCACTTATGAAGGAAATGTAAACATGGCTAAACATGAACTGAATTAGAAAAGAGAACAGAGTCTCACATTTAGAAAACATACTTATGGCTGCTTAGGGGAAAGAAAAGCGGGAAGATGCACAAATCCAGAGTGCGATATTAGCACAGGTACCGTTCAATAATCCAAATACAGAATAGACAAGACCTACACTTTCCTCAGTGAACGGGACTCAACACCCTTATTCCCCGCAGAGGAATATATCTGATTAGTAAGAATCATTTTTTTTTTTTTTTTTTTTGCGGTATGTGGGCCTCTCACTGTTGTGGCCTCTCCGGTTGCGGAGAACAGGCTCCGGACACGCAGGCTCAATGGCCATGGATCATGGGCCACCCGCTCCGCGGCATGTGGGATCCTCCCAGACCGGGGCACAAACCCGTGTCCCCTGCAGCGGCAGGCGGACTCTCAACCACTGCGCCACCAGGGAAGCCCCTGATTAGTAAGAATCTTAAAACCTATGTATCGATATGTCTCCGTAAGGGAATCAAGTCTGTCTAGACAGGTATAAACACGTCAGTGAAAATCAGCTCAACGTCATTATAAAAATGAATTTCAAAAACAAAACAAAAAAAAAAAACAGCGAAATTCTAACACAATTCCTTCAGTTGTTATGATAAAACCTGTAATGACCCTATCCAAAACGACAGCAGGATGAGACATAAGGCTGGTCACTTGGGACTGAGAGGATTGGTGAAATTGGGTTAGAAAATGCAGATGCTTTAAAGCAATAATGCATTCCACCAATTCCATGGGTCCAACTCTCTAGGTAGAAGGGAATATCACTACAGTTATAACATGTATGGGAAACGTAGAGAAAGTACACACTGTGAATTCTAAAGGATTCTAAAACTCAACTAATAGTCCCTCTCCTGGTTCTCCAGTATGACATTCGAACTGCTTTACTATAAATCTCCCAAATTGGAGAGACAGCCCCTTTAACCTCCTGGTTCACACAGGTTGCAAATTTGGCAGAGGATGAAAGGGAAGAGGGAGAACCAATGAGAGAGTAGCTGTTAGGCATTTGGACGGGCACATGCCACTCTAATTTCCCGGGAGGAAGAAGAATTAACCAAAGTCTCAGCCAGCCGCCAGTAACCAGTATAGGTCCTAAACCACAATTTTGGACTTGTGGTCAGCTCACAAAAAAAGAGGTTGAAAATGGAGCTCAGGGACACAGCAATTCACAAACTGGCAGAATAATAAAGGACAACTATTGTCCAAAAATCTGTTGAGGGAAGGCAACGAAGCAGACTTGAAAGCGAGCCAGAATAGCAGGAAACAGATTTCAAGAGGTACGTAGGAATCGCCTTTAAAGCACAGGACGAGGGGCACAACTTCGACAATGATGCAATGGGCCAAAAAGGGCGTATGTGTTATCTCCTGAATATATTCAGGAGAAAACGCATACGCCCTTTCTGGTCTAGCAAGCAAGCAGGCAATGCAAATCTGCAGTACAAAGCAATATCACTTCCCACCGGACAAAAGGGATATCCGCAAAATGTGTAAAAACTAGAAAGGCAACACAGGCCCTGGAGAACAGGGAGCCTAGTTATGCTGATGGGCGGGATGTAAATTGCCAACTGCCTCTCTGGAGGAGTGCATTGTGTTCCCTAAAACAAGTAAGCACCAGAGCTACAGAGCCAAGTGCACTTCCAGTCTAGGGAATATACCTTGGTAAAACTGAAAATCAATAAGACAGAGCCACCCCAAAATTTAGGGCTGCACTGCTTACAAGAACCTCAACTTGGGTACACCTGAAATATCCCAGGAAAGCCAAAAATGGTTCAAGAAATTGTGTTATTACGTACGATGGAATATCCCTCAGCCATGAAATCAATGTCATAAGGCCAGTAGCAGCAAAAGGAGTGGATTCAGGTACGATGATTCTAAGTGAAATAAGTCACAGAGAAAAAGAAACTTATCATAAGATATCACTTATGAAGGTCCTGTAAACATGGATACACATGAACTGAGTTAGGAAAGATAACAGAGTCTCACATTTAGAAAACACTCTTATGCCTGCTTAATGGGGAAGAAGAGGTGGGGTGATGCATAAAATCAGAGTTTGATATTAGTACAGGTACCGTTCCAAATACCAAATACGGAATAGACAAGAACTACACCATCCTCAGTAAAAGGGACTCAAAACTAAAATATTTCCCGCCGAGGAATATATCTGATTAGTAAGAATCTTAAAACCTATGTATTGAAATGTCTCCGTATGGGAATCAAGTGTGTCGAGACTGGCATAAACATGGCAGTGAGAATCAGCTCAAACCCAGTATAAAAAGGAATTTTAAAAACAAAACAAAAAAACAGGGAATTTCTTTACAATTCCTTCAGGGGCTCTGATGAAACCTGGAAGGACACTATCTACAACGAAAGCTGGATGTGACATAAGGCAGGACACTTGTGACTGAGAGGATTGGTGAGATTCGGTGAGCAAATGCAGACCATTTAAAGCAATAATGCGTGGCACACATTCCAATGGTCCCAACTCTCCAGGTTGAAGGGAATATTACTACAGCTGTAACATGTACGGGAAACCTAGAGAATGGACACACTGTGAATACGAAAGGTTTCTAAAACTCAACTAATATTCACTCTCCTGGTGCTCCTGTCTGATTTTCCAACTGCTTTACTATCAATCTCCCAACATGGAGAGACAGACCCTTTAACCTCCTGCTTCTCACATGTTGCCAATTGGCAGAGGATGAAAGGTAAGATGGAGAACCAATGAGAGAGTAGCTGTTACGCAGTCAGACTGGCACATGTCACTCTAATTTCCCGGCAGGAAGAAGAATTAATCAATGTCTCAGCCACCCGCGTGGACCCAGTATAGGGCCTGGACGAAAATTTTGGAATTGCGGTCAGCTCACAAAAACGAGTTGAAAAATGGAGCTCAGGGGCACAGCAATTCACAAACGGGCAGAGTAATAAAGGAAAACTATCGTCCAAAAATCTGTTCATGGAAGGCAACGAGGTGGACTTGAAAGCGAGCCAGAATAGCAGGAAACAGATTTCAAGAGGTACATTGGAATCGCCTTTAAAGCACAGGAAGTGGGGCACAACTTCGACAATGATGCAATGGGCCAAAAAGGGCGTATGTGTTATCTCCTGAATATATTCAGGAGAAAACGCATACGCCCTTTTTGGCCGAGCAAGCAAGCGGGCAATGCAAATCTGCACTACAAAGCAGTATCACTTCCCAACGGAAAAAAGGGACATCCGCAAAATGTGTAAAAACTAGAAAGGCAACACAGGCCCTGGAGAACAGGGAGCCTAGTTATGCTGATGGGCAGGATGTAAATTGCCAACTGCCTCTCTGGAGGAGTGCATTGTGTTCCCTAAAACAAGTAAACAACAGAGCTACAGAGCCAAGTGCACTTCCAGTCTAGGGAATATACCGTGGGAAAACTGAAAATCAATAAGACAGAGCCACCCCAAAATTTAGGGCTGCACTGCTTACAAGAACCTCAACTTGGGTACACCTGAAATATCCCAGGAAAGCCAAAAATGGTTCAAGAAATTGTGGTACTTACGTACGATGGAATATCCCTCAGCCATGAAATCAATGTGATGAGGCCAGTAGCAGCAAAAGGAGTGGATTCAGGTACGATGATTCTAAGTGAAATAAGTCACAGAGAAATAGCAACATATCATAAGATATCACTTATGAAGTTCCTGTAAACATGGCTACACATGAACTGAGTTAGGAAAGAGAACAGAGTCTCACATTTAGAAAACACTCTTACGCCTGCTTAAGGGGGAAGGAGAGGTGGGGTGATGCATAAAACCAGAGACTGATATTTGTACAGGTACCGTTCAAAAAACCAAATATGGAATAGACAAGACCGACACCATCCTCAGTTAAAGGGACTCAAAACCAAATATTTCCTGCCGAGGAATATATCTGAATAGTAAGAATATTAAAACCTATGTAATGATATGTCTCCATAAGGGAATCAAGTGTGTCTAGACTGGCATAAACATAGCAGTGAGAATCAGCTCAAACCCACTATAAAAAGGAATTTCAAAAACAAAACAAAAAAACAGGGAAATTCTTTACAATTCCTTCAGGGGCTCTGATGAAACCTGGAATGACCCTATCTACAACCACAGCTGTATGTGGCATAAGGTTGGACACTTGGGACTGAGAGGACGGGTGAGATTCGGTGAGCAAATGCAGACCATTTAAATCAATAATGCGTGGCACACATTGCAATGGTCCCAACTCTCCAGGTTGAAGGGAATATTACTACAGCTATAACATGTACGGGAAACCTAGAGAATGGACACACTGTGAATATGAAAGGGTTCTGAAACTCAACAAATAGTCCCTCTCCTGGTGCTCCGGTTTGAATTTCCAACTGCTTTACTATCAATCTCCCAACTTGGAGAGACAGACCCTTTAACCTCCTGGATAGCACAGGTTGCCCATTTGGCAGAGGATGAAAGGGAAGAGGGAGAACCAATGAGAGAGTAGCTGTTAGGCATTTGGACGGGCACATGACACTCTAATTTCCCGGCAGTAAGAAGAATTAACCAAAGTCTCAGCCACCGGCCGGGAAACAGTATAGGTCCTGAACCAAAATTTTGGACTTGCGGTCAGCTCACAAAAAACGAGGTGAAAAATGGAACTCAGGGGCACAACAATTCACAAACTGGCAGAGTAATAAAGGACAACTATCGTCCAAAAATCTGTTGAGGGCAGGCAACGAGGCATACTTGAAAGCGAACCAGAATTGCTGGACACAGATTTCAAGAGGTACATTGGAATCGCCTTTAAAGCACAGGAAGAGGGGCACAACTTCGACAATGATGCACTTGGCCAAAAAGGGCATATGCATTTTCTCCTGAATATATTCAGGGGAAAACGCATACGCCCTTTATGGCCAAGCAAGCAAGTGGACAATGCAAATCTGCACTACAAAGAAGTATCACTACCCACCAGTCAAAACGGACATCGCAAATTGTGTAAAAACCAGAAAGGCAAGACATGCCCTGGAGAACAGGGAGCCTAGTTATGCTGATGGGCAGGATGTAAATTGCCAACTGCCTCTCTGGAGGAGTGCATTGTGTTCACTAAAACAAGTAAAAAACAGAGCTACAGAGACGAGGGCACTTCCAGTCTATGGAATATATCTTGGGAGAAATGAAAATCAATAAGACAGAGCCATCCCAAAATTTAATGCTGCTCTGCTTACAAGAACCTTAACTTGGGTACACCTTATATATCTCAGGAAAGACAAAAATGGTTCAAGAAATTGTGATACTTCCGAACGATGGAATATCCCTCAGCCATGAAATCAATGTCATAAGGCCAGTAGCAGCAAAATGAGTGGACCAGGTACGATGATTCTAAGTCACAGAGAAAAAAAAGTTATCATAAGATATCACTTATGAAGGTCCTGTAAAGATGGCTACACATGAACTTAGTTAGGAAAGAGAAAAGAGCAAAGAATCATATCATAAGATATGACTCATAGCGGGAATGTACACATGGCTACACTTGAACTGAATTACAAACACAACAGAGTCACACATTTAGAAAACAATCTTCTACCTTCTTATGGGGAAAAGCGAGGTGGGGTAATGCATAAAACCACAGTTTTGAATTAGCACAGATACCGTTACATAAACCAAGTATGTAATAGACAACACCTACTCCCGGCACCATGAACTGGACTCAACACCCCCTATTCATTGCAGAGGAATATATCTGACTTTAAGAATTTTAAAACATATGTATTCTCATGTCTCCATAAAGGGATCATGTGTGTGTATAACGGCATGAACACTGCACTGAAATTCAGCTAAACCCCCTTATAAAAATAAATTTCAAAAGCAAAATGCAAAAACAGTGAAACAGAGAGAAATTCTTAAAAATTACGTTCAGGGCCTGTGATGCAACCTGGATTGACCACCTTTACATCCACAGCTGGATGAGACATAAGACTGGACACTTGGAGCTGACAAGATTGCTGCGGTTGTGTGAGCAAAAGAACACCACTTAGAGCAATACTGTGTGCTACCCATTCTAGTGGTCCCAACTCTCCAGGTTTAAGGGAATCTTCCTACAGTTAAAACATGCATGGGAAACCCAGTGGATGGTACACTGTGTAATAGGGAAAGTTTTCTAAAAGGTACCTCATTCTTCTTTTCGTCATGCTCGGCTTCGCCATTCCATCCGCATTACTGAAAATCTCCCCACTTGGAGTGTCAGCGGATTTACCCTCCTGTTATGCACAGTTTGCAAATTGTGCAGAGGATGAACAGGAAGAGGGGAAACAAATGAGAGATTAGCTGTAGGTGTTTGGATGGGCACATGTCTCTCTAGTTTCACATCAGGAAGAAGAATTAACCAAAGGCTCAGCCTGCAGCCCCGGAACCAGACTAGGTCCTAAAGCTATCCTGCGGTATTGCAGACAGCTCACAAATAGGCGGTTTGAAAAATGGAAATCAGGGGCACAGCAATTCACAAATTTGCAGAGTTATAAGGGGCAACTATCATCCAGAAATATATTGAGGTAAGGCAGTGAAGAGGATTTGAATGCAAGGCAGAATTGAAGGAAACAGATTTCAAGAGGTAGATTGGAGTCGTCTTTAAAGCACAAGAAAAGCGACAGAACTTCAACAATGTTATCCTTGGCCAAAAAGGGAGTATGTGTATTTTCTTGAATATATTCGGGAAAAAATGCATACACCCTTTTTGGACAAGCAAGCCATCAGGCATTGCAAATCCACACTACATAGAAGTGTCACTTACCTCCGGTCAAAAGGGCCATCCGCAAATAGTGTAAAAACAACAAATACAGGACAGGCCATGGAGAAAAGGGAGCCTGGTTACACCGACGGGCAGAATGTAAATTGTCAACAGCCTCTCTGGAGAACTGTAAGTTGTTTTCTAAAACAGAGGTACAGAGCATAGCACACTTCCACTCAAGGGCGTGTATTTTGGGAAAACTAAAAATCCACAACACACAGCCACCCCGAAGTTTAGGGCTGCTCTGTTTACAAGAACCTCAACTTCAGTACACTTTAAATATCCCAGGAAAGGAAAAAAATAATGGATAAATATGTTGTGGTACTTATATACAATGGAATGTCACTCAGACATAAAATCAATGTCATAAGGCCAATAGCAGCATAATGAGTGGCTTTAGGTACGATGATGCTAAGTGAAATGAGCCACAAAGAAAAAGAAACATATTGTAATATATCACTTATAGAGGGAATGTAAACATGGCTACACATGAACTGAATTTCAAAAGAGAACAGAGTTACACATTTAGAAATCACACTTATGCCTCCTTAAGGGGAAAGGTGATGTGGGGTGATGCGTAAAACCAGAGTTTGAAATTAGCACAGATACCATTCCATATACCAAATATCTAATAGACAAGACCTACACCTTTCTCAATGAACTGGACACAAAACACCTATTCATTGAAGAGGAATATATCTGACTGGTAAAAATCTTGAAACCTATGTATTTATATGTCTCCATAATGGAATCAAGTGTATGTAGATTGGCATAAACACAGTTCAATGGAACAGGACAGAAAGCCCAGAGATAAACCTACATACCTATGGCTATCTCATCTATGACAAAGGAGCTAAGGATATACAATGGAGAAAAGACAGTCTCTTCAGTAATTGGTGCTGGGAAAACTGGACCCTTACACATAAAAGAATGAAATTAGAACACTCCATAACACCATACACAAAAATAAACTCTAAATTGATTAGAGATCTAAATATAAGACCAGACACTATAAAACACTTAGAGGAAACCATAGGCAGAACACTCTATGACATAAATCACAGCAAGATCCTTTTTGACCCACCTCCTAGAGAAATGGAAATAAAAACAGAAATCAACAAATGGGACCTAATGAAACTTAAAAGCTTTTACACAGTACAGGAAAACATAAACAAGATGCAAAAACAACACTCAGAATGGGAGAATATATTTTCAAATGAAGCAATTGACAAAGGATTAATCTCCAAACTTTACAAGCACCACATATAGCTCAATATCACACAAACAAACAACCCAATTCAAAAACGTGCAGAAGACCTAAATAGACATTTCTCCAAAGAAGATATGCAGATTACCAAGAAACACATGATGGATGCTGAACATCACTAATCATTAGAGAAATGCAAATCAAAACTACTGTGAGGTATCACCTCACAGCAGTCAGAGTGGCAATCATCAAAAATATCTACAAAACAATAAATGCTGGAGAGGCCTTTATTGGAGAAAAGGGAACACAGTTGCACTGTGGGTGGGAATGTAAATTGATATGGCCACTAGGGAGAACAGTACGGAGGTTCCTTTAAATAACTAACAATAGAAGTACCAAACGACACAAAAATCCAACTACTGGGCATTTGCCTTGCGAACACCATAATTCAAAAAGAGTTATGTACAAAAATGTTCATTTCAGCTCTATTTACAATAGCCAGGACATGGAAGCAACCTAAGTGTCCATCGACAGATGAATGGATAAAGAAGATCTGGCACATATATACAATGGAATATTACTCAGCCATAAAAAGAAGCAAAACTGACTTATTTGTACTGAGGTGGATGGACTTAGAATCTGTCCTACACAGTGAAGTAAGTCAGAAAGGGAAAAACAAATACTGTATGTTAACAGAGACATACGGAATCTAATGAAGGAAAAAAAAGATTTTGAAGAACTTAGTGGCAGGACAGGATTAAGGACACAGAAGTAGAGAAAGGACTTGAGGACATCGGAAGGGGGATGGTTAAGCTGGGACGAAGTGAGAGAGTGGCATGGACATAAATACATTACCAAATGTAACACTGATAGCTACTGGGATGCTGCCACATAGAAGAGGGAGATCAGCTCGGTGCTTTGTGACCACCTAAAGGGGTGGGATATGGAGTGTGGGAGGGAGATGCAAGAGGGAGGGGATCTGGTGACAGTTGTATATGTATAGCTGATTCACTTTGTTATACAGCAGAAACAAACACTCCATTGTAAAACAATTATACTCCAATAAAGGTGTAAAAGGAAAAAAAAAAGAAAGCCCAGGGATAAACCTACACACCTATGGTCAACTAATCTATGACAAAGGAGTCAAGACTATACAATGGAGATAAGACAGTCTCTTCAATCAGTGGTGCTGGGAAATATGGACAGCTACAGGTAAAAGAATGAAATTAGAACACTCCCCAACACCATCCATAAAAATATATTCAAAATGGATTAGAGACCTTAATGTAAGACTGGACAGTATAAAACTCTGAGAGGAAAACTTACGAAGAATACTCTGACGTAAATCACAGCAAGATCTTTTTTGATCCACCTCCTATACTAATGAGATAAAAAAGAAAACTAAACAGCTGGGACCTAATGAAACGTAAAAGGTTTTGCAAAGCAAAGGAAACTACAAACAAGACGAAAAGACAACCCTCAGAATGGCAGAAAATATTTGCAAACGAATCAATGGACAAATGCTTAATCTCCAATATATATAAACAGACCATGCAGCTCAATATTAATAAAACAATCAACCCAATACAAAAATGGAAGAAGATCTAAATAAACATTTATTCCAAGAAGACATAGAGATGGCCAAGACACACATGAAAATCTGCTCAACATCTCTAATTATTAGAGAAATGGAAATTGAAACTACAATGAGGTATCACGTCACACCTGTTAGAATGGACATCATCAGAAAATCTACAAACAACAAATGCTGGAGAGGGTGTGGAGAAAAGGAACCTTCTTCCACTATTGTTGGGAATGTAAATCGATACAATCTCTATGGAGAACAGTATGGAGGTTCCTTTAAAAACTAAAAATAGAATTACCATATAATCCAGCAATCCCACTAATGGGCTTATACCCAGAGAAAACCATAAATCAAAAAGACAATTCACCACAATGTTCATTGCAGCACTATTTACAATAGCCAGGTAATGAAAGCAACCTAAGTGCCCACAGACAGACAAATGGATAAAGATGTGGTACATATATACAATGGAATATTACTCAGCCATACATATGAATGAAATTGGGTCATTTGTAGAGACCTTGATGGATCTAGAGACTGTCATACAGAGTGAAGTAAGTCAGAAAGAGAAAAACAAATATTGTATATTAATGCATATATGTGGAACCTAGACAATTGGCACAGATGAACCGTTTTGCAGGGCAGAGATAGAGACACAGATGTAGAGAACAAACATATGGACACCAAGGGGGGAATGCCATGTGAGGGTGGTGGTGGGATGAATTGGGAGACTGGGATTTACATGTGCACACTTATATGTATAAAATAGATATCCAATAAGAACCTGCTGTATAAAAGAAATAAATAAATATTTAAAAATTAAAAATAAATAAATAACATTTAATAAAAAAACAGAAAAAAATTTTTTCCCTTCATATAGACCTCTTTATATTAATGCATTATTTCCATGTTTATATCTGTAAATTAAAAAAAAAGAGGAATAAATAAAATCTACTTGAACCAAAAAAAAAAAAAAAAAAACCAGAACCTACCAGTTATAAAGAGGAAAATTTTATCAGGGCACTTGTTCCAGTGGTAAAAATTCTTAAGTTGGTCAGAGGTGCGAAATCGTCTCCCATGCAGTCAGCAGCGCTCCCCCCCACAAGGAGCATCCTCATTGCAAAGCTGTGGGACTGTGTCGAGGCGTCTGTGAGTAAATGTGAGCTGAGCCCCAGTCCTGCTGCAGCTGAGCTCTTCCCACCCTTTCCAGGTAAAACACCTGAATATGTACAAGAACGTGCAAGCCTAGAGGAAGGGCTGTGGAGTCACACAAGCGACAGCACACAGGCCGACTTGGTGCCTGCAGGCCAGCCAGGATGGTCCTGGCTCCAGATGCTCTTCTGGAAGCTTTCCATTTCCCTGCCTGAGATACCCCTCCTGCCACGGCCCCCACTGCTTTTTTACTTCCTCACCTCTTCCTGGGGAGAAATTCCAGCGGCATGTATGGGTGACAAATACTCTTCTTTAGCAGGTGGCAGCCTGGCAACTCCTGAAGAATATCCATCAGAGCCCCCCTCATACTGGGCCACCCACAAAGCCACTGCCCCTCACTCCCTCCCACGACCCCAGGCCCGGCACTGCTGACAGGGCAGAGAATATGGCGCCAGGCACAGCTACAGGGGCTCTTCCTGACTGGAGACCTGTTTATATTGACCTCAACACAGGCACACCAGGGGAGGGCTGGCAGGCAGTGTCAGGCTGCCCAAATCAGCCAATCCTCACCCTTCAGGGGCTGACAGTTGCAGAAAATGAAACTTGCTAAACGGGCCAACCCCAAGGAACAGGTGTGGGCTCCTGAGAGTCAGGATAGACAAGGGGCTGCAGCTGCGGCTTGTTTTCTTATCATTTTATTTGGTCTATGAGTGGAAAACAACTTCAAGAAGACCCTATCCTAATGAGAGGAACCCAGCAGTCAGGGAGAGGAGTGATGGTGGTTGGAGACAGAGGCCTGGTGCCCTGGCTGCAGTGGAAGTGTCTGGAAGTCCAGGCAGAGAGAGGCTGCAGAGACTGATACACAGGGTCACAGACCTGTCAGAGCTTCTGTTTGTTAGTTCAAGTCCTGCTCTGAGGTGTTCTGTGTCAGTTGTGAGCGAGAGGTGAGCTGGGGGTTCTCTGCAAGTTGGGCTATGTGCACAGTTCCTATATTTCCAGACCTGCTGGGGTACAGGCCCAGGGGAGCTCTGTAACCTGGGACGGGACTGACTAGGAGAGCCCCATGGGCTGCTGGGTAGCTGCACAGGTGAGCTCCATACTCTGGGAGGGATGACCACGAGAGCCCCGTGGGCTGTGGGGTGGGCGGCGCAGCCCAGGTGAGCTCCATATCCTGGTATTGGCCTGACCACGAGAGCCCCATGTGCAGCTGGAAACCTGGTAATGGATATCAAGACAGTCAGTGAAGACACCGAGGATATACATCAAGTAGCTCATATTTCCTACACCCTGCTGGTCATTCTACCGTCCACCAGGCCATGACATTCAGTATTAGACTTCAATGATGCCTTCTTCTGTATTCCATTCATCTCAGAGTCACAAGAACTTTTGGCTTGTGAGTGGCAGGACACAACATGCAACGAAAGCAATAATGCTGGGCCGTCCTGCCCCAATGGTTCAAAAATCCCCACACCATCATTGGGGAAATGTCCTCTAAAGACCTAAAAGTTCTACCTCTGTAAAAGGGAACCCTCCTTCAATATGCAGATGACATTCTGATCGCCAGGCCTACTAAAGACGCCTCTGAACTACCTAGCCAAGAAAGGATAGAAGGTGTCCAAGGAAAAGGCTCAAATATCCCAGGCTAAGGTGACATGCCTGGGCTTCATTCTCACAGATATTCGGAGAAACGCATCCCAGGATAGGGAAGAAGCCATTTGCAGCCTTACCTCTTCTAAAACTAGAAGACAGCTTAGGGGTTCCTGGGGAGGCCAAGGTTTTCTGCATCTGGATCCCTAACTACAGTCTAATACCTGGGCCTCTACATGAAACACTGACATGAAATGATGATGATCCTTTTCAATAGAATCCAGAAGCAGATTTTCAAGAATGGAAAGAGCAGTCAATTCAGGCCCTTGCCCAGGAACTCCCTAATTTAGCTAAACCCTTTGACCTTTCCATACCCGGTGAAGGTTAATCACCCTCGGAGCCTTAGTGCAAAAACTGGGACCACTTGAAATGGAGCAACACAAGAATGCCCTTCAATGATAAACTATGGTCACCAAGGGCTTTGCCCCCTGCACCATCAGGCCATGATACTGGGGTATCTAAAAAGCTGGAAATCAGCAGCCCGCAAGGCCAGCTCCCTCCTAAGGGAAAAGGAACCCACGTGGTGATCCTAACCACCCATCATGCCCTGAAGTTGCAGGGGTCGCTGTGCAGACACACTGACCTCGAGTGAGGAGGCCTCCAACTCCAACCTCCAGAGAGACAAACGGGGGCAATGGGCCCCCAAGATGACTCATGTGACCATCACTTGACATGGAGTTTCTCTCAGAAACAAGTCTGTGCACCGAAAGAACAGACTACTGCTTGCAGGACTTACTGCACCAAGACGGGAGCTAACAAGCTTGGCGGAGGAAAAGTATATCATGATTTCACCATAGAAAACCCTACAGACACCGCTGTGATGGTGGCCAATATGACTGCCTGGACTGCTGGCTACTTCAAAAGGCCATTGACTCAGTGGACGTCATGGTCCTGGATCACCACCGACCCTGGATTTTCTGGGAGTTGAGCGGGCAGGGCTCTGAAACATGGTGCTGTTTGTACATTAATTCAGGGACCTAATTAAAGAAAGCACAGACTACTGGTCAGAGCATCTAGGCTGGCAAATTCGTCAGCCTAAGGTCACCGAACAAATGTGGTGTGGGGTGAAACCTGCCACAGCTGCATCTCTGTGCATCTCTTTCCTGGACTCTTAAAGGTCATTAGAATCTATAACACTTCCAATGCTGGTGCTCAGGTGGACGAGCAGTGGGGCAGTAGTCCTTGGGACAATCAAACTCACATGGAGGCTCCTGGGGAGAAGTTTTGCCCCTCCCCCCGTGTATGAGGGCTCCCACCTCAGCATGAAGCAGTTACAAAGGAGGGGTCTTCACCCTCAGCATCCTAAGAATGAGGAATGGGACAAAAATCAGAGGAGGTGTTCGTCTCCGGCAACGTTCATTAAAAATACCTGGGAGATAAAAAGAGAATCTGGGCAATAAAATAAAGTCTAACCTGTTTTTCCTTTGTGCTTTGTCTAATTTCACGTGCTCCTAGGGTTCCGCATGCAAAGGTCCCACACCCGGCACTTCAGACGCGATTTCCTAGTGCAGAATGGCTGGGTCGACACCTCAGCTAGCGGGGTCCCATGCAGACTCAGCGACATAGAGCCTGAACTGCAGCCAACCCAGGCCTCGAGAGCTCCATCCCCTCCCTCCTGCTGACGATGCCGGGATCCCTACACAGCAGCCCAGCCCACAGCCCACGGGGGAGTGCACGCTCTCACCTCTCCATTCTGTTTTCAAAATATAAAGTTTCCTTTGCTTCTGAACCAAACTCAGTCTTGATCTGTTGGCTCTAATGACACTGGGCATGGGGACTCCTGTTGGGGTCCACTGAGGAGGATCAGTAACAGAAATTGAGAACATTGTAACTTCAATGAACAGATGTGTGAGCCAAACTGTAGTCATCCTAGAGCAGTGTATAAGGCTCGGGTAAAATAAGATGTTTCTAAGACTTACATCAGATATTTCCATCACTTTATTATAAGCAAGTTTAGTGAAGACGTCTGCCTTATTTGTCAGGTCAACATTAGAGAAATGAAGTGATTTATTCCCAAGGATATACATCGAATACTCTTGGCTGAAGCTTTAATCTTGTTTTGAATGCTTTTCCATTGAAAATGATACCTCTCTTTCAGCTTCCCCATTTCTGAGAAGTATAAAATCTTATAATTTATTATTACCAAAGGGGAAAGGTTGGAGAAGGGATAAATTAACAGTTTGGGATTAACACATACACACTGCTATGTATAAAACAGATCATCAACAAGGAACTACTGTGTAGCACAGGGAACTACACTGAATATTTTGCAATAACCTATAAGGGGAAATAATCTGAAAAAGAATAGATATTTTTATTGACATCATCTATCAATGACAGATAAAATGTAACCTAAGCAAGGCCGATGGTGAGCACTTCTGACTCTGAAGATTTCAATCATCTAAAGTTTGGTCTCTGCCTATTTCCCAAGGCCCTTAATGGACATATATGTAGCCGTAGCTTAAAAACTCCCCAGTTTGGGGTTCAGGGAGGCACTGATTTGGAAAAATCCCTTGTGTTCTCCTTACATGCACGGGACCATTCCTAAGGCTAAAACATTCCTGTCACACCTAGAGGATGGTACACCTTTTGATCGGAAACAGTTTGGAAAAGGCACCTCATCTCCTCATCGCCAGGTTCTCGGGTTCACCCCTCTAGCATCTTTCCTAACAATCTCCTCACTTGGGGATATCAGCACCGTCCACATCCTGTTGCACACAGATTGGAACTTGTCCAGAGGATGAAGCAGAAAGATGAAAAAAATTCAGAGACAAGTCCTAGGTGTTTGGACAGGCACATGCCACTCTAATTTCCAATCCGGAAGACAAATTCATCAAAGGCTAGAATTGCCCACGGAAACAGAATAGGGCTTGAGGAAATCCCACTCTTTTGTGTCCAGTTTCCAAAAACACAAGTTGAAAATGGAACTCAGGGGCACTAAAATTCATGAAACTGCAGAGTTGAAAATATCTATCGTCAAAAAATGTCTTGAGGTAAGTCACAGAAAAGGACTTGTAAGCAAGGGAGAGTGGCAGGAAACAGATTTGAAGAGGTAGAAAGGATTCCCCATTAAAGCAAAAGAAAAGGGGCTGAACATCGCCAATGATGCAGTTGGCCAAAAAGGGCGTATGCATTTTTTCTGAATATATTCAAGTAAAGGCCATACACACTTTTTATCCAACCAAACAGGTGGGCACTGGAAATCAATACTACAAAATGTATCACTTCACATCAGTCAGAAGGGCCATCCACATAAAGTGTAAACACCCGAAATGCAGGACAGGGTGAGGAGAAAAGGGAGCCCTGTGAGGCTGATAGTGGAAATGTAATTTGCCAATGGACACTCTGGAGAAATGTATTGTGTTTGCTAAAACATCTAAAAAATGAGCTACAGAGCATAGGGCACTTGCACTCATGGGCGTATACCTTGGGAAAAACAAAAATCAACAGAAAACAGGCACCCCAACGTTTACCACCTCTCTGTTAAAAAGGGCCTCAACTTGGATATAAAATAAATGTCCCTGGAAGGATAAAATGGATAAAAGAGATGGGGTACTTATGTAGAGTGGAATATTACTCATCCAGAAATCAATGAAATTAGGCCAGTTGTAACAACTCTGGAGGAGATACATACGATCATTCTAAGTGACGTATGTCAGAAAGAAAAAGACACATATCATAAGATGTCACTTAAAGGTGGAATCAAAAATGGCTACACATGAAATAAATTACAAAACAGAAACATAGTCAAATATGTAGAAAATAGACATAAGGCTGCTAAATGGGAAAGGTGGGAAAGGGTGAGGTATTATCCAGGAGGTTGAAATTAGCAAAGATACCATTCCAAGTACCAAATTGAATAACTGATAAGGCCTACACGGTACCTCAAAGAACTGCACTCAGCACACTCAAGTCACTGGAAAATAATACATATGACTGGTAAGCATCTGAAAAAGAATTTATTGTTGTCTCACAGTACATGAATCAAGTGGATGTACAGCAGCAAAAAACAGAGCTTTGAAAATCAGCTGAAACCAATATAAAAATAAATTTAAAAATATTTAGAAAAACAGTGAGACAGACAAAAATTCTTACAACTTTTGTTGAAGGGCTATGATGTAACATGTATTGAACACATGTAGACCCACAGCAGGATGATATGTAAGGCTGGAAGCTATGCACGCTAATACATGTTAGAGAGGCTGGGTGAGGAAATGCAGAACTTTAAAAGAAATACTGCCTGATTCCCATTCCATGGGTCCCAAATCTGCAGGTTCAAGGGAATCTTCTGACAGCGAAAATATGCCTGGAAAACCAAGATGAACGTACACCGTGTGCTCAGGAAAGGTGTCTAAAATGCACCTCAATTTTGATCTCCTGGTGCTGGTGTTCGCCATTCCAGCCACATTACTAACAATCTCCCCACTTGGAGAATCAGCACCTTTAACCTCCTGTTTCACACAGTTTGCAATTTCTGCAGAGGATAAACGGGAAGAGGGGGAAACAATGAGAGACTAGCTGTAGGAGTTTTGACAGGCACATGTCACTCTAATTTCCCATTAGGAAGAAGAATTAACCAAAGTCTCAACCTGCCTCCCCAGAACCAGAATAGGGCCGGAAGCAATACAATGGTTTGGCGGCCAGCTCACAAAAAAATGCTAGTTGAAAAATGGAGCTCAGGAGCAGACAATTGAAAGACCTGCAAAGATATAAATGATAACCAACGTCCAAAAATATATTCAGGTAAGGCAACGAAGAGGATCTGAATGAGAGGCAGAATTGCAGGAAACAGATTTCAAAAGGCAGATTGTACTCACAGTTAAAGCATATGAAAAGCAGCAGAATTTCTAAAATGATGCAGTTGGGCAAAAGGGTGTATGCGTTTTTTTCGTGAATATCTTCAGGAAAAAACAAATACAGAGTTTTTGGCCAAGCAAGCAAGCTGGAAATGCAAATCTGCACAACAAAGAAGTCTCAATTTCCACTGCTCAGAAAGGCCATCCAAAAAATGTGTACAAACCAGAAATGCAGGAGAGGCCATGTAGAACAGGCAGCCTCGTCACGCTGATGGGTGGCGTATAAATATCCAAGAGCCACTCTGAAGAAGTGTATGCTGTTTCCTAAAACATCTAAAATACAAAGCCCCCGAGCAAAGGGGAATTCAACTCATGGGCATATGACTTGGGAAGACTAAATATCAACAAACAAAGGCACCCCAAAATTTAGGGCTGCTCTGCATACAAGAACCTCCACTTCGGTACACCTAAAATATCCCACGATAAAGAGAAATGCATAAAGAACTTGTGGTAATTTTGTACAACGGAATATCACTCAGACGTGATATCAATGCCATAAGGCCAGTATCAGCATAATGAGTGTATTAAGGTACGATGATTCTAAGTGAAATAAGTCACACAGAAAAAGAATCTAATCATAAGATATCACTTATAGAAGTAATGTCAACATCACAACACATGAACTGAATTAGGAAAGAGAACAGAGTCTCACATTTAGAAAACACTCTTATGCCTGCTTAAGGGGAAAGTAGAGGTGGGGTGATGCATAAAACCAGAGTTTGATAATAGCACAGGTACCATTCCATAAAACAAATACAGAATAGACAAGACCTACACTTTCCTCAGTGAACGGGACTCAACACCCCTATTTCCCGCAGAGGAATATATCTGACTAGTAAAAATCTTAAAACCTATGTATTGATATGTCTCCGTAAGGGAATCAATTGTGTCTAGACCGGCATAAACACGTCCGTGAAAATCAGTTCAACCCCATTATAAAAATGAATTTCAAAAACAAAACAAAATAACAGCGAAATTCTTACACAATTCTTTCAGGGGTTCTGATGAAACCTGGAATGACCCTATCTGCAAAGACAGCTGGATGAGACATAAGGCTGGACACCGGGGAATGAGAGGACTGGTGAGATTGGGAGAGAAAATGCACACCCTTTAAAGTAGTAATGCATGTCACCATTCCATGTGTCCCAAATCTCCAGGTAGAAGGGAATATCACTACAGTTATAACATGTATGGGAAACCTAGAGAATGAACACACTGTTTTGGCGAAAGGTTTCTAAAAGTCTCCTAATTTTTCCTCTCCTTGTGCTCCAGTTTGGCATTCCAACTGTTACTATCAATCTCCCAACTTTGGATAGTCAACCCCTATAACCTCCTGTTTCACACAGTTTGCTAATTGTGCGGAGGATGAAAGGGAAGAGGGAGGACCAATCAGAGAGTAGATGAAGGCATTTGGACGGGCACATGTCACTCTAATTTCCCGTTCAGGAAGAAGAATTAACCAAAGCCTCAGCGAACAGCAGGGAACCAGTATAGCCACCCCTGGAACTAGTATAGGTCCTGAAGCAATATTGTGGATTTGCGGTCAGCTCACAAAAATGGGATTTCAAAATTGGAGCTCAGGGGCACAGAAATTCACAAACCTGCAGTTATAAAGAACTACTCAATTCCAAGAATCTGTTGAGGAAAGGCAAAGAAGTGGACTTGAAAATGAGACAGAATTGCACAAAACATATTTCAAGAGGTAAATTAGAATCGCATTAAAGCTCAAGAAAAGCATCACAACTTCGACAATGATGCACTTGGCCAAAAAGGGCGTATGACTTTTCTCCTGAATATATTCAGGAGAAAACGCATACGCCCTTTTTGGCCAATCAAGCAAGCGCACAATGCAAATCCACACTACAAAGAATTGTCACTTCCCACCGGTAAAAAGGGATATCCGAAAATCTGTAAAAACCACAAAGGCAAGAGAGAGATGACAAGGGCATGAAGCAATATAATCCCAAGTGTCATGGAGGATTGTGATGACAAGTGCATGGAGCATTGTGATGAAAAGATTATGTAGCATTTGCTGACAAAGGCATGGAGCATTGTGATGACAAGGTTCATGGAGCACTGTGATGACAAGCCTCAAGGAGCATTGTGATTAGAGTGGTCATGGAGCATTGGGATGACAAGGGTCATGGAGCATTTTGATTACATGAGTCCCGGATCATTGTGTTTTCAGGGTTCATGGAGCGTTGTGATGACAGTGTTCCTGGAGCATTGTGGTGAGAGTGGTCACGGAGCACTGAGATGAGAAGGTCATGGAGCATTGGGCTGAAAATGTTCATGGAGTATTGTGATGACAGGGGTCATGGAACATTGTGATGACAAGGTACTGGAGCATTGTGATAAGAAGACCATGGAGCTTTGTGAGGACAAGTCTCATGGAGCATTCTGATGAAAAGGGGCATGGAGCATTGTGATTAGAGGGTTCTTGGAGCATTGAGATGAGAAGGGCATGGAGCATTGGGATGAGAAGGCCATGGAGCGTTCTGATGACATGCATCACGGAGCATTGTGATGACAACGGTAAGGAGCAATGTGATTACACGGGTCTTGGAGCACTGTGATGAAAAGGGCAAGGATCATTGTGATGAAAAAGGCATGGAGCCTTGTCATGACAGGGTTAAAGGAGCATACTGACGAAAAGTGTCAGGCAGCATTGTGATGACAAGGGTATTGAGCATTGTGATGACAAAGGTCATGGAGCATTGTGATGAGAAGACAATGGATAATTGTGATGACGAGCATCACAGGGCGTTGTGATGATAAGTGTTATGGAACATTTTGATCACAAGGATTTGGAGCATTGTGATGACAGAGGTCATGGAGCATTTGATTTCATTGTTATGACAATAGCATGAAGCATTATGATGATGGGCATGGTGCATTGTGATGACAGGGTTCATGGAGCATTGAGATGAAAAGGGGCATGGAGCATTGTGATAACAGCACTCTTGGAGCATTGTGATGACAAGGGCATGGAGCATTGTGATGACAAGGCCATGGAGCATTCTGATGACATGCGTCATGGAGCTTTGTGATGACAAGGGCATGGAGCATTGTGATAACAGAGGCCGCGGAGCATTGTGATGACAGGGGTCATGGAGCATTGTGATGGCAAGGACATGGAGCATTGTGATGACAAGGGCATGGAGTATTGTGATGACAGGGGCATGGAACATTGGTCTGACATGTTTCATGGATTATTGTGATGACACTGGGCATGGCGCATTGTGATGACAAGGGCATGGAGCATTGTGATGACAAGGTCATGGAACATTGTGATGACAAGGTCATGGAATATTGTGAAGACGGGTGTCAGGGAGCATTGTGATGACATATGTCATTGTCCATTGTGATGACAATGGCATGGAGCATTGTGATACCAAGTGTCATGGAGGATTGTGATGACAAAAGTAATGGAGCATTTTGATGACAAGGGCTTGGAACTTTGCGATGAGAAGGGTCATGGAGCATTGTGATGACAAGGGCATGGAGCATTCTGATGAAAATATGCATGGAGCATTCAGATTACAGAGGTGTTGGAGCATTGTGATGACAAGGGCATGGAGCATTGTGATGAGAAGGCCATGGAGCATGCTGATGGCATGCGTCATGGAGCTTTGGATGACAAGGACATGGAGAATTGTGATTACAGGGGTCATGTAATATTGTGATGACAGGGATGAGGGAGTATTGTGATGACTAGTGATGGAACATTGTGATATCAGTGGTGAGAAGGCATTTTGAGGAGAAGTGCATGGAGCATTGTGATGACAATGTTTATGGAGAATTTTGATGACAAGGATGTGGAGCATTGTGATGACAAGTGCATGGACCATTGTGATGACATGGGTTATGGAGCATTGTGCTGAAACGCGCATCGAGCATTGTGATGACAAGGGTCATGGAGCATTGTGATGACAAGGGCATGGAGCAATGTGATGACAGGGGCATGGAGCATTGGTCTGACAATTTTCATGGATTAATGTGATGACAGTGGGCATGGCGCACTGTGATGACAAGGGCATGGAGCATTGTGATGACAAGGTCATGCAGAATTGTGAAGACAGGAGTCCGGGAGCATTGTGATGACATATGACATTGTCCATTGTGATGACAATGGCAAGGAGCATTGTGATGAAAAGTTCAGGGAGAATTATGGAGACAAAGTTCACGGAGCCCTGTGATGACAAGTGCATGGACCACTGTGATGACAAAGGTCATGAATCATTGTGATGACTGGAGTCATGGAGCATTGTCATGACAAGGGCATGGAGCATTGTGATGACAGGGGCATGGAGAATTGGTCTGACAAGCTTCATGGATTATTGTGATGATAGTGGGAATAGCACATTGTGATGACTAGGGCATGGAGGATTGTTATGACCAGGTCATGGAGTATTGTGAAGACAGGTGTCAGGGAGCATTATGATGACATATGTCATGGTGCATTGTGATGACAATGGCATGGAGCATTGTGAAGCCAAGTGTCATGGAGGATTTTGATGACAAAGGTAAGGGAGCACTGTGATGACAAGGGCTTGGAGCATTGTGATGACAATGGTCAAGGAGCATTGTGATGACAAGTGCATGGAGAATTGTGATTACAAGGGCCATTGAGAATTTGGATGACAAGGTCGGGAGGCATTGTGATGACAAGCATATGGAGCTTGCTATGACAGGGGTCATGGAGCATTGCGATGACAAGTGCATGGAGAATTGTGATGACAAAAGAATGTAACATTGAGATGAGAAGTGTCATGGAGCATTGTGATGGCAAGACCGTGGAGCATTGTGATGAGATGACCATGGATAATTGTGATGACGAGCGTCATGGAGCACTGTAATGACAAGGGGCGTGGAGCATTGTGATGACAGGGGTCATGGAGCATTGTGATGACAAGTGTCATGGAACATTCTGATGACAAGCTTGTGGAGTATTGTGATGAAAATGGCATGGAACATTGTGATGAAAAGGGCATGGAGCATTGTGATGAAAAAGGCATGGGGCCTTGTCATGACAGGGTTCAAGGAGCATTCTGAAGACAAGTGGCAGGGAGCAGTGTGATGACAAGGGCAACGAGCATGGTGTTGAGAAGGCCATGGAGCATTCTGATGATGTGGGGCATGGAGCTTTGTGATGAGAAGGGCAAGGAGCATTGTGATTACTGTGGTCTTGGAACATTGTGATGTAAAGCGCATGGATCATTGTGATGAAAAAGGCATGGAGCCTTTTCATGACAGGGTTCAAGAAGCATACTGACGACAAGTGGCAGGGAGCATTGAGATGACAAGTGTATTGAGCATTGTGATGACAAAGGTCATGGAGCATTGTGATGAGAAGACCATGGATAATTGTGATGAGGAGCGTCATGGGGAATTGTGATGACAAGTGTTATGGAACATTGTGATCACAAGGGTTTTGAGCATTGTGATGACAGAGGTCATGGAGCATTTTTATTTCATTGTGATGACAATAGCATGAAGCATTATGATGACGGACATGGTGCATTGTGATGACAGGGTTCATGGAGCATTGAGATGAAAAGGGGCATGGAGCATTTTGATTAAATGTGTATTGGAGCATTGTGATGACAAGGGCATGGAGCATTGTGAATGAGAAGGCCATGGAGCATTCTGATGACATTCGCCATGGAGCTTTGTGATGACAAGTGCATTGAGCATTGTGATTACAGCGTCTTGGTTCACGGTGATGACAACGGTCATGGAGACTTGTATTGACAAGGCCGTGAAACCTTGTGATATCAGGTGTCATGGAGCATTGTTATGACAGGGTAGTGGAGCATTGTGTTGACAAGGGCATCAGAATTGGTATGAACAGTTTCATGGATTATTGTGATGAGAGTAGGCATGGAGCATTGTGATGACAAGGTCAAGGAACACTGTGTTACATGGGTCATGGAGGATTGTAATGACAAGGGCATGGAACATTGTGATGAGAAGTGCATCGAGCATTGGTATCACAAGCGTCATGGAGCTTTGTGATGACAAGTGCATGGAGCAATTTGATGAGTGGGTTCATGGAGCATTGTGATGACAATGGCATGGAGCATTGTGATGCCAATGGTTATGGAGCTTTGTGGTGACAAATGTCACAGAGCCTTGTGATGACGAGGCTATGGACCATTGTGATGACAAAGGTCATGAATCATTGTGATGACTGGTGTCACGGAGCATTGTGATGACAGGGGTCATGGTGCATTGTGATGACAAGTGCGTGGAGCATTGTGATGACAGGGGCATGGAGCATTGGTCTGACAAATTTCATGGATTATTGTGATGACAGTGCGCAAGGCGCACTGTGATGACAAGGGCATGGATCATTGTGATGCCAAGGTCATGTAGAATTGTGAAGACAGGGGTCAGGGAGCATTGTGATGACATATGTCATGGTCCATTGTGATGACAATGGCAAGGAGCATTGTGATGCCAAGTGTCATGGAGGATTGTGATGACAAAGGTAATGTTGCATTGTGATGACAAGGGCTTGGAGCATTGTAATGACATGGGCCATTGAGAATTTTGATGACAAGGTCGTGAAGCATTGTGATGACAAGCGCATGGAGCTTGCTATGACAGGTGTCATGGAGCATTGCGATGACAAGTGCATGGTTAATTGTGATGAAAAGTGCTCGGAACATTGTGATGAGATGTGTCATGGAGCATTGTGATGGCAAGGACGTGGAGAATACTGATAACCAGGGCATGGAGCATTGTGATTGCAAGTCCGGGGAGCATTGTGATGAGAAGACCATGGATAATTGTGATGACCAGCGTTATGGGGCATTGTGATGACAAGGGGCATGGAGCATTTTGATGACAAGGGCATGGAGGTTTGTGATGACAAGGGCCATTGAGAATTTTGATGACAAGTTCCTGAAGCATTGTGATGAAAAGCACATGGAGCTTGCTATGACAGGGGTCATGGAGCATTGCGATGACAAGTGTAATGGAGCTTTCTGATGACAAGCTTGTGGAGTATTGTGATGACAATGGCATGGAGCATTGTGAGGAAAAGGGCATGGAGCATTGTGATGAAAAAGGCATGGAGCCTTTTCATGACAGGGTTCAAGGAGCATTCTGACGAAAAGTGTCAGGGAACATTGTGATGACAAGTGTATTGAGCATTGTGATGACAAAGTTCATGGAGCATTTTGATGAGAAGGGCATGGAGTATTGTGATGACAGGCATCATGGAGCGTTGTGATGACAAGTGTAATGGAGCATTCTGATGACAAGCTTGTGGAGTATTGTGATGACAATGGCATGGAGCATTGTGAGAAAAAGGGCATGGAGCATTGTGATGAAAAAGGCATGGAGCCTTTTCATGACAGGGTTCAAGGAGCATTCTGACGAAAAGTGTCAGGGAGCATTGTGATGACAAGTGTATTGAGCATTGTGATGACAAAGTTCATGGAGCATTTTGATGAGAAGGGCATGGAGTATTGTGATGACAGGCATCATGGAGCGTTGTGATGACAACTGTTATGGAACATTGTGATCACAAGAGTTTGGAGCATTGTGATGACACAGGTCCTGGATCATTTTGATTTCAAGAATCACGGAGCATTGTGATGACAAGGGCATGAAACAATGTGATCCCAATGGTCACGGAGGATTGTGATGACACTGGTAAAGGAGAATTGTGATGACAATTGCATGGAGCATTGTGATGACAAGGTCATGTAGCATTTTCCTGATAAAGGCATGGAGAATTGTGATGACAATTGTCATGGATCTCTGTGACGACAAGCGTCAAGGAGCATTTTGATTACAGGGATCATGGGGCATTGGGATGACAAGCACATGGAACATTCTGAGGACAAGTGGCATGGATCATTTTGATGACCGTGGTCATGTAGCATTGTGATGACATGGGTCATGGAGCTTTGTGATGAGAAGGTCATGGAGCATTTGGCTGAAATTATTCATGGAGTACTGTGATGACAGTGGTCATAGAGCATTTTCATGAGAAGGGAATGGAGCAATGTGATGAGAAGGTCCTGGAGCATTGTGATGAGAGGGCCATGGAGCCTTGTGATGACAAGGGTCATGGAGCATTGAGATTGCAGGGGTTTTGAAGCATTGTGATAACAAGGGCATGGAGTTTTGTGATGAGAAGGTCCTGGAGCATTGTGATGAGAGGGCCATGGAGCCTTGTGATGACAAGGGTCATGGAGCATACTGATGAAATGGTGCATGGAGCATTGAGATTGCAGGGGTTTTGAAACATTGTGATAACAAGGGCATGGAGTATTGTGATGAGAAAGCAATGGAGCATTCTGATGACATGCGTCATGGAGCTTTGTGATGACAAGGACATGGAGAAATGTGATTACAGGGGTCTTGGAGCACTGTGATGAAAAGGGAATGGATCATTGTGATGAAAAATGCATGGAGTCTTGTCATGACAGGGTTCAAGGAGCAGACTGATGACAACTGTCAGGGAGCATTGTGATGATAATTATATTGAGCATTGTGATGACAAAGATCATAGAGCATTGTGAAAAGAAGTCCATGGATAATTGTGATGACCAGCCTCATGGGGCATTTTGATGACAAGTTGTTATGGAACGTTGTGATCAGAAGGGTTTGGTGCATTGTGATGACAGTGGTCATTGAGCGTTTTGATTTCATTGTGATGACAATAGCATGAAATATTATGGTGATGGACACGGTGCATTGTGATGACAGGGTTCATGGAGCATTGAGATGAAAAGGGGCATGGAGCATTGTGATTACAGGGCTGTTGGAGCATTGTGATGACAAGGCATGGAGCATGGTGATGAGAAGGCCATGGAGCATTCTGATGACATGCGTCATGGAGCTTTGTGATGACAAGGGCATGGAGCAATGTGATGAGAGATTTCATTGAGCATTGTGATGACAATGGCATGGCGCATTCTGATGCCAAGTGTCATGGAGCTTTGTAATGACAAAGGTCATGGGGCATTTTGACGACAAGGGCATGGTGCATTGAAATGAGAAGGACAGGGAGCATTGTGATGACAGGATCATGGAGCAATTTGATGAAAAGAGTCATGGAATATTTTGATGACAGGTGATACGGAACATTGTGATGTGAGGGGTCATGAAGGATTGTGATGAAATGGGTCATGGAACATTTTGTGACAGTGGTTATGGAACATTGTGATGTCAGGGGTCATGGAGCATTGTGATGATAAGGGCATGTAGCACTGTGATGACAGTGGTCATGGAGCACTGTGATGACAGTGGTGAGGGAGTATTGTGGTGACTAGTGATGTAACATTGTTATATATGTGGTGCGAGAGCATTTTGATGAGAAGTGCATGGAGCATTGTGATGACAAGTGTTATGGAGCATAGCAATGATAAGGATGTGGAGTATTGTGATGACAAGCGCATGGTGCATTGTGATGACATGTGTCATGGAGCATTGTGCTGACAAGCGCATGGAGCATTGTGCTGACAAAGGCCTGGAGCATTGTTTTCACAGGGTCATGGAACATTGGTCTGACATGTTTCATGGATTATTGTCATGACAGTGGGCTGGAGCATTGAGATGACAAGGGCATGGAGCATTGTGGTGACAAAGGTCACAGAGCCTTGTGTGACGAGGGCATGGACCATTGTGAGGACAAAGGTCATGAAGAATTGTGATGACTGGAGTCACGGAGCATTGTGATGAAAGGGGTCATGGAGCATTGTGATGACAAGGGCATGGAGCAATGTGATGTCAGGGGCATGGAACATTGGTCTCACCAGTTTCATGGATTATTGTGATGACAGTGGGCATGGAGCATTGTGATGAAAAGGGCATGGAGCATTGTGGTGACAAAGGCATGGAGCATTTTGATGACAAGGGACAGAGAGCATTGTGATGAAATATTCATGGAGCATTGTGTTGTAAAAGATCACAGAGCCTTGTTTGAAGAGGACATGGACCACTGTGATGACAAAGGTCATGAAACATTGTGATGACTGCAGTCACGGAGCATTGTGATGACAGGGGTCATGGAGCATTACTCTGACACGATTATGGATTATTGTGATGAGAGAGGGCATGGCGCATTGTGATGACAAGGGAATGGAACATTGTGATGACAAGGTCATGGAGTATTTTGAAGACAGGTTTCAGGGAGCATTGTGATGACATATGTCATTGTCCTTTGTGATGACAATGGCATGGAACATTGTGATACTTAGTGTCATGGAGGATTGAGATGACAAAGGTAATGGAGCATTTTGATGACAAGGGCTTGGAACATTGTGATGACAAGGGTCATGGAGCATTGTGATGACAAGGGCAAGGAGCATTGTGATGACAAGGGCCATTGAGAATTTTGACGACAACTTCGTGAAGCATTGCGATGACAAGTGCATGGAGAATTGTGATGACAAGATCATGTAACATTGTGATGAGAAGTGTCACGAAGCATTGTGATGACAAGGACATGGAGAATTGTAATGACTTGGGACATGGAGCACTGTGATGAACAGGGCATGGAGAATTGTGATAGCAAGACTGTAGAGCATTTTTATGAAAAGACCATGGATAATTATGATGAAGAGTGTCATGGATCACTGTATTGAGATGGGGCATGGAGCATTGTGATGACAGGTGTCATGGAGCATTGTGATGAGAGGGGTCATGGAGCATTGTGATGACAAGGGTAATGGAGCATTGTGATGAGAAGGTCATGGAGCATTGGCCTGAAAATGTTCATGGAGTATTGTGATTACAGTTGTCAAGGAGCATTGTGATGACAAGGGAATGGAGCATTTTGATTACAAGGTCCTGGAGCAGTGTGATGAGAAGACCATGGAGCCTTGTGATGACAAGTCTAATGGAGCATTCTGATGAATAGGGGCATGGAGCATTGTGATTACAGGGGTCTTGGAGCATTGTGATGACAAGGGCATGGAGCATTGTGATGAGAAGGCCATGGAGCATTCTGATGACATGTGCCATGGATCTTTGTGATGACAAGAGCATGGAGCATTGTGATTACAGGGGTCTTGGAGCATTGTGATGACATGGATTATTGTGATGAAAAATGCATGGAGCCTTGTCATGACAGGTTTCAAGTAGCATATTCTCGACCATTGTCAGGGAGCATTGTGATGACAAGTTTATTGAGCATTGTGATGACAAAGGTCATGGAGTATTGTGAATAAAATACTATGTATAATTGTGATGATGAGCGTCATGGCGCGTTGTGATGACAAGTGTTATGGAACATTGTGATCACAAGGGTTTAGAGCATTGTGATGACAGAGGTCATGGAGCATTTTGATTTCATTGTGATGACAATAGCATGAAGCATTATGATGATGGGCATGGTGCACTGTGATGACAGGGTTCATGGAGCATTGAGATGAAAAGGGGCATGGAGCATTGTGATTACAGGGGTCTTGGAGCATTGCGATGACCAGGTCATGGAGCATTGTGATGAGAAGGCGAAGGCACATTCTGATGACATGCGTCATGGAGCTTTGTGATGACAAAGGCATGGAGCATTGTGATTACAGTTGTCTTGGAGCATTGTGATGACAAGGGTCATGGAGCCTTGTGATGAGAAGGCCGTGGAACATTTTAATGGCAGTTTTTATGGAGCATTGTTATAACAGGGTTAATTGAGCATTTTCATGACAAGGGCATGGAGCATTGGTCTGAAAATTTTCATGGATTATTGTGATGAGAGGGGGCATGGAGCATTGTGATGACAAGGGCACGGAACACTGTGATACATGGGTCATGGAGGATTGTAATGACAAGCCTTGGAGCTCTGTGTTAAGAAGAGCATCGAGCATTGTGATGAAAAGCATCATGGAGCCTGTGATGACAAGAACATGTAACAATGTGTTGAGAGGGCTCATGGAGCATTTTGATGACAATGGCATGGAGCATTGTGATGCCAAGGGTCACGGAGCTTTGTGATGACAAAGGTCATGGAGGGTTTTGATGACAAGGGCGTGGTGTACTGTGATGAGAAGGGCAGTGAGAACTGTGATGAAAGGGTCATGGAACAATTTGATGAAAAGTGTCATGGGACATTTTGATGACAGGGGTGATGGAACATTGTGATGACAGGGGTGAGGGAGTATTGTGATGACAAGTGATGGAACATTATGATATCAGTGATGGGAGAGCATTTTGATGGGAAGTGCATGGAGCATTGTGACAACAAGGTTTATCGAGAACTGTGATGACACGGCTGTGGAGCATTGTGATGACAAGCGCATGTCGCATTGTGATGACACAGGTCATGGGGCATTTTGCGGAAAAGCGCATGGAGCATTGTGATGACAAGGGTCATGGAGCATTGTGCTGACAAAGGCATTTAGCATAGTTATGACATGAGTAAGAGAACATTGTGATGAAAATTTCATGGAGAATTGTGGTGACAAATGTCGCAGAGCCTTTTGATGACGAGGGCATGGACCATTGTAATGACAGGGGTCATGGAGCATTTTGATGACTGTGGTCATGGAGCATTGTAATGAGACGGTCATTGAGCATTGGGCTGAAAATGTACATGTAGTATTGTGATGACAGGGGTCATGGAGCATTGTGATGACAAGGGAATGGAGCACTGTGATGACAAGGTCCTGGAGCATTGTGATGAGAGGACCATGGAGCCTTGTGATGACAAGAGTCATGGAGCATTCTGATGAAAAGGTGCATGGAGCATTGTGATTACAAGGGTTTTGTAGCATTGTGATGACAAGGGCATGGAGCATTGTGATGCGAAGGCCTTGGAGCATTCTGATGACATGCGTCATGGAGGTTTGTGATGACAAGGACAAGGAGCATTGTGATTACAGGAGTCTTGGAGCATTGTGGTGAAAAGGGCATGGATCATTGTGATGAAAATTGCATGGAGCCTTGTCATGACAGGGTTCAAGGAGCATACTGATGAGAAGTGTCAGGGAGCATTGTGATGATAAGTGTATTGAGCATTGTGATGACAAAGATCAAGGAGCATTGAGATGAGAAGTCATTGATAATTGTGATGACAAGCCTCATGGAGCACTGTGATGACAAGAGTTATGGAACTTTGTGATCAGAAGGGTTTGGAGCATTGTGATGACAGAAGTCATTGAGCATTTTGATTTCATTGTGATGACAATAGCATGAAATATTATGGTGATGGGCATGATGCATTGTGATGACAGGGTTAATGGAGCATTGAGATGAAAAGGGGCATTGAGCACTGTGATTACAGTGGTCTTGGAGCATTGTGATCACAAGGGCATGGAGCATTGTGTTGAGAAGGCCATGGAGCATTCTGATGACTTGTGTCATGGAGCTTTGTGATGACAAGGGCATGGAGCATTGTGATTACAGGGATCTTGGAGCATTGTGATGACAAGGGTCATGGAGCCTTGTGATGACAAGGCCGTGGAACATTGTGATGGCAGGGATCATGGAGCATTGTTATGACAGGGGTTATGGAGCATTTTGTTGACAAAGGCATGGAGCATTGTGATGACAGGGGCATGGAACTTTGGTCTGAAAAGTTTCATGGATTATTGTGATGAGAGTGGGCATGACGCATTGTGATGACAAGGGCATGGAGCATTGTGATGACAAGGTCAGGGAGTATTGTGAAGACAGGTGTCAGGGAGCATTTTGATGAAATATGTCATGGTCCATTGCGATGACAATTGCTTGGAGCATTGTGATGCCAAGTGTCATGGAGGATTGTGATGACAAACATAATGGAGCATTTTGATGACAAGGGTTTAGAGCATCGTGATGACAAGGGGCTTGGAGCATTGTGATGACAGGGCATGGAACACTGTGATGACAGGGGCATGGAACTTTGTTCTGACAAGTTTCATGGATTATTGTGATGACAGTGGGCATGGCATATTGTGATGACAAGAGCATGGAGCATTGTGGTGACAAAGGTCACAGAGCCTTGTGTGACGTGGCCATGGAACATTGGAATGACAAATGTCATAAAGCATTGTGATGACTGGAGTCACAGAGCATTGTGATGACAGGGTCCATGGAGCATTGTGATGAGAAGGGCATAGAGCACTGTCATGACAGGGCCATGGAACTTTGGTCTGACAAGTTTCATGGATTATTGTGATGACAGTGGGCATGGCTCATTGTGATGACAAGGGCATGGAGCATTGTGATGACAAGGTCATGGAGTATTGTGAAGATAGGTGTCATGGAGCATAGTGATGACATATGTCATGGTCCATTGTGATGACAATGGCATGGAGCATTGTGATGCCAAGTATCATGGAGGATTGTGATGACAAAGGTAATGGAGCATTTTGATGACAAGGGTTTGGAGCACCGTGATGACAAGGGTCATGGAGCATTTTGATGACAAGGACATGCAGCATTGTAATGAAAAGGGCACGGAACACTGTGATACATAGATCATGCAGGATTGTAATGACAAGGTCATGGAGCATTGTGATGAGAAGTGCATCGAGCGCTGTGATGACAATCCTCATGGAGATTTGTGATGACAAGCACATGGCGCATTGCGATGACATGGGTCATGGAGCACTGTGCTGACAAAGGCATGTTGCATTTTGATGACAAGGGTCAAAGAATATTGTGATGAAAAGTTCATGGAGCATTGTGGTGACAAAGGTCACAGAGCCTTGTGTGTCAATGGCATGGACCATTGAGATGACAAATGTCATGAAGCATTGTGATGACTGGAGTCACCGTGCATTGTTATGAGAGGGGTCATGGAGCATTGTGATGACAGGGATCATGGGGCATTGTGATGAGAAGGTCATGGAGCTTTGGGCTGAAAATGTTCATGGAGTATTGTGATGACAGGGGTCATGGGGTATTTTGATGACATGGGAATGGAGCATTGTGATGAAAAGTGCATGGAGCATGGTGATGAGAAGGCCATGGAGCATTGTGAAGACATGTGTCATGAAGCTTTGTGATGACAATGGCATGGAGCATTGAGATGCCAAGTGTCATGGAGTTTTGTGATGACAAAGGTCATGGAGCATTTTGATGACAAGGTCGTGGTGCGTTGTGATGAGAATGGCAGGGAGCATTGTGCTAACAGGGTAATGGAGCAATTTGGTGAAAATGTCATGGAATATTTTGATGAGAGTAGATATGGAAAATTGTGATGTCAGGGGTCATGGAGCATTGTGCTGAAAATGGTAATGGAGCATTTTGATGACAGGGATTATGGAGCATTTTGATATCATTGGTCATGGAGCATTTTGATGATAAGTGCATGTAGCATAGTGATGATAGGGGCCATGGAACATTGTGATGACAGGGGTGAGGGAGTATTGTGAAGACTAGTGATGGAACATTGTGATATCAGTGGTAAAAGAGCATTTTGATGAGAAGTGCATGGAGCTTTGTGATGACAAGGATGTGGAGCATTGTGATGACAAGTGCATGGTGCATTGTGATGACATGGGTCAAGGAGCATTGTGCTGAAAAGCACATGGAGCATTGTGATGACAAGGGCTTGGAGCATTGTGATGACAAAGGTCATGGAGCACTGTGCTGACAAGGGCATGGAGCATTGTGATGACAAGGTTCATGGAGCATTGTGGTGACAAATATCACAGAGCCTTGTGATGATGAGGGCATGGACCATTGTGATGACCAAGCTCATGAAGCATATTGATGACTGGAGTCATGGATCATTGTGATGACAATGGCATGGAGCATTGTGATGACAGGGGCATGGAGCTTTTGTCTGACATGTTTCATGGATTATTGTGATGGCAATGGGCATGGGTCCTTGTGATGACCAGGGCATGGAGCATGGTGATGACAACGTCATGCAGAATTGTGAAGACAGGTGTCAGGAAGCATTGTGATGACCTATGTCATGGACAATTGTGATAACAATGGCATGGAGCATTGTGATGCCAAGGGTCACGGAGGATTGTGATGACAAAGGTAATGGAGCATTGTGATGACAAGGGCTTGGAGCATTGTGATGACAAGGGCCTTTGAGAATTTTGATGACAAATTCGTGAAGCATTGTGATAACAAGCGCATGAAGCATGCTATGACAGGGGTCATGGAGCATTGCAATGACAAGGGCATGGAGAATTTTGATGAAAAGAGCATGTAAAATTGTGATGAGACGTGTCAAAGAGCATTGTGATGACAAGGACGTGGAGAATACTGATGACCAGGGTATGGAGCATTGTGATGGCAAGACCGGGGAGCATTGTGATGTGTAGACCATGGATAATTGTGATGACGGGCTTTATGGAGCACTGTAGTGACAAGGGGCATGGAACATTGTGATAACTGGTGTCATGGAGCATTGTGATGACAGGGGTCATGGAGCATTGTGATGACAAGGTTCATGGAGCATTCTGACGACAAGCTTGTGGAGTATTATGATGACAATTGCATGGAGCATTGTGATGAAAAGGCCATTGAGCATTGTGATGACAAGGACAAGGAGCAATGTGATGAGAGTGTTCATGGAGCACTGTGATGACAATGGCATGGAGTATTGTGATGCCAAGGGTCATGGAGCTTTGTGATGACAAAGGTCATGGAGCATTTTGATGACAAGTGCGTGGTGCATTGTGATGAGAAGGGCAGGGAGCATTGTGATGACAGGGTCATGGAGCAATTTGATGAAAAGTGTCAGGGAACATTTTGATGACAGTGGTCATGGAACATTGTGATGTCAGTGGTCATGGAGCATTGTGATGATAAGCGCATGTAGCTTTTTGATGACAGGGGTCATGGAACATTGTGATGACAGGGGTGAGGGAGTATTGTGATGACTAGTGATGGAACATTGTGATATCAGTGGTGAGAGAGCATTTAGATGAGAAGTGCATGGAACATTGTGATAAAAAGGTTTATGGAGCATTTTGATGACAAGGTTGTGGAGCATTGTGATGACAAGTGCATAGCTCATTGTGATGACATGTGTCTTGGGGCATTGTGCTGAGAAGCACATGGAGCATTGTGATGACAAGGGTCATGGAGCATTGTGCTGACAAAGTCATGGAGCATTGTGATGAGAAGTGTTACAGAGCATTGTGATGAGGAGGGGATGGACAATTGTGATGACAAAGGTCATAAAGCATTGTGATGACTGGAGTCAAGGAACATTATGATGTGAGGGGTAATGGAGCATTGTGATTACAAGGGCATGGAGCATTGTGATGACAGGGGCATGGAGCATTGGTCTGACAAGTTTCATGGATAATTGCTATGACAGTGGGCATGGAGCATTGTGATGACAGAGGTCATGGATCATTTTCATGTCAAGGACCATGGCACATTGTGATGACAAGGGCATCAAGCAATGTGAACCCAAGTTTCATCGAGGATTTTGATGACAATGGGCATGGAACATTGTGATGAAAAGTTCATGAAGCATTTTGCTGACAAATGCATGGAACATTTTGATGACAAGGTTTATGGAGCACTGTGATGACAAGCGTCACTGAACATTGTGATTACAGGGGTCATGGAGCATTGGGATAACAAGGGCAAGGATCATTGTGATGACAAGGGTCATGGAGCATTTTGATGACAAGAGTCCCGGATCATTGTGTTGTCAGGGGTGATGGATCGTTGTGATGACTGTGGTCATGGAGCATTGTGATGACAGGGGTCATGGAGCATTGTGATGACAAGGGCATGGTGCATTGTGAATGAGAAGGCCATGGAGCATTCTGATGACATGCGTCATGGAGTTTTGTGATGACAAGGGCATGGAGCATTGTGATTACAGGGTCTTGGAGCATTGTGATGACAAGTGTCATGGAGTCTTGTGATGACAAGGCCGTGGAACCTTGTGATGGCAGGGGTCATGGAGCATTGTTAAGACAGGAGTAATGGAGCATTGTGATGACAAGGGCATGGAGCATTGGTCTGAAAACTTTCATGGATTATAGTGATGAGAGTGTGCATTGAGCATTATGATGACAAGGGCAAGGAACACTTTGATACATGGGTCATGGAGGATTGTAATGACAAGGGCATGGGGCATTGTGATAAGAAGGGCAACGAGCATTGTGATGACAAGGGTCTTGGAGCTTTGTGATGACAAGGGCATGGAGCATTGTGATTCCAAGGGTCATTGATCTCTGTGATGACAAAGGTCATGTAGCATTTTGATGACAAGGGAGTGGTACATTGTGACGATAAGGGCATGTAGCATTGTGATGACTGGGGTCATGGAACATTTTGATGAAAGGGGTGAGGGAGTATTGTGATGATTAGTGATGGAACATTGTGATGTCAGTGGTGAGAGAGCATTTTATTGAGAAGTGCATGGAGTATTGTGATGACAAGTTTTATGGTGCATTGTGATGACAAAGATGTGAAGCATTGTGTTGACAAGCGCATGGCGCCTTGTGATGACATCGGTCATGGAGCAGTGTGATGACAGAGGTCATGGAGCATTGTGATGACAAAGGTAATGGAGCATTGTGATGAGAAGACCATGGATAATTGTGATGACCAGCGTCATGGGGCATTGTGATGACAAGTGTTATGGAACATTGTGATCAGAAGGGTTTGGTGCATTGTGATGACAGAGGTCATTGAGCCTTTTGATTTCATTGTGATGACTATAGCATGAAACTTTACGGTGATGGGCACGGTGAATTGTGATTATAGGGTTCATGGAGCATTGAGATAAAAAGGGGCATGGAGCATTCTGATTACAGGGGTGTTGGAGCATTGTGATGACAAGGGCATGGAGCATTTTGATGAGAAGGCCATGGATAATTGTGATCACCAGCGTCATGGGGCATTGTGATGACAAGTGTTATGGAATGTTGTGATCAGAAGGTTTTGGTGCATTGTGATGACACAGGTCATTGAGCATTTTGATTTCATTGTGATGACAATAGCATGAAATATTATGGTGATGGGCACGGTGCATTGTGATGACAGGGTTAATGGAGCATTGAGATGAAAAGGGTCATGGGGCATTGTGATTACATTGGTGTTGGAGCATTGTGATGAAAAGGTCATGGAGCATTGTGATGAGAAGGCCATGGAGCATTCTGATGACATGCGTCATGGAGCTTTGTGATGACAAGGGCATGGAGAATTGTGATTACAGGGGTCATGGAATATTGTGATGACAGGGGTGAGGGAGTATTGTGATGGCTAGTGATGGAACATTGTGATATCAGTGGTTAGAAGTCATTTTGAGGAGAAGTGCATGGAGCACTGTGATGACAAGGTTTATGGAGCATTTTGATGACAATGATGTGGAGCATTGTGATGACAAGGTTTATGGAGCATTTTGATGACAAGGATGTGGAGCATTGTGATGACAAGTGCATGGTGCATTGTGATGACATGGGTTATGGAGCACTGTGCTGACATGCGCATCGAGCATTGTGATGACAAGGGACATGGAGCATTGTGCTGACAAAGGCATGGAGCTTTGTGATGACAAGTGTCACAGAGCATTGTGATAAAAATTTCATGGAGCATTGTGGTGACAATGGTCACAGAGCTTTGTGTGACGAGGTCATGGACCATTGTGATGACAAATGTCATGAAGCATTGTGATGACTGGAGTCACGGAGCATTGTGTTAACAGGGGTCTTGGACAATTGTGATGAAAAGGGAATGGATCATTTTGTTGAAAAAGGCATGGAGCCTTGTCATGACAGTGTTCAAGGAACATACTGATGACAAGTGTCAGCGAGCATTGTGATGCCAAGTGTATTGAGCATTTTGGTGACAAAGTTCATGAAGTATTGTGATGAGAAGACCTTGCATAATTGTGATGACGAGCGTCATGGGGCATGTGATGACAAGTGTTAGGGAACATTGTGATCAGAAGGGTTTGGAGCATTGTGATGACATATTACATGGAGCATTTTGATTTCATTGTGATTACAATAGCATGAAACATTATGATGATGGGCATGGTTCATTGTGATGACAGTGTTCATGGAGCATTGAGATGAAAAGTGGCATGGAGAATTGTGATTACAGAGGTCTTGGAGCATTGTGATGAGAAGGATCATGGAGCCTTTTGATGACAAGGCCGTTGAACATTGTGATGGCAGGGTTCATGGAGCATTGTTATGACAGGTGTAATGGAGCATTGTGATGACAAGGGCATGGGGCAATGTGATGAGAGATTTCACTGATCATTGTGATGACAATGGCATGGAGCATTGTGATGCCAAGGATCATGGAGCTTTGTGATGACAAATGTCATGGGGCATTTTGATCACAAGTGCGTGGTGCATTGTGATGAGAAGGGCAGGGAGCATTGTGATGACAGGGTCATGGAGCAATTTGAATAAAAGTGTCATGGAATATTTTGTGACAGTGGTTATGGAACATTGTGATGTCAGGGGTCATGGAGCATTGTGATGATAAGGGCATGTAGCACTGTGATGACAGTGGTCATGGAACATTGTGATGATAGGGGTGAGCGAGCATTGTGATGACTAGTGTTGGAACATAGTGATATATGTGGTGAGAGAGCATTTTGATGAGAAGTACATGGAGCATTGTGATGACAAATTTTATGGAGCATAGCGATGAAAAGGATGTGGAGCATTGTGATCAAAAGAGCATGGCACATTGTGATGCCATGTGTCATGGAGCATTGTGCTCACAAGCACATGGAGCATTTTGATGATAAGTGTCATGGAGCATTGTGCTGACAAAGGCATGGAGCATTGTGATGACAAGGGAAACAGGGCATTGTGATGAAAATTTCATGGAGCATTGTGGTGACAAAGATCACAGAGCCTTGTGTGACGAGCGCATGGACCATTGTGATGAGAAAGGTCATGAATCATTGTGATGACTGGAGTCACGGAGCATTGTGATGACAGGGTTCATGGAGCATTGTGATGACAAGGGCATGGGGCAATGTGATGACAGTGGCATGGAACATTGGTCTGACAAGTTTCATGGATTATTGTGATGACAGTGGGCATGGAGCATTGAGAGGACAAGGACATGGAGCATTGTGGTGACAAAGGTCACAGAGCCTTGTGTGACGAGGGCATGGACCATTGTGAGGACAAAGGTCATGAAGCATTGTGATGACTGTAGTCATGGAGCATTGTGATGACAGGGGTCATGGAGCATTGTGATGACAAGGGCATGGAGAATTGAGATGACAGGGGCATGGAACATTGGACTGACATGTTTCATGGATTATTGTGATGACAGTGGGCATGGCAAATTGTGATGAGAAGGGCATGGAACATTGTGATGACAAGGTCATGGAGTATTGTGAAGACAGGTGTCAGGGAGCATTGTGATGACATATGTCATTGTCCATTGTGATGACAATGGCATGGAGCATTGTGATACCAAGTGTCATGGAGGATTGTGATTACAAAGGTAATGGAGCATTTTGATGACAAGGGCTTGGAACATTGCGATGACAAGGGTTATGGAGCATTGTGATGACAGGTGTCATGGAGCATTGTGATGAGAGGGGTCATGGAGCATTCTGATGACAAGCTTGTGGAGTATTGTGATGACAATGGCATGGAGCATTGTGATGAAAAGGGCATGGAGCATTGTGATGAAAAATGCATAGAGCCTTTTCATGACAGGTTTCGAGAAGCATTCTCACGACAAGTGTCAGGGAGCATTGTGATGACAAGTGTAATGAGCATTGTGATGACAAAGGTCATGGAGCATTGTGATGACAAGGGCATGGAGTATTGTGATGACAGGCATTATGGAGCATTGTGATGACAAGTGTTATGGATCAATCTGATCACAAGGGTTTGGAGCACTGTGATGACAGAGGTCATGGATCATTTTGATATCAAGGAGCATGGAGCATTGTGATGACAGGGGTCATGGAGCATTGTGATGAGAAGATCATGGAGCACTGAGCTGAAAATGTTCATGGAGTATTCTGATGAAAGGGGTCATGGAGCATTGTGATGACAAATTCCTGGAGCACTCTGATGAGAAGACCATGGAGCCTTGTGATGAGAAGTCTCATGGAGCATTCTGATGAAAAGGGGCATGGAGCATTTTGATTACAGGGGTCTTGGAGCATTGTGATTACAAGGGCATGGATCATTGTGAGAGATGTCCAAGGAGCATTCTGATGACATGCGTCATGGAGCATTGTGAAGACCAGGGCATGGAGCATTGTGATTACAGGAGTCTTGGAGCATTGTGATGAAATGGGCATGGATCATTGTGATGAAAAAGGCATGGAGCCTTGTCATGACAGGTTTCAAGGATCATAGTGACGACAAGTGTCAGGGAGCATTGTGATGACATGTGTATTGAGCAGAGTGATGACAAAGTTCATGGAACATTGTGATGAGAAGTGCATGGATAATTGTGATGACGAGCCTCATCGGGCGTTGTGATGACAAGTGTTATGGAGCATTGTGATCACATGGGTGTGGAGCATTGTGATGACAGAGGTCACGGAGCATTTTGATTTCCTTGTGATGACAATAGCATGAAGCATTATGATGATTGGCATGGTGCATTGTGATGACAGCGTTCATGGAACATTGAGATGAAAAGGGACATGGAGCTTTGTGATTACATGTGTCTTGGAGCATTGTGATGACAAGGGCATTGAACATTGTGAAGGAGAAGGCCTTGGAGCATTCTGATGACATGCGTCATGGAGCTTTGTGATGACAAGGGCATGGAGCATTTGTCTGAAAATTTTCTTGGATTATTGTGATGAGATTGGGCATGGAACATTGTGATGACAAGGACACGGAACACTGTGATACATGGGTCATGGAGGATTGTAATGACAATGTCATGGAGCATTGTGATGAGAAGGGCATCGAGCATTGTGATGACAAGCGTCATGGAGCATTGTGATGACAAGGGCATGGATTATTGTGATGCCGAGAGTCATGGAGCTTTGTGATGACAAAGGACATGGAGCATTTTGATGACAAGGGAGTGGTGCATTGTGATGATAACGGCATGTAGCATTGTGATGATAGGGGTCATGGAACATTGTGATGACAGGGGTGAGGGAGTATTGTGATGACTAGTGATGGATCATTGTGATATCATTGGTGAGAGAGCATTTTCATGAGAAGTGCATGGAGCATTGTGATGACAATGTTTATGGAGCATTGTGATGACAAGGATGTGGAGCATTGTGATGACAACCGCATGGCCCATTGTGATCACATCGGTCATGGAGCATTGTGCTCACAAGCTCATGGAGCATTGTGATGACAAGTGTCACGGAACATTGTGCTGACAAAGGCATGGAGCATTGTGATGCCAAGGGTCACCGAGCATTGTGATGAAAAGTTCATGGAGCATTGTGGTGACAAAGGTCACAGAGACTTGTGATGATGAGGGCATGGACCATTGGGATGACAAAGTCTTGAAGCATTGTGATGACTGGAGTCACGGAGCATTGTGATGACAGGTGTCATGGAGCATTGTGATGACAAGTGCATGGAGCATTGTGATGACAGGGGCATGGATCATTGTGATGCCAAGGGTCATGGAGAATTGTGATGACAAGGTTCATGGAGCATTCTGATGACAAGCTTGTGGAGTATTGTGATGACAATGGCATGGAACGTTGTGATGAAAAGGGCATGGAGCATTGTGATGAAAGAGGCATAGAGCCTTTTCATGACAGGTTTCGAGAAGCATTCACACGACAAGTGTCAGGGAGCACTGAGATGACAAGTGTATTGAGCATTGTGATGACAAAATTCATGGATCATTGTGATGACAAGGGGATGGAGTATTGTGATGACAGGCATCATGGAGCGTTGTGATGACAAGTGTTATGGAACAATGTGATCACAATGGTTTGGAGCACTGTGATGACAGAGGTCATGGATCATTTTGATATCAAGGAGCATGGAGCATTGTGATGACAGGGGTCATGGAGCATTGTGATCAGAAGATCATGGAGCATTGAGCTGAAAATGTTCATGGAGTATTCTGATGAAAGGGGTCATGGAGCATTTTGATGACAAGGTCCTGGAGCATTGTGATGAGAAGACCATGGAGCCTTGTGATGAGAAGTCTCATGGAGCATTCTGATGAAAAGGGGCATGGAGCATTGTGATTACAGGGGTCTTGGAGCATTGTGATTACAAGGGCATGGAGCATTGTGAGAGATGTCCAAGGAGCATTCTGATGACATGCGTCATGGAGCTTTGTGCAGACCAGGGCATGGAGCATTGTGATTACAGGGGTCTTGGAGCATTGTGATGAAAAGGGCATGGATCATTGTCATGAAAAAGGCATGGAGCCTTGTCATAACAGGGTTCAAGGAGCATACTGACGACAAGTGTCAGGGAGCATTGTGATGACAAGTGTATTGAGAATTGTGATGACAAAGGTAATGGAACATTTTGATGAGGAGTGCATGGATAATTGTGATGACGAGCCTCATGGGGCGTCGTGATGACAACTGTTATGGAGTATTTTGATCACAAGTGTTTGGAGCATTGTGATGACAGAGGTCAGGGAGCATTTTGATTTCATTGTGATGACAATAGCATGAGCATTATGATGATGGGCATGTTCGTTGTGATGACAGGGTTCATGGTGCATTGAGATGAAAAGGGGTATGGAGCATTGTGATTACTCGGGTCAGGAGCCTTGTGATGACTTGGCCGTGGAACATTGTGATGACAGTGGTGAGGGAGTATTGTGATGACTAGTGATGGAAAATTGTGATATCAGTGGTGAGAGAGCATTTTGATTTGAAGTGCATGGAGCTTTGTGATGACAATGTTTTTGGAGTAGAGTGATGACAATTTTCGGGAGCACTGTGATGACAAGTGCATGGCGCACTGTGATGACATGGGTCATGGAGCATTGTACTGACAAGTGCATGGAGCATTTTGATGACAAGGGTCATGGAGCATTGTGCGGACAAAGGCATGGAGCATTTTGATGACAAGGCTCAGAGATCATTGGGATGAAAAGTTCATGGAGCATTTTGGTGACAAAGTTCAGAGAGCCTTGTGATGACGAGGGCATGGACCATTGTGATGACAAAGGTCATGAAGCACTGTGATGACTGGAGTCACAGAGAATTGTGATGACAAGGGAATGGAGCATTGTGATGACAGGGGCATGGAGCATTGGTCTGACAAGTTTCATGTATTATTGTGATGACAGGTGTCATGGAGCATTGTGATGACAAGTGCATGGAGCATTGTGATGACAGGGGCATGGAGCATACTGACGACAAGTGTCAGGGAGCATTGTGATGACAAGTGTATTGAGCATTGTGATGACAAAGGTCATGGAGCATTGTGATGAGAAGACCATGGATAATTGTGATGACCAGCGTCATGGGGCATTGTGATGACAAGTGTTATGGAACATTGTGATCACAAGGGTTTGGAGCATTGTGATGAGAGAGGGCATGGAACATTTTCATTTCAACGACCATGGAGCATCGTGATGACAAAGGCATGGAGCAATGTGAACCCAAGTTTCATCGAGGATTTTGATGACAATCGGAATGGAGTACTGTGATGACAAGCACATGGAGCATTGTGATGACAAGGTCATGTAGCATTTTGCTGAGAAATGCACGGAACATTTTGATGACAAGGGTCATGGAGCACTGTGATGACAAGCGTCACGGAGCATGGTGATTACAGGGGTCTTGGAGCATTGGGATGGCAAGGGCATGGATCATTTTGATGACAAGGGTAATGGAGCATTCAGATGACAAGTGTCCCGGATCATTGTGTTGTCACGGGTCATGGAGCGTTGTGATGACAGTGGTCATGGAGCATTTTGATGACAAGGGATTGGTACATTGTGACGATAAGGGCATGTAGCATTGTGATGACTGGGGTTATGGAACATTGTGATGACAGGGTTGAGGGAGTATTGTGATGAATAGTGATGGAACATTGTGAAATCAATGGTGAGAGAGCATTTTGATGAGAAGTGCATTGAGCATTGTGATTACAAGTTTTATGGAGCATTGTGATGACTAGGATGTGGAGCATTGTGAGGACAAGTGCATGGCACATTGTGATGACATGTGTCATGGATCATTATGCTGACAAAGGCATGGTGCATTGTGATGACAAGGGTCACAAAGCACTGTGATGAAAACTTCATGGAGCATTGTGGTGACAAAGGTCACAGAGCCTTGTGTGACAGGGGCATGGACCATTGTGATGAGAAAGGTCATGAATCATTTTGATGACTGGAGTCACAGAGCATTGTGATGACAGGGGTCATGGAGCATTGAGATGAAAAGGGGCATGGAGCATTGTGATTACAGGGGTCGTGGACCATTGTGATGACAAGGGCATGGAGTATTCTGATGACATGCGTCATGGATCTTTGTGATGACAAAGGCATGGAACATTGTGATTACAAGGGTCTTGGAGCATTGTGATGACAAGGGTCATGGAGACTTGGATGAAAAGCCCGGGGAACATTGTGATGGCAGGGGTCATGGAGCATTGTTATGACAAGGGTCATGGAGCATTGCGATGACAAGTGCATGGAGAATTGTATTGACAAGAGCATGTAACATTTTGATGAGAAGTGTCATGGAGCACTCTGATGACAAGGACATGTAGAATTGTCATGACCAGTGCATGGAGCATTGTGATGGCAAGACCGTGGAGCATTGTGATGAGAAGACCATGGATAATTGTGATGATGAGCGTCATGGAGCACTGTAATGACAAGGGGCATGGAGCATTGTGATGACAGGTGTCATGGATCATTGTGATGACAAGGGTCATGGACCATTCTGATGACAAGCTTGTGGAGTAATGTGATGACAATGGCATGGAGCATTGTGATGAAATGGGCATTGAGCATTGTGATGACAAGTGTTATGGAGCTTTGTGATGACAATGGCATGGAGCATTGTGATGCCAAGGGTCATGGAGCACTGAGATGACAAGCGTCACGGAGCATTCTGATTACAGGGGTCATGGAGCATTGGGATGACAAGCGCATGGATCACTGTGATTTCAAGTGTCGTGGAGCATTTTGATGACAAGAGTCCCGGATCATTGTGTTGTCAGGGGTCATGGAGCGCTGTGACGTCAGTGGTCATGGAGCATTGTGATGACAGTGGTAATGGAGCATTGTAATGGCAAGGTCATGGAGCATTGTGATGAGAAGGCCATGGAGCATTCTGATGATATGCATCATGGAGCTTTGTGATGACAAGGGCAAGGAGCATTGTGATTACTGGGGTCATGGAACATTGTGATGACAGTGGTGATGGAGTATTGTGATGACTAGTGATGGAACATTGTGATATTAGTGGTGAGAGAGCATTTTGATGAGAAGTGCATGGAGCATTGTGATGACAAGGTTTATGGAGCATTGTGATGACAAAGTTGTGGAGCATTGTGATGACAAGCGCATGGCCCATTATGATGACATGGGTCATGGAGCATTGTGCTGAGAAGCGCATGCAGCATTGTGATGACAAGTGTCATGGAGCACTGTTCTGACAAAGGCATGGAGCATTGTGATGACAAGGGTCACGGAGCATTGTGATGAAAAGTTCATGGAGCATTGTGGTGACAAAGGTCACAGAGACTTTTGATGACGAGGGCATGGACCATTGTGATGACAAAGGTCATGAAGCATTGTGATGACTGGAGTCACGGAGCATCATGATGACAGAGTTCATGGTGCATTGTGACGACAACGGCATGGAGCATTGTGATGACAAGGGCATGGAGCATTGTTATGACATGTTCATGGCTTATTGTGAAGACAGGTGTCAGGGAGCATTGTGATGGCATATGTCATGGTCCATTGTGATGACTATGGCATGGAGCATTGTGATGCCAAGTGTCATGGAGGATTGTGATGACAAGAGCATGTATCTTGGTGATCAGAAGTGTCATGGATCATTGTGATGACAAGGGACATGGAGCATTGTGATGTCCAAGGCATGGAGCATTGTGATGGAAAGTCCATGGAGCATTGTGATGGCAAGACCATGGAGCATTTTGATGACGAGTGTCATCGAGCTCTGTAATGACACGGGGCATGGAGAATAGTGATGACAAGTGTCATGGATCATTGTGATAACAAGGGTAATGGAGCATTCTGATGACAAGTTTCTGGAGTATTGTGATGACAATATCATGGAGCATTGTGATGAAAAAGGCATGGTGCATTGTGATGAAAAAGGCATGGAACCTTCTCATGACAGGTTTCAAGGAGCATTCTGACGTCAAGTGTCAGGGAGCGTTGTCATGACAAGTGTATTGAGCATTGTGATGACAATGGTCATGGAGCACTGTGATGACAGGCATCATGGAGCGTTGTGATGACAAGTGTTACGGAACATTGTGATCACAAGGGTTTGGAGCATTGTGATGACAGAGGTCATGGATCATTTTCATTTCAAGTAGCATGGAGCATTGTCATGACATGGCATGAAGCAATGTGAACCCAAGGTTCATAGAGGATTTTGATGACAATGGGAATAGAGTATTTTGATGACAAGCACATGGAGCATTGTGATGACAAGGTCATGTAGCATTTTGCTGACAAATGCATGGAGCATTTTGATGACAAGGGTAATGGAGCACTGTGATGAAAAGCATCACGGAGCATTGTGATTACAGGTGTCATGGAGCATTGGGATGGCAAGGGAATGGATCATTGTGATGACAAGGGTCATGGAGCAGTTTGATGAAAAGAGTCCAGGATCATTGTGTTGTCAGTGGCCATGGAGCGTTGTGATGACAGTGGTCATGGAATATTGTGATGAGAAGGTCATAGATCATTGGGCTGAAAATGTTCATGGAGTTTTGTGATGGCAGGGGTCATGGAGCATTGTGTTGACAAGGGAATGGAACATTGTGATGACAAGGTCCTGGAGCATTGTGATGAGAAGGTCCTGGAGCATTGTGATGAGAAACCCACTGAGCCTTGTGATGAGAAGTCTCATGGAGCATTCTGATGAAAAGGTGCATGCAGCATCGTGATCACAGGGGTCTTAGAGCATTGTGAAGTAAAGGACATGGATCATTGTGATGAAAAAGTCATGGAGCCTTGTCATGACAGGGTTCAAGGAGCATACTGACGACAACTGTCAGGGAGCATTGTGATGACAAGTGTATTGAATATTGTGATGAAAAACGTCAGGGAACATTGTGATGAGAAGTGCATGGATAATTGTGATGACGAGTGTCAAGGGGCGTTGTGATGACAAGTGTTATGGAGCATTGTGATCACAAGGGTTTGGAACATTGTGATGACAGAGGTCATGTAGCATTTTGATTTCATTGTGATGACAATAGCATAAAGCATTATGCTGATGGGCATGGTTCGTTGTGATGACAAGTTTCATGGAGCATTGAGATGAAAATTGTCATGGAGCATTGTGATTACTTGGGTCATGGAGCTTTGTGATGACAATGCCGTGAAACATTGTGATGACAGGAGAGAGGGAATATTGTGATGACTAGTGTTGGAAAATTGTGATATTAGTGGTGAGACAGCATTTTGATGTGAAGTGCATGGAGCTTTGTGATGACAAGTTTTACGGAGCATTGTGATGACAAGGTTGGGGAGCACTGTGATGACAAGCACATGGCACACTGTGATGACATGGGTCATGGAGCATTGTGCTGACAAGGGCATGTAGCATTGTGATGACAAATGTCATGGAGCATTGTGCTGACAAAGGCATGGAGAATTGTGATGACATGGCTCACAGAGCATTGGGACCAAAAGTTCATGGAGCATTATGGTGAAAAAGTTCACAGAGCCTTGTGATGATGAGGGCAAGGACCATTGTGATGACAAAGGTCATGAAGCATTGTGATGAATGGAGTCACGGAGCATTGTGATGACAGGGGCATGGAGCATTGGACACAGAAATTTCATGGATTGTTGTGATGACAGTGGGCATGGTGCATTGTGATGTAAAGAGCATGGAACATTGTGATGACAACGTCATGGATTATAGTTTAGACAGGTGTCAGGGAGCATTGTGATGACATATGTCATGGACCATTGTGATGCCAATAACATGGAGCATTGTGATGACACGTGTCATGGACGATTGTGATGACATAGGTAAAGGAGCATTGTGATGATCAGGGCATGGAGCAATGTGATGGCAAGACTGTGGAGCACTGTGATGAGAAGACGATGGATAATTGTGATGAAGAGCATCACAGAGCATTAGGATGACAAGAGCCATGGAGCATTCTGACATAAGATATCACTTATGAAGGAAATGAAAACATGGCTACATATGAAATGAATTAGGAAAGAGAACAGTGTCTCACATTTAGAAAACATACTTATGCCTGCTTAAGGGGAAAGAGAGGTGGGGAGATGTACAAAACCAGAGTTTTATATTAGCACACGTACCGTTCCATAATCCAAATACAGAATAGAAAAGACCTACTCCTTCCTCAGTGAACGGGGCTGAACACCCATATTGTCCGCAGAGGAATATATCAGAGTAGTAAGAATCTTAAAACCTATGTATCGATATGTCTCTGAAAGGGAATCAAGTGCGTCTAGACTGGCATAAAAATGGCAGTGAAACTAAACTCAAAACCACTATAAAAAGGAATTTCAAAAACAAAACAAAAAAAAAAACGGGGAAATTCTTTACAATTCCTTCAGGGGCTCTGATGAAACCTGGAATGACATTATCTACAACGACAGCTGGATGTGGCATAAGGCTGGACACTTGGGACTGAGAGGATTGGTGAGATTCGGTGAGCAAATGCAGACACTTTAAAGCAATAACGCGTGGCACACATTCCAAGGTTCCCAACTATCCAGGTTGAAGGGAATATTACTACAGATATAACATGTACAGGAAACCTAGAGAATGGACACAATGTGTATACGAAAGGTTTCTAAAACTCAACAAATTGTCCCTCTCCTGGTGCTCCGGTTTGACTTTCCAACTGCTTTACTCTCAATCTCCCAACTTGGAAAGACAGCCCCTTTAACCTCCTGATTCACACAGGTTGCCAATTTGGCAGAGGATGAAAGGGAAGAGGGAAAACCAATGAGAGAGTAGCTGTTAGGTATTTGGACGGGAATATGTTACTCTAAGTTCGCGGCAGGAAGAAGAATTAACCATAGTCTCAGCCACCCGCAAGGATCCAGTATAGGTCCTGAACCAAAATTTTGGGCTTGCGGTCAGCTCACAAAAAACGAGTTGTAAAATGGAGCTTTGGGGCACAACAAAGCACAAACTGTCAGAGTAATAAAGGACAAAATTCGTCCAAAAATCTATTGAGGGAAGGAAACGAGGCGGACTCCAAAGCGAGCCAGAATAGAAGGAAACAGATTTCACGAGGTACATTAGAATCGACTTTAAAGCACAGGAAGAGGGGCACAACTTCGACAATGATGCACTTGGCCAGAAAGGGCGTATGCGTTTTCTCCTGAATATATTCAGGAGAAAACGCATACGCCCTTTTTGGCCAAGCATGCAAGCGCGTAATGCAAATCTACACTACAATGAAGTATCACTTCCGACCAGTCAAAAGGGACATCCGCAAAATGTGTAAAAACCAGAAAGGCAAGACAGGCCCTGGAGAAAAGGGAGCCTAGTTATGCTGGTGGGCAGGATGTAAATTGCCAACTGCCTCTCTGGAGGAGTGCACTGTGTTCCCTAAAACAAGTAAACAACAGAGCTACAGAGCCAAGGAAACTTCCAGTCTAGGGAATATACCTTGGTAAAATTGAAAATCAATAAGACAGAGCCACCCCAATATTTAGGGCTGCACTGCTTACAAGAACCTCAACTTGGGTACATATTAAATATCCCAGGAAAGACAAAACTGGTTCAAGAAATTGTGTTACTTACGTACGATGGAATATCAGTCAGCCATGAAATCCATGTCATAAGGCCAGTAGCAGCAAAATGAGTGGATTCAGATACGATGATTCTAAGTGAAATAAGTCACAGAGAAAAAGAAACTTATCATAAGATATCACTTATGAAGGTACTGTAAACATGGCTACACATGAACTGAGTTAGGAAAGAGAACAGAGACTCACATTTAGAAAACACTCTTATGCCTGCTTAAGGGGGAAGTTGAGGTGGGGTGATGAATAAAACCAGAGTTTGAAATTAGTACAGGTACCGTTCCAAAAACCAACTACAGAATAAACAAGACCTACACTTTCGTCAGTGAAAGGGACTCAAAACCCCATAATCCTGCAGAGGAATATATCTGTCTAGTAAGAATATTAAAACCTTTGTACTGATATGTCTCCGTAAGGGAATCAAGTGTGTCTAGACTGGCATAAACATGGCAGTGAGAATCAGCTCAAACCCACTATAAAGAGGAATTGCAAAAACAAAACACATAAATAGGGAAATTCATTACAATTCCTTCAGGGGCTATAATGAAACCAGGAATGACCCTATCTACAATGACAGCTGGATGTGGCATAAGGCTGGACACTTGGGACTGAGAGGATTTGCGAGATTCAGTGAGCAAATGCAGACCATTTAAAGCAATATTGCGTGGCACACATTGCAACGGTCCCAACTCTCCAGGTTAAAGGGAATATTACTACAGATATAACAAGTACGAGAAACCTAGAGAATGGACACACTGTGAATACGAAAGGTTTCTAAAACTCAACTAAGAGTCCCTCTCCTGGTGCTTCGCTTTGAATTTCCAACTGTTTTACTATCAATCTCCCAACTTGGAGAGACAGCCTCTTTAACTTCCTGGTTCGCACAGGTTGCCAAATTGCCGGAGGATGAAAGGGAAGAGGGAGAACCAATGAGAGCATAACTGTTAGGCATTTGGACGAGCACATGTCACTCTAATTTACCGGCAGGAAGAAGTATTAACCAAAGTCTCAGCCAACCACCGGGAACCAGTATAGGTCCTGAACCAAAATTTTGGACTTGCGGTGAGCTCACAAAAAACGAGTTGAAAAATGGAGCTCAGGGGCACAGCAATTCACAAACAGGCAGAGTAATAAAGGACAACTATCGTCCAAAAATCTGTTGAGGGAAGGCAACGAGGCGGACTTGAAAGCGAGCAAGAATAGCAGGAAACAGATTTCAAGAGGTACATTGGAATCGCCTTTAAAGCACAGGAAGTGGGGCACAATTTCGACTATGATGCACTTTGACAATAACGGCATATGCGTTTTCGCCTGAATATATTCAAGAGAAAAAGCATATGCCCTTTTTGGCCAAGCAAGCAAGCCAGCAATGCAAATCTCCTCTACAAAGAAGTATCACTTCCCACCGGTTAAGAGGGACATCCGCACAATGTGTAAAAACCAGAAAGGCAAGACAGGTCCAAGAGAACAGGGAGCCTTTTTATGCTGATGGGCGGGATGTAAATTGCTAACTCCCTCTCTGGAGGAGTGCATTGTGTTCCCTAAAACAGGTAAATACCAGAGCTACAGAGCCAAGGGCACTTCCAGTCTAGGGAATATACCTTGGGCAGAGTGAAAGTCAATAAGACAGAGCCACCGCAAAATTTAGGGCTGCACTGCTTACAAGAACCTCAACGTGGGTACACCTTAAATTTCCCAGCAAAGACAAAAATGGTTTAAGAAATTGTGTTACTATAGTACGATGGAATATCCCTCAGACATGAAATAAATGTCATAAGGCCAGTAGCAGCAAAATGAGTGGATTCAGGTATGATGGTTCTAAGTGTAATAAGTCACAAACATAAAGAAACTTTTCATAAGATATCACTTATGAAGGTCCTTTAAACATCACAACACATGAACTGAGTTAGGAAAGACAACAGAGTCTCACATTTAGAAAACATTCTTATGCCTGCCAAAGGGGGAAGGAGAGGTGGGGTGATGCATACAACCAGAGTTTGATATTAGTACAGGTACCATTTCAAAAACAAACTACGGTTTATACAAGTACTCCACCTTCGTCAGTGAAAGGGATTCAAAACCCCATGTTTCACGCAGAGGAATATATCTGACTAGTAAGAATCTTAAAACCTATGTATTGATATGTCTCCGTAAGGGAATCAAGTGTGTCTAGACTGGCATAAACATGGCAGTGAGAATCAGCTCAAACCCACTATAAAAATGAATTTCGAATACCAAACAAAAAAATAGGGAAATTCTTTACAATTCCTTCACTGACTCTGACGAAACCTGGAATGACCCTATCTACAACGACAGCTGGATGTGGCATAAGGCTGGACACTTGGGACTGAGAGGATTGGTGAGATTGTGTCAGCAAAAGCAGACCATTTAAAGCAATAATGCGTGGCACACATTCCAAGGATCACAACTCTCCAGGTTGAAGGGAATATTACTACAGCTATAACATGTATGGGAAAGCAAGAGAATGGACACACTGTGAATACGAATGGTTTCTAAAACTCAACTCATAGTCCCTCTCCTGGTGCTTCGGTTTCAATTTCCAACTGCTTTACTATAAATCTCCCAACTTGGAGAGACAACCCCTTTAACCTCCTGGTTCTCACAGGTTGCAAATTAGGCAGAGGATGAAAGGAAAGATGGAGAACCAATGAGACAGTAGCTGTTAGGCATTTGGACTGGCACATGTCACTCTATATTCCAGGCAGAAAGAAGAATTAACCAAAGTCTCAGCCACCCGACGGGAACCAGTATAGATCCTGAAGCAAAATTTTGGACTTGCGGTCAGCTCACAAAAAACGAGTTGAAAAATGGAGCTCATGGGCACAGCATTTCACAAACCAGCAGAGTAATTAAGGCCAACTATCGTCCAAAAATCTGTTGAGGGAAGGGAACGAGGCGAACTTGAAAGGGAGGCAGAATAGCAGTAAACAGATTTCAAGAGGTACATTGGAATCACCTTTAAAGCACAGGAAGAGGGGCACAATTTCGACCATGATGCACTTGCCCAAAAAGGGGGTATGTGTTTCCTCCTGAATATAATCAGGAGGAAACACATATGCCCTTTTTGGTCAAGCAAGCAAGTGGGCAATGCAATTATGCAGTAAAAAGAAGTATCACTTCCCAGCGGTCAAAAGGGACATCTGCAAAATGTGTAAAAACCAGAAAGGCAAGACAGGCCCTGCAGAACAGGGAGCCTAGTTATGCTGATGGGCAGGATGTAAACTGCCAAATGCCTCTCTGGAGGAGTGCACTGTGTTCCCTAAAAAAATTAAACAACAGAGCTACAGAGCCATGGGCACTTCCAGTCTAGGGAATATACCTTGGGAAAACTGAAAATCAATAAGACACAGCCACCCCGAAATTTAGGGCTGCACTGTTTACAAGAACCTCAACTTGGGTACACCTTAAATATCCCAGGAAAGAGAAAATTGGTTCAAGAAATTTTGGTACTTATGTACGATGGAATATCCCTCAGCCATGAAAAATCAATGACATAAGGCCAGTAGCAGCAAAATGAGTGGATTCAGGTACGATGATTCTAAGTGAAATAAGTCACAGAGAAAAAGAAACTTATCATAAGATATAACTTATGAAGGTCCTGTAAACATGGCTACACATGAACTGAGTTAGGAAAGAGAACAGAGTGTCACATTTAGGAAAAACTCCTATGCCTGCTCAAGGTAGAAAGAGAGGTGGAGTGATGCAATAAACCAGAGTTTGATATTAGTACAGGTACTGTTCCAAAAACCAACTACGGAATAGACAAGACCTACACCTTCCTCAGTGAAAGGGACTCCAAACCCCATATTTCCCACAGAGGAATATATCTGATTAGTAAGAATCTTAAAACCTATGTATTGATATGTCTCCGTATAGGAATCAAGTGTGTCTAGACTGGCATAAACATGGCAGTGAAAATCAGCTGAAACCCACTATAAAAAGGAATTTCAAAAACAAAACAAAAAAACATGGGAATTCTTTACAATTCCTTCAGGGGCTCTGATGAAACCTGGAATGACCCTATCTAAAACGACAGCTGGATGTGGCATAAAGCTCGACACTTGGGAATGAGAGGATTGGTGAGATTTGGTGAGCAAATGCAGACCATTTAAAGCAATAATGCGTGGCACACTTTCCAAGGATCCAAACGCTCCAGGTTGAAGGGAATATTACTACAGCTATAACATGTAAGGGAAACCTAGAGAATAGACACAAGGTGAATACAAAAGGATTCTAAAACTCAACTAATAGTTCCCCTCCTGGTACTCCAGTTTGACTTTCCAACTGATTTACTATCAATCTCCCAACTTGGAGAGACAGCCTCTTTAACCTCCTGGTTCGCCCAGGTTGCCATTTTGTCAGAGGATGAAAGGGAAGAGGGAGAACCAATGAGAGAGTAGCTGCTAGGCATTTGGACGGGCACATGTCTCTCTAATTTCCCGGGAGGAAGAAGAATTAACCAAAGTCTCAGCCACCCGCCGGGAAACAGTATAGGTCCTGAACCAAAATTTTGGACTTGCGGTCAGCTCACAAAAAACGAGTTGATAAATCGAGCTCAGGGGCACAATAATTCAAAAACTGGCAGAGTAATAAAGGACAACTATCGTCCAAAAATCTGTTGAGGGAAGGCAACGAGGTGGACTTGAAAGCGAGACAGAATAGCAGGAAACATATTTCAAGAGGTACATTGGAATCTCCTTTAAAGCAAAGGAAGAGGGGCACAACTTCGACCATGATTCACTTGGCCAAAAAGGGCGTATTCGTTTTCTCCTGAATATATTCAGGAGAAAACTCATACGCCCTTTCTGGCCAAGCAAGCGGGCAATGCAAATCTGCACTACAAAAAAGTATCACTTCTCACCATTCAAAAGGGACATCGGCAAAATTTGTAAAAACTAGAAAGGCAAGACAGGCCCTTGAGAACAGGGAGCCTAGTTATGCTGATTGGCTGGATGCAAATTGCCAACTTCTTCTCTGGAGGAGTGCATTGTGTTCCCTAAAACAAGTAAACAACAGAGCTACAGAGCCAAGGGCACTTCCTGTCTAGGGAATATACCTTGGGAAAACTGAATATCAATAAGACAGAGCCACCTCAAAATTTAGGGCTGCACTGCTTACAAGAACCTCAACTTGGGTACACCTTAAATATCCCAGGAAAGACAAAAATGGTTCAAGAAATTGTGTTACTTACGTACGATGGAATATCCCTCAGCCATGAAATCAATGTCGTAAGGCAAGTAGCAGCAAAATAATTGGATTCAGGTACGATGATTCTAAGTGAAATAAGTCACACAGAAAAAGAGACTTATCATAAGATATCACTTATGAAGGTCCTGGAAACGTGGCTACACATGAACTCAGTTAGGAAAGAGAACAGAATAATGAAAATTATCATAAGCTATCATTCATAGCAGGAATGTGCCCATGGCTACACATGAACTGAATTACAAACACAACAGAGTCACACATTTAGAAAACAAACTTCTGCCTGATTAAGGGGAAAGGCCAGGTGGGGTGATACATAAATCTACAGTCCAAAATTAGCACAGATACCGTTCCATAAATCAAGTATGTAATAGACAGCACCTACTCCCAGCACAATGAACTGGACTCAACAACCCCTATTCATTGCAGAGGAATATATCTGACTAGTAACAATTTTAAAACATATGTATTCTCATGTCTCCATAAAGGAATCATATGTGTGTATAATGGCATGAACACAGCACTGAAATTCAGCTAAACCCCCTTATAGAAATAAATTTCAAAAGCAAAATGCAAAAACAGCGAAACAGAGAGAATGTCTTAAAAATTACGTTCAGGGTCTGTAATGCAACCTGGATTGACAACCTTTACACCCACAGCTGGATGAGACATAAGACTGGACACTTGGGTCTGACAAGATTGCTGAGGTTGTGTGAGCAAAAGAACACTACTTAGAGCAATACTGTGTGCTACCCATTCTAGTGGCCCCAACTCTCCATGTTTAAGGGAATCTTCCTACAGTTAAAACATGCATGGGAAACCCAGTGGATGGTACACTGTGTAATCGGGAAAGTTTTCTAAAAGGTACCTCATTTTTCCTTTCCTCGTGCTCGGCTTCGCCATTCCATCTGCATTACTAAAAATCTCCCCACTTGGAGTGTCACTGCCTTGACCCTCCTGTTGTGCACAGTTTGCAAATTGTGCAGAGGATGAACAGGAAGAGGGGAAACAAATGAGACATTAGCTGTAGGTGTTTGGATGGGCACATATCTCTCTAGTTTCCAATCAGGAAAAAGAATTAAAAACAGTCTCAGCCTGAAACTGCGGAACCAGACTCGGGCCTAAAGCGTTCCTGCGGTATTGCAGCCAGCTCACAAATAAGCGAGTTGAAAAATGGAAATCAGGGGCACAGCAATTCACAAACTTGCAGAGTTATAAAGGACAACTATCATTCAGAAATATATTGAGGTAAGGCAGTGAAGAGGATTTGAAAGCAAGGCAGAATTGAAGGAAACAGATTTCAAGAGGTAGATTGGAGTCGTCTTTAAAGCACATGAAAAGCGACAGATCTTCGACAATGTTGCCCTTGGCTGAAAAGGGAGTATGTGTATTTTCTTGAATATAATCGGGAAAAAATGCATACGCCCTTTTTGGGCAAGCAAGCCATCAGGCATTGCAAATCCACACTACATAGAAGTGTCACTTACCTCCGGTCAAAAGGGCCATCTGCAAATTGTGTAAAAACAACAAATACAGGACAGGCCATGGAGAAAAGGGAGCCTGGTTATGCCGATGGACAGGATGTAAATTGCCAACAGCCTCTCTGGAGATCTGTATGTTGTTTTCTAAAACAGAGCTACAGAGCATAGCACACTTCCACTCATGGGCGTGTATTTTGGGAAAACTAAAAATCCACAACACACAGCCAGCCCAAAGCTTAGGGCTGCTCTGTTTACAAGAACCTCGACTTCGGTACACTTTAAATATCCCAGGAAAGGGAAAAAAATGGATAAATATGTTGTGGTACTTATATACAATGGAATGTCACTCAGACATAAAATCAATGTCATAAGGCCAATAGCAGCATAACGAATGGCTTTAGGTACGATGATGCTAATAGAAATGAGCCACAAAGAAAAAGAAACTTATTGTAATATATCACTTATAGAGGGAATGTAAACATGGCTACACATGAACTGAATTTCAAAAGAGAACAGAGTTACACATTTAGAAAACACACTTATGCCTCCTTAAGGGGAAAGGTGACGTGGGGTGATGTGTAAAAGCAGAGTTTGAAATTAGCACAGATACCATTCCATATACCAAATATGTAATAGACAAGACCTACTCCTTTCTCAATGAACTGGACACAAAACACCCTATTCACTGAAGAGGAATATATCTGACTGGTAATAATCTTGAAACCTATGTATTTATATGTCTCCATAATGGAATCAAGTGTATGCAGATTGGCATAAACACAGATCAATGGAACAGGACAGAAAGTGCAGAGATAAACCTACATACCTATGCCTATCTCACCTATGACAAAGGAGCTAAGGATATACAATTGAGAAAAGACAGTCTCTTCAGTAATTGGTGCAGGGAAAACTGGACCCCTACAAATAAAAGAATGAAATTAGAACACTCCATAACACCATACACAAAAATAAACTCTAAATTGATCAGAGATCTAAATATAAGACCAGACACTATAAAACACTTAGAGGAAACCATAGGCAGAACACTCTATGACATAAATCACAGCAAGATGCTTTTTGACCCACCTCCTAGAGAAATGGAAATAAAAACAGAAATCAACAAATGGGACCTAATGAAACTTAAAAGCTTTTACACAGTACAGGAAAACATAAACAAGATGCAAAAACAACCCTCAGAATGGGAGAAAATATTTTCAAATGAAGCAATTGACAAAGGATTAATCTCCAAACTTTACAAGCACCACATGTAGCTCAATATCACAAAAACAAACAACCCAATCCAAAAACGGGCAGAAGACCTAAATAGACATTTCTCCACAGAAGATATACAGATTACCAAGAAACACATGAAAGGATGCTGAACATCACTAATCATTAGAGAAATGCAAATCAAAACTATCGTGAGGTATCACCTCACAGCAGTCAGAGTGGCAATCATCAAAAAAATCTACAAAACAATAAATGCTGGAGAGGCCTTTATTGGAGAAAAGGGAACACACTTGCACTGTGGGTGGGAATGTAAATTGATATGGGAACTAGGGAGAACAGTACGGAGGTTCCTTTAAATAACTAACAATAGAAGTACCATACGACACAACAATCCAACTACTGGGCATTTGCCTTGTGAAAACCATAATTCAAAAATAGTTATGTACAAAAATGTTCATTGCAACTCTATTTACAATAGCCAGGACATGGAAGCAACCTAAGTGTCCAACGACAGATGAATGGATAAAGAAGATATGGCACATATATACAATGGAATATCACTCAGCCATAAAAAGAAGCAAAACTGAGTTATTTGCACTGAGGTGGATGGAATTAGAATCTGTCCTACCCAGTGAAGTAAGTCAGAAAGGGAAAAACAAATAATGTATGTTAACAGAGATATACGGAATCTAATAAGGAAAAAAAAAAGATTTTGAAGACCCTAGTGGCAAGACAGGATTAAGGACACAGACATAAGGAAAGGCCTTGAGGACACCGGAAGGGGGATGGGTAAGATGGGACGAAGTGAGAGAGTGGCATGGACATAAATACATTACCACATGTAATACTGATAGCTACTGGGAAGCAGCCACATAGAACAGGGAGATCAGCTCGGTGCTTTGTGACCACCTAAAGGGGTGGGATATGGAGTGTGGGAGGGAGATGCAAGAGGGAGGGGATCTGCTGATGTTTGTATATGTATAGCTGATTCACTTTGTTATACAGCAGAAACTAACACTCCATTGTAAAGCAATTATACTCCAATAAAGGTAGAAAAGGAAAAAAAAAAAAAGAAAGCCCAGGGATAAACCTACACACCTATGCTAAACTAATCTATGACAAAGGAGGCAAGACTTTACAATGGAGAAAAGAGAGTTTCTTCAGTCAGTGGTGCTGCGAACTATGGACATCTATATGTAAAAGAATGAAATTAGAACACTCCCCAACGCCATACATAAAAATATATTCAAAATCGATTAGAGACCTTAATGTAAGACCGGACAGTATAAAACTCTGAGAGGAAAACTTACGAAGAATACTCTGACATAAATCACAGCAAGATCTTTTTTTGATCCATCTCCTATAGTAATGAAATACAAAAAGAAGCTAAACAGTTGGGACCTAATGAACGTAAAAGCTTTTGCAAAGCAAAGGAAACTACAAACAAGATGAAAAGACAACCCTCAGAATGGCAGAATATATTTGCAATGAATCAATGGACAAATGTTTAATCTCCAATATATATAAACAGCTCATGCAGGTCAACATTAATAAGACAAAAAACCCAATACAAAAATAGTAGCAGATCTAAATAGACATTTCTTCCAAGAAGACATAGAGATGGCCAAGACGCACATGAAAATCTGCTCAACATCACTAATTATTAGAGAAATGGAAATCGAAACTACAATGAGGTATCACGTCACACCTGTTAGAATGGGCATCATCAGAAAATCTACAAACAACAAATGCTGGAGAGTGTGTGGAGAAAAGGAACCTTCTTCCACTATTGTTGGGAATGTAAATCGATAGAGTCTCTATGGAGAACGGAATGGAGGTTCCTTAAAAAACTAAAAATAGAATTACCATATAATCCAGCAATCCCACTCCTGGGCATATACCGAGAGAAAAGCATAAATCAAAAAGACACATTCACCACAATGTTCATTGCAGCACTATTTACAATAGCCAGGTAATGAAAGCAACCTAAGTGCCCACAGACAGAAGAATGGATAAAGATGTGGTACATATATACAATGGAATATTACTCAGCCATACATGGGAATGAAATTGGGTCATTTGTAGAGACCTTGATGGATCTAGAGACTGTCATACAGAGTGAAGTAAGTCAGAAAGAGAAAAACAAATATTGTATATTAATGCATATATGTGGAACCTAGAAAAATGGTACAGATGAACCGGTTTGCAGGGCAGAGATAGAGACACAGATGTAGAGAACAAACATATGGACATCAAGGGGGGAACACCATGGGAGGGTGGTGGTGGGATGAATTGGGAGACTGGGATTCACATGTGCACACTTATATGTATAACATAGATATCCAATAAGAACCTGCTGTATAAAAGAAATAAATAAATTTTAAAAAATTAAAAATAAATAAATAACATTTAATAAAATAAAACAGAAAAAAAAGTTTTTCCCTTCATATAGACTTCATTATATAAATGCATTATTTCCATGTTTATATCTCTAAATTAAAAAAAAAAGAGGAATAAATAAAACCTACATTGAACCAAAAAGAAAAAAGGAAAAAAAAAAAAAAAAAAAAAAACAGAACCCACCATTTATACAGAGGAAAATCGTATCAGGGCACTTGTTCCAGTGGTAACAATTTCTTAAGTTGGTCAGAAGTGAGAAATCATCTCCCATGCAGTCAGCAGCGCTCCACCCCACAAGGAGCATCCTCATTGCAAAGCTGGGGGACTATGTCGAGGCGTCTGTGAGTAAATGTGAGGTGTACCCCAGTCCTGCTGCAGCTGAAATCTTCCCACCCTTTCCAGGTAAAACACCTGAATATGTACAAGAACTTGCAAGCCTATAGGAAGGGCTGTGGAGCCACAGCAGCGACAGCATGCAGGCCGACTTGGTGCCAGCAGGCCAGCCAGGATGGTCCTGGCCCCAGATGCTCTTCTGGAAGCTTTCCATTTCCCTGCCTGAGATACCCCTCCTGCCACGGCCCCCACTGCTTTTTTACTTCCTCACCTCTGCCTGGGGAGAAATTCCAGCGGCAGGTATGTGTGACACATCATCTTCTTTAGCAGGTGACAGCCTGGCAACTCCTGCAGGAAGTCCAGCAGAGCCCCACTCACACTGGGCCACCCACAAAGCCATGGCCCCTCACTCCCTCCCACCACCCCAGCCCCGACACTGCTGACGGGGCAGAGAATATGGTGTCAGGCACAGCTACAGGAGCTCTTGCTGACTGGAGAGGTGCTTATATTGATCTCAACCCAGGCACACCTGGGGAGGGCTGGCAGGCAGTGTCAGACTGCCCAAATCAGCCAATCCTCACCACTCAGGGGCTCACAGTTGCAGAAAATGAGCCTTGCTATATGGGCCAGGCCCAAGGAACAGGTGTGGGCTCTTGAGAGTCAGGATAGACAAGGGGCTGCAGCTGCGGCTTGTTTTCTTATCATTTTATCTGGTCCATGAGTGGAAAACAACTTCAAGAAGACCCTATCCTAATGAGAGGAACCCAGGAGTCAGGGAGGGGAGTGATGGTGGGTGGAGATAGAGGCCTGGTGCCCTGGCTGCAGTGGAAGTGTCTGGAAGACCAGGCAGAGACAGGCCGCACAGAGTGATACCTGGGGTCACAGACCTGTCAGAGCTGCTGTTTGTTAGTTCAAGTCCTGCTCTGAGGTGTTCTGTGTCAGCTGTGAGCGACTGGTGAGCTGGGGGTTCTCTGCAAGTTGGGCTATGTGCACGGTTCCTGTGTTTCCAGCCCTTCTGGGGTACCTGCCCAAAGGGAGCTCCATATCCTGGGAAGGGCCTGACTATGAGAGCCCCATGGGCTGCTGGATAGCTGCACAGGTGAGCTCCATAGCCTTGGAGGGACTTGACCACGAGAGCCCCGTGGGCTGTGGGGGTGGAGGTGCAGCCCAGGTGAGCTCCATATCCTGGGATTGGCCTGACCACGAGAGCCCCATGGGCTGCTGGAGTCCTGGTAAAGGATATCAGGACAGTCAGTGAAGCCACCGAGGATATACATCAAGTAGCTCCTATTTCCTACACCCTGCTGGTCAGTCTACCATCCACCAGGCCATGGCATTCTGTATTAGACTTCAATGATGCCTTCTTCTGTATTCCACTCATCTCAGAGTCACAAGAATTTTTGGCTTGTGAGTGGCAGGACACAACATGCAACAAAAGCAATAATGCTGGGCCGTCCTGCCCCAATGGTTCAAAAATCCCCACACCATCATTGGGGAAATGTCCTCTAAAGACCTAAAAGTTCTACCTCTGTAAAAGGGAACCCTCCTTCAATATGCAGATGACATTCTGATCGCCAGGCCTAAGAAAGACGCCTCTGAACTACCTAGCCAAGAAAGGATAGAAGGTGTCCAAGAAAAAGGCTCAAATATCCCAGGCTAAGGTGATATGCCTGGGCTTCATTTTCACAGATATTCGGAGAAACGCATCCCAGGATAGGGAAGAAACCATTTGCAGCCTTACCCCTTCTAAAACTAGAAGACAGCTTAGGGGTTCCTGGGGAGGCCAAGGTTTTATGCATCTGGATCCCTAACTACAGTCTAATAGCTGGGCCTCTACATGAAACACTGACACGAAATGATGATGATTCTTTTGAATAGAATCCAGAAGCAGCCTTTCAAGAATGGAAAGAACAGTCAATTCAGGCCCTTGCCCAGGAACTCCCTAATTTAGCTAAACCCTTTGACCTTTACATACCCGGTCAAAGGTTAATCGCCTTTAGAGCCTTAGTGCAAAAACTGGGACCACATGAAATGGAGCAACACAAGAATGTCCTTCATGTATGATAAAGTATGGTCACCAAGGGCTTTGCCGCCCGCCCCATCAGGCCAGGATACTGGGGTATCTAAAAAGCTGGAAATCAGCAGCCCGCCAGGCCTGCTCCCTCCTAAGGGAAAAGGACCCCACGTGGTGATCCTAACCACCCATCATGCCCTGAAGTTGCAGGGGTCGCTCTGTGGACACACTGACCTCGACTGAGGAGGCCCTCCAACTCCAACCTCCAGAGAGACAAACGGGGGCAATGGGCCCCCAAGATAACTCGTGTGACCATCACTTGACCTGGAGTTTCTCTCAGGAAACAAGTCTGTGCCCCAAAAGAGCAGACTACTGCTTGCAGGACTTACTGCACCCAGACGGGAGCTAATAAGCTTGGCGGGAGAAACGTATATCACGCTTTCACCATAGAAAACCCTACAGAAACCACGGTGATGGTGGCCAATATGACCGGCTGGACTGCTGGCTACTTCAAAAGGCCGTTGACTCAGTGGACGTCATGGTCCTGGATCACCACTGACCCTGGACTGTCTGGGAGTTGAGCAGGCAGGGCTCTGACACATGGTGCTCTTTATACATTAATTCAGGGACCTAATTAAAGAAAGCACAGACTACTGGTCAGAGCATCTAGGCTGGCAAAAACCGTCAGCCTAAGGTCGCTGAACAAATGTGGGGTGGGGTGAAACCTGCCACCGCAGCATCTCTGTGCATGTCTTTCCTGGACCCTTAAAGGTCATTAGAATCTATAACACTTCCAATGGTGGTGCTCAGGTGGACGAGCAGTGAGGCAGGAAGCCTTGGGACAATCAACCTCACCTGGAGGCTGCTGGGGATAAGTTTTGCCCCTCCCACCGTGTATACGGTCTCCCACCTCAGCATGAAGCAGTTACAAAAGAGGGGTCTGCACCCTCAGCACCCCAAGAATGAGGAATGGTACAAAAAGCAGAGGAGGTGTTCATCACCGGCAACGTTCATTAAAAATTCCTGGGAGATAAAAAGAGAATCTGGGCAATAAAATAAAGTCTAACCTGTTTTTCCTTTGTGCTTTGTCTAATTTCATGTGCTCCTAGGGTTCCACATGCAGAGGTCCCACACCCGGCACTTCAGATCCGATTGCCTAGTGCAGAATGGCTGGGCGGACACCTCAGCTAGTGGGGTCTCATGCAGACTCCGCGACATAGAGCCTGAGCTGCAGCCAACCCAGCCCTCGAGAGCTCCATCCCCTCCCTCCTGCTGACGCTGATGGGATCCCTACACAGCAGCCCAGCCCACAGCCCGCGGGGGAGTGCACGCTCTCACCTCTCCATTCTGTTTTCAAAATATAAAGTTTCCTTTGCTTCTGAACCAAACTCAGTCTTGATCTGTTGGCTCCAATGACACTGGGCACAGGGACTCCTGTTGGGGTCCACTCTGGAGGATCAGTAACAGAAATTGAGAACATTGTAACTTCAATGAACAGATGTGTGAGCCAAACTGTAGTTAACATAGAGCAGTGTATAAGGCTCGGGTAAAATAAGATGTTTCTAAGACTTACATTTGATATTTCCATCACTTTATTATAAGCAAGTTCAGTGAAGACGTCTGTCTTATTTGTCAGGTCAACATTAGAGAAATGAAGTGATTTATTCCCAAGGATGTACATAGAATACTCTTGGCTGAAGCTTCAATCTTGTTTTGAATGCTTTTCCATTGAAAATGATACATCTCTTTCAGCTTCCCCATTTCTCAGAAGTATAAAATCTTATAATATATTATTACCAAAGGGGAAAGGTAGGAGAAGGGATAAATTAACAGTTTGGGATTAACACATACACACTGCTATGTATAAAACAGATCATCAACAAGGAACTACTGTATAGCACAGGTAACTACACTGAATATTTTGCAATAACCTATAAGGGGATGTAATCTGAAAAAGAATTGATATTTTTATTGACATCATCTATCAATGACAGATAAAATGTAAACTAAGCAAGGCCGATGGTGAGCACTTCTGATCCCGAAGATTTCAATCATCTAAAGTTTGGACTCTGCCTATTTCCCAAGGCCCATAGTGGACATATGTGTAGCCGTAGCTTAAAAATTCCCCAGTTTGGGGTTCGGGGAGGCACTGATTTGGAAAAATTCCTGGTGTTCTCCTTACATGCACGGGACCATTCCTACGGCTAAAACATGCCTGTCACACCTAGAGGATGGTACACCGTTTGATCGGAAACAGTTTGGAAAAGGCACCTCATCTCCTCATCGCCTGGTGCTCGGGTTCACCCCTCCAGCATCTTTCCTAACAATCTCCTCACCTGGGAATATCAGCATCGTCAAAATCCTGTTGCACACAGTTTGGAATTTGTCCAGAGGATGAAGCGGAAGGATGAGAAAAATTTAGAGACAAGTCCTAGGTGTTCAGACAGGCACATGCCACTCTAATTTCCAATCCGGAAGACAAATTCATCAAAGGCTAGAATTGCCAACGGAAACAGAATAGGGCTAGAGGAAATCCCGCTGTTTTGTGTCCAGTTTCCAAAAACACAAGTTGAAAAATGGAACTCAGGGTCACTAAAATTCATGAAACAGCAGAGTTGAAAATATCTATCGTCAAAAAATGTGTTGAGGTAAGTCACAGAAAAGGACTTGTAAGCAAGGGAGATTGTCAGGAAACAGATTAGAAGAGGTGGAAAGGACTCCCCATTAAAGCAAAAGAAAAGCGGCTGAACATCGCCAATGATGCAGTTGGCCAAAAAGGGCGTATGCATTTTTTTCTGAATATATTCAAGTAAAGGCCATACACACATTTTTTTTTTTTTTTTTTTTTTTTTTTTTTTTTTTTTTTTTTTTGCAGTACGTGGGCCTCTCACTGTTGTGGCCTCTCCCGTTGCGGAGCACAGGCTCTGGACGCGCAGGCCCAGCGGCCATGGCCCACGGGCCCAGCCGCTCCGCGGCATGTGGGATCCTCCCCTACCGGGGCACGAACCCGCGTCCCCTGCATCGGCAGGTGGACTCTCAACCACTGCGCCACCAGGGAAGCCCCATACACACATTTTATCCAACCAAAGAGGTGGGCACTGGAAATCTATACTACAAAATGTATCACTTCACATCAGTCAGAAGGGCCGTCCACATAAAGTGTAAACACCAGAAATGTAGGACAGGGTGAGGAGAAAAGGGAGCCCTGTGAGGCTGATAGTGCAAATGTAATTTGCCAACGGCCACTCTGGAGAAGTGTATTGTGTTTGCTAAAACATCGAAAAAATGAGCTACAGAGCATAGGGCACTTGCACTCATGGGCGTATACCTTGGGAAAAACAAAAAATCGACAGAAAACAGGCACCCCAACGTTTACCACCTCTCTGTTAAAAAGGGCCTCAACTTGGATATAACCTAAATGTCCCTGGAAGGATAAAATGGAAAAAGAGTTGGGTTACTTATGTAGAGTGGAATACTACTCATCCAGAAATCAATGAAATAAGGCCAGTTGTAACAACTCTGGAGGAGTTACATACGATCATTCTAAGTGACATATGACCGAAAGAAAAAGACACATATCATAAGATGTCACTTAAAGGTGGAATCAAAAATGGCTACACATGAAATAAATTACAAAATAGAAACATAGTCAAATATGTAGAAAATAAACATAAGGCTCCTAAATGGAAAAGGTGGGGAAGGGTGAGGTGTTATCCAGGAGGTTGAAATTAGCAAAGACACCATTCCAGGTACCAAATTGAATAACTGACAAGGCCTACACGGTACCTCAAAGAACTGCACTCAGCGCACTCAAGTCACTGGAAAATAATATAAATGACTGGTAAGCATCTGAAAAAGAATTTATTGTTGTCTCACAGTACATGAATCAAGTGGATGTACAGCAGCAAAAAACAGAGCTTTGAAAATCAGCTGTAACCAATATAAAAATAAATTTAAAAATATTTATAAAAACAGTGAGACAGACAAAACTTCTTACAACTTTTGTTGAAGGGCTACGATGTAACATGGATTAAACACATGTAGACCCACAGCAGGATGATATATAAGGCAGGAAGCTATGCACGCTAAGAGATGTTAGAGAGGCTGGGTGAGTAAAGGCAGACCTTTTAAAGTAATACTGCCTGATTCCCATTCCTTGGGTCCCAAATCTGCAGGTTCAAGGGAATCTTCTGACAGCAAAAACATGCCTGGGAAACCGAGACGAATGTACACCGTGTGACCAGGAAAGGTGTCTAAAATCCACCTCATTTTTGATCTCCTGGTGCTGGGGTTCGCCATTCCAGCCAAATTACTAACAATCTCCCCACTTGGAGAATCAGCACCTTTAACCTCCTGTTTCACACAGTTTGCAATTTGTGCAGAGGATAAACGGGAAGAGGGGGAACCAATGAGAGACTAGCTGTAGGAGTTTTGACAGGCACATGCCACTCTAATTTCCCATTAGGAAGAAGAATTAACCAAAGGCTCAGCCTGCCTCCCCAGAACCAGAATAGGGCCGGAAGCAATACAATGGTTTGCCGACCAGCTCACAAAAAATGCGAGTTGCAAAATGGGGCTCAGGAGCAAACAATTCAAAGACCTGCAAAGATAAAAATGATAACCAACGTCCAAAAATATATTCAGGTAAGGCAACGAAGAGGATCTGAATGAGAGGCAGAATTGCAGGAAACAGATTTGAAAAGGTAGATTGGACTCACATTTAAAGCATTTAAAAAGCAGCAGAATTTCTAACATGATGCAGTTGGGCAAAAGGGTGTATGCGTTTTTTTTCGTGAATATCTTCAGGAAAAAAACACATACAGAGTATTTGGCCAACCAAGCAAGCGGGAAATGCAAATCCGCACAACAAAGAAGTCTCAATTTCCACTGCTCAGAAAGGCCATCCAAAAAATGTGTACAAACCAGAAATGCAGGAGAGGCCATGGAGAACAGGGAGCTAGTCACGCTGATGGGTGTGGAATAAATATCCCAGACCCACTCTCAAGAAGTGTATGCTGTTTCCTAAAACATCTAAAATACAAAGCTACCGAGCATAGGGCACTTCCACTCATGGGCATATAACTTGGGAAGACTAAATATCAACAAGACACAGGCACCCCAAAATTTAAGGCTGCTCTGCATACAAGAACCTGAACTTCAGTACAACTTAAGTATTCCAGGAAAGAGAAAATTGCGTAAAGAACTTGTGGTAATTTTGTACAATGGAATATCACTCAGACATGAAATCAATGTCATAAGGCCAGTAACAGCATAATGAGTGGATTTAGGTACGATGATTCTAAGTGGAATAAGTCACACAGAAAAAGAAACTTATCATAAGATATCACTTATGAAGGTCCTGTAAACATGGCTACACATGAACTGAGTTAGGAAAGAGAACAGAGTCTCACATTGAGAAAACACTCTTTGCCTGATAAGGGGAAAGGAGAGGTGGGGTGATGCATAAAACCAGAATTTGATATTAGCACTGGTACCATTCCATGAAGCAAATACAGAATAGACAAATCCTACACCTTCCTCTGTGAACGGGACTCAACACCCCTATTCCACACAGAGGAATATATCTGACTAGTAAGAATCTTAAAACCTATATATTGATATGTCTCCATAAGGGAATCAAGTGTGTCTAGACAGGCATAAACACGTCGGTGAAAATCAGCTCAACCCCATTATAAAAATGAATTTCAAAAACAAAACAAATAAAAACAGCGAAATTTTACACAATTCCTTCAGGGGTTCTGATGAAACCTGGAACGACCCTATCTGCAAAGACAGCTAGATGAGACATAAGGCTGGACACTTGGGGCTGAGAGGACTTGTGAGATTGGGTGAGAAAATGCAGATCCTTTAAAGCAGTAATGCATGACACCCATTCCATGGGTCCCAACTCTCCAGGTAGAAGGGAATATCAATACAGTTATAACATGTATGGGAAACCTAGAGAATGGACACCCTGTGATGGCAAAAGATTTCTAAAAGGCTCCTAATTTTTCCTCTCCTTGTGCTCCAGTTTGGCATTCCAACTGCTTTACTATCAATCTCCCAACTTGGAGAGTCAGCCCCTGTAAGCTACTGGTTCGCACAGTTTGCAAATAGTGCAGTGGATGAAAGGAAAGAGGGAGAACCAATCAGAGAGTAGCTGTAGGCATTTGGACGGACACATGTCACTCTAATTTCCCATCCGGAAGGAAGAATTACTCAAAGCATCAGCCTGCACCCCCGGAACCAGTATAGGTCCTGTAGCAAAATTGTAGATTTGCGGTCAGCTCACAAAAACACGAGTTAAAAATTGGAGCTCAGGGGCACAGCAATTCACAAACCTGCAGAGTTATAAAGGACAACTCTCTTCCAAAAATCTGTTGAGGGAAGGCAACGAAGCAGGCTTGAAAATGAGGCCGAATTGCAGAAAACATATTTCAAGAGTTAAACTGGAATCGCCTTTAAAGCACAAGAAAAGCGTAACAACTTCGACAATGATGCACTTGGCCAAAAAGGGCGTATGCATTTTCTTCTGAATATATTCAGGAGAAAAGGCATACGCCCTTTCTGGCCAATCAAGCAACCCCGCAATACAAATCCACACTACAAAGAATTGTCACTTCCCACCGGTCAAAAGGGAAATCCGAAAATCTGTAAAAACCAGAAAATAAAGACAGAGATGACAAGAGCATGTTGCAATGTGATCCCAGGGGTCATGGAGGATTGTGATGACAAGGCCATGTAGCATTGTGCTGACAAAGGCATGGAGCATTGTGATGACAAGGGTCACAGAGCACTGTGATGACAATCGTCACGGAGCATTTTGATTACATGGATCATGGAGCTTTGGGATGAAAAGGGCATGGATCATTGTGATGACAAGTGTTAAGGATCATTTTGATGACAAGAGTCCCGGATCACCGTGTTGTGAGGGGTCATGGAGGGTTGTGATGACAGAGGTCATGGAGCATTGTGATGACAAGGGTCATGGAGAAGTGAGATGAGAAGGTCATGGATCTTTGGGCTGAAAATGTTCATGGAATATTGTGAAGACAGGGGTCATGGAGCACTGTGATGACAAGGTCCTGGAGCACTGTGATGAGAAGACCATGGAGCCTTGTGATGACAAGTCTCATGGAGCATTCTAATGAAAAGGGGCAAGAAGCATTGTGATTACAAGGGTCTTGGAGAATTGGGATGACAAGGGCATGGAGAATTTGGATCAGAAGACCATAGAGCGTTCTGATGACATGCATCATGGAGATTTGTGATGAAAAGGGCATGGAGCATTGTGATTACAGGGGTCTTGGAGCATTGTGATGAAAATGGCATTAATCATTGTCATGGAAAAGGCATGGAGCCTTGTCATGACAGGGTTCAAGGAGCATACTGACGACAAGTGTCAGGGAGCATTGTGATGACAAGTGTATTGAGCATTGTGATGACAAATGTCATGGAGCATGGTGATGAGAAACCCCTGTAAAATTGTGATGACGAGCGTCATGGGGCGTTGTGATGACAAGTGTTATGGAACATTGTGATAACAACGGTTTGGAGCATTGTGATGACAGAGGTCATGGAGCATTTTGATTTCATTGTGATGACAATAGCAAGAAGCATTATGATGATGGGCATGGTGCATTGTGATGACAGGGTTCATGGAGCATTGAGATGAAAATGGGCATGGAGCATTGTGATTAAAGTGGTCTTGGAGCATTGTGATGACAAGGGCATGGAGCATTGTGATGAGAAGGCAATGGAGCATTCTGATGACATGTGTCATGGAGCTTTGTGATGACAAGGACATGGAGCATTGTGATGACAGTGGCATGGAAAATTGGTCTAACACGTTTCATGGATTATTGTGATGACAGTGGTCATGGCGCATTGTGATGACAAGGGCATGGAGCATTGTGATTACAAGGTCATGGATTATTGTGAAGACAGGTGACAGGGAGCGTTGTGATGACATATGTCACGGTCCATTGAGATGAAAATGGCATGGAGCATTGTGATGCCAAGTGTCATGGAGGATTGTGATGACAAAGGTAATGGAGCATTGTGATGACAAGGGCTTGGAGCATTGTGATGAGAAGTGTCATGGAGCATTGTGATGATAGGGGCATGGAGCATTGTGATGACAACGGACATTGGGAATTTTGATGACAAGGTATGAAGCGTTTTGATGACAAAGGCATGGAGCTAGCTATGACAGGTGTCATGGGGCATTGCGATGACAGATGTATGGAGAATTGTGATGACAAGAGCATGTAACATTTTGATGAGAACTGTCATGGAGCATTGTGATGAGAGTGGGCCTGGAACATTGTGATGACAAGGGCATGGAACACTGTGATACATGGGTCATTGAGGATTGTAATGACAAGGGCATGGAACATTGTGATGAGAAGGGCATCGAGCATTGTAACAAGCATCATGGACCTTTGTTATGAAAAGGGCATGGAGCAATGTGATGAGAGGCTTCATGGAGCATTGTGATGAGAAGACCATGGAGCCTTGTGATGACAAGTCTCATGGAGCATTCTGATGAAAAGAGGCATGGAGCATTGTGATTACATGGGTCTTGGAGCATTGTGATAACAAGGGCATGGAGAATTGTGAGAGAAGGCCAAGGAGCATTCTGATGACATGCGTCATGGAGCTTTGTGATGACCAGGGCAAAGAGCATTGTGATTACAGGTGTCTTGGAGCATTATGAGGAAAAGGCTCTGGATCATTGTGATGAAAAAGGCATGGAGCCTTGTCATGACAGGGTTCAAGGAGCATACTGATGGAAAGAGTCAGGGAGCATTGTGATGACAAGTGTATTGAGCATTGTGATGACGAAGGTCATGGAGCATTGTGATGAGAAGACCATGGATAATTGTGATGACGAGCGTTATGGGACATTGTGATGACAAGTGTTATGGAACATTCTGATAACAAGGGTTTGTAGCATTGTGATGACAGCGGTCATGTAGCATTTTGATTTCATTGTGATGACAATAGCATGAAGCATTATGATGATGGGCATGGTGCATTGTGATGAGAGGGTTCAAGGAGCATTGAGATGAAAAGGGGCATGGAGCATTGTGATTACAGGTGTCTTGTAGCATTGGGATGGCAAGGGCATGGAGTATTGTGATGGCAATGGTCATGGAGCATTTTCATGACAAGAGTCCCGGATCATTGTGTTGTCAAGGGTCATGGAGCATTGTGATGACAGGGGCATGGAACATTGGTCTGACAAATTTCATGGATTATTGTGATGACAGTGGGCATGGCGCCTTGTGATGACAAGGGAATGGAGCATTGTGATGACAAGGTCATGTATTATTGTGAAGACAGGTGTCAGGGAGCATTGTGATGACATATGTCAAAGTGCATCGTGATGACAATGGCATGGAGAATTGGGATGCCAAGTGTCATGGAGGATTGTGATGACAAATGTAATGGAGCATTGTGATGACAAGGGCTTGGAGCATTGTGATGAGAAGTGTCATGGAACATTGTGATGACAAGGGCATGGAGCATTGTGATGACAACGGCCATTGAGAATTTTGATGACAACGTCGTGAAGCATTGCGATGACAAGCACATGGAGTTTGCTATGACAGGTGTCATGGAGCATTTCGATGACAAGTGCATGGATAATTGTGATGACAAGAGCATGTAACATTGTGGTGAGAAGTGTCATGGCGCATTGTGATGAGAGGGACGTGGGAATTGTGATGACAAGGGACATGGAGCATTGTGATGACCAGGGCATTCAGCGTTGTGATGGCAAGACCGTGGAACACTGTGATGAGAAGATCATGGGTAATTGTGATGACGAGCGTCATGGAGCACTGTAATGACAAGAGGAATGGAGCATTGTGATGACAGGTGTCATGGATCATTTTGATGAGAGGGGTCATGGAGCCTTCTTATGACCAGCTTGTGGAGTATTGTGATGACACTGACATGGAGCATTGTGATGAAAAGGGCATGGAGCATTGTGATGAAAAAGGCATGGAGTCTTTTCATGACAGGTTTCAAGGAGCATTCTGACGACAAGTGTCAGGGAGCATTGTGATGACAAGTGTATTGAGCATTGTGATGACAAAGTTCATGCAGCATTGTGATGACAGGCATCATGGAGCGTTGTGATGACAAGGGTTATGGAACATTGTGATCACAAGGGTTTGGAGCATTGTGATGAGAGAGGGCATGGAACATTTTCATTTCAACGACCATGCAGCATTGTGATGACAAGGGCATGAAGCAATGTGAACCCAAGTTTCATCGAGGATTTTGATGACAATCGGAATGGAGTACTGTGATGACAAGCACATGGAGCATTGTGATGACAAGGTCATGTAGCATTTTGCTGACAAATGCACGGAACATTTTGATGACAAGGGTCATGGAGCACTGTGATGACAAGCGTCACGGAGCATGGTGATTACAGGGGTCATGGAGCATTGGGATGGCAAGGGCATGGATCATTTTGATGACAAGGGTAATGGAGCATTCAGATGACAAGTGTCCCGGATCATTGTGTTGTCACGGGTCATGGAGCGTTGTGATGACAGTGGTCATGGAGCATTTTGATGACAAGGGATTGGTACATTGTGACTATAAGGGCATGTAACATTGTGATGACTGGGGTTATGGAACATTGTGATGACAGGGTTGAGGGAGTATTGTGATGAATAGTGATGGAACATTGTGAAATCAATGGTGAGAGAGCATTTTGATGAGCAGTGCATTGGAGCATTGTGATTACAAGTTTTATGGAGCATTGTGATGACTAGGATGTGGAGCATTGTGATGACAAGTGCATGGCGCATTGTGATGACATGGGTCAAGGAGCATTGTGCTGAAAAGCGCATGGAGCATTGTGATGACAGGTGTCATGGATCATTGTGCTGAAAAGCGCATGGAGCATTGTGATGACATGTGTCATGGATCATTGTGCTGACAAAGGCATGGTGCATTGTGATGACAAGGGTCACAAAGCACTGTGATGAAAAGTTCATGGAGCATTGTGGTGACAAAGGTCACAGAGCCTTGTGTGACATGGGCATGGACCATTGTGATGAGAAAGGTCATGAATCATTTTGATGACTGGAGTCACAGAGCATTGTGATGGCAGGGGTCATGGAGCACTGTGATGAAAAGGGGCATGGAGCATTGTGATTACAGGGGTCTTGGACCATTGTGATGACAAGGGCATGGAGTATTCTGATGACATGCGTCATGGATCTTTGTGATGACACAGGCATGGAACATTGTGATTACAAGGGTCTTGGAGCATTGTGATGACAAGGGTCATGGAGCCTTGGATGAAAAGGCAGGGGAACATTGTGATGGCAGGGGTCATGGAGCATTGTTATGACAAGGGTCATGGAGCATTGCGATGACAAGTGCTTGGAGAATTGTATTGACAAGAGCATGTAACATTTTGATGAGATGTGTCATGGAGCACTGTGATGACAAGGACATGTAGAATTGTGATGACCAGGGCATGGAGCATTTTGATGGCAAGACCGTGGAGCATTGTGATGAGAAGACCATGGATAATTGTGATGATGAGCATCATGGAGCACTGTAATGACAAGGGGCATGGAGCATTGTGATGACAGGTGTCATGGATCATTGTGATGACAAGGGTCATGGACCATTCTGATGACAAGCTTGTGTAGTAATGTGATGACAATGGCATGGAGCATTGTGATGAAATGGGCATGGAGCATTGTGATGAGAAAGGCATGGAGCCTTTTCATGACAGTGTTCAAGGAGCATTCTGACGTCAAGTGTCAGGGAGCATTGTGATGACAAGTGTATTGAGCATTGTGATGACAATGGTAATGGAGCATTGTGATGAGAAGGGCATCGAGCATTGTGATGACAAGTGTTATGGAGCTTTGTGATGACAAGGGCATGGAGAAATGTAATGATAGGTTTCAGGGAGCATTGTGATGACAATGGCATGGAGCATTGTGATGCCAAGGGTCATGGAGCACTGAGATGACAAGCGCAACGGAGCATTCTGATTGCAGGGGTCATGGAGCATTGGGATGACAAGCGCATGGATCACTGTGATTTCAAGTGTCATGGAACATTTTGATGACAAGACTCCTGGATCATTGTGTTGTCAGGGGTCATGGAGCTCTGTGACGTCAGTGGTCATGGAGCATTGTGATGACAGTGTTCATGCAGCATTGTAATGGCAAGGTCATGGAGCATTGTGATGAGAAGGCCATGGAGCATTCTGATGACATGCATCATGGAGCTTTGTGATAACAAGGGCAAGGAGCATTGTGATTACTGGGGTCATGGAACATTGTGATGACAGTGGTGATGGAGTATTGTGATGACTAGTGATGGAACATTGTGATATTAGTGGTGAGAGAGCATTTTGATGAGAAGTGCATGGAGCATTGTGATGACAAGGTTTATGGAGCATTGTGATGACAAAGTTGTGGAGCATTGTGATGACAAGCGCATGGCCCATTATGATGACATGGGTCATGGAGCATTGTTCTGAGAAGCACATGGAGCATTGTGATGACAAGGGTCATGGAGCACTGTTCTGACAAAGGCATGGAGAATTGTGATGACAAGGGTCACGGAGCATTGTGATGAAAAGTTCATGGAGCATTGTGGTGACAAAGGTCACAGAGACTTTTGATGACGAGGGCATGGACCATTGTGATGACAAAGGTCATGAAGCATTGTGATGACTGGAGTCACGGAGCATCGTGATGACAGAGTTCATGGTGCATTGTGACGACAACGGCATGGAGCATTGTGATGACAAGGGCATGGAGCGTTGTTATGACATGTTCATGGCTTATTGTGAAGACAGGTGCCAGGGAGCATTGTGATGGCATATGTCATGGTCCATTGTGATGACAATGGCATGGAGCATTGTGATGCCAAGTGTCATGGAGGATTGTGATGACAAGAGCATGTATCATGGTGATCAGAAGTGTCATGGAACATTGTGATGACAAGGGACATGGAGCATTGTGATGTCCAGGGCATGGAGCATTCTGATGGCATGTCCGTGGAGCACTGTGATGGCAAGACCATGGAGCATTTTGATGACGAGTGTCATCGAGCACTGTAATGACACGGGGCATGGAGAATAGTGATGACAAGTGTCATGCATCATTGTAATAACAAGGGTCATGGAGCATTCTGTTGACAAGTTTCTGGAGTATTGTGATGACAATATCATGGAGCATTGTGATGAAAAAGGCATGGTGCATTGTGATGAAAAAGGCATGGAACCTTTTCATGACAGGTTTCAAGGAGCATTCTGACGTCAAGTGTCAGGGAGCGTTGTCATGACAAGTGTATTGAGCATTGTGATGACAATGGTCATGGAGCACTGTGATGACAGGCATCATGGAGCGTTGTGATGACAAGTGTTATGGAACATTGTGATCACAAGGGTTTGGAGCATTGTGATGACAGAGGTCATGGACCATTTTCATTTCAAGTAGCATGGAGCATTGTCATGACATGGCATGAAGCATTGTGAACCCAAGGTTCATGGAGGATTTTGATGACAATGGGAATAGAGTATTTTGATGACAAGCACATGGAGCATTGTGATGACAAGGTCATGTAGCATTTTGCTGACAAATGCATGGAGCATTTTGATGACAAATGTAATGGAGCACTGTGATGAAAAGCGTCACGGAGCATTGTGATTACAGGTGTCATGGAGCATTGGGATGGCAAGGGAATGGAACATTGTGATGACAAGGTCCTGGAGCATTGTGATGAGAAGGTCCTGGAGCATTGCGATGAGAAGCCCACTGAGCCTTGTGATGAGAAGTCTCATGGAGCATTCTGATGAAAAGGTGCATGCAGCATTGTGATCACAGGGGTCTTAGAGCATTGTGAAGAAAAGGACATGGATCGTTGTGATGAAAAAGGCATGGAGCTTTGTCATAACAGGGTTCAAGGAGCATACTGACGACAAGTGTCAGGGAGCATTGCGATGACAAGTGTATTGAACATTGTGATGAAAAAGGTCATGGAACATTGTGAAGAGAAGCACATGGATAATTGTGATAACGAGCGCCATGGCGCGTTGTGATGACAAGTGTTATGGAGCATTGTGATCACAAGGGTTTGGAGCATTGTGATGACAGGGGCATGGAGCAATGTGATGACAGGGGCATTCAACATTGGGCTGAAAAGTTTTATGGATTTTTGTGATGACAGTGGGCTTGGAGCATTGTGATGACAAGGTCATGGAGCATTGTGGTGACAAAGGTCACAGAGCCTTGTGTGACGAGGGCATGGACCACTGTGATGACAAGTGTCATGAAGCATTGTGATGACTGGAGTCATGGAGCATTGTGATGACAGGGGTCATAGAGCATTTTGTTGACAAGGGCATGGAACTTTGTGATGACAGGGTCATGGAACATTAGGCTGACAAGTTTCATGGATTTTTGTGACGACAGTGGGCATGGCACATTGTGATGACAAGTGCATGGAACATTGTGATAACAAGCTCATGGACTATTGTGAAGACAGGTGTCAGGGAGCATTGTGATGACATATGTCATTGTCCATTGTGATGACAATGGCATGGAGCATTGTGATACCAAGTGTCATGGAGGATTGTGATGACAAAGGTAATGGAGCATTTTGATGATAAGGGCTTGGAACATTGTGATGTCAAGGGTCAAGGGGCATTGTGATGACAGGGCATGGAGCATTGTGATGACAAGGGCCATTGAGAATTTTGATGACAATGTAATGAAGCATTGTGATGACAAACGCATGGAACTTGCTACGACAGGGGTCATAGAGCATTGCGATGACAAATGCATGGAGAATTGTGATGAAAAGATCATATAACATTGTGAGGAGTAGTGTCCTGGTGCATTGTGATGACAAGGATTTGGAGAATTGTAATGACATGGGACATAGAGCATTGTGATGAACAGGGCATGGAGAATTGTGATGGCAAGACCGTGGAGCATTGTGATGAAAAGACCATGGATAATTATGATGAAGAGCATCATGGATCACTGTAATGACAAAGGGCATGGAGCATTGTGATGACAGGTGACATGGATCATTGTGATGAGAGGGGTCATGGAGCATTGTGATGACAAGGGTCCATGAGCATTGTGATGAGAAGGTCATGGATCATTGGGCTGAAAATATTCATGGAGTATTTTGATGACAGGGATCATGGAGACTTGGATGATAAGGCCGTGGAACATTGTGATGGCAGGGGTCATGGAACATTATTATGACAGGGGTAATGGAGCATTGTGATGACTAGGGCACGGAACACTGTGATACATGTGTCATAGAGGATTGTAATGACAAGGTCATGGAGCATTGTGATGAGAAGAGTATCGAGCATTGTGATGACAAGCGTCATGGAGCATTGTGGTGACAAGGGCATGGAGCAATGTGATGGGAGGTTTCATGGAGCATTGTGATGAAATGGCATGGAGCATTGTGATGCCAAGGGTCATGGAGCTTTGTGATGACAAAAGTCATGGAGCATTTTGATGACAAGGTCGTGGTGCATTGTGATGAGAAGGGCAGGGAACATTGTGATGACAGGCTCATGGAGCAAATTAATGAAAAGTGTCATGGAACATTTTGATGACAGGGGTTATGGAACATTGTGATGTCAGGGTTAATGGAGCATTTTGAGGAAAATGATCATGGAGCATTCTGATGAAAAGGTGCATGGAGCTTTGTGATTATAGGGGTTTGGAAGAATTGTGATGACAAGGTCATGGAGCATTGTGATGAGAAGCAATGGAGCATTCTGATGACATGCGTCATGGAGCTTTGTGATGACAAGGACATGGTGCATTTTGATGACAGGGGTCTTGGAGCATTGTGATGAAAAGGGAATGGATCATTGTGATGAAAAATGCATGGAGCCTTGTCATGACAGGGTTCAAGGAGCATACTGATTACAACTGTCAGGGAACATTGAGATGATAAGTGTATTGAGCATTTTGATGACAAAGATCATGGAGCATTGTGATGAGAAGACCATGGATAATTGTGATGACCAGCGTCATGGGGCATTGTGATGACAAGTGTTATGTAACACTGTGATCAGAAGGGTTAGGAGCATTTTGATGACAGAGGTCATTGAGCATTTTGATTTCATTTTGATGACAATATCATGAAATATTATGGTGATGGGAACGGTGCATTGTGATGACAGGGGTCATGAAGCATTGTTATGACAGGGGTAATAGAGCATTGTGATGACAAGGCCATGGGGCATTGGTCTGAAATGTTTCATGGATTATTGTGATGAGAGTGGGCCTGGAGCATTGTGATGACAAGGGCCCAGAACACTGTGGTACAGGGTTCATGGAGGACTGTAATGACAAGGGCATTGAGCATTGTTATGAGAAGGGCATCGAGCATTGTGATGACAAGCGTCATGGAGATTTGTGATGACAAAGGACATGGAGCATTTTGATGACATGGGTTATGGAGCATGGTGAGGTAAGGGGTCATGGAGCACTGTGATGATAATGGCATGTAGTATTGTGATGACAGCGGACATGGAACATTGTGATGACAAGGATGAGGTCGTATTGTGATGACTAGTGATGGAACATTGTGATATCAGTGGTGACAGAGCATTTTGATGAGAAGTGCATGGAGCATAGTGATGACAAGCTGGTGGAGCATTTTGTTGACAAGCGCATGGAGCATTGTGATGACAAGTGTCATTGAGTGTTGTGCTGAGAAAGGCATGGAGCATTGTGATGAAAAGTTCATGGTGCATTGTGGTTACACAGGTCACAGAGCCTTGTGATGACGAGGGCATTGACCATTGTGATGACAAATATCATGAAGCATAGTGATGAATGGAGTCACTGAGCATTGTGATGACAGGGGCATGGAGCATTGGTCTCACAAATTTCATGGATTATTGTGATGACAGTGGGCATGGTGCATTGTGATGAAAAGAGCATGGAACATTGTGATGACAACGTCATGGACTATAGTGAAGACAGGTGTCAGGGAGCATTGTGATGACATATGTCATGGTCAATTGTGATGCCAATAACATGGAGCATTGTGATGACACGTGTCATGGACGATTGTGAAGACAAAGGTAAAAGAGCATTGTGATGATCAGGGCATGGAGCAATGTGATGGCAAGACAGTGGAGCATTGTGATGAGAAGACCATGGATAATTGTGATGAAGAACATCATAGAGCATTATGATGACAAGAGCCATGGAGCATTTTGACATAAGATATCACTTATGAAGGAAATGTATGCATGGCTACACTGCTTACAAGAACCTCAACTTGTGTACAACATAAATATCCTAGGAAAGATACAAATGGTTCAAGAAATTGTTTTACTTACGTACGATGGAATATCCCTCAGCCATGAAATCAATGTTATAAGGCCAGTAGCAGCAAAATGAGTGTATTCAGGTACGATGATTCTAAGTGAAATAAGTCACAGAGAAAAAGAAACTTATCATAAGATATCACTTATGAAAGTCCTGTAAACATGGCTACACATGAACTGAGTTAGGAAAGAGAACAGAGTCTCACATTTAGAAAACACTCTTATTTCTGCTTAAGGGGGAAGGAGAGGTGGGGTGATGCATAAAACCAGAGTTTGATATTAGTACACGTACCGTTCCAAAAACCAAATACCGAATAGACAAGACCTACACTTTCTTCAGAGAAACGGACTCAAAACCCCATATTTCTCGCAGAGGAATATATCTGACTAGTAAGAATCTTAAAACCTATGTATTGATAAGTCTCCGTAAGGGAATCAAGTGTGTCTAGACTGGCATAAACATGGCAGTTAGAAACGGCTCTAACCCACTATAAAAAGGAATTTCAAAAAGCAAACAAAAAAACAGAGAAATTCTTTACAATTCCTTCAGGGGATCTGATGAAACCTGGAATGACACTACCTACAATGACAGCTGGATGTGGCATTAGGCTGGACACTTGAGACTGAGAGGATTGGTGAGCAAATGCAGACCATTTAAAGCAATAATGCGTGGCACACATTTCAAGGGTCCCAACTCTCCAGGTTGTAGGGAATACTACTACAGTTATAACATGTACGGGAAACCAAGAGAATGGACACAGTGTGAATATAAAAGGTTTCTAAAACTCAACTAATAGTCCCTCTATTGGTGCTCTGGTTTGAATTTCCAACTGCTTTACTATCAATCTCCCAACTTGGAGAGACAGCCCCTTTAACCTCCTGGTTCGAACAGGTTGCCAATTTGGCAGTGGATGAAAGGGAAGCGGGAGAACCAATGAGAGAGTAGCTGTTAGGCATTTGGATGGGCACATGTCACTCTAATTTCCCGGCAGGAAGAAGAATTAAACAAAGTCTCAGCGACCCGCCGGGAACCAGTATAGGTCCTGAACCACAATTTTGGTCTTGGGGTCAGCTCACAAAAAACGAGTTGAAAAATGGAGCGCAGGGGCACAGCAATTCACAAACTGGCATTGTAATAAAGGACAACAATCATCCAAATATCTGTTGAGGGAAGGCAACGAGGCAGACTTCAAATCGAGCCAGAATAGTAGGAAACAGATTTCAAGAGGTACATTGGAATCGCCTTGAAAGCACAGGAAGAGGGGCACAACTTCGACAATGATGCACTTGGCCAGAAAGGGCGTATGCGTTTTCTCCTGAATATATTCAGGAGAAAACGCATTCGCCCTTTTTGGCCAAGAAAGCAAGTGGGCAATGCAAATCTGAACTACAATGAAGTATCACTTCCCAGCGGTAAAAAGGGACATCCACAAAATGTGTAAAAGCCAGAAAGGCAAGACAGGCAATGGAGAACAGGGAGCCTAGTTATGCTGATGGGCAGGATGTAAATTGCCAACTGCCTCTCTGGAGGAGTGCATTGTGTTCCCTAAAACAAGTAAACAACAGAGCTACAGAGCCAAGGGCACTTCCAGTCTAGGGAATATACTTTGGGAAAACTGAAAATCAATAAGACAGAGCCACCCCAAAATTTAGGGCGGCCCTGTTTACAAGAACCTCAACTTAGGTACACCTTAAATATCCCAGGAAAGACAAAAATGGTTCAAGAAATTGTGTTACTTACGTACGATGGAATATCAGTCAGCCATGAAATCAATGACATAAGGCCAGTAGTTTCAAAATGAGTGGATTCAGGTACGATGATTCTAAGTGAAATAAGTCACAGAGAAAAAGAAACTTCTCATAAGATATCACTTATGAAGGTCCTGTAAACATGGCTACACATGAACTGAGTTAGGAAAGAGAACAGAGTCTCACATTTAGAAAACACTCTTATGCCTGCTTAAGGGGGAATGAGAGGTGGGGTGATGCATAAAACCAGAGATTTATATTAATACATGTACCGTTCCAAAAACCAACTATGGAATAGAAAATACCTACACTTTACTCAGTGAAAGGGACTCAAAACCCCATATTTCCCACAGAGGTATATATCTGACTAGTAAGAAACTTAAAACTTATGTATTGATATGTCTTCGTAAGGGAATGAAGTGTGTCTTGACTGCCATAAACATGGCAGTGAGAATCAGCTCCAACCCACTATAAAAAGGAATTTCAAAAACAAAACAAAAAAACAGAGAAATTCTTTACAATTCTTTCAGGGCCTCTGATGAAACCTGGAATGACACTATCTACAATGACAGCTGGATGTGGCATAAGGCTGGACACTTGAGACTGAGAGGATTGTTGAGATTAGGTGAGCAAATGCAGACCATTTAAAGCAATAATGTGTGGCACACATTCCAAGGGTCACAACTCTCCAGGTTGAAGGGAATATTACTACAGCTATAACATGTACGGGAAACCTAGAGAATGGACACACTGTGAATATGAAAGGTTTCTAAAACTCAACTAATAGTCTCTCTCCTGGTGCTCCGGTTTGACTTTCCAACTGCTTTACTATCAATCTCCGAACTTGGAAAAACAGCCCCTTTAACCTCCTGGTTCGCACTGGTTGCCAATTTGGCAGAGGATGAAAGGGAAGAGGGAGAACCAATGAGAGAGTAGCTGTTAGACATTTGGACAGGCACATGTCACTCTAATTTCCCGGAAGGAAGAAGAATTAACCAAAGTCTCAGCCATGCGCCAGGAACCAGTATAGGTCCTGAACCAATATTTTGGACTTGCGGTCAGCTCACAAAAAACGAGTTGAAAAATGGATCATAGGGTCACAACAATGCACAAACTGTCAGAGAAATAAAGGACAACAATCGTCCAAAAATCTGTTGTGGGAAGGCAAAGAGGCGAACTTGAAAGCGAGCCAGAATAGCAGGAAACAGATTTCAAGAGGTATATTGGAATTGCCTTTAAAGCACAGGAAGAGGGGAACAACTTCAACAATGATGCACTTGGCCAGAAATGCCATATGTGTTTTCTCCTGAATATATTCAGGAGAAAACACATACGTTCTTTTTGGCCAAGCAAACAAGCGGGCAATGCAAATCTGCACTACAATGAAGAATCACTTCCCACCGGTCAAATGGGACATCCACAAAAGGTGTAAAATCCAGAAAGGCAAGATAGGCCATGGAGAACAGGGAGCCTAGTTATGCTGATGGACAGGATGTAAATTGCAAACTGCCTTTCTGGAGGAGTGCACTGTGTTCCCTAAAACAAGGAAACAACAGAGCTACAGAGCCAAGGGCACTACCAGTCTAGGGAGTATACCTTGGGAAAACTGAAAATCAATAAGACAGAGCCACCGCAAAATTTATGGCTGCACTGCTAACAAGAACCTCAACTTGGGTACACCTTAAATATCCCAGGAAAGACAAAAATGTTTCAAGAAATTGTGTTACTTACATACGATGGAATATCAGTCAACCATGAAATAAATGTCATAAGGCCAGTAGCAGCAAAATGAGTGGATTCAGGTACGATGATTCTAAGTGAAATAAGTCACAGAGAAAAAGAAACTTATCATAAGATATTACTTATGAAGGTCCTGTAAACATGGCTACACATGAACTGAGTTAGGAAACAGAACAGAGTCTCACATTTAGCAAACACTCTTTTGCCTGCTTAAGGGGGAATGAGAGGTGGGGTGATGCATAATACCAGAGTTTAATATTAGTACAGTTACCGTTCCAAAAACCAACCACGGAACAGAAAAGACCTACACTTTCCTCATTGAAAGGGACTCAAAACCCCATATTTCCCGCAGAGGTATATATCTGACTAGTAAGAAACTTAAAACCTATGTATTGATATGTCTCTGTAAGGGAATGAAGTGTTTCTTGACAGCCATAAACATGGCAGTGAGAATCAGCTCCAACCCACTATAAAAAGGAATTTCAAAAACAAAACAAAAAAACAGAGAAATTCTTTACAATTCCTTCAGGGGCTCTGATGAAACCTGGAATGACCCTATCTACAATGACAGCTGGATGTGGCATAAGGCTGGACACTTGGGACTGAAAGGATTGGTGAGATTGGGTGAGCAAATGCAGACCATTTAAAGCAATAATGTGTGGCACACATTCCAAGGGTCCCAACTCTCCAGGTTGAAGGGAATATTACTACAGCAATAACATGTACCGGAAACCTAGAGAATGGACACACTGTGAATACGAAAGGTTTCTAAAACTCAGCTAATAATCCCTCTCCTGGTGCCCCGGTTTGACTTTCCAACTGCTTTACTATCAATCTCACAACTTGGAGAGACAGCCCCTTTAACCTCCTGGTTCTCACAGGTGGCCAAATTTGTAGAGGATGAAAGGGAAGAGGGAGAACCAGTGAGAGAGTAGCTGTTAGGCATTTGGACGGGCACATGCCATTCTAATTTCCTGGAAGGAAGAAGAATTAACCAAAGTCTCAGACACCCGCCGGGAACCAGTATAGGTCCTGAACCAAAATTTTGGACTTGCGGTCAGCTCACAAAAAACGAGTTAAAAATGGATCTCAGGGGCACAGCAATGCAAAAACTGGCAGAGTAGTAAAGGACAACAATCGTCCGAAAATCTGTTGAGGCAAGGCAACGAGGCGGACTTGAAAGTGAGCCAGAATAGCAGGAAACAGATTTCAAGAGGTACATTGGAATCACATTTAAAGCAGAGGAAGAGGGGCACAACTTCGACAATGATGCACTTGGCCCAAAAGGGCGTATGCGTTTTCTCCTGAATATATTCAGGAGAAAACACATACGCCATTTTTGGCCAAGCAAGAAAGGGGGCAATGCAAATCTGCACTACAATGAAGTATCACATCCCACCAGTCAAAACGGACATCCGCAAAATGTGTAAAAACCAGAAAGGCAAGATAGGCCCTGGAGAACAGGGAGCCTAGTTATGCTGAAGGAAAGGATGTAAATTGCCAACTGCCTCTCTGGAGGAGTGCATTGTGTTCCCTAAAACAAGTAAACAACAGAGCTACAGAGCCAAGGGCCATTACAGTCTAGGGAATATACCTTGGGAAAACTGAAAATCAATAAGACAGAGCCACCCCAAAATTTAGGGCTGCACTGCTAACAAGAACCTCAACTTGGGTACACCTTAAATATCCCAGGAAAGACAAAAATGGTTCAAGAAATTGTGTTACTTATGCACGATGGAATATCAGTCAGCCATGAAATCAATGTCATAAGGCGAGTAGTTTCAAAATGAGTGGATTCAGTTACGATGATTCTAAGTGAAATAAGTTACAGAGAAAAAGAAACTTCTCATAAGATATCACTTATGAAGGTCCTGTAAACATGGCAACACATGAACTGAGTTAGGAAAGAGAACAGAGTCTCACATTTAGAAAACACTCTTATGCCTGCTTAATGGGGAAGGAGAGGTAGGGTGATGCATAAAACCAGAGTTTGATATTAGTACAGGTACCGTTCCAACAACCAAATACGGAATAGAAAATACTTACACTTTCCTCAGTGAAAGGGACTCAAAACGCCATATTTCCCGCAGAGGAATATATCTGACTGGTAAGAATCTTAAAACCTATGTATTAGATATGTCTCCGTAAGGGAATCAAGTTTGTCTAGACTGGCATAAACATGGCAGTGAGAATCAGTTCAAACCCACTATAAAAAGGAATTTCAAAAACAAAACAAAAAAACAGGGAAATTCTTTACAGTTCCTTCAGGGACTCTGATGAAACCTGGAATGACCCTATCTACAACGACAGCTGGATGTGGCAAAAGGCTGCACACTTGGGACTGAGAGGATTGGTGAGATTCGGTCAGCAAATGCAGACCCTTTAAAACAATAACGAGTGGCCCACATTCCAAAGGTCCCAATTCTCCTGGTTGAAGGGAGTATTATTACAGCAATAACATGTACGGAAACCCTAGAGAATGGACACACTGTGAATATGAAAGATTTCTAAAACTCAACTAATAATCCCTTTCCTGGTGCTCCAGTTTTACTTTCCAACAGATTTACTACCAATCTCCCAAAATGGAAAGACAGCCCCTTTAACCTCCTGGTTCGCACACGTTGCCAATTTGGCAGAGGATTAAAGGGAAGAGGGAGAACCAATGAGAGAGTAGCTGTTAGGCATTTGGACGGGCACATGTCACTCTAATTTCCCGGAAGGAAGAAGAATTAACCAAAGTCTCAGCCACCCGCCGGGAACCAGTATAGGTCTTGAACCAAAATTTGTACTTGAGGTCAACTCACAAAAAACAAGTTGAAAAATGGAGCTAGGGGCACAGCAATGCACAAACTGTCAGAGAAGTAAAGGACAACAATCGTCCAAAATTCTGTTGAGGGAATGCAATGAGGCGGACATGAAAGCGAGCCAGAATAGCAGGAAACATATTTCAAGAGGTACATTGCAATCACCTTTAAAGCACAGGAAGAGGGGCAAAACTTCGACAATGATGCACTTGGCCAAAAAGGGCGTATGCGTTTTCTCCTGAATATATTAAGGAGAAAACGCATACGTCCTTTTTGGCCAAGCAAGCAAGCGGGCAACGCAAATCTGAACTACAATGAAGTATCACTTCCCACCAGTCAAATGGGACATCCGCAAAATGTGTAAAAACCAGAAAGGCAAGACAGCTCTGTTGAACAGGGAGCCTAGTTATGCTGATGGGCAGGATGTAAATTGCCAACTGCCTCTCTGGAGGAGTGCATTGTGTTCCCTAAAACAAGTAAACAACAGAGCTACAGAGCCAAGGGCACTTCCAGTCTAGGGAATATACTTTGGGAAAACTGAAAATCAATAAGACAGAGCCACCCCAAAATTTAGGGCGGCCCTGTTTACAAGAACCTCAACTTAGGTACACCTTAAATATCCCAGGAAAGACAAAAATGGTTCAAGAAATTGTGTTACTTACGTACGATGGAATATCAGTCAGCCATGAAATCAATGACATAAGGCCAGTAGTTTCAAAATGAGTGGATTCAGGTACGATGATTCTAAGTGAAATAAGTCACAGAGAAAAAGAAACTTCTCATAAGATATCACTTATGAAGGTCCTGTAAACATGGCTACACATGAACTGAGTTAGGAAAGAGAACAGAGTCTCACATTTAGAAAACACTCTTATGCCTGCTTAAGGGGGGATGAGAGGTGGGGTGATGCATAAAACCAGAGATTTATATTAATACATGTACCGTTCCAAAAACCAACTATGGAATAGAAAATACCTACACTTTACTCAGTGAAAGGGACTCAAAACCCCATATTTCCCACAGAGGTATATATCTGACTAGTAAGAAACTTAAAACTTATGTATTGATATGTCTTCGTAAGGGAATGAAGTGTGTCTTGACTGCCATAAACATGGCAGTGAGAATCAGCTCCAACCCACTATAAAAAGGAATTTCAAAAACAAAACAAAAAAACAGAGAAATTCTTTACAATTCTTTCAGGGCCTCTGATGAAACCTGGAATGACACTATCTACAATGACAGCTGGATGTGGCATAAGGCTGGACACTTGGGACTGAGAGGATTGTTGAGATTAGGTGAGCAAATGCAGACCATTTAAAGCAATAATGTGTGGCACACATTCCAAGGGTCACAACTCTCCAGGTTGAAGGGAATATTACTACAGCTATAACATGTACGGGAAACCTAGAGAATGGACACACTGTGAATATGAAAGGTTTCTAAAACTCAACTAATAGTCTCTCTCCTGGTGCTCCGGTTTGACTTTCCAACTGCTTTACTATCAATCTCCGAACTTGGAAAAACAGCCCCTTTAACCTCCTGGTTCGCACTGGTTGCCAATTTGGCAGAGGATGAAAGGGAAGAGGGAGAACCAATGAGAGAGTAGCTGTTAGACATTTGGACAGGCACATGTCACTCTAATTTCCCGGCAGGAAGAAGAATTAAACAAAGTCTCAGCGACCCGCCGGGAACCAGTATAGGTCCTGAACCACAATTTTGGTCTTGGGGTCAGCTCACAAAAAACGAGTTGAAAAATGGAGCTCAGGGGCACAGCAATTCACAAACTGGCATTGTAATAAAGGACAACAATCGTCCAAATATCTATTGAGGGAAGGCAACGAGGCAGACTTCAAATCGAGTCAGAATAGTAGGAAACAGATTTCAAGAGGTACATTGGAATCGCCTTGAAAGCACAGGAAGAGGGGCACAACTTCGACAATGATGCACTTGGCCAGAAAGGGCGTATGCGTTTTCTCCTGAATATATTCAGGAGAAAACACATTCGCCCTTTTTGGCCAAGAAAGCAAGTGGGCAATGCAAATCTGAACTACAATGAAGTATCACTTCCCAGCGGTAAAAAGGGACATCCACAAAATGTGTAAAAGCCAGAAAGGCAAGACAGGCAATGGAGAACAGGGAGCCTAGTTATGCTGATGGGCAGGATGTAAATTGCCAACTGCCTCTCTGGAGGAGTGCATTGTGTTCCCTAAAACAAGTAAACAACAGAGCTACAGAGCCAAGGGCACTTCCAGTCTAGGGAATATACTTTGGGAAAACTGAAAATCAATAAGACAGAGCCACCCCAAAATTTAGGGCGGCCCTGTTTACAAGAACCTCAACTTAGGTACACCTTAAATATCCCAGGAAAGACAAAAATGGTTCAAGAAATTGTGTTACTTACGTACGATGGAATATCAGTCAGCCATGAAATCAATGACATAAGGCCAGTAGTTTCAAAATGAGTGGATTCAGGTACGATGATTCTAAGTGAAATAAGTCACAGAGAAAAAGAAACTTCTCATAAGATATCACTTATGAAGGTCCTGTAAACATGGCTACACATGAACTGAGTTAGGAAAGAGAACAGAGTCTCACATTTAGAAAACACTCTTATGCCTGCTTAAGGGGGAATGAGAGGTGGGGTGATGCATAAAACCAGAGATTTATATTAATACATGTACCGTTCCAAAAACCAACTATGGAATAGAAAATACCTACACTTTACTCAGTGAAAGGGACTCAAAACCCCATATTTCTCACAGAGGTATATATCTGACTAGTAAGAAACTTAAAACTTATGTATTGATATGTCTTCGTAAGGGAATGAAGTGTGTCTTGACTGCCATAAACATGGCAGTGAGAATCAGCTCCAACCCACTATAAAAAGGAATTTCAAAAACAAAACAAAAAAACAGAGAAATTCTTTACAATTCTTTCAGGGCCTCTGATGAAACCTGGAATGACACTATCTACAATGACAGCTGGATGTGGCATAAGGCTGGACACTTGGGACTGAGAGGATTGTTGAGATTAGGTGAGCAAATGCAGACCATTTAAAGCAATAATGTGTGGCACACATTCCAAGGGTCACAACTCTCCAGGTTGAAGGGAATATTACTACAGCTATAACATGTACGGGAAACCTAGAGAATGGACACACTGTGAATATGAAAGGTTTCTAAAACTCAACTAATAGTCTCTCTCCTGGTGCTCCGGTTTGACTTTCCAACTGCTTTACTATCAATCTCACAACTTGGAGAGACAGCCCCTTTAACCTCCTGGTTCTCACAGGTGGCCAAATTTGTAGAGGATGAAAGGGAAGAGGGAGAACCAGTGAGAGAGTAGCTGTTAGGCATTTGGACGGGCACATGCCATTCTAATTTCCTGGAAGGAAGAAGAATTAACCAAAGTCTCAGACACCCGCCGGGAACCAGTATAGGTCCTGAACCAAAATTTTGGACTTGCGGTCAGCTCACAAAAAACGAGTTAAAAATGGATCTCAGGGGCACAGCAATGCAAAAACTGGCAGAGTAGTAAAGGACAACAATCGTCCGAAAATCTGTTGAGGCAAGGCAACGAGGCGGACTTGAAAGTGAGCCAGAATAGCAGGAAACAGATTTCAAGAGGTACATTGGAATCACATTTAAAGCAGAGGAAGAGGGGCACAACTTCGACAATGATGCACTTGGCCCAAAAGGGCGTATGCGTTTTCTCCTGAATATATTCAGGAGAAAACACATACGCCATTTTTGGCCAAGCAAGAAAGGGGGCAATGCAAATCTGCACTACAATGAAGTATCACATCCCACCAGTCAAAACGGACATCCGCAAAATGTGTAAAAACCAGAAAGGCAAGATAGGCCCTGGAGAACAGGGAGCCTAGTTATGCTGAAGGAAAGGATGTAAATTGCCAACTGCCTCTCTGGAGGAGTGCATTGTGTTCCCTAAAACAAGTAAACAACAGAGCTACAGAGCCAAGGGCCATTACAGTCTAGGGAATATACCTTGGGAAAACTGAAAATCAATAAGACAGAGCCACCCCAAAATTTAGGGCTGCACTGCTAACAAGAACCTCAACTTGGGTACACCTTAAATATCCCAGGAAAGACAAAAATGGTTCAAGAAATTGTGTTACTTATGCACGATGGAATATCAGTCAGCCATGAAATCAATGTCATAAGGCGAGTAGTTTCAAAATGAGTGGATTCAGTTACGATGATTCTAAGTGAAATAAGTTACAGAGAAAAAGAAACTTCTCATAAGATATCACTTATGAAGGTCCTGTAAACATGGCAACACATGAACTGAGTTAGGAAAGAGAACAGAGTCTCACATTTAGAAAACACTCTTATGCCTGCTTAACGGGGAAGGAGAGGTAGGGTGATGCATAAAACCAGAGTTTGATATTAGTACAGGTACCGTTCCAACAACCAAATACGGAATAGAAAATACTTACACTTTCCTCAGTGAAAGGGACTCAAAACGCCATATTTCCCGCAGAGGAATATATCTGACTGGTAAGAATCTTAAAACCTATGTATTAGATATGTCTCCGTAAGGGAATCAAGTTTGTCTAGACTGGCATAAACATGGCAGTGAGAATCAGTTCAAACCCACTATAAAAAGGAATTTCAAAAACAAAACAAAAAAACAGGGAAATTCTTTACAGTTCCTTCAGGGACTCTGATGAAACCTGGAATGACCCTATCTACAACGACAGCTGGATGTGGCAAAAGGCTGCACACTTGGGACTGAGAGGATTGGTGAGATTCGGTCAGCAAATGCAGACCCTTTAAAACAATAACGAGTGGCCCACATTCCAAAGGTCCCAATTCTCCTGGTTGAAGGGAGTATTATTACAGCAATAACATGTACGGAAACCCTAGAGAATGGACACACTGTGAATATGAAAGATTTCTAAAACTCAACTAATAATCCCTTTCCTGGTGCTCCAGTTTTACTTTCCAACAGATTTACTACCAATCTCCCAAAATGGAAAGACAGCCCCTTTAACCTCCTGGTTCGCACACGTTGCCAATTTGGCAGAGGATTAAAGGGAAGAGGGAGAACCAATGAGAGAGTAGCTGTTAGGCATTTGGACGGGCACATGTCACTCTAATTTCCCGGAAGGAAGAAGAATTAACCAAAGTCTCAGCCACCCGCCGGGAACCAGTATAGGTCTTGAACCAAAATTTGTACTTGAGGTCAACTCACAAAAAACAAGTTGAAAAATGGAGCTTAGGGGCACAGCAATGCACAAACTGTCAGAGAAGTAAAGGACAACAATCGTCCAAAATTCTGTTGAGGGAATGCAATGAGGCGGACATGAAAGCGAGCCAGAATAGCAGGAAACATATTTCAAGAGGTACATTGCAATCACCTTTAAAGCACAGGAAGAGGGGCAAAACTTCGACAATGATGCACTTGGCCAAAAAGGGCGTATGCATTTTCTCCTGAATATATTAAGGAGAAAACGCATACGTCCTTTTTGGCCAAGCAAGCAAGCGGGCAACGCAAATCTGAACTACAATGAAGTATCACTTCCCACCAGTCAAATGGGACATCCGCAAAATGTGTAAAAACCAGAAAGGCAAGACAGCTCTGTTGAACAGGGAGCCTAGTTATGCTGATGGGCAGGATGTAAATTGCCAACTGCCTCTCTGGAGGAGTGCATTGTGTTCCCTAAAACAAGTAAACAACAGAGCTACAGAGCCAAGGGCACTTCCAGTCTAGGGAATATACTTTGGGAAAACTGAAAATCAATAAGACAGAGCCACCCCAAAATTTAGGGCGGCCCTGTTTACAAGAACCTCAACTTAGGTACACCTTAAATATCCCAGGAAAGACAAAAATGGTTCAAGAAATTGTGTTACTTACGTACGATGGAATATCAGTCAGCCATGAAATCAATGACATAAGGCCAGTAGTTTCAAAATGAGTGGATTCAGGTACGATGATTCTAAGTGAAATAAGTCACAGAGAAAAAGAAACTTCTCATAAGATATCACTTATGAAGGTCCTGTAAACATGGCTACACATGAACTGAGTTAGGAAAGAGAACAGAGTCTCACATTTAGAAAACACTCTTATGCCTGCTTAAGGGGGGATGAGAGGTGGGGTGATGCATAAAACCAGAGATTTATATTAATACATGTACCGTTCCAAAAACCAACTATGGAATAGAAAATACCTACACTTTACTCAGTGAAAGGGACTCAAAACCCCATATTTCCCACAGAGGTATATATCTGACTAGTAAGAAACTTAAAACTTATGTATTGATATGTCTTCGTAAGGGAATGAAGTGTGTCTTGACTGCCATAAACATGGCAGTGAGAATCAGCTCCAACCCACTATAAAAAGGAATTTCAAAAACAAAACAAAAAAACAGAGAAATTCTTTACAATTCTTTCAGGGCCTCTGATGAAACCTGGAATGACACTATCTACAATGACAGCTGGATGTGGCATAAGGCTGGACACTTGGGACTGAGAGGATTGTTGAGATTAGGTGAGCAAATGCAGACCATTTAAAGCAATAATGTGTGGCACACATTCCAAGGGTCACAACTCTCCAGGTTGAAGGGAATATTACTACAGCTATAACATGTACGGGAAACCTAGAGAATGGACACACTGTGAATATGAAAGGTTTCTAAAACTCAACTAATAGTCTCTCTCCTGGTGCTCCGGTTTGACTTTCCAACTGCTTTACTATCAATCTCCGAACTTGGAAAAACAGCCCCTTTAACCTCCTGGTTCGCACTGGTTGCCAATTTGGCAGAGGATGAAAGGGAAGAGGGAGAACCAATGAGAGAGTAGCTGTTAGACATTTGGACAGGCACATGTCACTCTAATTTCCCGGCAGGAAGAAGAATTAAACAAAGTCTCAGCGACCCGCCGGGAACCAGTATAGGTCCTGAACCACAATTTTGGTCTTGGGGTCAGCTCACAAAAAACGAGTTGAAAAATGGAGCTCAGGGGCACAGCAATTCACAAACTGGCATTGTAATAAAGGACAACAATCGTCCAAATATCTATTGAGGGAAGGCAACGAGGCAGACTTCAAATCGAGTCAGAATAGTAGGAAACAGATTTCAAGAGGTACATTGGAATCACCTTGAAAGCACAGGAACAGGGGCACAACTTCGACAATGATGCACTTGGCCAGAAAGGGCGTATGCGTTTTCTCCTGAATATATTCAGGAGAAAACACATTCGCCCTTTTTGGCCAAGAAAGCAAGTGGGCAATGCAAATCTGAACTACAATGAAGTATCACTTCCCAGCGGTAAAAAGGGACATCCACAAAATGTGTAAAAGCCAGAAAGGCAAGACAGGCAATGGAGAACAGGGAGCCTAGTTATGCTGATGGGCAGGATGTAAATTGCCAACTGCCTCTCTGGAGGAGTGCATTGTGTTCCCTAAAACAAGTAAATGACAGAGCTACAGAGCCAAGGGCACTTCCAGTCTAGGGAATATACTTTGGGAAAACTGAAAATCAATAAGACAGTGCCACCCCAAAATTTAGGGCGGCCCTGTTTACAAGAACCTCAACTTAGGTACACCTTAAATATCCCAGGAAAGACAAAAATGGTTCAAGAAATTGTGTTACTTACGTACGATGGAATATCAGTCAGCCATGAAATCAATGACATAAGGCCAGTAGTTTCAAAATGAGTGGATTCAGGTACGATGATTCTAAGTGAAATAAGTCACAGAGAAAAAGAAACTTCTCATAAGATATCACTTATGAAGGTCCTGTAAACATGGCTACACATGAACTGAGTTAGGAAAGAGAACAGAGTCTCACATTTAGAAAACACTCTTATGCCTGCTTAAGGGGGAATGAGAGGTGGGGTGATGCATAAAACCAGAGATTTATATTAATACATGTACCGTTCCAAAAACCAACTATGGAATAGAAAATACCTACACTTTACTCAGTGAAAGGGACTCAAAACCCCATATTTCCCACAGAGGTATATATCTGACTAGTAAGAAACTTAAAACTTATGTATTGATATGTCTTCGTAAGGGAATGAAGTGTGTCTTGACTGCCATAAACATGGCAGTGAGAATCAGCTCCAACCCACTATAAAAAGGAATTTCAAAAACAAAACAAAAAAACAGAGAAATTCTTTACAATTCTTTCAGGGCCTCTGATGAAACCTGGAATGACACTATCTACAATGACAGCTGGATGTGGCATAAGGCTGGACACTTGGGACTGAGAGGATTGTTGAGATTAGGTGAGCAAATGCAGACCATTTAAAGCAATAATGTGTGGCACACATTCCAAGGGTCACAACTCTCCAGGTTGAAGGGAATATTACTACAGCTATAACATGTACGGGAAACCTAGAGAATGGACACACTGTGAATATGAAAGGTTTCTAAAACTCAACTAATAGTCTCTCTCCTGGTGCTCCGGTTTGACTTTCCAACTGCTTTACTATCAATCTCACAACTTGGAGAGACAGCCCCTTTAACCTCCTGGTTCTCACAGGTGGCCAAATTTGTAGAGGATGAAAGGGAAGAGGGAGAACCAGTGAGAGAGTAGCTGTTAGGCATTTGGACGGGCACATGCCATTCTAATTTCCTGGAAGGAAGAAGAATTAACCAAAGTCTCAGACACCCGCCGGGAACCAGTATAGGTCCTGAACCAAAATTTTGGACTTGCGGTCAGCTCACAAAAAACGAGTTAAAAATGGATCTCAGGGGCACAGCAATGCAAAAACTGGCAGAGTAGTAAAGGACAACAATCGTCCGAAAATCTGTTGAGGCAAGGCAACGAGGCGGACTTGAAAGTGAGCCAGAATAGCAGGAAACAGATTTCAAGAGGTACATTGGAATCACATTTAAAGCAGAGGAAGAGGGGCACAACTTCGACAATGATGCACTTGGCCCAAAAGGGCGTATGCGTTTTCTCCTGAATATATTCAGGAGAAAACACATACGCCATTTTTGGCCAAGCAAGAAAGGGGGCAATGCAAATCTGCACTACAATGAAGTATCACATCCCACCAGTCAAAACGGACATCCGCAAAATGTGTAAAAACCAGAAAGGCAAGATAGGCCCTGGAGAACAGGGAGCCTAGTTATGCTGAAGGAAAGGATGTAAATTGCCAACTGCCTCTCTGGAGGAGTGCATTGTGTTCCCTAAAACAAGTAAACAACAGAGCTACAGAGCCAAGGGCCATTACAGTCTAGGGAATATACCTTGGGAAAACTGAAAATCAATAAGACAGAGCCACCCCAAAATTTAGGGCTGCACTGCTAACAAGAACCTCAACTTGGGTACACCTTAAATATCCCAGGAAAGACAAAAATGGTTCAAGAAATTGTGTTACTTATGCACGATGGAATATCAGTCAGCCATGAAATCAATGTCATAAGGCGAGTAGTTTCAAAATGAGTGGATTCAGTTACGATGATTCTAAGTGAAATAAGTTACAGAGAAAAAGAAACTTCTCATAAGATATCACTTATGAAGGTCCTGTAAACATGGCAACACATGAACTGAGTTAGGAAAGAGAACAGAGTCTCACATTTAGAAAACACTCTTATGCCTGCTTAACGGGGAAGGAGAGGTAGGGTGATGCATAAAACCAGAGTTTGATATTAGTACAGGTACCGTTCCAACAACCAAATACGGAATAGAAAATACTTACACTTTCCTCAGTGAAAGGGACTCAAAACGCCATATTTCCCGCAGAGGAATATATCTGACTGGTAAGAATCTTAAAACCTATGTATTAGATATGTCTCCGTAAGGGAATCAAGTTTGTCTAGACTGGCATAAACATGGCAGTGAGAATCAGTTCAAACCCACTATAAAAAGGAATTTCAAAAACAAAACAAAAAAACAGGGAAATTCTTTACAGTTCCTTCAGGGACTCTGATGAAACCTGGAATGACCCTATCTACAACGACAGCTGGATGTGGCAAAAGGCTGCACACTTGGGACTGAGAGGATTGGTGAGATTCGGTCAGCAAATGCAGACCCTTTAAAACAATAACGAGTGGCCCACATTCCAAAGGTCCCAATTCTCCTGGTTGAAGGGAGTATTATTACAGCAATAACATGTACGGAAACCCTAGAGAATGGACACACTGTGAATATGAAAGATTTCTAAAACTCAACTAATAATCCCTTTCCTGGTGCTCCAGTTTTACTTTCCAACAGATTTACTACCAATCTCCCAAAATGGAAAGACAGCCCCTTTAACCTCCTGGTTCGCACACGTTGCCAATTTGGCAGAGGATTAAAGGGAAGAGGGAGAACCAATGAGAGAGTAGCTGTTAGGCATTTGGACGGGCACATGTCACTCTAATTTCCCGGAAGGAAGAAGAATTAACCAAAGTCTCAGCCACCCGCCGGGAACCAGTATAGGTCTTGAACCAAAATTTGTACTTGAGGTCAACTCACAAAAAACAAGTTGAAAAATGGAGCTTAGGGGCACAGCAATGCACAAACTGTCAGAGAAGTAAAGGACAACAATCGTCCAAAATTCTGTTGAGGGAATGCAATGAGGCGGACATGAAAGCGAGCCAGAATAGCAGGAAACATATTTCAAGAGGTACATTGCAATCACCTTTAAAGCACAGGAAGAGGGGCAAAACTTCGACAATGATGCACTTGGCCAAAAAGGGCGTATGCGTTTTCTCCTGAATATATTAAGGAGAAAACGCATACGTCCTTTTTGGCCAAGCAAGCAAGCGGGCAACGCAAATCTGAACTACAATGAAGTATCACTTCCCACCAGTCAAATGGGACATCCGCAAAATGTGTAAAAACCAGAAAGGCAAGACAGCTCTGTTGAACAGGGAGCCTAGTTATGCTGATGGGCAGGATGTAAATTGCCAACTGCCTCTCTGGAGGAGTGCATTGTGTTCCCTAAAACAAGTAAACAACAGAGCTACAGAGCCAAGGGCACTTCCAGTCTAGGGAATATACTTTGGGAAAACTGAAAATCAATAAGACAGAGCCACCCCAAAATTTAGGGCGGCCCTGTTTACAAGAACCTCAACTTAGGTACACCTTAAATATCCCAGGAAAGACAAAAATGGTTCAAGAAATTGTGTTACTTACGTACGATGGAATATCAGTCAGCCATGAAATCAATGACATAAGGCCAGTAGTTTCAAAATGAGTGGATTCAGGTACGATGATTCTAAGTGAAATAAGTCACAGAGAAAAAGAAACTTCTCATAAGATATCACTTATGAAGGTCCTGTAAACATGGCTACACATGAACTGAGTTAGGAAAGAGAACAGAGTCTCACATTTAGAAAACACTCTTATGCCTGCTTAAGGGGGGATGAGAGGTGGGGTGATGCATAAAACCAGAGATTTATATTAATACATGTACCGTTCCAAAAACCAACTATGGAATAGAAAATACCTACACTTTACTCAGTGAAAGGGACTCAAAACCCCATATTTCCCACAGAGGTATATATCTGACTAGTAAGAAACTTAAAACTTATGTATTGATATGTCTTCGTAAGGGAATGAAGTGTGTCTTGACTGCCATAAACATGGCAGTGAGAATCAGCTCCAACCCACTATAAAAAGGAATTTCAAAAACAAAACAAAAAAACAGAGAAATTCTTTACAATTCTTTCAGGGCCTCTGATGAAACCTGGAATGACACTATCTACAATGACAGCTGGATGTGGCATAAGGCTGGACACTTGGGACTGAGAGGATTGTTGAGATTAGGTGAGCAAATGCAGACCATTTAAAGCAATAATGTGTGGCACACATTCCAAGGGTCACAACTCTCCAGGTTGAAGGGAATATTACTACAGCTATAACATGTACGGGAAACCTAGAGAATGGACACACTGTGAATATGAAAGGTTTCTAAAACTCAACTAATAGTCTCTCTCCTGGTGCTCCGGTTTGACTTTCCAACTGCTTTACTATCAATCTCCGAACTTGGAAAAACAGCCCCTTTAACCTCCTGGTTCGCACTGGTTGCCAATTTGGCAGAGGATGAAAGGGAAGAGGGAGAACCAATGAGAGAGTAGCTGTTAGACATTTGGACAGGCACATGTCACTCTAATTTCCCGGCAGGAAGAAGAATTAAACAAAGTCTCAGCGACCCGCCGGGAACCAGTATAGGTCCTGAACCACAATTTTGGTCTTGGGGTCAGCTCACAAAAAACGAGTTGAAAAATGGAGCTCAGGGGCACAGCAATTCACAAACTGGCATTGTAATAAAGGACAACAATCGTCCAAATATCTATTGAGGGAAGGCAACGAGGCAGACTTCAAATCGAGTCAGAATAGTAGGAAACAGATTTCAAGAGGTACATTGGAATCGCCTTGAAAGCACAGGAAGAGGGGCACAACTTCGACAATGATGCACTTGGCCAGAAAGGGCGTATGCGTTTTCTCCTGAATATATTCAGGAGAAAACACATTCGCCCTTTTTGGCCAAGAAAGCAAGTGGGCAATGCAAATCTGAACTACAATGAAGTATCACTTCCCAGCGGTAAAAAGGGACATCCACAAAATGTGTAAAAGCCAGAAAGGCAAGACAGGCAATGGAGAACAGGGAGCCTAGTTATGCTGATGGGCAGGATGTAAATTGCCAACTGCCTCTCTGGAGGAGTGCATTGTGTTCCCTAAAACAAGTAAATGACAGAGCTACAGAGCCAAGGGCACTTCCAGTCTAGGGAATATACTTTGGGAAAACTGAAAATCAATAAGACAGTGCCACCCCAAAATTTAGGGCGGCCCTGTTTACAAGAACCTCAACTTAGGTACACCTTAAATATCCCAGGAAAGACAAAAATGGTTCAAGAAATTGTGTTACTTACGTACGATGGAATATCAGTCAGCCATGAAATCAATGACATAAGGCCAGTAGTTTCAAAATGAGTGGATTCAGGTACGATGATTCTAAGTGAAATAAGTCACAGAGAAAAAGAAACTTCTCATAAGATATCACTTATGAAGGTCCTGTAAACATGGCTACACATGAACTGAGTTAGGAAAGAGAACAGAGTCTCACATTTAGAAAACACTCTTATGCCTGCTTAAGGGGGAATGAGAGGTGGGGTGATGCATAAAACCAGAGATTTATATTAATACATGTACCGTTCCAAAAACCAACTATGGAATAGAAAATACCTACACTTTACTCAGTGAAAGGGACTCAAAACCCCATATTTCCCACAGAGGTATATATCTGACTAGTAAGAAACTTAAAACTTATGTATTGATATGTCTTCGTAAGGGAATGAAGTGTGTCTTGACTGCCATAAACATGGCAGTGAGAATCAGCTCCAACCCACTATAAAAAGGAATTTCAAAAACAAAACAAAAAAACAGAGAAATTCTTTACAATTCTTTCAGGGCCTCTGATGAAACCTGGAATGACACTATCTACAATGACAGCTGGATGTGGCATAAGGCTGGACACTTGGGACTGAGAGGATTGTTGAGATTAGGTGAGCAAATGCAGACCATTTAAAGCAATAATGTGTGGCACACATTCCAAGGGTCACAACTCTCCAGGTTGAAGGGAATATTACTACAGCTATAACATGTACGGGAAACCTAGAGAATGGACACACTGTGAATATGAAAGGTTTCTAAAACTCAACTAATAGTCTCTCTCCTGGTGCTCCGGTTTGACTTTCCAACTGCTTTACTATCAATCTCACAACTTGGAGAGACAGCCCCTTTAACCTCCTGGTTCTCACAGGTGGCCAAATTTGTAGAGGATGAAAGGGAAGAGGGAGAACCAGTGAGAGAGTAGCTGTTAGGCATTTGGACGGGCACATGCCATTCTAATTTCCTGGAAGGAAGAAGAATTAACCAAAGTCTCAGACACCCGCCGGGAACCAGTATAGGTCCTGAACCAAAATTTTGGACTTGCGGTCAGCTCACAAAAAACGAGTTAAAAATGGATCTCAGGGGCACAGCAATGCAAAAACTGGCAGAGTAGTAAAGGACAACAATCGTCCGAAAATCTGTTGAGGCAAGGCAACGAGGCGGACTTGAAAGTGAGCCAGAATAGCAGGAAACAGATTTCAAGAGGTACATTGGAATCACATTTAAAGCAGAGGAAGAGGGGCACAACTTCGACAATGATGCACTTGGCCCAAAAGGGCGTATGCGTTTTCTCCTGAATATATTCAGGAGAAAACACATACGCCATTTTTGGCCAAGCAAGAAAGGGGGCAATGCAAATCTGCACTACAATGAAGTATCACATCCCACCAGTCAAAACGGACATCCGCAAAATGTGTAAAAACCAGAAAGGCAAGATAGGCCCTGGAGAACAGGGAGCCTAGTTATGCTGAAGGAAAGGATGTAAATTGCCAACTGCCTCTCTGGAGGAGTGCATTGTGTTCCCTAAAACAAGTAAACAACAGAGCTACAGAGCCAAGGGCCATTACAGTCTAGGGAATATACCTTGGGAAAACTGAAAATCAATAAGACAGAGCCACCCCAAAATTTAGGGCTGCACTGCTAACAAGAACCTCAACTTGGGTACACCTTAAATATCCCAGGAAAGACAAAAATGGTTCAAGAAATTGTGTTACTTATGCACGATGGAATATCAGTCAGCCATGAAATCAATGTCATAAGGCGAGTAGTTTCAAAATGAGTGGATTCAGTTACGATGATTCTAAGTGAAATAAGTTACAGAGAAAAAGAAACTTCTCATAAGATATCACTTATGAAGGTCCTGTAAACATGGCTACACATGAACTGAGTTAGGAAAGAGAACAGAGTCTCACATTTAGAAAACACTCTTATGCCTGCTTAACGGGGAAGGAGAGGTAGGGTGATGCATAAAACCAGAGTTTGATATTAGTACAGGCACCGTTCCAACAACCAAATACGGAATAGAAAATACTTACACTTTCCTCAGTGAAAGGGACTCAAAACGCCATATTTCCCGCAGAGGAATATATCTGACTGGTAAGAATCTTAAAACCTATGTATTAGATATGTCTCCGTAAGGGAATCAAGTTTGTCTAGACTGGCATAAACATGGCAGTGAGAATCAGTTCAAACCCACTATAAAAAGGAATTTCAAAAACAAAACAAAAAAACAGGGAAATTCTTTACAGTTCCTTCAGGGACTCTGATGAAACCTGGAATGACCCTATCTACAACGACAGCTGGATGTGGCAAAAGGCTGCACACTTGGGACTGAGAGGATTGGTGAGATTCGGTCAGCAAATGCAGACCCTTTAAAACAATAACGAGTGGCCCACATTCCAAAGGTCCCAATTCTCCTGGTTGAAGGGAGTATTATTACAGCAATAACATGTACGGAAACCCTAGAGAATGGACACACTGTGAATATGAAAGATTTCTAAAACTCAACTAATAATCCCTTTCCTGGTGCTCCAGTTTTACTTTCCAACAGATTTACTACCAATCTCCCAAAATGGAAAGACAGCCCCTTTAACCTCCTGGTTCGCACACGTTGCCAATTTGGCAGAGGATTAAAGGGAAGAGGGAGAACCAATGAGAGAGTAGCTGTTAGGCATTTGGACGGGCACATGTCACTCTAATTTCCCGGAAGGAAGAAGAATTAACCAAAGTCTCAGCCACCCGCCGGGAACCAGTATAGGTCTTGAACCAAAATTTGTACTTGAGGTCAACTCACAAAAAACAAGTTGAAAAATGGAGCTTAGGGGCACAGCAATGCACAAACTGTCAGAGAAGTAAAGGACAACAATCGTCCAAAATTCTGTTGAGGGAATGCAATGAGGCGGACATGAAAGCGAGCCAGAATAGCAGGAAACATATTTCAAGAGGTACATTGCAATCACCTTTAAAGCACAGGAAGAGGGGCAAAACTTCGACAATGATGCACTTGGCCAAAAAGGGCGTATGCGTTTTCTCCTGAATATATTAAGGAGAAAACGCATACGTCCTTTTTGGCCAAGCAAGCAAGCGGGCAACGCAAATCTGAACTACAATGAAGTATCACTTCCCACCGGTCAAATGGGACATCCGCAAAATGTGTAAAAACCAGAAAGGCAAGACAGCTCTGTTGAACAGGGAGCCTAGTTATGCTGATGGGCAGGATGTAAATTGCCAACTGCCTCTCTGGAGGAGTGCATTGTGTTCCCTAAAACAAGGAAAAAACAGAACAACAGAGCCAAGGGCACTTCCAGTCTAGGGAATATATCTTGGGAATACTGAATATCAATAAGACAGAGCCACCGCAAAATTTAGTGCTCCACTGCTTACAAGAACCTCAAATTGGGTACACCTTAAATATCCTAGGAAAGACAAAAATGGTTCAAGAAATTGTCTTACTTACGTACAATGGAATATCCCTCAGCCATGAAATCAATGTTATAAGGCCAGTAGCAGCAAAATGAGTGGATTCAGGTACGATGATTCTAAGTGAAATAAGGCACAGAGAAAAAGAAACTTATCATAAGATATCACTTATGAAAGTCCTGTAAACTTGGCTACACATCAACTGAGTTAGGAAAGAGAACAGAGTCTCACATTTAGAAAACACTCTTATGCCTGCTTAACGGGGAAGGAGAGGTGGGGTGATGCATAAAACCAGAGTTTGATACTGGTACACGTACCGTTCCAAAAACCAAATACTGAATAGAAAAGACCTACACTTTCCTCAGTGAAATGGACTCAAAACCCCATATTTCTCGCAGAGGAATATATCTGACTAGTAAGAATCTTAAAACCTATGTATTGATAAGTCTCCATGATGATGGGCATGGTTCATTGTGATTACAGAGTTCATGGAGCATTGAGATGAAAAGTGGCATGGAGCATTTTGATTACAGTTGTCTTGGAGCATTGTGATGACAAGGGCATGGAGCATTGTGATGAGAAGGCCATGGAGCAGATTGATGACATGCGTCATGGAGATTGTGATGACAATATCATGGAGCATTGTGATTACAGGGGTCTTGGAGCATTGTGATGACAAGGGTCATGAAGCCTTGTGATGACAAGGCCGTGGAACATTGTCATGACAGGGGTGAGGGAGTATTCTAATGACTAGTGATGGAACATTTTGATATCAGTGGTGAGAGAGCATTTTGATGAGAAGTACATGGAGCATTGTGATGACAAGTTTTATGGAGCATTCTGATGACAAGTTTGTGGAAAATTTTGATAACAAGCGCATGGAGCATTGTGATAACAAGGGTCATGGAGCACTCTGCTGACAAAGGCATGGAGCATTGTGATGGCAAGGGTCACAGAGCATTGTGAATGAAAAGTTCATGGAGCATTATGGTGACAAATTTCACAGAGCCCTGTGATGACGAGGGCATGGACCATTTTGATGCCAAAGGTCATGAAGCATTGTGATGACTGGAATCACGGAGCATTGTGATGACAAGGGCATGGAGCATTGTGATGACAGGGGCATGGAGCATTGGTCTGACAAGTTTCATGGATTATTGAGATGACAGTGGGCATGGCACATTGTGATGACAAGGGCATGCAGGATTGTTATGAGAAGGTCATTGAGTACTGTGCAGACAGGTGTCAGGGAGCATTGTGATGACATATGTCTTGGTGCATTGTGATGACAATGGCATGGAGCATTGTGAAGCCAAGTGTCATGGAGGATTGTGATGACAAAGGTAATGGAGCATTGTGATGACAAGGGCTTGGAGCTTTTTGATGACAATGGTCATGGAGCACTGTGATGACAAGGGCATGGAGCACTGTGATGACAATGGCCACTGAGAATTTTGTTGACAATGTCTTGAAGCACTGTGATGAAAAGTACTTGGAGCTTGCTATGACAGGGTTCATGGAGCATTGTGATGACAAGTGCATGGAGAATTGTGATGACAAGATCATGTAACATTGTGATGAGAAGTGTCATGGAGCATTGTGATGGCAAGACCGTGGAGCACTGTGATGAGAAGACCATGGATAATTGTGATGTCGAGCGTTATGCAGCACTGTAATGACAATGGCCATGGAGCATTGTGATGACATGTGTCATGGAGCACTGTGATGAGAAGTTCATGGAGCATTGGGATGACAATATTCATTGAGTATTGAGATGGCAGTGGTCATGGAGCATTGCGATGACAATGGAATGGAGCATTGTGATGACAAGGTCCTGGAGCATTGTGAGGAGAAGACCATGGAGCCTTGTGATGACAAGTGTCATGGAGCATTCTGATGAAAAGGGGTGTGGAACATTGTGATTACATGGGTCTTGGAGCATTGTGATGAAAATGGCATGGGTGATTTTGATGCAAAGGGCATGGAGCCTTGTCATGACAGGGTTCAAGGAGCATACTGACGACAAGTGTCAGGGAGCATTATAATGACAAGTGTATTGAGCATTGTGATGATAAATGTCATGGAGCATTGTGATGAGAAGACCATGGATAATTGTGATGATGAGCATTATGTGGCGTTTTGATGACAAGTGTTATGGAACATTGTGATCACAAGGGTTTGGAGCATTGTGTTGACAGAGGTTATGGAGCATTCTGATTTCATTGTGATGACAATAGCATCAAGCATTATGATGATGGGCATGGTTCACTGTGATTACAGAGTTCATGGAGCATTGAGATGAAAAGTGGCATGGAGCAATTTGATTACAGTTGTCTTGGAGCATTGTAATGACAATGGCATGGAGCATTGTGATTCCAAGTGTCATGGAGGATTGTGATGACAAAGGTAATGGAGCATTGTGATTACAAGGGCTTGGAGCATTGTGATGACAAAGGTAATGGAGCACTATGCTGACAAGGGCATGGAGCACTGAGATGACAATGTTCATGGAGCATTGTGCTGAGAAAGGCATGGAGCATTGTGATGACAAGTGTCACAAAGCATTTTGATGAAAAGTTCATGGAGCATTGTGGTGACAAATGTCATAGAGCCTTGTGATGACGATGGCATGGACCATTGTGATGACCAAGGTCATGAAGCATTTTGATGACTGGAGTCATGGATCATTGTGATGACAATGGCATGGAGCATTGTGATGACAGTGGCATGGAGCTTTGTTCTGACAAGTTTCATGGATTATTGTGATGGCAATGGGCATGGCTCCTTGTGTTGACAAGGGCATGGAGCATGGTGATGACAATGTCATGCAGAATTGTGAAGACAGGTGTCAGGGAGCATTGTGATGACCTATGTCATGGACAATTGTGATGACAATGGCATACAGCATTGTGATGCCAAGTGTTATGGAGGATTGTGATGACAAAGGTAATGGAGCATTGTGATGACAAGGGTTTGGAGCTTTGTGATAACAAGGGCCATTGACAATTTTGATGACAAATTCATGAAGCATTGTGATGACAAGCGCATGAAGCTTGCTAGAACAGGGGTCATGGAGCATTGCAAAGACAAGGGCATGGAGAATTTTGATGAAAAAAGCATGTAAAATTGTGATGAGATGTGTCAAAGAGCATTGTGATGACAACGACGTGGAGAATACTGATGACCAGGGCATGGAGCATTTTGATGGCAAGACTGGGGACCATTGTGATGTGTGGACCATGGATAATTGTGATGATGGGCGTCATGGAGCACTGTAGTGACAAGGGGCATGGAGCATTGTGATAACTGGTGTCATGGATCATTGTGATGACAGGGGTCATGGAGCATTGTGATGATAAGGTTCATGGAGCATTCGGACGACAAGCTTGTGGAGTATTATGATGACAATTGCATGGAGCATTGTGATGAAAAGGCCATTGAGCATTGTGATGACAAGGGCAAGGAGCAATGTGATGAGAGTATTCATGGAGCATTGTGATGACAATGGCATGTAGTACTGTGATGCCAAGGATCATGGAGCTTTGTGATGACAAAGGTCATGGAGCATTTTGATGACAAGTGCGTGGTGCATTGTGATGAGAAGGGCAGGGAGCATTGTGATGACAGGGTCATGGAGCAATTTGATGAAAAGGGTCAGGGAACATTTTGATGACAGGGGTCATGGAACATTGTGATGTCAGTGGTCATGGAGCATTGTGATGATAAGGGCATGTAGCATTTTGATGACAGGGGTCATGGAACATTGTGATGACAGGGGTGAGGGAGTATTGTGATGACTAGTGATGGAACATTGTGATATCAGTGGTGAGAGAGCATTTAGATGAGAAGTGCATGGAGCATTGTGATAAAAATGTTTATGGAGCATTTTGATGACAAGGTTGTGGAGCATTGTGATAAAAATGTTTATGGAGCATTTTGATGACAAGGTTGTGGAGCATTGTGATGACAAGTGCATGGCACATTGTGATGACATGTGTCTCGGAGCATTGTGTTGAGAAGCACATGGAACATTGTGATGACAAGGGTCATGGAGCATTGTGCTGACAAAGGCATGGAGCATTGTGATGACAAGTGTTACAGAGCATTGTGATGACGAGGGGAAGGACCATTGTGTTGACAAAGGTCATAAAGCATTGTGATGACTGGAGTCAAGGAACATTATGATGTGACGGGCAATGGAGCATTGTGATTACAAGGGCATGGAGCATTGTGATGACAGGGGCATGGAGCATTGGTCTGACAAGTTTCATGGATTATTGCTATGACAATGGGCATGGAGCATTGTGATGACAGAGGTCATGGATCATTTTCATTTCAAGGACCATGGCGCATTGTGAAGACAAGGGCATCAAGCAATGTGAACCCAAGTTTCATCGAGGATTTTGATGACAATGGGAATGGAGCATTGTGATGACAAGTACATGAAGCATTTTGCTGACAAATGCATGGAACATTTTGATGACAAGGTTTATGGAGCACTGTGATGACAAACGTCACTGAACATTGTGATTACAGGGGTCATGGAGAATTGGGATAACAAGGGCAAGGATCATTGTGATGACAAGGGTCATGGAGCATTTTGATGACAAGAGTCCCGGATCATTGTGTTGTCAGGGGTGATGGATCGTTGTGATGACTGTGGTCATGGAGCATTGTGATGACAGGGGGCATGGAGCATTGTGATGACAAGGGCATGGTGCATTGTGAATGAGAAGGCCATGAAGCATTCTGATGACATGCGTCATGGAGCTTTGTGATGACAAGGGCATGGAGCATTGTGATTACAGGGTCTTGGAGCATTGTGATGACAAGTGTCATGGAGTCTTGTGATGACAAGGCCGTGGAGCCTTGTGAAGGCAGGGGTCATGGAGCATTGTTATGACAGGAGTAATGGAGCATTGTGATGACAAGGGCATGGAACATTGGTCTGAAAAATTTCATGGATTATTGTGATGAGACTTTGCATGGAGCATTATGATAACAAGGGCAAGGTACACTTAGATACATGGGTCATGGAGGATTGTAATGACAAGGGCATGGAGCATTGTGATGAGAAGGGCATTGAGCATTGTGATAACAAGCGTCTTGGAGATTTGTGATGACAAGGGCATGGAGAAATATGATGAGAGGCTTCATGGAGCATTGTGATGACAATGGCATGGAACATTGTGATGCCAAGGGTCATGGAGCTTTGTGATGACAAAGGTCATGTAGCATTTTGATGACAAGGGAGTGGTACGTTGTGATGATCAGGGCATGTAGCATTGTGATGACTGGGGTCATGGAACATTGTGATGAAAGGGGTTAGGGAGTATTGTGATGATTAGTGATGGAACATTGTGATATCAGTGGTGAGAGAGCATTTTCTTGAGAAGTGCATGGAGTATTGTGATGACAAGTTTTATGGTGCATTGTGATGACAAAGATGAGCAGCATTGTGTTGACAAGCGCATGGCACCTTGTGATGACATCAGTCATGGAGCAGTGTGCTGACAAGCTCATGGAGCATTGTGATGACAAGTGTATTGAGCATTGTGATGACAAATGTCATGGGGCATTGTGATGAGAAGACCATTGATAATTGTGATGACGAGCGTAATGGGGCATTGTGATGACAACTGTTATGGAACATTGTGATCACAAGGGTTTGGAACATTGTGATTACAGATGTCATGGAGCATTTTGATTTCATTGTGATGAAAATAGCATGAAGCATTATGATGATGGGCATGGATCATTGTGATGACAGGGTTCATGGAACATTGAGATGAAAAGGGGCAAGGAGCATTTTGATTAAAGGGATCTTGGAGCATTGTGATGAGAAGGTCATGGAGCATTGGGCTGAAAATATTCATGGAGTATTGTGATGGCAGGGGTCATGGAGCATTGTGATGAAAAGGGTCACGGAGCTCTGTGATGAAAAGCGTCATGGAGCATACTGATTACAGGGGTCATGGAGCATTGGGATGACAGGGTTCATGGGGCATTGGTCTGATAAATTTCTTGGATTATTGTGATGACAGTGGGCATGGTGCATTGTGATAAAAAGGGCATGAAGCATTGTTATGACAAGGTCATAGATTATTGTGAAGACAGGTGTCAGGGACCATTGTGGTGACATATGTCATGATCCATTGTGATGACAATGGCATGGAGCACTGTGATGCCAAGTGTCATGGAGAAATGTGATGACAAATATAATGGAGCATTGTGATGACAAGGGCTTGGAGCCTTGTGATGACAAGGGTTATGGAGCATTGTGATGACAAGGCAATGGATCATTGTGATGACAAGTGTCATGGAGCATTTTGATGATAAGAGTCCAGGATCATTGTGTTGTCAGGGGTCATGGATCGTTCTGATGACAGTGGTCATGGAGCATAGTGATGACTGGGTTCATGGGGCATTGTGAAGTGAAGGTCATGGAGCATTGGGCTGTAAAAATTCATGGAGTATTGTGATGACACGGGTCATGGAGCATTTTGATGACAAGGGAATGGAGCATTGTGATGAAAAGGGCATGGAGCATGTTGGTGAGAAGGCAATGGAGCATTTTGAAGACATGCTTCATTAAGCATTGTGATGACAAGGGCATGGAGCATTGCGATTACAGGGGTCTTGGAGTATTGTGATGAAAAGTGCAAGGATTATTGTGATGAAAAATGCATGGAGGCTTGTCATGACAGGTTTCAAGGAGCATATTGACGACCATTGTCAGGGAGCATTGTGATGACAAGTTTATTGAGCATTGTGATGACAAAGGTCATGGAGTATTGTGAATAAAATACCATGGATAATTGTGATGATGAGCGTCATGGGGCGTTGTGATGACAAGTGTTATGGAACATTGTGATCACAAGGGTTTAGAGCATTGTGATGAGAGAGGTCATGGAGCATTTTGATTTCATTGTGATGACAATAGCATGAAGCATAATGATGATGGGCATGGTGCACTGCGATGACAGGGTTCATGGAGCATTGAGATGAAAAGGGGCATGGAGCAGTGTGATTACAGGGGTCTTGGAGCATTGCGATGACCAGGTCATGGAGCATTGTGATGAGAAGGCGAAGGCACATTTTGATGACATGTGTCATGGAGCTTTGTGATGACAAAGGCATGGAGCATTGTGATTACAGGTGTCATGGAGCATTGTGATGACAAGGGTCATGGAGCCTTGTGATGAGAAGGCCCTGGAACATTGTAATGACAGTTTTTATGGAGCATTGTTATAACAGGGGTAATGGAGCATTTTCATGACAAGGGCATGGAGCATTGGTCTGAAAATTTTCATGGATTATTGTGATGAGAGGTGGCATGGAGCATTGTGAGGACAAGGGCACGGAACACTGTGATACATGGGTCATGGAGGATTGTAATGACAAGCCTTGGAGCTTTGTGTTAAGAAGAGCATCGAGCATTGTGATGAAAAGCATCATGGAGCCTGTTATGACAAGGACATGTAACAATGTGATGAGAGGGTTCATGGAGCATTTTGATGACAATGGCATGGAGCATTGTGATGCCAAGGGTCACGGAGATTTGTGATGACAAAGGTCATGGTGGGTTTTGATGACAAGGGCGTGGTGCACTGTGATGAGAAGGGCAGTGAGCATTGTGATGAAAGAGTCATGGAGCAATTTGATGAAAAGTGTTATGGGACATTTTGATGACAGGGGTTATGGAACATTGTGATGTCAGGGGTCAGGGAGCATTGTGATGAAAAGGGTCATGGAGCATTGTGATGACAGGGGTCATGGAACATTGTGATGACAGGTGTGAGGGAGTATTGTGATGACAATTGATGGAACATTATGATATCAGTGATGGGACAGTATTTTGATGGGAAGTGCATGGAGCATTGTGACAACAAGGTTTATGGAGCACTGTGATGACAAGGTTGTGGAGCATTGTGATGACAAGCACATGTCGCATTGTGATGACACAGGTAATGGGGCATTTTGCGGACAAGTGCATGGAGCATTCTGATGACATGTGTCATGGAGCACTGTGCTGACAAAGGCATGGAGCATAGTTATGACATGAGTAAGAGAACATTGTGATGAAAATTTCATGGAGAATTGTGGTGACAAATGTCACAGAGCCTTTTAATGATGAAGGCATGGACCATTGTGATGACAGGGGTCATGGAGCATTTTGATGACTGTGGTCATGGAGCATTGTGAAGACATGGGTCATGGAGCATTGTAATGAGACGGTCATTGAGCATTGCGCTGAAAATGTACATGTAGTATTGTGATGACAGGGGTCATGGCGCATTGTGATGACAAGGGAATGGAGCACTGTGATGACAAGGTCCTGGAGCATTGTGATGAGAGGACCATGGAGCCTTGTGATGACAAGTGTCATGGAGCATTCTGATGAAAATGTGCATGGAGAATTGTGATTACAGGGGTTTTGTAGCATTGTGATGACAAGGGCATGGAGCATTGTGATGTGAAGGCCATGGAGCATTCTGATGACATGCGTCATTGAGCTTTGTGATGACAAGGACATGGAGCATTGTGATTACAGGAGTCTTGGAGCATTGTGATGAAAAGGGCATGGATCATTGTGATGAAAATTGCATGGAGCCTTGTCATGACAGGGTTCAAGGAGCATACTGATGAGAAGTGTCAGGGAGCATTGTGATGATAAGTGTATTGAGCATTGTGATGACAAAGATCAAGGAGAATTGTGATGAGAAGACCATTGATAATTGTGATGACCAGCCTCATGGGGCATTGTGATGACAAGAGTTATGGAACATTGTGATCAGAAGGGTTTGGAGCATTGTGATGACAGAGGTCAGTGAGCATTTTGATTTCATTGTGATGACAATAGCATGAAATATTATGGTGATGGGCATGGTGCAATTTGATGACAGTGTTCATGGAGCATTGAGATGAAAAGGGGCATGGAACACTGTGATTACAGTGGTCTTGGAGCATTGTGATGACAAGGGCAAGGAGCATTGTGATGAGAAGGCCATGGAGGATTCTGATGACTTGCGTCATGGAGCTTTGTGACGACAAGGGCATGGAGCATTTGATTAGAGGGGTCTTGGAGCATTGTGATGACAAGGTTCATGGAGGCTTGTGATGACAAGGCCGTGGAACTTTGTGATGGCAGGAGTCATGGAGCATTGTTATGACAAGGGCACGGAACACGGTGATACATAGATCATGCAGGATTGTAATGACAAGGACATGTAGCATTGTGATGAGAAGGGCATCTAGCGTTGTGATGACAAGCCTCATGGAGATTTGTGATGACAAGTGCAAGGAGCAATGTGATGAGAGTGTTCATGGAGCATTGTGATGACAAGTGCAAGGAGCAATATGATGAGAGTGTTCATGGAGCATTGTGATGACAATGGAATGGAGCATTGTGATGCCAAGTGTCATGGATCTTTGTTATGACAAAGGTCATGGAGCATTTTGATAACAAGAGCGTGGTGCATTGTGATGAGAAGTGCAGGGAGCATTGTGATGACATGGGTTATGGAGCATTGTGCTTACACGCCCATCGAGCATTGTGCTGACAACGGTCATGGAGCATTGTGTTGACAATGGCATGGAACTTTTAGATGACAAGGGTCACAGAGCACTGTGATGAATAGTTCATGGAGCATTGTGGTGACAAAGGTCACAAAGCCTTGTGTGACGAGGTCATGGAACATTGTGATGACAAATGTCATGAAGCACTGTGATGACTGTAGTCACGGAGCATTGTGATGACAGTGTACTTGGAGCACTGTGATGCCAAGGGCATGGAGAATTGTGATGAGAAGGCCATGGAGCATTCAGATGACAAGTATCATGGAGCTTTGAGATGACAAGGTCAGGGAGCATTGTGATTACAGGGTTCTTGCAGCACTGTGATGAAAAGGGAAAGGATCATTGTGATGAAAAAGGCATGGAGCCTTTTCATGACAGGGTTCATGGAGCATACTGATGACAAGTGTCAGGGAGCATTGTGGTGATAAGTGTATTGAGGATTGTGGTGACAAAGGTCATGGAGCATTGTTATGATTAAACCATTCATAGTTGTGATGACGAGGCTCATGGGGCATTGTGATGAAAAGTATTATGGAACATTGTGATCACAAGGGTTTTTAGCATTGTGATGACAGATATCATGGAGCATTTTGATTTCATTGTGATGGCAATAGCATGAAACATTTTGATGATGTGCATGGTGCATTGTGATGACAGGGTTCATGGAGCATTGAGATAAAAAGGGGCATGGAACACTGTGATTACAGGGGTCTTGGAGCATTGTGATGACAAGGGCATGGAGCATTGTGATGAGAAGGCCATGGAGCATTCTGATGACATGCTTCATAGATCTTTGTGATGACACGGGCATGGAGCATTGTGATTACAGGGGTCTTGGAGCATTGTTATGACAAGGGTCATGGAGCCTTTGATGACAAGGCCGTGGAACATTGTGATGGCAGGGATCATGGAACATTGTTATGACAGGGGTTATGGAGCATTGTGATGACAAAGGCATCGAGCATTGTGATGAGAGGGGCATGGAACTTTGGTCTGACAAGTTTCATAGATCATTGTGATGACAGTGGGCATGATACATTGCGATGACAAGGGCATGGAGCATTGTGATGACAAGGTCAGGGAGTATTGTGAAGACAGGTGTCAGGGAGCATTTTGATGAAATATGTCATGGTCCATTGCGATGACAATTGCATGGAGCATTGTGATGCCAAGTGTCATGGAGGATTGTGATGACAAACATAATGGAGCATTTTGATGACAAGGGTTTAGAGCCTCGTGATGACAAGAGTCTTGGCGCAGTGTGATGACAAGGGCATGGAGCATTGTGATGACAGGGGCATGGAACATTGGTCTGACAAGTTTCATGGATTATTGTGATGACAGTGGGCATGGCACATTGTGATGACAAGAACATGGAGCATTGTGTTGACAAAGGTCACAGAGCCTTGTGTGACGTGGGCATGGAACATTGTGATGACAAATGTCATAAAGCATTGTGATGACTGGAGTCACGGAGCATTGTGATGACAGGGTCCATGGAGCATTGTTATGACAAGGGCATAGAGCACTGTGATGACAGGGCCATGGAACATTGGTCTGACAAGTTTCATGGATTATTTGATGACAGTGGGCATGGCTCATTGTGATGACAAGGGCATGGAGCATTGGGATGACAAGGTCATGGAGTATTGTGAAGACAGGTGTCAGGGAACATAGTGATGACATATGTCATGGTCCATTGTGATGACAATGGCATGAAGCATTGTGATGACAAGAGTCATGGAAGATTGTGATGACAAAGGTAATGGAGCATTTTGATGACAAGGGTTTGGAGCACCGTGATGACAAGGGTCATGGAGCATTGTGATGACAAGGGCATGGAGCATTGTAATGAAAAGGGCACGGAACACTGTGATACATAGATCATACAGGAATGTAATGACAAGGTCATGGAGCATTGTGATGAGAAGTGCATCGAGCGTTGTGATGACAAGTGTTATGGAACATTGTGATCACAAGTGTTTGGAGCATTGTGATGACAGAGGTCCTGGAGCATATTGATTTCATTTTGATGACAATAGCATGAAGCATTATGATGATGGGCTTGGTGCATTGTGATGACACGGTTCATGGAGCATTGAGATGAAAAGGGGCATGGAGCATTGTGATCTGAGGTGTCTTGGACCATGGTGATGACAAGGGCATGGAGCATTGTGATGACAAGGTCATGGAGTATTGTGAAGATAGGTGTCAGGGAGCACTGTGAGGACATGTCATTGTCCATTGAGATGACAATGGCATGGAGCATTGTGATACCAAGTGTCATGGAGGATTGTGATGACAAAGGTAATGGAGCATTTTGATGACAAGGGCTTGGGACATTGTGATGAGAAGCGTCATGGAGCATTGTGATGACAAGGGCTTGGAACATTGTGATGACAAGGGTCATGGAGCATTGTGATGACAATGGCATGGAGAATTGTGATGACAACGGCGTGAAGCATTGTCATGAAAAGCGCATGGAGCCTGCTATGACAGGAGTCATAGAGCATTGCGATGACAAGTGCCTGGAGAATTGTAATAAAAGATCATTTAACATTGTGATAAGAAGTGTCAAGGAGCATTGTGATGACAAGGACGTGGAGAATTGTGATGACATGAGACATGGAGCATTGTGATGACCAGGGCATGGAGCATTGTAATGGCAAGACCGTAGAGCATTGTGATGAGAAGATCACGGATAATTGTGATGACGAGCATCATGGAGCACTGTAATGACAAGGGGCATGGAGCATTGTGATTACAGGGGTCTTGGAGCATTGTGATGACAAGGGCATGGAGCATTGTGATTACAGTGGTCTTGGAGCACTGTGAAGACAAGGGTCATGGAGCCTTGGATGACAAGGCCGTGGAACATTGTGATGGCAGGGGTCATGGAGCATTGTCATGACAAGGATAATGTAGCATTGTGGTGACAAGGGTATGGAGCAATATGATGAGAGGTTTCATGTAGCATTGTGATGAAATGTCATGGAGCATTGTGATGCCAAGGGTCATGGAGCTTTGTGATGACAAAGGTCATGGAGCATTTTGATGGCAAGGTCGTGGTGCATTTTGATGAGAAGTGCAGGGAGCATTGTGATGACAGGGTCATGGAACAAATTCATGAAAAGTGTCATGGAACATTTTGATGACAGGGGTTATGGAACATTGTGATGTCAGGGGTCATGAAGCATTTTGATGAAAAGGGTCATGGAGCATTCTGATGAAAAGGTGCATGGAGCCTTGTGATTAAAGCGGTTTTGAAAAATTGTGATGACAAGGGCAAGGAGCATTTTGATGGGAAGGCAAAGGAGCATTCTGATGACATGCGTCATGGAGCTTTGTGATGACAAGGACATGGAGCATTGTGGTGACAAAGGTCACAGAGCCTTGGGTGACGAGGGCATGGACCATTGTGATGACAAAGGTCATGAAGCATTGTGAAGACTGGTGTCACGGAGCATTGAGATGACAGGGGTCATGGAGCATTGTGATGACAAGGGCATGGAGCATTGCGATGACAGTGGCATGGAACATTGGTCTGACAAGATTCATGGATTCTTGTGATGACAATGGGCATGGCACATTGTGATGACAAGGGCATGGAACATTGTGATGACAAGGTCATGGAGTATTGTGAAGAGAGGTGTCAGGGATCATTGTGATGACATATGTCATTGTCCATTGTGATGAACATGGCATGGAGCATTGTGATACCAAGTGTCATGGAGCATTGTGATGACAAAGGTAATGGAGCATTTTGATGACAAGGGCTTGGGACATTGTGATGACAAGCGTCATGGAGCATTGTGATGACAAGGGCATGGAGCATTGTGATGACAAGGGCCATTGAGAATTTTGATGACAACGTCATGAAGCATTGTAATGACAAGCGCATGGAGCTTGCTATGACGGGGTCATAGAGCATTGCGATGACAAGTGCAAGGAGAATTGTGATGACAAGTTCATGTAACATTGTGATAAGAAGTGTCACGGAGCATTTTGATGACAAGGACGTGGAGCATTGTGATGGCAAGACCATGGAGCATTGTGATGAGAAGATCACGGATAATTGTGATGACGAGGGTCATGGATCACTGTAATGACAAGGGCCATGTAGAATTGTGATTACAGGTGTCTTGGAGCACTGTGATGACAAGGGAATGGAGCATTGTGATGGAAGGCCATGGAGCATTCTGATGACATGCGTCATGAATCATTGAGACAGCAAGGGCATGGAGCATTGTGATTACAGAGGTCTTGGAGCACTGTGATGACTAGGGTCATGGAGCCTTGAATGACAAGGCCGTGGAACATTGTGATGGCATGTGTCTTGGAGCATTGTTATGACAGGGGTAATGGAGCATTGTGATGACAAGGGCATGGAACATTGGTCTCAAAATTTCATGGATTATTGTGATGAGTTTCGACATGGAACATTGTGATGACTAGGGCACGGAACACTGTCATACATGTGTCATGGAGGATTGTAATGACAAGGGCATGGAGCATTGTGATGAGAAGAGTATCGAGCATTGTGATGACAAGCATCATGGAGCATTGTGCTGACAAGGGCATGGAGCAATGTGAAGAGAGGTTTCATGTAGCATTGTGATGAAATGGCATGGAGCATTGTGATGCCAAGTGTCATGGAGCTTTGTGATGACAAAGTCATGGAGCATTTTGATGACAAGGTCGTGGTGCATTGTGATGAGAAGGGCAGGGAGCATTGTGATGACAGGGTCATGGAGCAAATTGATGAAAAGTGTCATGGAACATTTTGATAACAGGGGTTATGGAACATTGTGATGTGAGGGGTAATAGAGCATTTTGATGAAAAGGGTCATGGAGCATTCTGATGATAAGGTTCATGGAGCATTGTGAGTACAGGGGTTTTGAAGCATTGTGATGACAAGGGCATGGAGTATTGTGAAGAGAAGGCAATGGAGCATTCTGATGACATGCGTCATGGAGCTTTATGATGACAAGGACATGGAGCATTTTGATTACAGTGGTCTTGGAGCATTGTGTGAAAAGGGAATGGATCATTGTGATGAAAAATGCATAAAGCCTTGCCATGACAGGGTTCAAGGAGGATACTGATGACAACTGTCAGGGACCATTGTGATGATAAGTGTTTTGAGCATTGTGATGACAAAGATCATGGAGCATTGTGATGAGAAGTCCATTGATAATTGTGATGACCAGCGTCATAGGGCATTGTGATGACAAGTGTTATGGAACATTGTGATCAGAAGGGTTTGGTGCATTGTGATGACAGAGGTCATTGAGCATTTTGATTTCATTGTGATGACAATAGCATGAAATATTATGGTGATGGGCACGGTCCATTGTGATGACAGGGTTCATGGAGCATTGAGATGAAAAGGGGCATGGAGCATTGTGATTATAGGCCTGTTGGAGCATTGTGATGACAAGGACATGGAACATTGTGATGAGAAGGCCATGGAGCATTCAGATGACATGCGTCATGGAGCTTTGTGATGACAAGGGAATGGAGCATTGTGATTACAGTGGTCTTGGTGCATTGTGATGAAAAGGGTCATCGAGGCTTGTGATGAAAAGGCTGTGGAACCTTGTGATGGCAGGGGTCATGGATCATTGTTATGACAGGGATAATGGAACTTTGTGAAGACAAAGGTCATGGGGCATTTTGATGACAAGGGCGTGGTGCATTGTGATGAGAAGGGCAGGGAGCATTGTGATGACAGCGTCATGGAGCAATTTGATGAAAAGTATCATGGAATATTTTGATGAGAGGGGTTATGGAACATTGTGATGTCAGGGGTCATGAAGCATTGTGATGAAATGGTTCATGGAGCATATTGTGACAGGGGATATGGAACATTGTGATGTCAGGGGTCATGGAGCATTGTAATGATAAGGGCCTGTAGCACTGTGATGACAGGGGTCATGGAACATTGTGATGACAGGGAAGAGGGAGTATTGTGATGACTAGTGATGGAACATTGTGTTATATGTGTTGAGAGAGCATTTTGATGAGAAGTGCATGGAGCATTGTGATGACAAGTATTATGGAGCAAAGCGATGAAAAGGATGTGGAGCATTGTGATGACTAGCGCATGGCACATTGTGATGACATAGGTCAAGGTGCATTGTGCTGACAAACGCATGGAACATTTTGATGACAAGTGTCATGGAGCATTGTGCTGACAAAGGCATGGAGCATTGTGATGACTACGGACAAAGAGCATTGTGATGAAAAGTTCATGGTGCATTGTGGTGACAAAGATTGCAGAGCCTTGTGTGAAGAGGGCATGGATCATTGGTCTGACAAGTTTCATGGAATATTGTGATGACAGTGGGCATGGAGCATTGTGATGACAAGGGCACGGAGCATTGTGGTGACAAAGGTCATGAAGCATTGTGATGACTGGAGTCACGGAGCATTGTGATGACAATGGCATGGAGCATTGTGATACCAAGTGTCATGGAGGATTGTGAGGACAAATGTAATGGAGCATTTTGATGACAAGGGCTTTGTACTTTGTGATGACAAGGGTCATGGAGCATTGCGATGACAAGTGCTTTGAGAATTTTGATGACAACGTCGTGAAGCATTGTGATGACAATCGCATGGAGCTTGCTATGACAGGGGTCATAGAGCATTGCGATGACAAGTGCATGGAGAATTGTGATGAAAATATCATGTAACATTGTGATAAGAAGTGTCATGGAGCATTGTGATGACAAGGACGTGGAGAATTATGATGACATGGGACATGGAGCATTGTGATGACCAGGGCATGGAGCATTGTAATGGCAAGACCGTGGAGCATTGTGATGAGAAGATCACGGATAATTGTGATGACGAGCATCATGGAGCACTATAATGACAAGGGGCATGGAGAATTGTGATTACAGGGGTCTTGGAGCATTGTGATGACAAGGGCATGGAGCATTTTGATGAGAAGCCCACGGAGAATTCTGATGACATGCGTCATGAATCTTTGTGACGACAAGGGCATGGAGCATTGTGATTAAATGGGTATTGGAGCACTGTGATGACAAGGGTCATGGAGCCTTGGATGACAAGGCCGTGGAACATTTTGATGGCAGGGGTCATGGAGCATTTCTATGACAGGGGTAAAGGAGCATTGTGATGACAAGGGCATGGAACATTGGTCTGAAAATTTCATGGATTATTGTGATGAGATTCGGCATGGAGCATTGTGATGACTAGGGCACGGAGCACTGTGATACATGTGTCATGGGGGATTGTAATGACAAGGGCATGGAACATTGTGATGAGAAGAGTATCGAGCATTGTGATGACAAGCGTCATGGAGCATTGTGCTGAAAAGGGCATGGAGCAATGTGATGAGAAGTTTCATGTAGCATTGTGATGAAATGGCATGGAGCATTGTGATGGAAAGGGTCATGGAGCTTTGTGATGACAAACGTCATGGAGAATTTTGATGACAAGGTCGTGGTGCATTGTGATGAGAAGGGCAGGGAGCATTGTGATGACAGGGTCATGGAGCAAATTGATGAAAAGTGTCATGGAACATTTTGATTACAGGGGTTATGGAACATTGTGATGTGAAGGGTAATGGAGCATTTTGATGAAAAGGGTCTTGGAGCATTCTGATGAAAAGGTTCATGGAGCATTGTGATTACAGGGGTTTTGAAGCATTGTGATGACAAGGGATGGAGTATTGTGATGAGAAGGCAATGGAGCATTCTGATGACATGTGTCATGGAGCTTTGTGATGACAAGGACTTGGAGCATTTTGATTGCAGGGGTCTTGGAGCATTGTGATGAAAAGGGAATGGATCATTGTGATGAAAAATGCATGGAGCCTTTTCATGACAGATTTCAAGCAGCATACTGATGACAACAGTCATGGAGCATTGTGATGAAAAGTGTATTGAGCATTGTGATGACAAAGATCATGGAGCATTGTGATGAGAAGTCCATGGATAATTGTGATGACCAGCCTCATGGGGCATTGTGATGACAAGTGTTATGGAATATTGTGATCAGAATGGGTTGGTGCATTGTGATGACAGAGGTCATTGAGCAGTTTGATTTCATTTTGATGACAACAGCATGAAATATTATGGTGATGGCCCCGGTGCATTTTGATGACAGTGTTCATGGAGCATTGAGATGAAAAGGGGCATGGAGCATTGTGATTACAGGGCTGTTGGAGCATTGTGATGACAAGGGCATGGAGCATTGTGATAACAGGGGTCTTGGAGCATTGTGATGACAAGGGTCATGGAGGCTTGTGATGAAAAGGCCGCGGAACCTTTTGATGGCAGGGGTCATGGATCATTGTTATGACAGGGGTAATGGAGCTTTGTGATGACAAAGGTTATGGGGCATTTTGATGACAAGGGCGTGGTGCATTGTGATGAGTAGGGCAGAGAGCATTGTGATGAAAGAGTCATGGAGCAATTTGATGAAAAGGGTCATGGAATATTTTGATGACAGGGGTTATGGAACATTGTGATGTCAGGGGTCATGGAGCATTGTGATGACTAGGGACAAAGAGCATTGTGATGAAAAGTTCATGGAGCATTGTGGTGACAAAAATTACAGAGCCATGTGTGAAGAGGGCATGGATCATTGGTCTGACAAGTTTCATGGAATATTGTGATGACAGTGGGCATGGAGCATTGTGATGAAAAGGGCATGGAGCATTGTGGTGACAAAGGTCATGAAGCATTGCGATGACTGGAGTCACGGAGCATTGTGATGACAATGGCATGGAGCATTGTGATACCAAGTGTCATGGAGGATTGTGATGACAAAGGTAATGGAGCATTTTGATGACAAGGGCTTGGGACGTTGTGATGAAAAGGATCATGGAGCATTGCGATGACAAGTGCCATTGAGAATTTTGATGAAAACGTCGTGAAGCATTGTGATGACAAACACATGGAGCTTGCTATGACAGGGGTAATAGAGCATTGCGATGACAAGTGCATGGAGAATTGTGATGAAAAGATCATGTAACATTGTGATAAGAAGTGACGTGGAGCATTGTGATGACAAGGACGTGGAGAATTGTGATGACATGGGACATGGAGCATTGTGATGACCAGAGCATGGAGCATTGTGATGGCAAGACCGTGGAGCATTGTGATGAGAAGATCACGGATAATTGTGATGATGAGCGTGATGGAGCACTGTAATGACAAGGGGCATGGAGCATTGTGATTAAAGGGGTCTTGGAGCATTGTGATGACAAGGTCATGGAACATTGTGATGAGAAGGCCACGGAGCATTCTGATGACATGCGTCATGAATCTTTGTGACGAAAAAGGCATGGAGCATTGTGATTACAGGGGTCTTGGAGAACTGTGATGACAAGGGTCATGGAGCGTTGGATGACAAGGCCGTGGAACATTGTGATGGCAGGGGTCATGGAGCATTGCTATGACAGGGGTAATGGAGCATGTGATGACAAGGGCATGGGACATTAGTCTGAAAATTTCATGGATTATTGTGATGAGATTCGGCATGGAGCATTGTGATGACTAGTGCACGGAACACTTGATACATGTGTCATGGAGGATTGTAATGACAAGGGCATGGAGCATTGTGATGAGAAGAGTATCGAGCATTGTGATGACAAGCGTCATGGAGCCTTGTGCTGACAATGGCATGGAGCATAATGAAGACATGGGTAAAAGAGCATTGTGATGAAATTTTCATAGAGCATTGTGGTGACAAATTTCACAGAGCCTTTTGATTAAGTGGGCATGGACCAGTGTGATGACAAGATACTGGATTATTGTGATGAGAGGACCATGGAGCCTTTTGGTGACAATTCTCATGGAGCATTCTGATGAAAAGGGGCATGGAGCATTGTGATTACAGGGGTATTGGATCCTTGTGATGACAAGACCGTAGAACATTGTGAAGGCAGGGTTCATGGAGCATAGTTATGACATGGGCAATGGAGGATTGTGATGAAAAGGGCATCGAGCATTGGTCTGAAAACTTTCATGGATTACTGTGATGAGAGTGGGCATAGAGCATTGTGATGACAAGGGCACGGAACACTGTGATACATGGATCATGGAGGTTTGTAATGACAAGGGCATGGGGCAATGTGATGAGAGGCTTCATGGAGCATTGTGATGACAAGGGCATGGAGCATTGTGATGACAAGGGTCATGGAGCATTTTGAATACAAGATTCGCATATCATTGTGTTGTCAGGGGTCATGGAGCTCTGTGATGACAGGGGCCATGGAGCATTGTTATGACAGGGTCATGGAGCATTGTGATAAGAAGGTCATGGAGCATTGGGCTTAAAATATTCATGGAGTATTGTGATGACAGGGTAATGGGGCACTGTGATGACAAGGTCCTGTGGCATTTCGATGAGAAAACCATGGAGTCTTGTGATGACAAGTCTCATGTTGCATTCTGATGAAAATGTGCATGGAGCATTGTGATTAAAGGGGTCATGAAACATTGTGATGAAAATGGCATGGAGCATTGTGATGCCAAGGGTCATGGAGTTTGTGATGACAAAGTTCATGGAGCATTTTGATGACAAGGTCGTGGTGCATTGTGATGAGAAGGGCAGGTTGCATTTTGATGACAGGGTCATGGAGCAATGGGATGAAAAGTATCATGGAATATTTTGATGACAGTGGTTATGGAACATTGTGATGTCAGGGGTCATGGAGGATTGTGATGAAAAGGGTCATGGAGCATTTTGATGACAGGGGTTATGGGACATTGTGATGTCAGGGTTCATGGAACATTGTGATGATAAGGTCATGTAGCATTGTCATGACACGGATCATGGAACATTGTGATGACAGGGGGGAGAGAGCATTTTAATGAGAAGTGCATGGAGCATTGTGATGACAAGGTTTTTGGAGCACTGTAATGACAAGGTTGTGGAGCACTGTGATGACAAGCGCATGACACTTTGTGATGACATGGGTTGTGGAGCATTGTGCTCACAAGCGCATGGAGCATTGTGATGACAACGGTCATGGAGCATTGTGCTGACAAAGGCATGGAGCATGGTGATGACAAGGATCACAGAGCATTGTGATGAAAAGTTCATGGAGCATTGTGGTGAGAAGGGTCACAGAGCCCTGTGTGACTAGGACATGGACCATTGTGATGACAAATGTCATGAAGCCTTGTGATGACTGGAGTCACAGAACATTGAAATGACTGGGGTCTTGGAGCACTGTGATGACAAGGACATGGAGCAATGTGATGAGAAGGCCATGGAGCATTCTGATGACATGCATCATGGAGCTTTGTGATTAAAGGTCATGGAGCATTGTGATTACAGGGGTCTTGGAGCATTGTGATGAAAATGGTATGGATCATTGTGATGTAAAAGGCATGGAGCCTTGTCATGACAGGGTTCAAGGAGCATACTGATGACAAGTGTCAGGGAGCATTGTGATGACAAGTGTATTGAGCGTTGTGATGACAAAGGTCATGGAGCACTGTGATGAGAAGTCCATGGATAATTGTGATGATGAGCGTCATGGTGCATTGTGATGACAATGGTTATGGAACATTTGATCACAAGGGTTTGGTGCATTTTGATGACAGAGGTCTTGGAGCATATTGATTTCATTGTGATGACAATAGCATGAAGCATTATGATGATGGACATGGTGCATTGGGATGACAGGGTCATGGAGCAATTTGATGAAAAGTGTCATGGAACATTTTGATGACAGTGGTTATGGAACATTGTGATATCAGGGGTTTTGGAGCATTGTGATGAAAAGGGTGATGGAGCATTCTGATGACAGAGGATATGGAACATTTTGATGTCAGGGGTCATGGAGCATTGTGATGATATGGCATGTGGCATTGTGATGACAGAAGTCATGGAAAATTGTGATGACAGTGGTGAGGGAGTATTGTGATGACTACTGATGGAACATTGTGATATCAGTGGTGAGAAAGCATTTTGATGAGAAGTGCATGGAGCATTGTGATGACAAGGTTTATGGAGCATTGTGATGACAAGGTTTATGGAGCATTGTGATGACAAGGCTGTGGAGCATTGTGTTGACAATTGCATGGCACATTTTGATGACATGGGTCATGGAGCATTGTGCTGAGAAGCGCATGGAGCATTGTGATGACAAGGGTCATGGAGCATTGTGCTGACAAATTCATGGAACCTTGTGATGACAACGGTCACAGAGCATTTTGATGAAAAGTTCATGGAGCATTGTGGTGACAATAGTCACAGAGCCTTGTGATGACGAGGTTAAGTACCATCGTGATGACAAAGGTCATGAAGCATTGTGATGACTGGAGTCACGGAACATTGTAATGACAAGTGTATGGAGCATTCTGATGACAGGGGCATGGTGCATTGGTCTGACAAGTTTCATTGTTTATTGTGATGACAGTGGGCAAGGCGCATTCTGATGAGAAGAGCATGGAGCATTGTGATGAGAAGCTCATGGAGTACTGTGAAGACACGGGTCTGGGGGCATGTGATGACATATGTCATGGTCCATTGTGATGACAATGGCATGGAGTATTGTGATGCCAAGTGTCATGGAGGAATGTGATGACAAAGTTAATGGAGCATTGTGATGACAGGGGTTTGGAGCATTGTGATGACAAGGGTCATGGAGCATTTTGATGACAAGGGAAGGGAGGATTGTGATGATAAGGGCAATTGAGAATTTTGATGACAAGTTCCTGAAGCATTGTGATGAAAAGCACATGGAGCTTGCTATGACAGGGGTCATGGAGCATTGCGATGACAAGTGCATGGAGAACTGTGATGACAAGAGCATGTAACATTGTGATGAGAAGTGTCTTGGAGCATCGTGATGGCAAGACCGTGGAGCATTGTGATGAGAAGACCATGGATAATTTTGATGACGAGCGTCATGGAGCACTGTAATGACAAGGGGCAAGGAGCATTGTGATGACAGGGATCATGGAGCATTGTGATGACAAGGGTCATGGAGCATTCTGATGACAAGCTTGTGGAGTATTCTGATGACAATGGCATGGAGCATTGTGAGGAAAAGGGCATGGAGCACTGTGATGAAAAATGCATGGAGCCTTTTCATGACAGGGTTCAAGGAGCATTCTGACGAAAAGTGTCAGGGAGCATTGTGATGACAAGTGTATTGAGCATTGTGATGACAAAGTTCATGGAGCATTTTGATGACAAGGGCATGGAGTATTGTGATGACAGGCATCATGGAGCGTTGTGATGACAATTGTTATGGAACATTGTGATCACAAGAGTTTGGAGCATTGTGATGACACAGGTCATGGATCATTTTGATTTCAAGAATCCCAGAGCATTGTGATGACAAGGGCATGAAACAATGTGAACCCAAGGGTCACGGAGGATTGTGATGACACTGGCAAAGGAGAATTGTGATGACAATTGCATGGAGCATTGTGATGACAAGGTCATGTAGCATTTTGCTGACAAAGGCATGGAGAATTGTGATGACAAGTGTCATGGAGCTCTGTGACGACAAGCGTCAAGGAGCATTTTGATTACAGGGGTCATGGAGCATTGGGATGACAAGCACATGGAACATTCTGATGACAAGTGGCATGGATCATTTTGATGACTGTGGTCATGTAGCATTGTGATGACATGGGTCATGGAGCTTTGTGATGAGAAGGTCATGGATCATTTGGCTGAATTTATTCATGGAGTACTGTGATGACAGGGGTCATGGAGCATTGTCATGAGAAGGGAATGGAGCAATGTGATGAGAAGTTCTTGGAGCATTGTGATGAGAGGGCCATGGAGCCTTGTGATGACAAGGGTCATGGAGCATACTGATGAAATGGTGCATGGAGCATTAAGATTGCAGGGGTTTTGAAGCATTGTGATGACAAGGGCATGGAGTATTGTGATGAGAAAGCAATGGAGCATTCTGATGACATGCGTCATGGAGCTTTGTGATGGCAAGGACATGGAGCATTGTGATTACAGGGGTCTTGGAGCATTGTGATGAAAAGGGAATGGATCATTGTGATGAAAAATGCATGGAGCCTTGTCATGGCAGGGTTCAAGGAACATACTGATGACAACTGTCAGGGAGCATTGTGATGATAAGTGTATTGAGCATTGTGATGACAAAGATCATGGAGCATTGTGATAAGAAGTCCATGGATAATTGTGATGACCAGCCTCAATGGGCATTGTGATGACAAGATGTTATGGAACATTGTGATAAGAAGGGTTTGGTGCATTGTGATGACAGTGGTCATTGAGGGTTTTGATTTCACTGTGATGACAATAGCATGAAATATTATGGTGATGGGCACGGTGCATTGTGATGACAGGGTTCATGGAGCATTGAGATGAAAAGGGGCATGGAGCAATGTGATTACAGGGCTGTTGGAGCATTGTGATGACAAGGGAATGGAGCATGGTGATGAGAAGCCCATGGAGCATTCTGATGACATGCGTCATGGAGCTTTGTGATGACAAGGGCATGGAGCATTGTGATTACAGGGGCCTTGGAGCATTGTGATGACAAGGGTCATGGAGGCTTGTGACAAGGCCGTGGAACCTTGTGATGGCAGGGTTCATGGATCATTGTTATGACAGGGGTAATAGAGCTTTGTGATGACAAAGGTCTTGGGGCATTTTGATGACAAACGCGTGGTGCATTGTGATGACAAAGGTCATGGAGCATTTTGATGACAAGGTCGTTGTGCATTGTGATGAGAAGGTCAGGGAGCATTGTGATTAGAGTGCCTTGGAGATAATTGATGAAAAGTGTCAAGGAACATTTTGATAAGAGGGGTTATGGAACATTGTTATGACAAGGGCATGGAGCATTGTGATGAGGAGGCAATGGAGCATTCTGATGACATGCGTCATGGAGCTTTGTTATGAGAAGGACATGGAAGATTGTGATTACAGGGGTCATAGAGCATTGCGATGACAAGTGCATGGAGAATTGTGATGAAAATATCATGTAACATTGTGATAAGAAGTGTCAAGGAGCATTGTGATGACAAGGACTTGGAGAATTGTGATTACATGGGACATGGAGCCTTCTGATGACCAGGGCATGGAGCATTGTGATGGCAAGACCGTGGAGCATTGTGATGAGAAGATCACGGAAAATTATGATGACGAGCGTCATGGAGCACTGTAATGACAAGGGGCATGGAGCATTGTGATTACAGGGGTCTGGGAGCATTGTGATGACAAGGGCATGGAGCATTGTGTTGAGAAGGCCTCGGAGCATTCTGATGACATGCGTCATGAATCATTGTGACGACAAGGGCATGGAAAATTGTGAGTACAGGGGTCTTGGAGCATTGTGATGACAAGGGTCATGGAGCCTTGGATGCCAAGGCGGTGGAACATTGTGATGGCAGGGGTCATGGAGCATTGTTGTGACAGGGGTAATGGAGCATTGTGATGACAAGGGCATGGAACATTGGTCTGAAAATTTCATGGATTATTGTGATGAGATTCGACATGGAGCATTGTGATGACTAGGGCACGGAACACTGTGATACATGTGTCATGGAGGATTGTAATGACAAGGGCATGGAGCATTGTCATGAGAAGAGTATCGAGCATTGTGATGACAAGTGTCATGGAGCATTGTGGTGACAAGGGCATGGAGCCATATGATGAGAGGTTTCATGTAGCATTGTGATGAAATGGCATGGAGCATTGTGATGCAAAGGGTCATGGAGCTTTTTGATGACAAAGGTCATGGAACATTTTGATGACAAGGTCGTGGTGCATTGTGATGAGAAGGGTAGCGAGCATTGTGATGACAGGGTCATGGAGCAAATTGATGAAAAGTGTGATGGAACATTTTGATGACAGGGGTTATAGAACATTGTGATGTCAGGGGTCATGGAGCATTTTGATGAAAAGGGTCATGGAGCATTCTGATGAAAAGGTGCATGGAGCATTGAGATTACAGGGGTTTTGAAGCAATGTGATTACAAGGGCATGGAACATTGTGATGAGAAGGCAATGGAGCATTCTGATGACATGTATCATGGAGTTTTGTGATGACAAGGACATGGAGCACTGTGATTACAGGGGACTTGGAGCATTGTGATGAAAATGGAATGGATCATTCTGATGAAAAATGCATGGAATCTTGTCATGACAGGGTTCAAGGAGCATACTGATGACAACTGTCAGTGAGCATTGTGATGACAAAGATCATGGAGCACTGTGATGAGAAGACCATGGATAATTGTGATGACCAGCGTCATGGGGCATTGTGATGACAAGTGTTATGGAACATTGTGATCAAAAGGGTTTGTTGCATTGTGATGACAGAAGTCATTGAGCATTTTGAATACACTGTGATGACAATAGCATGCAATATTATGGTGATGGGCACGGTGCATTGGGATGACAGGGTTCATAGAGCATTGAGATGAAAAGGGGCATGGAGCATTGTGATTACAGGGGTTTTGAAGCAATGTGATTACAAGGGCATGGAACATTGTGATGAGAAGGCCATGGAGCATTCTGATGACATGCGTCATGGAGCATTGTGATTACAGTGGTGTTGGAGCATTGTGATGACAAGGGCATGGAGCATTGTGATGAGAAGTTCATGGAACATTCTGATGACATGCGTCATGGAGCTTTGTGATGACAAGGGCATGGAGCATTGTGATTACAGGTGTCTTGGAGCACTGTGATGACAAGGGCATGGAGAATTGTGATTACAGGGTTCATGGAATATTGTGATGACAGGGGTGAGGGAGTATTGTGATGACTAGTGATGGAACATTGTGATATCAGTGGTGAGAAGGCATTTTGAGGAGAAGTTCATGGAGCATTGAGATGACAAGGTTTATGGAGCATTTTGATGACAAGGATGTGGAGCATTGTGAAGACAAGTGCATGGTGCATTGTGATGACATGGTTTATGGAGCATTGTGCTGACATGCGCATCGAGCATTGTGATGACAAGTGTCATGGAGCATTGTGCTGACAAAGGCATGGAGCTTTGTGATGACAAGGGACACTGAGACTTGTGATAAAAATTTCATGGAGCATTGTGGTGACAAAGGTCACAGAGCTTTGTGTGATGAGGTCATGGACCATTGTGATGACAAATGTCATGAAGCATTGTGATGACTGGAGTCATGGAGCATTGTGATAACAGGGGTCTTGTAGCATTGTGATGAAAAGGGAATGGATCACTGTGATGAAAAAGGCATGGAGCCTTGTCATGACAGTGTTCAAGGAGCATACTGATGAGAAGTGTCAGCGAGCATTGTGATGCCAAGTGTATTGAGCATTGTGGTGACAAAGGTCATGGAGCATTGTGATAAGAAGACCTTGCATAATTGTGATGACGAGCGTCATGGGGCATGTGATGACAAGTGTTATGGAACATTATGATCAGAAGGGTTTGGAGCATTGTGATGACAGAGGATGTGGAGCATTTTCTTTTCATTGTGATGACAATAGCATGAATCATTATGATGATGGGCATGGTGCATTGTGATGACAGTGTTCATGGAGCATTGAGATGAAAAGTGGCATGGAGAATTGTGATTACAGAGGTCTTGGAGCATTGTGATGACAAGGGTCATGGAGCCTTGTGATGACAAGGCCGTGGAACATTGTGATGGCAGTTGTCATGGATCATTGTTATGATAGGTGTAATGGAGCATTGTGATGACAAGGGCATGGAGCAATGTGATGAGACATTTCATTGAGCATTGTGATGACAATGGCATGGAGCATTGTGATGCCAAGGGTCATGGAGCTTTGTGATGACAAATGTCATGGGGCATTTTGATGACAAGGGCGTGGTGCATTTTGATGAGAAGGGTAGGGAGCACTGTGATGACAGGGTCATGGAGCAATTTGAATAAAAAGGTCATGGAATATTTTGATGACAGTGGTTATGGAATATTGTGATGTCAGGGGTCATGAAGAATTGTGATGAAATGGGTCATGGAGCATTTTGTGACAGGGGTTATGGAACATTGTGATGTCAGGGGTCATGGAGCATTGTGATGATAAGGGCATGTAGCACTGTGATGACAGTGGTCATGGAACATTGTGATGACAGGGGTGAGCGAGTATTGTGATGACTAGTGATGGAATATTGTGATATATGTGGTGAGAGAGCATTTTGATGAGAAGTGCATGGAGCATTGTGATGACAAGTTTTATGGAGCATAGCGATGAAAAGGATGTGGAGCATTGTGATGAAAAGAGCATGGCACATTGTGATGACATGTGTCGTGGAGCATAATGCTGACATGCACATGGAGCATTTTTATGACAAGTGTCATGGAGCATTGTGCTGTCAAAGGCATGGAGCATTGTGAAGACAAGGGACACAGAGCATTGTGATGAAAATTTCATGGAGCATTGTGGTGACAAAGATCACAGAACCTTGTGTGACGAGGGCATGGACCATCGTGAGGACAAAGGTCATGAAATTTTGTGATGACTGGAGTCACGGAGCATTGTGATGACAGGGGTCATGGAGCATTGTGATGACAAGGGCATGGGTCAATGTGATGACAGGGGCTTGGAACATTGGTCTGACATGTTTCATGGATTATTGTGATGACAGTGGGCATGGTGCATTGTGATGACCAGGGCATGGAGCATTGTGGTGACAAAGATCACAGAGCCTTGTGTGACGAGGGCATGGAACATTGTGAGGACAAAGGTCATGAAGCATTGTGATGACTGGAGTCACGGAGCATTGTGATGACAGGGGTCATGGAGCATTGTGCTGAGAAGCACATGGAGCATATTGATGACAAGTGTCATAGAGCATTGTGCTGACAAAGGCATGGAGCATTTTGATGACAAGGGACACAGATCATTGTGATGAAATATTCATGGAGCATTGTGGTGAAAAAGATCACAGAGCCTTGTGTGACGAGGCCATGGATCATAGTGATGAGATAGGTCATGAAGCATTGTGATGACTGGAGTCACAGAGCATTGTGATGAAAGGGGTCATGGAGCATTGTGATGAAAGGGGTCATGGAGCATTGTGATGACAAGGGCATGGAGCAATGTGAAGACAGGGGCATGGAACATTGGTCTGACAAGTTTCATGGATTATTGTGATGACAGTGGGCATGGAGCATTGTGATGACAAGGGCATGGAGCATTGTGGTGACAAAGGCATGGAGCATTTTGATGACAAGGGACCCAGAGCATTGTGATGAAATATTCATGGAGCATTGTGGTAAAAAAGATCACAGAGCATTGAGTGACGAGGGCATGTTCCATAGTGATGAGATAGGTCATGAAGCATTGTGATGACTGGAGCCACGGAGCATTGTGATGAAATTGGTCATGGAGCATTGTGATGACAAGGGCATGGAGCATTGTGATGACAGGGGAATGGAACATTGCTCTGACGAATTTCATGGATTATTGTGATGACAGTGGGCATGGAGCATTGTGATGACAAGTGCATGGAGCATTGTGGTGATAAAGGCATGGAGCATTTTGATGACAAGAGACACAGAGCATTGTGATGAAATATTCATGGAGCATTGTGGTGTAAAAGATCACAGAGCCTTGTTTGAAGAGGAGATGGACCACTGTGATGACAAACGTCATGAAACATTGTGATGACTGTATTCATGGAGCATTGTGCTGACAGGGGTCATGGAGCATTGTGATGACAAGACTATGGATTAGTGTGATGAGAGTGGGCATGGCGCATTGTGATGACAAGTGCATGGAACATTGTGATGACAAGGTCATGGAGTATTGTGAAGACAGGTGTCAGGGAGCATTTTGATGACATATGTCATTGTCCATTGTGATGACAATGGCATGGAGCATTGTGATACCAAGTGTCATGGAGGATTGTGATGACAAAGGTAATGGAGCATTTTGATGACAAGGGCTTGGGACATTATGATGACAAGCGTCATGGAGCACTGTGATGAAAAGGGCATGGAGAATTGTGATGACAAGGGCCATTGAGAATTTTGATGACAACGTCTTGAAGCATTGTGATGACTAGCGCATGGAGCTTGCTATGACAGTGGTCATACAGCATTGCGATGAAAAGTGCATGGAGAATTGTGATGACAAGCTCATGTAACATTGTGATGAGAAGTGTCACGAAGCATTGTGATGACAAGGACGTGTAGAATTGTAATGACTTGGGACATGGAGCATTGTTATGAACAGGGCATGGAGAATTGTGATAGCAAGACCGTGGAGCATTGTGATGAAAAGACCATGGATAATTATGACGAAGAGCGTCATGGATCACTGTAATGACAAGGGGCATGGAGCATTGTGATGACAGGTGTCATGGAGCATTGTGATGAGAGGGGTCATGGAGCATTGTGATGACAAGGGTAATGGAGCATTGTGATGAGAAGGTCATGGAGCATTGGCCTGAAAATGTTCATGGAGTACTGTGATGACAGTGGTCAAGGAACATTGTGATGACAAGGGAATGGAGCATTTTGATGACAAGGTCCTGGAGAAGTGTGATGAGAAGACCATGGAGCCTTATGATGACCAGTCTAATGGAGCATTCTGATGAATAGGGGCATGGAGCATTGTGATTACAGGGGTCTTGGAGCATTGTGATGACAAGGGTCATGGAGCCTTGGATGCCAAGGCGGTGGAACATTGTGATGGCAGGGGTCATGGAGCATTGTTATGACAGGGGTAATGGAGCATTGTGATGACAAGGGCATGGAAAGTTGGTCTGAAAATTTCATGGATTATTGTGATGAGATTCGGCATGGAACACTGTGATGACTAGGGCACGGAATACTGTGATACATGTGTCATGGAGGATTGTAATGACAAGGGCATGGATCATTGTGATGACAAGGGTCATGGAGCATTGTGGTGACAAGGGCATGGAGCAATATGATGAGAGGTTTCATGTAGCATTGTGATGAAATGGCATGGAGCATTGTGATGCCAAGGGTCATGGAGCTTTGTGATGACAAAGGTCATGGAGCATTTTGATGACAAGGTCGTGGTGCATTGTGATGAGAAGGGCAGGGAGCATTGTGATGAGAGGGTCATGGAGCAAATTGATGAAAAGTGTGATGGAACATTTTGAGGACAGGGGTTATGGAACATTGCGATGTCAGGGGTCATGGAGCATTTTGATGAAAAGGGTCATGGAGCATTCTGATGAAAAGGTGCATGGAGCATTGAGATTACAGGGGTTTTGAAGCAATGTGATTACAAGGGCATGGAGCATTGTGATGAGAAGGCAATGGAGCATTCTGATGACATGCATCATGGAGCTTTGTGATGACAAGAACATGGAGCATTGTCATTACAGGGGTCTTTGAGCATTGTGAGGAAAAGGGAGTGGATCATTGTGATGAAAAATCCATGGAGCCTTGTCATGACAGGTTTCAAGGTGCATACTGATGACAAGTGTCAGGGAGCATTGTGATGATAAGTGTATTGAGCATTGTGATGACAAAGATCATGGAGCATTGTGATGAAAACACCATGGATAATTGTGATGACCAGCGTCATGGGGCATTGTGATGACAAGTGTTATGGAACATTGCGATCAAAAGGGTTTGGTGCATTGTGATGACAGAGGTCATTGAGCATTTTGATTTCATTGTGATGACAATAGCATGAAATATTATGGTGATGGGCACGGTGCATTGTGATGACAGGGTTCATGGAGCATTGCAATGATAAGGGCATGGAACACTGTGATGACAGTGGTCATGGAACATTGTGATGACGGGGGTGAGCGAGTATTGTGATGACTAGTGATGGAACATTGTGATATATGTGGTGAGAGAGCCTTTTGATGAGAAGTGCATGGAGCATTGTGATGACAAGTTTTATGGAGCATAGCGATGAAGAGAATGTGGAGCATTGTGATGAAAAGAACATGGCACATTGTGATGACATGTGTCATGGAGCATTGTGCTGACAAGCGCATGGAGCATTTTGATGACAAGTGTCATGGAGCATTTTGCTGACAAAGGCATGGAGCCTTGTGATGACCTGGGACACAGAGCATTGTGATGAAAATTTCATGGAGCATTGTGGTGACAAAGATCACAGAGCCTTGTGTGACGAGGGCATGGACCATTGTGAGGACAAGGGTCATGAATCTTTGTGATGACTGGAGTCAAGGTGCATTGTGATGACAGGGGTCATGGAGCATTGTGATGACAAGGGCATGGAGCAATCTGATGACAGGGGCATGCAACATTGGTCTGAAAAGTTTCATGGATAATTGTGATGACAGTGGGCATGGAACATTGAGATAACAAGGGCATGGAACATTGTGGTGACAAAGGTCACAGAGCCCTGTGTGACCTGGGCATGAACCACTGTGAGGACAAAGGTCATGAAGCATTGTGATGACTGGAGTCACGGAGCATTGTGATGACAGGGGTCATGGAGCATTGTGATGACAAGGGCATGGAGCATTGTGATGACAGGGCCATGGAACATTGGTTTGACATGTTTCATGGATTATTGTGATGACAGTGGGCATGGCGCATTGTGATGACAATGGCATGGAACATTGTGATGACAAGGTCATGGAGTATTGTGAAGACAGGTGTCAGGGAGCATTGTGATGACATATGTCATGGTCCATTGTGATGAAAAAGGCATGGAGCATGCTGATACCAATTGTCATGGAGGATTGTGATGACAAAGGTAATGGAGCATTTTGATGACAAGGGCTTGGATCATTTCGATGACAAGGGTCATGGAGCATTGTGATGAGGTGGGGTTGGAGCATTCTGATGAAAATGTGCATGGAGCATTGAGATTAAAGGGGTTTTGAAGCAATGTGATTACAAGGGCATGGAGCATTGTGATGAGAAGGCAATGGAGCATTCTGGTGACATGCGTCATGGAGCTTTGTGATGACAAGGACATGGAGCATTGTGGTTACAGGGGTCTTGGACCATTGTGATGAAAAGGGAATGGATCATTGTGATGAAAAATGCATGGAGCCTTGTCATGACAGGGTTCAAGGAGCATACTGATACAACTGTCAGGGAGCATTGTGATGATAAGTGTATTGAGCATTGTGATGACAAAGATCATGGAGCATTGTGATGAGAAGACCATGGATAATTGTGATGACCAGCGTCCTGGGGCATTGTGATGACAAGTGTTATGGAACATTGTGATCAGAAGGGTTTGGTGAATTGTGATGACAGAGGTCATTGAGCATTTTGATTTCATTTTGATGACAATAGCATGAAATATTATGGTGTTGGGCACGGTGCATTGTGATGACAGGGTTCATGGAGCATTGAGATGAAAAAGGGCGTGGAGCATTGTGATTACAGGGGTGTTGGAGCATTGTGATGACAAGGGCATGGAGCATTGTGATGAGGAGGCCATGGAGCATTCTGATGACATGCATCATGGAGCTTTGTGATGACAAGGGCATGGAGAATTGTGATTACAGGGTTCATGGAATATTGTGGTGACATGGGTGAGGGAGTATTGTGATGACTAGTGATGGAACATTGTGGTATCAGTGGTGAGAAAGCATTTTGAGGAGAAGTGCATGGAGCATTGTGATGACAAGGTTTATGGAGCATTTTGATGACAAGGATGTAGAGCATTGTGATTACAAGTGCATGGTGAATTGTGATGACATGGGTTATGGAGCATTGTGCTGTCACACTCATCGAGCATTGTGATGACAAGGGTCATGGAGCATTGTGCTGACAAAGGCATGGAGCTTTGTGATAACAAGGGTCACAGAGCTTTGTGATAAAAATTTCATGGAGCATTGTGGTGACAAAGGTCACAGAGCTTTGTATGACGAAGTCATGGACCATTGTGATGACAAATGTCATGAAGCATTATGATGACTGGAGTCACGGTGCTTTGTGATAACAGGGGTCTTGGAGCATTGTGATGAAAAGGGAATGGATCACTGTGATGAATAAGGCTTGGAGCCTTGTCATGACAGTGTTCAAGGAGCATACTGATGACAAGTGTCAGCGAGCACTGTGATGGCAAGTGTATTGAGCATTGTGGTGACAAATGTCATGTAGCATTGTGATGAGAAGACCTTGCATAATTGTGATGACGAGCGTCATGGGGCATGTGATGACAAGTGTTATGGAACATTGTGATCAGAAAGGTTTGGAGCATTGTGATGACAGAGGACATGGAGCATTTTGATTTCATTGTGATGACAATAGCATGAATCATTATGATGATGGGCATGGTGCATTGTGATGACAGTGTTCATAGAGCATTGAGATGAAAAGTGGCATGGAAAATTGTGATTACAGAGGTCTTGGAGCATTGTGATGACAAGCGTCATGGAGCCTTGTGATGTCAAGGCCGTGGATCATTGTGCTGGAACGGGTCATGGAGCATTGTTATGACAGGTGTAATGGAGCATTGTGATGACAAGGGCATGGAGCAATGTGATAAGAGATTTCATTGAGCATTGTGATGACAATGGCATGGAGAATTGTGATGCCAAGAGTCATGGTGCTTTGTGATGACAAATGTCATGTTGCATTTTGATGACAAGGGCGTGGTGCATTGTGATGAGAAGGGTAAGAAGCATTGTGATGACAGGGTCATGGAGCAATTTGAATAAAAATGTCATGGAATATTTTGATGACAGGGGTTATGGAACATTGTGATGTCAGGGGTCATGAAGCATTGTGATGAAATGGGTCATGGAGCATTTTGTGACAGGGGTTATGGAACATTGTGATGTCAGGGGTCATGGAGCATTGTGATGATAAGGGCATGTAGCACTGTGGTGACAGTGGTCATGGAACATTGTGATGACAGGGGTGAGCGAGTATTGTGATGACTAGTGATGGAACATTGTGATATATGTGGTGAGAGAGCATTTTGATAAGAAGAGCATGGAGCATTGTGATTACAAATTTTATGGAGCATAGCGATGAAAAGGATGTGGAGCATTGTGATGAAAAGAGCATGGCACATTGTGATGACATGTGTCATGGAGCATTGTGCTGACAAGCGCATGGAGCATTTTGATGACAAGTGTCATGGAGCATTGTGCTGACAAAGGCATGGCGCATTATGATGACAAGGGACACAGAGAATTGTGATGAAAATTTCATGGAGCATTGCGGTGACAAAGATCACAGAGCCTTGTGTGACGAGGGCATGGACCATTGTGATGAGAAAGGTCTTGAATCATTGTGATGATTGGAGTCTGGGAGCACTGTGATGACAGGGGTCATGGAGCATTGTAATGACTAGGGCATGGATCATTATGATGACAGGGGCAGGGAACATTGGTCTGACAAATTTCATGGATTATTGTGATGACAGTGGGCATGGAGCATAGAGATGACAAGGGCATGGAGCATTGTGTTGACAAAGGTCACAGAGCCTTGTGTGATGAGGGCATGGACCATTGTGAGGACAAAGGTCATGAAGCATTGTGATGACTGGACTCACGGAGCATTGTGATGACAGGGGTCATGGAGCATTGTGATGACACGGGCATGGAGCATTGTGATGACAGGGGCATGGAACATTGGACTGACATGTTTCATGGAATATTGTGATGACAGTGGGCATGGCGCATTTTGATGAAAAGGGCATGGAACATTTTGATGACAAGGTCATGGTGTATTGAGAAGACAGTTGTCAGGGAGCATTGTGATGACATATGTCATTTCCATTGTGATGACAATGGCATGGAGCACTGTGATACCAAGTGTCATGGAGGATTGTGATGACAAAGGTAATGGAGCATTTTGATGACAAGGGCTTGGAACATTGCGATGACAAGGTTCATGGAGCTTTGTGATGACAAGGGCATGGAGCATTCTGATGAAAAGGTGCAAGGAGCATTGAGATTACAGGGGTTTTGAAGCAATGTGATTACAAGGGCATGGAGCATTGTGATGAGAAGGCAATGGAGCATTCTGATGAGATGCGTCATGGAGCTTTGTGATGACAAGGACATGGAGTATTGTGATTACAGGGGCCTTGGATCATTGTGATGAAAAGGGAATGGATCATTGTGATGAAAAATGCATGGAGCCTTGTCATGACAGGGTTCAAGGAGCATACTGATGACAACTGTCAGGGAGCATTGTGATGATAAGTGTATTGAGCATTGTGATGACAAAGATCATGGAGCATTGTGATGAGAAGACCATGGATAATTGTGATGACCAGCCTCATGGGGCATTGTGATGACAAGTGTTATGGAACATTGTGATCAGAAGGGTTTGGTGCATTGTGATGACAGAGGTTATTGAATATTTTAATTTCATTGTGATGACAATAGCATGAAATATTATGGTGATGGGCACGGTGCATTGTGATGACAGGGTTCATGGTGCATTGAGATGTAAAGGGGCATGGAGCATTGTGATTACAGGGGTGTTGGAGCATTGTGATGACAAGGGCATGGAGCATTGTGATGAGAAGGCCATGGAGCATTCTGATGGCATGCGTCATGGAGCTTTGGATGACAAGGGCATGGAGAATTGTGATTACAGGGGTCATGGAATATTGTAATGACAGGGCTGAGGGAGTATTGTGATGACTAGTGATGGAACACTGTGATATCAGTGGTGAGAAGGCATTTTGAGGAGAAGTGCATGGAGCATTGTGATGACAATGTTTATTGAGAATTTTGATGACAATGATGTGGAGCATTGTGATGACAAGTGCATGGATTATTGTGATGACATGGGTTATGGAGCATTGTGCTGACACGCATATCGAGCATTTTGATGACAAGGGTCATGGAACATTGTGCTGACAAAGGCATGGAGCTTTGTGATGACAAGGGTCACAGAGCATTGTTATAAAAATTTCATGGAGCATTGTGGTGACAAAGGTCACAGAGCTTTGTGTGATGATGTCATGGACCATTGTGATGACAAATGTCATGAGGCATTGTGATGACTGGAGTCACGGAGCATTGTGATAAGAGGGGTCCAGGAACATTGGGATGAAAATGGAATGGATCATTGTGATGAAAAAGGAATGGAGCCTTGTCTTGACAGTGTTCAAGGAGCATACTGATTACAAGTGTCAGCGAGCATTGTGGTGACAAAGGTCATGGAGCATTGTGATGAGATGACCTTGCATAATTGTAATGACGAGCGTCATGGGGCATGTGATGACAAGTGATATGGAACATTGTGATCTGAAGGGTTTGGAGCATTGTGATGACAGAGGACATGGAGCATTTTGATTTCATTGTGATGACAATAGCATGAAACATTATGATGATGGGCATCTTGCATTGTGATGACAGTGTTCATGGAGCATTGAGATGAAAAGTGGCATGGGGAATTGTGATTACAGAGGTCTTGGAGTATTGTGATGACAAGGGTCATTGAGCCTTGTGATGACAAGGCCGTGGAACATTGTGATGGCAGGGTTCATGGAGCATTGTTATGACTGGTGTAATCGAGCATTGTGATGACACGGGCATGGAGCTTTGTGATGACAGGGGACACAGTGCATTGTGATGAAAATTTCATGGAGCATTGTGGTGACAAAGATCACAGAGCCTTGTGTGACGAGGGAATGAATCATGGTGATGAGAAAGGTCAGGAATCATTGTAATGACTGGAGTCACGGAGCATTGTGATGACAGGGGTCATGGAGCATTGTGATGACAGGGGTCATAGAGCATTGCAATGACAAGTGCATGGATAATTGTAATGACAAGATCATGTAACATTGTGATAAGAAGTGTCATGGTGCATTGTGATGACAAGGACGTGGAGAATTGTGATGACATGGGACATGGAGCATTGTGATGACAAGGGCATGGAGCATTGTGATGGCAAGACCGTGGAGCATTGTCATGAGAAGATCACGGATAATTGTGATGACGAGCGTCATGGAGCACTATAATAACAAGGGGCATGGAGCATTGTGATTACAGGGGTCTTGGAGCATTGTGATGACAAGGGAATGGAGCATTTTGATGAGAAGGTCATGGAGCATTGGGCTTAAAATGTTCATGGAGTATTGTGATGACAGGGGTCAAGGAGAATTGTGATGACAAGGGAATGGAGCATTGTGATGACAAGGTCCTGGAGCAGTGTGATGAGAAAACCATGGAGTCTTGTGATGACAAGTCTCATGGAGCATTCTGATGAATAGGGGCATGGAGCATTTTGATTACAGGGGTCTTGGAGCATTGTGATTACAAGTGCATGGAGCATTGTGATGAGAAGGCCATGGAGCATTCTGATGACATGGGTCATGGATATTTGTGATGACAAGGGCATGGAGCATTGTGATTAAAGGGTTCTTGGAGCATTGTGATGACAAGGGTCATGGAGCCTTGGATGCCAAGGCCGAGGAACATTGTGATGGCAGGGGTCATGGAGCATTGTTATGACAGAGGTAATGGAGCATTGTGATGACAAGGGCATGGAACACTGCTCTGAAAATTTCATGGATTATTGTGATGAGATTAGGCATGGAGCATTGTGATGACTAGGGCATGGAACACTGTGATACATGTGTCATGGAGGATTGTAATGAAAAGGGCATGGAGCATTGTGATGAGAAGTATATCGAGCATTTTGATGACAAGAGTCATGGAGCATTGTGCTGACAAGGGCAAGGAGCAATATGATGAGAGCTTTCATGTAGCATTGTGATGAAATGGAATAGAGCATTGTGATGCCAAGAGTCATGGAGCTTTGTGATGACAAAGGTCATGGAGCATTTTGATGACAAGGTCGTGGTGCATTGTGATGAGAAGGGCAGGGAGCATTGTGAAGACAGGGTCATAGAGCAAATTGATGAAAAGTGTCATGGAACATTTTGATGACAGGGGTTATGGAAAATTGTGATGTCAAGGGTCATGGAGCATTGTGATGAAAAGGGTCATGGAGCATTCTGATGAAAACGGTCATGGAGCATTGTGATTACAGGGGTTTTGAAGCATTGTTATGACAAGGGCATGGAGCATTGTGATGAGAAGGCAATGGAGCATTCTGATGACATGCATCATGGAGCTTTGTGATGACAAGCTAATGGAGCATTGTGATTACAGGGGTCTTGGAGCATAGTGATGAAAAGGGCATGGATCATTGTGATGACCAGCGTCATGGGGCATTGTGATGAGAAGTGTTATGGAACATTTTGATCAGAAGGTTTTGGTGCATTGTGATGACAGTGGTCATTGAGCATTTTGATTTCACTGTGATGACAATAGTATGAAATATTATGGTGATGGGCACGGTTCATTGTGATGACAGGGTTCCTGGAGCATTGAGATGAAAAGGAGCATGGGGCATGGTAATTACAGTGGTGTTGGAACATTGTGATTACAAGGGCAAGGACCATTGTGATGAGAAGGCCATGGAACATTCTGATGACATGCGTCATGCAGCTTTGTGATGACAAGGGCATGGAGCTTTGTGATTACAGGGTCTTGGAGCATTTTGATACCAAGGGTCATCGAGGCTTGTGATGACAAGGCCGTGGAACCTTGTGATGGCAGGGGTCATGGAGCATTGTTATGACAGGGGTAATGGAGCTTTGTGATGACAAGGGAATGGGGCATTGGTCTGAAAATTTTCATAGATTTTTGTGATGAGTGTGGGCATGGAGCATTGTGATGACAAGGGCACGGAACACTGTGATACATCGATCATGCAGAATTGTAATGACAAGGGCATGGTGCATTGTGATGAGAAGGGCATCGAGCATTGTGATTGCAAGCGTCATGGAGATTTGGATGACAAGTGCATGGAGCAATGTGATGAGAGGGTTCATGGAACATTGTGATGACAATGGAATGTAGCATTGTGATGCCAAGTGTCATGGACCTTTGTGATGACAAAGGTCATGGAGCATTTTGATGACAAGGGCGTGGTGCATTGTGATGAGAAAGGCAGGGAGCATTGTGATGACAGGGTCATGGAACAATTTGATGAAAAGTGTCATGGAATATTTTGATGACAGAGGTTATAGAACATTTTGATGTAAGTTGTCATGGAGCTTTTTGATGAAAAGCGTCATGGAGCATTTTGATTACAGGGGTTATGGAACATTGTGATGTCAGGTGTAATGGAGCATTGTGATGATAAGGGCATGTAGCATTGTGATGACAGGGGTCATGGAACATTGTGATGACAGGGGTGAGGGAGTATTGTGATGACTAGTGATGGAACATTGTGATATCAGTGGTGAGAGAGCATTTTGAGGAGAAGTGCATAGAGCATTGTGATGACAAGGTTTATGGAGCATTTTGATGACAAGGATGTGGAGCATTGTGATGACAAGTGCATGGCGCATTGTGATGACAAGTGTTATGGAGCATTGTGCTGACACACGAATCGAGCATTGTGATGACAAGGGTCATGGAGCATTGTGCTGACAAAGGCATGGAGCTTTGTGATGACAAGGATCACAGAGCCATGTGATTAAAAGTTCATGGAGCCATGTGGTGACGAAGGTCACAGAGCTTTGTGTGATGAGGTCATGGACCATTGTGATGACAAATGTCATGAAGGATTGTGATGACTGAAGTCACAGAGCACTGTGATAACAGTGGTCTTGGAGCATTGTCATGAAATGGAAATGGATCATTGTGATGAAATAGGCATGGATCCTTGTCATTACAGTGTTCAAGGAGCATACTGATGACAAGTGTCACGGAGCATTGTGATGACAAGTGTATTGAGCATTGTGTTGACAAAGGTCATGGAGCATTGTGATGAGAAGACCTTTCATAATTGTGATGACGAGCGTCATGTGGTTTTGTGATGACAAATGTTATGGGACATTGTGATCAGAAAGGTTTGGAGCATTGTGATGACAGAGGTCATGGAGCATTTTAATTTCATTGTGATGACAATAGCATGAATCATTATGATGATGGGCATAGTGCATTGTGATGACAGGTTTCATGGAACATTGAGATGAAAAGGGGCATGGAGAATTATGATTACAGAGGTCATGGTGCATTTTGATGACAAGGGTCATGGAGCCTTGTGATGACAAGGCCGTGGAACATTGTGATGGCAGGGGTCATGGAGCATTGTTATGACAGGTGTAATGGAGCATTGTGATGACAAGGACATGGAACAATGTGATGAGATATTTCATTGAGCATTGTGATGACAATGAATGGAGCATTGCGATAACAAGGTTCATGGAGCTTTGTGATGACAAAGTCATGGGGCATTTTGACGACAAGGGCGTGGTGCATTGTGATGAGAAGGGCAGGGAGCATTGTGATGACAGGGTCATGGAGCAATTTGATGAAAAGGGTCATGGAATATTTTGATGACAGGGGTTATGGAACATTTTGATGTCAGGGGTCATGAAGCATTGTGATGAAATGTGTCATGGAGCATTTTGTGAGAGGGGTTATGGAACATTGTGATGTCAGGGGTCATGGAGCATTGTGATGATAAGGGCATGTAGCACTGTGATGACAGTGGTCATGGAACATTGTGATGACACGGTTGAGGGATTATTGTGATGACTAGTGATGTAACTTTGTGATATATGTGGTGAGAGAGCATTTTGATGAGAAGTGCATGGAGCATTGTGATGTCAAGTGTTATGGAGCATAGCAATGATAAGGATGTGGAGTATTGTGATGACAAGCGCATGGCACATTGTGATGACTAGGGCATGGAGCATTGTGGTGACAAAGGCATGGAGCATTTTAATGACAAGGGACAGAGAGCATTGAGATGAAACATTCATGGAGCATTGTGGTGAAAAAGATCACAGAGCCTTGTTTGAAGAGGGCATGGACCACTGTGATGACAAAGGTCATGAAGCATTGTGATGACTGGAGTCACGGAGCATTGTGATGACAGGGGTCATGGAGCATTGTGATGACAAGATTTATGGGTTATTGTCATGAGAGTGGGCATGGCGCATTGTGATGACAAGGGCATCGAACATTGTGATGACAAGGTCATGGATTATTGTGAAGACAGGTGTTAGGGAGCATTGTGATGACATATGTCATTGTCCATTGTAATGACAATGGCATGGAGCATTGTGATACCAAGTGTCATGGAGGATTGTGATGACAAAGGTAATGGAGCATTTTGATGACAAGGGCTTGGAACATTGTGATGAAAAGGGTCATGGAGCATTGTGATGACAAGGGAATGGAGCATTGTGATGACAAGGGCCATTGAGAATTTTGATGACAGCGTCTTGAAGCATTGTGATGACAAGCGCATGGAGCTTGCTATGACAGGGTTCATAGAGCATTGCGATGACAAGTGCATGGAGAATTGTGATGACAAGTTCATGTAACATTGTGATGAGAAGTGTCACGAAGCATTGTGATGACAAGAACGTGGAGAATTGTAATGACATGGGACATGGAGCATTGTGATGAACAGGGCATGGAGAATTGTGATAGCAAGACCGTGGAGCATTGTGATGAAAAGACCATGGATAATTATGATGAAGAGCGTCATGGGGGCTTCCCTGGTGGCGCAGTGGTTGAGAGTCCGTCTGCCGATGCAGGGAAAGCGGGTTCGTGCCCCGGTCTGGGAAGATCCCACATGCCGCGGAGCGCCTGGGCCCGTGAGCCATGGCCGATGAGCCTGCGCGTCCGGAGCCTGTGCTCCACAATGGGAGAGGCCACAACAGTGAGAGGGCCGCGTACCACAAAAAAAAAAAAAAAAAAAAAAGAGCGTCATGGATCACTGTAATGACAAGGGGCATGGAGCATTGTGATGACAGGTGTCATGGAGCATTGTGATGAGAGTGGTCATGGAGCATTGTGATGACAAGTGTCATGGAGCATTGTGATGAGAAGGTCATGGAGCATTTGCCTGAAAATGTTCATGGATTATTGTGATGACAGTGGTCAAGGAGCATTGTGATGACAAGGGAATGGAGCATTGTGATGACAAGGTCCTGGAGCAGTGTGATGAGAAGACCATGGAGCCTTGTGATTACAATTCTCATGGAGCATTCTGATGAATAGGGGCATGGAACATTGTGATTACAGGGGTCTGGGAGCATTGTGATGACAAGGGCACGGAGCATTGTGATGAGAAGGCCATGGAGCATTCTGATGACATGTGTCATGGATCTTTGTGATGACAAGGGCATGGAGCATTGTGATTACAGGGTTCTTGGAGCATTGTGATTACAAGGGTCATGGAGCCTTGGATGCCAAGGCGGTGGAACATTGTGATGGCAGGGGTCATGGAGCATTGTTATGACAGGGGTAATGGAGCATTGTGATGACAAGGGCATGGAACATTGGTATGAAAATTTCATGGATTATTGTGATGAGATTCGGCATGGAACATTGTGATGACTAGGGCACGGAACACTGTAATACATGTGTCATGGAGGATTGTAATGACAAGGGCATGGAGCATTGTGATGAGAAGAGTATCGAGCAATGTGATGACAAGCGTCATGGAGCATTGTGGTGACAAGCGTATGGAGCAATGTGATGAAAGGTTTCATGTAGCATTGTGATGAAATGGCATGGAATTATTGTGATGCCAAGGGTCATGGAGCTTTGTGATGACAAAGGTCATGGAGCATTTTGATGACAAGGTCGTGGTGCATTGTGATGAGAAGGGCAGGGAGCATTGTGATGACAGGGTCATGGAGCAATTTGAATAAAAGTGTCATGGAATATTTTGAAGACAGGGGTTATGGAACATTGTGATGTCAGGGGTCATGCAGCATTTTGATGAAAATGGTCATGAAGCATTCTGATGAAAAGGTGCATGGAGCATTGAATTACAGGGGTTTGGAGTAATGTGATTACAACGGCAAGGAGCATTGTGATGAGAAGGCAATCAAGCATTCTGATGACATGTGTCATGGAGCTTTGTGATGACAAGGACATGGAGCATTGTGATTTCAGGGGTCATGGAGCATTGTGATGATAAGAGCATGTAGCACTGTAATGACAGTGGTCATGGAACATTGTGATGACAGGGGTGAGCGAGTATTGTGATGACTAGTGATGGAAGATTGTGATATATGTGGTGAGAGAGCATTTTGATGAGAAGTGCATGGAGCATTGTGATGACAAGTTATATGGAGCATAGCGATGAAAAGGATGTGGAGCATTGTGATGAAAAGAGCTTGGCACATTGTGATGACATGTGTCATGGAGCATTGTGCTGACAAGCGCATGGAGCATTTTGATGACAAGTGTCATGGAGCATTGTGCTGACAAAGGCATGGAGCATTGTTATGACAAGGGACACAGAGCATTGTGATGAAAATTTCATGGAGCATTGTGGTGACAAAGATCACAGAGCCTTGTGTGACGAGGGCATGGACCACTGTGATGAGAAAGGGCATGGATCATTGTGGTGACAAAGGTCACAGAGCCTTGTGTGATGAGGGCATGGACCATTGTGAGGACAAAGGTCATGAAGCATTGTGATGACTGGAGTCACGGAGCATTGTGATGACAGGGGTCATAGAGCATTTTGATGACAAGGGCATGGATTATTGTGAAGACAGGGGCATGGAACATTTGTCTGACATGTTTCATGGATTATTGTGATGACAGTGGGCATGGTGCATTGTGATGACATTGGCATGGAATATTGTGATGACAAGGTCATGGAGTAATGTGAAGACAGGTGTCAGGAAGCATTGTGATGACATATGTCATTGTCCATTGTGATGACAATGGCATGGAGCATTGTGATACCAAGTGTCATGGAGGATTGTGATGGTAAAGGTAATGGAGCATTTTGAAGACAAGGGCTTGGAACATTGTGATGACAAGGGTCATGGAGCCTTGGATGCCAAGGCGGTGGAACATTGTGATGGCAGGGGTCATGGAGCATTGTTATGACAGGGGTAATGAAGCACTGTGATGACAAGGGCATGGAACATTGGTCTGAAATTTTCATGGATTATTGTGATGAGATACGGCATGGAACATTGTGTTGACTAGGGCACGGAACACTGTGATCCATGTGTCATGGAGGATTGTAATGACAAGGGCATAGAGCATTTTGATGAGAAGTGTGTCGAGCATTGTGATGACAAGCGTCACGGAGCATTGTGGTGACAAGGGCATGGATCAATGTGATGAGAGGTTTCATGTAGCATTGTGATGAAATGGCATGGACTATTGTGATACCAAGTGTCATGGAGCTTTGTGATGACAAACGTCATGGAGCATTTTGATGACAAGGGCATGGAGCATTCTGATGAAAAGGTGCATGGAGCATTGTGATTACAGGGGTTCTGAAGCATTGTGATGACAAGGGCATGGAGTATTGTGATGAGAAGGCAATGGAGCATTCTGATGACATGCGTCATGGAGCTTTGTGATGACAAATGTCATGGAGCATTTTGATGACAAGGTCGTGGTGCATTGTGATGAGAAGGGCAGGGAGCATTGTGATGACAGGGTCATGGAGCAAACTGATGAAAAGTGTCATGGAACATTTTGATGAGAGGGGTTATGGAACATTGTGATGTCAGGGGTCATGGAGCATTTTGATGAAAAGGGTCATGGAGCATTCTGATGAAAAGGTGCATGGAGCATTGTGATTACAGGGGTTTTGAAGCATTGTGATGACAAGGGCATGGAGTATTGTGATGAGAAGGCAATGGAGCATCCTGATGACCTGCGTCATGGAGCTTTGTGATGACAAGTACATGGAGCATTGTGACTGCAGGGGTCTTGGTGCATTGTGATGAAAAGGGAATGGATCATTGTGATGAAAAATGCATGGAGCCTTGTCATGACAGTGTTCAAGGAGCATACTGATGACAACTGTCAGGGAGCATTGTGACGATAAGTGTATTGAGCATTGTGATGAAAAAGATCATGGAGCATTGTGATGAGAAGTCCATGGATAATTGTGTTGACTATCCTCATGGGGCATTGTGATGACAAGTGTTAAGGAGCATTGTGATCAGAAGGGTTTGGTGCATTGTGATGACAGAGATCATTGAGCAGTTTGATTTCATTGTGATGACAATAGCATGAAATATTATGGTGATGGACACGGTGCATTGTGATGACAGGGTTCATGGAGCATTGAGATAAAAAGGGACATGGAGCATTGTGATTACAGGGGTGTTGGAGCATTGTGATGGCAAGGGCATGGAGCATTGTGATGATAAGGCCAAGGAGGATTTAGATGACATGCGTCATGGAGCTTTGTGATGACAAGGGCATGGAGCATTGTGATTACAGGGGTCTTGGAGCACTGTGATGACAAGGGTCATGGAGGCTTGTGATAACAAGGCCGTGGAACCTTGTGATGGCAGGGGTCATGGATCATTGTTATGACAGGGGTAATGGAGCTTTGTGATGACAAAAGTCATGCGGCATTTTGATGACAAGGACGTGGTGCATTGTGATGAGAAGGGCAGGGAGCATTGTGATGACAGGGTCTTGGAGCAAATTGATGAAAAGTGTCATGGAACATTTTGATAACAGGGGTTATGGAACATTGTGATGACAAGGGCATGGAGCATTGTGATGAGCAGGCCTAGGAGCATTCTGATGACATGTGTCATGAATCTTTGTGACGACAAGGGCATGGAAAATTGTGATTACAGGGGTCTTGGATCCCTGTGATGACAAGGGTCATGGAGCCTTGGATGACAAAGCCGTGGAATATTGTGATGGCAGGGTTCATGGAGCATTGTTATGACAGGGGTAATGGAGAATTGTGATGACAAGGGCATGGAACATTAGTCTGAAAATTTCATGGATTATTGTGATGAGATTCGGCATGGAGCATTGTGATGACTAGGGCACGGAACACTGTGATACATGTGTCATGGGGGATTGTAATGACAAGGGCATGGAACATTGTGATGAGAAGAGTATCAGGCATTGTGATGACAAGCGTCATGGAGCATTGTGCTGACAAGGGCATGGAGCAATGTGATGAGAGGTTTCATGTAGCATTGTGATGAAATGGCATGGAGTATTGTGATGGCAAGGGTCATGGAGCTTTGTGATGACAAAGGTCATGGAGCATTTTGATGACAAGGTCGTGGTGCATTGTGATGAGAAGGGCAGGGAGCATTGTGATGACAGGGTCATGGAGCAAATTGATGAAAAGTGTCATGGAACATTTTGATTACAGGAGTTATGGAACATTGTGATGTCAGGGGTCATGGAGTATTTTGATGAAAATGGTCATGGAGCATTCTGATGAAAAGGTGCATGGAGAATTGTGATTACAGGGGTTTTGAAGCATTGTGATGACAAGGGCAAGCAGCATTGTGATGAGAAGGCAATGGAGCATTCTGATGACATGCGTCATGGAGCTTTCTGATGACAAGGACATGGAGCATTGTGGTGACAAGGTCACAGAGCCTTGTGTGACGAGGGAATGGACCATTGTGATGACAGAGGTCATGAAGCATTGTGATGACTGAAGTCACGGAGCATTGTGATGACAGGGGTCATGGAGCATTGTGATGACAAGCACATGGTGCATTGTGATGACAGGGGCATGGAACATTGGTCTGACAAGTTTCATGGATTATTGTGATGACAGTGGGCATGGAGCATTGTGATGACAAGGGCATGGAACATTGTGATGACAAGGTCATGGAGTATTTTGAAGACAGGTGTCAGGTAGCATTGTGATGACATATGTCATTGTCCATTGTGATGACAATGGCACGGATCTTTGTGATAAAAAGTGTCATGGAAGATTGTGATGACAAAGTTAATGGAGCATTTTGATGACAAGGGCTTGGGACCCTGTGATGACAAGGGTCATGGAGCATTGTGATGACAAATGCATGGACCATTGTGATGACAAAGGCCATTGCGAATTTTGATGACAGCTTCGTGAAGCATTGTGATGACAAGCGCGTGGAGCTTGCTATGACAGGGGTCATAGAGCATTGCAATGACAAGTGCATGGAGAATTGTAATGACAAGATCATGTAACATTGTGATAAGAAGTGTCATGGTGCATTGTGATGACAAGGACGTGGAGAAATGTGATGACATGGGACATGGAGCATTGTGATGACCAGGGCATGGAGCATTGTGATGGCAAGACCGTGGAACATTGTCATGAGAAGATCACGGATAATTGTGATGACGAGCATCATGGAGCACTATAATGACAAGGGGCATGGAGCATTGTGATTACAGGGGTCTTGGAGCATTGTGATGACAAGGGAATGGAGCATTTTGATGAGAAGGTCATGGAGCATTGGGCTGAAAATGTTCATGGATTATTGTGATGACAGGGGTCAAGGAGCATTGTGATGACAAGGGAATGGAGCATTGTGATGACAAGGTCCTGGAGCAGTGTGATGAGAAAACCATGGAGTCTTGTGATGACAAGTCTCATGGAGCATTCTGATGAATAGGGGCATGGAGCATTTTGATTACAGGGTTCTTGGAGCATTGTGATTACAAGTGCATGGAGCATTGTGATGAGAAGGCCATGGAGCATTCTGATGACATGGGTCATGGACATTTGTGATGACAAGGGAATGGAGCACTGTGATTAAAGTGGTCTTGGAGCATTGTGATGACAAGGGTCATGGAGCCTTGGATGCCAATGCCGAGGAACATTGTGATGGCAGGGGTCATGGAGCATTGTTATGACAGAGGTAATGGAGCATTGTGATGACAAGGGGATGGAACATTGCTCTGAACATTTCATGGGTTATTGTGATGAGATTAGGCATGGAGCATTGTGATGACTAGGGTACGGAACACTGTGATACAAGTGTCATGGAGGATTGTAATGACAAGGGCAAGGAGCATTGTGATGAGAAGTATATCGAGCATTTTGATGACAAGAGTCATGAAGCATTGTGCTGACAAGGGCATGGAGCAATATGATGAGAGCTTTCATGTAGCATTGTGATGAAATGGAATGGAGCATTGTGATGCCAAGAGTCATGGAGCTTTGTGATGACAAAGGTCATGGAGCATTTTGATGACAAGGTCGTGGTGCATTGTGATGAGAAGGGCAGGGAGCATTGTGATGACAGGGTCATGGAGCAAAATGATGAAAAGTGTCATGGAACATTTTGATGACAGGGGTTATGGAAAATTGTGATGTCAAGGGTCATGGAGCATTGTGAGGAAAAGGACCATGGAGCATTCTGATGAAAATGGTCATGGAGCATTGTGATTACAGGGGTTTGGAAGCATTGTGATGACAAGGGCATGGAGCATTGTGATGAGAAGGCAATGGAGCATTCTGATCACATGCGTCATGGAGCTTTGTGACGACAAACTCATGGAGCATTGTGATTACAGGGGTCTTGGAGCATAGTGATGAAAAGGGCATGGATCATTGTGATGACCAGCGTCATGGGGCATTGTGATGAGAAGTGTTATGGAACATTTTGATCAGAAGGTTTTGGTGCATTGTGATGACAGTGGTCATTGAGCATTTTGATTTCATTGTGATGACAATAGCATGAAATATTATGGTGATGGGCACGGTTCATTGTGATGACAGGGTTCATGGAGAATTGAGATGAAAAGGAGCATGGAGCATGGTAATTACAGTGGTGTTGGAACATTGTGATTACAAGGGCAAGGACCATTGTGATGAGAAGGCCATGGAACATTCTGATGACATGCATCATGGAGCTTTGTGATGACAAGGGCATGGAGCATTGTGATTACAGGGGTCTTGGAGCATTTTGATACCAATGGTCATCGAGGCTTGTGATGACAAGGCCGTGGAACCTTGTGATGGCAGGGGTCATGGAGCATTGTTATGACAGGGGTAATGGAGCTTTGTGATGACAAGGGAATGGGGCATTGGCCTGAAAATTTTCATGGATTTTTGTGATGAGTGTGGGCATGGAGCATTGTGATGACCAGGGAACGGAACACTGTGATACATCGATCATGAAGGATTGTAATGACAAGGGCATGGAGCATTTTGATGAGAAGTGCATGGAGCATTGTGATGACAAGTGTTATGGAGCATAGCAATGATAAGGATGTGGAGTATTGTGATGACAAATGCATGGCGCATTTTGATGACATGGGTCATGGAGCATTGTGCTGACAAGCGCATGGAGCATTTTGATGACAAGAGTCTGGGAGCATTGTGCTGACAAACGCATGGATCATTTTGAAGACAAGGGACACAGAGCATTGTGATGAAATATTCATGGATCATTGTGGTGAAAATGATTACAGAGCCTTGTGTGACGAGGGCATGGACCATTGTGATGAGATAGGTCATGAAGCATTGTGATGACTGGAGTCACGGAGAATTGTGATAAAAGGGGTCATGGAGCATTTTGATGACAAGGTCATGGAGCAATGTGATGACAGGGGAATGGAACATTGGTCTGACAAGTTTCATGGATTATTGTGATGACAGTGGGCATGGAGCATTGTGATGACAAGGGCATGGAGCATTGTGGTGACAAAGGCATGGAGCATTTTGATGACAAGGGACACAGAGCATTGTGATGAAATATTCATGGAGCATTGTGGTGAAAAAGATCACAGAGCCTTGTGTAAAGAGGGCATGGACCACTGTGATGACAAAGGTCATGAAGGATTGTGATGACTGGAGTCACGGAGCATTGTGATGACAGGGGTCATGGAGCATTGCTCTGACAAGATTTATGGATTATTGTGATGAGAGTGGGCATGGCGCATTGTGATGACAAGGGCATGGAATACTGTGATGACAAGGTCATGGAATATTGTGAAGACAGGTGTCAGGGAGCATTGTGATGACATATGTCATTGTCCATTGTGATGACAGTGGCATGGAGCATTGTGATATCAAGTGTCATGGAATGTTGTGATGACAAAGGTAATGGAGCATTTTGATGACAAGGGCTTGGAATATTGTGATGACAAGGGTCATGGAGCATTGTGATGACAATGGCATGGAGCATTCTGATGACAAGTGCCATTGAGAATTTTGAGGACAACGTCGTGAAGCATTGTGATGAGAAGCGCATGGAGCTTGCTATGACAGGGGTCATAGAGCATTGCGATGACAATTGCATGGAGAAATGTGATGACAAGATCATGTAACATTGTGATGAGAAGTGTCACGAAGCATTGTGATGATAAGGACGTGTAGAATTGTAATGACATGGGACATGGAGCATTGTGATGAACAGGGCATGGAGAATTGTGGTAGCAAGACCGGGGAGCATTGTGATGAAACGACCATGGATAATTATGATGAAGAGCGTCATGGATCACTGTAATGACAAGGGGCATGGAGCATTCTGATGACAGGTGTCATGGAGCATTGTGATGAGAGGGGTAATGGAGCATTGTGATGACAAGGGTCATGGAACACTGCGATGAGAAGGTCATGGAGCACTGGCCTGAAAATGTTCATGGAGTATTTTGATTACAGTGGTCAAGGAGCATTGTGATGACAAGGGAATGGAGCATTGTGATGACAAGGTCCTGGAGCAGTGTGATGAGAAGCCCATGGAGCCTTGTGATGACAAGTCTCATGGAGCATTCTGATGAATAGGGGCATGGAGCATTGTGATTACAGGGGTCTTGGAGCATTGTGATGACAAGGGCATGGAGCATTGTGATGAGAACGCCATGGAGCATTCTGATGACATATGTCATGGATATTTGTGATGACAAGGGCATGGAGCATTATGATTACAGGGGTCTTGGAGCATTGTGATGACAAGGGTCATGGAGCCTTTGATGCCAAGGCGGTGTAACATTGTGATGGCAGGGATCATGGAGCATTGTTATGACAGGAGTAATGGAGCATTGTGATGACAAGGGCATGGAACATTGGTCTGAAAATTTCATGGATTATTGTGATGAGATTCGGCATGGAACACTGTGATGACCAGGGCACGGAACACTGTGATACATGTGTTATGGAGGATTGTAATGACAAGGGCATGGAGCATTGTGATGAGAAGAGTATCGAGCATTGTGATGACAAGCGTCATGGAGCATTGTGGTGACAAGGGCATGGAGCAATGTGATGAGAGGGTTCATGTAGCATTGTGATGAAATTGCATGGAGCATTGTGATGCGAAGGGTCATCGAGCTTTGTGATGACAAACGTCATGGAGCATTTTGATGACAAGGTCGTTGTGCATTGTGATGAGAAGGGCAGGGAGCTTTGTGATGACAAGGGTCACAGAGCATTGTGATAAAAATTTCATGGAGCATTGTGGTGACAAATGTCACAGAGCTTTGTGTGACGAGGTCATGGACCATTGTGATGACAAGTGTCATGAAGCATTGTGATGACTGGAAACACGGAGCATTGTGATAACAGGGGTCTTGGAGCATTGTGATGAAAAGGGAATGGATCATTGTGATGAAAAAGGCATGCAGCCTTGTTATGACAGTGTTCAAGGAGCATACTGATGACAAGTGTCAGCGAGCATTGTGATGCCAAGTGTATTGAGCATTGTGGTGACAAAGTACATGGAGCATTGTGATGAGAAGATCTTGCATAATTGTGATGACGAGCGTCATGGGGCATGTGATGACAAGTGTTATGGAACATTGTGATCAGAAGGGTTTGGAGCATTGTGATGAGAGAGGACATGGAGCATTTTGATTTCCTTGTGATGACAATAGCATGTATCATTATGATGACGGGCATGGTGCATTGTGATGACAGTGTTCATGGAGCATTGAGATGAAAAGTGGCATGGAGAATTGTGATTACAGAGGTCTTGGAGCATTGTGATGACAAGGGTCATGGAGCCTTGTGATGACAAAGCCGTGGAACATTGTGATGGCAGGGGTCATGGAGCATTGTTATGACAGGTGTAATGGAGCATTGTGATGAAAAGGGGCATGGAGCATTGTGATTACAGGGGTGTTGGAGCATTGTGATGACAAGGGCATGGAGCACTGTGATGAGAAGACCATGGAGCATTCTGATGACATGCGTCATGGAGCTTTGTGATGACAAGGGGATGGAGATTTGTGATTACAGGGGTCATGGAATATTGTTATGACAGGGGTGAGGGAGTATTGTGATGACTAGTGATGGAACATTGTGATATCAGTGGTGAGAAGGCATTTTGAGGAGAAGTGCATGGAGCATTGTGATGACAAGCTTTATGGAGCATTTTGATGACAAGGATGTAGAGCTTTGTGATGACAAGTGCATGGTGCATTGTGATGACATGGGTTATGGAGCATTGTGCTGACACGCGCATCAAGCAATGTGATAACAAGGGTCATGGAGCATTGTGCTGACAAAGGCATGGTGCTTTGTGATGACAAGGGTCACAGAGCATTGTGATAAAAATTTCATGGAGCATTGTGGTGACAAAGGTCACAGAGCTTTGTGTGACCAGGTCATGGACCATTGTGATGACAAATGTCATAAAGCATTGTGATGACTGGAGTCACGGAGCATTGTGATAACAGGGGTCTTGGAGCATTGTGATGATAAGGGAATGGATCATTGTGATGAAAAATGCATGGAGCCTTGTCGTGACAGTGTTCAAGGAGCATACTGATGACAACAGTCAGGGAGCATTGTGAGGATAAGTGTATTGAGCATTCTGATGACAAAGGTCATGGAGCATTGTAATGAGAAGACCATGGTTAATTTTGATGACCAGCTTTATGGGGCATTGTGAAGACAAGTGTTATGGAACATTGAGATCAGAAGGGTTTGGTGCATTGTGATGACAGAGGTCATTGAGCATTTTGATTTCATTGTGATGACAATAGCATGCCATATTATGGTGATGGGCACGGTGCATTGTGATGACAGGGTTCATGGAGCATTGAGATGACAAGAGGCATGGAGAATTGTGATTACAGGGCTGTTGGAGCATTGTGATGACAAGGGCATGGAGCATTGTGATGAGAAGCCATCTAGCATTCTGATGACATGAGTCATGGAGCTTTGTGATGACAAGGGCATGGAGAATTGTGATTACAGGCGTCATGGAATATTGTGATGACAGTGGTTAGGGAGTATTGTGATGACTAGTGATGGAACATTGTGATATCAGTGGTGAGAAAGCATTTTGAGGAGAAGTGAATGGAGCATTGTGTTGACAAAGTTTATGGAACATTTTGATGACAAGGAGGAGGAGCATTGTGATGACAAGTGCATGGCACATTGTGATGACATGGGTTATGGAGCATTGTTCTGACACGCGCATCAAGCATTCTGATGACAAGGGTCATGGAGCATTGTGCTGACAAAAGCATGGAGCTTTGTGATGACAAGAGTCACAGAGCATTGTGATAAAAATTTCATGGAGAATTGTGGTGACAAAAGTCACAGAGCTTTGTGTGACGAGATCATGGACCATTGTGATGACAAAGGTCATGAAGCATTGTGATGTCTGGAGTCACGGCGCATTGTGATGACAGGGATCATGGAACATTGCTCTGACAAGATTTATGGATTGTTGTGATGACAGTGGGCATGGCGCATTGTGATGAAAAGGGCCATTGAGAATTTTGATGACAAAGTCGTGAAGCATTGTGATGACAAGAGCATGGAGCTTGCTATGACAGGGGTCATAGAGCATTGTGATGACATATGCATCGAGAATTGTGATGAAAATATCATGTAACATTGTGATGAGAAGTGTCACGAAGCATTGTGATGACAAGGACGTGGAGAATTGTAATGACATGGCACATGGAGCATTGTGATGAACAGGGCATGGAGAATTTTGATAGCAAGACCGTGGAGCATTGTGATGAAAAGACCATGGATAATTATGATGAAGAGCGTCATGGATCACTGTAATGACAAGGGTCATGGAGCATTGTGGTGACAAGTGTCATGGAGCATTGTGATGACAAGTTCATGGAGCAGTGGCCTGAAAATGTTCATGGAGTATTGTGATGACAGTAGTCAAGGAGCATTGTGATGATAAGGGAATGGAGCATTGTAATGACAAGGTCCTGGAGCAGTGTGATGAGAAGACCATGGAGCCTTGTGATGAGAAGTCTCATGGAGCATTCTGATGAATAGGGGCATGGAGCATTGTGATTACAGGGTTCTGGGAGCATTGTGATGACAAGGGCATGGAACATTGTGATGAGAAGGCCATGGAGCATTCTGATGACATGTGTCATGGATCTTTGTGATGACAAGAGTATGGAGCATTGTTATGACAGTGGTAATGGAGCATTGTGATGACAAGGGCATGGAACATTGGTCTGAAAATTTCATGGATTATTGTGATGAGATTCGGCATGGAAAATTGTGATGACTAGGGCAAGGAATACTGTGATACATGTGTCATAGAGCATTGTGCTGACAAAGGCATGGAGCATTGTGATGACAAGGGACACAGAGCATTGTGATGAAAATTTCATGGAGCATTGTGGTGACAAAGATCACAGAGCCTTGTGTGACGACGGCATGGACCACTGTGATGAGAAAGGTCATGAATCATTGTGATGAGTGGAGTCACGGAGCACTGTGATGACAGGGGTCATGGAGCATTGTGATGACAAGGGCATGGAGCAATGTGATGACAGGGGCATGGAACATTGGTCTGACAAGTTTCATGGATTATTGTGATGACAGTGGGCATGGAACATTGAGATGACAAGGGCATGGAGCATTGTGATGCCAACGGTCACGGAGCTTTGTGATGACAAATGTCATGGGGCATTTTGATGACAAGGGCGTGGTGCATTGTGATGAGAAGGGCAGGGAGCATTGTGATGACAAGTTTTATGGAGCATAGCGATGAAAAGGATGTGGAGCATTGTGATGAAAAGAGCATGGCACATTGTGATGACATGTGTCATGGAGCATTGTGCTGAAAAGCGCTTGGAGTATTTTGATGAAAAGTTCCATGGAGCATTGTGCTGACAAACGCATGGAGCACTCTGTTGACAAGGGACACAGAGAATTGTGATGAAAGTTTCATGGAGCATTGTGTTGACAGTGATCACAGAGCCTTGTGTGACGAGGGCATGGACCACTGTGATGAGAAGTGTCATGAATCATTGTGGTGAATGGAGTCACGGAGCACTGTGATGACAGGGGTCATGGAGCATTGTAATGACAAGGGCATGGATCAATATGATGACAGGGCATGGAACATTGGTCTGACATGTTTCATGGATTATTGTGATGACAGTGGGCATGGAACATTGAGATGACAAGGGCATGGAACCTTGTGATGACAAGGTCATGGAGTATTGTGAAGACAGGTGTCAGGGAGCATTGTGATGACATATGTTATTGTCCATTGTGATGACAATGGCATGGAGCATTGTGATACCAAGTGTCATGGAGGATTCTGATGACAAAGGTAATGGAGCATTTTGATGACAAGGGCTTGGAACATTGCGATGACAAGTGTCATGGAGCATTCTGATGACAAGGGCATGGAGCATTCTGATGAAAATGTGCATGGAGCATTGAGATTACAGGGGTTTTGCACCAATGTGTTGACAAGGGCATGGAGAACTGTGATGAGAAGGCCATGGAGCATTCTGATGACATGCTTCATGGAGATTTGTGATGACAAGGACATGGAGCATTGTGATTACAGGGGTCTTGGAGCATTGTGATGAAAAGGGAATGGATCATTGTGATGAAAAATGCATGGAGCCTTGTCATGACAGGCTTCAAGGAGCATAGTGATGACAACTGTCAGGGAGCATTGTGATGATAAGTGTATTGAGCATTGTGATGACAAAGATCATGGAGCATTGTGATGAGAAGACCATGGATAATAGTGATGACCAGCGTCATGGGGCATTGTGATGACAAGTGTTATGGAACATTGTGATCAGAAGGGTTTGGTGCATTGTGATGACAGAGGTCATTGAGCATTTTGATTTCATTGTGATGACAATAGCATGAAATATTATGCTGATGGGCATGGTGCATTGTGATGATAGGGTTCTTGGAGCATTGAGATGAAAAGTGGCATGGAGCATTGGGATTACAGAGGTGTTGGAGCATTGTGATGACAAGGGCATGGAGCATTGTGATGAGGAGGCCATGGAGCATTCTGATGACATGCGTCATGGAGCTTTGTGATGACAAGTGCATGGAGAATTATGATTACAGGGGTCATGGAATATTGTGATCACAGGGGTGAGGGAGTATTGTGATGACTAGTGATGGAACATTGTGATATCAGTGGTGAGAAGGCATTTTGAGGAGAAGTGCATGGAGCATTGTGATGACAAGGTTTATGGAGCATTTTGATGACAAGGATGTGGAGCATTGTGATGACAAGTGTATGGTGCATTGTGATGAAATGGGTTATGGAGCATTGTGCTGACACGCGCATCGAGCATTGTGATGACAAGGGTCATGGAGCATTGTGCTGACAATGGCATGGAGCTATGTGATGACAAGGGTCACAGAGCATTGTGATAAAAATTTCATGGAGCATTATGATGACAAAGGTCACAGATCTTTGTGTGATGGGGTCATGGACCATTGTGATGACAAATGTCATGAAGCATTGTGATGACCGGAATCACGGAGCATTGTGATAACAGGGGTCTTGGAGCATTGTGATGAAAAGGGAATGGATCATTGTGATGAAAAAGGCATGGAGCCTTGTCATGACAGTGTTCAAGGAGCATACTGATGACAAGTGTCAGCGAGCATTGTGATGCCAAGTGAATTGAGCATTGTGGTGACAAAGGTCATGGAGCATTGTGATGAGAAGACCTTGCATAATTGTGATGACGAGCGTCATGGGGCATGTGATGACAAGTGTTATGGAACACTGTGATCAGAAGGGTTTGGATCATTGTGATGACAGAGGACATGGAGCATTTTTATTTCATTGTGATGACAATAACATGAATCATTATGATGATGGGCATGGTGCATTGTGATGACAGTGTTCATGGAGCATTGAGATGAAAAGTGGCATGGAGAATTGTGATTACAGAGGTCTTGGAGCATTGTGATGACAAGGCCGTGGAACATAGTGATGGCAGGGTTCATGGAGCATTGTTATGACAGGTGCAATGTAGCATTGTGATTACAAGTGTATGGAGCAATGTGATGAGAGATTTCATTGAGCATAGTGATGACAATGGCATGGAGCATTGTGATGCCAAGGGTCATGGAGCTTTGTGATGACAAGTTTTATGGAGAATTGCAATGAAAAGGATGTGGAGCATTGTGATGAAAAGAGCATGGCACATTGTGATGACATGTGTCATGGAACATTGTGCTGACAGGCGCATGGAGCATTTTGATGACACGTGTGATGGAGCATTGTGCTGACAAAGGCATGGAGCACTGTGTTGACAAGGGACACAGAGCATTGTGATGAAAATTTCATGAGGCATTGTGGTGACAAATGTCACACAGCTTTGTGTGACGAGGTCATGGACCATTGTGAGGACAAAGGTCATGAAGCATTGTGATGACTGGAGTCATGGTGCATTGTGATGAAAGGGGTCATGGAGCATTGTGATGAAAATGTCATGAAGCACTGTTATGACAGGGGCATGGAACATTGGTCTGACATGTTTCTTGGATTATTGTGATGACAGTGGGCATGGAACATTGTGATGACAAGGTCATGGAGTATTGTGAAGACAGGTGTCAGGGAGCATTGTGATGACATATGTCATTGTCCATTGTGATGACTATGGCATGGAGCACTGTGATACCAAATGTCATGGAAGATTGTGATGACAAAGGTAATGGAGCATTTTCATGACAAGGACTTGGAACATTGCGATGACAAGGTCATGGAACATTGTGATCACAATGGCATGGAGCATTGTGATGAGAAGGCAATGGAGCATACTGGTGACATGCGTCATGGAGATTTATGATGACAAGGACATGGAGCATTGTGATTACAGGGGTCTTGGAGCATTGTGATGAAAAGGGAATGAATCATTGTGATGAAAAACGCATGGAGCCTTGTCATGACAGGCTTCAAGGAGCTTACTGATGACAACTGTCAGGGAGGATTGTGATGATAAGTGTATTGAGCATTGTGATGACAAAGATCATGGAGCATTGTGATGAGAAGACCATGGATAATTGTGATGACCAGCGTCATGGGGCATTGTGCTGACAAGTGTTATGGAAAATTGTGTTCAGAAGGGTTTGGTGCATTGTGATGACAGAGGTCATTGAGCATTTTGATTTCATTGTGATGACAATAGCATGAAATATTATGGTGATGGGCACGGTGCATTGTGATGACAGGGTTCATGGAGCATTGAGATGAAAAGGGGCATGGAGCATTGTGATTACAGGGGTGTTGGAGCATTGTGATGACAAGGGCATGGAGCATTGTGATGAGAAATCCATGGAGCATTCTGATGACATGCGTCATGGAGCTTCGTGATGAAAAGGGCATGGAGAATTGTGATTACAGGGGTCATGGAATATTGTGATGACAGGGGTGAGGGAGTATTGTGATGACTAGTGATGGAGCATTGTCATATCAGTGGTGAGAAGGCATTTTGAGGAGAAGTGCATGGATCATTGAGATGACAAGGTTTATGGAGCATTTTGATGACAAGGATGTGGAGAATTGTGATGACAAGTGCATGGTGCATTGTGATGACATGGGTTATGGAGCATTGTGCTGACACGCGCAACGAGCATTGTGATGACAAGGGTCATGGAGCATTGTGCTGACAAAGGCATGGAGCATTGTGGTGACAAACGTCACAGAGCTTTGTGTGAGGAGGTCATGGACCATTGTGATGACAAATGTCATGAAGCATTGTGATGACTGGAGTCAAGGAGCATTGTGATAACAGGGGAGTTGGAGCATTGTGATGAAAAGGGAATGCATCATTGTGATGAAAAAGGCATGGAGCCTTCTCATGACAGTGTTCAAGGAGCATACTGATGACAAGTGTCAGCGAGCATTGTGATGCCAAGTGTATTGAGTATTGTGGTGACAAAGGTCATGGAGCATTGTGATGAGAAGACCATGCATAATTGTGATGACGAGCCTCATGGGGCATGTGATGACAAGTGATATGGAACATTGTGTTCAGAAGGGTTTGGAGCATTGTGATGACAGAGGACATGGAGCATATTGATTTCATTGTGATGACAATAGCATGAATCATTATGATGATGGGCTTGGTGCATACTGATGACAGTGTTCATGGCGCACTGAGATGAAAAGTGGCATGGAGAATTGTGATTACAGAGGTCTTGGAGCATTGTGATGACAAGGGTCATGGAGCCTTGTGATGACAAGGCCGTGGAACATTGTGATGGCAGGGGTCATGGAGCATTGTTATGACACGTGTAATGGAGCATTGTGATGACAAGGACATGGAACAATGTGATGAGAGATTTCATTGAGCATTGTGATGACAATGGCATGAAGCATTGCGATACCAAGGATCATGGAGATTTGTGATGATAAATGTCATGGGGCATTCTGATGACAAGGGCGTTGTGCATTGTGATGAGAAGGGCAGGGAGCATTGTGATGACAGGGTCATGGAGCAATTTGAATAAAAGTGTCATGGAATATTTTGATGACGGGATTATGGAACATTGTGATATCAGGGGTCACGAAGCATCGTGAAGAAATGGGTCATGGTGCATTTTGTGCCAGGGGTTATGGAACATTGTGATGTCAGGGGTCATGGAGCATTGTGATGATAAGGGCATGGAGCACTGTGATGACAGTGGTCATGGAACATTGTAATGAGAGGGGTGAGCGAGTATTGTGATGACTAGTGATCGAATATTGTGATATATGTGGTGAGAGAGAATTTTGATGAGCACTGCATGGCGCATTGTGATGAGAAGTTTTATGGAGCATTGCGATGAAAAGCATGTGGAGCATTGTGAAGAAGAGAGCATGGCACATTGTGATGACATGTGTCATGGAGCATTGTGCTGACAAGCGCATGGATCATTTTGATGATAAGTGTCTTGGAGCATTGTGCTGACAAAGGCATGGAGCATTGTGATGACACGGGACACAGAACATTGTGACGAAAATTTCATGGAGCATTGTGGTTACAAAGATCACAGGCCCTTGTGTGACGAGGGCATGGACCATTGTGATGAGAATTGTCATGAATCATTGTGATTACTGGAGTCACGGAACATTGTGATGACAGGGGTCATGGAGCATTGTGATGACAAGGGCATGGAGCAATGTGATGACAGGGGCATGGAACATTGGTCTGACATGTTTCATGGATTACTGAGATGACAGTGGGCATGGTGCATTGTGATGACAAGGGCATGGAATATTGTGATGACAAGGTTATGGAGTATTGTGAAGACAGGTGTCAGGGTGCATTGTGATCACTTATGTCATTGAGCATTGTGATGACAATGGCATAGAGCATAGTGATGCCAAGGGTCTTGGAGCTTTGAAATGAAAAATGTCATGGGGCATTTTGATGACAAGGGCGTGGTGCATTGTGATGAGAAGGGCAGGGAGCATTGTGATGACAGAATCATGGAGCAATTTGAAAAAAAGGGTCATGGAATATTTTGATGACAGTCGTTATGGAACATTGTGATGTCAGGGGTCATGAAGCATTGTGATGAAATGGATCATGGAGCATTTTTTGACAGGGGTTATGGAACATTGTGATGTCAGGGGTCATGGAGCATTGTGATGATAAGGGCATGGAGCAATATGATGAGAGGGGCATGGAACATTGGTCTGACAAGTTTCATGGATTATTGTGATGACAGTGGGCATGGAGCATTGAGATTACAAGGGCATGGAGCATTGTGGTGACAAAGGTCATAGAGCCTTGTGTGACGAGGGCATGGACCATTGTGAGGACAAAGGTCATGAAGCATTGTTATGACTGAAGTCACGGAGCACTGTGATGACAGGGGTCATGAAGCATTGTGATGACAAGGGCATGGAGCATTGTGATGACAGGGACATGGAACATTGGGTTGACATGTTTCATGGATTATTGTGATGACAGTGGGCATGGCGCATTGTGATGACAAGGGCATGGAACATTGTGATGACAAGGTCATGGAGTATTGTGAAGACAGGTGTCAGGGAGCATTGTGATGACATATGTCATTGTCCATTGTGATGACAATGGCATGGAGCATTGTGATACCAAGTGTCATGGAGGATTGTGATGACATATGTAATGGAGCATTTTGATGACAAGGGCTTGTAACTTTGAGATGACAAGGGTCATGGAGCATTGTGATGACAAGGGCATGAAGCATTCTGATGAAAAGGTGCATGGAGCATTGAGATGAAAACGGGAATGGAGCATTGTGATTACAGGGGTGTTTGAGCATTGTGATGAAATGGGCATGGAGCAATGTGATGAGAGATTTCATTGAGCATTGTGATGACAATGGCATGGAACACTGTGATACCAAGGGTTAAGGTGCTTTGTGATGACAAATGTCAAGGGACATTTTGATGACAAGGGCGTGTTGCATTGTGATGAGAAGGGCAGGGAACATTGTGATGACAGTGTCATGGAGCAATTTGAATAAAAGTGTCATGGTATATTTTGATGACAGGGGTTATGGAACATTGTGATGTCAGGGGTCCTGAAGCATTGTGATGAAATGGGTCATGGAGCATTTTGTGACAGGGGTTATGGAACATTGTGATGTCAGGGGTCATGGAGCATTGTGATGATAAGGGCATGTAGCACTGTGATGACAGTGGCGAAGGAATATTGTGATGACAGGCGTGAGCGAGTATTGTGATGACTAGTGATGGAAAATTGTGATATATGTGGTGAGAAAGCATTTTGATGAGAAGTGCGTGGAGCATTGTGATAACAAGTTTTATGGAGCACAGCGATGAAAAGGATGAGGAGCATTGTGATGAAAAGAGCATGGCACATTGTGATGACATGTATCATGGAGCATTGTGCTGACAAGCGCATGTAGCATTTTGATGACAAATGTCATGGACCATTGTGTTGACAAAGGAATGGAGCATTGTGATGACAAGGGGCACAGAGCATTGTGATGAAAATTTCATGGAGCATTGTGGTGACAAAGATCACAGAGCCTTGTGTGACGAGGGCATGGACCATTGTGAGGAAAAAGGTCATGAATCATTGTGATGACTGGAGTCACGGAGCATTGTGATGACAGGGGTCATGGAGCATTGTGATTACAACGGCATGGAGCAATGTGATGAGAGGGGCAGGCAACATTGGTCTGACAAGTTTCATGGATTTTTGTGATGACAGTGGGCATGGAGCATTGAGATGACAAGGGCATGGAGCATTGTGGTGACAAAGGTCACAGAGCCTGTTGTGACGAGGGCATAGACCATTGTGAGGACAAAGTCATGAAGCATTGTGATGACTGGAGTCACGGAGCATTGTGATGACCGGGGTCATGTAGCACTGTGATGACAATGGCATTGAGCTTTGTGATGACAAGTGTCACAGAGCATTGTGATAAAAATTACATGGAGCATTGTGGTGACAAAGGTCACAGAGCTTTGTGGGACGAGGTCATGGACCACTGAGTTGACAAATGTCATGAAGCATTGTGATGACTGGAGTCACGGAGCATTGTGATAACATGGTTCTTGGAGCACTGTGATGAAAAGGGAATTGATCATTGTGATGAAAATGGCATGGAGCCTTGTCATGAAAGTGTTCAAGGAGCATACTGATGACAAGTGTCAGCGAGCATTGTGATTCCAAGTGTATTGAGCATTGTGGTGACAAAGGTCATAGAGCATTGTCATGAGAAGACCTTGCATAATTTTGATGATGAGCGTCATGGGGCATGTGATGACAAGTGTTATGGAACATTGTTATCAGAAGGGTTTTGAGCATTGTGATGACAGAGGACATGGAGCATTTTGATTTCATTGTGATGACAATAGCATGAAATATTATGGTGTTGGGCATGGTGCATTGTGATGACAGTGTTCATGGAGCATTGAGATGAAGAGTGGCATGGAGAATTGTGATTACAGAGGTCTTGGAGCATTGGGATGACAAGGGTCATGGAGCCTTGTGATGACAATGCCGTAAAATATTGTGATGGCAGGGGTCATGGAGCATTGTTATGACAGGTGTAATGGAGCATTGTGCTGACAAGGTCATGGAGCAATGTGATGAGAGATTTCCTTGTATATTGTGATGACAATGGCATGGAGCACTGTGATGCCAAGGGTCATGGAGCTTTGTGATGACAAATGTCAAGGGGCATTTTGATGACAAGGGCGTGGTGCATTGTGATGAGAAGGGCAGGGAGCATTGTGATGACAGGGTCATGGATCAATTTGAATAAAAGTGTCATGGAATATTTTGAAGACAGGGCTTATGGAACATTGTGATGTCAGTGGTCATGAAGCATTGTGATGAAATGGGTCATGGAGCATTGTGTGACAGGGGTTATGGAACATTGTGATGTCAGGGGTCATGGAGCATTGTGATGATAAGGGCATATAGCACTGTGATGACAGTGTTCATGGAACATTGAGATGACAGGAGTGTGAGTATTGTGATGGCTAGTGATGGAACATTGTGATATATGTGGTGAGAGAGCATTTTGATGAGAAGTGGATGGAGCATTGTGTTGACAAGTTTTATGGAGCACAGCGAAGAAAAGGATGTGGAGCACTGTGATGAAAAGAGCATGGCATGTTGTGATGACATGTGTCATGGAGCATTGTGCTGACAATCGCATGGAGCATTTTGATGACAAGTGTCATGGAGCATTGTGCTGACAAGGGCATGGAGCATTGTGATGACAAGGGACACAGAGCCTTCTGGTGAAAATTTCATGGAGTATTGTGGTGACAAAGATCACAGAGCCTTGTGTGACGAGGGCATGGACCATTGGGAGGAGAAAGGTCATGAATCATTGTGATGACTGTAGTCACGGAGCATTGTGATGAAAGGGGTCATGGAGCATTGTGATGACAAGGGCATGGAGCATTCTGATGAAAATTTGCAAGGAGCATTGAGATTACAGGGGTTTTGAAGCAATGTGATTACAAGGGCATGGAGCATTGTCATGAGAAGGCAATGGAGCATTTTGATGACATGCGTCATGGAGATTTGTGATGACAAGGACATGGAGCATTGTGATTACAGGGGTCTTGGAGCATTGTGATGAAAAGGGAATGGGTCATTGTGATGAAAAATGCATGGAGCCTTGTCATGACAGGGTACAAGGAGCATACTGATGACAAGTGTCAGGGAGCATTGTGATGATAAGTTTATTGAGCATTGTGATGACAAAGAACATGGAGCATTGTGATGGGTAAACCATGGATAATTGTGATGACCAGCATCATGGGGCATTGTAATGACAAGTGTTATGGAACATTGTGATCAGAAGGGGTTGGTGCATTGTGATGACAGAGGTCATGGAGCATTTTGATTTCATTGTGATGACAATAGCATGAAATATTATGGGGAAGGGCACGGTGCATTGTGATGACAGGGTTCATGGTCCATTGAGATGAAATGGGGCATGGAGTATTGTGATTACAGGGGTGTTGGAGCATTGTGATGACAAGGGCATGGAGCATTGTGATGACAAGGCCATGGAGCATTCTGATGACATGCGTCATGGAGCTTTGTGATGACAAGGGCATGGAGCCAGGTGATGAGAGATTTCATTGAACATTGTAATGACAATGGCATGGAGCATTGTGATGCCAAGGGTCATGGAGATTTGAGATGACAAATGTCATGGGGCATTTTGATGACAAGGGTGTGGTGCATTGTGATGAGAAGGGCAGGGAGCATTGTGATGACAGGGTTATGGAGCAATTTGAATAAAAGGGTCATGGAATATTTTGATGACAGGGGTTATGGAACATTGTGATGTCAGGGGTCATGGAGCATTGTGATGATAAGGGCATGTAGCATTGTGATGACAGTTGTCATGGAACATTGTGATGACAGGGGTGAGGGAGTATTGTGATGACTAGTGATGGAACATTGTGATATCTGTGGTGAGAAGGCATTTTGAGGAGAAGTGCATGGAGCATTGTGATGACAAGGTTTATGGAGCATTTTGATGACAAGGATGTGGAGCATTGTGATGACAAGTGCATAGTGCATTGTGATGACATGGGTTATGGAGCATTGTGCTGACACGTGCATCGAGCATTGTGATGACAAGGGTCATGGAGCATTGTGCTGACAAAGGCATGGAGCTTTGTGATGACAAGGGTCACAGAGCATTGTGAAAAAATTTCAGGGAGCATTGTGGTGACAAAGGTCACAGAGCTTTGTGTGACGAGGTCATGGGCCATTGTGATGACAATTGTCATGAAGCATTGTGATGACTGGAGTCACGGAGCATTGTGATAACAAGGGTCTTGGAGCATTGTGATGAAAAGGGAATGGATCATTGTGATGAAAAAGGCATGGAGCCTTGTCATGACAGTGTTCAAGGAGCATACTGATGACAATTGTCAGCGAGCATTGTGATGCCAAGTGTATTGAGCATTGTGGTGACAAAGGTCATGGAGCATTGTGATGAGAAGACCTTGCATAATTGTGATGACGAGCGTCATGTGGCATGTGATGACATGTGTTATGGAACATTGTGATCAGAAGGTTTTGGAGCATTGTGATGACAGAGGACATCTAGCATTTTGATTTCATTGTGATGACAATAGCATGAAATATTATGTTTGTAGTCACAGTGCATTGTGATGACAGGGTTCATGGAGCATTGAGATGAAAAGGGGCTTGGAGCATTGTTATGACAGGTGTAATGGAGCATTGTGCTGACAAGGGCATGGAGCCATGTGATGAGAGATTTCATTGAACATTGTGATGACAATGGCATGGAGCATTGTGATGCCAAGGGTCATGGAGCATTGTGATGACAAATGTCATGGGGCCTTTTGATGACAAGGGCGTGGTGCATTGTGATGAGAAGGGCAGGGAGCATTGTGATGAAATATTCATGGAGCAATTTGAATAAAAGGGTCATGGAATATTTTGATGACAGTGGTTATGGAACATTGAGATGTCAGGGGTCATGAAGCATTTTGATGAAATGGGTCATGGAGCATTTTGTGACAGGGGTTATGGAACACTGTGATGTCAGGGGTCATGGAGCCTTGTGATGATAAGGGCATGTAGCACTGTGATGACAGTGCTCATGGAACATTGTGATGACAGGGGTGAGCGAGTATTGTGATGACTAGTGATGGAACATTGTGATATATGTGGTGAGAGAGCATTTTGATGAGAAGTGCATGGAGCATTGTGATGACAAGTTTTAAGGAGCATAGCGATGAAAAGGATGTGGAGCATTGTGAAGAAAAGAGCATAGCACATTGTCATGACATGTGTCATGGAGCATTGTGCTGACAAGTGCATGGAGCATTTTAATGACAAGTGTCATGGAGCATTGTGCTGACAAAGGGATGGAGCATTGTGATGACAAGGGACACAGAGCATTGTGATGAAAAATTCATGGAGCATTGGGGTGACAAAGATCACAGAGCCTTGTGTGACGAGGGCATGGACCATTGTGATGGAAAGGTCATGAATCATGGTGATGACTGGAGTCAAGGAGCACAGTGATGAGAGGGGTCATGGAGCATTGTAATGACAGGGTCATGGAGCTATTTGAATGAATGTGTCATGGAATATTTTGATGACAGGGGTTATGGAACATTGTGATGTCAGAAGTCATGGAGCATTGTGATGATAAGGGCATGGAGCAATATGATAACAGGGGCATGTAACATAGGTGTGACAAGTTTCATGGATTATTGTGATGACAGTGGGCATTTAGCATTGAGATGACAAGGGCATGGAACATTGTGGTGACAAAGCTCACAGAGCCTTGTGTGACGAGGGCTTGGACCATTTTGAGGACAAATGTCATGAAGCATTGTGATGACTGGAGACAGGGAGCATTGTGATGACAGGTGTCTTGGAGCATTGTGATGACAAGGGCATGGAGCATTGTGATGACAGGGGCATGGAACATTGGTCTGACAGGTTTCATGGATTATTGTGATGACAGTGGGCATGGCGCATTGTGATGACAAGGGCATGGAACATTGTGATGACAAGGTCATGGAGTATTGTGAAGACAGGTTTCAGGGATCATTGTGATGACATATGTCATTGTCCATTGTGATGAAAATGGCATGGAGCATTGTGATACCAAGTGTCATTGAGGATTGTGATGACAAAGGTACCGGAGCATTTTGATGACAAGGGCTTGGATCATTGCGATGACAAGGTTCATGGAGCATTGTGATGACAAGGGCATGGAGCATTCTGATGAAAAGGTGCATGGAGCATTGAGATTACAGGGGTTTTGAAGCAATGTGATTACAAGGGCATGGAGAATTGTGATGAGAAGGCAATGGAGGATTCTGATGACATTCGTCATGGAGCTTTGTGATGACAAGGACATGGAGCATTGTGATTACAGGGGTCTTGGAGCATTGTGATGAAAAGGGAATGGATCATTGTGATGAAAAATGCATGGAGCCTTGTCATGACAGAGTTCAAGGAGCATACTGATGACAACTGTCAGGGAGCATTGTGATGATAAGTGTATTGAGCATTGTGATGACAAAGATCATGGAGCATTGTGATGAGAAGACCATGGATAATTGTGACGACCAGCGTCATGGGGCATTGTGATGACAAGTGTTATGGAACATTGTGATCAGAAGGGTTTGGTGCATTGTGATGACAGAGGTCATTGAGCATTTTGATTTCATTGTGATGACAAGAGCATGAAATATTATGGTGATGGGCACGGTGCATTGTGATGACAGGGTTCATGGAGCATTGAAATGAATAGGGGCATGGAGAATTGTCATTACAGGGGTTTTGGAGCATTGTGATGACAAGGGCATGGAGCATTGTGAACACAAGGCCCTGGAATATTGTGATGGCAGGGGTAATGGAGCATTGTTATGACACGTGTAATGGAGCATTGTGATGACAAGGGCATGGAGCAATGTCATGAGAGTTTTAATTGAGCATTGTGATGACAATGGCATGGAGCTTTGTGATGCCAAGGGTCATGGAGCTTTGTGATGACAAATACCATGGGACATTTTGATGACAAGGGCGTGGTGCATTGTGATGAGAAGGGCAGGGAGCATTGTGATGACAGGGTCATGGAGCAATGTGAATAAAAGGGTCATGGAATATTTTGATGCCAGGGGATATGGAACATTGTGACATCAGGGGTCATGGAGCATTGTGATGATAAGAGCATGTAGCACTGTTATGACAGCTGTCATGGAACATTGTGATGACAGGGTTGAGCGAGTATTGTGATGACTAGTGATGGAACATTGTGATATATGTGTTGAGAGAATATTTTAGGAGAAGTGCATGCAGCATTGTGATGACAAGTTTTATGGAGCATAACGATGAAAAGGATGTGGAGCATTGCGAAGAAAAGAGCATGGCACATTGTGATGACATGTGTCATGGGGCATTGTGCTGACAAGCACATGGAGCATTTTATTGACAAGTGTCATGGAGCATTGTGCTGACAAAGGCATGGAGCATTGGGATGACAAGGGACACAGAGCATTGTGATGAAAATTTCATGGAGCATTGTGGTGACAAAGATCCCAGAGCCTTGTGTGACGAGGGCATGGACCATTGTGAGGACAAAGGTCATGAAGCATTGTGATGACTGGAGTTACGGAGCACTGTGATAACAGGGGTCATGGAGCATTGTGATGAGAAAGGTCATGAATCATTGTAATGACTGGAGTCACGGTGCATTGTTATGATATGGGTCATGGAGCATTGTGATGACAAGGGCATGGAGCAATGTGATGACAGGGGAATGGAACATTGGTTTGACATGTTTCATGGATTATTGAGATGAAAGTGGGCATGGCGCATTGTGATGACAAGGTCATGGATCATTGTGATGCCAAGGTCATTGTGTATTGTGAAGACAGGTGTCAGGGAGCATTTGATGACATATGTCATTGTGCATTGTGATGACAATGGCATGGATCATTGTGATGCCAAGGGTCATGGATCTTTCTGATTACAAATGTCATGGGGCATTTTGATGACAAGGGCGTGGTGCATTGTGATGAGAAATGCAGGGAGCATTGTGATGACATGGTCATGGAGGAATTTGAAAAAAAGCGTCATGGAATATTTTGATGACAGGGGTTATGGAACATTGTGATGTCAGGGGTCATGTATCATTGTGATGAAATGGGTCATGGAGCATTTTGTGACAGGGTTTATGGAACATTGTGATGTCAGGAGTCATGGAGCATTGTGATGATAAGGGCATGTGGCACTGTGATGACAGTGGTCATGGAATATTGTGATGACAGGCGTGAGCTAGTATTGTGATGACTAGTGATGGAACATTTTGATATATGTGGTGAGAGAGCATTTTGATGAGAAGAGCAAGGAGCATTCTGATGACAAGTTTTAAGGTGCATAGCGATGAAAAGGATGTGGAGCATTGTGATGAAAAGAGCATGGCACATTGTGATAACATGTGTCATGGAGCATTGTGCTGACAAGTGCATGGAGCATTTTGATGACAAGTGTCATGGAGCATTGTGCTGACAAAGGCATGGAGCATTGTGATGACAAGGGACACAGAGCATTGTGATGAAAATTTCATTGAACATTGTGGTGACAAAGATCACAGAGCCTTGTGTGACGAGGGCATGGACCAATGTGAGGACAAAGGTCATGAAGCATTGTGATGACTGGAGTCACGGAGCACTGTGATAACAGGGGTCATGGAGCATTGTGATGACAAGGGCATGGAGCAATATGATGACAGGGGCATGTAACATTGGTCTGACAAGTTTCATGGATTATTGTGATGACAGTGGGCATGGAGCATTGAGATGACAAGGGCATGGAGCATTGTGGTGACAAAGGTCACAGAGCCATGTGTGATGAGGTTATGGACCATTGTGAGGACAAAGGTCATGAAGCATTGTGATGACTGGAGTCACGTAGCATTGTGATGACAGGGGTCATGGAGCATTGTGATGACAAGGGCATGGAGCATTGTGATGACAGGGGCATGGAACATTGGTCTGACATGTTTCATGGATTATTGTGATGACAGTGGGCATGGCGCATTGTGATGACAAGGGCATGGAACATTGTGATGACAAGGTCATGGAGTATTGTGAAGACAGTTGTCAGGGAGCATTGAGATGACATACGTCATTGTCCATTGTGATGACAATGGCATGGAGCATTGTGATACCAAGGGTAAAGGAGGATTGTGATGACAAATGTAAAGGAGCATTTTGATGAAAAGCGCTTGGAACATTGCGATGACAAGGGTCATGGAGCATTGTGATGAGTAGGGCATGGAGGATTCTGATGAATAGGTGCATGGAGCATTGAGATTATAGGGGTTTTGAAACAATGTGAAGACAAGGGCAAGGAGCATTGTGATGAGAAGGCAATGGAGCATTCTGATGACATGCTTCATGGAGCTTTGTGATGACAAGGACATGGAGCATTGTGATTACAGGGGTCTTGGAGCATTGTGATGACAAATGTCATGGGGCATTTTGATGACAAGGCCGCGGTGCATTGTGATGAGAAGGGCAGGGAGCATTGTGATGACAGGGTCATGGAGCAATTTGAATAAAAGTGTCATGGAGTATTTTGATGACCGGGGTTATGGAACATTGTGATGTCAGGGGTCATGAAGCATTTTGATGAAATGGGTCAGGGAGCATTTTGTGACAGGGGTTATGGAACACTGTGATGTCAGGGGTCATGGAGCATTGTGATGATAAGGGCATGGAGCATTCTGATGATAAGGGCATGGAGCAATGTGATGAGAGGGGCATGGAACACAGGACTGAAAAGTTTCATGGATAATTGTGATGACAGAGGGCATGGAGCATTGAGATGACAAGGGAATGGAACATATTTGTGACCAAGGTCACAGAGCCTTGAGTGACGAGGGCATGGACCATTGTGAGGACAAAGGTCATGAATCAATGTGATGACTGGAGTCACGGAGCATTGTGATGACAGGGGTCATGGAGCATTGTGATGACAAGGGCATGGAGCATTCTGATGAAAAGTTTCATGAAGCATTGAGATTACAGGCCTTTTGAAGCAATGTGATTACAAGGGCATGGAGAATTGTGATGAGAAGACAATGGAGCATTCTGATGACATGCGTCATGGAGCTTTGTGATGACAAGGACATGGAGCATTGTGATTACAGGGGTCTGGGAGCATTGTGATGAAAAGGGAATGGGTCATTGTGATGAAAAATGCATGACAGGCTTCAAGGAGCATACTGATGACAACTGTCAGGGAGCATTGTGATGATAAGTTTATTGAGCATTGTGATGACAAAGAACATGGAGCATTGTGATGAGAAGACCATGGATAATTGTGATGACCAGCCTCATGGTGCATTGTGATGACAAGAGTTATGGAACATTGTGATCAGAAGGGTTTGGAGCATTGTGATGACAGAGGTCATTGAGCATTTTGATTTCAGTGTGATGACAACAGCATGAAATATTATGGTGATGGGCATGGTGAATTGTGATGACAGAGTTCATGGAGCATTGAGATGAAAAGGGGCATGGAGCACTGTGATTACAGGGGTGTTGGAGCATTGTGATGACAAGGGCATGGATAATTGTCATTACAGTGGTCATGGAATATTGTGATGACAGGGGTGAGGGAGTACTGTGAAGACTAGTGATGGAACATTGTGATATCAGTAGTGAGAAGGCATTTTGAGGAGAAGTGCATGGAGCATTGTGATGACAAGGTTTATGGAGAATTTTGATGACAAGGATGTGGAACATTGTGATGACAAGTGCATGGTGCATTGTGATGACATGGGTTATGGAGCATTGTGCTGACACGCGCATCGAGCATTGTGATGACAAGGGTCATGGAGCATTGTGCTGAGAAAGGCATGGAGCTTTGTGATGACAAGGGTCACAGAGCATTGTGATAAAAATTTCATGGAGCATTGTGGTGACAAAGGTCACAGAGCTTTGTGTGACGAGGTCATGGACCATTGTGATGACAAATGTCATGAAGCATTGTGATGACTGGAGTCACGGAGCATTGTGATAACAGGGGTCTTGGAGCATTGTGATGAAAACTGAATAGTTCATTGTGATGAAAAAGGCATGAAGCCTTGTCATGACAGTGTTCAAGGAGCATACTCATGACAAGTGTCAGCGAGCATTGTGATGCCAAGTGTATTGAGCATTTTGGTGACAAAGGTCATGGAGCATTGTGATGAGAAGACCTTGCATAATTGTGATGACGAACGTCATGGGGCATGTGATGACAAGTGTTATGGAACATTGTGATCAGAAGGTTTTGGAGCATTGTGATGACAGAGGACATCTAGCATTTTGATTTCATTGTGATGACAATAGCATGAAATATTATGGTGTTGGGCATGGTGCATTGTGATGACAGTGTTCATGGAGCATTGAGATGAAGAGTGGCATGGAGAATTGTGATTACAGTGGTCTTGGAGCATTGTGATGACAAGGGTCATGGAGCCTTGTGATGAAAAGGCCGTGGAACATTGTGATGGCAGGGGTCATGGAGCATTGTTATGACAGGTGTAATGGAGCATTGTGATGACAAGGGCAATGAGCAATGTGATGAAAAGGGTCATGGAGCATTGTGATGACAAATGTAAGGGGGCATTTTGATGACAAGGGCGTGGTGCATTTTGTTGAGAAGGGCAGGGAGCATTGTGATTGCAGGGTCATGGAGCAATTTGAATAAAAGTGTCATGGAATATTTTGAAGACAGGGGTTATGGAATATTTTGATGTCAGTGGTCATGAAGCATTGTGATGACAAGGGTCACAGAGCATTGGGATAATAATTTCATGAGGAATTGTGTTGACAAAGGTCACAGAGCTTTGTGTGACGTGGTCATGGACCACTGTGATGACAAGGGCATGGAGCAATGTGATGAGAGATTTCATTGAGCATTGTGATGACAATGGCATGGAACACTGTGATGCCAAGTGTTATGGAGATTTGTGATGACAAATGTCAAGGGGCATTTTGATGACAAGGGAGTGTTGCATTGTGATGAGAAGGGCAGGGAGCATTGGGATGACAGGGTCATGGAGCAATTTGAATAAAGGTGTCATGGAATATTTTGATGACAGTGGTTATGGAACATTGTGATGTCTGGGGTCATGAAGCATTGTGATGAAATGGGTCATGGAGCATTGTGTGACAGGGGTTATGGAACATTGTGATGTCAGGGGTCATGGATCATTTTGATGTTAAGGGCATGTAGCACTGTGATGACAGTGGTCCTGGAACATTGTGATGACAGGGGTGAGCGAGTATTGTGATTACTAGTGATTGAACATTGTGATATATGTGGTGAGAGAGCACTTTGATGAGAAGTGCATAGAGCATTGTGATGACAAGTTTTATGGAGCACAGCGATGAAAAGGATGTGGAGCACTGTGATGAAAAGAGCATGGCATATTGTGATGAATGTGTCATGGAGCATTGTGCTGACAAGCGCATGGAGCATTTTGATGACAAGTGTTATGGAGCATTGTGCTGATAAAGGCATGGAGCATTGTGATGACAAGGGACACAGAGCCTTGTGATGAAAATTTCATGGAGCATTGTGGTGACAAAGATCACAGAGCCTTGTGTGACGAGGGCATGGACCATTGTGAGGACACAGGTCATGAATCAATGTGAAGACTGGAGTCACGGAGCATTGTGATGACAGGGGTCCTGGAGCATTGTAATGACAAGGACATGGAGCAATGTGATGACAGGGGCATGGAACATTGGTCTGACAAGTTTCATGGATTATTGTGATGACATTGGGCATGGAGCATTGAGATGACAAGGGCATGGAGCAATGTGGTGACAAAGGTCACAGAGCCTTGTGTGACGAGGGCATGGACCATTGTGAGGACAAAGCTCATGAAGCAATGTGATGACTGGAGTCATGGAGCATTGTGATGACAAGGGCATGGAGCATTCTGATGAATATTTGCATGGAGCATTGAAATTACATGGCTTTTGAAGCAATGTGATGACAAGGGCATGGAGCATTGTGATGAGAAGGCAATGGAGCCTTATGATGACATGCGTCATGGAACTTTGTGATGACAAGGACATGGAGCATTGTGATTACAGGGTTCTTGGAGCATTGTGATGATAAGGGCATGTAGCACTGTGATGACAGTGGTCATGGATTATTGTGATGACAGGGGTGAGCGAGTATTGTGATGACTAGTGATTGAACATTGTGATATATGTGGTGAGAGAGCATTTTGATGAGAAGTGCATGGAGCATTGTGATGACAAGTTTTGTTTTGTTTTGTTTTGTTTTTTTTTTTGCAGTACGCGGGCCTCTCACTATTGTGGCCTCTCCCGATGTGGAGCACAGGCTCCGGATGCGAAGGCTCAGCGGCCATGGCTCACGGGCCCAGCTGCTCCACGGCATGTGGGATCTTCCCAGACCAGGGCACGAACCCGTGTCCCCTGCATCGGCAGGCGGACTCCCAACCACTGCGCCACCAGGGAAGCCCATGATGACAAGTTTTATGGAGCATCACGATGAAAAGGATGTGAAGCATTGGCCTGAAAAGCGCATGGAGCATTTTGATGACGAGTGTCATGGAGCATTAGGCTGACAAACGCATGGAGCATTGTGATGACAAGGGACACAGAGCCTTGTGATGAAAATTTCATGGAGCATTGTGGTGACAAAGATCACAGAGCCTTGTGTGACGAGGGCATGGACCACTGTGATGAGAAAGGTCATGAATCATTGTGATGACTGGACTCACGGAGCACTGTGATGACAAGGGTCATGGAGCATTGTGATGACAAGGGCATGGAGCAATATGATGACAGGGGCATGGAACATTGGTCTGAAAAGTTTCATGGATTATTGTGATGACAGTGGGCATGGAGCATTGAGATGACAAGGGCATGGAGCATTGTTGTGACAAAGGTCACAGAGCCTTGTTTGACGAGGGCATGGACCATTGTGAGGACAAAGGTCATGAAGCATTGTGAGGACTGGAGTCACGGAGCATTGTGATGACAGGGGTCATGGAGCATTGTGATGACAAGGGCATGGAGCATTTTGATGACAGGGGCATGGAACATTGGTTTGACATGTTTCATGGATTATTGTGATGACAGTGGGCATGGCGCATTGTAATGACAAGGGAATGGAACGTTGTGAGGACAAGGTCATTGAGTATTGTGAAGAGAGGTGTCAGGGAGCATTGTGATGGCATATGTCATTGACCATTGTGATGACCTTGGCATGGAGCATTGTGATACCAACTGTCATGGAGGATTGTGATGACATATGTAATGGAGCATTTTGATGACAAGGGCTTGGAACATTGCGATGACAAGGGTCATGGAGCATTTTGATGACAAGGGCATGGAGCATTCTGATGAAAATGTGCATGGAGCATTGAGATTACAGGTGTTTTCAAGCAATGTGATTACAAAGGCATGGAGCATTGTGATGAGAAGGCAATAGAGCATTCTGATGACATGCGTCATGGAGCTTTGTGATGACAAGGACATGGTGCATTGTGATTACAAAGGTCCTGGAGCATTCTGATGAAAAGAGAATGGATCATTGTGATGAAAAATGCATGGAGCCTTGTCATGACAGGGTTCAAGGAGCATACTGATGACAACTGTCAGGGAGCATTGTGATGATAAGTGTATTGAGCATTGTGATGAAAAAGATCATGGAGCATTGAGATGAGAAGACAATGGATAATTGTGATGACCAGCGTCATGGGGCATTGTGATGACAAGTGTTATGGAACATTGTGATCAGAAGGGTTTGGTGCATTGTGATGACAGAGGTCATTGAGCATTTTGATTTCATTGTGATGACAATAGCATGAAATATTATGGTTGTAGTCACAGTGCATTGTGATGACAGGGTTCATGGAGCATTGAGATGAAAAGGGGCTTGGAGCATTGTGATTACAGGGGTGTTGGAGCATTGTGATGACAAGGCCATGGAGCAATGTGATGAGTTTTAATTGAGCATTGTGATGACAATGGCATGGAGCATTGTGATGCCAAGAGTAATGGAGCTTTGTGATGACAAATATCATGGGACATTTTGATGTCAAGGGCGTGGTGCATTGTGAAGAGAAGGGCAGGGAGCATTGTCATGACAGGGTCATGGTGCAATTTGAATAAAATGGTCATGGAATATTTTGTTGACAGGTGTTATGGAACATTATGATGTCAGGGGTCATGAAACATTGTGATGAAATGGGTCATGGAGCATTTTGTGACAGGGGTTATGGAACATTGTGATGTCAGGGGTCATGGAGCCTTGTGATGATAAGGGCATGTAGCACTGTTATGACAGTGGTCATGGAACATTGTGATGACAGGGGTGAGCGAGTATTGTGATGACTAGTGATGGACCATTGTGATATATGTGGTGAGAGAATATTTTGATGAGAAGTGCATGGAGCATTGTGATGACAAGTTTTATGGAGCATAGCGATGAAAAGGATGTGGAGCATTGTGAAGAAAAGAGCATGGCACACTGTGATGACATGTGTCATGGAGCATTGTGCTGACAAGCGCAAGGAGCATTTTGATGACAAGTGTCATGGAGCGTTGTGCTGACAAAGGCATGGAGCATTGTGATGACAAGGGACACAGAGCATTGTGATGAAAATTTCATGGAGCATTGTGGCGACAAAGATCACAGAGCCTTGTGTGACGAGGGCATGGACCATTGTGATGAGAAAGGTCATGAATCATTGTGATGACTGGAGTCACGGTGCATTGTGATGACAGGGGTCATGGAGCATTGTGATGACAAGGGAATGGAGCAATGTGATGACAGGGGCATGGAACTTTGGTCTGACATGTTTCATGGATTATTCAGATGAAAGTGCGCATGGCGCATTGTGATGACAAGGGTATGGAACATTGATATGACAAGGTCATGGAGTATTGTGAAGACAGGTGTCAGGGTGCATTGTGATGATATATGTCATTGTGCATTGTGATGACAATGGCATGGATCATCGTGATGCCAAGGTTCATGGATCTTTGTGATTACAAATGTCATGGGGCATTTTAATGACAAGGGCGTGGTGCATTGTGATGAGAAAGGCAGGGAGCATTGTGATGACATGGTCATGGAGCAATTTGAATAAAAGCGTCATGGAATATTTTGATGACAGGGGTTATGGAACATTGTGATGTCAGGGGTCATGGAGCATTGTGAAGATAAGGGCATGTAGCACTGTGATGACAGTGGTCATGGAACATTGTGATGACAGGGGTGAGCTATTATTGTGATGACTAGTGATGGAACATTGTGATATATGTTGTGAGAGAGCATTTTGATGAGAAGTGCATGGAGCACTGTGATGACAAATTTTATGGAGCATAGCGATGAAAATGATGTGGAGCATTTTGAGGAAAAGAGCATGGCACATTGTGATGACATGTGTCATGGAGCATTGTGCTGACAAGCGCATGGAGCATTTTGATGACAAGTGTCATGGAGCATTGTGCTGACAAAGGTATGGAGCATTGTGATGGCAAGGAACACAGAGCATTGTGATGAAAATTTCATGGAGCATTGTTGTGACAAAGATCACAGAGCCTTGTGTGACGAGGGCATTGACCATTGTGATGAGAAAGGTCATGAATCATTGTGATGACTGGAGTCACGGAGCACTGTGATGACAGGGGTCATGGAGCATTGTGATGACAGGGTCATGGAGCAATATGATGACAGGGGAATGGAACATTGGTCTGACAAGTTTCATGGATTATTGTGATGACACTGGGCATGGAGCATTGTGATGACAAGTGCATGGAGAATGTGATTACAAGAGCATGTAACATTGTGATTTTAAGTGTCATGGAGCATTGTGATGGCAAGACGGTGGAGCATTGTGATGAGAAGACCATGGATAATTGTGATGACGAGCGTCATGGAGAACTGTAATGACAAGGGGCCTGGAGGATTGTGATGACAGGGGTCATGGAGAATTGTGATGACAAGTTTCATGGAGCATTTTGATGACAATCTTGTGGAGTATTGTGATGACAATGGCGTGGAGCATTGTGATGAAAAGGGCATGGAGCATTGCGATGAAAAAGGCATACAGCCTTTTCATGACAGGGTTCGAGAAGCATTCTGACGACAAATGTCAGGGAGCATTGTGATGACAAGTGTATTGAGCATTGTGATGACAAAGGTCATGGAGCATTGTGATGACAAGGGCATGGAGTATTGTGATGACAGGCATCATGGAGCGTTGTGATGACAAATGTTATGGAACAATGTGATCACAAGGGTTTGGAGCACTGTGAAGACAGAGGTCATGGATCATTTTGATATCAAGGAGCATGGAGCATAGTGATGACAGGGGTCATGGAGCATTGTGATGAGAAGATCATGGAGCATTGAGCTGAAAATGTTCATGGAGTATTCTGATGAAAGGGGTCATGGAGCATTGTGATGACAAGGTCCTGGAGCATTGTGATGAGAAGACCATGGAGCCTTGTGATGAGAAGTCTCATGGAGCATTCTGATGAAAAGGGGCATGGAGCATTGTGAGAGATATCTAAGGAGCATTCTGATGACATTCGTCATGGAGCTATGTGATGACCAGGGCATGGAGCATTGTGATTACAGGGCTCTTGGAGCATTGTGATGAAAAAGGCATGGATCATTATCATGAAAAAGGCATGGAGCCTTGTCATGACAGGGTTCAAGGAGCGTACTGACGACAAGTGTCAGGGAGCACTGTGATGAGAAGTGTATTGAGCATTGTGATGACAAAGGTCATGGAACATTGTGATGAGAAGTGCATGGATAATTGTGATGACGAGCCTCATGGGGCGTTGTGATGACAAGTGTTATGGAGCATTGTGATCACAAGGGTTGGGAACATTGTGATGATAGAGGTCATGGAGCATTTTGATTTCATTGGGATGACAATAGCATGAAGCATTATGATGATGGGCATGGTTCGTTGTGATGACAGGGTTCATGGAGCATTCAGATGAAAAGGGTTATGGAGCATTGTGATTACTCGGGTCATGGAGCCTTGTGATGACAAGGCCGTGTAACATTGTGATGACAGGATTGAGGGAGTATTGTGATGACTAGTGATGGAAAATTGTGATTTAAGTGGTGAGAGAGCATTTTGATTCGAAGTGCATGGAGCTTTGTGATGACATTGTTTATGGTGCATTGTGATGACAAGTTTGGGGAGGATTGTGATGAAAAGTGCATGGCGCACTGTGATGACATGGGTCATGGAGCATTGTGCTGACAAGCGCATGGAGCATTGTGATGAAAAAGATCATGGAGCATTGTGCTGACAAAGGCATGGAGCATTGTGATGACAAGGCTCAGAGAGCATTGGGATGAAAAGTTCATGGAGCATTGTGGTTACAAAGTTCACAGAGCCTTGTGATGACGAGGGCATGGACCATTGTGATGACAAAGGTCATGAAGCACTGTGATGACTGGAGTCACAGAGCATTGTGATGACAAGGGAATGGAGCATTGTGATGACAGGGGTTGGAGCATTGGTCTGAAAAGTTTCATGGATTACTGTGATGAGAGTCGGCATGGTGCATTGTGAAGACAAGGGCATGGAGCATTTTGATGACAAGGTCATGGAGTATTGTTAAGACAAGTGTCAGTGTGCATTGTGATGGCATATGTCATGTTCCATTGTGATGACAATGGCATGGAGAATTGTGATGCCAATTGTCATGGAGGATTGTGAAGACAAAGGTAATTGAGCATTGTGATGAAAAGGGCTTGGTGCATTGTGATGACAATGGCCATGGAGGATTGTGATGAAAAGGGCATGGAGCATTGTGATGACAAGGGCTTTTGAGAATTTTGATGACAAGTTCGTGAAGCACTGTGATGAAAAGCACCTGGAGCTTGCTATGACAGGGGTCATGGAGTATTGCGATGACAAGTGCATGGAGAATGTGATTACAAGAGCATGTAACATTGTGATTTGAAGTGTCATGGAGCATTGTGATGGCAAGACGGTGGAGCATTGTGATGAGAAGACCATGGATAATTGTGATGACGAGCGTCATGGAGAACTGTAATGACAAGGGGCATGGAGCATTGTGATGACAGGTGTCTCGGAGCATTGTGATGACAGGGATCATGGAGCATTGTGATGAAAAGGGTCATGGAGCTCTGATGACAAGCTTGTGGAGTATTGTGATGACAATGGCATGGAGCACAGTGATGAAAAGGGCATGGAGCATTGTGTTGAAAAAGGCATAGAGCCTTTTCATGACAGGTTTCGAGCAGCATTCTGACGTCAAGACTCAGGGAGCATTGTGATGACAAGTGTATTGAGCATTGTGATGACAAAGGTCATGGAGCATTGTGCTGAAAAGGGCATGGAGTATTGTGATGACAGGCATCATGGAGCGTTGTGATGACAAGTGTTATGGAACAATGTGATCACAAGGGTTTGGAGCACTGTGATGACAGAGGTCATGGATCATTTTGATATCAAGGAGCATGGAGCATTGTGATGACAGGGGTCATGGAGCATTGTAATGAGAAGATCATGGAGCATTGAGCTGAAAATGTTCATGGAGTATTCTGATGAAATGGGTCATGGAGCATTGTGATGACAAGGTCCTGGAGCACTCTGATGAGAAGACCATGGAGCCTTGTGTTGAGAAGTCTCATGGAGCATTCTGATGAAAAGGGGCATGGAGCATTGTGATTACAGGGGTCTTGGAGCATTGTTATTACAAGGGCATGGAGCATTGTGAGAGATGTCCAAGGAGAATTCTGATGACATGTGTCATGGAGCTATGTGATGACCAGGGCAAGGAGCATTGTGATTACAGGGGTCTTGGAGCATTGTGATGAAAAAGGCATGGATCATTGTAATGAAAAAGGCATGGAGCCTTGTCATGACAGTGGTCAAGGAGCATACTGATGGCACGAGTCAGGGAGCATTGTGATGACAAGTGTATTGAGCATTGTGATGACAAAGGTCATGGAACATTGTGATGAGAAGACCATGGATAATTGTGAAGACGAGCGTCATGGGGCGTTGTGATGACAAGTGTTATGGAACATTGTGATCACAAGGGTTTGGAGCATTGTGATGACAGAGGTCATGGAGCATTTTGATTTCATTGTGATGACAATAGCATGAAGCATTATGATGATGGGCATGGTGCAGTGTGATGACAGGGTTCATGGATCATTGAGATGAAAAGGGACATGGAGCATTGTGATTACAGTTGTCATGGAGCATTGTGATGGCAAGGGCATGGAGCATTGTGAATGAGAAGGCCATGGAGGATTCTGATGACATGCGTCATGGAGCTTTGTGATGACAAGGGCATGGAGCATTTGTCTGAAAATTTTCATGGATTATTGTGATGAGAGTGGGCATGGAGCATTGTGATGAAAAGGACACGGAACACTGTGATACATGGGTCATGGAGGATTGTAATGACAAGGTCATGGAGCATTGTGATGAGAAGGGCATCGAGCATTGTGATGGCAAACGTCATGGAGCTTTGCGATGACAAGGGCATGGAGCAATGTGATGAGAGGCTTCATGAAGCACTGTGATGACAATGGCATGGAGCATTGTGATGCCAAGGGTCATGGAGCTTTGTGATGACAAAGGTCATGGAGCATTTTGATGACAAGTGAGTGGTGCATTCTGAATATAATGGCATGTAGCATTGTGATGATAGGGGTCATGGAACATTGTGATGAGAGTGGAGAGGGAGTATTGTGATGACTAGTGATGGAACATTGTGATATCAGTGGTGAGAGAGCATTTTCATGAGAAGTGCATGGAGCATTGTGATGCCAAGGGTCACAGAGCATTGTGATGAAATGTTCATGGAGCATTGTGGTGACAAAGGTCACAGAGACTTGTGATGATGAGGGCATGGACCATTCTGATGACAAAGTCTTGAAGCATTGTGATGACTGGAGACACGGAGCATTGTGATGACAGGTGTCATGGAGCATTGTGATGACATGCGTCATGGAGCTTTGTGATGACAAGGGCATGGAGCATTTGTCTGAAAAATTTCATGGATTATTGTGATGACAGTGGGCATTGCACATTGTGCTGACAAGGGCATGGAGCACTGTGAAGAAAATGTTATGGAGTATTGTGAAGTCAGGTGTCAGGGACCATTGTGATGACATATGTCATGGTGCATTGTGATGACAACGGCATGGAGCATTGTGATGACAAGTGTCATGGATGATTGTGATGACAAATGTAATGGAGCATTTTGATGACAATGGTCATGGATCATTGTGATGAAAAGGGCATGGAGCATTGTGATGACAAGGGCTTTTGAGAATTTTGATGACAAGTTCGTGAAGCACTCTGATGAATAGCACATGGAGCTTGCTATGACAGGGGCCATGGAGCATTGCGATGACAAATTCATGGAGAATGTGATTACAAGAGCATGTAACACTGTGATTTGAAGTGTCATGGAGCATTGTGATGGAAAGACGGTGGAGCATTGTGATGAGAAGACCATGGATAATTGTGATGACGAGCGTCATGGAGAACTGTAATGACAAGGGGCCTGGAGCATTGTCATGACAGGGGTCATAGAGAATTGTGATGACAAGTGTCATGGAGCATTCTGATGACAAGCTTGTGGAGTATTGTGATGACAATGGCGTGGAGCATTGTGATGAAAAGGGCATGGAGCATTGTGAAGAAAAACGCATACACCCTCTTCATGACAGTTTTCGAGAAGCATTTTGATGACAAGTGTCAGGGAGCATTGTGATGACAAGTGTATTGAGCATTGTGATGACAAAGGTCATGGAGCATTGTGATGACAAGGGCATGGAGTATTGTGATGACAGGCATCATGGAGCGTTGTGATGACAAGTGTTATGGAACAATGTGATCACAAGTGTTTGGAGCACTGTGATGACAGAGGTCATGGATCATTTTGATATCAAGGAGCATGGAGCATTGTGATGACAGGGGTCATGGAGCATTGTAACGAGAAGATCATGGCGCATTGGGCTGAAAATGTTCATGGAGTATTCTGATGAAATGGGTCATGGAGCATTGTGATGACAAGGTCCTGGATCACTCTGATGAGAAGACCAGGGAGCCTTGTGATGAGAAGTCTCATGGAGCATTCTGATGAAAAGGGGCATGGAGCATTGTGATTACAGGTGTCTTGGAGCCTTGTGATTACAAGGGCATGGAGCATTGTGAGAGATGTCCAAGGAGCATTCTGATGTCATGTGTCTTGGAGATTTGTGATGACCAGGGCAAGGAGCATTGTGATTACAGGGGTCTTGGAGCATTGTGATGAAAAAGGCATGGATCATTGTAATGAAAAATGCATGGAGCCTTGTCATGACAGGGTTCAAGGAGCATACTGATGGCAAGAGTCAGGGAGCATTGTGATGACAAGTGTATTGAGCATTGTGATGACAAAGGTCATGGAACATTGTGATGAGAAGTGCATGGATAATTGTGATGACGAGCCTCATGCGGCATTGTGATGACAAGTGTTGTGGAGCATTGTGATCACAAGGGTTGGGAGCATTGTGATGACAGAGGTCATTGAGCATTTTGATTTCATTGTGATGACAATAGCATGAAGCATTATGATGATGGGCATGGTTCGTTGTGATGACAGGGTTCATGGATCATTGAGATGAAAAGGGGTATGGAGCATTGTGATTACTCGGGTCATGGAGCCTTGTGATGTCAAGGCCGTGTAACATTGTGATGACAGGGGTGAGGGAGTATTGTGATGACTAGTGATGGAAAATAGAGATATCAGTGGTGAGAGAGCATTTTGATTCGAAGTGCATGGAGCTTTGTGATGACAATGTTTATGGAGCTTTGTGATGACAATGTTTATGGAGCATTGTGATGACAAGTTTGGGGAGCCTTGTGATGACAAGTGCATGGCACACTGTGATGACATGGGTCATGGAGCATTGTTCTGACAAGCGCATGGAGCATTGTGATAACAAGGGTCATGGAGCACTGTGCTGACAAAGGCATGGAGCGTTGTTATAACAAGGCTCAGAGAGCACTGGGAAGAAAAGATCATGGAGAATTGTGGTGACAAAGTTCACAGAGCCTTGTGATGACGAGGGCATGGATCATTGTGATGAAAAATGTCATGAAGTATTGTGATGACTGGAGTCACAGAGCATTGTGATGACAAGGGAATGGAGCATTGTGATGACAGCGGCATGGAACATTGGTCTGGCAAGTTTCATGGATTATTGTGATGACAGTCGGCATGGCGCATTGTGATGACAAGGGCATGGAGCATAGTGATGACAAGGTCATGGAGTATTGTGAAGACAGGTGTCAGTGTTCATTGTGATGGCATATGTCATGTTCCATTGTGATGACAATGGCATGGAGAATTGTGATGCCAATTGTCATGGAGGACTGTGACAACAAAGGTAATGGAGCATTGTGATGACAAGGGCTTGGAGCATTGTGATGACAATGGTCATGGAGCATTGTGATGAAAAGGGCATGGAGCATTGTGATTACAAGGGCTTTTGAGAATTTTGATGACAAGTTCGTGAAGCACTGTGATGAAAAGCACATGAGGCTTGCTATGACAGGGGTCATGGAGCATTGCGATGACAAGTGCATGGAGAATGTGATTACAAGAGCATGTAAAATTGTGATTTCAAGGGTCATGGAGCATTGTGATTGCAAGACGGTGGAACATTGTGATTAGAAGACCATGGATAATTGTGATGACGAGCGTCATGGAGAACTGTAATGACAAGGGGCATGGAGAATTGTGATGACAGGTGTCATGGAGCTTTGTGATGACAGGGGTCATGGAGCATTGTGATGACAAGTGTCATGGAGCATTGTGATGAAAAGGGCATGGAGCATTGTGATGAAAATGGCATACAGCCTCTTCATGACAGGTTTCGAGAAGCATTCTGACGACAAGTGTCAGGGAGCATTGTGATGAGAAGTGTATTGAGCGTGATGACAAAGGTCATGGAGCATTGTGATGACAAGGGCATGGAGTATTGTGATGACAGGCATCATGGAGGGTTGTGATGACAAGTGTTATGGAACAATGTGATCACATGTGTTTGGAGCACTGTGATGACAGAGGTCATGGATCATTTTGATATCAAGGAGCATGGAGCATAGTGATGACAAGGGGTCATGGAGCATTGTGATGTGAAGATCATGGAGCATTGAGCTGAAAATGTTCATGGAGTATTCTGATGAAAGGGGTCATGGAGCATTGTGATGACAATGTCCTGGAGCATTGTGATGAGAAGACCATGGAGCCTTGTGATGAGAAGTCTCATGGAGCATTCTGAGGAAAAGGGGCATGGAGCATTGTGAATACAGGGGTCTTGGAGCATTGTGATGAAAAGGGCATGGAGCATTGTGAGAGATGTCTAAGGAGCATTCTGATGACATTCGTCATGGAGCATTGTGATGACCAGGGCATGGAACACTGTGATTACAGGCGTCTTGGAGCATTGTGATGAAAAAGGCATGGATCATTATCATGAAAAAGGCATGGAGCCTTGTCATGACAGGGTTCAAGGAGCATACTGATGACAAGTGTCAGGGAGCATTTTGATGACAAGTGTATTGAGCAATGTGATGACAAAGGTCATGGAACATTGTGATGAGAAGTGCATGTATAATTGTGATGACGAGCCTCATGGGGCGTTTTGATGACAAGTGTTATGGAGCATTGTGATCACAAGGGTTGGGAGCATTGTGATGACAGTGGTCATTGAGCATTTTGATTTCATTGTGATGACAATAGCATGAAGCATTATGATGATGGGCATGGTTCGTTGTGATGACAGGGTTCATGGATCATTGAGATGAAAAGGGGTATGGAGCATTGTGATTACTCGGGTCATGGAGCCTTGTGATGACAAGGCCGTGTAACATTGTGATGACAGGGGTGAGGGAGTATTGTGATGACTAGTGATGGAAAATTGAGATATCAGTGGTGAGAGAGCATTTTGATTCGAAGTGCATGGAGCTTTGTGATGACAATGTTTATGGAGCATTGTGATGACAAGTTTGGGGAGCATTGTGATGACAAGTGCATGGCACACTGTGATGACATTGGTCATGGAGCATTGTTCTGACTAGCGCATGGAGCATTGTGATAACAAGGGTCATGGAGCACTGTGCTGACAAAGGCATGGAGCTTTGTTATGACAAGGCTCAGAGAGCACTGGGATGAAAAGTTCATGGAGCATTGTGGTGACAAAGTTCACAGAGCCTTGTGATGACGAGGGCATGGATCATTGTGATGAAAAATGTCATGAAGGAGACTTCCGGGTAAGATGGCGGAAGAGTAAGACGCGGAGATCACCTTCCTCCTCACGGATACACCAGAAATACAGCTACACGTGGAACAACTCCTACAGAACACCTACTGAACGCTGGCAGAAGACCCCAGACCTCCCAAAAGGCAAGAAACTCCCCACATACCTGGGTAGGGCAAAGCGGAGAGATTCCCGCACAGAGGATCGGTGCCGAGCGGCACTCACCAGCCCGAGAGGCTTGTCTGCTCGCCCGCCGGGGCGGGCGGCGCTGGAAGCTGAGGCTCGGGCTTCGGTCAGAGCGCAGGGAGAGGACTGGGGCTGGCGGCGAGAACTCAGCCTGAAGGGGGCTAGTGTGCCACAGCTGGCCGGGAGGGAGTCCGGGAGAACTCTGGAGCTGCCGAAGAGGCAAGAGACTTGTTCTTCCCTCTTGGTTTCCTGCTGCGCGAGGAGAGGGGATTAAGAGCGCTGCTTAAAGGGGCTCCACAGACGGGCGCGAGTCGCGACTGAAAGCGCGGAGCCCAGTGACGGGCGTGGGACGCTGGGGCTGCTGCTGCCGCCGCCAAGAAGCCCGTGTGCGAGCGCAGGTCACTGTCCACACCGCCCTTCCGGGAGCCTGAGCAGCCCGCCACTGCCGGGGTCCCGGGATCCAGGGGCGGCTTCCCTGGGAGAACGCACGGCGCGCCTCGGGCTGGTGCAACGTCACGCCGACCTCTGCCGCTGCAGGCTCGCCCCGCACTCCGTGCCCCTCCCTCCCGCCCGGCCTGAGTGAGCCAGAGTTCCCGAAGAGGCTGCTCCTTTAACCCTTTCCTGTCTGAGCGAAGAACAGACGCCCTCCGGCGACCTACACGCAGAGGCGGGGCCAAATCCAAAGCTGAGACCCGGGAGCTGTGAGAACAAAGAAGAGAAAGGGAAACCTCTCCCAGCAGCCTCAGAAGCAGCGGATTAAAGCTCCACAATCAACTTGATGTACCCTGCATCTGTGGAATACATGAATAGACAACAAATCATCCCAAATTGAGGAGCCAGGAGTCAGTACTGTGCCTCTGAGGTGGGAGAGCCAACTTCAGGACACTGGTCCACAAGAGACCTCCCAGCTCCACATAATATCAAACGGCGAAAATCTTCCAGAGATCTCCATCTCAACACCAGCACCCAGCTTCACTCAACGACCAGCAAGCTACAGTGCTGGACACCCTATGCCAAACAACTAGCAAGACAGGAACACAACGCCACCCATTAGCAGAGAGGTGGCCTAAAATCATAAAAAGTCTGCAGACACCCCAAAACACACCACCAGACGTGGACCTGCCCACCAGAAAGACAAGATCCAGCCTCATCCACCAGAACACAGGCACTAGTCCCCTCGACCAGGAAACCTACACAACCCACTAAACCAACCTTAGCCACTGGGGACAGACACCAAAAACAACAGGAACTACGAACCTGCAGCCGGCAAAAAGGAGACCCCAAACACAGTAACATAAGCAAAATGAGAAGACAGAAAAACACACAGCAGGAGAAGGAGCAAGATAAAAACCCACCAGACCTAACAAATGAAGAGGTAATAGGCAGTCTATCTGAAAAAGAATTCAGAATAATGATAGTAAAGATGATCCAAAATCTTGGAAATAGAATAGACAAAATGCAAGAAACAGTTAACAAGGACCTAGTAGAACTAAAGATGAATCAAGCATCAATTAAAAACACAATAAATGAAATGAAAAATACTCTAGATGGGATCAATAGCAGAATAACTGAGGCAGAAGAACGGATAAGTGAGGTGGAAGATAAAATAGTGGAAATAACTAATGCAGAGCAAAATAAAGAGAAAAGAATGAAAAGAACAGAGGACAATATCAGAGACCTCTGGGACAACATTAAACGCACCAACATTCGAATTATAGGGGTTCCAGAAGAAGAAGAGAAAAAGAAAGGGACTGAGAAAATATTTGAAGAGATTATAGTTGAAAACTTCCCTAATATGGGAAAGGAAATAGTTAATCAAGTCCAAGAAGCACAGAGAGTCCCATACAGAATAAATCCAAGGAGAAATACGCCAAGACACATATTAATCAAACTGTCAAAAATTAAACACAAAGAAATCATATTAAAAGCAGCAAGGCAAAAACAACAAATAACACACAAGGGAATCCCCATCAGGATAACAGCTGATCTCTCAGCAGAAACTCTACAAGCCAGAAGGGAGTGGCAGGACATAATTAAAGTGATGAAGGAGAGAAACCTGCAACCAAGATTACTCTACCCAGCAAGGATCTCATTCAGATTTGATGGAGAAATTAAAACCTTTACAGACAAGCAAAAGCTGAGAGAGTTCAGCACCACCAAACCAGCTTTACAACAAATGCTAAAGGAACTTCTCTAGGCAAGAAACACAACAGAAGGAAAAGACCTACAATAACGAACCCAAAACAATTAAGAAAATGGGAATAGGAACATACATATCGATAATTACCTTAAATGTAAATGGACTAAACGCTCCCACCAAAAGACACAGATTGGCTGAATGGATACAAAAACAAGACCCATATATATGCTGTCTACAAGAGACCCACTTCAGACCTAGAGACACATACAGACTGAAAGTAAGGGGATGGAAAAAGATATTCCATGCAAATGGAAACCAAAAGAAAGCTGGAGTAGCAATTCTCATATCAGACAAAATAGACTTTAAAATAAAGACTACTAGAAGAGACAAAGAAGGACACTACATAATGATCAAGGGATCGATCCAAGAAGAAGATATAACAATTGTAAATATTTATGCACCCAACATAGGAGCACCTCAATACATAAGGCAAACACTAACAGCCATAAAAGGAGAAATCGACAGTAACACAATCATAGTAGGGGACTTTAACACCCCACTTTCACCAATGGACAGATCATCCAAAATGAAAATAAATAAGGAAACACAAGCTTTAAATGATACATTAAACAAGATGGACTTAATTGATATTTATAGGACATTCCATCCAAAAACAACAGAATACACATTTTTCTCAAGTGCTCATGGAACATTCTCCAGGATAGATCATATCTTGGGTCACAAATCAAGCCTTGGTAAATTTAAGAAAATTGAAATTGTATCAAGTATCTTTTCCGACCACAATGCTATGAGACTAGATATCAATTACAGGAAAAGAGCTATAAAAAATACAAACACATGGAGGCTAAACAATACATTACTTAATAACGAAGTGATCACTGAAGAAATCAAAGAGGAAATAAAAAAATACCTAGAAACAAATGACAATGGAGACACGACGACCCAAAACCTATGGGATGCAGCAAAAGCAGTTCTAAGAGGGAAGTTTATAGCAATACAATCCCACCTTAAGAAACAGGAAATATCTCGACTAAACAACCTAACCTTGCACCTAAAGCAATTAGAGAAAGAAGAACAAAAACATCCCAAAGTTAGCAGAAGGAAAGAAATCATAAAAATCAGATCAGAAATAAATGAAAAAGAAATGAAGGAAACAATAGCAAAGATCAATAAAACTAAAAGCTGGTTCTTTGAGAAGATAAACAAAATTGATAAACCATTAGCCAGACTCATCAAGAAAAAAAGGGAGAAGACTCAAATCAATAGAATTAGAAATGAAAAAGGAGAAGTAACAACTGACACTGCAGAAATACAAAAGATCGTGAGAGATTACTATAAGCAACTCTATGCCAATAAAATGGACAACCTGGAAGAAATGGACAAATTCTTAGAAATGCACAACCTGCCAAGACTGAATCAGGAAGAAATAGAACATATGAACAGACCAATCACAAGCACTGAAATTGAAACTGTGATAAAAAATCTTCCAACAAACAAAAGCCCAGGACCAGATGGCTTCACAGGCGAATTCTATCAAGCATTTAGAGAAGAGCTAACGCCTATCCTTCTCAAACTCTTCCAAAATATAGCAGAGGGAGGAACACTCCCAAACTCATTCTACGAGGCCACCATCACCTTGATACCAAAACCAGACAAGGATGTCACAAAGAAAGAAAACTACAGGCCAATATCACTGATGAACATAGATGCAAAAATCCTCAACAAAATACTAGCAAACAGAATCCAACAGCACATTAAAAGGATCATACACCATGATCAAGTGGGGTTTATCCCAGGAATGCAAGGATTCTTCAATATACGCAAATCAATCAACGTGATACACCATATTAACAAATTGAAGGAGAAAAACCATATGATCATCTCAATAGATGCAGAGAAAGCTTTCGACAAAATTCAACACCCATTCATGATAAAAACCCTGCAGAAAGTAGGCATAGAGGGAACTTTCCTCAACATAATAAAGGCCATATATGACAAACCCACAGCCAGCATCGTCCTCAATGGTGAAAAACTGAAACCATTTCCACTAAGATCAGGAACAAGACAAGGTTGCCCACTCTCACCACTCTTATTCAACATAGTTTTGGAAGTTTTAACCACAGCAATCAGAGAAGAAAAGCAAATAAAAGGAATCCAAATTGGAAAAGAAGAAGTAAAGCTGTCACTGTTTGCAGATGACATGATACTATACATAGAGAATCCTAAAGATGCTACCAGAAAACTACTAGAGCTAATCAATGAATTTGGTAAAGTTGCAGGATACAAAATTAATGCACAGAAATCTCTGGCATTCCTATATACTAATGATGAAAAATCTGAAAGTGAAATCAAGGAAACACTCCCATTTACCATTGCAACAAAAAGAATAAAATATCTAGGAATAAACCTACCTAAGGAGACAAAAGACCTGTATGCAGAAAATTATAAGACACTGATGAAAGAAATTAAAGATGATACAAATAGATGGAGAGATGTACCATGTTCTTGGATTGGAAGAATCAACATTGTGAAAATGACTCTACTACCCAAAGCAATCTACAGATTCAATGCAATCCCTATCAAACTACCACTGGCATTTTTCACAGAACTAGAACAAAAAATTTCACAATTTGTATGGAAACACAAAAGACCCCGAATAGCCAAAGCAATCTTGAGAACGAAAAATGGAGCTGGAGGAATCAGGCTCCCTGACTTCAGACTATACTACAAAGCTGCAGTAATCAAGACAGTATGGTACTGGCACAGAAACAGAAAGATAGATCAATGGAACAGGATAGAAAGCCCAGAGATAAACCCACGGACATATGGTCACCTTATCTTTGATAAAGGAGGCAGGAATGTACAGTGGAGAAAGGACAGTCTCTTCAATAAGTGGTGTTGGGAAAACTGGACAGGGACATGTAAAAGTATGAGATTCGATCACTCCCTAACACCATACACAAAAATAAGCTCAAAATGGATTAAAGACCTAAATGTAAGGCCAGACACTATCAAACTCTTAGAGGACAACATAGGCAGAACACTCTATGACATAAATCACAGCAAGATCCTTTTTGACCCACCTCCTAGAGAAATGGAAATAAAGACAAAAATAAACACATGGGACCTAATGAAACTTAAAAGCTTTTGCACAGCAAAGGAAACCATAAACAAGACCAAAAGACAACCCTCAGAATGGGAGAAAATATTTGCAAATGAAGCAACTGACAAAGGATTAATCTCCAAAATTTATAAGCAGCTCATGCAGCTCAATAACAAAAAAACAAACAACCCAATCCAAAAATGGGCAGAAGACCTAAATAGACATTTCTCCACAGAAGATATACAGACTGCCAACAAACACATGAAAGGATGCTCAACATCTTTACTAATTAGAGAAATGCAAATCAAAACTACAATGAGATATCATCTCACACCAGTCAGAATGGCCATCATCAAAAAATCTAGAAACAATAAATGCTGGAGAGGGTGTGGAAAAAAGGGAACACTATTGCACTGCTGGTGGGAATGTGAATTGGTACAGCCACTATGGAGAACGGTATGGAGGTTCCTTAAAAAACTACAAATAGAACTACCATATGACCCTGCAATCCCACTACTGGGCATATACCCTGAGAAAACCATAATTCAAAAAGAGACATGTACCAAAATGTTCATAGCAGCCCTATTTACAATAGCCCGGAGATGGAAACAACCTAAGTGTCCATCATTGGATGAATGGGTAAAGAAGATGTGGCACATACATACAATGGAATATTACTCAGCCATAAAAAGAAATGAAATTGAACTATTTGTAATGAGGTGGATGGACCTAGAGTCTGTCATACAGAGTGAAGTAAGTCAGAAAGAGAAAGACAAATACTGTATGCTGACACATATATATGGAATTTAAGAAAAAAAAAGGTCATGAAGAACATAGGGGTAAGACAGGAATAAAGACACAGACCTACTAGAGAATGGACTTGAGGATATGGGGAGGGGGAAGGGTAAGCTGTGACAAAGTGAAAGAGCGGCATGGACATATATACACTACCAAACGTAAGGTAGATAGCTAGTGGGAAGCAGCCGCATAGCACAGGGAGATCAGCTCGGTGCTTTGTGACCGCCTGGAGGGGTGGGATAGGGAGGGTTGGAGGGAGACGCAAAAGGGAGGGGATATGGGAACATATGTATACATATAACTGATTAAATTTGTGATAAAGCAAAAAATAAAAAATAAAAAATAAATAAAAAAAAAAAAAAAAAGAGCAGAAAAAAAAAAAAAAAATGTCATGAAGTATTGTGATGACTGGAGTCACAGAGCATTGTGATGACAAGGGAATGGAGCATTGTGATGACAGCGGCATGGAATATCGGTCTGGCCAGTTTCATGGATTATTGTGATGACAGTCGGCATGGCGCATTGTGATGACAAGGGCATGGAGCATAGTGATGACAAGGTCATGGAGTATTGTGAAGACAGGTGTCAGGGTTCATTGTGATGGCATATGTCATGTTCCATTGTGATGACAATGGCATGGAGAATTGTGATGCCAATTGTCATGGAGGATTGTGACAACAAAGGTAATGGAGCATGGTGATGTCAAGGGCTTGGAGCATTGTGATGAAAATGGTCATGGAGCATTGTGATGAAAAGGGCATGGAGCATTGTGATGACAAGGGCTTTTGAGAATATTGATGACAAGATCGTGAAGCACTGTGATGAAAAGCACATGGAGCATGCTATGACAGGGGTCATGGAGCATTGCGATGACAAGTTCATGGGGAATGTGATTACAAGAGCATGTAACATTGTGACTTGAAGTGTTATGGAGCATTGTGATGGCAAGATGGTGGAGCATTGTGATGAGAAGACCATGGATAATTGTGATGACGAGCGTCATGGAGAACTGTAATGACAAGGGGCCCGGAGCATTGTGATGACAGGTGTCATGGAGAATTGTGATGACAAGTGTCATGGAGCATTCTGATGACAAGCTTGTGGAGTATTGTGATGACAATGGCGTGGAGCATTGTGATGAAAAGGGCATGGAGCATTGTGAGAGATGTCTATGGATCATTCTGATGACATTCGTCATGGAGCTTTGTGATGACCAGGGCATGGAACATTGTGATTACAGGGGTCTTGGAGCATTCTGATGAAAAAGGCATGGATCATTACCATGAAAAAGGCATGGAGCCTTGTCATGACAGGGTTCAAGGAGCATACTGATGACAAGTGTCAAGGAGCATTGTGATGACAAGTGTATTGAGCATTGTGATGACAAAGATCATGGAACATTGTGATGAGAAGTGCATGGATAATTGTGATGACGAGCCTCATGGGGCGTTGTGATGACAAGTGTTGTGGAGCATTGTGATCACAAGGGTTGGGAGCATTGTGATGACAGAGGTCATGGAGCATTTTGATTTCATTGTGATGACAATAGCATGAAGCATTATGATGATGGGCATGGTTCGTTGTGATGACAGGGTTCATGGATCATTGAGATGAAAAGGGGTATGGAGCATTGTGATTACTCGGGTCATGGAGCCTTGTGATGTCAAGGCCGTGTAACATTGTGATGACAGGGGTGAGGGAGTATTGTGATGACTAGTGATGGAAAATTGAGATATCAGTGGTGAGAGAGCATTTTGATTCAAAGTGCATGGAGCTTTGTGATGACAATGTTTATGGAGCATTCTGATGACAAGTTTGGGGAGCCTTGTGATGACAAGTGCATGGCACACTGTGATGACATGGGTCATGGAGCATTGTTCTGACAAGCGCATGGAGCATTGTGATAACAAGGGTCATGGAGCATTGTGCTGACAAAGGCATGGAGCGTTGCTATGACAAGGCTCAGAGAGCATTGGGATGAAAAGATCATGGAGAATTGTGGTGACAAAGTTCACAGAGCCTTGTGATGACGAGGGCATGGATCATTGTGATGAAAAATGTCATGAAGTATTGTGATGACTGGAGTCACAGAGCATTGTGATGACAAGGGAATGGAGCATTGTGATGACAGCGGCATGGAACATTGGTCTGGCAAGTTTCATGGATTATTGTGATGACAGTCGGCATGGCGCATTGTGATGACAAGGGCATGGAGCATAGTGATGACAAGGTCATGGAGTATTGTGAAGACAGGTGTCAGGGTTCATTGTGATGGCATATGTCATGTTCCATTGTGATGACAATGGCATGGAGAATTGTGATGCCAATTGTCATGGAGGACTGTGACGACAAAGGTAATGGAGCATTGTGATGACAAGGGCTTGGAGCATTGTGATGACAATGGTCATGGAGCATTGTGATGAAAAGGGCATGGAGCATTGTGATGACAAGGGCTTTTGAGAATTTTGATGACAAGTTCGTGAAGCACTGTGATGAAAAGCACATGAGGCTTGCTATGACAGGGATCATGGAGCATTGCGATGAAAAGTGCATGGAGAATGTGATTACAAGAGCATGTAACATTGTGATTTCAAGGGTCATGGAACATTGTGATTGCAAGACGGTGGAACATTGTGATTAGAAGACCATGGATAATTGTGATGACGAGCGTCATGGAGAACTGTAATGACAAGGGGCATGGAGAATTGTGATGACAGGTGTCATGGAGCTTTGTGATGACAGGGGTCATGGAGCATTGTGATGACAAGGGTCATGGAGCATTCTGATGACAAGCTTGTGGAGTATTGTGATGACAATGGCGTGGAGCATTGTGATGAAAAGGGCATGGAACATTGTGATGAAAAAGGCACACAGCCTCTTCATGACAGGTTTCGAGAAGCATTCTGACGACAAGTGTCAGGGAGCATTGTGATGACAAGTGTATTGAGCATTGTGATGACAAAGGTCATGGAGCATTGTGATGACAAGTGCATGGAGTATTGAGATTACAGGCATCATGGAGCGTTGTGATGACAACTGTTATGGAACAATGTGATCACATGTGTTTGGAGCACTGTGATGACAGAGGTCATGGATCATTTTGATATCAAGGAGCATGGAGCATAGTGATGACAGGGGTCATGGAGCATTGTGATGAGAAGATCATGGAGCATTGAGCTGAAAATGTTCATGGAGTATTCTGATGAAAGGGGTCATGGAGCATTGTGATGACAAGGTCCTGGAGCATTGTGATGAGAAGACCATGGAGCCTTGTGATGAGAAGTCTCATGGAGCATTCTGATGTAAAGGGGCATGGAGCATTGTGATTACAGGTGTCTTGGAGCATTGTGATGAAAAGGGCATGGAGCATTGTGAGAGATGTCTAAGGAGCATTCTGATGACATTCGTCATGGAGCTTTGTGATGACCAGGGCATGGAACACTGTGATTACAGGTGTCTTGGAGCATTGTGATGAAAAATGCATGGATCATTTTCATGAAAAAGGCATGGAGCCTTGTCATGACAGGGTTCAAGGAGCATACTGATGACAAGTGTCAGGGAGCATTGTGATGACAAGTGTATTGAGCATTGTGATGACAAAGGTCATAGAACATTGTGATGAGAAGTGCATGTATAATTGTGATGACGAGCCTCATGGGGCGTTGTGATGACAAGTGTTGTGGAGCATTGTGATCACAAGGGTTGGGAGCATTGTGATGACAGAGGTCATGGAGCATTTTGATTTCATTGTGATGACAATAGCATGAAGCATTATGATGATGGGCATGGTTCGTTGTGATGACAGGGTTCATGGATCATTGAGATGAAAAGGGGTATGGAGCATTGTGATTACTCGGGTCATGGAGCCTTGTGATGTCAAGGCCGTGTAACATTGTGATGACAGGGGTGAGGGAGTATTGTGATGACTAGTGATGGAAAATTGAGATATCAGTGGTGAGAGAGCATTTTGATTCGAAGTGCATGGAGCTTTGTGATGACAATGTTTATGGAACATTGTGATGACAAGTTTGGGGAGCCTTGTGATGACAAGTGCATGGCACACTGTGATGACATGGGTCATGGAGCATTGTTCTGACAAGCGCATGGAGCATTGTGATAACAAGGGTCATGGAGCACTGTGCTGACAAAGGCATGGAGCGTTGTTATGACAAGGCTCAGAGAGCATTGGGATGAAAAGATCATGGAGAATTGTGGTGACAAAGTTCACAGAGCCTTGTGATGACGAGGGCATGGATCATTGTGATGAAAAATGTCATGAAGTATTGTGATGACTGGAGTCACAGAGCATTGTGATGACAAGGGAATGGAGCATTGTGATGACAGCGGCATGGAACATTGGTCTGGCAAGTTTCATGGATTATTGTGATGACAGTCGGCATGGCGCATTGTGATGACAAGGGCATGGAGCATAGTGATGACAAGGTCATGGAGTATTGTGAAGACAGGTGTCAGGGTTCATTGTGATGGCATATGTCATGTTCCATTGTGATGACAATGGCATGGAGAATTGTGATGCCAATTGTCATGGAGGATTGTGACAACAAAGGTAATGGAGCATTGTGATGACAAGGGCTTGGAGCATTGTGATGACAATGGTCATGGAGCATTGTGATGAAAAGGGCATGGAGCATTGTGATGACAAGGGCTTTTGAGAATTTTGATGACAAGTTCGTGAAGCACTGTGATGAAAAGCACATGAGGCTTGCTATGACAGGGGTCATGGAGCATTGCGATGACAAGTGCATGGAGAATGTGATTACAAGAGCATGTAACATTGTGATTTCAAGGGTCATGGAGCATTGTGATTGCAAGACGGTGGAACATTGTGATTAGAAGACCATGGATAATTGTGATGACGAGCGTCATGGAGAACTGTAATGACAAGGGGCATGGAGAATTGTGATGACAGGTGTCATGGAGCTTTGTGATGACAGGGGTCATGGAGCATTGTGATGACAAGGGTCATGGAGCATTCTGATGACAAGCTTGTGGAGTATTGTGATGACAATGGCATGGAGCATTGTGATGAAAAGGGCATGGAGCATTGTGATGAAAAAGGCATAGAGCCTTTCCATGACAGGGTTCGAGAAGCATTCTGACGACAAGTGTCCGGGAGCATTGTGATGACAAGAGTATTGAGCATTGTGATGACAAAGGTCATGGAGCACTGTGATGACAAGGGCATGGAGTATTGTGATGACAGGCATCATGGAGCGTTGTGATGACAAGTGTTATGGAACAATGTGATCACAAGGGTTTGGAGCACTGTGATGACAGTGGTCATGGATCATTTTGATATGAAGGAGCATGGAGCATTGTGATGACAGGGGTCATGGAGCATTGTAATGAGAAGTTCATGGAGCATTGAGCTGAAAATGTTCATGGAGTATTCTGATGAAATGGGTCATGGAGCATTGTGATGACAAGGTCCTGGAGCACTCTGATGAGAAGACCATGGAGCCTTGTGATGAGAAGTCTCATGGAGCATTCTGATGAAAAGGGGCATGGAACATTGTGATTACAGGCGTCTTGGTGCATTGTGATGAAAAAGGCATGGATCATTGTAATGAAAAAGGCATGGAGCCTTGTCATGACTGTGTTCAAGGAGCATACTGATGGCAAGAGTCTGGGAGCATTGTGATGACAAGTGTATTGAGCATTGTGATGACAAAGGTCATGGAACATTGTGATGAGAAGACCATGGATAATTGTGAAAACAAGCGTCATGGGGCGTTGTGATGACAAGTGTTATGGAAAATTGTGATCACAAGGGTTTGGAGCATTGTGATGACAGAGGTCATGGAGCATTTTGATTTCATTGTGATGACAATAGCATGAAGCATTATGATGATGGGCATGGTGCAGTGTGATGACAGGGTTCATGGATCATTGAGATGAAAAGGGACATGGAACATTGTGATTACAAGTGTCTTGGAGCATTGCGATGGCAAGGGCATGGAGCATTGTGAATGAGAAGGCCATGGAGCATTCTGATGACATGCGTCATGGACCTTTGTGATGACAAGGGCATGGAGCATTTGTCTGAAAATTTTCATAGATTATTGTGATGAGAGTGGGCATGGAGCATTGTGATGAAAAGGACACGGAACACTGTGATACATGGGTAATGGAGGATTGTAATGACAAGATCATGGAGCATTGTGATGAGAAGTGCTTCGAGCATTGTGATGACAAGCGTCATGGAGCTTTGTGATGACAAGGGCATGTAGCAATGTGATGAGAGGCTTCATGAAGCATTGTATGACAATGGCATGGAGCATTGTGATGCCAAGGGTCATGGAGCTTTGTGATGACAAAGGTCATGGAGCATTTTGATGACAAGGGAGTGGTGCATTGTGATGATAACGGCCTGTAGCATTGTGATGATAGGGGTCATGGAACATTGTGATGACAGGGGTGAAGGAGTATGGTGATGACTAGTGATGGAACATTGTGATATCAGTGGTGAGAGAGCATTTTCATGAGAAGTGCATGGAGCATTGTGATTCCAAGTGTCACAGAGCATTGTGATGAAATATTCATGGAGCATTGTGGTGACAAAGGTCACAGAGACTTGTGATGATGAGGGCATGGACCATTCTGATGACAAAGTCTTGAAAAATTGTGATGACTGGAGACACGGAGCATTGTGATGACAGGTGTCATGGAGCATTGTGATGACAAGTGCATGGATCATTGTGATTACAGAGGCATGGAGCAGCGGTCTGAAATATTTCATGGATTATTGTGATGACAGTGGGCATTGCACATTGTGATGACAAGGGCATGTAGCACTGTGAAGAAAAGGTTATGGATTATTGTGAAGTCAGGTGTCAGGGAGCATTGTGATGACCTATGTCATGGTGCATTGTGATGACAATGGCATGGAGCATTGTGATGACAAGTGTCATGGATGATTGTGATGACAAATGTAATGGAGCATTTTGATGACAATGGCCATGGATCATTTTGATGAAAAGGGCATGGAGCATTGTGATGACAAGGGCTTTTGAGAATTTTGATGACAAGTTCGTGAAGCACTGTGATGAAAAGCACATGGAGCTTGCTATGACAGGGGTCATGAAGCATTGCGATGACAAGTTCATGGAGAATGTGATTACAAGAGCATGTAACATTGTGATTTGAAGTGTCATGGAGCATTGTGATGGCAAGACGGTGGAGCATTGTGATGAGAAGTCCATGGATAATAGTGATGACGAGTGTCATGGAGAACTGTAATGACAAGGGGCCTGGAGTATTGTGATGACAGGGGTCATGGAGAATTGTGATGACAAGTGTCATGGAGCATTCTGATGACAAGCTTGTGGAGTATTGTGATGACAATGGCGTGGAGCATTGTGATGACAATGGCATGAAGCATTGTGATGAAAAAGGCATACAGCCTCTTCATGACAGGGTTCGAGAAGCATTCTGACGACAAGTGTCAGGGAGCATTGTGATGACAAGTGTATTGAGCATTGTGATGACAAAGGTCATGGAGCATTGTGATGACAAGGGCATGGAGTATTGTGATGACAAGCATCATGGAGCGTTGTGATGACAAGTGTTATGGAACAATGTGATCACAAGGGTTTGGAGCACTGTGAAAACAGAGGTCATGTATCATTTTGATATCAAGGAGCATGGAGCATTGTGATGACAAGGGTCATGGAGCATTGTGATCAGAAGATCATGGAGCATTGAGCTGAAAATATTCATGGAGTATTCTGATGAAATGGGTCATGGAGCATTGTGATGACCATGTCCTGGAGCATTGTGATGAGAAGACCATGGAGCATTGTGATGACAAGGTCCTGGAGCATTGTGATGAGAAGACCATCGAGCCTTGTGATGAGAAGTCTCATGAAGCATTCTGATGAAAAGGGGCATGGAGCATTGTGATTACAGGGGTCTTGGAGCATTGTGATGAAAAGGGCATGGAGCATTGTGGTGACAAGGGCTTTTGAGAATTTTGATGACAAGTTCGTTAAGCACTGTGATGAAAAGCACATGGAGCTTGCTATGACAGGTGTCATGGAGCATTGTGATGACATGGACATAGAGAAATGTGATGAAAAGGGACATGGAGCACTGGGATGACCAGGGCATTGAGCATTGTGATCGCAAGACCGTGGAGCATTGTGATGAGAAGGTCATGGATAATTGGGATGACGAGCATCATGCAGCACTGTAATGAGAAGGGAAATGGAGCATTTTGATGACAGGTGTCATGGATCATTGTGATGACAGGGGTCATGGAGCATTCTGATGACAAGCTTGTGGAGTATTGTGATGACAATGGCATGGAGCATTGTGATGAAAAGGGCATGGAGCATTGTTATGAAAAAGCAATGGAGCCTTTTCATTACAGGGTTCAAGGAGCATTCTGACGATAAGTGTCAGGGAGCATTGTGTTGACAAGTGTATTTAGCATTGTGATGACAAAGTTCATGCAGCATTGTAATGACAGGCATCCTGGAGCGTTGTGATGACAAGTGTTATGGAACATTGTGATCACAAGGGTTTGTAGCATTGTGATGACAGAGGTCATGGATCATTTTGATTTCAAGGAGCATGGAACATTGTAATGACAAGGGCATGAAGAAATGTGAACACAAGGTTCACCGAGGATTTTGATGACAATGGGAATGGAGTATTGTGATGACAAGCGCAAGGAGCATTGTGATGACAATGTCATGAAGCATTTTGTTCACAAAGGCATGGAGCATTTTGATGACAAGTGTCATGGAGCATTGTGATTACAGGGTTCATGGAGCATTGGGATGGCAAGGGCATGGATCATCGTGATGGCAAGTGTCATGGAGCATTTTGATGACAAGAGTCCCGGATCATTGTGTTGTCAGGGGTCATGGAGCATTGTGATGACAGTGGTAATGGAGCATTGTGATGACAGGGTTCATGGAGCATTGTTATGAGAAGGTCACAGAGCATTGGGCTAAAAATGTTCATGAAGTATTGTGAAGGCGGGGGTCACGGAACATTGTGATGACAAGGGAATGGAGCATTGTGGTAAGTAGGTACTGAAGCATTGTGTTGAGAAAACTTTGAAGCCTTGTATTGACGAGTCTCATGGAGCATTCTGATGAAAAGGGGCATGGAGAATTGTGATTACATGGGTCTTGGAACATTGTGAAGAAAAGGGCATGGATCATTGTGATGAAAAAGGCATGGAGCCTTGTCATGACAGGGATCAAGGAGCATAATGATGACTAGTGTCAGGGAGCATTGTGATGACAAAGGTCATGGAGCATTGTGATGAGAAGACCATGGATAATTGTGATGACGAGCATCATGGGTCGTTTTGATGACAAGTTTTATGAAACATTGTGATCTCAAGGGTTTGGAACATTGTGATGACATAGGTCATGGAGCATTTTGATTTCATTGTAATGAAAATAGCATGAAACATTATGATGATGGGCATTGTTCATTGTGATGACAGGGTTCATGGAGCACGGAGATGAAAAGGGGCATGGAGCATTGTGATTACAGGGGTCTTGGAGCATTGTGATGAGAAGTTCATGGAGCATTGGGCTGAAAATGTTCATGGAGCATTGTGATTACAGGGGTCATGGAGCACTATGATGACAAGGGTCATGGAGCATTGTGATGACAAGCGTCAAGGAACATTCTGATTAAAGGTGTCATGGAGCATTGGGATGACAAGGGCATGGATCATTGTGATGACAAGTGTCATGGAGATTTTTGATGACAAGATTCCCGGATCATTGTGTTGTGAGGGGTCATGGAGCGAGGGGATGACAGTGGTCATGGAGCATTGTGATGACAGTGGTCATGGTGCATTGTGGTGAGAAGGTCATGGATCATTGGGCTGAAAATATTCATGGAGTATTGTGATGACAGGGGTCATGGAGCATTGTGATGACAAGGGAATGGAGCATTGTGATGACAAGGTCCTGCAGAATTGTGTTGAGAAGACCATGGAGTCTTGTGATGACATGTCTCATGGAGCATTCTGATGAAAAGCAGCATGGAGCATTGTAATTACAGGGTTCTTGGAGCATTGAGATGACAAGGGCATGGAGCATGGTGATGAGAAGGCCATGGAGCATTCTGATGACATGCGTCATGGAGCCTTGTGAAGACAAGCACATGGAGCATAGTGATTACCGGGGTCTTGGAGCATTGTGATGAAAAGGGCATGGATCATTGTGATGAAAAATGCATGGAGCCTTGTCATGACAGGGTTCAAGGAGCACACTGAGGAAAAGTGTCAGGGAGCATTGAGATGACAAGTGTATTGAGCATTGTGAAGACAAAGATCATGGAGCATTGTGATGAGAAGGCCATGGATAATTGTGTTGACGAGCGTAAAGGGGCGTTGTGATGCCAAGTGTTATGGAAAATTGTGATCACAAGGGTTTGGGGCATTTTGGTGTCAGAGGTCATGGAACATTTTGATTTCATTGTGATGATAATAGCATGAAGCATTATGATGATGGGCATGGTGCATTGTGATGACAGTGTTCATGCAGCATTGAGATGAAAAGTGGCATGGAACATTGTGATGACAAATGTCACAAAGCATTGTGATGACTGGAGTCACGGAGCATTGTGATTACAGGGGTCATGGAGCATTGTGATGACAAGGGCATGGAGCATTGGGATGAAAGGGGCATGGAGCATTTGTCTGACATGTTTCATGGATTATTGCGATGACAGAGGGCATGGCACATTGTGATAACTAGAACATAGAGCATTGTGATGACAAGGTCATTGATTATTGTGAAGAAATGTGTCAGGGAGTACTGTGGTGACATATGTCACGGTGAATTGTGATGACAATGGCATTGAGCATTGTGATGCCAAGTCTCATGGAGAAATGTGATGACAAATGTAATGGAGCATTGTGATGACAAGGGCTTGGAGCATTGTGATGACAAGGGTCATGGAGCATTGTGATGACAAAAGTCCCGGATCATTGTGTTGTCAGGGTTCATGGAGCATTGTGATGACATGGGTCATGGAGCATTGTGATGACAGGGTTCATGGGGCATGGTGATGAGAAGGTCTTTGAGCATTGGGCTGAAAATGTACATGGAGTATTGTGGTGACAGGGGTCATGGGGCATTTTGATGACAAGGGAATGGAGCATTTTGATGAAAATATCATGGAGCATGGTGATGAGAAGGCCATGGAGCATTCTGAAGACATTCGTCATGAAGCTGTGTGATGACAACGGCATGGAGCACTGTGATTACAGGGGTCTTGGAGCATTGTGAGGAAAAGGGCATGGATCATTGTGATGAAAAATGCATGGAGCCTTGTCATGTCAGTGTTCAAGGAGCATACTGACGACAAGTGTCAGGGAGCATTTTGATGACAAGTGTATTGAGCATTGTGATGACAAGTGTATTGAGCTTTGTGATGACAAGTTCATGGAGTATTGAGAAGGCAGGTGTCAGGGAGCATTGTGATGACATATGTCATGTTCCATTGCGATGACAATGGCATGGGGCACTGTGATGACAAGTGTCATGGAGGATTGTGATGACAAAGATAATGGGCATTGTGATTAGTGCTTGGAAAATTATGATGACAAGGGACATTGAGAATTTTGATGAGGAGGTCGTGAAGCATTGTGATGACAAGGTCCTGGAGCATTGTGATGAGAAGATCATGGAGCCTTGTGATGACAAGTCTCACGGAGCACACTGATGACAAGGGGCATTGAGCATTGTGATTACAGGGGTCTTGGAGCATTGTGATGACAAGGGTCAATGAGCCTTGTGATGACAAGGCCGTGGAACATTGTCATGACAGGGGTGAGGGAGTATTGTAATGACTAATGATGGAACATTTTGATATCAGTGGTGAAAGAGCATTTTGATGAGAAGTGCATGGAGCTTTGTGATGACAATGTTTACGGAGCATTGTGATGATAAGCTTGTGGAACATTGTGATGACAAGCTCATGGCACATTGTGATGACATGGGTCATGGAGCATTGTTCTGACAAGCGCATGGCACATTGTGATGAGATGGGTCATGGAGCATTGTTCTAACAAGCGCATGGAGCATTGTGATGTCAAGGGTCATGGAGCATTCTGCTGACAAAGGCATGGAGCATTGTTATGACAAGGGTCACAGAGCATTGTGATGAAAAGTTCATGGAGCATTATGGTGACAAATTTCAAAGAGCACTGTGATGAGGAGGGCATGGACCATTGTGATGACAAAGGTCATGAAGCAATGTGATGACTGGAGTCACGGAGCACTGTGATGACAAAGGCATGGAGCATTGTGATGATAGGGGCATGGAGCATTGGTCTGACAAGTTTCATGGATTATTGTGATGATAGTGGGCATGGCACATTGTGATGACAAGGACATGGAGCATTGTTATGACCAGGTCATGAGTACTGTGAAGAGATGTGGCAGGGAGCATTGTGATGACATATGTCATGGTGCATTGTGATGACAATGGCATGGAGCATTGTGAAGCCAAGTGTCATGGAGGATTGTTATGACAACGGTAATGGAGCATTGTGATGACAAGGGCCATTGAGAATTGTGATAAAACGTTCGTGAAGCACTGTGATGAAAAGCACATGGAGCTTGCTATGACAGGGGTCATGGAGCATTGCGATGACAAGTGCATGGAGAACTGTGATGACAAGAGCATGTAACATTGTGATTTGAAGTGTCATGGAGCATTGTGATGGCAAGACCGTGGAGCACTGTGATGAGAAGACCATGGATAATTGTGATAACGAGCGTCATCGAGCATTGTGATGACAAGGGCCATTGAGAATTTTGATGCCAACGTCGTGAAGCATTTTGATGACAAGCACACGGAGCTTGCTATGACAGGGGACATGGAGCATTGCGATGAAAAGTGCATGGAGAATTGTGATGACAGGGGTCATGGAGCATTGTGATGAAAAGGGCATGGAGCATTGTGATGGAAAAGGCATGGAGCTCTTCATGACAGGGTTCAAGGAGCATTCTGACGACAAGTGTCAGTGAGCATTGTGATGACAAGTGTATTGTGCATTGTGTTGACAAAGTTCATGGAGCACTGTGATGACACGGGCTTGGAGTATTATGATGACAGGTATCATGGAGCGTTGCAATGGCAATTGTTGTGGAACAATGTGATCACAAGGGTTTGGAGCATTGTGATGATAGAGGTCAGGGATCATTCTGATTTCAAGGAGCATGGAGCATTGTAATGAAAGGGGTCATGGAGCATTGTGATGAGAATATCATAGAGAATTGGGCTGAAAATATTCATGGAGTATTGTGATGACAGGGTTCTTGGAGCATTGTGATAACACGGGCATGGAGAATTGTGATGAGAAGGCCATAGTGCATTCTGATGACATGCGTCATGGAGGTTTGTGATGATAAGGGCAAGGAGCATTGTGATTACAGGGGTCTTGGAGCATTGTGATGAAAAGGGCATGGAGCCTTGTCATGACAGGGTTCAAGGAGCATACTGATGACAAGAGTCTGGGAGCATTGTGATGACAAGTGTATTGAGCACTGTTTTAACAAAGTTCATGGAGCATTGTGATGAGAAGACCATGGATAACTGTGATGAGGAGCGTCATGGGACATTGTGATGACAAGTGTTATGGAACATTGTGATCATAAGTGTTTGGAACATTGTGATGACAGAGGTCGTGTAGCATTTTGATTTCATTGTGATGACAAAAGCATGAAGCATTATGATGATGGGCATGGTGCATTGTGATGACAGGGTTCATGGAGCATTGAGATGAAAAGGGGAATGGAGCATTGTGATTACAGGTGTCTTGAAGCATTGTGATGACAAGGGAATGGAGCATTGTGAATGAGAAGGCCATGGAGCATTCTGATGACATGCGCCATGGAGCTTTGTGATGACAAGTTTATGGAGCATTGTGATTACAGTGTCTTGGAGCATTGTGATCACAAAGGTCATGGAGTCTTGTGATGACAAGGCCGTGGAACCTTGTGATGGCAGGTGCCATGGAGCATTGTTATGACAGGGGTAATGGACCACTCTGATGACTAGGGCATCAGCATTGGTCTGAAGAGTTTCATGGATTATTGTGATGAGAGTGGGCATGGAGCATTGTGATGATAAGGTCACGGAACAGTCTGTTACATGGGTCATGGAGGATTGTAATGACAAGGGCATGGAGCATTGTGATGCGAAGGGCATCGAGCATTGGTATCACAAGCGTCATGGAGCTTTGTGATGACAAGTGCATGGAGCAATTTTATGAGAGGGTTCATGGAGCATTGTGATGACAATTGCATGGAGCATTGTGATGCCAAAGGTTATGGAGCTATGTGATGACAAATGTCATGGAGCAATTTGATGAAAAGGGCATGGAGCATTGTGATTAGAAGGGCAGGGAGCATTTTGATGACAGGGTCATGGAGAAATTTGATGAAAAGGGTCATGGAACATTTTGATTAGAGGGGTTATAGAATATTGTGATGTCAGGGCTCATGGAGCAGTGTGATGAAAAGGGTCATGGAGCATTTTGATGACAGGGGTTATGGAACATTGTGATGTCAGGGGTCATCGAACATTGTGATGATAAGTGCATGTAGCATTTTGATGACAGGGGTAATGGAATATTGTGATGACAGGGGTGATGGAGTATTGGGATGACTAGTGATGGAACATTGTGATATCAGTGGTGAGAGAGCATTTTCATGAGAAGTGCATGGAGCACTGTGATGACAAGTTTTATGGAGCATTGTGATGACGAGGATGTGGAGCATTGTGATGACAAGTACATGGTGCATTGTGATGACATGGGTCATGCAGCATTGTGCTGATTAGCACATGGAGCATTGTGATGACAAGAGACATGGAGAATTGTGATGAAAAGTTCATGGAGCATTGTGGTGACAAATGTCACAGAGACTTGTGATGACGAGGGCATGGACCATTTTGATGAGAAAGGTCATGAAGCATTGTGATGGCAGGAGTCACGGAGCATTGTGATGACGGGTAATGGAGCATTGTGATGACAAGGGCATGGAGCATTGTGATGACAGGGGCATGGAGCATTGTGATGACAGGAGCATGGATCATTGGTCTTACATGTTTCATGGATTATTTCGATGACAGTGGGAATGGCACATTGTGATGACAAGGGCATGGAGCATTGTGATGACAAGGTCATGCAGTATTTGAAGACAGGTGTCTGGGAGCATTTTGAAGATATAAGTCATGGCCCATTGTGATGACAATGCCATGGAGCGTTGTGATGCTAAGTGTCATGGAGGTTTGTGATGATAAAGGTAATGGAGCTTTGTGATGACCAGGGCTTGGAGCCTTGTGTTGAAAAGGGTCATGGCGCACTGTGCTGACAAGGGCATGGAGCATTGTGATGACAATGGTCATGGAACATTGTACTGAGAAAGGCTTGAAGCATTGTGATGACAACGGTCCCAGATCATTATCATGAAAATTTCATGGAGCACTGTGGTGACAAATGTCACAGAGCATTGTGAAGACGGGGCATGGACCATTGTGATGACAAAGGTCATGAGGCATTGTGATGACTGGAGTCATGGAGCATTGTGATGACAGGGGTCATGGAGCATTGTGATGGCAAGGGCATGGATCATTGTGATGACAAGTGTCATTGAGCATTTTGATGACAGGGGTCCCGGATCATTGTGTTGTCTGGTGTCATGGAGTGTTGTGATGACAGTGGTCATGAAGCATTGTGATGACAGGGGTCATAGTTCATTGTGATGACAGGGGTCATGGAGCATTGTGATCAGAAGTTCATGGAGCATTCGGCTGACAGTATTCATTGAGTATTGTGATGGCAGGGGTCATGGAGCATTGTGATGACAAGGTCCTGGAGCATTGTGAGGAGAAGACCATGGAGCCTTGTGGTGACAAGTATCATGGAGCATTCTGATGAAAAGGGGCATGGAGCATTGTGATTACATGGGTCTTGGAGCATTGTGAAGAATAGGGCATAGATGATTGTGATGAAAGAGAATGGAGCCTTGTCATGAGAGGGTTCAAGGGGCATACTAACGACAAGTATCAGGGAGCATTGTGATGACAAGTGTATTGAGCATTGTGATGACAAAGGTCATGGAGCATTGTGATGAGAAGACCTTGCATAATTGTGATGATGAGCGTCATTGGGAGTTGTGATGACAAGTGTTATGGAACACTGTGAACACAAGGGTTTGTAGCATTATGATGACAGAGTTTATGGTGCATTCTGATTTCATTGTGATGACAATAGCATGAAGCATTATGATGATGGGCATGGTTCATTGTGATGACAGAGTTCATGCAGCATTTTGATGAAAAGGGCATGCAGCATTGTGATGAGAAAGCCATGGAGCTGTCTGATGACATGTGTCATGGTGCTTTGTGATGACAAGGGCATGGAGCATTGTGATTACAGGGTTCTTGGAGCATTGTGATGACAAGGGTCATGGAGCCTTGTGATGACAAGGCCGTGAAACATTGTCATGACTGGGATGTTGGAGTATTGTAATGACTAGTGACGGAACATTTTGATATCTGTGGTGAAAGAGCATTTTAATGAGAAGTGCATAGAGCTTTGTGATGACAAGGTTTATGGAGCATAGGGATGAAAATGATGTGGAACATTGTGATGACAAGCGCATTGCATATTGTGATGACATGGGTCATGGAGCATTGTGCTGACAAGCGAATGGAGCATTGTGATGACAAGGGTCATGGAGCACTCTGCTGACCAAGGCATGGAGCATTGTGATGACAAGGGTCACAGAGCATTGTGATGATAAGTTCATGGAGCATTATGGTGACAAAGTTCACAGAGCCCTGTGATTACGAGGGCATGGACCATTGTGATGACAAAGGTCAAGCATCAGTGTGATGTCTGGAGTCACGGAGCATTGTGATGACATGGGCATGGAGCATTGTGATGACAAGGGCATGGAGAATTGTTATGACCAGGTTATGGATTATTGTGAAGACAGGTATCAGGGAGCATTATCATGACATATGTCCTGGTGCATTGTGATGACAATGTCATGGAGCATTGTGAAGCAAAGTGTCATGGAGGATTGTTATGAAAAAGGTAATGGAGCATTGTGATGACAAGCGCTTGGAGCACTGTGGTGACAAGGGTCATTAAGAATTTTGATGACAAGGTCGTGAAGCATTGTTTTGACAAGCACATGGAGCTTGCTATGACAGGGGTCATGGAGCATTGCGATGACAAGTGCATGGAGCATTGTGATTAAAGGGGTCTTTGAGCATTGTGATGACAATGGCATGGAGCACTGTGATGCCAAGGGTTATGGAGCTATGTGATGACAAATGTCATGGAGCATTTTGATGACAAGGACATGGTGCATTGTGATGACAAGGGCATGGAGCATTTTGATGACAAGGTCATGCAGTATTTGAAGACAGGTGTCTGGGAGCATTTTGAAGACATAAGTCATGACCCATTGTGATGACAATGCCATGGATTGTTGTGATGCCAAGTGTCATGGAGGTTTGTGATGACAAAGGTAATGGAGCTTTGTGATGATAAGGGTTTGGAGCCTTGTGATGACAAGGTTCATAGCGCACTGTGCTGACAATGGCATGGAGCATTGTGATGACAATGGTCATGGAGCACTGTACTGAGAAAGGCTTGGAGCATTGTGATGACAACGGTCACAGACCATTATGATGAAAATTTCATGGAGCATTGTGGTGACAAATATCACAGAGCCTTGTGAAAACGAGGGCATGGACCATTGTGATTACAAAGGTCATGAAGCATTGTGATGACTGGAGTCATGGAGCATTGTGTTGACAGGGCTCATGGAGCATTGTGATGGCAAGGGCATGGATCATTGTGATGACAAGTGTCATGGAGCATTTTGATGACAAGTGTCCCAGATCATTGTGTTGTCTGGTGTCATGGAGCGTTGTGATGACAGGGGTCATGGAGCATTGTGATGATAGGGGTCATGGAGCATTGTGATCAGAAGTTCATAGAGCATTGCACTTACAGTATTCATTGAGTATTGTGATGGCATGGGTCATGGAGCATTGTGATGACAATGGAATGGAGCATTGTGATGACAAGGTCCTGGAGCATTGTGAGGAGAAGACAATGGAGCCTTGTGATGACAAGTATCATGGAGCATTCTGATGAAAAGGGGCATGGAGCATTGTGATTACATGGGTCTTGGAGCATTGTGAAGAATAGGGCATGGATGATTGTGATGAAAGAGCATGGAGCCTTGTCATGAGAGGGTTCAAGGAGCATACTAACGACAAGTGTCAGGGAGCATTGTGATGACAAGTGTATTGAGCATTGTGATGACAAAGGTCATGGAGCATTGTGATGAGAAGACCATTGATAATTGTGATGATAAGCGTCATGGGGAGTTGTGATGACAAGTGTTATGGAACATTGTGAACACAATGGTGTTCTATGATGACAGAGGTTATGGTGCATTTTGATTTCATTGTGATGACAATAGCATGAAGCATTATGATGATGGGCATGGTTCATTGTGATGACAGAGTTCATGGAGCATTGTGATGAGAAGGCCATGGAGCTCTCTGATGACATGCATCATGGTGCTTTGTGATGACAAGAGCATGGAGCAGTGTGATTACAGGGGTCTTGGAGCATTGTGATGACAAGGGTCATGGAGCCTTGTGATGACAAGGCTGTGGAACATTGTCATGACAGGGGTGTGGGAGTATTGTAATGACTAGTGACGGATCATTTTGATATCTGTGGTGAAAGAGCATTTTAATGAGAAGTGCATGGAGCTTTGTGATGACAAGGTTTATGGAGCATTGGGATGACAAAGATGTGGAACATTGTGATGACAAGCGCATGGCATATTGTGATGACATGGGTCATGGAGCATTGTGCTGACAAGCGCATGGAGCATTGTGATGACAAGGGACATGGAGCACTCTGCTGAAAAAGGCATGGAGCATTGTGATGACTAGGGTCACAGAGCATTGTGATGATAAGTTCATGGAGCATTATGGTGACAAAGTTCACAGAGCCCTGTGATTACGAAGGCATGGACCACTGTGATGACAAAGGTCAAGAAGCAGTGTGATGACTGGAGTCATGGAGCATTGTGATGACAAGGGCATGGGGCATTGTGATGACAGGGGCATGGAGCATTGGTCTGAGAAGTATCATGGATTATTGTGATGAGAGTGTGCATGTCGCATTGTGATGAAAAGGGCATGGAGCACTGTTATGACCAGGTCATGGATTATTGTGAAGACAGGTATCAGGGAGTATTGTGATGACATATGTCCTGGTGCATTGTGATGACAATGTCATGGAGCATTGTGAAGCCAAGTGTCATGGAGGATTGTGATGACAAAGGTAATGGAGCATTGTGATGACAAGGGCTTGGAGCATTGTGATTAGAGGGGGCTTGGAGCATTGTGATGACAAGGGCATGGAGCATGGTGATGACAATGCCATGGAGCATTCTGGCGACATGCGTCCTGGAGATGTGTGATGACAAGCACATGGAGCCTTGTGATTACAGGGGTCTTGGAGCATTGTGATGAAAAGTGCATGGATCATTGTGAGGAAAAGGCAAAGAGCCTTGTCATGACAGGTTTTAAGTAGCATACTGAAGACAAGTGTCAGGGAGCATTGTGATGTCAAGTGTATTGAGCATTGTGTTGACAAAGGTCATGGAGCATTTTGATGAGGAGACCATGGATAATTGTGATGACGAGCGTCATGGCGCATTGTGATAACAAGTGTTATGGAACATTGTGATCAGAAGGGTTTGGAGCATTGTGATGACAGATGTCATGGAGCATTTTGATTTCTTTGTGATGGCAATAGCATGAAGCATTATGATGATTGGCATGGTGCATTTTGATGACAGTGTTCATGGAGAATTGAGATGAAAAGGGGCACGTAGCATTGTGATTACAGGGGTCTAGGAGAATTGTGATGACAAGGGCATGGAGCATCGTGAATGAGAAGTCCATGGAGCATTCTGATGACATGCGTCATGGAGCTTTGTGATGACAAGGACATGGAGCATTGTGATGACATTGGTTATGGAGCCTTGTGATGACAAGGCCGTGGAACATTGTAATGGCAGGTATCATGGAGCATTGTTATAACGGGTAATGGAGCATTTTGATGAGAAGGGCATGGAGCATTGGTCTGAAAAGTTTCATGGCTTATTGTGATGAGAGGGAGCATGGAGCATTGTGATGACAAGGGCACGGAACACTGTGATACATGGGTCATGGCGGATTTTAATGAAAGGCGCATGGAGCATTGTGTTAAGAAGAGCATCGAGCATTGTGATGAAAAGCATCATGGAGCCTGTGATGACAATTGCCTGGAACAATGTGATGAGAGTGTTCATGGAGCATTTTGATGACAATGGCATGGAGCATTGTGATGCCAAGTGTCATGGAGCTTTGTGATGACAAAGGTCATAGAGCATTTTGATGAGAAGGGCGTGGTGCAATGTGATGAGAAGGGCAGAGAGCATTGTGATGAAATGGTCATGGAGCAATTTGATGAAAAGTGTCATGGGATATTTTGATGAAAGGTGTTATGGAACATTGTGATGTCAGGGGTCATGGAGCATTATGATGAAAAGGGTCATGGAGAATTTTGATGACAGGGGTCCTGGAACATTGTGATGAAAGGTGTGAGGGAGTATTGTGATGACTATTGATGGAACATTATGATATCCGTGGTGGGACAGCATTTTGATGGGAAGTGCATGGAGCATTGTGATGACAAGATTTATGGAGCACTGTGATGAAAAGGTTGTGGAGCATTGTGATGACAAGCGCATGGCGCATTGTGATGACACAGGTCATGGGGCATTGTGCGGACAAGCGCATGGAGCATTGTGATGACAATGGTCATGGAGCATTGTGCTGACAAAGGTATGGAGCATAGTGATGACATGGGTAACAGAGCATTGTGATGAAAATTTCATGGAGCACTGTGGTGACAAATATCACAGAGCCTTTTGATGACGAGGGAATGGACCACTGTGTTGACAAATGTCATAAAGCATTGTGATGACTGGAGTCATGGAGCATTGTGATGACAAGGTCCTGGAGCTTTGTGATGAGAGGACGATGTAGCCTTGTGATGACAATTCTCATGGAGCATTCTGATGAAAACTGGCATAGAGCATTGTGATTACAGGGGTCTTGGATCCTTGTGATGACAAGGCCGTGGAACATTGTGATGGCAGGGGTCATGGAGCATTGTTATGACATGGGCAATGGAGCATTGTGATTACAAGGGCATGGAGCAATGTGATTAGAGGGGTCTTGGAGGATTGTGATGAAAAGGGCATGGATCATTGTGATGAAAAATGCATGGAGCCTTGTCATGACAGGGTTCAAGGAGCATACTGACGACAAGTGTCAGGGAGCATTGTGATGACAAGTGTATTGAGCATTGTGATGACAAAGGTCATGGAGCATTGTGATGAGAAGACCATGGATAATTGTAATGACCAGCGTCATGGAGCATTGTGATGACAGGGATCATGGAGCATTGTATTGACAAGGGTCTTGGAGCATTCTGATGACAAGCTTGTGGAGTATTGTGATGACAATGGCATGGAGCATTGTGAGAAAAAGGGCATGGAGCATTGTGATGAAAAAGGCATAGAGCCTTTTCATGACAGGGTTCAAGGAGCATTCTGAGGAAAAGTGTCAGGGAGCATTGTGATGACAGGTGTATTGAGCATTGTGATGAAAAAGTTCATGGAGCATTGTGATTACAAGGGCATGGAATATTGTGATGGCAGGCATCATGGAGCGTTGTGATGACAAGTGCTATGGAACATGGTGATCACAAGTGTTTGGAGCATTGTGATGACAGAGGTCATGGATCATTTTGATTTGAAGAATCATGGAGCATTGTGATGACAAGGGCATGAAGCAATGTGATCCCAAGGTTCATGGAGGATTGTGATGACACTGGTAATGGAGAATTGTGAGGACAAGTGCATGGAGCATTGTGATGACAATGTCATGTAGCATTTTGCTGACAAAGGCATGGAGCACCGTGATGACAAGTGTCATGGAGCTCTGTGACGACAAGCGTCAAGGACCATTGTGATTACAGGGGTCATGGAGCATGGGGATGTCAAGCTCATGGAATATTCTGATGACAAGTGGCATGGATCATTTTGATGACTGTGGTCATGTAGCATTGTGATGACAAGGGTCATGGAGCAATGTGATGAGAAGGTCATGGAGCATTGGGATGAAAATATTCATGGAGTACTGTGATGACAGGGGTCATGGAGCATTGTGATGAGAAGGGAATGGAGCAATGCGATGAGAAGGTCCTGGAGTATTGTGATGAGAGGGCCATGGCGCCTTGTGATGACAATTGCCATGTAGCATACTGATAAAAAGGTTCATGGAGCACTGTGATTACAGGGGTTTTGTAGCATTGTGAAGACCAGGGCATGGAGCATTGTGATGAGAAGGCCATGGAGCATTCTGATGACATGCGTCATGGAGCTTTGTGATGAAAAGGACATGGAGCATTGTGATTAGAGGGGTCTTGGAGCATTGTGATGAAAAGGGCATGGATCATTGTGATGAAAAATGCATGGAGCCTTGTCATGACAGGGTTCAAGAGGCATACTGACGACAAGTGTCAGGAAGCATTGTGATGACAACTGTATTGAGCATTGTGATGACAAAGGTCATGGAGCATTGTGATGAGAAGACCATGGATAATTGTAATTACCAGCCTCATGGGGCATTGTGATGACAAGTGTTATGGAACATAGTGATCACAAGGGTTTGGAGCATTGTGATGACAGAGGTCATGGAGCATTTTGATTTCATTGTGATTACAACAGCATGAAGCATTATGATGATGGGCATGGTGCATTGTGATGACAGGGTTCATGGAGCATTGAGATGAAAAGGGGAATGGAGCATTGTGATTAGAAAGCCATGGAGCATTCTGATGACATGCATCATGGAGCTTTGTGATGACAAAGAAATGGAGCATTGTGATTAGAGGGGTCTTGGAGCATTGTGATGACAAGGGTCATGGAGGCTTGTGATGACAAGGCCATGGAACCTTGTGATGGCAGGTGTCATGGAGCATTATAATGACAGGGTTAATGGAGCATTGTGATGACAAGGGCATGGAGCATTGGTCTGAAATATTTCATGGATTATTGTGATGAGAGTGGGCATGCAGCATTGTGATGACAAGGGCACGGAACACTATGATACATAGGTCATGGAGGATTGTAATGATAAGGGCAAGGAGCATTGTGATGACAAGGGCATGGAGCAATGTGATGAGAGGGTTCAAGGAGCATTTGCTGATAATGGCATGGAGCATTGTGATGCCAAAGGTCATGGAGCTTTGTGATGACAAATGTCATGGAGCATTTTGATGACAAGGCCGTGGTGCATTGTGATGAGAAGTGCAGGGAGCATTGTGATGACAGGGTCATGGAGCAATTTGATCAAAAGGGTCATGGAACATTTTGATGAGAGGGGTTATGGAAAATTGTGATGTCAGGTGTCATGGAGCATTGTGATGAAAAGGGTCATGGAGCATTTTGTGACAGGGATTATTGAACATTCTGATGTCAGGGGGCATGGAGCATTGTGATGAAACGGGTCATGGAGCATTTTGATGACAGGTGTTATGGAACATTGTGATGTCAGGGCTCATGGAGCATTGTGATTATAAGGGCATATAGCATTTTCATGACAGAGGTCATGGAACATTGTGATGACAGGGGTGAGGGAGTATTGTGATGACTAGTGATGGAACACTGTGATATCATTGGTGAGAGAGCATATTTATGAGAAGTGCATGGAGCATTGTGATGACAAGGTTTATGGAGCATTTTGATGACAAGGATGTGGAGCATTGTGATGACAAGCACATGGCGCATTGTGATGACATGGGTTATGAAGCATTGTGCTGACAAGCGCATGGAGCATTGAGATGACAAGGGTCATTGAACATTGTGCTGACAAACGCATGGAGCATTGTGATGACAAGGGACACAGAGCATTGTGATGAAATGTTCATGGAGCATTGTGGTGAAAAAGATCACAGAGCCTTGTGTGACGAGGGCATGGACCATTGTGATGAGATAGGTCATGAAGCATTGTGATGACTGGAGTCATGGAGCATTGTGATGAAAGGGGTAATGGAGCATTGTGATGACAAGGGCAGGGAGCAATGTGATGACAGGGGCATGGAACATTGGTCTGACAAGTTTCATGGATTATTGTGATGACAGTGGGCATGGAGCATTGTGAAGACAAGGGCATGGAGCATTGTGGTGACAAAGGCATGGAGCATTTTGATGACAAGGGACACAGGGCATTGTGATGAAATATTCATGGAGCATTGTGGTGAAAAAGATCACAGAGCCTTGTGTGCCGAGGGCATGGACCACTGTGATGACAAATGTCATGAAGCATTGTGATGACAGGAGTCACGGAGCATTGTGATGACAGGGGTCATGGAGCATTGCTCTGACAAGATTTCTGGATTATTGTGATGAGAGTGGGCATGGCACATTGTGATGACAAGGGCATGGAACATTGTGATGACAAGGTAATGGAGTATTGTGAAGACAGGTGTCAGGGAGCATTGTGATGACATATGTCATTGTCCATTGTGATGACAATGGCATGGAGCATTGTGATACCAAGTGTCTTGGAGGATTGTGATGACAAAGGTAATGGAGCATTTTGATGACAAGGGTCATTGAGAATTGTGATGACAAGGGCATGGAGCATTGTGATGACAAGGGCCATTGAGAATTTTGATGACAACGTCGTGAAGCACTGTGATGACAAGCGCATGGAGCTTGCTATGACAGGGGTCATAGAGCATTGCGATGACAAGTGCATGGAGAACTGTGATGACAATATCATGTAACATTATGATGAGAAGTGTCACGAAGCATTGTGATGACAAGGACGTGGAGGATTGTAATGACATGGGACATGGAGCATTGTGATGAACAGGGCATGGAGAATTGTGATAGCAAGACCGTGGAGCATTGTGATGGAAAGAACATGGATAATTATGAGGAAGAGCGTCATGGATCACTGTAATGAAAAGGGATATGGAGCATTGTGATGACAGGTGTCATGGAGCATTGTGATGAGAGCGGTCATGGAGCATTGTGATGACAAGCGTCATGTAGCATTGTGATGAGAAGGTCATGGAGCATTGGCCTGAAAATGTTCATGGAGTATTGTGATTACAGTGGTCAAGGAGCATTGTGATGACAAGGGAATGGAGCATTGTGATGACAAGGTCCTGGAGCAGTGTGATGAGAAGACCATGAAGCATTGTGATGACAACTTTCATGGAGCATTCTGATGAATAGGGGCATGGAGCATTGTGATTACAGGGGTCTTGGAGCATAGTGATGACAAGGGCATGGAGCATTGTGATGACATGTGTCATGGAGCTTTGTGATGACAAGGGCATGGAGCATTGTGATTACAGGGGTCATGGAATATTGTGATGACAGGGGTGAGGGAGTATTGTGATGACTAGTGATGGAACATTGTGATATCAGTGGTGAGAAGGCATTTTAGGAGAAGTGCATGGTGAATTTTGATGACATGGGTTATGGAGCATTGTGCTGACACACGCATCGAGCATTGTGATGACAATGGTCATGGAGCATTGTGCAGACAAAGGCATGTAGCTTTGTGATGACAAGTGTCACAGAGCATTGTGATAAAATTTTATGGAGCATTGTGGTGACAAATGTCACAGAGATTTGTGTGATGAGGTCATGGACCATTGTGATGACAAGTGTCATGAAGCATTGTGATGACTGGAGTCACGGAGCATTGTGATAACAGGGGTATTGGAGCATTGTGTTGAAAAGGGAATGGATCATTGTGATGAAAAAGGCATGGAGCCTTGTCATGACAGTGCTCAAGGAGCATACTGATGACAAGTGTCAGCGAGCATTGTGATGCCAAGTGTATTGAGAATTGTGGTGACAAAGGACATGGAGCATTGTGATGAGAAGACCTTGCATAATTGTGATGACCAGCGTCATGGGGCATGTGATGACAAGTGTTATGGAACATTGTGATCAGAAGGGTTTGGAGCATTGTGATGACAGAGGACATGGAGCATTGTGATGAAAAGATCATGGATAATTATGATGAAGAGCGTCATGGATCACTGTAATGACAAGGGGCATGGACCATTGTGATGACAGGTGTCATGGAGCATTGTGATGAGAGGGGTCAAGGAGCATTGTGATGAAAAGGGTATGGAGCAAGGTCCTGGAGCAGTGTGATGAGAAGACCATGGAGCCTTGTGATGACAAGTCTCATGGAGCATTCTGATGAATAGGGGCATGGAGCATTGTGATTACAGGGGTCTTGGAGCATTGTGATGACAAGGGTCATGGAGCCTTGGATGCCAAGGCGGTGGAACATTGTGATGGCAGGGGTCCTGGAGCATTGTTATGACAGGGGTAATGGAGCATTGTGATGACAAGGGCATGGAACATTGGTCTGAAAATTTGATGGATTATTGTGATGAGATTCGGCATGGAACATTGTGATGACTAGGGCACGGAACCTTGTGATACATGTGTCATGGAGGATTGTAATGAAAAGGGCATGGAGCAGTGTGATGAGAAGAGTATCGAGCATTGTGATGACAAGCGTCATGGAGCATTGTGGTGACAAGGGCATGGAGCAATATGATGAGAGGTTTCATGTAGCATTGTGATGAAATGGCATGGAGTATTGTGATGCCAAGGGTCATGGAGCTTTGTGATGACAAAGGTCATGGAGCATTTTGATGACAAGGTCGTGGTGCATTGTGATGAGAAGGGCAGGGAGCATTGTGATGACAGGGTCATGGAGCAAATTGATGAAAAGTGTCATGGAACATTTTGATGACATGTTTTATGGAACATTGTGATGTCAGGGGTAATGGAGCATTTTGATGAAAAGGGTGATGGAGCATTCTGATGAAAAGGTGCATGGAGCATTGAAATTACAAGGGTTTTGAAGCAATGTGATTACAAGGCATGGAGCATTGTGATTAAAAGGTGCATGGAGCATTGTGATTACAGGGGTTTTGAAGCAATGTGATTACAAGGCATGGAGCATTGTGATGAGAAGGCAATGGAGCATTCTGATGACATGCGTCATGGAGCTTTGTGATGACAAAGACATGGAGCATTGTGATTACAGGGGTCTTGGAGCATTGTGATGAAAAGGGAATGGATCATTGTGATGAAAAATGCATGGAGCCTTGACATGACAGGGTTCAAGGAGCATATTGATGACAAATGTCAGGGAGCATTGTGATGATAAGTGTATTGAGCATTGTGATGACCAATATCATGGAGCATTGTGATCAGAAGACCATGGATAACTGTGATGACCAGCGTCATGGGGCATTGTGATGACAAGTGTTATGGAACATTGTGATCAGAAGGGTTTGGTGCATTGTGATGACAGAGGTCACTGAGCATTTTGATTTCACTGTGATGACAATAGAATGAAATACTATGGTGATGGGCACTGTGCATTGCGATGACAGGGTTCATGGAGCATTGAGATGAAAAGGGGCATGGAGCATTGTGATTACAGGGTTGTTGGAGCATTGTGATGACAAGGGCATGGGGCATTGTGATGAGAAGTCCATGGAACATTCTGATGACATGAGTCATGGAGCTTTGTGATGACAACGGCATGAAGAATTGTGATTACAGGGGTCATGAAATATTGTGATGACAGGTGTGAGGGAGTATTGTGATAACTAGTGATGGAACATTGTGATATCAGTGGTGAGAAAGCATTTTGAGGAGAAGTGCATGGAGCATTGTGATGACAAAGTTTATGGAGCATTTTGACGACAAGGATGTGGAGCATTGTGATGACAAGTGCATGGCGCATTGTGAGGACATGGCTTATGGAGCATTGTGCTGACACACACATTGAGCATTGTGATGACAAGGGTCATGGAGCCTTGTGATGACAAGGCCGTGGAACATAGTGATGGCAGGGGTCATGGAGCATTGTTATGACAGGTGTAATGGAGCATTGTGATGACAAGGGAATGGAGCAATGTGATGAGAGATTTCATTGAGATTTGTAATGACAATGGCATGGAGGTTTATGATGCCAAGGGTCATGGAGCTTTGTAATGACAAATGTCATGGGGCATTTTGATGAAAAGGGCGTGGTGCATTGTGATGAGAATGGCAGGGAGCATTGTGATGACAGGGTCATGGAGCAATTTGAATAAAAGGGTCACGGAATATTTTGATGACAGGGGATATTGAACATTGTGATGTCAGGGGTCATGAAGCATTGTGATGAAATGGGTCATGGAGCATTTTGTGACAGGGGTTATGGAACATTGTGATGTCAGGGTTCATGGAGCATTGTGATGATAAGGGCATGTTGCACTGTGAAGACAGGGGTCATGGAACACTGTGATGACAGGGGTAGGGAGGATTGTGATGACTAGTGATGTAACATTGTGATATATGTGGTGAGAGAGCATTTTGATGAGAAGTGCATGGAGCATTCTGATGACAAGTGTTATGGAGCATAGCAATGACAAGGATGTTGAGTATGGTGATGACAAGCGCATGGCGCATTTTGATGACATGGGTCATGGAACATTGTGCTGACAAGCGCATGGAGCATTTTGATGACAAATGTCAGGGAGCATTGTGCTGAAAAAGGCATGGAGCATTTTGATGAAAAGGGACACAGAGCATTGTGATGAAATATTCATGGAGCATTGTGGTGAAAAAGATCACAGGGCCTTGTGTGACGAGGGCATGGATCATTGTGATGAGATAGGTCCTGAATCATTGTGATGACTGGAGTCACGGAGCACTGTGATGACAGGGGTCATGGAGCATTGCTGTGACAAGATTTATGGATTATTGTGATGAGAGTGGGCATATCGCATTGTGATGACAAGGGCATGGAACATTGTGATGACAAGGGTCATGGAGCATTGTGATGACAAGGGCATGGAGCATTGTGATGACAAGGGCCATTGAGAATTGTGATGACAACGTCGTGAGGCATTGTGATGACAAGCGCATGGAGCTTGCTATGACAGGGGTCATAGAGCATTGCGATGACAAGTGCATGGAGAATTGTGATGACAAGATCTTGTAACATTGTGATGAGAAGTGTCACGAAGCATTGTGATGACAAGGACGTGGAGAATTGTAATGACATGGGACATGGAGCATTGGGATGAACAGGGCATGGAGAATTGTGATAGCAAGACCGTGGAGCATTGTGATGAAAAGACTATGGATAATTATGATGAAGAGCATCATGGATCACTGTAATGACAAGGGGCATGGACCATTGTGATGACAGGTGTCATGGAGCATTGTGATGAGAGGGGTCAAGGAGCATTGTGATGAAAAGGGTATGGAGCATTGTGATGACAAGGTCCTGGAGCAGTGTGATGAGAAGACCATGGAGCCTTGTGATGACAAGTCTCATGGAGCATTCTGATGAATAGGGGCATGGAGCATTGTGATTACAGGGGTGTTGGAGCATTGTGATGACAAGGGTCATGGAGCCTTGGATGCCAAGGCGGTGGAACATTGTGATGGCAGGGGTTCTGGAGCATTGTTATGACAGGGGTAATGGAGCATTGTGATGACAAGGGCATGGAACATTGGTCTGAAAATTTGATGGATTATTGTGATGAGATTCGGCATGGAACATTGTGATGAATAGGGCACGGAACCTTGTGATACATGTGTCATGGAGGATTGTAATGAAAAGGGCATGGAGCAGTGTGATGAGAAGAGTATCGAGCATTGTGATGACAAGCGTCATGGAGCATTGTGGTGACAAGGGCATGGAGCAATATGATGAGAGGTTTCATGTAGCATTGTGATGAAATGGCATGGAGTATTGTGATGCCAAGGGTCATGGAGCTTTGTGATGACAAAGGTCATGGAGCATTTTGATGACAAGGTCGTGGTGCATTGTGATGAGAAGGGCAGGGAGCATTGTGATGACAGGGTCATGGAGCAAATTGATGAAAAGTGTCATGGAACATTTTGATGACATGTTTTATGGAACATTGTGATGTCAGGGGTAATGGAGCATTTTGATGAAAAGGGTGATGGAGCATTCTGATGAAAAGGTGCATGGAGCATTGAAATTACAAGGGTTTTGAAGCAATGTGATTACAAGGCATGGAGCATTGTGATTAAAAGGTGCATGGAGCATTGTGATTACAGTGGTTTTGAAGCAATGTGATTACAAGGCATGGATATTGTGATGAGAAGGCAATGGAGCATTCTGATGACATGCGTCATGGAGCTTTGTGATGACAAGGACATGGAGCATTGTGATTACAGGGGTCTTGGAGCATTGTGATGAAAAGGGAATGGATCATTGTGATGAAAAATGCATGGAGCCTTGACATGACAGGGTTCAAGGAGCATATTGATGACAAATGTCAGGGAGCATTGTGATGATAAGTGTATTGAGCATTGTGATGACCAATATCATGGAGCATTGTGATCAGAAGACCATGGATAACTGTGATGACCAGCGTCATGGGGCATTGTGATGACAAGTGTTATGGAACATTGTGATCAGAAGGGTTTGGTGCATTGTGATGACAGAGGTCACTGAGCATTTTGATTTCACTGTGATGACAATAAAATGAAATATTATGGTGATGGGCACTGTGCATTGCGATGACAGGGTTCATGGAGCATTGAGATGAAAAGGGGCATGGAGCATTGTGATTACAGGGTTGTTGGAGCATTGTGATGACAAGGGCATGGAGCATTGTGATTAGAAGTCCATGGAACATTCTGATGACATGATTCATGGAGCTTTGTGATGACAAGGGCATGGAGAATTGTGATTACAGGGGTCATGGAATATTGTGATGACAGGTGTGAGGGAGTATTGTGATAACTAGTGATGGAACATTGTGATATCAGTGGTGAGAAAGCATTTTGAGGAGAAGTGCATGGAGCATTGTGATGACAAAGTTTATGGAGCATTTTGACGACAAGGATGTGGAGCATTGTGATGACAAGTGCATGGCGCATTGTGAGGACATGGCTTATGGAGCATTGTGCTGACACACGCATTGAGCATTGTGATGACAAGGGTCATGGAGCCTTGTGATGACAAGGCCGTGGAACATAGTGATGGCAGGGGTCATGGAGCATTGTTATGACAGGTGTAATGGAGCATTGTGATGACAAGGGAATGGAGCAATGTGATGAGAGATTTCATTCAGATTTGTAATGACAATGGCATGGAGGTTTATGATGCCAAGGGTCCTGGAGCTTTGTAATGACAAATGTCATGGGGCATTTTGATGAAAAGGGCGTGGTGCATTGTGATGAGAATGGCAGGGAGCATTGTGATGACAGGGTCATGGAGCAATTTGAATAAAAGGGTCATGGAATATTTTGATGACAGGGGATATTGAACATTGTGATGTCAGGGGTCATGAAGCATTGTGATGAAATGGGTCATGGAGCATTTTGTGACAGGGGTTATGGAACATTGTGATGTCAGGGTTCATGGAGCATTGTGATGATAAGGGCATGTAGCACTGTGATGACAGGGGTCATGGAACACTGTGATGACAGGGTTGAGGGAGTATTGTGAGGACTAGTGATGAAACATTGTGATATATGTGGTGAGAGAGCATTTTGATGCGAAGTGCATGGAGCATTGTGATGACAAGTGTTATGGAGCATAGCAATGTTAAGGATGTGGAGTATTGTGATGACAAGCGAATGGCGCATTTTGATGACATGCGTCATTGAGCAATGTGCTGACAAGCGCATGGAGCACTTTGATGACAAGTGTCATGGAGCATTGTGCTGAAAAAGGCATGGAACCTTTTGATGACAAGGGACACAGAGCATTGTGATGAAATATTCGTGGAGCATTGCGGTGAAAAAGATCACAGAGCCTTGTGTGACGAGGGCATGGACCATTGTGATGAGATAGGTCATGAAGCATTGTGATGACTGGAGTCACGGAAAATTGTGATGAAAGGGGTGATGGAGCCTTGTGATGACAAGGGCATGGAGCAATGTGATTACAGGGTCATGGAATATTGGTCTGACAAGTTTCATGGATTATTGTGATGACAGTGGGCATGGAGCATTGTGATGACAAGGGCATGGAGCATTGTGGTGACAAAGGCATGGAGCATTTTGATGACAAGGGACACAGAGCATTGTGATGAAATATTCATGGAGCATTGTGGTGAAAAAGATCACAGAGCCTTGTGTGAAGAGGGCATGGACCACTGTGATGACAAAGGTCATGAAGCATTTTGATGACTGGAGTCACGGAGCTTTGTGATGACAGGGCTCATGGAGCATTGCTCTGACAAGATTAATGGATTATTGTGATGAGAGTGGTCATGGCGCATTGTGATGACAAGGGCATGGAACATTGTGATGACAAGGTCATGGAGTATTGTGAAGAAAGGTGTCAGGGAGCATTGTGATGACATATGTCATTGTCCATTGTGATGACAATGGCATGGAGCATTGTGATACCAAGTGTCATGGAGGATTGTGATGAAAAAGGTAATGGAGCATTTTGATGACAAGGGCTTGGAACATTGTGATGACAAGGGTCATGGAGCATTGTGATGACAAGGGCATGGAACATTGTGATTTCAAGGGCCATTGAGAATTGTGATGACAACGTCGTGAAGCATTGTGATGACAAGCGCATGGAGAATTGTGATGACAAAATCATGTAACATTGTGATGAGAAGTGTCAAGAAGCAATGTGATGACAAGGACGTGGAGAATTGTAATGACGTGGAACATGGAGCATTTTGATGAACAGGACATGGAGAATTGTGATAGCAAGACCGTGGAACATTGTGATGAAAATACCATGGATAATTATGATGAAGAGCGTCATGGATCACTGTAATGACAAGGGGCATGGAGCATTGTGATAACAGGTGTCATGGAGCATTGTGCTGAGAGGGGTCATGGAGCATTGTGCTGAGAGGGGTAATGGAGCATTGTGATGAGAAAGTCATGGAGCAGTGTGATGAGAAGACCATAGAGCCTTGTGATGACAAGTCTCATGGAGCATTCTGATGAATAAGGGCATGGAGCATTGTGATTACAGGGGTTTTGGAGCATTGTGATGACAAGGGCATGGAGCATTGTGATGAGAAGGCCATGGAGCATTCTGATGACATGTGTCGTGGATCTTTGTGATGACAAGGTCATGGAGCATTGTGATTACAGGGGTCTTGGAGCATTGTGATGACAAGGGTCATGTAGCCTTGGATGACAAGGCGGTGGAACATTGTGATGGCTGGGGTCAGGGAGCATTGTTATGACAAGGGTAATGGAGCATTTTGATGACAAGGGCATGGAACATTGGTCTGAAAATTTCATGGATTATTGTGATGAGATTCGGCATGGAGCATTGTGATGACTAGGGATCGGAACACTGTGATACATGTGTCATGGAGGATTGTAATGACAAGGGCATGTAGCATTGTGATGAGAAGAGTATCGAGCATTGTGATGCCAAGGGTCATGGAGCTTTGTGATGACAAAGTCAAGGAGCATTTTGATGACAAGGTCGTGGTGCATTGTGATGAGAAGGGCATGGAGCATTGTGATGACAGGGTCATGGAAAAAATTGATGAAAAGTATCATGGAACATTTTGATGACAGGGGCTATGGAACATTGTGATGTCAGGGGTCATGGAGCCTTGTGATAAGAGCATGTAGCACTGTGATGACAGTGGTCATGGAACATTGTGATGACAGGGGTGAGCGAGTATTGTGATGACTAGTGATGGAACATTGTGATATATGTGGTGAGAGAGCATTTTGATGAGAAGTGCATGGAACATTGTGATGACAAGTTTTATGGAGCATAGCGATGAAAAGGATGTGGAGCATTGTGATGAAAACAGCATTGCACATTGTGATGACATTTGTCATGGAGCATTGTGCTGACAAGCGCATGGAGCATTTTGATGACAAGTGTCATGGAGCATTGTGCTAACAAAGGCATGGAGCATTGTGATGACAAGGGACACAGAGCATTGTGATGAAAATTTCATGGAGCATTGTGGTGACAAAGATCACAGAGCCTTGTTTGACGACGGCATGGACCATTGAGATGAGAAAGGTCATGAATCATTGTGATGACTGGAGTAATGGAGCACTGTGATGACAGGGGTCATGGAGCATTGTGATGACAAGGGCATGGATCAATGTGATGACAGGGGCATGGAACATTGGTCTGACAAGTTTCATGGATTACTGTGATGACAGTGGGCATTGAGCATTGAGATGACAAGGGCATGGAGCATTGTAGTGACAAAGGTCACAGAGCCTTGTGTGACGAGGGCATGGACCATTGTGAGGACAAAGTTCATGAAGCATTGTGATGACTGGAGTCATGGAGCATTGTGATGTCAGGGGTCATGGAGCATTGTGAAGAAAAGGGCATTGAGCATTGTGATGACAGGGGCATGGAGCATTGGCCTGACATGTTTCATGGATTATTGTGATGACAGTGGGCATGGCGCATTGTGATGACAAGGGCATGGAACATTGTGATGACAATGTCATGGATTATTGTGAAGACAGGTGTCAGGGAGCATTGTGATGACATATGTCATTGTCCATTGTGATGACAATGGCATGGAGCACTGTGATACCAAGTGTCATGGAGGATTTTGATGACAATGGTAATGGAGCACTTTGATGACAACGGCTTGGAACATTGCGATGACAAGGGTCATGGAGCATTGTGATGACAATGGCATGGAGCATTCTGATGAAAAGGTGCATGGAGCATTGAGATTACAGGGGATTTGGAGCAATGTGATGACATGGGCATGGAGCATTGTGATAAGAAGGCAATGGAGCATTCTGATGACATGCGTCATGGAGCTTTGTGATGACAAGGACATGGAGCATTGTGATTACAGGGGTCTTGGAGCATTGTGATGAAAAGGGAATGGATCATTGTGATGAAAAATGCATGGAGCCTTGTCATGACAGGGTTCAAGGAGCATACTGATGACAACTGTCAGGGAGCATTCTGATGATAAGTGTATTGAGCATTGTGATGACAAAGATCATGGAGCATTGTGATGAGAAGGCCATGGATAACTGTGATGACCAGCGTCATGGGGCTTTGTGATGACAAGTGTTATGGAACATTGTGATCAGAAGGGTTTGGTGCATTGTGATGACAGAAGTCATTGAGCATTTTGATTTCTTTGTGATGACAATAGCATGAAATATTATGGTGATGGGCACGGTGAATTGTGATGACAGGGTTCATGGAGCATTGAGATGAAAAGGGGCATGGAGCATTGTGATTACAAGGGTGTTGGAGCATTGTGATGACAAGGGCATGGAACATTGTGATGAGAAGGCCATGGAGCATTCTGATGACATGCGTCATGGAGTTTTGTGATGACAAGGGCATGGAGAATTGTGATTACAGGGGTCATGGAATATTTTAATGACAGGGGTGAGGGAGTATTGTGATGACTAGTGATGGAACATTGTGATATCAGTGGTGAGAAGGCATTTTTAGGAGAAGTGCTTGGAGCATTGTGATGACAAGGTTTATGGAGCATTTTGATGACAAGGATGTGGAGAATTGTGATGACAAGTGCATGGTGCATTGTGATGACATGGGTTATGGAGCATTGTGCTGACATGCGCATCGAGCATTGTGATGACAAGGGTCATGGAGCATTGTGCTGACAAAGGCATGGAGCTTTGTGATGACAAGGGTCACAGAGCATTGTGATAAAAATTTCATGGAGCATTGTGGTGACAAATGTCACAGAGCTTTGTGTGCCCACGTCATGGACCATTGTGATGACAAATGTCATGAAGCATTGTGATGACTGCAGTCACGGAGCATTGTGATAACAGGGGTCTTTGAGCATTGGGATGAAAAGGGAATGGATCATTGTGATGAAAAAGGCATGGAGCCTTGTCATGACAGTTTTCAAGGAGCATACTGATGACAAGTGTCTTCGAACATTGTGATGCGAAGTGTATTGAGCACTGTGGTGATAAAGGTCATGGAGCATTGTGATGAGAAGACCTTGCATAATTGTGATGCCGAGCGTCATGGGGCATGTGATGACAAGTGTTATGGAACATTGTGATCAGAAGGGTTTGGAGCATTGTGATGACAGAGGACATGGAGCATTTTGATTTCATTGTGATGACAATAGAATGAATCATTATGATGATGGGCATGGTGCATTGTGATGACAGTGTTCATGGAACATTGAGATGAAAAGTGGCATGGAGAATTGTGATTACAGAGGTCTTGGAGCATTGTGATGACAAGGGTCATGGAGCCTTGTGATGACAAGGCCGTGGAACATTGTGATGGCAGGGGTCATGGAGCATTGTTATGACATGTGTAATGGAGCATTGTGATGACAAGGGCATGGAACAATGTGATGGGAGATTTCAATGAGCATTGTGATGACAATGGCATGGAGCATTGTCATGCCAAGGGTCATGGAGCTTTCTGATGACAAATGTCATGGGGCATTTTGATGACAAGGGTCTGGTGCATTGTGATGAGAAAGGAAGGGAGCATTGTGATGACAGGGTCATGGAGCAATTTGAATAAAATGGTCATGGAATATTTTGATGACAGTGGTTATGGAACATTGTGATGTCAGGGTTCATGAAGCATTGTGATGAAATGCGTCATGGAGAATTTTGTGACAGGGGTTATGGAACATTGTGATGTCAGGGGTCATGGTGCATTGTGATGATAAGGGCATGTAGCACTGTGATGACAGTGGTCATGGAACATTGTGATGACAGGGTTGAGCGAGTAATGTGATGACTAGTGATGGAAAATTGTGATATATGTGGTGAGAGAGCATTTTGATGAGAAGTGCATGGAGCATTGTGATAACAAGTTTTATGGAGAATAGTGGTGTAAAGGATGTGTAGCTTTGGATTAAAAGCACATGGCACATTGTGATGACATGTGTCATGGAGCATTGTGCTGACAAGTGCATGGAGCATTTTGATGACAAGTGTCATGGAGCATTGTGCTGACAAGAGCAAGGAGCATTTTGATGACAAGGGACAGAGAGCATTGTGATGAAAATTTCATGGAGCATTGTGATGACAAATATCACAAATCCTTGTGGGAAGAGGGCATGGACCATTGTGAGGACAAAGGTCATGAATCTTTGTGATGACTGGAGTCTCGGAGCATTGTGATGGCAGAGGTCATGGAGCATTGTGACGACAAGGGCATTGATCAATGTGATGACAGGGGCATGGAACATTGGTCTGAAAAGTTTCATGGATAATTGTGATGACAGTGGGCATGGAGCATTGAGATGACAAGGGCATGGATCATTGAGGTGACAAAAGTCATAGAGCCTTGTGTGACGAGGGCATGGACCATTGTGAGGACAAAGGTCATGAAGCATTGTGATGACTGGAGTCACGGAGCATTGTGCTGAGAGGGGTCATGGAGCATTGTGATGACAGGGGCATGGAGCATTGTAATGACAGGGGCATGGAACATTGGTCTGACATGTTTCATGGTTTATTGTGATGACAGTGGGCATGGCGCATTGTGATTACAAGGGCATGGAACATTGTGATGACAAGGTCATGGAGTATTGTGAAGACAGGTGTCAGGGAGCATTGTGATGACATATGTCATTGTCCATTGTGAAGACAATGGCATGGAGCATTGTGATACCAAGTGTCATGGAGGAGTGTGATGATAAAGGTAATGGAGCATTTTGATGTAAAGGCTTGGAACATTGCAATGACAAGGGTCATGGAGCATTGTGATGACAAGGGCATGGAGCATTCTGATGAAAAGGTGCATGGAGCATTGAGATTACAGGGGTTTTGAAGCAATGTGATTACAAGGGCATGGAGCATTGTGATGAGAAGTCAATGGAGCATTCTGATGGCATGCGTCATGAAGCTTTGTGATGACAAGGACATGGAGCATTGTGATTACAGGGTTCTTGGAGCATTGTGATGAAAAGGGAATGGATCATTGTGATGAAAAATGCATGGAGCCTTGTCATGACAGGGTTCAAGGAGCATAGTGATGACAACTGTCAGGGAGCATTGTGATGATAAGTTTATTGAGCATTTTGATGACAAAGATCATGGAGCACTGTGATGAGAAGACCATGGATAAGTGTGATGACCAGCGTCATGGGGCATTGTGATGACAAGAGTTATGGAACATTGTGATCAGAAGGATTTGTTGCATTGTGAAGACAGAGGTCATGGAGCATTTTGATTTCATTGTGATGAAAATAGCATGAAATATTATGGTGATGGGCACGGTGCATTGTGATGACAGGGTTCATGGAGCATTGAGATTAAAAGGGGCATTGAGCATTGTGATTACAGGGGTGTTGGAGCATTGTGATGACAAGGGCATGGAGCATTGTGATGGGAAGGCCACGGAGCATTCTGATGACATGCGTCATGGAGTTTTGTGATGACAAGGGCATGGAGAATTGTGACTACAGGGGTCATGGAATATTGTGATGACAGGGGTGAGGGAGTATTATGATAACTAGTAATGGAACATTGTGATATCAGTGGTGAGAAAGCATTTTGCGGAGAAGTGCATGGAGCATTGTGATGACAAGGTTTATGGAGCATTTTGATGACAAGGATGTGGAGCATTGTGATTACAAGTGCATGGTGCATTGTGATGACATGGGTTATGGAGCATTGTTCTGACACGTGCATCGAGCATTGTGATGACAAGGGTCTTGGAGCATTTTGCTGACAAAGGCATGGAGCTTTGTGATGACAAGGGTCACAGAGCATTGTGATAAAAATTTCATGGAGCATTGTGGTGACAAAGATCACAGAGCTTTGTGTTACGAGGTCATGGGCCATTGTGATGACAAATGTCATGAAGCATTGTGATGACAGGAGTCACGGAGCATTGTGATAACATGGGTCTTGGAGCATTGTGATGAAAAGGGAATGGATCACTGTGATGAAAAAGGCATGGGGCCTTGTCATGACAGTGTTCAAGGAGCATACTGATGACAAGTGTCAGCGAGCATTGTGATGCCAAGTGTATTGAGCATTGTGGTGACAAAGGTCATGGAGCATTGTGATGAGAAGACCTTGCATAATTGTGATGAGGAGCGTCATGGGGAATGTGATGACAAGTGTTAGGGAACATTATGATCAGAAGGGTTTGGAGCATTGTGATGACAGAGGACATAGAGCATTTTGATTTCATTTTGATGACAATAGCATGAATCATTATGATGATTGGCATGGTGCATTGTGATGACAGTGTTCATGGAGCATTGAGATGAAAAGTGGCATGGAGAATTGTGATTACAGAGGTCTTGGAGCATTGTGATGACAAGGGTCATGGAGCCTTGTGATGACAAGGCCGTGGAACATTGTGATGGCAGGGGTCATGGAGCATTGTTATGACAGGTGGAATGGAGCATTGCGATGACAAGGGCATGGAGCAATGTGATGTGAGATTTCATTGAGTATTGTGATGACAATGGCATGGAGCATTGTGATGCCAAGGGTCATGGAGCTTTGTGATGACAAATGTCATGGGGCATTTTGATGACAAGGGCGTGGTGCATTGTGATGAGAAGGGCAGGGAGCATTGTGATGACAGGGTCATGGAGCAATTTGAATAAAAGGGTCCTGGAATATTTTGATGACAGGGGTTATGGAACATTGTGATGTCAGGGGTCATGAAGCATTGTGATGAAATGGGTCATGGAGCAGTTTGTGACAGGGGTTATGGAACATTGTGATGTCAGGGGTCATGGAGCATTGTAATGATAAGGGCATGTAGCACTGTGATGACAGTGGTCATGGAACATTGTGATGACAGTGGTGAGCGAGTATTGTGATGACTAGTGATGGAACATTGTGATATATGTGGTGAGAGAGCATTTTAATGAGAAGTGCATGAAGCATTGTGATGACAAGTTTTATGGAGCATAGCAATGAAAAGGATGTGGAGCATTGTGATGAAAAGAGCATGGCACATTTTGATGACATGTGTCATGGAGCATTTTGCTGACAAGCGCATGGAGCATTTTGATGACAAGTGTCATGGAGCATTGTGCTGACAAAGTCATGGAGCATTTTGATGACAAGGGACACAGAGCATTGTGATGAAATATTCATGGAGCATTGTGGTGACAAAGATGACAGAGCCTTGTGTGACGAGGTCATGGACCATTGTGAGGACAAATGTCATGAAGCATTTTGATGACTGGAGTCACGGAGCATTGTGATGACAGGGGTCATGGAGCATTGTGATGACAAGGTCATGGAGCATTGTGATGACTGGGGCATGGAACATTGGTCAGACATGATTCATGGAATATTGTGATGATAGTGGGCATGGCGCATTTTGATTTCATTGTGATGACAATAGCATGAAGCTTTATGATGATGGGCATGGTGCATTGTGATGAAAAGGTCATGGAATATTGTGAAGACAGGTGTCAGGGAGCATTGTGATGACATATGTTATTGTCCATTGTGATGACAATGGCATGGAGCATTGTGATACCAAGTGTCATGGAGCCTTGTGATGACAACGCCATGAAATATTGTGATGGCAGGGGTCATGGAGCATTGTTATGACAGGTGTAATGGAGCATTGTGATGACAAGGGCATGGAGCATTGGTTTGAAATGTTTCATGGATTATTGTGATGAGAGTGGGCATGCAGCATTGTGATGACAAGGTCACAGAACACGGTGATTCATGGGTCATGGAGGATTGTAATGACAAGGGCATGGATCACTGTGATGAGAAAGGCATTGAGCATTGTGATGACAAGCCTCATAGAGCTTTGTGATGACAAGGGCAAGGAGCAATGTGATGATAGGTTTCATGGAGCATTGTGAAGACAATGGCATGGAGCATTGTGATGCCAAGGGTCATGGAGCTTTGTGATGCCAAGGGTCATGGAGCATTTTGATGACAAGAGCTTTGTGCATTGTGATGAGAAGGGCAGGGAGCATTGTGATGACAGGGTCATGGAGCAATTTGTTGAAAAGTGTCCGGGAATATTTTGATGACAGTTGTTATGGAATATTGTGATGTCAGTGGTCATGGAGCATTGTGATGATAAGGGCATGCAGCATTTTGATGACAGTGGTCATGGAACATTGTGATGAAAGTGGTGAGGGAGTTTTGTGATGACTAGTGATGGAACATTGTGATATCAGTGGTGAGAGAGCATTTAGATGAGAAGTGCATGGAGCATTTTGATGACAAGTTTTATGGAGAATAGCGATGAAAAGGATGAGGAGCATTTTGATGAAAAGAGCATGGCACATTGTGATGACATGTGTCATGGAGCATTGTGCTGACAAGCGCATGGAGCATTGTGATGACAAGGTCATGGAGCACTGTGCTGACAAAGGCATGGAGCATTGTGATGACAAGTGTTACAGAGCATTGTGATGACGAGGGAATGGACCATTGTGATGACAAAGGTCATAAAGCATTGTTATGACTGGATTCACGGAGCATTATGATGTGAGGTTTCATGGAGCATTGTGATTACAAGGGCATGGAGCATTGTGATGACAGGGGCATGGAGAATTGGTCTGACAATTTCATGGATTATTGCTATGAGGGTGGGCATGGCACATTGTGATAACAAAGGAATGGAACATTGTTATGACAAGGTCATGTAGTATTGTGAAGACAGGTGTCAGGGAGCATTGTGATGACATATGTCATGGTGCATTGTGATGACAATGGCGTGAAGAATTATGATGATGGGCATGATGCATTGTGATGACACGGTTCTTGGAGCATTGTGATTACATGGGTCTTGGAGCATTGCGATGAAAAGGACATGGAGCAATGTGATGAGAAGGCCATGGAGCATTCTGATGACATGTGTCATTGAGCTTTGTGATGACAAGGGCATGGAGCATTGTGACTACAGTGTCTTGGAGAATTGTGATGACAAGTGTCATGGAGCATTGTGATGACACGGTTGTAGAACATTGTGATGGCAGGGGTCATGGAGCATTGCTATGACAGGGGAAATGGAGCTTTGGGATGAGAAGGGTATTGAGCATTGGTCTGAAATGTTTCATGGATTATTGTGATGAGAGTGGGCATGGAGAATTGTGATGACAAGGTCACGGAACACTGTGATACATTGGTCATGGAGGATTGTAATGAAAATGGCTTTGAGCATTGTGATGAGAAAGGCATCGAGCATTGTGATGACAAGCGTCATGGAGCTTTGTGATGACAAGGGCAAGGATCAATGTGATGAGAGGGTTCATGGAGCACTGTGATGACAATGACATGGAGCATTGTGATGCCAAGGCTCATCGAGCTTTGAGATGACAAATGTCATGGAGTATTTTGATGACAACCGCGTTGTGCATTGTGATGAGAAGGGCAGGGAGCATTGTGATGAGAGGGTCATGGAGCAATTTGATGAAAAGGGTCATGGAACATTTTGATGACATGTGTTATGGCACATTGTGATATCAGGCGTCATGGCGCATTGTGATGATAAGTGCATGTAGCATTCTGATGACGGGGTCCTGGAACATTGTGATGACAGGGGTGAGCGAGTATTGTGATGACTAGTGATGGAACATTGTGATATAAGTGGTGAGAGAGGATTTTGTTGAGAAGTGCATGGAGCATTGTGATGACAATGTTTATGAAGCATTGTGATAACAAGGTTGTGGACTATTGTGATGAAAAGCATGTGGCACATTGTTTTGACATGGGTCATGGAGTATTGTGCTGACAAAGGCAAGGAGCATTGCGATGACAAGGGTCACAGAGCATTGTGATGACGCGGGCATGGACTATTGTGATGACTAAGGCCATGAAGCATTGTGATGACTGGAGTCACGGAGCATTGTGATGACAAGGGCATGGAGCATTGTGATGACAGGGGCATGGAGCATTGGTCTGACAAGTTTCATGCATTATTGTGATGACAGTGGGCATGGCGTATTGTGATGACAAGGGCATGGAGCATTGTGAAGACAGGTGTCAGGGAGCATTGTGATGACATATGTCATTGTCCATTGTGATGACAATGGCATGGAGCATTGTGATACCAAGTGTCATGGAGGATTGTGATGACAAAGGTAATGGAGCATTTTGATGACAAGGGCTTGGAACATTGCGATGACAAGGGTCATGGATCATTGTGATGACAATGGCATGGAGCATTCTAATGAAAAGGTGCATGGAGCATTGAGATTATAGGGGATTTGGAGCAATGTGATGACAAGGTCATGGAGCATTGTGATAAGAAGGCAATGGAGCATTCTGATGGCATGCGTCATGGAGCTTTGTGATGACAAGGACATGGAGCATTGTGATTACAGGGGTCTTGGAGCATTGTGATGAAAAGGGAATGGATCATTGTGATGAAAAATGCATTGAGCCTTGTCATGACAGGGTTCAAGGAGCATACTGATGACAACTGTCAGGGAGCATTGTGATGATAAGTGTATTGAGCATTGTGATGACAAAGATCATGGAGCATTGTGATGAGAAGACCATGGATAAATGTGATTACCAGCGTCATGGGGCATTGTGATGACAAGTGTTATGCAACATTGAGATCAGAAGGGTTTGGTGCATTGTGATGACAGAGGTCATTGAGCATTTTGATTTCATTGTGATGACAATAGCATGAAATATTATGGTGATGGGCACGGTGAATTGTGATGACAGGGTTCATGGAGCATTGAGATGATAAGGGGCATGGAGCATTGTGATTACAAGGGTGTTGGGGCATTGTGATGACAAAGGCATGGAGCATTGTGATGAGAAGGCCATGGAGCATTCTGATGACATGCGTCATGGAGCTTTGTGATGACAAGGGCAAGGAGAATTGTGATTACAGGGGTCATGGAATATTGTAATGACAGGGGTGAGGGAGTATTGTGATGACTAGTGATGGAACATTGTGATATCAGTGGTGAGAAGGCATTTTGAGGAGAAGTGCTTGGAGCATTGTGATGACAAGGTTTATGGAGCATTTTGATGACAAGGATGTGGAGAATTGTGATGACAAGTGCATGGTGCATTGTGATGACATGGGTTATGGAGCATTGTGCTGACATGCGCATCGAGCATTGTGATGACAAGGGTCATGGAGCATTGTGCTGACAAAGGCATGGAGCTTTGTGATGACAAGGGTCACAGAGCATTGTGATAAAAATTTCATGGAGCATTGTGGTGACAAAGGTCACAGAGCCTTGTGTGCCCACGTCATGGACCATTGTGATGACAAATGTCATAAAGAATTGTGATGACTGGAGTCACGGAGCATTGTGATAACAGGGGTCTTGGAGCATTGGGATGAAAAGGGAATGGATCATTGTGATGAAAAAGGCATGGAGCCTTGTCATGACAGTTTTCAAGGAGCATTCTGATGACAAGTTTCTGCGAACATTGTGATGCCAAGTGTATTGAGCACTGTGGTGACAAAGGTCATGGAGCATTGTGATGAGAAGCCCTTGCATAATTGTGATGCCAAGCGTCATGGGGCATGTGATGAAAAGTGTTATGGAACATTGTGATCAGAAGGGTTTGGAGCATTGTGATGACAGAGGACATGGAGCATTTTGATTTCATTGTGATGACAATAGCATGAATCATTATGATGATGGGCATGGTGCATTGTGATGACAGTGTTCATGGAGCATTGAGATGAAAAGTGGCATGGAGAATTGTGATTACAGAGTTCTTGGAGCATTATGATGACAAGGGTCATGGAGCGTGGTGATGACAAGTCCGTGGAACATTGTGATGGCAGGGGTCATGGAGCATTGTTATGAGAGGTGTAATGGAGCATTGTGATGACAAGGGCATGGAGCAATGTGATGAGAGATTTCATTGAGCATTGTGATGACAATGGCATGGATCATTGTCATGCCAAGGGTCATGGAGCTTTCTGATGACAAATGTCATGGGGCATTTTGATGACAAGGGCCTGTTGCATTTTGATGAGAAAGGAAGGGAGCATTGTGATGACAGGGTCATGGAGCAATTTGAATAAAATGGTCATGGAATATTTTGATGACAGTGGTTATGGAACATTGTGAGGTCAGGGTTCATGAAACATTGTAATGAAATGGGTCATGGAGAATTTTGTGACAGGGGTTATGGAACATTGTGATGTCAGGGGTCATGGTGCATTGTGATGATAAGGGCATGTAGCACTGTGATGACAGTTGTCATGGAACGTTGTGATGATAGGGTTGAGCGAGTATTATGATGACTAGTGATGGAACATTGTGATATATATGGTGAGAGAACATTTTGATGAGAAGTGCATGGAGCATTGTGATGACAAGTTTTATGGAGCATAGTGGTGTAAAGAATGTGGAGCTTTGGATTAAAAGCGCATGGCACATTGTGATGACATGTGTCATGGAGCATTGTGCTGACAAGTGCATGGAGCATTGTGATGACAAGTGTCATATAGCATTGTGCTGATAAAAGCATGGAGCATTGTGATGACAAGGGACACAGAGCATGGTTATGAAAATTTCATGGAGCATTGTGGTGACAAATATCACAAATCCTTGTGGGAAGAGGGCATGGACCATTGTGAGGACAAAGGGCATGAATCTTTTTGATGAGTGGAGTCACGGAGCATTGTGATGACAGAGGTCATGGAGCATTGTGACGACAAGGGCATGGAGCAATGTGATGACAGGGGCATGGAACATTGGTCTGACAAGTTTCATAGATTACTGTGATGAAAGTGGGCATGGAGCATTGAGATGACAAGGGCATGGATCATTGAGGTGACAAAAGTCACAGAGCCTTGTGTGACGAGGGCATGGACCATTGTCAGGACAAAGGTCATGAAGCATTGTGATGACTGGAGTCACGGAGCATTATGCTGAAAGGGGTCATGGAGCATTGTGATGATAGGGGCATGGAGCATTGTGATGACGGGGCATGGAGCATTGTGATGACAGGGGCATGGAACATTGGTCTGACATGTTTCATGGTTTATTGTGATGACAGTGGGCATGGCGCATTGTGATGACAAGGGCATGGAACATTGTGATGACAAGGTCATGGAGTATTGTGAAGACAGGTGTCAGGGAGCATTGTGATGACATATGTCATTGTCATTGTGATGACAATGGCATGGAGCATTGTGATACCAAGTGTCATGGAGGATTGTGATGATAAATGTAATGGAGCATTTGGATGACAAGGGCTTGGAACATTGCAATGACAAGGGTCATGGAGCATTGTGATGACAAGGGCATGGAGCATTCTGATGAAAAGGTGCATGGAGCATTGAGATTACAGGGGTTTTGAAGCAATGTGATTACAAGGGCATGGAGCATTGTGATGAGAAGTCAATGGAGCATTATGATGGCATGGGTCATGAAGCTTTGTGATGACAAGGACATGGAGCATTGTGATTACAGGGGTCTTGGAGCATTGTGATGAAAAGGGAATGGATCATTGTGATGAAAAATGCATGGAGCCTTGTCATGACAGGGTTCAAGGAGCATATTGATGACAACTGTCAGGGAGCATTGTGATGATAAGTGTATTGAGCATTGTGATGACAAAGATCATGGAGCATTGTGATGAGAAGACCATGGATAAGTGTGATGACCAGCGTCATGGGGCATTGTGATGACAAGAGTTATGGACATTGTGATCAGAAGGGTTTGTTGCATTGTGAAGACAGAGGTCATTGAGCATTTTGATTTCATTGTGATGACAATAGCATGAAATATTATGGTGATGGGCACGGTGCATTGTGATGACAGGGTTCATGGAGCATTGAGATTAAAAGGGGCATGGAGCATTGTGATTACAGGGGTGTTGGAGCATTGTGATGACAAGGGCATGGAGCATTGTGATGGGAAGGCCATGGAGCATTCTGATGACATGCGTCATGGAGCTTTGTGATGACAAGGGCATGGAGAATTGTGACTACAGGGGTCATGGAATATTGTGATGACAGGGTTGAGGGAGTATTATGATGACTAGTGATGGAACATTGTGATATCAGTGGTGAGAAAGCATTTTGCGGAGAAGTGCATGGAGCATTGTGATGACAAGGTTTATGGAGCATTTTGACGACAAGAATGTGGAGCATTGTGATGACAAGTGCATGGTGCATTGTGATGACATGGGTTATGGAGCATTGTGCTGACATGCGCATCGAGCATTGTGATGACAAGGGTCTTGGAGCATTTTGCTGACAAAGGCATGGAGCTTTGTGATGACAAGGGTCACAGAGCATTGTGATAAAAATTTCTTGGAGCATTGTGGTGACAAAGATCACAGAGCTTCGTGTTACGAGGTCATGGGCCATTGTGATGACAAATGTCATGAAGCATTGTGATGACTGGAGTCACGGAGCATTGTGATAACAGGGGTCTTGGAGCATTGTGATGAAAAGGGAATGGATCATTGTGATGAAAAAGGCCTGGGGCCTTGTAATGACAGTGTTCAAGGAGCATACTGATGACAAGTGTCAGCGAGCATTGTGATGCCAAGTGTATTGAGCATTGTGGTGACAAAGGTCATGGAGCATTGTGATGAGAAGACCTTGCATAATTGTGATGATGAGCGTCATGGGGAATGTGATGACAAGTGTTATGGAACATTATGATCAGAAGGGTTTGGAGCATTGTGATGACAGAGGACATAGAGCATTTTGATTTCATTTTGATGACAATAGCATGAATCATTATAATGATTGGCATGGTGCATTGTGATGACAGTGTTCATGGAGCATTGAGATGAAAAGTGGCATGGAGAATTGTGATTACAGAGGCCTTGGAGCATTGTGATAACAAGGGTCATGGAGCCTTGTGATGACAAGGCCGTGGAACATTGTGATGGCAGGGGTCATGGAGCATTGTTATGACAGGTGTAATGGAGCATTGCGATGACAAGGGCATGGAGCAAAGTGATGTGAGATTTCATTGAGCATTGTGATGACAATGGCATGGAGCATTGTGATTACAGGGCTCTGGGAGCACTGTGATGACAAGGGTCATGGAGCCTTGTGATGAAAAGGCCGAGCAATATTGTGATGGCAGTGGTCATTGAGCATTGTTATGACAAGTGTAATGGAGCATTGTGATGACAAGCTCATGGAGAATTGGTCTGAAAATTTTCATGGATTATTGTGATGAGAGTGGGCATGGAGCAATGTGATGACAAGGGCAAGGAACACTGTGATACATGGGTCATGGAGTATTGTAATGACTAGGGCCTGGAGCATTGTGATGAGAAGGGCATCGAGCATTGTGATGACACGCGTCATAGAGCTTTGTGATGACAAGGACATGGAACAATATGATGAGAGGGTTCATGGAGCATTGTGATGACAATGGTATGGAGCATTGTGATGCCAAGTGTCATGGGGATGTGTGATGACAAAGGTCATGAGGCATTTTGGTGACAAGGGCGTGTTGCTTTATGTTGTGAAGGGAAGGGAGCATAGTGATGAGAGGGTCATGGAGCAATTTAATGAAAGGGGTCATGCAGCATTGTGCTGACAAAGGCACGGAGCTTTGTGATGACAAGGGTCACAGAGCATTGTGATAAAAATTTCATGGAGCATTGTGGTGACAAATGTCATTGAGCAGTTTGATTTCATTTTGATGACAATAGCATGAAATATTATGGTGATGGACACGGTGCATTGTGATGACAGGGTTCATGGAACATTGAGATTAAAAGGGGCATGGAGCATTGTGATTACAGGTCTGTTGGAGCATTGTGATGACAAGGGCATGGAGCATTGTGACGAGAAGGCCATGGAGCATTCAGATGACGGCGTCATGGAGCTTTGTGATGACAAGGGCATGGAGCATTGTGATTACAGCGGTCTTGGAGCATTGTGATGACAAGGGTCATGGAGGCTTGTGATGACAAGGCTGCAGAACCTTGTGATGGCAGGGCTCATGGATCATTGTTATGACAGGGGTAATGGAGCTTTGTGATGACAAAGGTCATGGGGCATTTTGATGACAAGGGCGTGGTGCATTGTGATGAGAAGGGCAGGGAGCACTGTGATGACAGCGTCATGGAGCAATTTGATGAAAAGGGTCATGGAATATTTTGATGACAGGGGTTATGGAACATTGTTATGTCAGGGGTCATGGAGCATTGTGATGATAAGGGCATGTAGCACTATGATGACAGGGGTCATGGAAAATTGTGATGACAGGGGTGAGGGAGTATTGTGATGACTAGTGATGGAACACTGTGTTATATGTGTTGAGAGAGCATTTTGATGAGAAGTGCATGGAGCATTGTGATGACAAGTTTTATGGAGCATAGCGATGAAAAGGATGTGGAGCATTGTGATGACAAGCGCATAGTGCATTGTGATGACATGGGTCAGGGAGCATTGTGCTGACAAAGGCATGGAGCATTGTGATGACAAGGGACAAAGAGCATCGTGATGAAAAGTTTATGGAGCATTGTGGTGCCAAAGATCACCGAGCCTTGTGTGAAGAGGGCATGGATCATTAATCGGACAAGTTTCATGGATTATTGTGATTACAGTGGGCATGGAGCACTGTGATAACAAGGGCATGGAGCATTGTGGTGACAAAGGTCACATAGCCTTGTGTGACGAGGGCATGTACAATTGTGATGACAAATGTCATGAAGCATTTTGATGACTGGAGTCAGGGAGCATTGTGATGACATATGTCATTGTCCATTGTGATGACAATGGCATGGAGCATTGTGATACAAAGTGTCATGGAGGATTGTGATGATAAAGGTAATGGAGCATATTGATGTCAAGGGCTTGGAACATTGTGATGACAAGGGTCATGGAGCATTGTGATGACAAGTGCCATTGAGAATTTTGATGACAACGTCGTGAAGCATTGTGATGACAAGTGCATGGAGCTTGCTGTGACAGGGGTCATAGAGCATTGCGATGACAAGTGCATGGAGAATTGTGATGAAAAGATCATGTAACATTGTGATGAGAAAGCTTATGGAGCATTGTGATGAGAAGGTCATGGAGCATTGGCCTGAAAATGTTCATGGAGTATTGTGATGACAGTGGTCAAGGAGCATTGTGATGACAAGGGAATGGAGCATTGTGATGACAAGGTCCTGGAGCAGTGTGATGAGAAGACCATGGAGCCTTTTGATGACACGTCTCATGTAGCATTCTGATGAATAGAGGCGTGAAGCATTGTGATTACAGGGGTTTTTGAGCATTGTGATGACAAGGGCATGGAGCATTGTGATGAGAAGGCCATGGAGCATTCTGATGACATGTGTCATGGATCATTGTGGTGACAAGGGCATGGAGCATTGTGATTACAAGGGTCTTGGAGCATTGTGATGACAAGGGTCATGGAGCCTTGTATGCCAAGGCGGTGGAACATTGTGATGGAAGGGGTCATGGAGCATTGTTATGACAGGGGTAATGGAGCATTGTGATGACAAGGACATGGAACATTAGTCGGAAAATTTCATGGATTATTGTGATGAGATTCGGCATGGAGCATTGTGATGACTAGGGCACGGAACACTGTGATACCTGTGTCATAGGGGATTGTAGTGACAAGGGCATGGAGCATTGTGATGAGAAGAGTATCGAGCATTGTGATGACAAGCGTCATGGAGCATTGTGCTGACAATGGCATGGAACAATGTGATGAGAATTTTCATGTAGCATTGTGATGAAATGGCATGGAGCATTTTGATGCCAAGGGTCATGGATATTTGTGATGACAAAGGTCATGGAGCATTTTGTTGACAAGGTCGCGGTGCATTGTGATGAGAAGGGCAGGGAGCATTGTGATGACAAGGTCATGGAGCAAATTGATGAAAAGTGTCATGGATCATTTTAATGACAGGTGTTATGGAACACTGTGATGTCATGGGTCTTGGAACATTTTGATGAAAAGGGCCATGGAGCATTCTGAGGAAAAGGTGCATGGACCATTGTGATTACAGGGGTTTTGAAGCATTGTGATGACAAGGGCAAGGAGCATTGTGATGAGAAATCAATGGAGCATTCTGATGACATGCGTCATGGAGCTTTGTGATGACAAGGACATGGAGCATTGTGGTGACAAAGGTCACAGAGCCTTCTGTGACGAGGGCATGGAACATTGTGATGACAAAGGTCATGAAGCATTGTGATGACTGGAGTCATGGAGCATTGTGATGACCGGGGTCATGGAGCATTGTGATGACAAGGGTATGGAGCATTGTGATGACAGGGGCATGGAACTTTGGTCTGACATGTTTCATGGATTACTGTGATGACACTGGGCATGGTGCATTGTGATGACAAGGGCAAGGAACATTGTAATGACAAGGTTATGGAGTATTGTGAAGACAGGTGTCAGGGAGCATTGTAATGACATATGTCATTGTCCATTGTGATGACAATGGCATGGAGCATTGTGATACCAAGTGTCATGGAGGATTGTGATGACAAAGGTAATGGAGCATTTTGATGACAAGGGCTTGGAACATTGTGATGACAAGGGTCATGGAGCATTGTGATTACAAAGGCTGGAGCATTGTGATGACAAGGGAATGGAGCATTTTCATGAGAAGGCCATGGAACATTCTGATGACATGCGTCATGAATCATTGTGACGACAAGCGCATGGAGCATTGTGATTACTGAGGTCTTGGAGCACTATGATGACAAGGGTCATGGAGCTTTGGATGACAAGGCCGTGGAACATTGTGATGGCAGGGGTCATGGAGCATTGTTATGACAGGGGTAATGGAGCATTGTGATGACAAGTGCATGGAACATTGGTCTGAAAATTTCATGGATTATTGTGATGAGATTCGGCATGGAGCATTGTGATGACGAGGGCACGGAACACTTGATAGATGTGTCATGGAGGATTGTAATGACAAGTGCATGGAGCATTGTGATGAGAAGAGTATCGAGCATTGTGATGACAAGCGTCATGGAGCATTGTGCTGACAAAGGCAAGGAGCATAGTGAAGACATGGGTAAAAGAGCATTGTGATGAAATTTTCATGGAGCATTGTGGTGACAAATTTCACAGAGCCTTTTGATGAAGTGGGCATGGACCAGTGTGATGACAAGGTACTGGAGCATTGTGATGAGAGGACCATGGAGCCTTTTGGTGACAATTCTCATGGAGCATTCTGATGAAAAGGGGCATGGAGCATTGTGATTACAGGGGTATTGGATCCTTCTGATGAAAAGACCGTAGAACATTGTGATGGCAGGGTTCATGGAGCATGGTTATGACATGGGCAATGGAAGATTATGATGACAAGGGTATCGAGCATTGGTCTGAAAAGTTTCATGGATTACTGTGATGAGAGTGGGCATAGAGCATTGTGATGACAAGGGCACGGAACACTGTGATACATGGATCATGGAGGTTTGTAATGACAAGGGCATGGAGCAATGTGATGAGAGGCTTCACGGAGGATTGTGATGACAAGAGCATGGAGCATTGTGATGACAATGGTCAGGGAGCATTTTGAATATAAGATTCCCATATCATTGTGTTGTCGGGGTCATGGAGCTCTGTGATGACAGTGGTCATGGAGCATTGTGATGACAGGGTCATGGAGCATTGTGATAAGAAGGTCATGGAGCATTGGGCTGAAAATGTTCATGGAGTATGGTGATGACAGGGTAATGGGGCATTGTGATGACAAGGTCCTGGGGCATTGTGATGAGAAAACCATGGAGCCTTGTGATGACAAGTCTCATGGAGCATTCTGATGAAAAGGTGCATGGAGCATTGTGATTACAGAGGTCATGAAGCATTGTGATGCCAAGGGTCATGGAGTTTGTGATGACAAAGTTCATGGAGCATTTTGATGACAAGGTCGTGGTGCATTGTGATGAGAAGGGCAGGGAGCATTGTGATGACAGGGTCATGGAACAAATTGATGGAAAGTGTTATGGAACATTTTGATGACAGGTGTTATGGAACATTGTGTTGTCATGGGACATGGAGCATTTTGATGAAAAGGGTCATGGAGCATTCTGATGAAAAGGTGCATGGAGCATTGTGATTAAAGGGGTTTTGAAAAATTGTGATGACAAGGGCAAGGAGCATTTTGATGAGAAGGCAAAGGAGCATTCTGATGACATGCGTCATGGAGCTTTGTGATGACAAGGACATGGAGCATTGTGGTGACAAAGGTCACAGAGCCTTGGGTGACGAAGGCATGGACCATTGTGTTGACAAAGGTCATGAAGCATTGTGATGACTGGTGTCACGGAGCATTGTGATGACAGGGGTCATGGAGCATTGTGATGACAAGGGCATGGAGCATTGCGATGACAGGGGCATGGAACATTGGTCTGACAAGTTTCATGGATTCTTGTGATGCCATTGGGCATGGCTCATTAAGATGACAAGGGCATGGAACATTGTGATGACAAGGTCATGGAGTATTGTGAAGAGAGGTGTCAGGGATCATTGTGATGACATATGTCATTGTCCATTGTGATGAAAATGGCATGGAACATTGTGATACCAAGTGTCATGGAGGATTGTGATGACAAAGGTAATGGAGGATTTTGATGACAAGGGCTTCTGACATTGTGATGACAAGCGTCATGGAACATTGTGATGACAAAGATCATGGAGCATTGTGATGAGAAGTCCATGGATAATTGTGATGACCAGCGTCATAGGGCATCGAGATGACAAGTGTTATGGAACATTGTGATCAGAAGGGTTTGGTGCATTGTGATGACAGAGGTCATTGAGCAGTTTGATTTCATTTTGATGACAATAGCATGAAATATTATGATGATGGGCACGGTGCATTGTGATGACAGGGTTCATGGAGCATTGAGAAGAAAAGGGGCATGGAGCATTGTGATTATATGGCTGTTGGTGCATTGTGATGACAAGGGCATGGAGCATTGTGATGAGAAGGCCATGGAGCATTCAGATGACATGCGTCATGGAGCCTTGTGATGACAAGGGCATGGAGCATTTTGATTACAGGGGTCTTGGAGCATTGTGATGAAAAGGGTCATCGAGGCTTGTGATGACAAGGCCGTGGAACCTTGTGATGGCATGGGTCATGGATCATTGTTATGATAGGGATAATGGAACTTTGTGATGACAAAGGTCATGGGGCATTTTGATGACAATGGTGTGGTGCATTGTGATGAGAAGGGCAGGGAGCATTGTGATGACAGCGTCATGGAGCAATTTCATGAAAAGTGTCATGGAATATTTTGATGACAGTGGTTATGGAACATTGTGATGTAAGGGGTCATGAAGCATTGTGATGAAATGGGTCATGGAGCATTTTATGACAGGTGTTATGGAACATTGTGATGTCAGGGGTCATGGAGCATTGTGATGATAAGGGCATGTAGCACTGTGATGACAGGGGTCATGGAACATTGTGATGACAGGGGTGAGGGAGTATTGTGATGACTAGTGATGGAACATTGTGTTATATGTGTTGAGAGAGAATTTTGATGAGAAGTGCATGGAGCATTGTGATGACAAGTTTTATGGAGCATAGCGATGAAAAAGATGTGGAGCATTGTGATGACAAGCGCATGGCACATTGTGATGGCATAGGTCAAGGATCATTGTGCTGACAAGCGCATGGAGCATTTTGATGACAAGTGTCATGGAGCATTGTGCTGACAAAGGCATGGAGCATTGTGATGACTAGGGACAAAGAGCATTGTGATGAAAAGTTCATGGAGCCTTGTGGTGACAAAGATTACAGAGCCTTGTGTGAAGAGGGCATGGATCATTTGTCTGACAAGTTTAATGGAATATTGTGATGACAGTGGGCATGGAGCATTGTGATGACAAGAGCATGGAGCATTGTGATACCAAGAGTCATTGAGGATTGTGATGACAATGGTAATGGAGCATTTTGATGACAAGGGCTTGGGACGTTGTGATGACAAGGGTCTTGGAGCACTGCGATGACAAGTGCCATTGAGAATTTTGATGTCAACGTCGTGAAGCATTGTGATGACAAGCGCATGGAGCTTGCTGTGACAGGGGTCATAGAGCATTGCGATGACAAGTGCATGGAGAATTGTGATGAAAATATCATGTAACATTGTGATAAGAAGTGTCATGGAGCATTGTGATGACAAGGACGTGGAGAATTGTGATGACATGGGACATGGAGCATTGTGATTACCGGGGAATGGAGCATTGTAATGGCAAGACCGTGGAGCATTGTGATGAGAAGATCACGGATAACTGTGATGACGAGCGTCATGGAGCACTGTAATGACAAGGGGCATGGAGCATTGTGATTACAGGGGAATTGGAGAATTGTGATGACATGGGCATGGATCATTGTGATGAGAAGGCCACGGAGCATTCTGATGACATGCGTCATGAATCTTTGTGACGACAAGTGCATGGAGCATTGTGATTACATGGGTATTGGAGCACTGTGATGACAAGGGTCATGGAGCCTTGGATGACAAGGCCGTGGAACATTGTGATGTCAGGGGTCATGGAGCATTTCTATGACAGGGGTAAAGGAGCATTGTGATGACAAGGGCATGGAACATTGGTCTGAAAATTTCATGTATTATTGTGATGAGATTAGGCATGGAGCATTGTGATGACTAGTGCACGGAACACTGTGATACATGTGTCATGGAGGATTGTAAAGACAAGGGCATGGAACATTGTGATTAGAAGGGCATGGAGCAATGTGATGAGAGGTTTCATGTAGCATTGTGATGAAATGGCATGGAGCATTGTGATGCCAAGGGTCATGGAGCTTTGTGATGACAAACGTCATGGAGCATTTTGATGACAAGTCGTGGTGCATTGTGATGAGAAGGGCAGGGAGCATTGTGATGACAGGGTCATGGAGCAAATTTATGAAAAGTGTCATGGAACATTTTGATTACAGGGGTTATGGAACATTGTGATGTCAGGGGTAATGGAGCATTTTGATGAAAAGGGTCATGGAGCATTCTGATGAAAAGGTTCATGGAGCATGATGATTACAAGTGTTTTGAAGCATTGTGATGACAAGGGCATGGAGTATTGTGATGAGAAGGAAATGGAGCATTCTGATGACATGCGTCATGGAGCTTTGTGAGGACAAGTACATGGAGCATTGTGATTGCAGGGGTATTGGAGCATTGTGATGAAAAGGGAATGGATCATTGTGATGAAAAATGCATGGAGCCTTGTCATGACAGGTTTCAAGGAGCATACTGATGACAACAGTCAGGGAGCATTGTGATGATAAGTGTATTGAGCACTGTGATGACAAAGATCATGGAGCATTGTGATGAGAAATCCATGGATAATTGTGATGACCAGCCTCATGGGGCATTGTGATGACAAGTGTTATGGAACATTGTGATCAGAAGGGTTTGGTGCATTGTGATGACAGAGGTCATTTAGCAGTTTGATTTCATTTTGATGACAATAGCATGAAATATTATGGTGATGGGCACAGTTCATTGTGATGACAGGGCTCATGGAGCATTGAGATGAAAAGGGGCATGGAGCATTGTGATTATAGGGCTGTTGGAGCATTGTGATGACAAGGGCATGGAGCATTGTGATGAGAAGGCCATGGAGCATTCAGATGACATGCGTCATGGAGCTTTGTGATGACAAGGGCCTGGAGCATTGTGATTACAGGGTTCTTGGAGCATTGTGATGACAAGGGTCATGGAGGCTTGTGATGACAAGGCCGTTGATCCTTGTGATGGCATTGGTCATGGAGCATTGTTATGACAGGGGCAATGGAACATTGTGATGACAAGTGCATGGGGCATTGGTCTGAAAATTTTTATGGATTATTGTGATGAGAGTGGGCATGGAGCATTCTGATGACAAGGGCATGGAACACTGTGATACATAGATCATGCAGGATTGTAATGTCAATGGCATGGAGCATTATGATGAGAAATTCATCGAGCATTGTGATGACAAGCGTCATCGAGATTTGGGATGAAAAGTGCATGGAGCGATGTGATGAGAGGGTTCATGGGGCATTGTGATGACAATGGAATGGAGCATTGTGATGCTAGGGTCATGGACCTTTGTGATGATAAAGTTCATGGAGCATTTTGATGACAAGGGCGTGGTGCATTGTGATGAGAAGGGCAGGGAGCATTGTGATTACAGGGGTCTTGGAGCATGTGATGACAAGTGAATGGAGCATTGTGATGAGAAGGCCATGGAGCATTTTGATGAGATGAGTCAAGGATCTTTGTGAAGACAAGGGCATAGAGCATTGTGATTACAGGGGTATTGGAGCAATGTGATGACAAGGGTCATGTAACCTCGGATGACAAGGCCGTGGATCATTGTGATGGCAGGGGTCATGGAGCATTGCTATGACAGGGGTAATGGAGCATTGTGATGACAAGGGCATGGAACATTGGTCTGAAAATTTCATGGATTATTGTGATGAGATTCGGCATGGAGCATTGTGATGACTAAGGCTCGGAACACTGTGATACATGTGTCATGGAGGATTGTAATGACAAGGGCATGGAGCATTGTGATGAGAAGAGTTTCGAGCATTGTGATGAAAAGCATCATGGAGGATTGTAATGACAAGGGCATGGAGCATTGTGATGAGAAGAGTTTCGAGCATTGTGATGACAAGCATCATGGAGCATTGTGCTGACAATGGCATGGAGCAATGTGATGAGAGGTTTCATGTAGCATTGTGATGAAATGGCATGGAGCATTGTGATGCCAAGGGTCATGGAGCTTTGTGATGACAAAGGTCATGGAGCATTTTGATGACAAGGTCGTGGTGTATTGTGATGTGAAGGGCAGGGAGCATTGTGATGACAAGTTCATGGAGCAAATTGATGAAAAGTGTCATGGAATATTTTGATAACAGGGGTTATGGAACATTGTGATGTGAGGGGTAATGGAGCATTTTGATGAAAAGGGTCATGGAACATTCTGATGAAAAGGTGTATGGAGCATTGTGATTACAAGTGTTTTGAAGCATTGTGATGACAAGGGCATGGAGTATTGTGATGAGAAGGCAATGGAGCATTCTGATGACATGCGTCATGGAGATTTGTGATGACAAGGACATGGAGCATTGTGATTACAGGGGTCTTGGAGCATTGTGATAAAAAGGGAATGGATCATTGTGATGAAAAATGCATAGAGCCTTGTCATGACAGGGTTCAAGGAGCATACTGATGACAACTGTCAGGGAGCATTGTGATGATAAGTGTATTGAGCATTGTGATGACAAAGATCATGGAGCATTGTGATGAGAAGTCCACTGTTAATTGTGATGACCAGCGTCATAGGGCATTGTGATGACAAGTGTTATGGAACATTGTGATCAGAAGGGTTTGGTGCATTGTGATGACAGAGGTCATTGATCATTTTGATTTCATTGTGATGACAATAGCATGAAATATTATGGTGATGGGCACGGTGCATTGTGATGACAGGGTTCATGGAGCATTGAGAAGAAAAGGGGCATGGAGCATTGTGATTATAGGGTTGTTGGTGCATTGTGATGACAAGGGCATGGAGCATTGTGATGAGAAGGCCATGGAGCATTCAGATGACATGCGTCATGGAGCTTTGTGATGACAAGGGCATGGAGCATTGTGATTACAGGGGTCTTGGAGCATTGTGATGAAAAGGGTCATCGAGGCTTGTGATGACAAGGCCGTGGAACCTTGTGATGGCAGGGGTCATGGATCATTGTTATGACAGCGATAATGGAACTTTGTGATGACAAAGGTCATGGGGCATTTTGATGACAAGGGCGTGGTGCATTGTGATGAAAAGGGCAGGGAGCATTGTGATGACAGTGTCATGGAGCAATTTCATGAAAAGTGTCATGGAATATTTTGATGACAGGGGTTATGGAACATTGTGATGTAAGGGGTCATGAAGCATTGTGATGAAATGGGTCATGGAGCATTTTGTGACAGGGGTTATGGAACATTGTGACGTCAAGGGTCATGGAGCATTGTGATGATAAGGACATGTAGCACTGTGATGACAGGGGTCATGGAACATTGTGATGACAGGGGTGAGGGAGTATTGTGATGACTACTGATGGAACATTGTGTTATATGTGTTGAGAGTGCATTTTGATGAGAAGTGCATGGAGCATTGTGATGACAAGTTTTAAGGAGCATAGCGATGAAAAAGATGTGGAGCATTGTGCTGACAAGCGCATGGAGCATTTTGATGATTAGGGACAAAGAGCATTGTGATGAAAAGTTCATGGAGCATTGTGGTGAAAAAGATTTACAGAGCCTTGTGTGAAGAGCGCATGGATCATTTGTCTGACAAGTTTCATGGAATATTGTGATGACAAGGGCATGGAGCATTGTGGTGAAAAAGGTCATGAAGCATTGTGATGACTGGAGTCACGGAGCATTGTGATGACAATGGCATGGAGCATTGTGATACCAAGTGTCATGGAGGATTGTGATGACACAGGTAATGGAGCATTTTGATGACAAGGGCTTGGGACGTTGTGATGACAAGTGTCATGGAGCATTGCGATGACAAGTGCCATTGAGAATTTTGATGACAACGTCTTGAAGCATTGTGATGACAAGCGCATGGAGCTTGCTATGACAAGAGTCATAGAGCATTGCGATGACAAGTGCATGGAGAATTGTGATGAAAATATCATGTAACATTGTGATAAGAAGTGTCATGGAGCATTGTGATGACAAGGAAGTGGAGAATTGTGATGACATGGGACATGGAGCATTGTGATGAATGGGTCTTGGAGCATTGTAATGACCGGGTCTTGGAGCATTGTAATGGCAAGACCGTGGAGCATTGTGATGAGAAGATCACGGATAATTGTGATGACGAGCATCATGGAGCACTGTAATGACAAGGGGCATGGAGCATTGTGATTACAGGGGTCTTGGAGCATTGTGATGACAAGGGCATGGATCATTGTGATGAGAAGGCCACGGAGCATTCTGATGACATGCGTCATGAATCTTTGTGACGACAAGAGCATGGAGCATTGTGATTACATGGGTATTGGAGCACTGTGATGACAAGGGTCATGGAGCCTTGGATGACAAGGCCGTGGAACATTGTGATGGCAGGGGTTATGGAGCATTTCTATGACGGGGTAAAGGAGCATTGTGATGACAAGGGCATGGAAATTGGTCTGAAAATTTCATAGATTATTGTGATGAGATTCGGCATGGAGCACTGTGATGACTAGGGCATGGAACACTGTGATACATGTGTTATGGGGGATTGTAAGGACAAGGGCATGGAACATTGTGATGAGAAGAGTATCGAGCATTGTGATGACAAGCGTCATGGAGCATTGTGCTGACAAGGGCATGGAGCAATGTGATGAGAGGTTACATGTAGCATTGTGATGAAATGTCATGGAGCATTGTGATACCAAGGGTCATGGAGCTTTGTGATGACAAACGTCATGGAGCATTTTGATGACAAGGTCGTGGTTCATTGTGATGAGAAGGGCAGGGAGTATTGTGATGACAGGGTCATGGAGCAAATTGATGAAAAGTGTCATGGAACATTTTGATTACAGGGGTTATGGAACATTGTGATGTCAGGGGTCATGAAGCATTGTGATGAAATGGGTCATGGAGCATTTTGTGACAGGGGTTATGGAACATTGTGATGTCAGGTGTCATGGAGCATTGTGATGATAAGGGCATGTAGCACTGTGATGACAGCGGTCATGGAACATTGTGATGACAGGGGTGAGGGAGTATTGTGATGACTACTGATGGAACATTATGTTATATGTGTTGAGAGAGCATTTTGATGAGAAGTGCATGGAGCATTGTGATGACAAGTTTTATGGAGCATAGCGATGAAAAGCATGTGGAGCATTGTGATGACAAGCGCATGACACATTGTGATGACATAGGTCAAGGAGCATTGTGCTGACAAGCGCATGGAGCATTTTGATGACAAGTGTCATGGAGCATTGTGCTGACAAAGGCAGGGAGCATTGTGATGACTAGGGACAAAGAGCATTGTGATGAAAACTTCATGGAGCATTGTGGTGACAAAGATTACAGAGCCTTGTCTGAAGAGGGCATGGATCATTGGTCTGACAAGTTTCATGGAATATTGTGATGACAGTGGTCATGGAGCATTGTGATGACAAGGGCATGGAGCATTGTGGTGACAAAGGTCATGAAGCATTGTGATGACTGGAGTCATGGAGCATTGTGATGACAATGGCATGGAGCATTGTGATACCAAGTGTCATGGAGGATTGTGATGACAAAGGTAATGGAGCATTTTGATGACAAGTGCTTGGGACGTTTTGATGACAAGGGTCATGGAGCATTGCGATGACAAGTGCCATTGAGAATTTTGATGACAACGTCGTGAAGCATTGTGATGACAAGCGCATGGAGCTTGCTATGACAGGGGTCATAGAGCATTGTGATGACCAGAGCATGGAGCATTGTGATGGCAAGACCGTGGAGCATTGTGATGAGAAGATCACGGATAATTGTGATTACGAGCGTCATGGAGCACTGTAATGACAAGGGGCATGGAGCATTGTGATTAAAGGGTTCTTGGAGCATTGTGATGACAAGGGCATGGAGCATTGTGATGAGAAGGCCACAGAGCATTCTGATGACATGCGTCATGAATCTTTGTGACTAAAAAGTCATGGAGCATTGGGATTACAGGGGTCATGGAGAACTGTGATGACAAGGGTCATGGAGCCTTGTATGACAAGGCCGTGGAACATTGTGATGGCAGTGGTCATGAAGCATTGTTATGACAGGGGTAATGGAGCATTGTGATGACAAGGGCATGGGACATTAGTCTGAAAATTTCATGGATTATTGTGATGAGATTCGGCATGGAGCATTGTGATGACTAGGGCACGGAACACTGTGATACCTGTGTCATGGAGGATTGTAGTGACAAGTGCATGCAGCATTGTGATGAGAAGAGTATAGAGCATTGTGATGACAAGCGTCATGGAGCACTGTGCTGACAGGGGCATGGAGAAATGTGATGAGAGGTTTCATGTAGCATTGTGATGAAATGGCATGGAGCTTTGTGATGACAAATGTCATGGAGCATTTTGATGACAAGGTCGTGGTGCATTGTGATGAGAAGGTTAGGGAGCATTGTGATGACAAGATCATGGAGCAAATTGATGAAAAGTGTCATGGATCATTTTGATGACAGGGGTTATGGAACATTGTGATGTCATGGGTCATGGAGCATTTTGATGAAAAGGGTCATGGAGCATTCTGATGAAAAGTTGCATGGACCATTGTGATTACAGTGGTTTTGAAGCATTGTGATTACAAGCGCAAGGAGCATTGTGATGAGAAGGCAATGGAGCATTCTGATGGCATGCGTCATGGAGCTTTGTGATGACAAGGACATGGAACATTGTGGTGAAAAAGGTCACAGAGCCTTGTGTGACGAGGGCATGGAACATTGTGATGACAAAGGTCATGAAGCATTGTGATGACTGGTGTCATGGAGCATTGGGATGACAAGGGCATGGAGCATTGTGATGACAGGGGCATGGAATATTGGTCTTACATGTTTCATGGATTATTGTGATGACAGTGGCCGTGGTGCATTGTGATGACAAGGGCATGGAACATTGTGATGACAAGGTTATGGAGTATTGTGAAGACATGTGTCAGGGAGCAATGTGATGACATATGTCATTGTCCATTGTGATGACAATGGCATGGAGCATTGTGATACCAAGTGTCATGGAGGATTGTGATGACAAAGGGAATGGAGCATTTTGATGACAATGGCTTGGAACATTGTGATGACAAGGGTCATGGAGCATTGTGATTACAAGGGCATGGAGCATTGTGATGACAAGGGTCATTGAGAATTTTGATGACAATGTCGTGAAGCATTGTGATGACAAGCTCATGGAGCTTGCTATGACAGGGATCATTGAGCCTTCCAATGACAAGTGCATGGAGAATTGTGATGACAAGATCAGGTAACATTGTGATAAGAAGTGTCATGGAGCATTGTGATGACAAGCACGTGGAGAATTGTGATGACATGGGACATGGAGCATTGTGATGACCAGGGCATGGAACATTGTGATTTCAAGACCGTGGAGCATTGTGATGAGAAGATCACGGATAATTGTGATGACGAGCGTCATGGAGCACTGTAATGACAAGGGGCATGGATCATTGTGAATCCAGGGTTCCTGGAGCATTGTGATGACAAGGGAATGGAGCATTTTCATGAGAAGGCCATGGAGCATTCTGATGACATGCGTTATGAATCATTGTGACGACAAGGGCATGGAGCATTGTGATTACAGAGGTCTTCGAGCACTATGATGACAAGGGTCATGGAGCATTGGATGACAAGGCCGTGGAACATTGTGATGGCAAGGGTCATGGAGCATTGTTTTTACAGGCGTAATGGAGCATTGTGATGACATGTGCATGGAAATTTTGACTGAAAATTTCATGGATTATTGGGATGAGATTCGGCATGGAGCATTGTGATGACAAGGGCACGGAACACTTGATACATGTGTCATGGAGGATTGTAATGACAAGGGCATGGAGCATTGTGATGAGAAGTGTATCGAGCATTGTGATGACAAGCGTCATGGAGCATTGTGCTGACAAAGGCATGGAGCATAGTGAAGACATGGGTAAAAGAGCATTGTGATGAAATTTTCATGGATCATTGTGGTGACAAATTTCACAGAGCCTTTTGATTAAGTGGGCATGGACCAGTGTGATGACAAGGTACTGGAGCATTGTAATGAGAGGACCATGGAGCCTTTTGGTGACAATTCTCATGGAGCATTCTGATGAAAAGGGGCATGGAGCATTGTGATTACAGCGGTATTGGATCCTTGTGATGACAAGACCGTAGAACATTGTGATGGCAGGGTTCATGGAGCATGGTTATGACATGGGCAATGGAGGATTGTGATGACAAGGGCATCGAGCATTGGTCTGAAAACTTTCATGGATTACTGTGATGAGAGTGGGCATAGAGCATTGTGATGACAAGGGCACGGAACACTGTGATACATGGATCATGGATGTTTGTAATGACAAGGGCATGGGGCAATGTGATGAGAGGCTTCATGGAGCATTGTGATGACAAGGGCATGGAGCATTGTGATAACAAGGGTCATGGAGCATTTTGAATACAAGATTCCCATATCATTGTGTTGTCAGGTGTCATGGAGCTCTGTGATGACAGTGGTCATGGAGCATTGTGATGACAGGGTCATGGAGCATTGTGATAAGAAGATCATGGAGCATTGGGCTGAAAATGTTCATGGAGTATTGTGATGACAGGGTAATGGGGCACTGTGATGACAAGGTCATGGGGCATTGTGATGAGAAAACCATGGAGCCTTGTGATGACAAGTCTCATGGAGCATGCTGATGAAAATGTGCATGGAGCATTGTGATTACAGGGGTCATGAAACATTGTGATGAAAATGGCATGGAGCATTGTGATGCCAAGGATCATGGAGTTTGTGATGACAAAGTTCATGGGGCATTTTGATGACAAGGTCGTGGTGCATTGTGATGAGAAAGGCAGGGAGCATTTGATGACAGGGTCATGGAGCAACTTGATGAAAAGTATCATGGAATATTTTGATGCCAGTGGTTATGGAACATTGTGATGTCAGGGGTCATGGAGGATTGTGATGAAAAGGGTCATGGAGCATTTTGATGACAGGGGTTATGGGACATTGTGATGTCAGGGTTCATGGAGCATTGTGATGGTAAGGTCATGTAGCATTGTCATGACACGGATCACGGAACATTGTGATGACAGGGGGGAGAGAGCATTTTAATGAGAAGTGCATGGAGCATTGTGATGACAAGGTTTTTGGAGCACTGTAATGACAAGGATGTGGAGCACTGTGATAACAAGCGCATGGCGCATTGTGATGACATGGGTTGTGGAGCATTGTGCTCACAAGCGCATGGAGCATTGTGATGACAACGGTCATGGAGCATTGTGCTGACAAAGGCATGGAGCATGGTGATGACAAGGATCACAGAGCATTGTGATGAAAAGATCATGGAGCATTGTGGTGAGAAAGGTCACAGAGCCCTGTGTGACGAGGACATGGACCATTGTGATGACAAATGTCATGAAGACTTGTGATGACTGGAGTCACAGAACATTGAGATGACAGGGGTCTTGGAGCACTGTGATGACAAGGACATGGAGCAATGTGATGAGAAGGCCATGGAGCATTCTGATGGCATGCATCATGGAGCTTTGTGATTAAAGGTCAGGGAGAATTGTGATTACAGGTTTCTTGGAGCATTGCGAAGAAAATGGTATGGATCATTGTGATGAAAAAGGCATGGAGCCTTGTCATGACAGGGTTCAAGGAGCATACTGATGACAAGTGTCAGGGAGCATTGTGATGACAAGTGTTTTGAGCGTTGTGATGACAAAGGTCATGGAGCACTGTATTGAGAAGACCATGGATAATTGTGATGATGAGCGTCATGGTGCATTGTGATGACAATGGTTATGGAACATTGTGATCACAAGGGTTTGGTGCATTTTGATGACAGAGGTCATGGAGCATATTGATTTCATTGTGATGACAATAGCATGAAGCATTATGATGATGGACATGGTGCATTGTGATGACAGGGTCATGAAGCAATTTGATGAAACGTGTCATGGAACATTTTGATGACAGTGGTTATGGAACATTGTGATGTCAGGGGTCTTGGAGCATTGTGATGAAAAGGGTGATGGAGCATTCTGATGACAGAGGATATGGAATATTTTGATGTCAGGGGTCATGGAGCATTGTGATGATATGACATGTGGCATTGTGATGACAGAGGTCATGGAAAATTGTGATGACAGTGGTGAGGGAGTATTGTGATGACTACTGATGGAACATTGTGATATCAGTGGTGAGAAAGCATTTTGATGAGAATTGCATGGAGCATTGTGATGACAAGGTTTATGGAGCATTGTGATGACAAGATTTATGGAGCATTGTGATGACAAGGCTGTGGAGCATTGTGTTGACAATTGCATGGCACATTTTGATGACATGGGTCATGGAGCATTGTGCTGAGAAGCGCATGTAGCATTGTGATGACAAGGGTCATGGAGCATTGTGCTGACAAATTCATGGAACCTTGTGATGACAACGGTCACAGAGCATTGTGATGAAAAGTTCATGGAGCATTGTGGTGACAATGGTTACAGTGCCTAGTGATGATGAGGTTAAGTACCATTGTAATGAGAAAGGTCATGAAGCATTGTGATGACTGGAGTTACGGAACATTGTGATGACAAGGGTATGGAGCATTCTGATGACAGGGGCATGGTGCATTGGTCTGACAAGTTTCATTGTTTATTGTGATGACAGTGGGCAAGGCGCATTCTGATGAGAAGAGCATGGAGCATTGTGATGAGAAGGTCATGGAGTACTGTGAAGACAGGGATCTGGGGGCATGTGATGACATATGTCATGGTCCATTGTGATGACAATGGCATGGAGTATTGTGATGCCAAGTGTCATGGAGGAATGTGATGACAAAGTTAATGGAGCATTGTGATGACAGGGGTTTGGAGCAATGTGATGGCAAGGGTCAAGGAGCATTTTGATGACAAGGGCATGGAGGATTGTGATGACAAGGGCCATTGAGAACTTTGATGACAAGTTCCTGAAGCATGGTGATGAAAACACATGGAGCTTGCTATGACAGGGGTCATGGAGCATTGCGATGACAAGTGCATGGAGAACTGTGATGACAAGAGCATGTAACATTGTGATGAGAAGTGTCTTTGAGCATCGTGATGGCAAGACCGTGGAGCATTGTGATGAGAAGACCATGGATAATTTTGATGACGAGCGTCATGGAGCACTGTAATGACTAGGGGCATGGAGCATTGTGATGACAGGTGTCATGGAGCATTGTGATGACAGGGATCATGGAGCATTCTGATGACAATCTTGTGGAGTATTGTGATGACAATGGCATGGAGCATTGTGAGGAAAAGGGCATGGAGCATTGTGATGAAAAAGGCATGGAGCCTTTTCATGACAGGGTTCAAGGAGCATTCTGACGAAAAGTGTCAGGGAGCATTGTAATGACAAGTGTATTGAGCATTGTGATGACAAAGTTCATGGAGAATTTTGATGACAAGGGCATGGAGTATGGTGATGACAGGCATCATGGAGCGCTGTGATGACAATTGTAATGGAACATTGTGATCACAAGAATTTGGAGCACTGTGATGACACAGGTCATGGATCATTTTGATTTCAAGAATCACGGAGCATTGTGATGACAAGGGCATGAAACAATGTGATCCCAAGGGTCACGGATGATTGTGATGACACAGGTAAAGGAGAATTGTGATGACAATTGCATGGAGCATTGTGATGACAAGGTCATGTAGCATTTTGCTGACAAAGGCATGGAGAATTGTGATGACAAGTGTCATGGAGCTCTGTGACGACAAGCGTCAAGGAGCATTTTGATTACAGGGTTCATGGAGCATTGGGATGACAAGCACATGGAACATTCTGATGACAAGGGGCATGGATCATTTTGATGACTGTGATCATGTAGCATTGTGATGACATGGGTCATGGAGCTTTGTGATGAGAACGTCATGGAGCATTTGGCTGAAATTACTCATGGAGTTCTGTGATGACAGGGGTCATGGAGCATTGTCATGAGAAGGGAATGGAGCAATGTGATGAGAAGGTCCTGGAGCATTGTGATGAGAGGGCCATGGAGCCTTGTGATGACAAGGGTCATGGAGCATACTGATGAAATGGTGCATGGAGCATTGAGATTGCAGGGGTTTTGAGCCATTGTGATGACAAGAGCATGGAGTATTGTGATGAGAAAGCAATGGAGCATTCTGATGACATGCGTCATGGAGCTTTGTGATGGCAAGGACATGGAGCATTGTGATTACAGGGGTCTTGGAGCATTGTGATGAAAAGGGAATGGATCATTGTGATGAAAAATGCATGGAGCCTTGTGATGACAGGGTTCAAGGAGCATACTGATGACAACTGTCAGGGAGCATTGTGATGATAAGTGTATTGAGCATTGTGATGACAAAGATCATGGAGCATTGTGGTGAGAAATCCATGGATAAATGTGATGACCAGCCTCATGGGGCATTGTGATGACAAGTTGTTATGGAACATTGTGATCAGAAGGGTTTGGTGTATTGTGATGACAGTGGTCATTGAGCGTTTTGATTTCATTGTGATAACAATAGCATGAAATATTATGGTGATGGACACGGTGCATTGTGATGACAGGGTTCATGGAGCATTGGGATGAAAAGGGGCATGGAGCATTGTGATTACAGGGCTGTTGGAGCATTGTGATGACAAGGGCATGGAGCATGGTGATGAGAAGGCCATGGAGCATACTGATGACATGCGTCATGGAGCTTTGTGATGACAAGGGCATGGAGCATTGTGATTACAGGGGTCTTGGAGCATTGTGATGACAAGGGTCATGGAGGCTTGTGATGACAAGGCCGTGGAACCTTGTGATGGCAGGGGTCATTGATCATTGTTATGACAGGGGTAATGGAGCTTTGTGATGACAATGGTCTTGGGGCATTTTGATGACAAACGCGTGGTGCATTGTGATGACAAAGGTCATGGAGCATTTTGATGAGAAGGTCGTTGTGCATTGTGATGAGAAGTTCAGGGAGCATTGTGATGAGAGGGTCGTGGAGCAAATTGATGAAAAGTGTCATGGAACATTTTGATAAGAGGGGTTATGGAACATTGTGATGACAAGGGCATGGAGTATTGTGCTGAGGAGGCAATGGAGCATTCTGATGACATGCGTCATGGAGCATTGTGATGAGAAGGACATGGAGCATTGTGATTACAGAGGTCTTGGTGCATTCTGCTGACAAGGGTCATGGAGCCATGTGATGACACGGCCGTGGAACATTGTGATGGCAGGGTCATGGAGCATTGTTATGACACGTGTAATGGAGCACTGTGATGACAAGGGCATGGAGCAATGTGATGAGAGATTTCATTGAGCATTGTGATGACAATGGCGTGGAGCATTGTGATGCCAAGTGTCATGGAGCTTTGTGATGAAAAAGGTCATGGGGCATTTTGATGACAAGGGCAAGGTGCATTGAGATGAGAAGGACAGGGAGCATTGTGATGACTGGGTCATGTAGCAATTTGATGAAAATTGTCATGGAATATTTTGATGACAGGGGTTATGGAACATTGTGATTTCAGTGGTCATTAAGCATTGTGATGAAATGGGTCATGGAGCATTTTGTGACAGGGGTTATGGAACATTGTGATGTCAGGGGTCATGGAGCGTTGTGATGATAAGGGCATGTAGCACTATGATGACAATGGTCATGGAACACTGTGATGACAGGGGTGAGGGAGTATTGTGATGACTAGTGATGTAACATTGTGATATATGTGTTGAGACAGCATTTTGATGAGAAGTGCATGGAGCATTGTAATGACAAGTGTTATGGAGCATAGCAATAATAAGGATGTGGAGTATTGTATGACAAGCGCATGGCGCATTGTGATGACATGGGTCATGGAGCATTGTGATGAGAAGGCCATGGAGCATTGTGATGACATGCGTCATGGAGCTTTGTGATGACAAGGGCATGGAGAATTGTGATTACAGGGGTCATGGAATATTGTGATGACTGGGTTGAGGGAGTATTGTGATGATTAGTGATGGAACATTGTGATATCAGTGGTGAGAAGGCATTTTGAGGAGAAGTGCATGGAGCATTGTGATGACAAGGTTTATGGAGCATTTTGATGACAAGGATGTGGAGCATTGTGATGACAAGTGCATGGTGCATTGTGATGACATGGTTTATGGAGCATTGTGCTGACACGCGCATAGAGCATTGTGATGACAAGGGTCATGGAGCATTGTGCTGACAAAGTCATGGAGCTTTGTGATGACAAGGGTCAGAGAACATTGTGATAAATATTTCATGGAGCATTGTGGTGACAAAGGTCACAGAGCTTTGTGTGATGAGGTCATGGACCATTGTGATGACAAATGTCATGAAGCATTGTGATGACTGGAGTCACGGAGCATTGTGATAACAGGGGTCTTGGAGCATTGTGATGAAAAGGGAATGGTTCATTGTGATGAAAAAGGCATGGAGCCTTGTCATGACAGTGTTCAAGGAGCATACTGATGACAAGTGTCAGCGAGCATTGTGATGCCAAGTGTATTGAGCATTGTGGTGACAAAGTTCATGGAGCATTGTGATGAGAAGACCTTGCATCATTGTGATGAAGAGCGTCATGGGGCAAGTAATGTCAAGTGTTCTGGAACATAGTGATCAGAAGGGTTTGGAGCATTGTGATGACAGAGGACATGGAGCATTTTGATTTCATTGTGATGACAATAGCATGAATCATTATGATGATGGGCATGGTGCATTGTGATGACAGTGTTCATGGAGCATTGAGATGAAAAGTGGCATGGAGAATTGTGATTACAGAGGTCTTGGAGCACTGTGATGACAAGGGTCATGGAGCCTTGTGATGACAAGGCCGTGGAACATTGTGATGGCAGGGGTCATGGAGCATTGTTATGACAGGTGTAATGGAGCATTGTGATGACAAAGGCATGGAGCAAAGTGATGAGAGATTTCATTGAGCATTGTGATGACAATGGCATGGAGCATTGAGATGCCAAGGGTCATGGAGCTTTGTGATGACAAATGTCATGGGGCATTTTGATGACAAGTGCGTGGTACATTGTGATGAGAAGGGCAGGGAGCATTTTGATGACAGGGTCATGGAGCAATTTGAATAAAAGTGTCATGGAATATTTTGATGACAGGGGTTATGGAACAGTGTGATATCAAGGGTTATAAATCATTGTGATGAAATGTGTCATGGTGCATTTTGTGACAGGGGTTATGGAACATTGTGATGTCAGGGGTCATGGACCATTGTGATGATAAGGGCATGGAGCACTGTGGTGACAGTGGTCATGGAACATAGTGATGACAGGGGTATGCGAGTATTCTGATGACTAGTGTTGGAACATTGTGATATATGTGGTGAGAGAGCATTTTGATGAGAAGTGCATGGAGCATTGTGATGAGAAGTTTTATGGAGCATAGCGATGAAAAGGATGTGGAGCATTGTGATGCAAAGAGCATGGCACATTGTGATGACATGTGTCAAGGAGCATTGTGCTGACAAGCGCATGGACCAATTTGATGAAAAGTGTCAAGGAGCATTGTGCTGACAAAGGCATGGAGCATTGTGATGACAAGGGACACAGAGCACTGTGATGAACATTTCATGGAGCATTGTGGTGACAAAGATCACAGAGCCTTGTGTGACGAGGGCATGGACCATTGTGATGTGAAAGGTCATGAATCTTTGTGATGACTGTAGTCACGGTGCATTGTGATGAAAGCGGTCATGGAGCATTGTGACGAAAAGTGCATGGAGCAATGTGATGACAGGGGCATGGAACATTGGTCTGACAAGTTTCATGGATTATTGTGATGACATTCAGCATGGAACATTGAGATGACAAGGGCATGGAGCATTGTGGTGACAAAGGCATGGAGCATTTTGATGACAAGGGACACAGAGCATTGTGATGAAATATTCATGGAGCATTGTGGTGAAAAAGATCACAGAGCCTTGTTTGAAGAGGACATGGACGACTGTGATGACAAAGGTCATGAAACATTGTGATGACTGGAGTGACAGAGCATTGTGATGACAGGGGTCATGGAGCATTGCTCTGACGAGATTATGGATTATTGTGATGAGAGTGGGCATGGCGCATTGTGATGACAAGGGCATGGAACATTGTGATGACAATGTCATGGAGTATTGTGAAGACAGGTGTCAGGGAGCATTGTGATGACATATGTCATTGTCCATTGTGATGGCAATGTCATGGAGCATTGTGATACCAAGTGTCATGGAGGATTGTGATGACAAATGTAATGGAGCATTTTGATGACAAGGGCTTGGAACATTGTGATGACTAGGTTCATGGAGCATTGTGATGACAAGGGCATGGAGCATTGTGATGACAAGGGCCATTGAGAATTTTGATGACAACGTCGTGAAGCATTGTGATGACAATTGCATGGAGCTTGCTAGGACAGTGGTCATACAGCATTGCGATGAAAAGTGCATGGAGAATTGTGATGACAAGATAATGTAACATTGTGATGAGAAGTGTCACGAAACATTGTGATGACAAGGACGTGGAGAATTGTAATGACTTGGGACATGGAGCATTGTGATGAACAGGGCTTGGAGAATTGTGATAGCAAGACCGTGGAGCATTGTGATGAAAAGACCATGTATAATTATGATGAAGAGCGTCATGGATCACTGCAATGACAAGGGACATGGAGCATTGTGATGAGAGGGGTCATGGAGCATTGTGATGACAAGGGTCATGGAGCACTGTGATGAGAAGGTCATGGAGCATTGGCCTGAAAATATTCATGGAGTATTGTGATGACAAGGGAATGGAGCACTGTGATGACAAGGGCATGGAGCATTGTGATGAGAAGGCCATGGAGCATTCTGATGACATGTGTCATGGATCTTTGTGATGACAGGGGCATGGAGCATTGTGATTACAGGGGTCTTGGAGCATTGTGATGACAAGGGTCATGGAGCCTTGGATGCCAAGGCGGTGGAACATTGTGATGGCAGGGGTCATGGAGCATTGTTATGACAGGGGAAATGGAGCATTTTGATGACAAGGGCATGGAACGTTGGTCTGAAAATTTCATGGATTATTGTGATGAGATTCAGAATGGAACATTGTGATGACTAGGGTATGGAACACTGTGATACATGTGTCATGGAGGATTGTAATGACAAGGGCATGGAGAATTGTGATGACAAGTGTCATGGAGCATTGTGGTGACAAGGGCATGGAGCAATATGATGAGGGCTTTCATGTAGCAATGTGATGAAATAGCATGGAGCATTGTGATGCCAAGGGTCATGCAGTTTTGTGATGACAAAGGTCATGGAGCATTTTGATGACAAGGTCGTGGTGCATTGTGATGAGAAGGGCAGGGAGCATTGTGATGACAGGGTCATGGAGCAAATTGATGAAAAGTGTGATGGAACATTTTGATGACAGGGGTTATGGAACATTGCGATGTCAGGGGTCATGGAGCATTTTGGGAAAAGGTCATGGAGCATTCTGATGAAAAGGTGCATGGAGCATTGAGATTACAGGGGTTTTGAAGCAATGTGATTACAAGGGCATGGAGCATTTTGATGAGAAGGCAATGGAGCATTCTGATGACATGCGTCATGGAGCTTTGTGATGACAAGGACATGGAGCATTGTGATTACAGGGGTCTTGGAGCATTGTGATGAAAAGGGAATGGATCATTGTGATGAAAAATGCATGGAGCCTTGTCATGACAGGGTTCAAGGAGCATACTGATGACATCTGTCAGGGAGCATTGTGATGATAAGTGTATTGAGCATTGTGATGACAAAGATCATGGAGCATTGTGATGAGAAGACCATGGAAAATTGTGATGACCAGCGTCATGGGGCATTGTGATGACAAGTGTTATGGAACATTGTGATCAGAAGGGTTTGGTGCATTGTGATGACAGAGGTCATTGAGCATTTTGATTTCATTGTGATGACAATAGCATGAAATATTATTGTGATGGGCACGGTGCATTGTGATGACAGGGTTCATGGAGCATTGAGATGAAAAGGGGAATGGAGCACTGTGATTTCAGGGGTGTTGGCGCATTGTGATGACAAGGGCATGGAGCATTGTGATGAGAAGGCCATGGAGCATTCTGATGACATGCCTCATGGAGCTTTGTGATGACAAGGGCATGGAGAATTGTGATTACAGGGTTCATGGAATATTGTGATGACAGGGGTGAGGGAGTATTGTGATGATTAGTGATGGAACATTGTGATATCAGTGGTGAGAAGGCATTTTGAGGAGTAGTGCATGGAGTATTGAGATGACAAGGTTTATGGAGCACTTTTATGACAAGGATGTGGAGCATTGTGATGACAAGTGCACGGTTCATTGTGATGACAAGGGTTATGGAGCATTGCGCTGACACGCGCATCGAGCATTGTGATGACAAGGGCCATGGACCATTGTGCTGACAAAGGCATGGAGCTTTGTGATGACAAGGGTCACAGAGCATTGTGATAAAAATTTCATGGAGCATTGTGGTGACAAAGGTCACAGAGCTTTGTGTGATGGGGTCATGGACCATTGTGATGACAAATGTCATGAAGCATTGTGATGACTGGAGTCACGGAGCATTGTGATAACAGGGGTCTTGGAGCATTGTGATGAAAAGGGAATGGATCACTGTGATGAAAATCGCATGGAGCCTTGTCATGACAGTGTTCAAGGAGCGTGCTGATGACAAGTGTCAGCGAGCATTGTGATGCCAAGTGTATTGAGCATTGTGGTGACAAAGGTAATGGAGCATTGTGATGAGAAGACCTTGCATTTTTGTGATGACGAGCATCATGGGGCATGTGATGACAAGTGTTATGGAACACTGTGATCAGAAGGATTTGGAGCATTGTGATGACAGAGGACATGGAGCATTTTGTTTTCATTGTGATGACAATAGCATGAATCATTATGATGATGGGCATGGTGCATTGTGATGACAGTGTTCATGGAGCATTGAGATGAAAAGTGGCATGGAGAATTGTGATTACAGAGGTCTTGGAGCATTGTGATGACAAGGGTCATGGAGCCTTGTGACGACAAGGCCGTGGAACATTGTGATGGCAGGGGTCATGGAGCATTGTTATGACAGGTATAATGGAGCATTGTGATGACAAGGTCATGGAGCAATGTGATGAGAGATTTCATTGAGCATTGTGATGACAATGGCATGGAGCATTGTGATGCCAAGGGTCATGGAGCTTTGTGATGACAAATGTCATGGGGCATTTTGATGACAAGGGCGTGGTGCATTGTGATGAGAAGGGTAGGGAGCATTGTGATGACAGCGTCATAGAGCAATTTCAATAAAAGGGTCATGGAATATTTTGATGACAGTGGTTATGGAACATGGTGATGTCAGGGGTCATGAAGCATTGTGATGAAATGGGTCATGGAGCATTTTGTGACAGGGGTTATGGAAAATTGTGATGTCAGTGGTCATGGAGCATTGTGATGATAAGGGCATGGAGCACTGTGATGACAGTGGTCATGGAACATTGTGATGACAGGGGTGAGAGAGTATTGTGATGACTAGTGTTGGAACACTGTGATATATGTTGTGAGAGAGCATTTTGATGAGAAGTGCATGGAGCATTGTGATAACAAGTTTTATGAAGCATAGCGATGAAAAGGATATGGAGCCTTGTGATGAAAAGAGCATGGCACACTGTGATGAAATGTGTCATGGAGCATTGTGCTGATATGCGCATGGAGCATTTTGATGACAAGTGTCTTGGAGCATTGTGCTGTCAAAGGCATGGAGCATTGTGATGACAAGGGACACAGAGCATTGTGATGAAATATTCATGGAGCATTGTGGTGACAAAGGTCACAGAGCCTTGTGTGACGAGGGCATGGAACACTGTGAGGACAAAGGTAATGAAATTTTGTGATTACTGGAGTCAAGGAGCATTGTGATAAAAGGGGTCATGGAGCATTGTGATGACAAGGGCATGGAGCAATGTGATGACAATGGCATGGAACATTGGTCTGACATGTTTCATGGATTATTGTGATGACCGTAAGCATGGCACATTGTGATGACAAGGGCATGGAGCATTGTGGTGACAAAGGTCAGAGAGCCTTGTGTGACGAGGGCATGGACCACTGTGAGGACAAAGGTCATGAAGCATTGTGATGACTGGAGTCACGGAGCATTGTGATGACAGGGGTCATGGAGCATTGTGCTGACAAGCACATGGAGCATTTTGATGACAAGTGTCATGGAGCATTGTGCTGACAAAGGCATGGAGCATTTTGATGACAAGGGACACAGAGCATTGTGAAGAAATATTCATGGAGCATTGTGGTTAAATAGATCACAGAGCCTTGTGTGACGAGGGCATGGACCATAGTGATGAGATAGGTCATGAAGCATTGTGATGACTGGAGTCACGGAGCATTGTGATGAAAGGGGTCATGGAGCATTGTGATGACAAGGGCATGGAGCAATGTTAAGACAGGGGCATGGAACATTGGTCTGGCAAGTTTCATGGATTATTGTGATGACAGTGGGCATGGAACATTGTGATGACAAGGGCATGGAGCATTGTGGTGACAAAGGCATGGAGCATTTTCATGACAAGGGACACAGAGCATTGTGATGAAATATTCATGGAGCATTGTGGTGTAAAAGATCACAGATCCTTGTTTGAAGAGGACATGGACCACTGTGATGACAAAGGTCATGAAGCATTGTCATGACTGGAGTCACGGAGCATTGTGATGACAGGGGTCATGGAGCATTGCTCTGACAAGATTGTGGATTATTGTGATGAGAGTGGGCATGGCGCATTGTGATGACAAGGGCATGGAACATTGTGACGACAAGGTCATGGAGTATTGTGGAGACAGTTGTCAGGGAGCATTGTGATGACATATGTCATTGTCCATTTTGATGACAATGTTTTGGAGCACTGTGATACCAAGTGTCATGGAGGATTGTCATGACAAACGTAATGGAGCATTTTGATGACAAGGGCTTGGAACATTGTGATGACTAGGTTCATGGAGCATTGTGATGAGAAGGGCAAGGAGCATTGTGATGACAAGGGCCATTGAGAATTTAGATGACAACGTCGTGAAGCATTGTGATGACAAGCACATGGAGCTTGCTATGACAGTGGTCATACAGCATTGTGATGACATTGCATGGAGAATTGTGATGAAAACATCATGTAACATTGTGATGAGAAATGTCACAAAGCATTGTGATGACAAGGACTTGGAGAATTGTAATGACTTGGGACATGGATCATTGTGATGAACAGGGCATGGAGAATTGTGATAGCATACCGTGGAGCATTGTGATGAAAAGACCATGGATAATTATGATGAAGAGCGTCATGGATCACTGTAATGACAAGGGGCATGGAGCATTGTGATGACAGGTGTCATGGAGCATTGTGATGAGTGGGGACATGGAGATTTGTGATGACAAGGGTAATGGAGCATTGTGATGAGAAGGTCTTGGAGCATTGGCCTGAAAATGTTCATGGAGTATTGTGATTAGAGTGGTCAAGGAGCATTGTGATGACAAGGGAATGGAGCATTTTGATGACAAGGTCCTGGAGCAGTGTGATGAGAAGTCCATGCAGCCTTGTGATGACAAGTCTAATGGAGCATTCTGATGAATAGGGGCATGGAGCATTGTGATTACAGGGGTCTTGGAGCATTGTGATGACAAGGTCATGGAGCATAATGATGAGAAGGCCATGGAGCATTCTGATGACATGTGTCATGGATCTTTGTGATGACAGGGGCATGGAGCATTGTGATTACAGGGGTCTTGGAGCATTGTGATGACAAGGGTCATGGAGCCTTGGATGCCAAGGCGGTGGAACATTGTGATGGCAGTTGTGATGGAGCATTGTTATGACAGGAGTAATGGAGCCTTTTGATGACAAGGGCATGGAACATTGGTCTGAAAATTTCATGGATAATTGTGATGAGATTCGGCATGGAACATTGTGATGACTAGGGCACGGAACACTGTGATACATGTGTCATTGAGGATTGTAATGACAAGGGCATGGAGCATTGTGATGAGAAGGGTGTCGAGCATAGTGATGAAAAGAGTCATGGAGCATTGTGGTGACAAGGGCATGGAGCAATGTGATGACAGGGGCATGGAACATTGGTCTGACAAGTTTCATGGATTATTGTGATGACATGGGCATGGAGCATTGAGATGACAAGGGCATGGAGCATTGTGGTGACAAAGGTCACAGAGCCTTGTATGACGAGGGCATGGACCATTGTGAGGACAAAGGTCATGAAGCATTGTGATGACTGGAGTCACAGAGCATTGTGATAACAGGGGTCAGGGAGCATTGTGATGACAAGGGCATGGAGCATTGTGGTGACAAAGGTCACAGAGCCTTGTGTGACGAGGGCCTGGACCATTGTGAGGACAAAGATCATGAAGCATTGTGATGACTGGAGTCATGGAGCATTGTGATGTCAGGGGTCATGGAGCATTGTGATGACAAGGGCATGGAGCATTGTGATGACAGGGGCATGGAACTGTGGTCTGACATGTTTCATGGATTATTGTGATGACAGTGGGGATGGCGCATTGTGAGGACAAGGGCATGGAATATTGTGATGACAAGGTCAGGGAGTATTGTGAAGACAGGTGTCAGGGAGCATTGTGATGACATATGTCATTGTCCATTGTGATGACAATGGCATGGAGCATTGTGATACCACGTGTCATGGAGGATTGTGATGACAAAGGTAATGGAGCATTTTGATGACAAGGGCTTGGAACATTGCGATGACAAGGGTCATGGAGCATTGTGAAGACAAGGGCATGGAGCATTCTGATGAAAAGGTGCATGGAGCATTGAGATTACAGGGATTTTGGAGCAATGTGATGACAAGGGCATGGAGCATTGTGATAAGAAGGCAATGGAGCATTCTGATGATATGTGTCATGGAGATTTGTGATGACAAGGACATGGAGCATTGTGATTACAGGGGTCTTGGAGCATTGTGATGAAAAGAGAATGGATCATTGTGATGAAAAATGCATGGAGCCTTGTCATGACAGTGTTCAAGGAGCATACTGATGACAACTGTCAGGGAGCATTGTGATGAAAAGTGTATTGAGCATTGTGATGACAAAGATCATGGAGCATTGTGATGAGAAGACCATGGATAATTGTGATGACCAGCCTCATGGGGCATTGTGATGACAAGTGTTATGGAACATTGTGATCAGTAGGGTTTGGTGCATTGTGATGACAAAGGTCATTGAGCATTTTGATTTCATTGTGATGACAATAGCATGAAATATTATGGTGATGGGCACGGTGCATTGTGATGACAGTGTTCATGGAGCATTGAGATGAAAAGGGGCATGGAGCATTGTGATTGCAGGGTTGTTGGAGCATTGTGATGAGAAGGGCATGGAGCATTGTGGTGAGAAGGCCATGGAGCATTCTGATGACATGTGTCATGGAGATTTGTGATGACAAGGGCATGGAGAAATCTGATTACAGGGGTCATGGAATATTGTGATGACAGGGGTGAGGGCGTATTGTGAAGACTAGTGATGGAACATTTTGATATCAGCGGTGAGAAAGCATTTTGAGGAGAAGTGCATGGAGCAATGTGATGACAAGGTTTATGGAGCATTTTGATGACAAGGATGTGGAGCATTGTGATGACAAGTGCATGGTGCATTGTGATGACATCGGTTATGGAGCATTGTGCTGACATGCGCATCGAGCATTGTGATGACAAGGGTCACGGACCATTGTGATGACAAATGTCATGAAGCATTGTGATGACTGGAGTCACGGAGCATTGTGAATAACAGTGTATTGGAGCATTGTTATGAAAAGGGAATGGATCACTGTGATGAAAAAGGCATGTGGCCTTGTCATGACAGTGTTCAAGGAGCATACTGATGACAAGTGTCAGCGAGCATTGTGATGCCAAGTGTATTGAGCATTGTGGTGACAAAGGTCATGGAACTTTGTGATGAGAAGACCTTGCATCATTGTGATGACGAGCGTCATGGGGCATGTGATGGCAAGTGTTATGGAACATTGTGATCAGAAGGGTTTGGAGCATTGTGATGACAGAGGACATGGAACATTTTGATTTCATTGTGATGACAATAGCATGAATCATTATGATGATGGGCATGGTGCATTGTGATGACAGTGTTCATGGAGCATTGAGATGAAAAGTGGCATGGAGAATTTTAATTACAGAGGTCTTGGAGCATTGTGATGACAAGGGTCATGGAGCCTTGTGTTGACATGGCCGTGGAACATTGTGAAGGCAGGGGTCATGGAGCATTGTTATGACAGATGTAATGGAGCATTGTGATGACAAAGGCATGTAGAAATGTGATGAGAGATTTCTTTGCGCATTGTGATGACAATGGCATGGAGCATTGTGATGCAAAGGGTCATGGAGCTTTGTGATGACAAAGGTCATGGAGCATTTTGATGACAAGTTCGTGGTGCATTGTGATGAGAAGGGCAGGGAGCATTGTGATGACAGGGTCATGGAGCAAATTGATGAAAAATGTCATGGAACATTTTGATGACAGGGGTTATGGAACATTGCGATGTCAGGGGTCATGGATCATTTTGATGAAAAGGTGCATGGAGCATTGAGATTACAGGGGTTTTGAAGCAATGTGATTACAAGGGCATGGAGCATTGTGATGAGAAGGCAATGGAGCATTCTGATGACATGCGTCATGGAGCTTTGTGAAGACAATGACATGCAGCATTGTGATTACAGGGGTCTTGGAGCATTGTGATGAAAAGGGAATGGATCATTGTGATGAAAAATGCATGGAGCCTTGTCATGACAGCGTTCAAGGAGCATCCTGATGACAAGTGTCAGCGAGCATTGTGATGCCAAGTGTATTGAGCATTGTGGTGACAAAGGTCATGGAGCATTGTGATGAGAAGACCTTGCATAATTGTGATGACGAGCGTCATGGGTCATGTGATGACAAGTGTTATGGAACATTGTGATCAGAAGGGATTGGAACATCGTGATGACAGAGGACATGGAGCATTTTGATTTCATTGTGATGACAATAACATGAATCATTATGATGATGGGCATGGTGCATTGTGATGACAGTGTTCATGGAGCATTGAGATGAAAAGCGCCATGGAGAATTGTGATTACAGACGTCTTGGAGCATTGTGAGGACAAGGGTCATGGAGCCTTGTGATGACAAGGCCGTGGAACATTGTGATGGCAGGGGTCATGGAGCATTGTTATGACAGGTGTAATGGAGCATTGTGATGACAAGGGCATGGAGCAATGTGATGAGAGATTTCATTGAGCATTGTGATGACAATGGCATGGGGCATTGTGATGCCAAGGGTCATGGAGCTTTGTGATGACAAATGTCAAGGGGCATTTTGATGACAAGGGCGTTGTCCATTGTGATGACAGGGTCATGGAGCAATTTGAATAAAAGGGTCATGGAATATTTTGATGACAGGTGTTATGGAACATTGTGATGTCAGGGGTCATGAAGCATTCTGATGAAATGCGTCATGGGACATTTTGTGACAGGGGTTATGGAACATTGTGATGTCAGGGGTCATGGAGCATTGTGATGATAAGGGCATGGAGCACTGTGATGACAGAGGTCATGGAACATTGTGATGACAGGTGTGAGGGAGTATTGTGATGACTAGTGATGGAACATTGTTATATATGTGGTGAGAGAGCATTTTGATGAGAAGTTCGTGGATTATTGTGATGACCAGTTTTATGGAGCATATAGATGAAAAGGATGTGGAGCATTGTGATGACAAGAGCATGGCACATTGTGATGACATGTGTCATGGAGCATTGTGCTGAAAAGCACATGGAGCATTTTGATGAAAAGTGTCATGGAGCATTGTGCTCACAAAGGCATGGAGCATTGTGATGACAAGGGACAAAGAGCATTGTGATGAAAATTTCATGGAGCTTTGTGGTGACAAAGATCACAGAGCCTTGTGTGACGAGGGCATGGACCATTGTGAGGACAAAGGTCATGAATCTTTGTGATGACTGGAGTCACAGTGCATTGTGATGACAAAGGTCGTGGAGGATTGTGATGACAAGGGCATGGAGCAATGAGATGACAGGGGCATGGACCATTGGTCTGACAAGTTTCAGGGATTATTGTGATGACAGTGGGCATGAAGCATTGAGATGACAAGGGCATGGAGCATTGTGGTGACAAAGGTCACAGAGCCTTGTGTGACGATGTCATGGACCATCGTGAGGACAAAGGTCATGAAGCATTGTGATGACTGGAGTCACGGAGCACTGTGATGACTGGGTCATGGAGCAAATTGATGAAAAGTGTCATGGAACATTTTGATGACAGGAGTTATGGAACATTGCGATGTCAGGGGTCATGGAGCATTTTGATGAAAAGGGTCATGTAGCATTCTGATGAAAAGGTGCATGGAGCATTGAGATTACAGTGGTTTTGAAGCAATGTGATTACAAGGGCCTGGAGCATTGTGATGAGTAAGCAATGGAGCATTCTGATGACATGCGTCATGGAGCATTGTGATGACAAGGACATGGAGCATTGTGATTACAGGGGTCTTGGAGCATTTTGATGAAAAGGGAATGGATCATTGTGATAAAAAATGCATGGAGCCTTCTCATGACAGTGTTCAAGGAGCATACTGATGACAAGTGTCAGCGAGCATTGTGATGCCAAGTGTATTGAGCACTGTGGTGACAAAGGTCATGGAGCTTTGTGATGAGAAGACATTGCATAATTGTGATGATGAGCTTCATGCGGCATGTGATGACAAGTGTTATGGAACATTGTGATCAGAAGGGTTTGGAGCATTGTGATGACAGAGGACATGGAGCATTTTGATTTCATTGTGATGACAATAGCATGAATCATTATGATGATGGGCATGGTGCATTGTGATGACAGTGTTCATGGAGCATTGAGATGAAAAGTGGCATGGAGAATTGTGATTACAGAGGTCTTGGAGCATTGTGATGACAAGGGTCATGGAGCCTTGTGATGACAAGGCCGTGGAACATTGTGATGGCAGGGGTCATGGAGCATTGTTATGACAGGTGTAATGGAGCATTGTGATGACAAGGGCATGGAACAATGTGATGAGAGATTTCATTGAGCATTGTGATGACAATGGCATGGAGCATTTTGATGCCAAGGGTCATGGATCTTTGTGATGACAAATGACATGGGGCATTTTGATGACAAGTGCGTGGTGCATTGTGATGAGAATGGCAGGGAGCATTGTGATGACAGAGTCATGGAGCAATTTGAATAAAAAGGTCATGGAATATTTTGATGAGAGTGGTTATGGAACATTGTGATGTCAGGGGTCATGAAGCATTGTGATGAAATGGGTCATGGAGCATTTTGTGACAGGGGTTATGGAACATTGTGATGTCAGGGGTCATGGAGCATTGTGATGATAAGTGCATGTAGCACTGTGATGACAGTGGTCATGGAACATTGTGATGACAGGGGCGCGGGAGTATTGTGATGACTAGTGATGGAACATTGTGATATATGTGTTGAGAGAGCATTTTGATGAGAAGTGCATGGAGCACTGTAATGACATGTTTTATGGAGCATAGCAATGAAAAGGATGTGGAGCTTTCGATGAAAAGAGCATGGCACATTGTGATGACATGTGTCATGGAGCACTTTGTTGACAAGTGCATGGAGCATTCTGATGACAAGTGTCATGGAGCATTGTGCTGACAAAGGCATGGAGTATTGTGATGACAAGGGACACAGAGCATTGTGATGATAATTTTATGGAGCATTGTGGTGACAAATATCACAGAGCCTTGTGTGAAGAGGGCATGGACCATTGTGAGGACAAAGTCATGTATCTTTGTGATGACTGGAGTCACGGAGCATTGTGATGACATGGGTCATGGAGCATTGTGACGACAAGGAAATGGAGCAATCTGATGACAGGGGCATGGAACATTGGCCTGACAAGTTTCATGGATTATTGTGATGACAGTGGGAATGGAGAATTGAGATGACAAGGGCATGGAGCATTGTGGTGACAAAGGTCACAGAGCCTTGTGTGACGAGGGCATGGACCATTGTGAGGACAAAGGTCATGAAGCATTGTGATGACTGGAGTCACGGAGCATTGTGATGACAGGGGTCATGGAGCATTGTGAAGACAAGTGCATGGAGCATTGTGATGACAAGGGCATGGAGCATTGTGATGACAAGGGCTTGGAACATTGCGATGACAATGGTCATGGAGCATTGTGATGACAAGTGCATGGAGCATTCTGATGAAAAGGTGCATGGAACATTGAGATTACAGGGGTTTTGAAGCAATGTGATTACAAAGGCATGGAACATTGTGATGAGAACGCAATGGAGTATTCCGATGACATGCGTCATGGAGCTTTGTGATGACAAGGACATGGAGCATTGTGATTACAGGGGTCTTGGAGCATTGTGATGAAAAGTGAAAGGATCATTGTGATGAAAAATGCATGGAGCCTTGTCATGACAGGGTTCAAGGAGCATACTGATGACAACTGTCAGGGAGCATTGTGATGATAAGTGTATTGAGCATTGTGATGACAAAGATCATGGAGCATTGTGATGAGAAGACCATGGATAATTGTGATGACCAGCCTCATGGGGCATTGTGATGACGAGGGTTATGGAACATTGTGATCAGAAGGGTTTGGTGCATTGTGATGACAGAGGTCATTGAGCATTTTGATTTCATTGTGATGACAATAGCATGAAATATTATGGTGATTGGCATGGTGCATTGTGATGACAGGGTTCATCGAGCATTGAGATGAAAAGGGACATGGAGCATTGTGATTACAGGGGTGTTGGAGCATTGTGAGGACTAGGGCATGGAGCATTGTGATGAGAAGGCCATGGAGCATTCTGATGACATGCGTCATGGAGCTTTGTGATGACAAGGGCATGGAGAATTGTGATTACAGGGGTCATGGTATATTGTGATGACAGGGGTGAGGGAGTATTGTGATGACTAGTGATGGAACATTGTGATATCAATGGTGAGAAAGCATTTTGAGGAGAAGTGCATGGAGCATTGTGATGACAAGTTTTATTGAGCATTTTGATGACAAGGATGTGGAGCATTGTGATGATAAGTGCATGGTGCATTGTGATGAAATGGGTTATGGAGCATTGTGCTGACACGTACATCGAGTATTGTGATGACAAGGGTCATGGAGCATTGTGCTGACAAGGCATGGAGCTTTGTGATGACAAGGGTCACAGAGCATTGTGATAAAAATTTCATGGAGCATTGTGGTGACAAAGGTCACAGAGCTTTGTGTGACGAGGTCATGGACCACTGTAATGACAAATGACATGAAGCATTGTGATGACTGGAGTCACGGAGCATTGTGATAACAGGGGTCTTGGAGCATTGTGATGAAAAGGGAATGGATCATTGTGATGAAAAAGGCATGGAACTTTGTCATGACAATGTTCAATGAGCATACTGATGACAAGTGTCAGCGAGCGTTGTGATGCCAAGTGTAATGAGCATTGTGGTGACAAAGGTCATGGATCATTGTGATGAGAAGGTCTTGCATCATTGTGATGACGAGCGTCATGTGGCATGTGATGACAAGTGTTATGGAACATTGTGATCAGAAGGGTTTGGAGCATTGTGATGACAGAGGACTTGGATAATTTTGATTTCATTGTGATGAAAATAGCATGAACCATTATGATGATGGGCATAGTGCATTTTGATGACAGTGTTCATGGAGCATTGAGATGAAAAGTGGCATGGAGAATTGTGATTACAGAGGTCTTGGAGCATTGTGATGACAAGGGTCATGGAGCCTTGTGATGACAAGGCATTGGAACATTGTGATGGCAGGCGTCATGGAGCATTGTTATGACATGTGTAATGGAGCATTGTGATGACAAGGGCATGGAGCAATGTGATGAGAGATTTCATTGAGCATTGTGATGACAATGGCATGGAGCATTGTGAGGCCAAGGGTGATGGAGTTTTGTGATGACAAATGTCATGTGGCATTTTGATAACAAGGGTGTGGTGCATTGTGATGAGAAGGGCAGGGAGCATTGTGATGACAGGGTCATGGAGCAATTTGAATGAAAGTGTCATGGAATATTTTGATGACAGTGGTTATGGAATATTGTGATGTCAGCGGTCATGAAGCATTGTGATGAAATGGGTCATGGAGCATTTTGTGACAGGGTTTATGGAACATGGTGATGTCAGGTGTCATGTAGCATTGTGATGATAAGGGCATGGAGCACTGTGATGACAGTGGTCATGGAATATTGTGATGACAGGGCTGAGCGAGTATTGTGATGACTAGTGATGGAACATTGTGATATATGTTGTGATGACAAGTTTTATGGAGCATAGCGATGAAAAGGATGTGGAGCATTGTGATGAAAAGAGCATGGCACATTGTGATGAGGTGTGTCATGGAGCATTGTGCTGACAAGCACATGGAGCATTTTGATGACAAGTGTCATGGAGCATTGTGCTGACAAAGGCATGGAGCATTGTGATGACAATGGACACAGAGCATTGTGATGAAAATTTCATGGAGCACTGTGGTGACAAATATCACAGAGCCTTGTGTGAAGAGGGCATGGACCATTGTGAGGACAAAGGTCATGAATCATTGTGATAACTGGAGTCACGGAGCATTGTGATGACAGGGCTCATGGAGCATTGTGATGAAAAGGGCATGGAGCATTGTGATGACAGGGGCATGGAACATTTGTCTGACATGTTTCATGGATTATTGTGATGACAGTGGGCATGGCGCATTGTGATGACAAGGGCATGTTACATTGTGATGACAAGGTAATGGAGTATTGTGAAGACAGGTGTCAGGGAGCATTGGGATGACATATGTGATTGTCCATTGTGATGACAATGGCATGGAGCATTGTGATACCAAGTGTCATGGATGATTGTGATGACAAAGGTAGTGGAGCATTTTGATGACAAGGGCTTGGAACATTGCGATGGCAAGGGTCATATATCATTGTGATGAGAATTGCATGGAGCATTCTGATGAATAGGGGCATGGAGCATTGAGATTACAGGGGTTTTGAAGCAATGTGATTACAAGGGCATGGAGCATTGTGATGAGAAGGACATGGAGCATTGTGATTACAGGGTCTTGGAGCATTGTGATGAAAAGGGAAAGGATCATTGTGATGAAAAATGCATGGAGCCTTTTCATGACAGGGTTATAGGAGCATACTGATGACAACTGTCAGGGAGCATTGTGACGATAAGTGTATTGAGCATTGTGATGACAAAGATCATGGAGCATTGTGATGACAAGGGCATGGAGCTATGTGAAGACAGGGGCAAGGAACATTGGTCTGACAAGTTTCATGGATTATTGTGATGAGAGTGGGCATGGAGCATTTTGATGACAAGGGCATGGAGCATTGTGGTGACAAAGGCATTGAGCATTTTCATGACAAGGGACACAGAGCATTGTGATGAAATATTCATGGAGCATTGTGGTGTAAAAGATCGCAGAGCCTTGTTTGAAGAGGACATGGACCAATGTGATGACAAAGGTCATGAAGCATTGTGATGACTGGAGTCACGGAGCATTGTGATGACAGGGGTCATGTAGCATTGCTCTGACAAGATTATGGATTATTGTGATGAGAGTGGGCATGGCGCATTGTGATGACAAGGGCATGGAACATTGTGATGACAAGGTCATGGAGTATTGTGAAGACAGGTGTCAGGGAGCATTGTGATGACATATGTCATTGTCCATTGTGATGACAATGGCATGGAGCATTGTGATACCAAGTGTCATGGAGGTTTGTGATGACAAAGGTAATGGAGCATTTTGATGACAAGGGCTTGGAAAATTGTGATGTCTAAGTTCATGGAACATTGTGATGACAAGGGCATGGAGCATTGTGATGACAAGGGCCATTGAGAATTTTGATGACAACATCGTGAAGCATTGTGATGACAAGCGCATGGAGCTTGCTAGGACAGTGGACATACAGCATTACGATGACAAGTGCATGGAGAATTGTGATGACAAGATCATGTAACATTGTGATGAGAAGTGTCACGAAGCATTGTGATGACAAGGACGTGGAGAATTGTAATGACATGGGACATGGAGCATTGTGATGAACAGGTCATGGAGAATTGTGATAGCAAGACCGTGGAGCATTGTGATGAAAAGATCATGGATAATTATGATGAAGAGCGTCATGGATCACTGTAATGACAAGGGGCATGGAGCATTGTGATGACAGGTGTCATGGAGCATTGTGATTACAGGGGTCTTGGAGCATTGTGATGACAAGGTCATGGAGCATAGTGATGAGAAGGCCATGGAGCATTCTGATGACATGTGTCATGGATCTTTGTGATGACAGGGGCATGGAGCATTGTGATTACAGGGGTCTTGGAGCACTGTGATGATAAGGGTCATGGAGCCTTGGATGCCAAGTCGGTGGAACATTGTGATGGCAGGGGTCATGGAGCATTGTTATGACAGGGGTAATGGCGCATTGTGATGACAAGGGCATGGAACATTGGTCTGAAAATTTCATGGATTATTGTGAAGACATTCGGCATGGAACACTGTGAATGACTAGGGCACGGAACACTGTGAAACATGTGTCATGGAGGATTTTAATGACAAGGGCATGGAGCACTGTGATGAGAAGAGCATCGAGCATTGTGATGACAAGTGTCATGGAGCATTTTGGTGAAAAGGGCATGGAGCAATATGATGAGAGGTTTCATGTAGCATTGTGATGAAATGTCATGGAGCATTGTGATGCCAAGGGTCATGGAGTTTTGTGATGACAAAGGTCATGGAGCATTTTGATGACAAGGTCGTGGTGCATTATGATGAGAAGGGCAGGGAGCATTGTGATGAGAGGGTCATGGAGCAAATTGATGAAAAGTGTCATGGAACATTTTGATGACAGGAGTTATGGAACATTGCGATGTCAGGGTTCAGGGAGCATTTTGATGAAAAGGGTCATGGAGCATTCTGATGAAAAGGTGCATGGAGCATTGAGATTACAGTGGTTTTGAAGCAATGTGATTACACGGGCATGGAGCATTGTGATGAGAAATCAATGGCGCATTCTGATGACATGCGTCATGGAGCATTGTGATGACAAGGACATGGAGCATTGTGATTACAGGGGACTTGGAGCATTTTGATGAAAAGGGAATGGATTATTGTGATCAAAAATGCATGGAGCCTTGTCATGACAGTGTTCAAGGAGCATACTGATGACAAGTGTCAGCGAGCATTGTGATGCCAAGTGTATTGAGCACTGTGGTGACAAAGGTCATGGAGCTTTGTGATGAGAAGACCTTGCATAATTGTGATGATGAGCGTCATGCGGCATGTGATGACAAGTGTTATGGAACATTGTGATAAGAAGGGTTTGGAGCATTGTGATGACAGAGGACATGGAGCATTTTGATTTCATTGTGATGACAATAGCATGAATCATTATGATGATGGGCATGGTGCATTGTGATGACAGTGTTCATGGAGCATTGAGATGAAAAGTGGCATGGAGAATTGTGATTACAGAGGTCTTGGAGCATTGTGATGACAAGGGTCATGGAGCCTTGTGATGACAAGGCCGTGGAACATTGTGATGGCAGGGGTCATGGAGCATTGTTATGACAGGTGTAATGGAGCATTGTGATGACAAGGGCATGGAACAATGTGATGAGAGATTTCATTGAGCATTGTGATGACAATGGCATGGAGCATTGTGATGCCAAGGGTCATGGAGCTTTGTGATGACAAATGTCATGGGGCATTTTGATGACAAGTGCGTGGTGCATTGTGATGAGAAGGGCAGGGAGCATTGTGATGACAGGGTCATGGAGCAATTTGAATAAAAAGGTCATGGAATATTTTGATGAGAGTGGTTATGGAACATTGTGATGTCAGGGGTCATGAAGCATTGTGATGAAATGGGTCATGGAGCATTTTGTGACAGGGGTGTTGGAACATTGTGATGTCAGTGGTCATGGAGCATTGTGATGATAAGTGCATGTAGCACTGTGGTGACAGTGGTCATGGAACATTGTGATGACAGGGGTGAGCGAGTATTGTGATAACTAGTGATGGAACATTGTGATATATGTGGTGAGAGAGCATTTTGATGAGAAGTGCATGGAGCATTGTGATGACAAGTTTTATGGAGCATAGTGATGAAAAGGATGTGGAGCTTTGGATGAAAAGAGCATGGCACATTGTGATGACATGTGTCATGGAGCACTGTGCTGACAAGTGCATGGATCATTGTGATGACAAGTGTCATGGAGCATTGTGATGACATGGGTCATGGAGCATTGTGATGACAAGGGTCATGGAACATTCTGATGACAAGCTTGTGGAGTATTGTGATGACAATGGCATGGAGCATTGTGATGAAAAAGGCATGGAGCCTTTTCATGACAGGGTTCAAGGAGCATTCTGACGACAAGTGTCAGGGAGCATTGTGATGACAAGTGTATTGAGCATTGTGATGACAAATTGCATGGAGCATTGTGGTGACACGGGCATGTAGTATTGTGATGACAGGCATCATGGAGCGTTGTGATGGCAAGTGTTGTGGAACAATTTGATCACAATGGTTTGGAGCATTGTGATGACAGAGGTCATGGATCATTTTAATTTCAAGGAGCATGGAGCATTGTGATGACATGGGTCAGGGAGCATTGTGATGAGAAGATCAAAGAGCATTGGTCTGAAAATATTCATGGAGCATTGTGATGACAGGTTTCATGGGGCATTGTGATGACAGGGGTCATGGAGCATTGTGATGACAAGGGTCATGGAACATTCTGATGACAAACTTGTGGAGTATTTTGATGACAATGGCAAGGAGCATTGTGCTTACAGGGGTCTTGGAGCATTGTGATGAAAATGGCATGGAGCCTTGTCATGACAGTGTTCAAGGAGCATACTGATGACAAGTGTCAGGGAGCATTGTGATGACAACTGTATTGAGCATTGTGATAACAAAGTTCATGGAGCAGTGTGATGAGAAGACCATGGATAACTGTAATGAGGAGCATCATGGGGCATTGTTATGACAAATGTTATGGAACATTATGATCACAATGGTTTGGAGCATTGTGATGACAGAAGTCATGGAGCATTTTGATTTCATTGTGATAACAATAGCAAGAAGCATTATGATGATGGGCATAGTGCATTGTGATGACAGGGTTCATGGAGCATTGAGATGAAAAGGAGCATGGAGCACTGTGATTAAAGGTGTCTTGGAGCATTGTGATGACAAGGGCATGGAGCATTGTGAATAAGAAGGCCATGGAGCATTCTGATGACATGCGTCATGGAGTTTTGTGATGACAAGTGCATGGAGCATTGTGATTACAGGGTTTTGGAGCATTGTGATGACAAGGGTCATGGAGTCTTGTGATGACAAGGCCGTGGAACCTTGTGATGGCAGGTTTCATGGAGCATTGTTATGACAGGGGTAACGGAGCATTGTGATGACAAGGGCATCAGCATTGGTCTGAAAAGTTTCATGGATTATTCTGTTGAGAGTGGGCATGGAGCATTGTGATGAGATGGGCATCGAGCATTGGTATCACAAGCGTCATGGAGCGTTGTGATGACAAGTGCGTGGAGCAATTTGATGAGAGGGTTCATGGAGCATTGTGATGACAATGGCATTGTGATGCCAAGGGTTATGGAGCTTTGTGATGACAAATGTCATGGAGCAGTTTGATGACAAGGGCATGGTGCTTTGTGAAGGGAAGGGCAGGGAGCCTTTTGATGACAGGTTCATGGAGCAATTTGATGAAAAGTGTCATGGAATATTTTGATTACAGGGGTTATAGAATACTGTGATGTCAGGGGTCATGTAGCAGTGTGATGAAAAGGGTCATGGAGCATTTTGATGACAGGGGTTATGGAATATTGTGATGTCAGGGGTCACCAAATATTGTGATGATAAGTGCATGTAGCATTTACATGACAGGGGCCATGGAACATTGTGATGACAGGGGTGATGGAGTATAGGGATGACTAGTGATGGAACATTGTGATATCAGTGGTGAGAGAGCATTTTGATGAGAAGTGCATGGAGCACTGTGAAGACAAGGTTTATGCAGCATTTTGATGACAAGGATGTGGAGCATTATGATGACAAGCACATGGCACATTGTGAAGACATGGGTCATGGAGCATTGTGCTGAGAAGCTCATGGAGCATTGTGATGACAAGAGTCATAGAACATTGTGCTGAGAAACGCATAGAGCATTGTGATGACAAGGGTCAGAGAGCATTGTGATGAAAAGTTCATGGAGCATTGCGGTGACAAAAGTCAGAGAGACTTGTGATGACGAGGGCATGGACCATTGTGATGAGAATGGTCATGAAGCATTGTGATGACAGGAGTCACGGAGCATTGTGATGCCGGCTCATGAAGCATTGTGATGACAAGGGCATGGAGCATTGTGATGACAGGGGCATGGGGCATTGGTCTTACAAGCTTCATGCATTATTGCAATGACATTGGGAATGGCGCATTGTGATGACAAGGCATGGAGCATTGTGATGACAAGGTCATGCAGTATTGTGAAGACAGTTGTCTGAGAACATTGTGAAGACATATGTCATGGCCCATTGTGATGACAATGCCTTGGAGCATTGTGATGCCAATTGTCATGGAGGTTTGTGATGACAAAGGTAATGGAGCATTGTGATTAAATGGGCTTAGAGCATTGTGATGGCAAGGGTCATGGAGCACTGTGCTGAGACGGGCATGGAGCACTGTGATGTCAATGGTCATGGTGCATTCTGCTGAGAAAGGCATGGAGCATTGTGATGACAAGGGTCACAGACCACTATGATGAAAAGTTCATGGAGCACTGTGGTAACAAATGTCAAAGAGCCTTGTGATGACGGGGGCATGGACCATTGTGATGACAAAAGTCATAAAGCAGTGTGATGACCGGAGTCACGGAGCATTGTGATGACTGGGGTCATTGAGCATTGTCATGACAAGTGCGTGGAGCATTGTGATGACAGGGGCATGGAGCATTGGTCTAACAAGTTTCATGGATTATTGTGATGACAGTGCGCATGGCGCACTGTGATGACAAGGGCATGGAACATTGTGATGACAAGGTCATGCAGAATTGTGAAGACAGGGTTCCGGGAGCATTGTGATAACATATGTCATGGTCCATTGTGATGACAATGGCGTGGAGCATTGTGATGACAGGGGTCATGGAGCATTGTGATGACAAGGGTCATGGAGCATTCTGATGACAAGCTTGTGGAGTAAAGTGATGACAATGGCATGGAGCATTGTGATGAAAAGGGCATGGAGCATTGTGATGAAAAAGGCATGGAGCCTTTTCATGAGAGTGTTCAAGGGGCATTCTGATGACAAGTGTCAGGGAGCATTGTGATGACAAGTGTATTGAGCATTGTGATGACAAATGCATGTTACATTTTGATGAAAAGGGTCATGGAGCACTGTGATGACAAGCGTCATGGAGCATTGTGATTACAGGGGTCTTGGAGCATTGGGATGGCAAGGGCATGAATCCTTGTGATGACAAGTGTCATGGAGCATTTTGATGACAATAGTCCCGGATCATTGTGTTGTCTGGTGTCATGGAGCGTTGTGATGACAGTGGTCATGGAGCATTGTGATGACTGGGGTCATGGAGCATTGTGATGACAGGGGTCATGGAGCATTGTGATCAGAAGTTCATGGAGCATTGGGCTGACAATAATCATTGAGCATTGTGATGGCAGGGGTAATGGAGCATTGCGATGCCAATGGAATGGAGCATTGTGATGACAAGGTCCTGGAGCATTGTGTGGAGAAAACCATGGAGCCTTGTGATGACAAGTATCATGGTGCATTCTGATGAAAAGGGGCTTGGAGCATTGAGATGAATAGAGCATGGATGATTGTGATGAAAAAGCATGGAGCCTTGTCATGAGAGGGTTCAAGGAGCATACTGACGACAAGTGTCAGGGAGCATTGTGATGAGAAGTGTATTGAGCATTGTGATGACAAACTTCATGGAGCATTGTGATGAGAACACAATGTATAATTGTGATGATGAGCCTCACAGGGAGTTGTGATGACAAGTGTTATGGAACATTGTGAACACAAGGGTTTGGAGCATCATGATGACAGAGGTCATTGAGCATTCTGATTTCATTGTGATGACAATAGCATGAAGCATTATGATGATGGGCATGGTTCATTGTGATGACAGAGTTCATGGGGCACTGAGATGAAAAGGGGCAGGGAACATTGTGATTACAGGTGTCTTGAGCATTGTGATGAAAAGGGCATGGAGCATTTTGATGGGAAAGCCATAGAGCTGTCTGATGACATGCGTCATGTATCTTTGTGATGACAAGAGCATGGAACATTGTTATTACAGGGGTCTTGGAGCATTGTGATGACAAGGGTCATGGAGCCTTGTGATGACAAGGCCGTGGAACACTGTCATGACAGGGGTGAGGGAGTATTGTAATGACTAGTGATGAAACATTTTGATATCAGTGGTGAAAGAGCATTTTGATGAGAAGTGCATGGAGCTTTGTGATGACAAGTTTTATGGAGCATTGTGATGACAAAGTAGTGGAACATTGTGATGACAAGCGCATGGCACATTGTGAAGACATGGGTCATGGAGCATTGTTCGGACAATTGCATGGAGCACTGTGATGACAAGGGTCATGGAGCACTCTGCTGACAAAGGCATGGAACATTGTGATGACAAGGGTCACAGAGCATTGTGATGAAAAGTTCAGGGAGAATTATGGAGACAAAGTTCACAGAGCCCTGTGATGACGAGGGCATGGACCACTGTGATGACAAAGATCATGAAGCATTGTGATGACTGGAGTCACGGAGTATTCTCATGACAAGGGCATGGAGCATTGTGATGACAGGGGCATGGAGCATTGGTCTGACAAGTTTCATGGATTATTGTGATGATAGTGGGAATGGCACATTGTGATGACTAGGGCATGGAGGATTGTTATGACCAGGTCATGGAGTATTGTGAAGACAGGTGTCAGGGAGCATTGTGATGACATATGTCATGGTGCATTATGATGACAATGGCATGGAGCATTGTGAAGCCAAGTGTCATGGAGTATTTTGATGACAAAGGTAATGGAGCATTGTAATGACAAGGGCTTGGAGCATTGTGATGAAAAGGGCATGGAGCATTGTGGTGAAAAAGGCATAGAGCCTTTCCATGACAGGGTTCGAGAAGCATTCTGATGACAAGTGTCAGGGAGCATTGTGATGACAAATGTATTGAGCATTGTGATGACAAAGATCATGGAGCATTGTGATGACAAGGGCATGGAGTATTGTGATGACAGGCATCATGGAGCGTTGTGATGACAAGTGTTATGGAACAATGTGATCACAAGGGTTTGGAGCACTGTGATGACAGAGGTCATGGATCATTTTGATATCAAGGAGCATGGAGCATAGTGATGACAGGGGTCATGGAGCATTGTGATGAGAAGATCATGGAGCATTGAGCTGAAAATGTTCATGGAGTATTCTGATGAAAGGGGTCATGGAGCATTGTGATGAGAAGGTCCTGGAGCATTGTGATGAGAAGCCCATGGAGCCCTGTGATGAGAAGTCTCATGGAGCATTCTGATGTAAAGGGGCATGGAGCATTGTGATTACAGGGGTCTTGGAGCATTGTGATGAAAAGGGCATGAAGCATTGTGAGAGATTTCCAAGGAGCATTCTGATGACATGCGTCATGGAGATTTGTGATGACAAGGGCATGAATCACTGTGATTGATGGGGTCTTGGAGCATTATGATGAAATGGGCATGGATCATTATCATGAAAACGGCATGGAGCCTTGTCATGACAGGGTTCAAGGAGCATACTGACGACAAGTGTCAGGGAGCATTGTGATGACAAGTGTATTGAGCATTGTGATGACAAAGGTCATGGCACATTGTGATGAGAAGTGCATGGATAATTGTGATGACGAGCCTCATGGGGCGTTGTGATGACAAGTGTTATGGAGCATTGTGATCACAAGGGTTGGGAGCATTGTGATGACAGAGGTCATGGAGCATTTTGATTTCATTGTGATGACAATAGCATGAAGCTTTATGATGATGGGCATGGTTCGTTGTGATGACAGGGTTCATGGAGCATTGAGATGAAAAGGGGTATGGAGCATTGTGATTACTCGGGTCATGGTGCCTTGTGGTGACAAGGCCGTGTAACATTGTGATGACAGGGGTGAGGGAGTATTGTGCTGACTAGTGATGGAAAATTGAGATATCAGTGGTGAGAGAGCATTTTGATTTGAAGTGCATGGAGCTTTGTGATGAGAACGTTGATGGAGCATTGTGATGACAAGTTTGGGGAGCATTGTGATGACAAGTGCATGGCACACTGTGATGACATGGGTCATGGAGCATTGTTCTGACAAGCGCATGGAGCATTGTGATAACAAGGTTCATGGAGCATTGTGCTGACAAAGGCATGGAGCGTTGTTATGACAAGGCTCAGAGAGCATTGGGATGAAAAGATCATGGAGAATTGTGGTGAGAAAGTTCACAGAGCCTTGTGATGACGAGGGCATGGATCATTGTGATGAAAAATGTCATGAAGTATTGTGATGACTGGAGTCACAGAGCATTGTAATGACAAGGGAATGGAGCATTGTGATGACAGTGGCATGGAACATTGGTCTGGCAAGTTTCATGGATTATTGTGATGACAGTCAGCATCGCGCATTGTGATGACAAGTTCATGGAGCATAGTGATGACAAGGTCATGGAGTATTGTGAAGACAGGTGTCAGGGTTCATTGTGATGGCATATGTCATGTTCCATTGTGATGACAATGGCATGGAGAATTTTGATGCCAATTGTCATGGAGGATTGTGACGACAAAGGTAATGGAGCATTGTGATGACAAGGGCTTGGAGCATTGTGATGACAATGGTCATGGAGCATTGTGATGAAAAGGGCATGGAGCATTGTGATGACAAGGGCTTTTGAGAATTTTGATGACAAGTTCGTGAAGCACTGTGATGAAAAGCACATGAGGCTTGCTATGACAGGGGTCATGGAGCATTGCGATGACAAGTGCATGGAGAATGTGATTACAAGAGCATGTAACATTGTGATTTCAAGGGTCATGGAGCATTGTGATTGCAAGACGGTGGAACATTGTGATTAGAAGACCATGGATAATTGTGATGACGAGCGTCATGGAGAACTGTAATGACAAGGGGCATGGAGAATTGTGATGACAGGTGTCATGGAGCTTTGTGATGACAGGGGTCATGGAGCATTGTGATGACAAGGGTCATGGAGCATTCTGATGACAAGCTTGTGGAGTATTGTGATGACAATGGCATGGAGCATTGTGATGAAAAGGGCATGGAGCATTGTGATGAAAAAGGCATAGAGCCTTTGCATGACAGGGTTCGAGAAGCATTCTGACGACAAGTGTCAGGGAGCATTGTGATGACAAGTGTATTGAGCATTGTGATGACAAAGGTCATGGAGCATTGTGATGACAAGGGCATGGAGTATTGTGATGAAAGGCATCATGGAGTGTTGTGATGACAAGTGATATGGAACAATGTGATCACAAGGGTTTGGAACACTGTGATGAGAGAGGTCATGGATCATTTTGATATCAAGGAGCATGGAGCATTGTGATGACAGGGGTCATGGAGCATTGTAATGAGAAGATCATGGAACACTGAGCTGAAAATATTCATGGAGTATTCTGATGAAATGGGTCATGGAGCATTGTGATGACAAGGTCCTGGAGCACTCTGATGAGAAGACCATGGAGCCTTGTGATGAGAGTCTCATGGAGCATTCTGATGAAAATGGGCATGGAGCATTGTGATCACAGGGGTCTTGGAGCATTGTAATTACATGGCATGGAGCATTGTGAGAGATGTCCAAGGAGCATTGTGATGACATGTGTCATGGAGCTTTGTGATGACCAGGGCAAGGAGCATTGTGATTACACGGGTCTTGGAGTATTGTGATGAAAAAGGCATGGATCATTGTAATGAAAAAGGCATGGAGCCTTGTCATGACAGTGTTCAAGGAGCATACTGATGGCAAGAGTCTGGGAGCATTGTGATGACAAGTGTATTGAGCATTGTGATGACAAAGGTCATGGAACATTGTGATGAGAAGACCATGGATAATTGTGAAGACAAGCGTCAAGGGGCGTTGTGATGACAAGTGTTATGGAACATTGTGATCACAAGGGTTTGGAGCATTGTTATGACAGAGGTCATGGAGCATTTTGATTTCATTGTGATGACAATAGCATGAAGCATTATGATGATGCGCATGGTGCAGTGTGATGACAGGGTTCATGGATCATTGAGATGAAAAGGGACATGGAGCATTGTGATTACAGGTGTCTTGGAGCATTGTGATGGCAAGGGCATGGAGCATTGTGAATGAGAAGGCCATCGAGCATTCTGATGACATGCGTCATGGAGCTTTGTGATGACAAGGGCATGGAGCATTTGTCTGAAAATTTTCATGGATTATTGTGATGATAGTGGGCATGGAGCATTGTGATGAAAAGGACACGGAACACTGTGATACATGAGTCATTGAGGACTGTAATGACAAGATCATGGAGCATTGTGATGAGAAGGGCATCGAGCATTGTGATGACAAGCGTCATGGAGCTTTGCGATGATAAGGGAATGGAGCAATGTGATGAGAGGCTTCATGAAGCATTGTAAGATAATGGCATGGAGCATTGTGATGCCAAGGGTCATGGAGCTTTGTGATGACAAAGGTCATGGAGCATTTTGATGACAAGCGAGTGGTGCATTGTGATGATAACAGCATGTAGCATTGTGATGATAGGGGTCATGGATCATTGTGATGACAGGGGTGAAGGAGTATGGTGATGACTAGTGATGGAACACTGTGATATCAGTGGTGAGAGAGCATTTTCATGAGAAGTGCATGGAGCATTGTGATGCCAAGGGTCACAGAGCATTGTGATGAAATATTCATGGAGCATTGTGGTGACAAAGGTCACAGAGACTTGTGATGATGAGGGCATGGACCATTCTGATGACAAAGTCTTGAAGCATTGTGATGATTGGAGACACGGAGCATTGTGATGACAGGTGTCATGGAGCATTGTGATGACAAGTGCATGGATCATTGTGATGAGAGGGGCATGGAGCATCGGTCTAAAAAATTTCATGGATTATTGTGATGACAGTGGGCATTGCACATTGTGATGACAAGGGCATGGAACACTGTGAAGAAAAGGTTATGGAGTATTGTGAAGTCAGGTGTCAGGGAGCATTGTGATGACCTATGTCATGGTGCATTGTGATGACAACGGCATGGAGCATTGTGATGAGAAGTGTCATGGATGATTGTGATGACAAATGTAATGGAGCATTTTGATGACAATGGTCATGGATCACTGTGATGAAAATGGCATGGAGCATTGTGATTACTCGGGTCATGGAGCCTTGTGATGACAAGGCCGTGTAACATTGTGATGACAGGGGTGAGGGAGTATTGTGATGACTAGTGATGGAAAATTGAGATATCAGTGTTGAGAGAGCATTTTGATTCGAAGTGCATGGAGCTTTGTGATGAGAACGTTTATGGAGCATTGTGATGACAAGTTTGGGGAGCATTGTGATGACAAGTGCATGGCACACTGTGATGACATGGGTCATGGAGCATTGTTCTGACAAGCGCATGGAGCATTGTGATAAAAAGGGTCATGGAGCATTGTGCTGACAAAGGCATGGAGCGTTGTTATGACAAGGCTCAGAGAGCATTGGGATGAAAAGATCATGGAGAATTGTGGTGACAAAGTTCACAGAGCCTTGTGATGACGAGGGCATGGATCATTGTGATGAAAAATGTCATGAAGTATTGTGATGACTGGAGTCACAGAGCATTGTGATGACAAGGGAATGGAGCATTGTGATGACAGCGGCATGGAACATTGGTCTGGCAAGTTTCATGGATTATTGTGATGACAGTCAGCATGGCGCATTGTGATGACAAGGTCATGGAGCATAGTGATGACAAGGTCATTGAGTATTGTGAAGACAGGTGTCAGGGTTCATTGTGATGGCATATGTCATGTTCCATTGTGATGACAATGGCATGGAGAATTGTGATGCCAATTGTCATGGAGGATTGTGACGACAAAGGTAATGGAGCATTGTGATGACAAGGGCTTGGAGCATTTTGATGACAATGGTCATGGAGCATTGTGATGAAAAGGGCATGGAGCATTGTGATGACAAGGGCTTTTGAGAATTTTGATGACAAGTTCGTGAAGCACTGTGATGAAAAGCACATGAGGCTTGCTATGACAGGGGTCATGGAGCATTGCGATGACAAGTGCATGGAGAATGTGATTACAAGAGCATGTAGCATTGTGATTTCAAGGGTCATGGAGCATTGTGATTGCAAGACGGTGGAACATTGTGATTAGAAGACCATGGATAATTGTGATGACGAGCGTCATGGAGAACTGTAATGACAAGGGGCATGGAGAATTGTGATGACAGGTGTCATGGAGCTTTGTGATGACAGGGGTCATGGAGCATTGTGATGACAAGGGTCATGGAGCATTCTGATGACAAGCTTGTGGAGTATTGTGATGACAATGGCATGGAGCATTGTGATGAAAAGGGCATGGAGCATTGTGATGACAAGGGCTTTTGAGAATTTTGATGACAAGATCGTGAAGCACTGTGATGAAAAGCACATGGAGCTTGCTATGAAAGGGGTCATGGAGCATTGCGATGACAAGTTCATGGAGAATGTGATTACAAGAGCATGGAACATTGTGATTTGAAGTGTCATGGAGCATTGTGATGGCAAGACGGTGGAGCATTGTGATGAGAAGTGCATGGATAAATGTGATGACGAGTGTCATGGAGAACTGTAATGACAAGGGGCCTGGAGCATTGTGATGACAGGGGTCATGGAGAATTGTGATGACAAGTGTCATGGAGCATTCTGATGACATGCTTGTGGAGTATTGTGATGACAATGGCGTGGAGCATTGTGATGAAAAGGGCATGGAGCATTGTGATGAAAAAGGCATACAGCCTCTTCATGACCGGGTTCGAGAAGCATTCTGACGACAAGTGTCAGGGAGCATTGTGATGACAAGTGTATTGAGCATTGTGATGACAAAGTTCATTGAGCATTGTGATGGCAATGGCATGGAGTATTGTGATGACAGGCATCATGGAGCATTGTGATGACAAGTGTTATGGAACAATGTGATCACAAGGGTTTGGAGCACTGTGATGACAGAGGTCATGGATCATTTTGATATCAAGGAGCATGGATCATAGTGATGACAGGGGTCATGGAGCATTGTGATGAGAAGATCATGGAGCATTGAGCTGAAAATGTTCATGGAGTATTCTGATGAAAGGGGTCATGGAGCATTGTGAAGACAAGGTCCTGGAGCATTGTGATGAGAAGACCATGGAGCCTTGTGATGAGAAGTCTCATGGAGCATTCTGATGTAAAGGGGCATGGTGCATTGTGATTACAGGGGTCCTGGAGCATTGTGATGAAAAGGGCATGGAGCATTGTGATGACAAGGGCTACTGAGAATTTTGATGACAAGTTCGTGAAGCACTGTGATGGAAAGCACATGGAGCTTGCTATGACAGGTGTCATGGAGCATTGTGATGACATGGACGTGGAGAAATGTGATGACAAGGGACATGGATCACTGTGATGACCAGGGCATTGAGCATTGTGATCGCAAGACCGTGGAGCATTGTTATGAGAAGGTCATGGATAATTGTGATGACGAGCGTCATGGAGCACTGTAATGACAAGGGAAATGGAGCATTTTGATGACAGGTGTCATGGATCATTGTGATGACAGGGGTCATGGAGCATTCTTATGACAAGCTTGCGGAGTATTGTGATGACACTGTCATGGAGCATTGTGATGAAAAGGGCATGGAGAATTGTTATGGAAAAGGAATGGAGCCTTTTCATTATAGGGTTCAAGGAGCATTCTGACGATAAGTGTCAGGGAGCATTGTATTGACAAGTGTATTTAACATTGTGATGACAAAGTTCATGCAGCATTGTAATGACAGGCATCATGGAGCATTGTGATGACAAATCTTATGGAACATTGTGATCACAAGGGTTTGTAGCATTGTGATGACAGAGGTCATGGATCATTTTTATTTCAAGGAGCATTGAGCATTGTAATGACAAGGGCATGAAGAAATGTGAACACAAGGTTCACCAAGGATTTTGATGACAATGGGAATGGAGTATTGTGATGACAAGCGCATGGAGCATTATGATGACAATGTCATGAAGCATTTTGCTGACAAAGGCATGGAGCATTTTGATGACAAGTGTCATGGAGCACTGTGATGACAAGCGTCATGGAGCATTCTGATGACAAGTGTCATGGAGCATTCTGATGACAAGCTTGTGGAGTATTGTGATGACAATGGCGTGGAGCATTGTGATGAAAAGTGCATGGAGCATTGTGATGAAAAAGGCATACAGCCTCTTCATGACAGGGTTTGAGAAGCATTCTGACGACAAGTGTCAGGGAGCATTGTGATGACAAGTGTATTGAGCATTTTGATGACAAAGGTCATGGAGCATTGTGATGACAAGGGCATGGAGTATTGTGATGACAGGCGTCATGGAGCGTTGTGATGACAAGTGTTATGGAACAATGTGACCACAAGGGTTTGGAGCACTGTGATGACAGAGGTCATGGATCATTTTGATATCAAGGAGCATGGAGCATAGTGATGACAGGGGTCATGGAGCATTGTGATGAGAAGATCATGGAGCATTGAGCTGAAAATGTTCATGGAGTATTCTGATGAAAGGGGTCATGGAGCATTGTGATGACAAGATCCTGGAGCATTGTGATGAGAAGCCCATGGAGCCCTGTGATGAGAAGTCTCATGGAGCATTCTGATGTAAAGGGGCATGGAGCATTGTGATTACAGGGGTCTTGGAGCATTGTGATGAAAAGGGCATGGAGCATTGTGATGACAAGGGCTTCTGATAATTTTGATGACAAATTCGTGAAGCACTGTGATGAAAAGCACATGGAGCTTGCTATGACAGGGGTCATGGAGCATTGTGATGACATGGACGTGGAGAAATGTGATGACAAGGGACATGGAGCACTTTGATGACCAAGGCATTGAGCATTGTGATGAGAAGGCCATGGAGCATTCTGATGACATGCGTCATGGAGCTTTGTGATGACAAGGGCATGGAGAACTGTGATTACAGGGGTCATGGAATATTGTGATGACAGGGGTGAGGGAGTATTGTGATGACTAGTGATGGAATATTGTGATATCAGTGGTGAGAAGGCATTTTGAGGAGAAGTGCAAGGAGCATTGTGATGACAAGGTTTATGGAGCATTTTGATGACAAGGATGTGGAGCATTGTGATTACAAGTGCATGGTGCATTGTGATGACATGGGTTATGGAGCATTGTGCTGACACGTGCATCGAGCATTGTGATGACAATGCTCATGGAGCCTTGTGCTGACAAAGACATGGAGCTTTGTGGTGACAAAGGTCACAGAACTTTGTGTGACCAGGTCATGGACCATTGTGATGACAAATGTCATGAAGCATTGTGATGATTGGAGTCATTGAGCATTGTGATAACAGGGGTCTTGTAGCATTGTGATGAAAAGGGAATGGATCTTTGTGATGAAAAAGGCATGGAGCCTTGTCACGACAGTGTTCAAGGAGCATACTGATGACAAGTGTCAGCGAGCATTGTGATGCCAAGTGTACTGAGCACTGTGGTGAAAAAGGACATGGAGCATTGTGATGAGAAGACATTGCATAATTGTGATGATGAGCGTCATGGGACATGTGATGAAAAGTGTTATGGAACATTGTGATAAGAAGGGTTTGGAGCATTGTGATGACAGAGGACATGGAGCATTTTGATTTCATTGTGATGACAATAGCATGTATCATTATGATGATGGGCATGGTGCATTGTGATGACAGTGTTCATGGAGCATTGAGATGAAAAGTGGCATGGATAATTGTGATTACAGAGGTCTTGGAGCATTGTGATGACAAGGGTCATGGAGCCTTGTGATGACAAGGCCGTGGAACACTGTGATGGCAGGGGTCACGGAGCATTGTTATGACAGGTGTAATGGAGCATTGTGATGACAAGGGCATAGAGCAATGTGATGAGAGATTTCATTGAGCATTGTGATGACAATGGCATGGAGCATTGTGATGCCAAGGGTCATGGAGCTTTGTGATGACAAATGTCATGGGGCATTTTGAGGACAAGTGTGTGGTGCATTGTGATGAGAAGGGCAGGGAGCATTGTGATGACAGGTTCATGGAGCAATTTGAATAAAATATAATGGAATATTTTGATGACACGGGTTATGGAACATTGTGATGTCAGGGTTCATGGAGCATTGTGATGATAAGGGCATGTAGCACTGTGATGACAGTGGTCATGGAACATTGTGCTGACAGGGGTGAGCGAGTATTGTGATGACTAGTGATGGAACATTGTGATATATGTGGTGAGAGAGCATTTTGATGAGAAGTGCATGGAGCATTGTGATGACAAGTTTTATGGAACATAGCGATGAAAAGGATGTGGAGCATTGTGATGAAAAGAGCATGGCACATAGTGATGACATGTCAATGGAGCATTGTCCTGACAAGCGCATGGAACCTTTTGATGACAAGTGTCATGGAGCATTGTGCTGACAAAGGCATGGAGCATTGTAATGACAAGGGACACAGAGCATTGTGATGAAAATTTCATGGACCATTGTGGTGACAAAGATCACAGAGCCTTGTGTGACGAGGGCATGGTCCACTGAGATGAGAAAGTTCATGAATGATTGTGATGACTGGAGTAACGGAGCACTGTGATGACAGGGGTCATGGAGCATTGTGATGACAATGGCTTGGGGCAATGTGATGACAGGGTCATGGAACATTGGTCTGACAAGTTTCATGGATTACTGTGATGACAGTGGGCATTTAGCATTGAGATGACAAGGGCATGGAGCATTGTAGTGACAAGGTCACAGAGCCTTGTGTGACGAGGGCATGGACCATTGTGATGACAAATGTCATGAAGCATTGTGATGAATGGAGTCACGGAGCATTGTGATGACAGGGGTCATGGAGCATTGTAATGACAAGGGCATGGATCATTGTGATTAAAGGGGGATGGAGCATTGGTCTGACATGTTTCATGGATTATTGTGATGACAGTGGGCATGGTGCATTGTTATGACAAGGGCATGGAACATTGTGATGACAATGTCATGGAGTATTGTGAAGACAGGTGTCAGGGAGCATTGTGATGACATATGTCATTGTCCATTGTGATGACAATGGCATGGAGCATTGTGATACCAAGTGTCATTGTAGATTGTGATGACAAATGTAATGGAGCAATTTGATGACAAGGGCTTGGAACATTGCGATGACAATGGTCATGGAGCATTGTGATGACAAGGGCATGGAGCATTCTGATGAAAAGGTGCATGGAGCATTGAGATTACAGGGGTTTTGAAGCAATGTGATGACAAGTGCATTGAGCATTGTGATGAGAAGGCAATGGAGCATTCTGATGATATGCGTCATGGAGCTTTGTGATGACAAGGACATGGAGCATTGTGATTACAGGGTTCTTGGAGCATTGTGATGACAAGGGTCATGGAGCATTGTGATGAGAAGGTCATGGAGCATTGGCCTGAAAATGTTCATGGAGTATTGTGATGACAGTGGTCAAGGAGCATTGTGATGACAAGGGAATGGAGACTTATGATGACAAGGTCCTGGAGCAGTGTGATGAGAAGACCATGGAGCCTTGTGCTGACAAGTCTCATGGAGCATTTTGATGAATTGGGGCATGGAGCATTGTGATTACAGGGGTCTTGGAGCATTGTGATGACAAGGGCATTGAGCATTGTGATGAGAAAGCCATGGAGCAGTCTGATGACATGTGTCATGGATCTTTGTGATGACAAGGGCATGGAGCACTGTGATTACAGGGTTCTTGGAGCATCGTAATGACAAGGGTCATGGAGCCTTGTGATGACAAGGCCGTGGAACATTGTGATGGCAGGGGTCATGGAGCATTGTTATGACAGGTGTAATGGAGCATTGTGATGATAAGGGCATGGAGCAATGTGATGAGAGATTTCATTGAGCATTGTGATGACAATGGCATGGAGCATTGTGATGCCAAGGGTCAGGGAGCATTGTGATGACAAAGGTCATGGGGCATTTTGATGACAAGGGCGTGGTGAATTGTGATGAGAAGTGCAGGGAACATTATGATGACAGGTTCATGGAGCAATTTGAATAAAAGGGTCATGGAATATTTTGATGACAGGGGTTATGGAACATTGTGATGTCAGGGGTCATGAAACATTGTGAAGAAATGGGTCATGGAGCATTTTGTGAGAGGGGTTATGGAACATTGTGATGTCAGGGTTCATGGAGCATTGTGATGATAAGGGCATGTAGCACTGTGATGACAGTGGTCATGGAACATTGTGCTGAGAGGGGTGAGCGAGTATTGTGATGACTAGTGATGGAACATTGTGATATATGTGGTGAGAGAGCATTTTGATGAGAAGTGCATGGAGCATTGTGATGACAAGTTTTATGGAACATAGCGATGAAAAGGATGTGGAGCATTGTCATGAAAAGAGCATGGCACATAGTGATGACATGTCAATGGAGCATTGTCCTGACAAGCGCATGAAACCTTTTGATGACAAGTGTCATGGAGCATTGTGCTAACAAAGGCATGGAGCATTGTGATGACAAGGGACACAGAGCATTGTGATGAAAATTTCACGGAGCATTGTGGTGACAACGATCACAAAGCCTTGTGTGACGAGGGCATGGACCATTGTGAGGACAAAGTTTATGAATCTTTGTGATGACTGGAGTCACGGAGCATTTTGATGACAGTGGTCATGGAGCATTGTTTTGACAATGACATGGAGCAATGTGATGACAGGGGCATGGAACATTGGTCTGACAAGTTTCATGGATTATTGTGATGACAGTGGGCATGGCGCATTTGATGACAAGGGCATGGGACATTGTGATGACAAGGTCATGGTGTATTGTGAAGACAGGTGTCAGGGAGCATTGTGATGACATATGTCATTGTCCACTGTGATGACAATGGCATGGAGCATTGTGATAAAAAGTGTCATGGAGGATTGTGATGACAAAGGTAATGGAGCATTTTGATGACAAGGGCTTGGAACATTCCTATGACAAGGGTCATGGAGCATTGTGATGACAAGGGCATGGAGCATTCTGATGAAAAGGTGCATGGAGCATTGAGATTACAGAGGTTTTGAAGCAATTTGATGACAAGGGCATGGAGCATTGTGATGAGAAGGCAATGGAGCATTCTGATGACATACGTCATGGAGCTTTGTGATGACAAGGACATGGAGCATTGTGATTACAGGTTTCTTGCAGCGTTGTGATGACAAGGGTCATGGAGTATTGTGATGAGAAGGTCATGGAGCATTGGCCTGAAAATGTTCATGGAGTATTGTGATGACAGGGGTCAAGGAGCATTGTGATGACAAGGGAATGGAGCCTTGTGATGACAAGGTCCTGGAGCAGTGTGATGAGAAGACCATGGAGCCTTGTGCTGACAAGTCTCATGGAGCATTCTGATGAATAGGGGCATGGAGCATTGTGATTACAGGGGTCTTGGAGCATTGTGATTACAAGGGCATGGAGCATTGTGATGAGAAGGCCATGGAGCATTCTGATGACATGGGTCATGGATCTTTGTGACGACAAGGGCAAGGAGCATTGTGATTACAGGGGTCTTGGAGCATTGTGATGACAAGGGTCATGGAGCCTTGGATGACAAGGCGGTGGAACATTGTGATACCAGGGGTCATGGAGCATTGTTATGACAGGGGTAATGGAGCATTGTGATGACAAGGGCATGGAATATTGGTCTGAAAATTTCATGGATTATTGTGATGAGATTCGGCATGGAACATTGTGATGACTAGGGCACGGAACACTGAGATACTTGTGTCATGGAGGATTGTAATGACAAGGGCATGGAGCATTGTGATGAGAAGTGTATCGAGAATTGTGATGACAGGGGTCATGGAGCATTGTGCTGGCAAGGGCATGGAGCAATGTGATGAGAGCTTTCATGTAGCATTGTGATGAAATGGCATGGAGCATTGTGATGCCAAGGGTCATGGAGTTTTGTGATGAAAAATGTCATGGAGCATTTTGATGACAAGGTCGTGGTGCATTGTGATGAGAAGGGCCGCGAGCATTGTGATGACAGGGTCATGGAGCAAACTTATGAAAAGTGTCATGGAACATTTTGATGACAGGGGTTATGGAACATTTTGATGTCAGGGGTCATGGAGCATTGTGATGATAAGGGCATGTAGCACTGTGATGACAGTGGTCATGGAACATTGTGATGACAGGGGTGAGCAAGTATTGTGATGACTAGTGATGGAACATTGTTATATATGTGGTGAGAGAGCATTTTGATGAGAAGTTCATGGAGCATTGTGATGACAAAATTTATGGAGCATAGTGATGAAAAGGATGTGGAGCATTGTGATGAAAACAGCATGGCACATTGTGATGACATGTTTCATGGAGCATTGAGCTGACAAGGGCATGGTGCAATGTGATGAGAGGTTACATGTAGCATTGTGATGAAATGGCAAGGAGCATTGTGATGCCAAATGTCATTGATCTTTGTGATGACAAAGGTCAAGGAGCATTTTGATGACATGGTCATGGTGCATTGTGATGAGAAGGGCATGGAGCATTTTGATGACAGGGTCATGGGGAAAACTGATGAAAAGTATCATGGAACATTTTGATGACAGGGGTTATGGAACATTGTGATGTCAGGGGTCATTGAGCATTGTGATGATAAGAGCATGTAGCACTGTGATGACAGTGGTCATGGAACATTGTGATGACAGGGGTGAGCGAGTATTGTGATGACTAGTGATGGAACATTGTGATATATGTGCTGAGCGAGCATTTTGATGAGAAGTGCATGGAACATTGTGATGACAAGTTTTATGGAGCATAGCGATGAAAAGGATGTGGAGCATTGTGATGAAAAGAGCATGGCACATTGTGATGACATTTGTCAGGGAGCATTGTGCTGAGAAGCGCATGGAGCATTTTGATGACAAGTGTCATGGAGCATTGCGCTGACAAAGGCATGGAGCATTGTGATGACAAGGGACAGAGAGCACTGTGATGAAAATTTCATGTAGCATTGTGGTGACAAAGATCACAGAGCCTTGTTTGACGAGGGCATGGACCACTGAGATTAGAAAGGTCATGAATCATTGTGATGACTGGAGTAACGGAGCACTGTGATGACAGGGGTCATGGAGCAATGTGATGACAAGGGCATGGAAAAATGTGATGACAGGGGCATGGAACATTGGTCTGACATGTTTCATGGATTACTGTGAGAACAGTGGGCATGGAGAATTGAGATGACAAGGGCATGGATCATTGTAGTGACAAATGTCACAGAGCCTTGTGTGACGAGGTCATGGACCATTGTGAGGACAAAGTCATGAAGCATTGTGATGACTGGAGTCACGGAGCATTGTGATGACAGAGGTCATGGAGCATTGTGATGACAAGGACATGGAGCATTGTGATGACGGGGGCATGGAGCATTGGTCTGATATTTTTCATGGATTATTGTGATGACAGTGGGCATGGCACATTGTGATGAAAAGGGCATGGAACATTGTGATGACAATGTCATGGAGTATTGTGAAGACAGGTGTCAGGGAGCATTGTGATGACATATGTCATTGTCCATTGTGATGACAATGGCATGGAGCATTGTGATACCAAGTGTCATGGAGGATTGTGATGACAAATGTAATGGAGCATTTTGAAGACAAGGGCTTTGAACATTGCTCTGACAAGGGTGATGGAGCATTGTGATGACAAGGGCATGGAGCATTCTGATGAAAAGGTGCATGAAGCATTGAGATTACAGGGGTTTTGAAACAATCTGATGACAAGGGCATGGAGCATTGTGATGAGAAGGCAATGGAGCATTCTGATGACATGCGTCATGGAGCTTTGTGATGACAAGGGCATGGAGAATTGTGATTACAGGGTTCTTGGAGCATTGTGATGACAAGGGTAATGGAGCATTGTGATGAGAAGGTCATGGAGCATTGGCCTGAAAATGTTCATGGAGTATTGTGATGACAGTGGTCAAGGAGCATTGTGATGACAAGGGAATGGATCCTTGTGATGACAAGGTCCTGGAGCAGTGTGATGAGAAGACCATGGAGCCTTGTGATGACAAGTCTCATGGAGCATTCTGATGAATAGGGGCATGGAGCATTGTGATTACAGGGGTCTTGGAGCATTGTGATTACAAGGGCATGGAGCATTGTGATGAGAAGGCCATGGAGCATTCTGATGACATGGGTCATGGATCTTTGTGACGACAAGGGCAAGGAGCATTGTGATTACAGGGGTCTTGGAGCATTGTGATGACAAGGGTCATGGAGCCTTGGATGACAAGGCGGTGGAACATTGTGATGGCAGGGGTCATGGAGAATTGTTATGAAAGGGGTAATGGAGCATTGTGATGACAAGGGCATGGAACATTGGTCTGAAATTTTCATGGATTATTGTGATGAGATTCGGCATGGAACATTGTGATGACTAGAGCATGGAACACTGTGATACATGTGTCATGGAGGATTGTAATGACAAGGGCATGGAGCATTGTGATGAGAAGAGTATCGAGCATTGTGATGACAGGGGTCATGGAGCAATGTGCTGACAAGGGCATGGAGCAATGTGATGAGAGCTTTCATGTAGCACTGTGTTGAAATGGCATGGAGCATTGTGATGCCATGGGTCATGGAGCTTTGTGATGAAAAAGGTCATGGAGCATTTTGATGACAAGGTCGTGGTGCATTGTGATGAGAAGGGCAGGGAGCATTGTGATGACTGGGTCATGGAGCAAATTGATGAAAATTGTCATGGAACATTGTGATGACTGGAGTCACGGAGCATTGTGATGACAGGTGTCATTGAGCATTTTGATGACAAGGACATGGAGCATTGTGATGACAGGGGCATGGAGCATTGGTCTGACATTTTTCATGGATTATTGTGATGAGAGTGGGCATGGCGCATTGTGATGACAAGGGCATGGAATATTGTGATGACAATGTCATGGAGTATTGTGAAGACAGGTGTCAGGGAGCATTGTGATGACATATGTCATTGTCCATTGTGATGACAATGGCATGGAGCATTGTGATACCAAGTGTCATTGAGGATTGTGATGACCAATGTAATGGAGCATTTTGATGACAAGGGCTTGGAACATTGCTATGACAAGGGTCATGGAGCATTGTGATGAGAATGTCATGGAGCATTGGCCTGAAAATGTTCATGGAGTATTGTGATGACAGTGGTCAAGGAGCATTGTGATGACAAGGGAATGGATCCTTGTGATGACAAGGTCCTGGAGCAGTGTGATGAGAAGACCATGGAGCCTTGTGATGACAAGTCTCATGGAGCATTCTGATGAATAGGGGAATGGAGTATTGTGATTACAGGGGTCTTGGAGCATTGTGATTACAAGGGCATGGAGCATTGTGATGAGAAGGCCATGGAGCATTCTGCTGACATGGGTCATGGATCTTTGTGACGACAAGGGAAAGGAGCATTGTGATTACAGTGGTCTTGGAGCATTGTGATGACAAGTGTCATGGAGCCTTGGATGTCATGGCCGTGGAACATTGTGTTGGCAGGTGGCATGGAGCATTGTTATGACATGGGTAATGGAGCATTGTGATGACAAGGGCATGGAACATTGGTCTGAAATTATCATGGATTATTGTGATGAGATTCGGCATGGAGCATTGTGATGACTAGGGAATGGAACACTGTGATACATGTGTCATGGAGGATTGTAATGACAAGGGCATGGAGCTATGTGATGAGAAGGATATCGAGCTTTGTGATGACAAGTGTCATGGAGCATTGTGCTGAAAAGGGCATGGAGCAATGTGATGAGAGGTTACATGTAGCATTGTGATGAAATGGCATGGAGCATTGTGATGCCAAGGGTCATAGAGCTTTGTGATGACAAAAGTCATGGAGCATTTTGATGACAAGGTTGTGGTGCACTGTGATGAGAAAGGCAGGGAGCATTGTGATGACAGGGTCATGGAGAAAATTGATGAAAATTGTCATGGAACATTGTGATGACAGGGGTTATGAAACATTGTGATGTCAGGGGTCATGGAGCATTTTGAGGAAAAGGGTCATGGAGTATTCTGACGAAAAGGTCCATGGAGCATTGTGATTACAGGGGTTTTGAAGCTTTCTGATGACAAGGGCATGGAGCATTTTGATGAGAAGGCAATGGAGCATTCTGATGACATGTGTCATGGATCTTTGTGAGGACAAGGGCATAGAGCATTGTGATTACAGGGCTGTTGGAGCATTGTGATGACAAAGGCCATGGAGCCTTGGATGACATGGCCGTGGAACATTGTGTTGGCAGGGGTCATGGAGCATTGTTATGACAGGGGTAATGGAGCATTTTGATGCCAATGGCATGGAACATTGGTCTAAAAATTTCATGGATTATTGTGATGAGATTCGACATGGAGCATTGTCATGATTAGGCAACGGAACACTGTGATACCTGTGTCATGGAGGATTGTAATGACAAGGGCAGGGAGCATTGTGATGAGAAGAGTATCGAGCATTGTGATGACAAGTGTCATGGAGCATTGTGCTGACAAGGGCATGGAGAAATATGATGAGAGGTTACATGTAGCATTGTGATGAAATGGCATGGAGCATTGTGATGCCAAGGGTCATGGAGCTTTGTGATGACAAAGGTCATGGACCATTTTGATGACAAGGTTGTGGTGCACTGTGTTGAGAAATGCAGGGAGCATTGTGATGACAGGATCATGGAGCAAATTGATGAAAAGCGTCATGGAACATTGTGATGACAGGGGTTATGTAACATTGTGATGTCAGGGGTCATGGAGCATTTTGAGGAAAAGGGTCATGGAGCATTCTGATGAAAAGGTGCATGGAGCATTGTGATTACAGGGGTTTTGAAGCATTGTGATGACAAGTGCATGGAGCATTTTGATGAGAAGGCAATGGAGCATTCTGATGACATGTGTCATGGAGCTTTGAAATGACAAGGACATGGAGCATTGTGATTACAGGGGTCTTGGAGCATTGTGATTTAAAGGGCATAGATCATTGTGATGACCAGCGTCATGGGGCATTGTGATGACAAGTGTTATGGAACATTTTGATCAGAAGTGTTTGGTGCATTGTGATGACTGAGGTCATTGAGCATTTTGATTTCATTGTGATGACATTAGCATGAAATATTATCGGGATGGGCACGGTGCATTGTGATGACAGGGTTCATGGAGCATTTTGATGACAAGGGAATGGAGCATTGTGATGAAAAGGTCATGGAGCATTTTGATTTCATTGTGACGACAATAGCTTTAAGCACTATGATGATGTGCATGGTGCATTGGAATGAGAGAGTTCATTGAGCATTGAGATGAAAAGGGGCATAGAGCATTGTGAATACAGCGGTCTTGGAGCACTGTGATGACAAGGACATGGAGCATTCTGATGAGAAGGCCATGGAGCATTTTGAAGACATGCTACATGAAGCTCTGTGATGACAAGGGTATGGAGCTTTGTGATTACAGGAGTCTTGGAGTATTGTGATGAAAAGTGCATGGATCATTGTGATGAAAAATGCATGGAGCCTTGTCATGACAGGTTTCAAGGAGCATATTCACGACCATTGTCAGGGAGCATTGTGATGACAAGTTTATTGAGAATTGTGATGAAAAAGGTCATGGAGTATTGTGAATAGAAGACCATGGATAATTGTGATGATGAACGTCATGGGGCGTTGTGATGACAAATGTTATGGAATATTGTGATCAAAAGGGTTTGGAGCATTGTGATGAAAGAGGTCATGGAGCACCTTGATTTCATTGTGATGACAACAGCATGAAGCATTATGATGATGGGCATGGTGCATTGTGATGACAGGGTTCAAGGAGCATTGAGATGAAAAGGGGCATGGAGCATTGTGATTACATGGGTCTTGGAGCATTGCAATGACCAGGTCATGGAGCATTGTGTTGAGAAGGCGAAGGCGCATTCTGATGACATGCGTCATGGAGCTTTGTGATGACAAGGGCATGGAGCATTGTGATTCCAGGGGTCTTGGAGCATTGTGATGACAAGGGTCATGGAGCCTTGTGATGAGAAGGCCGTGGAACATTGTAATGGCAGTTTTCATGGAGCATTGTTATAACAGTGGTAATGGAGCATTTTCATGACAAGGGCATGGAGAATTGGTCTGAAAATTTTCATGGATTATTGTGATGAGAGGGGGCATGGAGCATTGTGATGACAAGGGCACGGAACACTGTGATACATGGGTCATGAACGATTGTAATGACAAGCCTTGGAGCTTTGTGTTAAGAAGAGCATCGAGCATTGTGATGAAAAGCATCATGGAGCCTGTGATGACAAGGACATGTAACAATGTGTTGAGAGGGTTCATGGAGCATTTTGATGACAATGGCATGGAGCATTGTGATGCCAAGGGTCACGGAGCTTTGTGATGACAAAGGTCATGGAGGGTTTTGATGACAAGGGCTTGGTGCACTGTGATGAGTAGGCAGTGAGCATTGTGATGAAAGGGTCATGGAGCAATTTGATGAAAAGTGTCATGGGACATTTTGATGACAGTGGTTATGGAAAATTGTGATGTCAGGGGTCAGGGAGCATTGTGATGAAAAGTGTCATTGAATTGTGATGACAGAGGTCATGGAACATTGTGATGACAGGGGTGAGGGAGTATTGTGATGACTAGTGATGGAACATTATGATATCAGTGATGGGAGAGCCTTTTGATGGGAAGTGCATGGAGCATTGTGACGACAAGGTTTATGGAGCACTGTGATGACAAGGTTGTGGAGCATTGTGATGACAAGCGCAGGTTGCATTGTGATGACACAGGTCATGTCGCATTGTGCGGACAAGCACATGGAGCATTGTGATGACAAGGGTCATGGAGCATTGTGCTGACAAAGGCATGGAGCATAGTGATGACATGAGTAAGAGAACATTGTAATGAAAATTTCATGGAGCATTGTGACAAATGTCACAGAGCCTTTTGATGACGAGGGCATGCACCATTGTGATGACAGGGGTCATGGAGCATTTTGATGACTGTGGTCATTGAGCATTGTAATGACATGGGTCATGAAACATTTTGATGAGAAGGTCATGGATCATTGGGCTGAAAATGTACATAGATTATTGTGATGACAGGGGTCATGGAGCATTGTGATGACAAGGGAATGGAGCACTGTGATGACAAGGTCCTGGAGCACTGTAATGAGAGGACCATGGAGCCTTGTTATGACAAGTGTCATAGAGCATGCTGATGAAAAGGTGCATGGAGCATTGTGATTACAGGGGTTTTGAAGCATTGTGATGACAAGGGCATGGAGCATTGTGATGTGAAGGCCATGGAGCATTCTGATGACATGCATCATGGAGCTTTGTGATGACAAGGACATGGATCATTGTGATGAAAATTGCATGGAGCCTTGTCATGACAGGGTTCAAGTAGCATACTGATGAGAAGTATCATGGAGCATTGTGATGAGAAGGTCATGGAGCATTGGCCTGAAATCATTCATGGAATATTGTGAGGACAGTGGTCAAGGAGCATTGTGATGACAAGGGAATGGAGCATTGTGATGACAAGGTCCTGGAGCAGTGTGTTGAGAAGACCATGGAGCCTTTTAATGACATGTCTCATGTAGCATTATGATGAATAGGGGCATGGAGCATTGTGATTACAGGGGCCTTGGAGCATTGTGAAGACAAGGGCATGGAGCATTGTGATGAGAAGGCCATGGAGCATTCTGATGACATGTGTCATGGATCTTTGTGATGACAAGGGCATGGAGCATTGTGATTACAGGGGTCTTGGAGCATTGTGATGACAAGGGTCATGGAGCCTTGGATGCCAAGGCGGTGGAACATTGTGATGGCAGGGGTCATGGAGCATTGTTATGACAGGGGTAATGGAGCATTGTGATGACAAGAGCATGGAACATTGGTCTGAAAATTTCATGGATTATTGTGATGAGATTCGGCATGGAGCATTGTGATGACTAGGGCACGGAACACTGTGATACCTGTGTCATGGGGGATTGTAGTGACAAGGACATGAGGCATTGTGATGAGAAGAGTATCGAGCATTGTGATGACAAGCGTCATGGAGCATTGTGCTGACAACGGCATGGAGCAATGTGATGAGAAGTTTCATGGAGCATTGTGATGAAATGGCATGGAGCATTGTGATGCCAAGGGTCATGGAGCTTTGTGATGACAAAGGTCATGGAGCATTTTGATGACAAGGTCGTGGTGCATTGTGATAAGAAGGGCAGGGAGCATTGTGATGACAGGGTCATGGAGCAAATTGATGAAAAGTGTCATGGATCATTTGGATGACAGAGGTTATGGAACACTGTGATGTAATGGGTCATGGAGCATTTTGATGAAAAGGGCCATGGAGCATTCTGATGAAAAGGTGCATGGAGCATTGTGCTTACAGGGGATTTGAAGCATTGTGATGACAAGGGCAAGGAGCATTGTGATGAGAAAGCAATGGAGCATTCTGATGACATGCGTCATGGAGCTTTGTGATGACAAGGACATGGAGCATTGTGTTGACAAAGGTCACAGATCCTTGTGTGACGGGGGCATGGAACATTGTGATGACAAAGGTCATGAAGCATTGTGATGACTGGAGTCATGGAACATTGTGATGACCGTGGTCATGGAGCACTGTGATGACAAGGACATGGAGCACTGTGATGACAGGGGCATGGAAATTGGTCTGACATATTTCATGGATTATTGTGATGACAGTGGGCATGGTGCATTGTGATGACAAGGTCATGGAACATTGTGATGACAAGGTTATGGAGTATTGTGAAGACAGGTGTCAGGGAGCATTGTGATGACATATGTCATTGTCCATTGTGATGACAATGGCATGGAGCATTGTGATACCAAGTGTCATGGAGGATTGTGATGACAAAGGTAATGGAGCATTTTGATGACAAGGGCTTGGAACATTGTGATGACAAGTGCCATTGAGGATTTTGATGACAATGTCGTGAAGCATTGTGATGACAAGCTCATGGAGCTTGCTATGACAGGGATCATAGAGCATTCCGATGACAAGTGCATGGAGAATTGTGATCACAAGATCATGTAACATTGTGATAAGAAGTGTCATGGAGCATTGTGATGACAAGGACTTGGAGAATTGTGATGACATTGGACATGGAGCATTGTGATGACCAGGGCATGGAGCATTGTGATGGCAAGACCGTGGAGCATTGTGATGAGAAGATCACGGATAATTGTGATGACGAGCGTCATGGAGCACTGTAATGACAAGGGGCATGGAGCATTGTGAATCCAGGGTTCCTGGAGCATTGTGATGACAAGGGAATGGAGCATTTTCATGAGAAGGCCATGGAGCATTCTGATGACATGCGTCATGAATCATTGTGATAACAAGGGCATGGAGCATTGTGATTACAGAGGTCTTGGAGCACTATGATGACAAGGGTCATGGAGCTTTGGATGACAAGGCCGTGGAACATTGTGATGGCAGGGGTCATGGAGCATTGTTATGACAGGGGTAATGGAGCATTGTGATGACAAGGGCATGGAACATTGGTCTGATAATTTCATGGATTATTGTGATGAGATTCGGCATGGAGCATTGTGATGACTAGGGCACGGAACACTAGATACATGTGTCATGGAGGATTGTAATGACAAGGGCATGGAGCATTGTGATGAGAAGTGTATCGAGCATTGTGATGACAAGCGTCATGGAGCATTGTGCTGACAAAGGCATGGAGCATAGTGAAGATATGGGTAAAAGAGCATTTTGATGAAATTTTTATGGAGCATTGTTGTGACAAATTTCACAGAGCCTTTTGTTGAAGTGGGCATGGACCATTGTGATGACAAGGTACTGGAGCATTGTGATGAGACGACCATGGAGCCTTTTGGTGACAATTCTCATGGAGCATTCTGATGAAAAGGGACATGGATCTTTGTGATTACAGGGGTATTGGATCCTTCTGATGACAAGACCGTAGAATATTGTGATGGCAGGATTCATGGAGCATGGTTATGACATGGGCAATGGAGGATTGTGAAGACAAGGGTATCGACCATTGGTCTGAAAACTTTCATGGATTACTGTGATGAGAGTGGGCATAGAGCATTGTGATGACAAGGGCACGGAACACTGTGATACATGGATCATGGAGGTTTGTAATGACAAGGGCATGGAGCAATGTGATGAGAGGCTTCATGGAGCATTGTGATGACAAGGGCATGGAGCATTGTGATGACAAGGGTCATGGAGCATTTTGATGACAAGATTCCCGGATCATTGTGTTGTCAGGGGTCATGGAGCTCTCTGATGACAGTGGTCATGGAGCATTGTGATGACAGGGTCATGGAGCATAGTGATAAGAAGGTCATGGAGCATTGGGCTGAAAATGTTCATGGAGTATTTTGATGACAGAGTAATGGGGCATTGTGATGACAAGGTCCTGGGGCATTGTGATGAGAAAACCATGGAGCCTTGTGATGACAAGTCTCATGGAACATTCTGATGAAAAGGTGCATGGAGCATTGTGATTACAGGGGTCATGAAGCATTGTGATGAAAATGGCATGGAGCATTGTAATGCCAAGGGTCATGGTGTTTGTGATGACAAAGTTCATGGAGCATTTTGATGACAAGGTCGTGGTGCATTGTGATGAGAAGAGCAGGGAGCATTTTGATGACAGGGTCATGGAGCAATTTGATGAAAAGGGCCATGGAGCATTTTGATGAAAAGTTGCGTGGAGCATTGTGATTACAGGGGTTTTGATGCATTGTGATGACAAGGGCAAGGAGCATTGTGATGAGAAAGCAATGAAGCATTCTGATGACATGTGTCAGGGAGCTTTGTGATGACAAGGACATGGAGCATTGTGGTGACAAAGGTCACAGAGACTTGTGTGACGAGGGCATGGAACACTGTGATGACAAAGGCCATGAAGCATTGTGATGACTGGAGTCACGGAGCATTGTGATGACCGGGGTCATGGAGCATTGTGATGACAATGGCATGGAGCATTGTGATGACAGGGGCATGGAACATTGGTCTGACATGTTTCATGGATTATTGTGATGACAGTGGGCATGATGCATTGTGATGACAAGGGCATGGAACATTGTGATGACAGGGTTATGGAGTATTGTGAAGGCAGGTGTCAGGGAGCATTGTGATGATATATGTCATTGTCCATTGTGATGACAATGGCATGGAGCATTGTGATACCAAGTGTCATGGAGGATTGTGATGACAAAGGTAATGGAGCATTTTGATGACAAGGGCTTGGAACATTGTGATGACAAGGGTCGTGGAGCATTGTGATTACAAGGGTTGGAGCATTGTGATGACAAGGGCCATTGAGGATTTTGATGACAATGTCTTGAAGCATTGTGATGACAAGCTCATGGAGCTTGCTATGACAGGGATCATAGAGCATTCCGAATACAAGTGCATGGAGAATTGTGATCACAAGATCATGTAACATTGTGATAAGAAGTGTTATGGAGCATTGTGATGACAAGGACGTGGAGAATGGTGATGACATTGGACATGGAGCATTGTGATGACCAGGGCATGGAGCATTGTGATGGCAATACCGTGGAGCATTGTGATGAGAAGATCCCGGATAATTGTGATGACGAGCGTCATGGAGCACTGTAATGACAAGGGGCATGGAGCATTGTGAATCCAGGGTTCCTGGAGCATTGTGATGACAAGGGAATGGAGCATTTTCATGAGAAAGCCATGGAGCATTATGATGATATGTGTCATGAATCATTGTGACGACAAGGGCATGGAGCACTGTGATTACAGAGGTCTTGGAGCACTATGATGACAAGGGTCATGGAGCTTTGGATGACAAGGCCGTGGAACATTGTGATGGCAGGGGTCATGGAGCATTGTTATGACAGGTGTAATGCAGCATTGTGATGACAAGTGCATGGAATATTGGTCTGAAAATTTCATGGATTATTGTGATGAGATTCGGCATGGATCATTGTGATGACTAGGGCACGGAACACTTGATACATGTGTCATAGAGGATTGTAATGACAAGGGCATGGAGCATTGTGATGAGAAGAGTATCGAGCATTGTGAGGACAAGCGTCATGGAGCATTGTGCCTACAAAGGCATGGAGCATAGTGAAGACATGCGTAAAAGAGCATTGTGATGAAATTTTCATGGAGCATTGTGGTGACAAATTTCACAGAGCCTTTTGATGAAGTGGGCATGGACCATTGTGATGACAAGGTACTGGAGCATTGTGATGAGAGGACCATGGAGCCTTTTGGTGACAATTCTCATGGAGCATTCTGATGAAAAGGGGCATGGAGCATTGTGATTACATGGGTATTGGATCCTTCTGATGACAAGACCCTAGAACATTGTGATGGCAGGGTTCATGGAGCATGGTTATAACATAGGCAATGGAGGATTGTGATGGTTAAGGGTATCGAGCATTGGTCTGAAAATTTTCATGGATTACTGTGATGAGAGTGGGCATAGAGCATTGTGATGACAAGGGCACGGAACACTGTGATACATGGATCATGGAGGTTTGTAATGACAAGGGCATGGAGCAATGTGATGAGAGGCTTCATGGAGCATTGTGATGACAAGGGCATGGAGCATTGTGATGACAAGGGTCATGGAGTATTTTAAATACAAGATTCCCATATCATTGTGTTGTCAGGGGTCATGGAGCTCTGTGATGACAGTGGTCATGGAGCATTGTGATGACAGGTTTATGGAGCATTGTGATAAGAAGGTCATGGAGCATTGGACTGAAAATGTTCATGCAGTATTGTGATGACAGGGTAATGGGGCATTGTGATGACAAGGTCCTGGGGCATTGTGATGAGAAAACCATGGAGCCTTTTGATGACAAGTCTCATGCAGCATTCTGATGAAAAGGTGCATGGAGCATTGTGATTACAGGGGTCATGAAGCACTGTGATGAAAATGGCATGGAGCATTGTGATGCCAAGGGTCATGGAGTTTGTGATGACAAAGTTCATGGAGCATTTTGATGACAAGGTCGTGGTGCATTGTGATGAGAAGGGCTGGGAACATTTTGATGAGAGGGTCATGGAGCAATTTGATGAAAAGTATCATGGAATATTTTGATGACAGTGGTTATGGAACACTGTGATGTCAGGAGTCATGGAGCATTGTGATGAAAAGGGTCATGGAGCATTTTGATGACAGGGGTCATGGAGCAAAATGATTTCATTGGGATGACAATAGCATGAAGCATTATGATGATGGACCTGGTGCATTGTGATGACAGGGTCATGGAGCAATTTGATGAAAAGTGTCATGGAACATTTAGATGACAGTGGTTATGGAACATTGTGATGTCAGGGGTCTTGGAGCATGGTGATGAAAAGGGTGATGGAGCATTCTGATGACAGAGGATATGGAATATTTTGATGTCAGGGATCATGGAGCATTGTGATGATATGGCATGTGGCATTGTGATGACAGAGGTCATGGAAAATTTTGATGACAGTGGTGAGGGAGTATTGTGATGACTACTGATGGAACATTGTGATATCAGTGGTGAGAAAGCATTTTGATGAGAAGTGCATGGAGCATTGTGATGACAAGGTTTATGGAGCATTGTGATGACAAGGTTTATGGAGCATTGTGATGACAAGGCTGTGGAGCATTGTGATGACAATTGCATGGCGCATTTTGATGACATGGGTCATGGAGCATTGTGCTGAGAAGCACATGGAGCATTGTGATGACAAGGGTCATGGAGCATTGTGCTGACAAATTCATGGAACCTTGTGATGACAACAGTCACAGAGCATTGCGATGAAAAGTTCATGGAGCATTTTGGTGACAATTGTCACAGAGCCTTGTGATGACGAGGTTAAGTACCATTGTGATCACAAAGGTCATGAAGCATTGTGATGACTGGAGTCACGGAACATTGTGATGACAAAGGTATGGAGCATTCTGATGACAGGGGCATGGTGCATTGGTCTGACAAGTTTCATTGTTTATTGTGATGACAGTGGGCAAGGCGCATTTTGATGAGAAGAGCATGGAGCATTGTGATGAGAAGGTCATGGAGTACTGTCAAGACAGGTGTCTGGGGGCATTGTGATGACATATGTCATGGTCCATTGTGATGACAATGGCATGGAGTATTGTGATGCCAAGTGTCATGGAGGAATGTGATGACAAAGTTAATGGAGCATTGTGATGACAGGGGTTTGGAACATTGTGATGACAAGGGTCATGGAGCATTTTGATGACAAGTGCATGGAGGATTGTGATGGCAAGGGCCATTGAGAATTTTGATGACAAGTTCCTGAAGCATTGTGATGAAAAGCACATGGAGCTTGCTATGACAGGGGTCATGGAGCATTGCGATGACAAGTGCATAGAGAACTGTGATGACAAGAGCATGTAACATTGTGATGAGAAGTGTCTTGGAGCATTGTGATGGCAAGACCGTGTAGCATTGTGATGAGAAGATCACGGATAATTGTGATGACGAGCGTCATGGAGCACTGTAATGACAAGGGGCATGGAGCATTGTGATTACAGGGGTGTTGGAGCATTGTGATGACAAGGGAATGGAACATTTTGATGAGAAGGCCATGGAGCATTCTGATGACATGCGTTATGAATCATTGTGACCACAAGGGCATGGATCATTGTGATTACAGACGTCTTGGAGCACTGTGATGACAAGGGTCATGGAGCCTAGGATGACAAGGCCGTAGAACATTGTGATGGCAGGGGTCATGAAGCATTGTTATGACACGGGTAAGGGAGCATTGTGATGAAAAGGGCAAGGAACATTGGTTTGAAAATTTCATGGATTATTGTGATGAGATTCGGCATGGAACATTGTGATGACTAGGGCACGGAACACTGTGATACATGTGTCATGGAGTATTGTAATGACAAGGGCATGGAGCAATGTGATGAGAGGCTTCATGGAGCATTGTGATGACAAGTGTTATGGAACATTGTGATCAGAAGGGTTTGGTGCATTATGATGACAGAGTTCATTGAGCAGTTTGATTTCATTGTGATGACAATAGCAAGAAATATTATGGTGATGGGCACGGTGCATTGTGATGACGGGATGCATGGAGCATTGAGATGAAAAGGGGCATGGAGCATTGTGATTACAGGGGTTTTGGGGAACTGTGAGGACAAAGGCATGGAGCACTGTGATGAGAAGGCCATGGAGCATTCTGATGACATGCATCATGGAGCTTTGTGATGACAAATTCATAGAGCATTGTGATTACAGGGGACTTGGAGCTTTGTGATGACAAGGGTCATGGAGCATTGTGCTGACAAAGGCATGGAGCATCGTGATGACAAGGAACAAAGATCATTGTGATGAAAAGTTCATGGAGCATTGTGGTGACAAAGATCACAGAGCCTTGTGTGAAGAGGTCATGGATCATTGGTCTGACAAGTTTCATGGATTATTGTGATGACAGTGGGCATGGAGCATTGTGATGACAAGGGCATGGAACATTGTGGTGACAAAGGTCACAGAGCGTTGTGTGACGAGGGCATGGACCATTGTGATTACAAAGGTCATGAAGCATTGTGATGACTGGAGTCACGGAGCATTGTGATGAAAGGGGTCATGGAGCATTGTGATGACAAGGGCATGGAGCATTGTGATGACAGGGGCATGGAACATTGGTCTGAGATGTTTCATGGATTATTGTGATGACAGTGGGCATGGCGCATTGTGATGACAAGGGCATGGAACATTGTGATGACATGGTCATGGAGTACTGTGAAGACAGGTGTCAGGGAGCATTGTGATGACATATGTCATTGTCCATTGTGATGACAATGGCATGGAGCATTGTGATACCAAGTGTCATGGAGGATTGTGATGACAAAGGTAATGGAGCATTTTGATGACAATGGCTTGGGACATTGTGATGACAAGGGTCATGGAGCACTGTGATGACAAGGGCCATTGAGAATTTTGATGACAACGTCGTGAAGCATTTTGATGACAAGCGCATGGAGCCTGCTATGACAGGGGTCAAAGAGCATTGTGATGACAAGTGTATGGAGAATTGTGATGAAAAGATCATGTAACATTGTGATAAGAAGTGTCATGGAGCATTGTGATGACAAGGACGTGGAGAATTGTGATGACATGGGACATGGAGCATTCTGATGACCAGGGCATGGAGCATTGTGATGGCAAGACCGTGGAGCATTGTGATGAGAAGATCACGGATAATTGTGATAACGAGCGTCATGGAGCACTGTAACGACAAGGGGCATGGAGCATTGTGATTAAAGGTGTCTTGGAGCACTGTGATTACAGGTGTCTTGGAGCACTGTGATGACAAGGGCATGGAGCTTTGTGATGAGAAGGCCATGCAATATTCTGATAACATGCGTCATGAATATTTTTGATGACAAGGGCATGGAAAATTGTGATTACAGGGGTCTTGCAGCACAGTGATGACCAGGGTCATGGAGCCTTGGATGACAAGGCCGTGGAATATTGTGATGGCAGGGGTCATGGAGCATTGTTATGACAGGGGTAATGGAGCATTGTGATGACAAGGGAATGGAACATTAGTCTGAAAATTTCATGGATTATTGTGATGAGATTCGGCATGGAGCTTTGTGATGACTAGGGCATGGAACACTGTGATACATGTGTCATGGGAGATTGTAATGAAAAGGGCATGGAGCATTGTGATGAGAAGAGTATCGAGCATTGTGATGACAAGCGTCATTGATCATTGTGATGACAAGAGCATGGAGCAATGGGATGAGAGGTTTCATGTAGCATTGTGATGAAATGGCATGGAGCATTGTGATGCCAAGGGTCATGGAGCTTTGTGATGACAAAGGTCATGGAGCATTTTGATGACAATATCGTGGTGCATTGTGATGAGAAGTGCACGGAGCATTGTGATGACAGGGTCATGGAGCAAATTGATGAAAAGTGTCATGGAACATTTTGATTACAGGGGTTATGGAACACTGTGATGTCAGGGGTCATGGAGCATTTTGATGAAAAGGGTCATGAAGCATTCTGATGAAAAGGTGCATGGAGCATTGTGATTACAGGGGTTTTGAAGGATTATGATGACAAGGGCAAGGTGCATTGAGATGAGAAGACAAAGGAGCATTCTGATGACATGCGTCATGGAGCTTTGTGATGACAAGTGCATGGAGCATTGTGGTGACAAAGGTCACAGTGCCATGTGTGACGAAGGCATGGACCATTGTGATGACAAAGGTCATGAAGCATTGTGATGACTGAAGTCACGGAGCATTGTGATGACAGGGATCATGGAGCATTGTGATGACAAGGGCATGGAGCATTGTGATGACAGGGGCATGGAACATTGGTCTGACAAGTTTCATCGATTATTTGTGATGACAATTGGCATGGCGCATTGTGATGACAAGGGCATGGAACATGGTGATGACAAGGTCATGGAGTATTGTGAAGACAGGTGTCAGGGAGCATTGTGATGACATATGTCATTGTCCATTGTGATGACAACGGCATGGAGCATTGTGATACCAAGTGTCATGGAGGATTGAGATGACAAAAGTAATGGAGCATTTTGATGACAAGGGCTTGGGACATTGTGATGACAATGGTCATGGAGCATTGTGATGACAAGGGCATGGAGCATTGTGATGACAAGGGCCATTGAGAATTTTGATGACAACGTCGTGAAGCATTGTGATGACAAACGCATAGAGCTTGCTATAAGAGGGGTCATAGAGCATTGCAGTGACAAGTTCATGGAGAATTGTGATGACAAGATCATGTAACATTGTGATAAGAAGTGTCATGGTGCATTGTGATGACAAAGACGTGGAGAATTTTGATGACATGGGACATGGAGCATTCTGATGAGAGGGGTCATGGAGCAATGTGCTGACAAGGGTCATGGAGCATTGTGATTGGAAGGTCATGGAGCATTGGGCTGAAAATATTCATGGAGTATTGTGATGACAGGGGAAAAGGAGCATTGTGATGACAAGGGAATGGAGCATTGCGATGACAAGTTCCTGGAGCAGTGTGATGAGAAAACCATGGAATCCTGTGATGACAAGTCTCATCGAGCATTCTGATGAATAGGGGCATGGAGCATTGTGATTAAAGTTGTCTTGGAGCATTGTGATTTCAAGGGCATGGATCATTGTGATGAGATGTCCATGGAGCATTCTGATGACATCTGTCATGGATCTTTGTGACGACAAGGGCATGGAGCATTGTGATTACAGTGGTCTTGGAGCATTGTGATGACAAGGGCCAGGGAGCCTTGGATGACATGGCCGTGGAACATTGTGTTGGCAGGTGGCATGGAGCATTGTTATGACAGGGGTAATGGAGCATTGTGATGACAAGGGCATGGATCATTGGTCTGAAAATTTCATGGATTATTGTGATGAGATTCGGCATGGAGCATTGTGATGACTAGGGAATGGAACACTATGATACATGTGTCATGGAGGATTGTAATGACAAGGGCATGGAGCTATGTGATGAGAAGGGTATCGAGCTTTGTGATGACAAGTGTCATGGAGCATTGTGCTGACAAGGGCATGGAGCAATGTGATGAGAGGATACATGTAGCATTGTGATGAAATGGCATGGAGCATTGTGATGCCAAGGGTCATAGAGCTTTGTGATGACAAATGTCTTGGAGCATTTTGATGACAAGTTTGTGGTGCACTGTGATGAGAAAGGCAGGGAGCATTGTGATGACAGGGTCATGGAGAAAATTGATGAAAAGTGTCATGGATCATTGTGATGACAGGGGTTATGAAACATTGTGATGTCAGGGGTCATGGAGCATTTTGAGGAAAAGGGTCATGGAGTATTCTGAAGAAAAGGTCCATGGAGCATTGTGATTACAGGGGTTTTGAAGCATTCTTATGACAAGGGCACGGAGCATTTTGATGAGAAGGCAATGGAGCATTCTGATGACATTCGTCATGGATCTTTGTGACGACAAGGGCATGGAGCTTTGTGATTACAGGGCTGTTGGAGCATTGTGATGACAAGGGCCATGGAGCCTTGGATGACATGGCCGTGGAACATTGTGTTGGCAGGGGTCATGGAGCATTGTTATGACAGGGGTAATGGAGCATTTTTATGCCAAGGGCATGGAACATTGTTCTAAACATTTCATGGATTATTGTGATGAGATTCGGCATGGAGCATTGTGATGATTAGGCAACGGAACACTGTGATACCTGTGTCATGGAGGATTGTAATGACAAGGGCATGGAGCATTGTGATGAGAAGAGTATCGAGCATTGTGATGACAAGTGTCATGGAGCATTGTGCTAACAAGGGCATGGAGAAATATGATGAGAGGTTACATGTAGCATTGTGATGAAATGGCATGGAGCATTGTGATGCCAAGGGTCATGGAGCTTTTTGATGACAAATGTCATGGAGCATTTTGATGACAAGGTTGTGGTGCACAGTGATGAGAAAGGCAGGGAGCATTGTGATGACAGGATCATGGAGCAAATTGATGAAAAGCGTCATGGAACATTGTGATGACAGGGGTTATGAATCATTGTGATGTCAGGGGTCATGGAGCATTTTGAGGAAAAGGGTCATGGAGCATTCTGATGAAAAGGTGCATGGAGCATTGTGATTACAGGGGTTTTGAAGCATTGTGATGACAAGGGCATGGAGCATTGTGATGAGAAGGCAATGGAGCATTCTGATGACATGTGTCATGGAGCTTTGTGATGACAAGGACATGGAGCATTGTGATTACAGGGGTCTTGGAGCATTGTGATGAAAAGGGCATGGATCATTGTGATAACCAGCGTCATGGGGCATTTTGATGACAAGTGTTATGGAACATTTAGATCAGAAGTGTTTGGTGCATTGTGATGACTGAGGTCATTGAGCATTTTGATTTCATTGTGATGACATTAGCATGAAATACTATGATGATGGGCACGGTGCATTGTGATGACAGGGTACATGGAGCATTTTGATGACAAGGGAATGGAGCATTGTGATGAAAAGGGCATGCAGCATGGTGATGAGAAGGCCATGGAGCATTTTGAAGACATGCTACATGAAGCTGTGTGATGACAAGGGCATGGAGCATTGTGATTACAGGAGTCTTGGAGTATTGTGATGAAAAGTGCATGGATCATTGTGATGAAAAATGCATGGAGCCTTGTCATGACAAATTTCAAGGAGCATATTCACGACCATTGTCAGGGAGCATTGTGATGACAAGTTTATTGAGAATTGTGATGAAAAAGGTCATGGAGTATTGTGAATAGAAGACCATGGATAATTGTGATGATGAACGTCATGGGGCGTTGTGATGACAAATGTTATGGAATATTGTGATCAAAAGGGTTTGGAGCATTGTGATGACAGAGGTCATGGAGCATTTTGATTTCATTGTGATGAAAATAGCATGAAGCATTATGATGATGGGCATGGTGCATTGTGATGACAGGGTTGAAGGAGCATTGAGGTGAAAAGAGGCATGGAGCATTGTGATTACAGTGGTCTTGGAGCATTGCGATGACCAGGTCATGGAGCATTGTGATGAGAAGGCGAAGGCGCATTCTGATGACATGCGTCATGGAGCTTTGTGATGACAAGGGCATGGAGCATTGTGATTCCAGGGGTCTTGGAGCATTGTGATGACAAGGGTCATGGAGCCTTGTGATGAGAAGGCCGTGGAACACTGTAATGGCAGTTTTCATGGAGCATTGTTATAACAGTGGTAATGGAGCATTTTCATGACAAGGGCATGGAGAATTGGTCTGAAAATTTTCATGGATTATTGTGATGAGAGGGGGCATGGAGCATTGTGATGTCAAGGGCACGGAACACTGTGATACATGGGTCATGAAGGATTGTAATGACAAGCCTTGGAGCTTTGTGTTAAGAAGAGCATTGAGCATTGTGATGAAAAGCATCATGGAGCCTGTGATGACAAGGACATGTAACAATGTGTTGAGAGGGTTCATGGAGCATTTTGATGACAATGGCATGGAGCATTGTGATGCTAAGGGTCACGGAGCTTTGTGATGACAAAGGTCATGGAGGGTTTTGATGACAAGGGCGTGGTGCACTGTGATGAGGAGGGCAGTGAGCATTGTGATGAAAGGGTCATGGAGCAATTTGATGAAAAGTGTCATGGGACATTTTGATGACAGGGGTTATGGAAAATTGTGATGTCAGGGGTCAGGGAGCATTGTGATGAAAAGTGTCATTGAGCATTGTGATGACATGGGTCATGGAACATTGTGATGACAGGGGTGAGGGAGTATTGTGATGACTAGTGATGGAACATTATGATATCAGTGATGGGAGAGCCTTTTGATGGGAAGTGCATGGAGAATTGTGACGACAAGGTTTATGGAGCACTGTGATGACAAGGTTGTGGAGCATTGTGATGACAAGCACATGTCACATTGTGATGACACAGGTCATGTCGCATTGTGCGGACAAGCACATGGAGCATTGTGATGACAAGGGTCATGGAGCATTGTGCTGACAAAGGCATGGAGCATAGTGATGACATGAGTAAGAGAACATTGTAATGAAAATTTCATGGAGCATTGTGACAAATGTCACAGAGCCTTTTGATGACGAGGGCATGCACCATTGTGATGACAGGGGTCATGGAGCATTTTGATGACTGTGGTCATGGAGCATTGTGATGACATGGGTCATGAAACATTGTGATGAGAAGGTCATGGATCATTGGGCTGAAAATGTACATAGATTATTGTGATGACAGGGGTCATGGAGCATTGTGATGACAAGGGAATGGAGCACTGTGATGACAAGGTCCTGGAGCGTTGTAATGAGAGGACCATGGAGCCTTGTGATGACAAGTGTCATGGAGCATTCTGATGAAAAGGTGCATGGAGCATTGTTATTACAGGGGTTTTGTAGCATTGTGATGACAAGGGCATGGAGCATTGTGATGTGAAGGCCATGGAGCATTCTGATAACATGCATCATGGAGCTTTGTGATGACAAGGACATGGATCATGGTGATGAAAATTGCATGGAGCCTTGTCATAACACGGTTCAAGTAGCATACTGATGAGAAATTTCAAGGAGCATTGTGAAGATAAGTGTATTGAGCATTGTGATGACAACGATCATGGAGCATTGTGATGAGAAGACCATGGATAATTGTGATGACCAGCCTCATGGGGCATTGTGATGACAAGAGTTATGAAACATTGTGATCAGAAGGGTTTGGAGCATTGTGATGACAGAGGTCATTGGGCATTTTGATTTCATTGTGATGACAACAGCATGAAATATTATGGTGATGGGCATGGTGCATTGTGATGACAGAGTTCATGGAGCATTGAGATGAAAAGGGGCATGGAGCACTGTGATTACAGGGGTCTTGCAGCATTGTGATGACAAGGGCATGGAGCATTGTGATGACAAGGCCATGGAGCATTCTGATGACTTGCGTCATGGAGCTTTTTGATGACAAGGGCATGGAGCAATGTGATTAGAGGGGTCTTGAAGCATTGTGATGATAAGGTTCATGGAGGCTTGTGATGACAAGACCATGGAACCTTGTGATGGCAGGGGTCATGAAGCATTGTTATCAGAAGGGCACGGAACACGGTGATACATAGATCATGCAGGATTGTAATGACAAGGACATGTAGCATTGTGCTGAGAAGGGCATCGAGCGTTGTGATGACAAGCCTCATGGAGATTTGTGATGTCAAGTGCATGGAGCAATGTGATGAGAGGGTTCATGGAGCATTGTGATGACAATGGAATGGAGCATTGTGATTCCAAGTGTCATGGAGATTTGTGATGACAAAGGTCATGGAGCATTATGAAAACAAGTGCGTGGTGCATTGTGATGAGAAGTGCAGGGAGCATTGTGATGACATGGGTTATGGAGCATTGTGCTTACACGCGCATCGAGCATTGTGCTGACAAGGGTCATGGAGCATTGTGCTGACAATGGCATCGAGGTTTGTGATGACAAGGGTCATAGAGCATTGTGATGAATAGTTCATGGAGCACTGTGGTGACAAAGGTCACAAAGCCTTGTGTGACGAGGTCATGGACCATTGTGATGACAAATGTCATGAAGCACTGTGATGACTGTAGTCACGGAGCATTGTGATGACAGTGAACTTGGAGCATTGTGATGCCAAAGGCATGGAGCATTGTGATGAGAATGCCATGGAGTATTCAGAGGACATGTGTCATGGAGATATGTGATGACAAGGGCAGGGAGCATTGTGATTACAGGGGTCTTGGAGCATTGTGATGAAAAGGGAATGGATCATTGTGATGAAAAAGGCATGGAGCCTTTTCATGACAGGGTTCATGGAGCATACTGATGACAAGTGTCAGGGAGCATTGTGGTGATAAGTGTATTGAGGATTGTGGTGACAAAGGTCATTGAGCATTGTGATGATTAAATCATTCATAATTGTGATGACGAGCGTCATGGGGCATTGTGATGACAAGTGTTATGGAACATTGTGATCAGAAGGGTTTTTAGCATTGTGATGACAGATGTCATGGAGCATATTGATTGCATTGTGATGACAATAGCATGAAGCTTTATGATGATGGGCATGGTGCATGGTGATGACAGGGTTCATGGAGCATTGATATACAAAGGGGCATGGAGAACTGTGATTACAGGGGTCTTGGAGCACTGTGATGACAAGGGAATGGAGCATTGTGATGAGAAGGCCATGGAGCATTCTGATGACCTGCGTCATGGATCTTTGTGATGACAAGGGCATGGAGCATTGTGATTACAGGGGTCTTGGAGCATTGTGATGACAAGCGTCATGGAGCCTTGGATAACAAGGCCGTGGAACATTGTTATGGCAGGGATCATGGAGCATTGTTATCACAGGGGTCATGGAGCATTGTGATGACAAAGACATGGAGCATTTTGATGACAGGGGATGGAACATTGGTCTGACAAGTTTCATGGATTATTGTGATGACAGTGGGCATGACGCATTGTGATGACAAGGGCATGTAGCATTGTGATGACAAGGTCAGGGATTATTGTGAAGACAGGTGTCAGGGAGCATTTTGATGAAATATGTCATGGTCCATTACGATGACAATTGCATGGAGCATTGTAATGTCAAGTGTCATGGAGGATTATGATGACAAAGTTAATGGAGCATTTTGATGACAAGGGCTTAGAGCTTCGTGATGACAAGGGTCATGGAGCATTGTGATGACAGGGGCATGGCACACTGTGATGACAAGAGCATGGAGCATTGTGGTGACAAATGTCACAGAGCCTTGTGTGACGAGGGCATGGATCATTGTGATGACATATGTCATAAAGCACTGTTATGACTGGAGTCACGGAGCATTGTGATGACAGGCGTCATGGAGCATTGTGATGACAAGTGCATGGAGCATTGTGATGACAGGGACATGGAACATTGGTCTGACAAGTTTCATGGATTATTGTGATATCAGTGGGCTTGTCTCATTGTGATGACAAGGGCATGGAGCATTGTGATGACAAGGTCATGGATTATTGTGAAGACAGGTGTCTGGGAGCATAGTGATGACTTATGTCATGGTCCATTGTGATGACAATGGCATGGAGCATTGTGATGACAGGTTCATGGAGCAAACTGATGAAAAGTGTCATGGAATATTTTGATGACAGTGGTTATGGAACATTGTGATGTCAGGGGTCATGGAGCATTCTGATGACAAGCTTGTGGAGTATTGTGATGACAATGGCATGGAACATTGTGATGAAAAGGGCATGGAGCATTGTGATGAAAAAGGCATGGAGCCTTTTCATGACAGTGTTCAAGGAGCATTCTGACAAAAAGTGTCAGGGAGCATTGTGATGACAAGTGTTTTGAGCATTGTGATGACAAAGTTCATGGAGCATTGTAATGACAAGGGCATGGAGTATTGTGATGACAGGCATCATGGAGCGTTGTGATGACAACTGTTATGGAACATTGTGATCACAAGAGTTTGGAGCATTGTGATGACACAGGTCATGGAACATTTTGATTTCAAGAATCACGGAGCATTGTGATGACAAGGGCATGAAACAATGTGATCCCAAAGTTCACGGAGGATTGTGATGACACTGGTAATGGAGAATTGTGATGACAATTCCATGGAGCATTGTGATGACAAGGTCATGTAGCATTTTGCTGACAAAGGCATGGAGAATTGTGATGACAAGTGTCATGGAGCTCTGTGACGACAAGTGTCAAGGAGCATTGTGATTACAGGGGTCATGGAGCATTGTTATGACAGGGGTAATGGAGCATTGTGATGACAAGTGCATGGAGCAATGTGATGAGAGAGTTCATGGAGCATTGTGATGACAATGGAATGGAGCATTGTGATGCCAAGGGTCATGGACCTTTGTGATGACAAAGGTCATGGAGCATTTTGATGACAACTGCGTCGTGCATTGTGATGAGAAGGGCAGGGAGCATTGTGATGACTGGGTCATGGAACAATTTGATGAAAAGGGTCATTGAATATTTTGATGACAGAGGTTATAGAACATTGTGATGTCAGTGGTCATGGAGCTTTGTGATGAAAAGTGTCATGGAGCATTTTGATAACAGGGGTTATGGAACATTGTGATGTCAGGTGTCATAGAGCATTGTGATGATAAGGGAATGTAGCATTGTGATGACAGGGGCTTTGGAACATTGTGATGACAGGTGTGAGGGAGTATTGTGATGACTAGTGATGGAACATTGTGATATCAGTGGTGATAGAGCATTTTGAAGAGAAGTGCATGGAGCATTGTGATGACAAGGTTTATGGAGCATTTTGATGACAAGGATGTGGACCATTTTGATGACAAGTGCATGGCGCATTGTGGTGACATGAGTTATGGGGCATTGTGCTGACACGCGCATCGAGCATTGTGATGACAAGGGTCATGGAGCATTGTGCTGACAAAGGCATGGAGCTTTGTGATGACAAGGATCACAGATCATTGTGATTAAAAGTTCAGGGAGCCATGTGGTGACAAAGGTCACAGAGCTTTGTGTGACAAGGTCATGGTCCATTGTGATGACAAATGTCATGAAGGACTGTGATAACTGAAATCACAGAGCACTGTGATAACAGTGGTCTTGGAGCATTGTCATGAAAAGACAATGGATCATTGTGATGAAATAGGCATGGATCCTTGTCATGAAAATGTTCAAGGAGCATATTGATGACAAGTGTCACGGAGCATTGTGATGACAAGGGTATTGAGCATTGTGGGGAAAAGAGTCATGGAGCATTGTGATGAGAAGACCTTGCATAATTGTGATGACGAGCGTCATGGGGTATTGTGATGACAAGTGTTATGGGACATTGTGATCAGAAGGGTTTAGAGCATTGTGATGACAGGGTTCATGGAGCATTGCGATGAAAAGGGGCATGGAGAATTGTAATTACAGAGGTCTTGGTGCATTGTGATGACAAGGGTCATGGAGCCTGTGATGACAAGGCCGTGGAACACTGTGATGGCAGGGGTCATGGAGCACTGTTATGACAGGTGTAATGGAGCATTGTGATGACAAGGGCATGGAGCAATGTGATGAGCGATTTCATTGAGCATTGTGATGACAATGGCATGGAGCATTTTGATGACAAGTGTCATGGAGCATTGTGCTGACAAAGGCATGGAGCATTGTGATGTCAAGAGTCATGACTTTGTGATGACAAATGTCATGGGGCATTTTGATGACAAGGGCGTGGTGCACTGTGATGAGAAGGGCAGGGAGCATTGTGATGACAGGGTCATGGAGCAATTTGAATAAAAGGGTCATGGAATATTTTGATGACAGGGGTTATGGAACATTGTGATGTCAGTGGTCATGAAGCCTTGTGAAGAAATGGGTCATGGAGCATTTTGTGACAGGGGTTATGGAACATTGTGATGTCAGGTGTCATGGAGCATTGTGATAATAAGGGCATGTAGCACTGTGATGACAGTGGTCATGGAACATTGTGATGACAGGGTGAGCGAGTATTGTGATGACTAGTGATGGAACATTGTGATATATGTGGTGAGAGAGCATTTTGATGAGAAGTGCATGGAGCATTGTGATGACAATTTTTATTTAGCATAGCGATGAAAATGATGTGGAGCATTGTGATGAAAAGAGCATTGCACATTGTGATGACATGTGTCATGGAGCATTGTGATGACAAGCGCATGGAGCATTATGATGACAAGTGTCATGGAGCATTGTGCTGAAAAAGGCATGGAGCATTCTGATGACAAGGGACACAGAGCATTGTGATGAAAATTTCATGGAGCATTAAGGTGACAAAGATCACAGAGCCTTGTGTGACGAGGGCATGGATCACTGTGATGAGAAAGGTCATGAATCATTGTGATGACTGGAGTCACGGAGCACTGTGATGACAGGGGTCATGGAGCATTGTGAGGACAAGGGCATGGAGCAATATGATGACAGTGTCATGGAACATTGGTCTGACAAGTTTCATGGATTATTGTGATGACAGTGGGCATGGAGCATTGAGATGTCAAGGGCATGGAGCATTGTGGTGACAAAGGTCACAGAGCCTTTTGTGACGAGTGCATGGACCATTGTTAGGACAATGGTCATGAAGCATTGTGATGACTGGAGTCAAGGAGCATTGTGATGACAGGGGTCATGGAGCATTGTGATGACAAGGGCATGGAGAAATGTGATGACAGGGGTCATGGAATATTGTGATGACAGGGTTGAGAGAATACTGTGATTACTAGTGATGGAACATTGTGATATCAGTGGTGAGAAGGCATTTTGTGGAGAAGTGCATGGAGCACTGTGATGCCAATGTTTATGGAGCATTTTGATGACAAGGATGTGGAGCATTGTGATGACAAGTGCATGGTGCACTGTGATGACATGGGTTATGGAGCATTGTACTGACACACGCATCGAGCATTGTGATGAAAAGGGTCACGCAGCATTGTGCTGACAAAGGAAAGGAGCTTTGTGATGACAAGGGTCACAGAGCATTGTGATAAAAATTTCATTGAGCATTGTGGTGACAAAGGTCACAGAGCTTTGTGTGACGAGGTCATGGACCATTGTGATGACAAGTGTCATGAAGCATTGTGATGACTGGAGTCACGGAGCATTGTGATAACAGGGGTCTTGGAGCATTGTGATGAAAACAGAATGGATAATTGTGATGAAAATGGCATGGAGCCTTGTCATGACAGTGTTCATGGAGCATACTGATGACAAGTGTCAGCGAGTATTGTGATGCCAAGTGTATTGAGCATTGTGTTGACAAAGGTCATGGAGCATTGTGATGAGAAGACCTTGCATAAATGTGAAGACGAGCGTCATGGGGCATGTGATGACAAGTGTTATGGAACATTGTGATCAGAAGGGTTTGGAGCATTGTGATGACAGAGGACATGGAGCATTTTGATTTCATTGTGATGACAATAGCATGAATCATTATGATGATGGGCATGGTGCATTGTGATGACAGTGTTCATGGAGCATTGAGATGAAAAGTGGCATGGAGAATTGTGATTACAGAGGTGTTGGAGCATTGTGATGACAAGGGTCATGGAGCATTGTGCTGACAAAGGCATGGAGTATTGTGATGACAAGGGACACAGAGCATTGTGATGAAAATTTCATGGAGAATTGTGGTGACACAGATCACAGAGCCTTGTGTGAAGAAGGCATAAACCATTGTGATGAGAAAGGTCATGAATCATTGTTATGACTGGAGTCACGGAACACTGTGATGACAGGGGTCATGGAGCATGGTGATGACAAGGGCATGGAGCAATATGATGACACGGGCATGGAACATTGGTCTGACATGTTTCAAGGATTATTGTGATGACAGTGGGCAGGGAGCTTTGAGATGACAAGGGCATGGAGCATTGTGGTGTCAAAGGTCACAGAGCCTTGTGTGACGAGGGCATGTACCATTGTGAGGACAAAGGTCATGAAGCATTATGATGACTGGAGTCACGGAGCATTGTGATGACAGGGGTCATGGAGCGTTGTGATGACAAGGGCATGGAGCAATGTGATGACAGGGGCATGGAAGATTGGTCTGACACGTTTCATGGATTATTGTGATGACAGTGGGCATGGCGCATTGTGATCACAAGGATATGGAACATTGTGATGACAAGGTCAAGGAGTAATGTGAAGACAGGTGTCAGGGAGGATTGTGATGACATATGACATTGTCCATTGTGATGACAATGGCATGGAGCATTGTGATAACTAGTGTCATGGAGGATTGTGAAGACAAATGTAATGGAGCATTTTGATGACAAGGGCTTTGAACATTGCGATGACAAGGGTCATGGAGCATTGTGATGACAAGGCCATGGAGCATTCTGATGAAAATGTGCATGCAACATTGAGATTACAGGGGTTTTGAAGCAATGTGATTACAAGGGCATGGAGCATTGTGATGAGAAGGCAATGCAGCATTCTGATGACATGCGTCATGGAGCTTTGTGATGACAAGGACATGGAGCATTGTGATTACAGGGGTCTTGGAGCATTGTGATGAAAAGGGAATGGATCATTGTGATGAAAAATGCATGGAGCCTTGTCATGACAGGGTTCAAGGAGCATACTGATGACAACTGTCAGGGAGCATTGTGATGCTAAGTGTATTGAGCATTGTGATGACAAAGATCATGGAGCATTGTGATGAGAAGACCATGGATAATTGTGATGACCAGCGTCATGGGGCATTGTGATGCCAAGTGTTATGGAACATTGTGATCAGAAGGGTTTGGTGCATTGTTATGACAGAGGTCATTGAGCATTTAATTTCATTGTGATGACAATAGCATGAATCATTATGATGATGGGCATGAAGCATTGTGATGACAGTGTTCATGGAGCATTGAGATGAAAAGTGGCATAGAGTATTGTGATTACAGCGGTCTTGGAGCATTGTGATGACAAGGGTCATGGAGCCTTGTGATGACAAGTCCGTGGAACATTGTGATGGCAGGTGTCATGGAGCATTGTTATGACAAGTGTAATGGAGCATTGTTATGACAGGGTCAGGGAGCAATGTGATGAGAGATTTCATTGAGCATTGTGATGACAATGGAATGGAGCATTGTGTCGACAAGGGTCATGGAGCTTTGTGATGACAAATGTCATGGGGCATTTTGATGACAAGTGCGTGGTGCATTGTGATGAGAAGGGCAGGGAGCATTGTGATGACAGGGTCATGGAGCAATTTGAATAAAAGCGTCATGGAATATTTTGATGACAGGGGTTATGGAACATTGTGATGTCAGGGGTCATGAAGCATTGTGATGAAATGGGTCATGGAACATTTTGTGACAGGCGTTATGGAGCATTGTGATGTCAGGGGTCATGGAGCATTGTGATGATAAGGGCATGTAGCACTGTTATGACAGTGGTCATGGAACATGATGATGACAGGGGTGATCGAGTATTGTGATGACTAGTGATGGAATATAGTGATATATGTGGTGAGAGAGCATTTTGATGAGAAGTGCATGGAGCATTGTGATGACAAGTTTTATGGAGCATAGCAATGAAAAGGATGTGGAGCATTGTGATGAAAAGAACATGGCACATTGTGATGACATGTGTCAAGGAGCATTGTGCTGACAAACGCATGGAGCATTTTGATGACTAGTGTCATGGAGCATTGTGCTGAGAAAGGCATGGAGCAGTGTGATGACAAGGGACACAGAGCATTGTGATGAAAATTGCATGGAGCATTGTGGTGACAAAGATCACAGAGCCTTGTGTGACGAGGGCATGGACCATTGTGATGAGAAAAGTCCTGAATCTCTGTGATGACTGGAGTCACGGAGCACTGTGATGACAGGGGTCATGGAGCATTGTGATGACAAGGGCATGGAGCAATATTATGACAGGGGCATGGATCATTGGTCTGACATGTTTCATGGATTATTGTGATGACAGTGGGCATGGCGCTTTGTGATGACAAGGGCATGGAGCATTGTGATTACAGGGGTGTTGCAGCAATGTGATGACAAGGGCATGGAGCATTGTGATGAGAAGGCCATGGAGCATTCTGATGACATGCGTCATGGAGCTTTGTGATGACAAGGGCATGGAGAATTGTGATTACAGGGGTCATGGAATATTGTGATGATAAGTGTGGGGGAGTATTGTGATGACTAGTGATGGAACATTGTGATATCACTGGTGAGACCGCATTTTGAGGAGAAGTGCATCGAGCATTGTGATGACAAGGTTTAAGGAGCATTTTGATGACAAGGATGAGGAGCATTGTGTTGACAAGTGTGTGGTGCATTGTGATGACATGGGTTATGGAGCATTATGCTGACACGCGCATCGAGCATTGTGATGACAAGGGTCATGGAGCATTGTGCTGACAAAGGCATGGAGTTTGTGATGACAAGGGTCACAGAGCATTGTGATAAAAATTTCATGGAGCATTGTGGTGACAAAGGTCACAGAGCTTTGGGTGACGAGGTCATGGACCATTGTGATGACAAGTGTCATGAAGCATTGTGATGACTGGAGGCACGGAGCATTGTGATAACAGGGGTCTTGGAGCATTGTGATGAAAAGGGAATGGATCATTGTGATGAAAAAGGCATGGAGCCTTGTCATGACAGTGTTCAAGGAGCATACTGATGACAAGTGTCAGCGAGCATTGTGATGCCAAGTGTATTGAGCATTGTGGTGACAAAGGTCATGGAGCATTGTGATGAGAAGACCTTGCATAATTGTGATGACGAGCGTCATAGGGCATGTGATGACAAGTGTTATGGAACATTGTTATCAGAAGGATTTGGAGCATTGTGATGACAGAGGACATGGAGCATATTGATTTCATTGTGATGACAATAGCATGAATCATTATGATGATGGGCATGGTGCATTGTGATGACAGTGTTCATGGAGCATTGAGATGAAAATTGGCATGGAGAATTGTGATTACAGAGGTCTTGGAGCATTGTGATGAAAAGGGTCATGGAGCCTTGTGATGACAAGGCCGTGGAACAGTGTGATGGCAGGGGTCATGGAGCATTGTGATGACAGGGGTGAGAGAATATTGTGATGACTAGTGATGGATCATTGTGATATTTGTGGTGAGAGAGCATTTTGATGAGAAGTGAATGGAGCATTGTGATGACAAGTTTTATGGAGCATAGAGATGAAAAGGATGTGGAGCATTGTGATGAAAAGAGCATGGCACATTGTGATGACATGTGTCATGGCGCATTGTGCTGAGAAGCGCTTGGAGCATTTTGATGACAAGTGTCATGGAGCATTGTGCTGACAAAGGCAAGGAGCATTGTGATGACAAGGGACACAGAGCATTGTGATGAAAATTTCATGCAGCAGTGTGGTGACAAAGGTCACAGAGTCTTGTGTGAAGAGGGCCTGGACCTCTGTGATGACAAGGGCATGGAGAAATGTGATAACAAGTGTCATGGATGATTGTGATGACAGGGGACATGGAGAATTTTGTTGACAATGGCAGGAAGCATTGTGATGTCAAGGGACATTGATAATTTTAATAACAATGTCATGAAGCATTGTGATGACAAGCATATGGAGCTTCCTATGACAGGGTTCAGGGAGCATTGTGATGACAAGTGCACGGAGAATTGTGATGACAAGAGCGTGTAACACTTTGATGAGAAATGTCATGGAATATTGTGGTGAAAAAGAGGTGGAGAATTGTGATGACAAGGGACATGGAGCAATGTGATGGCAATACCGTGGAGCATTGTGATGAGAAACCATGGATAATCGTGGTGACAAGCATCATGGAGCATTATGATGACAAGAGCCATGGAGCATTCTGACATAAGATATCACTTATGAAGGAAATGTAAACATGGGTGCACATGAACTGAATTAGTAAAGAGAACAGAGTCTCACATATAGAAAACATACTTATGCCTGCTTACGGGGAAAGGAGATGTGGCGAGATGCATAAAACCAGAGTTTGATATTAGCACCAGTACCATTCAATAATCCAAATACAGAATAGACAAGACCAACTACTTCCTCAGTGAACGGGACTCAACACCCCTATTCTCTGCAGAGGAATATATCTGACTAGTAAGAATCTTAAAACCTATGTATTGATATGTCTCCATAAGGGAATCAAGTGTGTCTAGACTGGCATAAACATGGCAGTGAAAATCAGCGGAAACCCACGATAAAAAGGAATTTAAAAACAAAACAAAAAAGCAGGGAAATTCTTTACAATTCCTTCAGGGGCTCTGATGAAACCTGGAATGACCCTTTCTACAACGACAGATGGGTGTGGCATAAGGCTGGAAATTTGAGACTGATACGATTGGTCAGATTGGGTGAGCAAATGCAGACCCTTTAAAGCAATAATGCGTGGCACCCATTCCTTGGGTCCAAACTCTCCAAATAAAAGGGAATATTACTACAGCTATAACATGTACGGGAAACCTAGAGAATGGACCCACTGTGAATACGAAAGGTTTCTAAAACTCAAGTAATAGTCCCTCTCCTCGTGCTCCGGTTTCACTTTCCAACTGCATTACTATCAATCTCCCAACTTGGAGAGACAGCCCCTTTAACCTCCTGGTTCACACAGGTTGCCAAATTGGCAAAGGATGAAAGGGAAGAGGGAGTACCAATGAGAGAGTAGCTGTTAGGCATTTGGACGGGCACATGTCACTCTAATTCCCCAGCACGAAGAAGAATAAACCAAAGTCTCAGCCAACCGCTGGGAACCAGTATAGGTCCTGAACCAACATTTGGGACTTGCACTCAGCTCACAAAAAACGAGTTGAAAAATGGAGCTCAGGGGCACAGCAATTCACAAACTGGCAGAGTAATAAAGGACAACAATCTTGCAAAAATCTGTTGAGGGAAGGCAACGAGACAGACTTGAAAGCGAGCCAGAATATCAGGAAATAGATTTCTAGAGGTACATTGGAATCACCTTTAAAGCACAGGAAGAGGGGCACAACTTCGCCAATGATGCACTTGGCCAATAAAGGCGTTTGCGTTTTCTCCAGAATATATTCAAGAGAAAACACATACACCCTTTTTGGCCAAGCAAGCAATCGGGCAATGCAAATCTGCACTACAAAGAAGTATCACTTCCCACCGGTCAAAAGGGACATCCACAAAATGTGTAAAAACCAGAAAGGCAAGACAGGCACTGGAGAACAGGGAACCTAGTTATGCTTATGGGCAGGATGTAAATTGACAACTGCCTCTCGGAGGAATGCATTGTATTCCCTAAAACAAGTAAACAACAGAGCTACAGATCGAAGGGCACTTCCAGTCTAGGGAATATACCTTGGGAAAACTGAAAATCAATAAGACACAGCCACACCAAAATTTAGGGCTGCACTGCTTCCAAGAACCTCAACTTGGGTACACCTTAAATATCCCAGGAAAGACAAAAATGGTTCAAGAAATTGTGTTACTTACGTATGATGGAATATCCTTCAGCCATGAAATCAATGTCATAAGGACAGTAGCACCAAAATGAGTGGATTCAGGTACGATGATTCTAAGTGAAAAAAGTAACACAGAAAAAGAAACTTATCATAAGATATCACTGATGAATTTCCTGTAAACATGGCTGGATACACATGAACTGAGTTAGGAAAGAGAACAGAGTCTCACATTTAGAAAACACTCTTATGCCTACTTAAGGGGGAAGGAGAGGTGGGGTGATGCATAAAACCAGAGTTTGATATTAGTACAGGTACCGTTCCAAAAACCAACTACGGGATAGACAAGGCCTACACCTTCCTCAGTGAAAGGGACTCAAAAACCCATATTTCCCACAGAGGAATATATCTGACTAGTAAGAATCTTAAAACCAATGTACTGATAAGTCTCCGTAAGGGAATCAAGTGTGTCTAGACTCGCATAAACATGGCAGTGAGAATCAGCTCAAACCCACTATAAAAAGGAATTTCAAGCACAAAACGAAAAAACAGGGAAATTCTTTATAATTCCTTCAGGGACTCTGATGAAACCTGGAATGACCCTATCTACAACGAGAGCTGGATATGGCATAAGGCTGGACACTGGGGACTGAGAGGATGGGTGAGATTCGGTGAGTAAATGCAGACCATTTAAATCAATAATGCGTGGAACACATTCAAAGGGTCCCAACTCTCCAGGTTGAAGGGAATATTAATACAGCTATAACATGTACGGGAAACATAGAGAATGGACACACAGTGAAAACGAAAGGTTTCTAAAACTCAACTAATAGTCCCTCTCCTGGTGCTCCCGTTTGAATTTCCAAATGCTTTACTATCAATCTCCCAAATTGGAGAGATAGCCCCTTTAACCTCCTGTTTCGCACAGGTTGCGAATTTGGGAGAAGATGAAAGGGAAGAGGGAGAACCAATTAGAGAGTAGCTGTTAGGCATTTGGACGGGCACATGTCACTCTAATTTCCCGGCAGGTAGAAGAATTAGCCAAAGTCTCAGCCACCCGCCGGGAACCAGTAAAGTTCCTGAACCAAAGTTTTGGACCTGCCGTCAGCTCACAAAAAACGATTTGAAAAATGGAGCTCAGGGGCACGGCAATTCACAAACTGGCAGAGTAATAAAGGGCAACTATCGTCCAAAAATCTGTTGAGGGAAGGCAACGAGGCGGACTTGAAAGCGAGCCAGAATAGCAGGAAACAGATTTCAAGAAGTTCATTGGAATCACATTTAAAGCACAGGAAGAGGGGCACAACTTCGACAATGATGCACTTGCCCAAAAAGGGTGTATGCATTTTCTCCTGAATATATTCAGGAGAAAATGCATACGCCCTTTTTGGCCAAGCAAGCAAGCAGGCAATGCAAATCTGCACTACAAAGAAGTATCACTTCCCACCAGTAAAAAGGGACATCCGCAAAATGTGAAAAAACCAGAATGGCAAGAAAAGCCCTGAAGAACAGGGAGCCTAGTTATGCTGATGGGCAGGATGTAAATTGACAACTGCCTCTCTGGAGGAGTGCATTGTGTTCCCTAAAACAAGTAAACAACAGAGCTACAGAGCCAAGGGCATTTCCAGTCTAGGGAAGATACCTTGTGAAAACTGAAAATCAATAACACAGAGCAAACACAAAATTGAGGGCTGCACTGCTTCCAAGAACCTCAACTTGGGTACACCTTAAATGTCCCAGAAAAGACAAAAATGGTTCAAGAAATTGTGTTACTTACGTACGATGGAATACCCCTCAGCCATGAAATCAATGTCATAAGGCCAGAAGCAGCAAAATGAGTGGATACAGATACGATGATTCTAAGTGAAATAAGTCACAGAGAAGAAGAATCATATCATAAGATATCACTTATAAAGGTCCTGAAAACATGGCTACACATGAACTGAGTTACGAAAGAGAACAGAGTCTCACATTTAGAAAACACTCTTTGCCTGCTTAAGGGGGAAGGAGAGGTGCGGAGATGAATAAAACCAGAGTGTTATATTAGTACAGGTACCGTTCCAAAAACAAACTACGGATTATACAAGTCCTAAACCTTCCTCAGTGAAAGGGACTCAAATCCCCATATTTCCCGCAGAGGAATATATCTGACTAGTAAGAATCTTAAAACCTATTTAGTGATATGTCACCATAAGGGAATCAAGAGTGTCTAGACAGGCATAAACATGGCAGTGAGAATCATCTCAAACACACTATAAAAAGGAATTTCAAAAACAAAACAAAAAAATAGGGAAATTCTTTACAATTCCTTCAGGGGCTCTGATGAAACCTGGAATGACCCTATCTACAACGACAGCTGGATGTGGCATAAGGCTGGACACTTGGGACTGATAGGATAGGTGAGATTGGGTCAGCAAATGCAGACAACTTAAAGCAATAATGCGTGGCACACATTCCATGGATCCCAACTCTCCAGGATGAAGGGAATATTACTACAGCTATAACATGTACGGGACACCAAGATAATGGACACACTGTGAATACGAAAGGTTTCTAATACTCAACAAATACTCCTTCTCCTGGTGCTTCGGTTTGAATTTCCAACTGCTTTACTATCAATCTCCAAACTTGGAGAGACAGCCCCTTTGAACTCCTGGTTCTCACAGGTTGCAAATTAGGCACAGGATGAAAGGAAAGATGGAGAACCAATGAGAGAGTAGCTGTTAGGCATTTGGACGGGCACATGTCACTCTAATTTCACGGCAGAAAGAAGAATTTACAAAAGTCTCAACCACCCGCCGGGAACCAGTATAGATCCTGAACCAAAATTTGAGACATGCGGTCAGCTCACAAAAAACGACTTGAAAAATGGAGCTCAGGGGCACGGCAATTCACAAACTGGCAGAGTAATAAAGGACAACTATCGTCCAAAAATCTGTTGAGGCAAGGCAACGAGGTGGACTTGAAAGTGAGCCAGAATATCAGGAACCAGGCCTCAAGAGGTACATTGGACCCGCATTTAAAGCACAGGAAGAGGGGCACAATTTCGAAAATCATGCACTTGCCCAAAAAGGGCATATGTGTTTCCTCCTGAATATATTCAGTAGAAAACACATACGCCCTTTTTGGCCAAGCAAGCAAGCGAGCAATGAAATTCTGCAGTACAAAGAAGTATCACTTCCCAGTGGTCAAAAGGGACATCCGCAAAATGTGTAAAAACCAGAAAGGCAAGACAGGTCCTGGAGAAGACAGAGCCTAGTTATGCTGATGAGCAGCATATAAATTGCCAACCGCCTCTCTGGAGGAGTGCAATGTGTTCCCTAAAACAATGAAACAACAGAGCTACAGAGCCAAGGGCACTTCCAGTGTAGGGAATATACCTTGGGAAAAGTGAAAATCAATAAGCCCGAGCCACCCCAAAATATAGGGCTGCACTGCTTACAAGAACCTCAACTTGGGTACACATTAAATATCCGAGAAAAGACAAAAATGGTTCAAGAAATTGTGTTACTTACGTACGATGGAATATCTCTCTGCCGTGAAATCCATGTCATAAGGGCAGGAGCAGCAAAATGAGTGGATTCAGGTACGATGATTCTAAGTGAAATAAGTCACACAGAAAAAGAAACTTTTCATAAGATATCACTTATGACTATCCCGCACACATGGCTACACATGAACTGAGTAAGGGCAGAGAACAGAGTCTCACATTTAGAAAACACTCTTATGCCTGCTTAAGGGGGAAGGAGAGTTGGGGTGATGCATAAAACCAGAGTTTGATATTAGTACAGGTACCGTTCCAGAAACAAACTACGGAATAGACAAGACCTACACTTTCGTCAGTGAAAGGATTCAAAACCCCATATTCCTGCAGAGGAATATATCTGACTAGTAAGAATATTAAAACCTTTGTATTGATATGTCTCCATAAGGGAATCAAGTGTGTCTACACTGGCATAAAAATGGCAGTGAGAATCAGCTCAAACTCACTATAAAAAGGAATTTCAAAAACAAAAAAGAAAAACAGGGAAATTCTTTACATTTCTTCAGGGGCTCTGATGAAACCTGGAATGACCCTATCTACAACGACAGCTGGATGTGGCATAAGGCCGGACACTAGGGACTGAGAGGATTGGTGAGATTGTGTCACCAAATGCAGACCATTTAAAGCAATAATGCGTGGCACACATTCCAAGGGTCCCAACTCCCCAGGTTGAAAGGAATATTACTACAGCTATAACATGTACCGGAAACATAGAGAATGGACACACTGTGAAAACGAAAGGTTTCTAAAACTCAACTAATATTCCATCTCCTGGTGCTCCGGTTTGAATTTTCAACTGCTTTACTATCAATCTCCGAACTTGGTGAGACAGCCCCTTTAACCTCCTGCTTCGCAGAGGTTGCCAATTTGGCAGAGGATGAAAGGAAAAAGACAGAACAAATGAGAGAGTAGCTGTTAGGCATTTGGATGGGCATATGTCACTCTGGTTTCCCGGCAGGAAGAAGAATTAACCAAAGTCTCAGCCACGCGCGGAGAACCAGTATAGTTCCTGAACCAAAATTTTGGACTTGTAGTCAGCTCACAAAAAACGACTTGAAAAATGGAGCTCAGGGGCATGGCAATTCAAAACTGGCAGAGTAATAAAGGGAAACTATCGTCCAAAAATATGTTGAGGCAAGGCAACGAGGTGGACTTGAAAGTGAGCGAGAATATCAGGAACCAGGTTTCAAGAGGTACATTGGAATCGCATTTAAAGCACAGGAAGAGGGGCACAACTTCGACAATGATGCACTTGCCCAAAAAGGGCATATGGGTTTTCTCCTGAATATATTCAGGAGAAAACACATACACCCTTTTTGGCCAAGCAAGCAAGCGGGCAATGCAAATCTGCACTACAAAGAAGTATCACTTCCCACCGGTCAAAAGGGACATCCGTGAAATGTGTAAAACCAGAATGGCAAGAAAGGCCCTCGAGAACAGGGAGCCTAGTTATGCTGATGGGCAGGATGTAAATTGCCAACTGCCTCTCTGGAGGAGTGCATTGTGTTCCCTAAAACAAATAAACAACAAAGCTACAGAGCCAAGGGCACTTCCAGTCTAGGGAAGATACATTGGGAAAACTAAAAATCAATAAGACAGAGCCACCCCAAAATTGAGGGCTGCACTGCTTACAAGAACCTCAACTTGGGTACACCTGAAATATCCCGGGAAACCCAAAAATGGTTAAAGAAATTGTGTTACTTACGTACAATTGAATACCCCTCAGCCATGAAATCAATGTCATAAGGACAGTAGCACCAAAATGAGTGGATTCAGGTACGATGATTCTAAGTGAAATAAGTAACACAAAAAAAGAAACTTATCGTAAGATATCACTTATGAAAGTCCTGTAAACATGGATACACATGAACTGAGTTATGAAACATAACAGAGTCTCACATTTAGAAAACACTCTTATGCCTGCTTAAGGGGGAAGGAGTGATGGGGTGATGCATAAAACCAGAGTTTTTTTATTAGTACAGGTACCGTTCCAAAAACCAACTATGGAAAAGACAAGACCTACACCTTCCTCAGTGAAAGGGACTCAAAATCCCATATTTCACACAGAGGAATATATCTGACTAGTAAGAATATTAAAACCTATGTATTGATATGTCTCCGTAAAGGAATCAAGTGTGTCTAGACTCGCATAAACATGGCAGTGAGAATCAGCTCAAACACACTATAAAAAGGAATTTCACAAACAAAACAAAAAATCAGGGAAATTCTTTACAATTCCTTGAGGGTCTCTGATGAAACATGGAATGACCCTATCTACAACGACAGCTGGATATGTCATAAGGGTGGACACTTGGGACTGAGAGGATTGGTGAGATTCGGTGAGCAAATGCAGACCATTTAAAGCAATAACACGTGGCACACATTCAAAGGGTCCCAACTCTCCAGTTTGAAGGGAATATTACTACAGCTATAACATGTATGGGAAACCTAGAGAATGGACACACTGTGAATATGAAAGGTTTCTAAAACTCATATAATAGTCCCTCTCTTGGTGCTCCGGTTTGACTTTCCAACTGCTTTACTATCAATGTCCCAACTTGGAGAGACAGCCCCTTTAACCTCCTGGTTCGCACAGGTTGCCAATTTGGCAGAGGATGAAAGGGAAGAGGGAGAACCAATGAGAGAGTAGCTGTTAGGCATTTGGACGGGCACATGACACTCTAATTTCCCGGCAGGTAGAAGAATTAGCCAAAATTCTCAGCGACCCGCCGGGAACCAGTAGAGTTCCTGAACCAAAGATTTGGACCTGCCGTCAGCTCACAAGAAGCAAGTTGAAATATGGAGCTCAGTGGCACAGCAATTCACAAACTGGAAGAGTAATTAATGACAACTATCGTCCAAAAATCTGTTGAGGGAAGGCACCGAGTCGGACTTGAATGCGAGCCAGAATAGCAGGAAACAGATTTTAAGAGGTACATTGGAATCACCTTTAAAGCACAGGAAGAGGGGCACAACTACGAAAATGATGCACTTGGCCAAAAAGGGCGTATGTGTTTTCTCCTGAATATATTCAGGAGAAAATGCATACGCCCTTTTTGGCCAAGCAAGCAAGCAGGCAATGCAAATCTGTACTACAAAGAAGTATCACTTCCCACCGGTAAAAAGGGACATCCGCAAAATGTGTAAAAACCAGAATGCAAGAAAGGCCCTGAAGAACAGGGAGCCTAGTTATGCTGACGGGCATGATGTAAATTGCCAACTGCCTCTCTGGAGGAGTACATTGTGTTCCCTAAAACAAGTAAACAACAGAGCTACAGAGCGAAGGGCGCTTCCAGAATAGGGAAGATACCTTGTGAAAACTGAAAATCAATAAGACAGAGCAAACACAAAATAGAGGGCTGCACTGCTTCCAAGAACCTCCACTTGGGTACACCTTAAATATCCCAGGAAAGAAAAAAATGGATCAAGAAATTGTGTTACTTACGTACAATGGAATACCCCTCAGCCATGAAATCAATGTCATAAGGCCAGTAGCAGCAAAATGAGTGGATTCACGTACGATGACTCTAAGTGAAATAAGTCACAGAGAAGAAGAAACTTATCATAAGATATCACTTATGAAGGTCCTGTAATCATGGCTACACATGAACTGAGTTACGAAAGAGAACAGAGTCTCACATTTAGAAAACACTCTTATGCCTGCTTAAGGGGGAAAGAGAGGTGGGGTGATGAATAAAACCAGAGTGTGATGTTAGTACAGGTACTGTTCCAAAAACCAACTACAGAAAAGACAAGACCTACACCTTCCTCATTGAAAGGGACTCAAAACCCCATATTTCAAGCAGAGGAATATATCTTAATAGTAAGAATCTTAAAACCTATGTATTGATATGTCTACGTAAGGGAATCAAGTGTGTCTACACCGGTATCAACATGTCAGTGAGAATGAGCTCAAACCCACTATAATAAGGAATTTCAAAAGCAAAACAAAAAAACAGGGAAATTTTTTACAATTCCTTCAGGGTCTCTGATGAAACCTGGAATGACCCTATCTACAACGACACCTGGATGTGGCATAAGGCTGGACAGTTGAGACTGAGAGGATTGGTGAGATTCGGTGAGCAAATGCAGACCATTTAAAGCAATAATGCATGGCACACATTCCAAGGGTCCCAAATCTCCAGGTTGAAGGGAATATTACTACAGCTATAACATGTATGGGAAACCTAGAGAATGGATACAGTGTGAATACGAAAGGTTTCTAAAACTCAACTAATAGTCCCTCTCCTGGTGCTCCGGTTTGACTTTCCAACTGCTTTACTATCAATGTCCCAACTTGGCGAGACAGCCCCTTTAACCTCCTGGTTCGCACAGGTTGCCAATTTGGCAGAGGATGAAAGGAAAGAGGGAGAACCAATGAGAGAGTAGCTGTTAGGCATTTGGACGAGCACATATCACTGTAATTTCCCAGCAGGTAGAAGAATTAGCCAAGTCTCAGCCACGCGCCAGGAACTAGTATAGTTACTGAACCAAAGTTTTGGACCTGCCGTCAGCTCACAAAAAACGAGTTGAAAAATGGAGCTCAGGGGCACAGCAGTTCACAAACTGGCAGAGTAATAAAGGACAACTATCACCCAAAAATCTGTTGAGGGAAGGCAATGAGGCGGAATGGAAAGCGTGCCAGAATAGCAGGAAACAGATTTCAAGAGGTACATTGGAATCCCCTTTAAAGAACAGGAAGAGGGGCACAACTTCGACAATGATGCACTTGGCCAGAAAGGGCGTATGTGTTTTCTCCTGAATATATTCAGGAGAAACCGAATACACCCTTTGTGGCCAAGCAAGCAAGGGGGCAATGCAAATCTGCACTACAAAGAAGTATCACTTCCCACCGATCAAAAGGGACATCCGCAAAATGTGTAAAATCCAGAAAGGCAAGAAAGGTCCTGAAGTACAGGGAGACTAGTTATGCTGATGGGCAGGATGTAAATTGCCAACTGCCTCTCTGGAGGAGTGCATTGTGTTCCCTAAAACAAGTAAACAACAGAGCTACAGATCCAAGGGCACTTCCAGTCTAGGGAATATACCTTGGGAAAACTGAAAATCAGTAAGACAGAGCCACCCCAAAATTTTGGGCTGCACTGCTTACAAGAACTTCAACTTGGGTACACCCTAAATATCCCAGGAAAGACAAAAATGGTTCAAGAAATTGTGGTACTTACGTATGATGGAATATCCCTCAGCCATGAAATCAATGTCATAAGGCCAGTAGCATCAAAATGAGTGGCTTCAGGTACGATGATTCTAAGTGAAATAAGTCACAGAGAAAAAGGAACTTATCATAAGATATCACTTATGAAGGTCCTGTAAACATGGCTACTCATTCACTGAGATAGGAAAGAGAACAGAGTCTCACATTTAGAAAATATTCTTATGCCTGCTTAAGGGGAAGGAGAGGTGGGGTGATGCATAAAACCAGAGTTTGATATTAGTACAGGTACCGTTCCAAAAACCAAATAAGGAATAGACAAGACCTACACCTTCCTCAGTGAAAGGGACTCAAAATCCCATATTTCGCGCAGAGCAATATATCTGACTATTAAGAATCTTAAAACCTAAGTATCGATATGTCTCCGTAAGGGAATCCAGTGTGTCTAGACTGGCATAAACATGGCAGTGAGAATCAGCTCAAACCCACTACAAAAAGGAATTTCAAAAACAAAACAAAAAAACAGGGAAATTGTTTACAATTCCTTCAGGGACTCTGATGAAACCTGGAATGACCATATCTACAACGACAGCTGGATGTGGCATAAGGCTGGACACTTGGAACTAAGAGGATTGGTGAGATTCGGTGAGCAAATGCAGACAATTTAAAGCAATAATGCGTGGCAGACATTCCAAGGGTCCCAACTCTCCAGGTTGAAGGGAATATTACCTAGCTATAAAATGTACGGGAAACCTAGAGAATGGACACAATGTGAATACAAAAGATTTCTAAAACTCAACTAATTGTCCCTCTCCTGGTGCTCTGGTTTGAATTTCCAACTGCTTTAATATCAATCTACCACCTTGGAGAGACAGCCCCTTTAAACTCCTGGTCCGCACATGTTACCAATCTGGCAGAGGATGAAAAGGAAGAGGGAGAACCAATGAGAGAGTAGCTCTTAGGTATTTGGACGGGCACATGTCACTCTAATTTCCGGGCAGGAAGAAGAATTAACCAAAGTCTCAGCCACCCGTTGGGAAACAGTATAGGTCCTGAAGCAAAATTGTGGATTTGCGGTCAGCTCACATAAAACGTTTTGATAAATCGAGCTCCGGGGCACAGCAATTCACAAACTGGCAGATTAATAAAGGAGAATTATCGTCCAAAAATCTCTTGAGGGAAAGCAATGAGGCGGACTTGAAATCAAGGAAAAATAGCAGGAAACAGATATCAAGAGATACATTGGAATCGCCTTTAAAGCACAGGAAGAGGGGCACAACTTCGCCAATGATGCACTTGGCCTAAAAGGGCGTATGCGTTTTCTCCTGAATATATTCAGGAGAAAACGCATACGCCCTTTTTGGCCCAGCAAGCAAGCCGGCAATGCAAATCTGCACTACAAAGAAGTATCACTTCCCACTGCTCGAAAGGGACATCCGCAAAATGTGTAAAAACCAGAAGGCAAGACAGGCTCTGGAGAACAGGAAGCATTGTTATGCTGATGGGCGGTATGTAAACTACCAACTTCCTCTCTGGAGGAGTGCACTGTATTCCCTAAAACAGGTAAACAACAGAGCTACAGAGCCAAGGGCACTTCCAGTGTAGGGAATATACCTTCGGAAAAGTGAAAATCAACAAGACCGAGCCACCACAAAATTTAGGGCTGCACTGCTTACAAGAACCTCAACTTGGGTACACCTTAAATATCCCAGGAAAGACAAAAATGGTTCAAGAAATTGTGTTACTTACGTACGATGGAATATCTCTCAGCCGTGAAATCCATGTCATAAGGGCAGGAGCAGCAAAATGAGTGGATTCAGGTACGATGATTCTAAGTGAAATAAGTCACAGAGAAAAAGAAACTTTTCATAAGATATCACTTATGACTATCGCGCACACATGGCTCCACATGAACTGAGTTAGGGAAGAGAACAGAGTCTCACATTTAGAAAACACTCTTATGCCTGCTTAAGGGGGAAGGAGAGGTGGGGTGATGCATAAAACCTGAGTTTGATATTAGTACAGGTACCGTTCCAAAAACCAACTACGGAATAGACAAGACCTACACTTTCGTCAGTGAAAGGATTCAAAACCCCATATTCCTCAGAGGAATATAAGAGACTAGTAAGAATATTAAAACCTTTGTATTGATATGTCTCCATAAGGGAATCAAGTGTGTCTACACTGGCATAAACATGGCAGTGAGAATCAGCTCAAACCCACTTTAAAATGGAATTTCAGAAACAAAACAGAAAAACAGGGAAATTATTTACATTTCTTAAGGGGCTCTGATGAAACGTGGAATGACATTATCTACAAACGACAGTGGATGTGGCATAAGGCTGGATACTTGGGACTGAGAGGATTGGTGAGATTGGGTCACCAAATGCAGACCATTTAAAGCAATAATGCATGGCACACATTCCAAGGGTCCCAACTCTCCAGGTTGAAGGGAATATTACTACAGCTATAACATGTACAGGAAACATAGAGAATGGACACTCTCTGAATACGAAAGGTTACTAAAACTCAACTAATAGTCCATCTCCTGGTGCTCCGGTTTGAATTTTCAACTGCTTTACTATCAATCTCCGAACTTGGTGATACAGCCCCTTTAATCTCCTGGTTTGCAGAGGTTGCCAATTTGGCAGAGGAAGAAAGGAAAAAGAGAGAACCAATGAGAGAGTAGCTGCTAGGCGTTTGGACGGGCATATGTCACTCTGGTTTCCTGGCAGGAAGAAGAATTAACCAAAGTCTCAGCCACCCGCCGAGAACCAGTATAGTTCTTGAACCAAAATTTTGGACTTGTGGTCAGCTCACAAAAAACGACTTGAAAAATGGAGCTCAGAGGCATAGCATTTCAAAAACTGGCAGAGTAATAAAGGACAACTATCGTCCAAAAATCTGTTGATGGAAGGCAACGAGGCGGACTTGAAAGTGAGCCAGAATAGCAGGAAACAGATTTCAAGAGGTACATTGGAATCGCCTTTAAAGCACAGAAAGAGGGGCACAACTTCGACAATGATGCACTTGGCTAAGAAGGGCGTATGCGTTTTCTCCTGAATATATTCAGGAGAAAACGCAAATGACATTTTTGCCCAAGCAAGCAAGTGGGCAATGCAAATCTGCACTACAAAGAAGTATCATTCTCACTGGTCAAAAGGGACATCCGCAAAATGTGTAAAAACCAGAAAGGCAAGACTGGCCCTGGAGAACAGGGAGCCTTGTTATGCTGATGGGCGGGATGTAAATTGCCAACTGCCTCTCCGGAGGAGTGCATTGTGTTCCCTAAAACAAGTAAACAACAGAGCTACAGAGCCAAGGACACTTCCAGTCTAGGGAATATACCTTGGTAAAACTGACAATCAATAAGACAGAGCCACCCCAAAATTTACGGCAGCACTGCTTACAAGAACCTCAACTTGGGTCCACCTAAAATACCCCAGGAAAGACAAAAATGGTTCAAGAAATTGTGTTACTTACGTACGATGGAATATCCCTCAGCCATGAAATCAATGTCATAAGGCCAGTAGCAGCAAAATGAGTGGATTCAGGTACGATGATTCTAAGTGAAATAAGTCACAGAGAAAAAGAAACTTATCATAAGATATCACTGATGAAAGTCCTGTAAACATGGCTGGATACACATGAACTGAGTTACGAAAGAGAACAGAGTGTCACATTTAGAAAACACTCTTATGCCTGCTTAAGGGGGAAGGAGTGGTGGGGTGATGCATAAAACCAGAGTTTGATATTAGTACAAGTACCGTTCCAAAAACCAACTATGGAAAAGACAAGACCTACACCTTCCTCAGTGAAAGGGACTCAAAATCCCATATTTCCCACAGAGGAATATATCTGACTAGTAAGAATCTTAAGATCCTATGTATTGATATGTCTCCGTAAGGGAATCACTTGTGTCTAGACTCGCATAAACATGGCAGTGAGAATCAGCTCAAACACACTATAAAAAGAAATTTCACAAACAAAACAAAAAATCAGGGAAATTCTTTACAATTCCTTCAGGGTCTCTGATGAAACATGGAATGACCCTATCTACATCGACAGCTGGATATGTCATAAGGGTGGACACTTGGGACTGAGAGGATTGGTGAGATTCGGTGAGCAAATGCAGACCATTTAAAGCAATAACACGTGGCACACATTCCAAGGGTCCCAACTCTCCAGTTTGAAGGGAATATTACTACAGCTATAACATGTATGGGAAACCTAGAGAATGGACACACTGTGAATACAAAAGGTTTCTAAAACTCATATAATAGTCCCTCTCCTGGTGCTCCGGTTTGACTTTCCAACTGCTTTACTATCAATGTCCCAACTTGGAGAGACAGCCCCTTTAACCTCCTGGTTCGCACAGGTTGCCAATTTGGCAGAGGATGAAAAGGAAGAGGGAGAACCAATGAGAGAGTAGCTGTTAGGCATTTGGACGGGCACATGTCACTCTAATTTCCCGGCAGGTAGAAGAATTTGCCAAAGTCTCAGCCACCCACCGGGAACCAGTATAGTTCCTGAACCAAAGTTTTAGACCTGCCGTCAGCTCACAAAAAAAGAGTTGAAAAATGGAGCTCAGGGGGACAGCAATTCAAAAACTGGCAGAGTAATAAAGGACAACTATCGTCCAAAAATCTGTTGAGGGAAGGCAACGAGGCGGACTTGAATGCGAGCCACAATAGCAGGAAACAGATTTTAAGAAGTACACTGGAATCACCTTTAAAGCACAGGAAGAGGGGCACAACTTCGACAATGATGCACTTGGCCAAAAAGGGCGTATGCGTTTTCTCCTGAATATATTCAGGAGAAAATGCATACGCCCTTTTTGGCCAAGCAAGCAAGCAGGCAATGCAAATCTGCACTACAAAGAAGTATCACTTCCCACCAGTAAAAAGGGACATCCGCAAAATGTGTAAAAACCAGAAAGGCAAGACAGGCCCAAGAGAACAGGGAGCCTTGTTATGCTGATTGGCAGGATGTAAATTGCCAACTCCCTCTCTGGAGGAGTGCATTGTGTTCCCTAAAACAGGTAAAAACCAGAGCTACACAGCCAAGGGCACTTCCAGTCTAGGGAATATACCTTGGGAAAACTGAAAATCAATAAGATAGAGCCACCCCAAAATTTAAGGCTGCACTGCTTACAAGAACCTCAACTTGGGTACACCTTAAATATCCCAGCAAAGACAAAAATGGTTCAAGAAATTGTGTTAATAAAGTACGATGGAATATCCCTCAGACATGAAATCAATGTCATAAGGCCAGTAGCAGCAAAATGAGTGCATTCAGGAACGATGATTCTAAGTGAAATAAGTCACAATGAAAAAGAAACTTATCATAAGATATCACTTATGAAGGTCCTGCAAACATGGCTACACATGAACTGAGTTAGGAAAGAGAACAGAGTCTCACATTTAGAAAACACTGTTATGCCTGCCTAAGGGGAAAGGAGAGGTGGGGTTATGCATAAAACCAGAGATTGATATTAGTACCGGTACCGTTCCAAAAACCAACTACGGATTATTCAAGTCCTACACCTTCGTCATTGAAAGGGACTCAAAACCCCATATTTCCCGCAGAGGAATATATCTGACTAGTAAGAACCTTAAAACCTATATATTGATATGTCTCCGTAAGGGAACCAAGTGTGTCTAGACTGGCATAAGCATGGCAGTCAAAATCAGCTCAAACTCACTATAAAAATGAATTTGAAAACAAAACAAAAAAATAGGGAAATTCTTTACAATTCCTTCAGGGGCTCTGATGAAACCTGGAATGACCCTATCTACAACGACAGCTGGATGTGGCATAAGGCTGGACACTTTGGACTGAGAGGATTGGTGAGATTGGGTCAAGCAAAAGCAGACAATTTAAAGCAATAATGCGTGGCACACATTCCAAGGATCCCAACTCTCCAGGTTGAAGGGAATATTACTACAGCAATAACATGTACGGGAAAGCAAGGGAATGGACACACTGTGAATATGAAAGGTTTCTAAACCTCAACTAATAGTCCCTCTCCTGGTGCTTCGGTTTGAATTTCCAACTGCTTTACTATCAATCTCCCAACTTGGAGAGACTGCCCCTTTAACCTCCTGGTTCTCACAGGTTGCAAATTAGGCAGAGGATGAAAGGAAAGATGGAGAACCAATGAGAGAGTAGCTGTTAGGCATTTGGACGGGCACATGTCACTCTAATTTCCCGGCAGGAAGAAGAATTAACCAAAGTCTCCGCCACACGCCGGGAACCAGTATAGATCCTGAAGCAAAATTTTGGACTTGCGGTCAGCTCACAAAAGCGAGTTGAAAAATGGTGCTCAGGGGCAGAGCAATTCACAAATTGGCAGATTATTAAAGGGAAACTATCGTCCAAAAATCTGTTGAGGGAAGGCAACGAGGTGAACTTGAAAGGGAGCCAGAATTGCAGGATACAGATTTCAAGAGGTACATAGGAATCGCTTTTAAAGCACAGGAAGAGGGGCCCAATTTCGACCATGATGCACTTGCCCAAATAGGGCGTATGCGTTTCCTCCTGAATATAACAAGGAGGGAACGCATACGCCCTTTTTGGCCAAGAAAGCAAGTGGGTAATGAAATTCTGCAGTACAAAGAAGTATCACTTCCCAGCGGTCAAAAGGGACATCTGCAAAATGTGTAAAAACCAGAAAGGCAAGACAGGCATTGGAGAACAGGGAGCCTAGTTATGTTGATTGTCAGGATGTAAATTGCCAACCACCTCTCTGGAGGAGTGAAATGTGTTCCCTAAAAAAATTAAACAAAAGAGCTACAGAGCGAAGGGCACTTCCAGTCTAGGGAATATACCTTGGGAAAACTGAAAATCAATAAGACACAGCCACCCCAAAATTTAAGGCTGAACTCTTTACAAGAACCTCAACTTGGGTACACCTTAAATATCCAAGGAAAGACAAAATTGGTTCAAGAAATTTTGATACTTACGTACGATTGATTATCCCTCAGCCATGAAATCAATGTCATAAGGCCAGTAGCAGCAAAATGAGTCGATTCATGTACGATGATTCTAAGTGAAATAAGTCACAGATAAAAAGAAACATATCATAAGATATCACTTATGAAGGTCCTGTAAACATGGCTACACATGAACAGAGTTAAGAAAGAGAAAAGAGCCTCTAATGTAGAAAACACTCTTATGCCTGCTTAAGGGGAAAGGAAACGAGGGGTGATGCATAAAACCAGAGTTTGATATTAGTACAGGTACCATTCCAAAAACCAAATATGGAATAGACAAGACCTACACCTTCCTCAGTGAAAGGGACTCAAAACCCCATATTTCCCGCAGAGGAATATATCTGCCTAGTAATAATCTTAAAAACTATATATTTATATGTCTCCATAAGGGAAATATGTGTGTCTAGACTCGCATTAACATGGAAGTGAGTATCAGCTCAAACCCACTATAAAAAGGAATTTCAAAAAAAACAAACAAACAAAAAAAAACCGGGAAATTCTTTACAATTCCTTCAGGGTCTCTGATGAAACCTGGAATGACCCTATCTACAACAACAGCTGGATGTGGCATAAGGCTGGACACTTGGGACTGAGAGGATTGGTGAGATTGGGTAAGCAAAAGCAGACCTTTTAAATCAATAATGCGTGGCACACATTCCAAGGGTCCCAACTCTCCAGGTTGAAGGGAATATTACTACAGCTATAACATGTACGGGAAACCTAGAGAATGGACACACTGTGAATACGAAAGTTTTCTAGAACTCAACTAATAGTCCCTCTCCTGGTTCTCCAGCTAGAATTTCCAACTGCTTTACTATCAATCTCCCAACTTGGAGAGACAGCCTCTTTAACCTCCTGGTTCGCACAGTTTGCCAATTTGGCAGAGGATGAAAGGGAAGAGGGAGAACCAATGAGAGAGTAGCTGTTAGGCATTTGGACGGGCACATGTCACTATAATTTCCCAGCAGGAAGAAGAATTAACCAAAGTCTCAGCCACCCGCCGGGAACCAGTATAGTTCCTGAACCAAAATTTTGGACTTGGGGTCAGCTCACAAAAAAATGAGTTGAAAAATGGAGCTGAGGGGCTCAGCAATTCACAAACTGGCAGAGTAATAAAGGACAACTATCGTCCAAAAATCTGTTGAGGAAAGGCAACGAGGCAGACATAAAAGAGAGCCAGAATAGCAAGAAACAGATTTCAAGAGGTACATTGGAATCACCTTTAAAGCACAGGAAGCGTGGCACAACTTCGACAATGATGCACTTGGCCAAAAAGGACTTATGCGTTTTCTCCTGAATATATTCAGGAGAAAAGGCATATGCCCATTTTGGCCAAGCAAGCAAGCGGTCAATGCAAATCAGCACTACAAAGAAGTATCACTTCCCACGTGTCAAAAGGAACATCCGCAAAATATGTAAAAACCAGAAAGGCAAGACAGGCCCTGGAGAACAGGGAGCCTAGTCATGCTGATGGGCAGGATGTAAATTGCCAACTGCCTCTCTGGAGGAGTGCATTGTGTTCCCTAAAACAAGTAAACAACATAGCTACAGAGACAAGGGCACTTCCAGTCTAGGGAATATACCTTGGTAAAACTGAAAATCAATAAGACAGAGCTACCCAAAATTTATGGCTGCACTGTTTACAATAACCTCAACTTGGGTACACCTTAAATATCCCAGGAAAGACAGAAATGGTTCAAGAAATTGTGTTAATTACATACGATGGAATAGCCCTCAGCCATGAAATCAATGTCATAAGGCCAGTAGCAGCAAAATGAGTGGATTCAGGTACGATGATCCTAAATGAAAAAAGTCACAGAGAAAAAGAAACTTATCATATGATATCACTTATGAAGGTCCTGTTAACATGGCTACACATGAACTGAGTTAGGAAAGAGAGCAGAGTCTCACATGTAGAAAAAACTCTTATGCCCGCTCAAGGTAGAAAGAGAGGTGGGGTGATGCATAAAACCAGAGTTTGATATCAGTACAGTTACTGTTCCAAAAACCAACTACGGAATAGTCAAGACGTACACCTTCCTCAGTGAAAGGGACTCAAAACCCCATATTTCTGGCAGAGGAATATATCTGATTAGTAAGAATCTTAAAACCTATGTATTGATATGTCTCCATAAGGGAATCATGTGTGTCTTGCCTGACATAAACATGGCAGTGAGAATCAGCTCAAACCCACTATAAAAAGGAATTTCTAAAACAAAACAAAAAAACAGGGAAATTCTTAACAATTCCTTCAGGGGCTCTGATGAAACCTGGAATGACCCTATCTACAACGACAGCTGGATGTGGCATAAGGCTGGACACTTGGGACTGAGAGTATTGGTGACATTCGTTGAGCAAATGCAGATCATTTAAAGCAATAATGCGTGGCACACATTCCAAGGGTCCAAACTCTCCAGGTTGAAGGGAATATTACTACAGCTATAATATGTATGGGAAACCAAGAGTATGGACACACTCTGAATACAAAAAGTTTCTAAAACTCAACTAACAGTCCCTCTCCTGGTGCTCCTGTTTGACTTTCCAACTGCTTTACTCTCAATCCCCCAACTTGGAGAGACATCCCCTTTAACCTCCTGGTTGGCCCAGCTTGCCAATTTGGCAGAGGATGAAAGGAAAGAGGGAGAACCAATGAGAGAGTAGCTGTTAGGCATTTGGAAGGGCACATGTGTCTCTAATTTCTGGGCAGGAAAAAGAATTAACCAAAGTCTCAGCCACCCGCCGGGAAACAGTATAGGTCCTGAATCAAAATTTTGGACTTGGGGTCAACTCACAAAAAACGAGTTGAAAAATCGATCTCAGGGGCACAATAGTTCGAAAACTGGCAGAGTCATAAAGGACAACTATCGTCCAAAAATCTGTTGAGGGACGGCATCGAGGTGGACTTGAAATCGAGACAGAATAGCAGGAAACAGATTTCAAGAGGTACATTGGAATCTCCTTTAAAGCACAGGAAGAGGGGCACAACTTCGACCATGATGCACTTGTCCTGAAAGGGCGTATGCGTTTTCTCCTGAATATATTCAGGAGAAAACTCAAACGCCCTTTCTGGCCAAGCAAGCCATCAGGCATTGCAAATCCACACTACATAGAAGTGTCACTTACCTCCGGTCTAAAGGGCCCTCTGCAAATTGTATAAAAACAACAAATACAGGACAGGCCATGGAGAAAAGGGAGCCTGGTTATGCCGATGGACAGGATGTAAATTGCCAACAGCTTCTCTGGAGAACTGTATGTTGTTTTCTAAAACAGAGCTACAGAGCATAGCACACTTCCACTCATGGGCGTGTATTTTGGGAAAACTAAAAATCCACAACACACAGCCACCCCAAAGTTTAGGGCTGCTCTGTTTACAAGAACCTCGACTTTGGTACACTTTAAATATCCCAGGAAAGGGAAAAAAATGGATAAATCTGTTGTGGTACTTATATACAATGGAATGTCACTCAGACATAAAATCAATGTCATAAGGCCAATAGCAGCATAACGAGTGGCTTTAGGTACGATGATGCTAATTGAAATGAGCCACAAAGTAAAAGAAACTTATTGTAATATATCACTTATAGAGGGAATGTAAACATGGCTACACATGAACTGAATTTCAAAAGAGAACAGAGTTACACATTTAGAAAACACACTTATGCCTCCTTAAGAGGAAAGGTGATGTGGGGTGATGTGTAAAAGCAGAGTTTGAAATTAGCACAGATACCATTCCATATACCAAATATGTAATAGACAAGACCTACTCCTTTCTCAATGAACTGGACACAAAACACCCTATTCACTGAGGAGGAATATATCTGACTGGTAATAATCTTGAAACCTATGTATTTATGTCTCCATAATGGAATCAAGTGTATGCAGATTGACATAAACACAGACCAATGGAACAGGACAGAAAGTGCAGAGATAAACCTACATACCTATGCCTATCTCACCTATGACAAAGGAGCTAAGGATATACAATGGAGAAAAGACAGTCTCTTCAGTAATTGGTGCTGGGAAAACTGGACCCCTACACATAAAAGAATGAAATTAGAACACTCCATAACACCATACACAAAAATAAACTCTAAATTGATCAGAGATCTAAATATAAGGCCAGACACTATAAAACACTTAGAGGAAACCATAGGCAGAACACTCTATGACATAAATCACAGCAAGATGCTTTTTGACCCACCTCCTAGAGAAATGGAAATAAAAACAGAAATCAACAAATGGGACCTAATGAAACTTAAAAGCTTTTACACAGTACAGGAAAACATAAACAAGATGCAAAAACAACCCTCAGAATGGGAGAAAATATTTTCAAATGAAGCAATTGACAAAGGATTAATCTCCAAACTTTACAAGCACCTCATGTAGCTCAATATCACAAAAACAAACAACCCAATTCAAAAATGGGCAGAAGACCTAAATAGACATTTCTCCAAAGAAGATATACAGATTACCATGAAACACATGAAAGGATGCTGAACATCACTAATCATTAGAGAAATGCAAATCAAAACTACCGTGAGGTATCACCTCACAGCAGTCAGAGTGGCAATCATCAAAAAAATCTACAAAACAATAAATGCTGGAGAGGCCTTTATTGGAGAAAAGGGAACACACTTACACTGTGGGTGGGAATGTAAATTGATATGGGCACTAGGGAGAACAGTACGGAGGTTCCTTTAAATAACTAACAATAGAAGTACCATACGACACAACAATCCAACTACTGGTCATTTGCCTTGTGAAAACCATAATTCAAAAAGAGTTATATACAAAAATGTTCATTGCAGCTCTATTTACAATAGCCAGGACATGGAAGCAACCTAAGTGTCCATCGACAGATGAATGGATAAAGATGATATGGCACATGTATACAATGGAATATTACTCACCCATAAAAAGAAGCAAAACTGAGTTATTTGCACTGAGGTGGATGGACTTAGAATCTGTCCTACACAGTGAAGTAAGTCAGAAAGGGAAAAACAAATAATGTATGTTAACAGAGATATACGGAATCTAATGAGGAAAAAAAAAAAAAGATTTTGAAGACCCTAGTGGCAGGACAGGATTAAGGACACAGACATAGGGAAAGGACTTGAGGACACCGGAAGGGGAATGGGTAAGATGGGACGAAGTGAGAGAGTGGCATGGACATAAATACATTACCACATGTAATACTGATAGCTACTGGGAAGCAGCCACATAGAACAGGGAGATCAGCTCGGTGCTTTGTGACCACCTAAAGGGGTGGGATATGGAGTGTGGGAGGGAGATGCAAGAGGGAGGGTATCTGCTGATATTTGTATATGTATAGCTGATTCACTTTGTTATACAGCAGAAACTAACACTCCATTGTAAAGCAATTATACTCCAATAAAGGTGGAAAAGGAAAAAAAAAAAAGAAAGCCCAGGGATAAACCTACACACCTATGCTCAACTAATCTATGACAAAGGAGGCAAGACTTTACAATGGAGAAAAGAGAGTTTCTTCAGTCAGTGGTGCTGGGAATTATGGACAGCTATATGTAAAATAATGAAATTAGAACACTCCCCAACACCATACATAAAAATATATTCAAAATCGATTAGAGACCTTAATGTAAGACCGGACACTATAAAACTCTGAGAGGAAAACTTACGAAGAATACTCTGACGTAAATCACAGCAAGATCTTTTTTGATCCATCTCCTATAGTAATGAAATAAAAAAAGAAGCTAAACAGATGGGACCTAATGAAATGTAAAAGCTTTTGCAAAGCAAAGGAAACTACAAACAAGACGAAAAGACAACCCTCAGAATGGCAGAATATATTTGCAAACGAATCAATAGACAAATGATTAATCTCGAATATATATAAACAGCTCATGCAGCTCAACGTTAATAAGACAAAAAACCCAATACAAAAATGGAAGCAGATCTAAATAGACATTTCTTCCAAGAAGACATAGAGATGGCCAAGACGCACATGAAAATCTGCTCAACATCATTAATTATTAGAGAAATGGAAATCGAAACTACAATGAGGTATCACGTCACACCTGTTAGAATGGGCATCATCAGAAAATCTAGAAACAACAAATGCTGGAGAGGTTGTGGAGAAAATGAACCTTCTTCCACTATTGCTGGGAATGTAAATCGATACAGTCTCTATGGAGAACAGAATGGAGGTTCCTTAAAAAACTAAAAATAGAATTACCATATAATCCAGCAATCCCACTACTGGGCATATACCCAGAGAAAACCATAAATCAAAAAGACACATTCACCACAATGTTCATTGCAGCACTATTTACAATAGCCAGGTAATGAAAGCAACCTAAGTGCCCACAGACAGACGAATGGATAAAGATGTGGTACATATATACAATGGAATATTACTCAGCCATACATAGGAATGAAATTGGGTCATTTGTAGAGACCTGGATGGATCTAGATACTGTCATACAGAGTGAAGTAAGTCAGAAAGAGAAAAACAAATATTGTATATTAATGCATATATGTGGAACCTAGAAAAATGGTACAGATGAACCGGTTTGCAGGGCAGAGATAGAGACACAGATGTAGAGAACAAACATATGGACACCAAGGCGGAACACCATGGGAGGGTGGTGGTGGGATGAATTGGGAGACTGGGATTCACATATGCACACTTATATGTATAACATAGATATCCAATAAGAACCTGCTGTATAAAAGAAATAAATAAATTTTAAAAAATTAAAAATATATAAATAACATTTAATAAAATAAAACAGAAAAAAAGTTTTTCCCTTCATATAGACGTCTTTATATAAATGCATTATTTCCATGTTTATATCTCTAAATTAAAAAAAGAGGAATAAATAAAACCTACCTTGAACCAAAAAGAAAAAAGGAAAAAAAAAAAAAAAAAACAGAACCCACCATTTATACAGAGGAAAATCGTATCAGGGCACTTGTTCCAGTGGTAACAAATTCTTAAGTTGGTCAGAAGTGAGAAATCATCTCCCATGCAGTCAGCAGCGCTCCCCCCCACAAGAAACATCCTCATTGCAAAGCTGGGGGACTATGTCGAGGCGTCTGTGAGTAAAAGTGAGCTGTACCCCAGTCGTGCTGCAGCTGAAATCTTCACACCCTTTCCAGGTAAAACAACTGAATATGTACAAGAACTTGCAAGCCTAGAGGAAGGGCTGTGGAGCCACAGCAGCGACAGCATGCAGGCCGACTTGGTGCCAGCAGGCCAGCCAGGATGGTCCTGGCCCCAGATGCTCTTCTGGAAGCTTTCCATTTCCCTTCCTGAGATACCCCTCCTGCCACGGCCCCCACTGCTTTTTTACTTCCTCACCTCTGCCTGGGGAGAAATTCCAGTGGCAGGTATGGGTGACACATCCTCTCCTTTAGCAGGTGGCAGCCTGGCAACTCCTGCAGGAAGTCCAGCAGAGCCCCACTCACACTGGGCCATCCACAAAGTCACGGCCCTTCACTCCCTCCCACCAGCCCAGCCCCGACACTGCTGACGGGGCAGAGAATATGGCATAAGGCACAGCTACAGGAGCTCTTGCTGACTGGAGAGGTGCTTATATTGATCTCAACACAGGCACACCTGGGGAGGGCTGGCAGGCAGTGTCAGCCTGCCCAAATCAGCCAATCCTCACTCCTCAGGGGCTCACAGTTGCAAAAAATGAGCCTTGCTAAACGGGCCAGGCCCAAGGAACAGGTGTGGGCTCTTGAGAGTCAGGATAGACAAGGGGCTGCAGCTGCGGCTTGTTTTCTTATCATTTTATCTGGTCCATGAGTGGAAAACAACTTCAAGAAGACCCTATCCTAATGAGAGGAACCCAGGAGTCAGGGAGAGGAGAGATGTTGGGTGGAGATAGAGGCCTGGTGCCCTGGCTGCAGTGGAAGTGTCTGGAAGACCAGGCAGAGAGAGGCCGCACAGAGTGATACCTGGGGTCACAGACCTGTCAGAGCTGCTGTTTGTTAGTTCAAGTCCTGCTCTGAGGTGTTCTGTGTCAGCTGTGAGCGACAGGTGAGCTGGGGGTTCTCTGCAAGGTGGGCTATGTGCACGGTTCCTGTGTTTCCAGCCCTTCTGGGGTACCTGCCCAAAGGGAGCTCCATATCCTGGGAAGGGCCTGACTATGAGAGCCCCATGGGCTGCTGGGTAGCTGCACAGGTGAGCTCCATACCCTGGGAGGGACTTGACCACGAGAGCCCCGTGGGCTGTGGGGGTGGAGGTGCAGCCCAGGTGAGCTCCATATCCTGGGATTGGCCTGACCACGAGAGCCCAATGGGCTGCTGCAGACCTGGTAAAGTATATCAAGACAGTCAGTGAAGCCACTGAGGATATACATCAAGTAGCTCCTATTTCCTACACCCTGCTGGTCAGTCTACCATCCACCAGGCCATGGCATTCTGTATTAGACTTCAATGATGCCTTCTTCTGTATTCCACTCATCTCAGAGTCACAAGAATTTTTGGCTTGTGAGTGGCAGGACACAACATGCAACAAAAGCAATAATGCTGGGCCGTCCTGCCCCAATGGTTCAAAAATCCCCACACCATCATTGGGGAAATGTCCTCTAAAGACCTAAAAGTTCTACCTTTGTAAAAGGGAACCCTCCTTCAATATGCAGATGACATTCTGATCGCCAGGCCTACTAAAGACGCCTCTGAACTACCTAGCCAAGAAAGGATAGAAGGTGTCCAAGAAAAAGGCTCAAATATCCCAGGCTAAGGTGACATGCCTGGGCTTCATTCTCACAGATATTCGGAGAAACGCATCCCAGGATAGGGAAGAAGCCATTTGCAGCCTTACATCTTCTAAAACTAGAAGACAGCTTAAGGGTTCCTGGGGAGGCCAAGGTTTTCTGCATCTGGATCCCTAACTACAGTCTAATAGCTTGGCCTCTACATGAAACACTGACACGAAAATATGATGATCCTTTTTAATAGAATCCAGAAGCAGCCTTTCAAGAATGGAAAGAGCAGTCAATTCAGGCCCTTGCCCAGGAACTCCCTAATTTAGCTAAACCCTTTGACCTTTACATACCCAGTCAAAGATTAATCGCCCTTTGAGTCTTAGTGCAAAAACTGGGACCACTTGAAATGGGGCAACACAAGAATGCCCTTCAGGTATGATAAACTATGGTCACCAAGGGCTTTGCCCACCTCCCCATCATGCCAGGATACTGGGGTATCTAAAAAGGTGGAAATCAGCAGCCTGCAAGGCCAGCTCCCTCCTAAGGGAAAAGGAACCCACGTGGTGATCCTAACCACCCATCATGTCCTGAAGTTGCAGGGGTCGCTCTGTGGACACACTGACCTCGACTGAGGAGGCCCTCCAACTCCAACCTCCAGAGAGACAAACGGGCGCAATGGGCCCCCAAGATGACTCGTGTGACCATCACTTGACCTGGAGTTTCTCTCAGAAAACAAGTCTGTGCCCCAAAAGTGCAGACTACTGCTTGCAGGACTTACTGCACCCAGACGGGAGCTAATAAGCTTGGTGGGGGAAATGTATATCACGCTTTCACCATAGAAAACCCTACAGAAACCACGGTGATGGTGGCCAATATGACCGGCTGGACTGCTAGTTACTTCAAAAGGCCGTTGACTCAGAGGACGTCATGGTCCTGGATCACCACTGACCATAGACTGTCTGGGAGTTATGCAGGCAGGGCTCTGACACATGGTGCTGTTTATACATTAATTCAGGGAGCTAATTAAAGAAAGCACAGACTACTGGTCAGAGCATCTAGCCTGGCAAAAACCGTCAGCCTAAGGTCGCTGAACAAACGTGGGGTGAGGTGAAACCTGCCACCGCAGCATCTCTGTGCTTGTCTTTCCTGGACCCTTAAAGGTCATTAGATTCTATAACACTTCCAATGCTGGTGCTCAGGTGGACGAGCAGTGAGGCAGGAAGCCTTGGGACAATCAACCTCACCTGGAGGCTGCTGGGGAGAAGTTTTGACCCTCCCCCCGTGTATGCGGTCTCCCACCTCAGCATGAAGCAGTTACAAAAGAGGGGTCTGCACCCTCAGCACCCCAAGAATGAGGAACGGGACAAAAAGCAGAGGAGGTGTTCATCACCGGCAATGTTCATTAAAAATTCCTGGGAGATAAAAAGAGAATCTGGGCAATAAAATAAAGTCTAACCTGTTTTTCCTTTGTGCTTTGTCTAATTTCACGTGCTCCTAGGGTTCCACATGCAGAGGTCCCACACCCAGCACTTCAGACCCGATTTCTTGGTGCAGAATGGCTGGGCTGACACCTCAGCTAGTGGGGTCCCATGCAGACGCCGCAACATAGAGCCTGATCTGCAGCCAACCCAGCCCTCAAGAGCTCCATCCCCTCCCTCCTGCTGACGCTGATGGGATCCCTACACAGCAGCCCAGCCCACAGCCCGCGGAGTAGTGCACGCTCTCACCTCTCCATTCTGTTTTCAAAATATAAAGTTTCCTTTGCTTCTGAACAAAACTCAGTCTTGATCTGTCAGCTCCAATGACACTGGGCACACGGACTCCTGTTGGGGTCCACTCTGGAGGATCAGTAACAGAAATTGAGAACATTGTAACTTCAATGAACAGATGTGTGAGCCAAACTGTAGTTAACATAGAGCAGTGTATAAGGCTCGGGTAAAATAAGATGTTTCTAAGACTTACATTTGATATTTCCATCACTATATTATAAGCAAGTTCAGTGAAGACGTCTGTCTTATTAGTCAGGTCAACATTAGAGAAATGAAGTGATTTATTCCCAAGGATGTACATCGAATACTCCTGGCTGAAGCTTCAATCTTGTTTTGAATGCTTTTCCATTGAAAATGATACCTCTCTTTCAGATTCCCCATTTCTGAGAAGTATAAAATCTTATAATTTATTATTACCAAAGGGGAAAGGTAGGAGAAGAGATAAATTAACAGTTTGGGATTAACACATACACACTGCTATGTATAAAACAGATCATCAACAAGGAACTACTGTATAGCACAGGGAACTACACTGAATATTTTGCAATAACCTATAAGGGGAAATAATCTGAAAAAGAATAGATATTTTTATTGACATCATCTATCAATGACAGATAAAATGTAACCTAAGCAAGGCCGATGGTGAGCACTTCTGATCCCGAAGATTTCAATCATCTAAAGTTTGGACTCTGCCTATTTCCCAAGACCCTTAATGGACATATGTGTAGCCGTAGCTTAAAAATTCCCCAGTTTGGGGTTCGGGGAGGCACTGATTTGGAAAAATTCCTGGTGTTCTCCGTACATGCACAGGACCATTCCTACGGCTAAAACATGCCTGTCACACCTAGAGGATGGTACACCGTTTGATCGGAAACAGTTTGGAAAAGGCACCTCATCTCCTCATCGCCTGGTGCTCGGGTTCACCCCTCCAGCATCTTTCCTAACAATCTCCTCACTTGGGGATATCAGCACCGTCAACATCCTGTTGCACACAGTTTGGAATTTGTCCAGAGGATGAAGCGGAAGGATGAGAAATATTTAGAGACAAGTCCTAGGTGTTCAGACAGGCACATGCCACTCTAATTTCCAATCCGGAAGACAATTCATCAAAGGCTAGAATTGCCAACGGAAACAGAATAGGGCTACAGGAAATCCCGCTGTTTTGTGTCCAGTTTCCAAAAACACAAGTTGAAAAATGGAACTCAGGGGCACTAAAATTCATGAAACTGCAGAGTTGAAAATATCTATCGTCAAAAAATGTCTTGAGGTAAGTCACAGAAAAGGACTTGTAAGCAAGGGAGATTGTCAGGAAACAGATTTGAAGAGGTGGAAAGGACTCCCCATTAAAGCAAAAGAAAAGGGGCTGAACATCACCAATGATGCAGTTGGCCAAAAAGGGCGTATGCATTTTTTTCTGAATATATTCAAGTAAAGGCCATACACACATTTTATCCAACCAAACAGGTGGGCACTGGAATTCTATACTACAAAATGTATCACTTCACATCAGTCAGAAGGGCCATCCACATAAAGTGTAAACACCGGAAATGTAGGACAGGGTGAGGAGAAAAGGGAGCCCTGTGAGGCTGATAGTGCAAATGTAATTTGCCAACGGCCACTCTGGAGAAGTGTATTGTGTTTGCTAAAACATCTATAAAATGAGCTACAGAGCATAGGGCACTTGCACTCATGAGCGTATACCTTGGGAAAAACAAAAATCGACAGAAAACAGGCACCCCAACGTTTTCCACCACTCTGTTAAAAAGGGCCTCAACTTGGATATAACCTAAAGGTCCCTGGAAGGATAAAATGGATAAAAGAGTTGGGGTACTTATGTAGAGTGGAATATTACTCATCCAGAAATCAATGAAATAAGGCCAGTTGTAACAACACTGGAGGAGTTACATACGATCATTCTAAGTGACATATGACAGAAAGAAAAAGACACATATCATAAGATGTCACTTAAAGGTGGAATCAAAAATGGCTACACATGAAATAAATTACAAAATAGAAACATAGTCAAATATGTAGAAAATAAACATCAGGCTGCTAAATGGAAAAGGTGGGGAAGGGTGAGGTATTATCCGGGAGGTTGAAATTAGCAAAGACACCATTCCAAGTACCAAATTGAATAACTGACAAGGCCTACATGGTACCTCAAAGAACTGCACTCAGCGCACTCAAGTCACTGGAAAATAATATAAATGACTGGGAAGCATCTGAAAAAGAATTTATTGTTGTCTCACAGGACATGAATCAAGTGGATGTACAGCAGCAAAAAACAGAGCTTTGAAAATCAGCTGTAACCAATATAAAAATAAATTTAAAAATATTTATAAAAACAGTGAGACAGACAAAATTTCTTACAACTTTTGTTGAAGGGCTACGATGTAACATTGATTGAACACATGTAGACACACAGCAGGATGATATATAAGGCAGGAAGCTATGCACGCTAAGAGATGTTAGAGAGGCTGGGTGAGTAAAGGCAGACCTTTTAAAGTAATACTGCCTGATTCCCATTCCTTGGGTCCCAAATCTGCAGGTTCAAGGGAATCTTCCGACAGCGAAAACATGCCTGGGAAACCGAGACGAATGTACACCGTGTGACCAGGAAAGGTGTCTAAAATCCACCTCATTTTTGATCTCCTGGTGCTGGGGTTCGCCATTCCAGCCAAATGACTAACAATCTCCCCACTTGGAGAATCAGCACCTTTAAACTCCTGTTTCACACAGTTTGCAATTTGTGCAGAGGATAAACGGGAAGAGGGGGAACCAATGAGAGACTGGCTGTAGGAGTTTTGACTGGCACATGCCACTCTAATTTCCCATTAGGAAGAAGAATTAACCAAAGGCTCAGCCTGCCTCCCCAGAACCAGAATAGGGCCGGAAGCAATACAATGGTTTGGCGACCAGCTCACAAAAAATGCGAGGTGTAAAATGGGGCTCAGGAGCAAACAATTCAAAGACCTGCAAAGATAAAAATGATAACCAACGTCCAAAAATATATTCAGGTAAGGCAACGAAGAGGATATGAATGAGAGGCAGAATTGCAGGAAACAGATTTCAAAACGTAGATTGGACTCACATTTAAAGCATATAAAAAGCAGCAGAATTTCTAACATGATGCAGTTGGGCAAAAGGGTGTATGCGTTTTTTTCGTGAATATCTTCAGGAAAAAAAACACATACAGAGTTTTTGGCCAACCAAGCAAGCGGGAAATGCAAATCCGCACAACAAAGAAGTCTCAATTTCCACTGCTCAGAAAGGCCATCCAAAAAATGTGTACAAACCAGAAATGCAGGAGAGGCCATGGAGAACAGGGAGCTAGTCACGCTGATGGGTGTGGTATAAATATCCAAGACCCACTCTGAAGAAGTGTATGCTGTTTCCTAAAACATCTAAAATACAAAGCTACCGAGCATAGGGCACTTCCACTCATGGGCATATAACATGGGAAGACTAAATATCAACAAGACACAGGCACCCCAATATTTAAGGCTGCTCTGCATACAAGAACCTCAACTTCAGTACAACTTACGTATTCCAGGGAAGAGAAAATTGTGTAAACATCTTGTGGTAATTTTGTAGAACGGAATATCACTCAGACATGAAATCAATGTCATAAAGCCAGTAACAGCATAATGAGTGGATTTAGGTACGATGATTCTAAGTGAAATAAGTCACACAGAAAAAGAATCTTATCATAAGATATCACTTATGAAGGTCCTGTAAACATGGCTACACATGAACTGAGTTAGGAAAGAGAACAGAGTCTCACATTGAGAAAACACTCTTATGCCTGATAAGGGGAAAGGAGAGGTGGGGTGATGCATAAAACCAGACTTTGATATTAGCACTGGTACCATTCCGTGAAGCAAATACAGAATAGACAAATCCTACTCCTTCCTCTGTGAACGGGACTCAACACCCCTATTCCACACAGAGGAATATATCTGACTAGTAAGAATCTTAAAACCTATATATTCATATGTCTCCATAAGGGAATCAAGTGTGTCTAGACAGGCATAAACACGTCGGTGAAAATCAGCTCAACCCCCTTATAAAAATGAATTTCAAAAACAAAACAAATAAAAACAGCGAAATTTTACACAATTCCTTCAGGGGTTCTGATGAAACCTGGAACGACCCTATCTGCAAAGACAGCTAGATGAGACATAAGGCTGGACACTTGGGGCTGAGAGGACTTGTGAGATTGGGTGAGAAAATGCAGATCCTTTAAAGCAGTAATGCATGCCACCCATTCCATGGGTCCCAACTCTCCAGGTAGAAGGGAATATCAATACAGTTATAACATGTATGGGAATCCTAGAGAAAGGACACCCTGTGATGGCAAAAGATTTCTAAAAGGCTCCTAATTTTTCCTCTCCTTGTGCTCCAGTTTGGCATTCCAACTGCTTTACTATCAATCTGCCAACTTGGAGAGTCAGCCCCTATAAACTACTGGTTCGCACAGATTGCAAATTGTGCAGTGGATGAAAGGAAAGAGGGAGAACAAATCAGAGAGTAGCTGTAGGCATTTGGACGGACACATGTCACTCTAATTTCCCGTCCGGAAGGAAGAATTAACCAAAGTGTCAGCCTGCACCCCCGGAACCAGTATAGGTCATGTAGCAAAATTGTAGATTTGCGGTCAACTCACAAAAACACGAGTTGAAAATTGGAGCTCAGGGGCACAGCAATTCACAAACCTGCAGAGTTATAAAGGACAACTCTCTTCCAAAAATCTGTTGAGGGAAGGCAACGAAGCAGACTTGAAAATCAGGCCGAATTGCAGAAAACATATTTCAAGAGTTAAACTGGAATCGCCTTTAAAGCACAGGAAAAGCGTAACAACTTCGACAATGATGCACTTGGCCAAAAAGGGCGTATGCATTTTCTGCTGAATATATTCAGGAGAAAAGGCATACGCCCTTTCTGGCCAATCAAGCAACCCCGCAATATAAATCCACACTACAAAGAATTGTCACTTCCCACCAGTCAAAAGGGACATCCGAAAATCTGTAAAATCCAGAAAATAAAGACAGAGATGACAAGAGCATGTTGCAATGTGATCCCAGGGGTCATGGAGGATTGTGCTGACAAGGCCATGTAGCATTGTGCTGACAAAGGCATGGAGCATTTTGATGACAAGGGTCACGGAGCACTGTGATGACAATCCTCATGGAGCATTGTGATTACATGGATCATGGAGCTTTGGGATGAAAAGGGCATGGATCATTGTGATGACAAGGGTTATGGAGCATTTTGATGACAAGAGTCCCGGATCACTGTGTTGTCAGGGGTCATGGAGGGTTGTGATGACAGAGGTCATGGAGCATTGTGATGACAGGGGTCATGGAGAAGTGAGATGAGAAGGTCATGGATCTTTGGGCTGAAAATGTTCATGGAGTATTGTGAAGACAGGGGTCATGGAGCACTGTGATGACAGGGTCCTGGAGCACTGTGATGAGAAGACCATGGAGTCTTGTGATGACAAGTCTCATGGAGCATTCTGATGAAAAGGGGCAAGGAGCATTGTGATTTCAAGGGTCTTGGAGAATTGGGATGACAAGGGCATGGAGCATCTGGATGAGAAGACCATAGAGCGTTCTGATGACATGCATCATGGAGCTTTGTGATGACAAGGGCATGGAGCATTGTGATTACAGGGGTCTTGGAGCATTGTGATGAAAAGGGCATGAATCATTGTGATGGAAAAGGCATGGAGCCTTGTCATGACAGGGTTCAAGGAGCATACTGACGACAAGAGTCAGGGAGCATTGTGATGACAAGTGTATTGAGCATTGTGATGACAAATGTCATGGAGCATTGTGATGAGAAACACCTGTAAAATTGTGATGACGAGCGTCATGGGGCGTTGTGATGACAAGTGTTATGGAATATTGTGATAACAACGGTTTGGAGCATTGTAATGACAGAGGTCATGGAGCATTTTGATTTCATTGTGATGACAATAGCAAGAAGCATTATGATGATGGGCATGGTGCATTGTGATGACAGGGTTCATGGAGCATTGAGATGAAAAGGGGCATGGAGCATTGTGATTAAATTGGTCTTGGAGAATTGTGATGACAATGGCATGGAGCACTGTGATGAGAAGGCAATGGAGCATTCTGATGACATGCATCATGGAGCTTTGTGATGACAAGGACATGGAGCATTGTGATGACAGTGGCATGGAAAATTTGTCTAAGAAGTTTCATAGATTATTGTGATGACAGTGGGCATGGCGCATTGTGATGACAAGGGCATGGAGCATTGTGATTACAAGGTCATGGATTATTGTGAAGACAGGTTACAGGGAGCTTTGTGATCACATATGTCACGGTCCATTGAGATGACAATGGCATGGAGCATTGTGAGGCCAAGTGTCATGGAGGATTGTGATGACAAAGGTAATGGAGCATTGTGAAGACAAGGGCTTGGAGCATTGTGATGAGAAGTGTCATGGAACATTGTGATGACAAGGGCATGGAGCATTGTCATGACAACGGCCATTGAGAATTTTGATGACAACGTCGTGAAGCATAGCGATGACAAGCACATGGAGATTGCTATGGCAGGGGTCATGGAGCATTGCGATGACAAGTGCATGGATAATTGTGATGACAAGAGCATGTAACATTGTGATGAGAAGTGTCATGGCACATTGTGATGAGAGGGACGTGGAGAATTGTGATGACAAGGGACATGGAGCATTGTGATGACCAGAGCATTCAGCATTGTGATGGCAAGACCGTGGAACATTGTGATGAGAAGATCATGGGTAATTGTGATGACGAGCGTCATGGAGCACTGTAATGACAAGGGGAATGGAGCATTGTGATGACAGGTGTCATGGATCATTTTGATGAGAGGGGTCATGGAGCCTTCTTATGACCAGCTTGTGGAGTATTGTGATGACACTGACATGGAGCATTGTGATGAAAAGGGCATGGAGCATTGTGATGAAAAAGGCATGGAGTCTTTTCATGACAGGTTTCAAGGAGCATTCTGACGACAAGTGTCAGGGAGCTTTGTGATGACAAGTGTATTGAGCATTGTGATGACAAAGTTCATGCAGCATTGTGATGACAGGCATCATGGAGCGTTGTGATGACAAGGGTTATGGAACATTGTGATCACAAGGGTTTGGAGCATTGTGATGAGAGAGGGCATGGAACATTTTCATTTCAACGACCATGGAGCATTGTGATGACAAGGGCATGAAGCAATGTGAACCCAAGTTTCATCGAGGATTTTGATGACAATCAGAATGGAGTACTGTGATGACAAGCACATGGAGCATTGTGATGACAAGGTCATGTAGCATTTTGCTGACAAATGCACGGAACATTTTGATGACAAGGGTCATGGAGCACTGTGATGACAAGCGTCACGGAGCATGGTGATTACAGGGGTCATGGAGCATTGGGATGGCAAGGGCATGGATCATTTTGATGACAAGGGTAATGGAGCATTCAGATGACAAGTGTCCCGGATCATTGTGTTGTCACGGGTCATGGAGCGTTGTGATGACAGTGGTCATGGAGCATTTTGATGACAAGGGATTGGTACATTGTGACGATAAGGGCATGGAGCATTGTGATGACTGGGGTTATGGAACATTGTGATGACAGGGTTGAGGGAGTATTGTGATGAATAGTGATGGAACATTGTGAAATCAATGGTGAGAGAGCATTTTGATGAGAAGTGCATTGAGCATTGTGATTACAAGTTTTATGGAGCATTGTGATGACTAGGATGTGGAGCATTGTGATGACAAGTGCATGGCGCATTGTGTTGACATGGGTCACGTAGCATTGTGCTGAAAAGCGCATGGAGCATTGTGATGACATGTGTCATGGATCATTGTGCTGACAAAGGCATGGTGCATTTTGATGACAAGGGTCACAGAGCACTGTGATGAAAAATTCATGGAGCATTGTGGTGACAAAGGTCACAGAGCCTTGTGTGACAGGGGCATGGACCATTGTGATGAGAAAGGTCATGAATCATTTTGATGACTGGAGTCACAGAGCATTGTGATGACAGGGGTCATGGAGCATTGAGATGAAAAGGGGCATGGAGCATTGTGATAACAGGGGTCTTGGACCATTGTGATGACAAGGGCATGGAGTATTCTGATGACATGCGTCATGGATCTTTGTGATGACAAAGGCATGGAACATTGTGATTACAAGGGTCTTGGAGCATTGTGATGACAAGGGTCATGGAGCCTTGGATGAAAAGGCCGGGGAACATTGTGATGGCAGGGGTCATGGAGCATTGTTATGACAAGGGTCATGGAGCATTGCGATGACAAGTGCATGGAGAATTGTATTGACAAAAGCATGTAACATTTTGATGAGAAGTGTCATGGAGCACTGTGATGACAAGGACATGTAGTATTGTGATGACCAGGGCATGGAGCATTGTGATGGCAAGACCGTGGAGCATTGTGATGAGAAGACCATGGATAATTGTGATGACGAGCGTTATGGGGCATTGTGATGACAAGTGTTATGGAACATTGTGATCACAAGGGTTTGGAGCATTGTGATGACAGAGGTCATGTAGCATTTTGATTTCATTGTTATGACAATATCATGAAGCATTATGATGATGGGCATGGTGCATTGTGATGAGAGGGTTCAAGGAGCATTGAGATAAAAGGGGCATGGAGCATTGTGATTACAGGTGTCTTGTAGCATTGGGATGGCAAGGGCATGGAGTATTGTGATGGCAATGGTCATGGAGCATTTTCATGACAAGAGTCCCGGATCATTGTGTTGTCAAGGGTCATGGAGCATTGTGATGACAGGGGCATGGAACATTGGTCTGACAAGTTTCATGGATTATTGTGATGACAGTGGGCATGGCACCTTGTGATAACAAGGGAATGGAGCATTGTGATGACAAGGTCATGGATTATTGTGAAGACAGGTGTCAGGGAGCATTGTGATGACATATGTCAAGGTGCATTGTGATGACAATGGCATGGAGCATTGTGATGCCAAGTGTCATGGAGGATTGTGATGACAAATGTAATGGAGCATTGTGATGACAAGGGCTTGGAGCATTGTGATGAGAAGTGTCATGGAACATTGTGATGACAAGGGCATGGAGCATTGTGATGACAACGGCCATTGAGAATTTTGATGACAACGTCGTGAAGCATTGCGATGACAAGCACATGGAGATTGCTATGTCAGGGGTCATGGAGCATTGCGATTACAAGTGCATGGATAATTGTGATGACAAGAGCATGTAACATTGTGATGAGAAGTGTCATGGCGCATTGTGATGAGAGGGACGTGGAGAATTGTGATGACAAGGGACATGGAGCATTGTGATGACCAGGGCATTCAGCATTGTGATGGCAAGACCGTGGAACATTGTGATGAGAAGATCATGGGTAATTGTGATGACGAGCGTCATGGAGCACTGTAATGACAAGGGGAATGGAGCATTGTGATGACAGGTGTCATGGATCATTTTGATGAGAGGGGTCATGGAGCCTTCTTATGACCAGCTTGTGGAGTATTGTGATGACACTGACATGGAGCATTGTGATGAAAAGGGCATGGAGCATTGTGATGAAAAAGGCATGGAGTCTTTTCATGACAGGTTTCAAGGAGCATTCTGACGACAAGTATCAGGGAGCTTTGTGATGACAAGTGTATTGAGCATTGTGATGACAAAGTTCATGCAGCATTGTGATGACAGGCATCATGGAGCGTTGTGATGACAAGGGTTATGGAACATTGTGATCACAAGGGTTTGGAGCATTGTGATGAGAGAGGGCATGGAACATTTTCATTTCAACGACCATGGAGCATTGTGATGACAAGGGCATGAAGCAATGTGAACCCAAGTTTCATCGAGGATTTTGATTACAATCGGAATGGAGTACTGTGATGACAAGCACATGGAGCATTGTGATGACAAGGTCATGTAGCATTTTGCTGACAAATGCACGGAACATTTTGATGACAAGGGTCATGGAGCACTGTGATGACAAGCGTCACGGAGCATGGTGATTACAGGGGTCATGAAGCATTGGGATGGCAAGGGCATGGATCATTTTGATGACAAGGGTAATGGAGCATTCAGATGACAAATGTCCCGGATCATTGTGTTGTCACGGGTCATGGAGCGTTGTGATGACAGTGGTCATGGAGCATTTTGATGACAAGGGATTGGTACATTGTGACGATAAGGGCATGTAGCATTGTGATGACTGGGGTTATGGAACATTGTGATGACAGGGTTGAGGGAGTATTGTGATGAATAGTGATGGAACATTGTGAAATCAATGGTGAGAGAGCATTTTGATGAGAAGTGCATTGAGCATTGTGATTACAAGTTTTATGGAGCATTGTGATGACTAGGATGTGGAGCATTGTGATGACAAGTGCATGGCGCATTGTGATGACATGGGTCACGGAGCATTGTGCTGAAAAGCGCATGGAGCATTGTGATGACATGTGTCATGGATCATTGTGCTGACAAAGGCATGGTGCATTTTGATGACAAGGGTCACAGAGCACTGTGATGAAAAGATCATGGAGCATTGTGGTGACAAAGGTCACAGAGCCTTGTGTGACAGGGGAATGGACTATTGTGATGAGAAAGGTCATGAATCATTTTGATGACTGGAATCACAGAGCATTGTGATGACAGGGGTCATGGAGCATTGGTATGGCAAGGGCATGGAACATTGTGATGACAAGGGTCTTGGAGCATTTTGATGACAAGATTCCTGGATCATTGTGTTGTCAGGGTTCATGAAGCATTGTCATGACAGTGCTAATGGAGCAATGTGATGACAGGTTCATGGAGCATTGTGATGAGAAGGTCATAGAGCATTTGGCTAAAAATATTCATGGAGTATTGTGAAGGCGGGTGTCATGGAACATTGTGATGACAATGGAATGGAGCATTGTGATGAGAAGGTACTGAGGCATTTTGATAAGAAAACATTGGAGCCTTGTATTGACGAGTCTCATGGAGCATTCTGATGAAAAGGGGCATGGAGAACTGTGATTACATGGGTCTTGGAATATTGTGAAGAAAAGGGCATGGATCATTGTGATGAAAAAGTCATGGAGCCTTGTCATGACAGGGTTCAAGGAGCATAATGACGACAAGGGTCAGGGAGCATTGTGATGACAAGTGTATTGAACAATGTGATGACAAAGTTCATGGAGCATTGTGATGAGAAGACCATGGATAATTGTGATGACGAGCGTCATGGGGCGTTGTGATGACAAGTTTTATGGAACACTGTGATCAAAAGGATTTAGAACATTGTGATGACAAAGGTCATGGAGCATTTTATTTCATTGTAATGAAAATAGCATGAAACATTTTGATGATGGGCATGGTTCATTGTGATGACAGGGTTCATGGAGCACGGAGATGGAAAGGGGCATGGAGCATTGTGATTACAGGGGTTTTGGAGCATTGTGATGAGAAGGTCATGGAGCATTGGGCTGAAAATATTCATGGAAAATTGTGATTACAGGGGTCATGGAGCACTGTGATGACAACGGTCATGGAGCATTGTGATGACAAGTGTCACGGAATATTCTGATTAAAGGTGTCATGGAGCATTGGGATGACAAGGGCATGGATCATTCTAATGACAAGTATCATGGAGATTTTTGGTGACAAGAGTCCCGGATCATTGTGTTGTGAGGGGTCATGGAGCACGGGGATGACAGTGGTCATGGAGAATTGTGATGACATGGGTCATGGTGCATTGTGATTAGAAGGTCATGGATCATTGGGCTGAAAATGTTCATGGATTATTGTGATGACAGGGGTCATGGAGCATTGTGATGACAAGGGAATGGAGCATTGTGATGACAAGGTCCTGGAGCATTGTTCTGAGAAGACCATGGAGTCTTATGATGACAATTCTCATGGAGCATTCTGATGAAAAGCGGCATGGAGCATTGTAATTAATGGGGTCTTGGAGCATTGAGATGACAAGGGCATGGAGCATGGTGATGAGAAGGCCATGGAGCTTTCTGATGACATGCGTCATGGAGCTTTGTGAAGACAAGCACATGGAACATTGTGATTACCGGGGTCTTGGAGCATTGTGATGAAAAGGGCATGGATCATTGCAATGAAAAATGCATGAAGCCTTGTCATGACAGGGTTCAAGGAGCACACTGAGGACAAGTGTCAGGGAGCATTGAGATGACAAGTGTATCGAGCACTGTGATGACAAATGTCATGGAGCATTGTGATGAGAAGACCATGGATAATTGTGATGACGAGCGTAATGGGGCGTTGTGATGCCAAGTGTTATGGAACATTGTGATCACAAGTGTTTGGGGCATTTTGGTGTCAGAGGTCATGGAGCATTTTGATTTCATTTTGATGACAATAGCATGAAGCATTATGATGATGGGCATGGTGCATTGTGAAGACAGGATTCATGCTGCATTGAGATGAAAAGTGGCATGGAACATTGTGATGACAAATGTCATGAAGCATTGTGATGACTGGAGTCACGGAGCATTGTGCTGACAGGGGTCATGGAGCATTGTGATGACAAGGGCATGGAGCATTGGGATGAAAGGGGCATGGAGCATTGGTCTGACATGTTTCATGGATTATTGTGATGACAGAGGGCATGGCACAATGTGATAACTAGCGCATGGAGCATTGTGATGACAAGGTCATTGATTATTTTGAAGAAAGGTGTCAGGGAGCATTGTGGTGACATATGTCATGGTGCATCGTGATGAAAATGGCATTGGGCATTGTGATGCCAAGTGTCATGGAGAAATGTGATGACAAATGTAATGGAGCATTGTGATGACAAGGGCTGGGAGCATTTTGATGACAAGGGTAATGGAGCATTATGATGACAAGGGAATGGATCATTGTGATGACATGGGTCATGGAGCATTGTGATGAGAGGGGTCATAGAGCATTGTGATGACAAGGTTCTTGGAGCATTCTGATGACAAGCTTGTGCAGTATTGTGATGACAATGGCATAGAGCATTGTGAGAAATAGGGCATGGAGCATTGTGATGAAAAAGGCATGGAGCCTTTTCAAGACAGGTTTCAAGGAGCATTCTGAGGAAAAGTGTCCGGGAGCATTGTGATGAAAAGTGTATTGAGCATTGTGATGACAAAGTTCATGGAGCATTGTGATGACAAGTGCATGGATTATTGTGATGACAGGCATCATGGAGTGCTGTGATGACAAGTGTTATGGAGCGTTGTGATGACAAGTGTTATGGAACATTGTGATCACAAGTGTTTGGAGCATTGTGATGAGAGAGGTCATGGATCATTTTTATTTCAAGAATCATGGAGCATTGTGATGACAAGGGCATGAAGCAATGTGATCCCAAGGTTCATGGAGGATTGTGATGACACTGGTAATGGAGAATTGTGAGGACAAGTGCATGGAGCATTGTGATGACAAGGTCATGTAACATTTTGCTGACAAAGGCATGGAGCACCGTGATGACAACTGTCATGGAGCTATATGACAACAAGCGTCAAGGACCATTGTGATTACAGGGGTCATGGAGCATGGGGATGACAAGTGCATGGAATATTCTGATGACAAGTGGCATGGATCATTTTGATGGCTGTGGTCATGTAGCATTGTGATGACATGGGTCATGGAGCACTGTGTTGAGAAGGTCATGGAGCACTGGGCTGAAAATATTCATGGAGTACTGTGATGACAGGTGTCATGAAGCATTGTGATGAGAAAAGAATGGAGCAATGTGATGAGAAGGTCCTGGAGCATTGTGATGAGAGGGCCATGGAGCCTTGTAATGACAAGTGTCATGGAGCATTGTGCTGACAAAGGCATGGAGCATTGTGATGACAAGGGGCACAGAGCATTGTGAAGAAAAGTTCATGGAGCACTGTGGTGACAAAGATCACAGAGCCTCGTGTGACGAGACCAAGGGTCATTGGTCTGACAATTTTCTTGGATTATTGTGATGACAGTGGGCATGGAGCATTGTGATGACAAGGGTATGGAGCATTGTGGTGACAAAGAACACAGAGCCTTGTGTGACCAGGGCATGGACCATTGTGATGACAAAGGTCATGAAGCATTGTGATGACTGGAGTCACGGAGCATTGTGATGACAGGTGTCATGGAGCATTGTGATGACAAGGGCATGGAGCATTGTGATGACAGGGTCATGGAACATTAATCTGACAAGTTTGATGGATTATTGTGATGACAGTAGGCATGGCGCATTGTGATGATAAGGGCATGGATCATTGTGATGACAAGTGTCATGGAGCATTTTGATAACAAGAGTCCCGGATCATTGTGTTGTCAGGTGTCATGGAGGACTGTGATGACATTGCTCATGGAGCATTGTTATGACAGGGGTCAAGGAGCACTGTGATGGGAATGTCATGGAATACTGTGCTGAAAATGTTCATGGAGTATTGTGATAACAGGAGTCATGGAGCGTTGTGATGACAAGAGAAAGGAGCATTGTGATGACAAGGTCCTGGAGCATTGTGATGAGAAAACCATGGAGCATTGTGATGACATTCTCATGGAGCATTCTAATGAAAATGGGCAATGAGCATTGTGATTTCAGGTGTCGTGGAGCATTCTGATGACAAGGGAATGGTGCATTGTGATGAGAAAGCCATGGAGCATTCTGAAGACATGCATCATGGAGCTTTGTGATGAAAAGGGCATGGAGCATTGTGATTTCATGTGTATGGAGCCTTGTGATGGCAATGGTCATGGAGCCTTGTGATGACAAGGCTGTGGAACATTGTGATGACTGGGATCATGGAGCATTGTTATGACAGGGGTAATGGAGCCTTGTGATGACAAGGCCATGGGGCATTGGTCTGAAAAGTTTCATGGATTATTGTGATGAGAGTGGGCCTGGAGCATTATGATGACAAGGGCCTGGAACACTGTGGTACAGGGTTCATGGAGGACTGTAATGACAAGGGCATGGAGCATTGTTATGAGAAGGGCATCGAACATTGTGATGACAAGCGTCATGGACATTTGTGATGACAAGGGCATGGAGCAATGTGATGAGAAGGTTCCTAGAGCATTGTGATGACAATGACATGGAGCCTTGTGATGCCAAGGGTCATTGAGCTTTGTGATGACAAAAGTTATGGAGCATTTTGATGACATGTGTTATGGAGCATTTTGAGGTCATGGGTCATGTAGCACTGTGATGATAAGTACATGTAGTATTGTGATGACAGTTGTCATGGAACATTGTGATGAGAAGGGTGAGGGAGTATTGTGATGACTAGTTATGGATCAGTGTGATATCAGTGTTGACAGAGCATTTTGATGAGAAGTGCAGGGAGCATTGTGATGACAAGCTGGTGGAGCATTGTGTTGACAAGCGCATGGAGCATTGTGATGACAAGTGTCTTTGCGTATTGTGCTGAGAAAGGCATGGAGCATTGTGATGACAAGGGTCATGGAGCATTGTGATGAAAAGTTCATGGAGCATTGTGGTGACAGGTCACAGAGCCTTGTGCTGACGAGGGTACTGACCATTGTGATCACAAAGATCATGAAGCATTGTGATGAATGGAGTCACGGAGCATTGTGATGACAGCGGCCATGGAGCATTGGGATGTCAAGGGCATGGAGCATTGTGATGACAGGGGCATGGAGCATTTTGATGGTAAAACCCTGAAGCATTGTGATGAGAAGACCTTCGGTAATTGTGATGACGAGCATCATGGAGCACTGTACTGACAAGGGGCTTGGAGCATTGTGATGACAGGTGTCACGGAATATTGTGATGACAGAGGTCATGGAGAATTGTGATGACAAGTGCTTGGAGCATTGTGATGACAAGTGTCATGGAGCATTGTGATGACATTGGCATGAAGCATTGTGATGACAAGGGACATTGAGAATTTTTATAACAATGTCATGAAGCATTGTGATGACAAGCATATGGAGCTTGCTATGACATGGGTCAGGGAGCATTGCGATGACAAGTGCATGGAGAATTGTGATAACAAAAGCATTTAACAATGTGATGAAAAGTGTCATCGAGCATTGTGATGACAAAGAGTTGGAGAATTGTGATGACAAGGGACATGGAGCAATGTGATGTAAAGACGGTGGAGCATTGTGATGAGAAGGCCATGGATAATTGTGATGACGAGCATCATGGAGCATTATGATGACAAGAGCCGTGGAGCATTCTGACATAAGATATCACTTATGAAGGAAATGTAAACATGGCTAAACAAGAACAGAATTAGGAAAGAGAACAGAGTCTCACATTTAGAAAACACACATATGCCGGCTTAAGGGGGAAGGAGAGGTGGGGAAATGAACAAAACCAGAGTTTGATATTAGCACAGGTACCGTTGCATAATCCAAATACAGAAGAGACAAGACCTACTCCTTCCTCAGTGAACAGGACTCAACAGCCCTATTCCTGCAGAGGAATATATCTGACTAGTAAGAATCTTAACACCTATGTATTGATATGTCTCCATAAGGGAATCAAGTGTGTCTAGACCGGCATAAACACGTCAGTGAAAATCAGCTCAACCTCATTATATAAATGAATTTCAAAAACAAAACAAAACAACATCGAAATTCTAACACAATTCCTTCAGGTGTTCTGATGAAACCTGGAATGACCCTATCTAAAATGACAGCTAGATGAGACATAAGGCTGGACACTTGGGACTGAGAGGATTGGTGAGATTGGATGAGAAAATGCAGACCGTATAAAGCAATAATGCATGCCACCAATTCCATGGGTCCCAAGTCGACAGGTAAAAGGGAATATCACTACAGTTATAACATGTATGGGAAACGTAGAGAATGGACACACTGGGAATACGAAAGGATTCTAAAACTCAACTAATAGTCCCTATCCTGGTGCTCCAGTTTGAGTTTCCAACTGCTTTACTATCAATCTCCCAACTTGTTGAGACAGCCCCTTTAACCTCCTGGTTCTCACATGTTGCCAATTAGCAGAGGATGAAAGGTAAGATGGAGAACCAATGAGAGAGTTGCTGTTAGGCATTTGGACGGGCACATGTCACTCTAATTTCCCGTCAGGAAGAAATAATAACCAAAGTCTCAGTCACCCGCTAGGAACCAGTACAGGTCCTCAACCAAAATTGTGGATTTGCTGTCAGCTTACAAAAAACGAATTGAAAAATGGAGCTCTGAGGCACAGCAATTCAAAAACTGGCAGCATAATGAATGAAAACTATCGTCCAAAAATCTTTTGAGGGATGGCAATGAGGCGGACTTGAAAACGAGGCACAATAGCATGAAACAAATTTCAAGAGGTACTTTGGAATCGCCTTTTAAGCACAGCAAGAGGGGCTAATTGTCGACAATGATGCACTTGGCCAAAAAGTGCATATGAGTTTTTTCCAGAATATATTCAGGAGAAAATGCATATGCCCTTTTTGGCCAAGCAAGCAAGCGGGCAATGCAAATCTGCACTACAAAGCAGTATCACTTCCCACTGGACAAAAGGGACATCTGCAAAATGTGTAAAAATTAGAAAGGCAACACAGGCCCTGGAGAACAGGGAGCCTAGTTATGCTGATGGGCGGGATGTAGATTGCCAACTGCCTCTCTGGAAGAATGCATTGTGTTCCCCCAAAAAAGTAAACAACAGAGCTACAGAGCCAAGTGCACTTCCAGTCTAGGGAATATACCTTGGGAAAACTGAAAATCAATAAGACAGAGCCACCCCAAAATTTAGGGCTGCACTGCTTACAAGAACCTCAACTTGGGTACACCTTAAATATCCCAGGAAAGAAAAAAATGGTTCAAGAAATTGTGGTACTTACGTAAGATGGAATATCTCTCAGCCATGAAATCAATGTCATAAGGCCAGTAGCAGCAAAATGAGTGGATTCAGGTATGCTGATTCTAAGGAAAATAAGTCACAGAGAAAAAGAAACTTATCATAAGGCATCACTTATGAAGGTCCTGTAAACATGGCTACACATGAAGTGAGTTAGGAAAGAGAACAGAGTCTCACATTCAGAAAACACCCTTATGCCTTCTTAAGGGGGAAGGAGAAGTGTGGTGATGCATAAAACCAGAGATTGATATTAGTACAGGTGCCGTTCCAAAATCCAAATACAGAATAGACAAGACCTAAACTTTCCTCAGTTAAAGGAACTAAAATCCCCATATTTCCCGCAGAGGAATACATCTGACTAGTTTAAATCTTAAAACCTATGTATCGATATGTCTCCATAAGGTAATCAAGGATGTCCAGACTGGCATAAACATGGCAGTGACAATCACCTCAAACCCACTAAGGAGGTATTTCAATAACAAAACAAAAAAGCAGGAAAATTCTTTAAAATTCCTTCACGGGCTCTGATGAAACCTGGAATGACACTATCTACAATGACAGCTGGATGTGGCATAAGGCTGGACACTTGGGACTGAGAGGATTGGTGAGATTCGGTGAGCAAATGCAGACCATTTAGAGCAATAATATGTGGCACACATTCCAAGGGTTCCAACTCTCCAGGTTGAAAGGAATATTACTACATCTATAACATGTACGGGAAACCTAGAGAATGGACACAGTGTGAATACGAAAGGTGTCTAAAACTCAACTAATAGTCACTTTCCTGGTGCTCCGATTTGAATTTCCAAATGCTTTACTATCAATCTCCCAACTTAGAGAGACAGCCCCCCCTTTAACCTCCTGGTTCTCACATGTTGCCAATTTGCCAGAGGATGAAAGGGAAGAGGGAGAACCAATGAGAGAGTAGCTGTTAGGTATTTGGACGGGCACATGTCACTCTAATTTCCCGGAAGGAAGAAGAATTAACCAAAGTCTCAGCCACCCGCAAGGAACAAGTATAGGTCCGGAACCAAAATTTTGGACTTGCGGTCAGCTCACAAAAAACGAGTTGAACAATGGAGCTCAGGGCCACAGCAATTCACAAACTGGCAGAGAAATAAAGGACAACAATCGTCCAAAAATCTGTTGAGGGAAGGCAACGAGGCGGACTTGAAAGCGAGCCCGAATAGCAGGAAACAGATTTCAAGAGGTACATTGGAATCGCCTTTAAAGCACAGGAACAGGGGCACAACTTCGACAATTATGCACTTGGCCAAAAAGGGCGTATGTGTTTTCTAGTGAATATATTCAGGAGAAAATGCATAGGCCCTTTTTGGCCAAGCAAGCAAGCGGGCAATTCAAGTCTGCACTACAAACAAGTATCATATCCCACCGGTCAAAAGGGACATCCGCAAAATGTGTAAAAGCCAGAAAGGCAAGACAGGCAGTGGAGAATAGGGAGCCTAGTTATGCTGATAGGCAGGATGTAAATTGCCAACTGCCTCTCTGGAGGAATGCACTGTGTTCCCTAAAACAAGTAAACTACAGAGCTACAGACCCAATGGCACTTCCAGTCTAGGGAATATACATTGGGAAAACTGAAAATCAATAAGATAGAGCCACCCCAATATTTAGGGCTGCACTGCTTACAAGAACCTCAACTTGGGTACACCTTAAATGTCCCAGGAAAGACAAAAATGTTTCAAAAAATTGTGGTATTTACATACAATGTAATAACCCTCAGCCATGAAATCAATGTCATGAGGCCAGTAGCAGCAAAATGAGTGGATTCAGGTACGATGATTCTAAGGGAAATAAGTCACCGAGAAAAAGAAATTTATCATAAGATATCACTTATGAAGGTCCTCTAAACATGGCTACACATGAAATAAGTTAGGAAAGAGAACAGAGTCTCACATTTAGAAAACACTTTTATGCCTGCTTAAGGAGGAAGGAGAAGTAGGGTGATGCATAAAACCAGAGTTTGATATTAGTACAGGTACTGTTCCAAAAACCAACTACGGAATAGAAAAGACCTACACTTTCTTCAGTGAAAGGGACTCAAAACGCCATATTTCCCGCAGAGGAATATATCTGACTGGTAAGAATCTTAAAACCTATGTATTGATATGTCTCTGTAAGGGAATCAAGTTTGTCTAGACTGGCATAAACATGGCAGTGAGAATCAGTTCAAATCCACTATAAAAAGGAATTTCAAAAACAAAACAAAAAAAACAGGGAAATTCTTTACAATTCCTTCAGGGGCTCTGATGAAACCTGGAATGACCCTATCTACAATGACAGCTGGATGTGGCATTAGGCTGGACACTTGTGACTGAGAGGATTTGTGAGATTCGGTGAGCAAATGCAGACCCCTTAAAGCAATAACGCGTGACACACATTCCAAGGGTCCCAACTCTCCAGGTTGTAGGGCATATTACTACAATTATAACATGTACGTGAAACCTAGAGTATGGACACAGTGTGATTACAAAAGGTTTCTAAAACTCAACTAATAGTCCCTCTACTGGTGCCCCAGTTTGACTTTCCAACTCCTTTACTATCAATCTCCCAAATGGGAAAGACAGACCCTTCAACCTCCTAGTTCGCACAGGTTGCCAATTTGGCAGAAGATGAAAGGGAAGAAAGAGAACCAATGAGAGAGTAGCTGTTAGGCATTTGGACGGGCACATGTCACTCTAATTTCCCGGAAGGAAGGAGAATTAACCAAAGTCTCAGACACCCGCCGGGAACCAGTATAGGTCCTGAACCAAAATTTTGGACTTGCGGTCACCTCACAAAAATGAGTTGAAAAATGGAGCTCAGGGGCACAGCAATGCACAAACTGGCAGAGTAGTAAAGGACAACAATCGTCCGAAAATCTGTTGAGGGAAGGCAACGAGGCGGACTTGAAAGCGAGCCAGAATAGCAGGAAACAAATTTCAAGCGGTACATTGGAATCACATTTAAAGCACAGGAATAGGGGCACAACTTCGACAATGATGCACTTGGCCAAAAAGGGCGTATGCGTTTTCTCCTGAATATATTCAGGAGAAAACGCATATGTGCTTTTTGGCCAAGCAAGCAAGCGGGAAATGCAAATCTGCACTACAATGAAGTATCACTTCCCACAGGTCAAAAGGGCCATCCGCAAAATGTATAAAAACCAGAAAGGCAAGATAGGCCCTGGAGAACAGGGAGCCTAGCTATGCTGCTGGACAGGATGTAAATTGCGAACTGCCTCTCTGGAGGAGTGCATTGTGTTCCCTAAAACAAGGAAACAACAGAGCTACAGAGCCAAGGGCACTTCCAGTCTAGGTAATATACCTTGTGAAAACTGAAAATCAATAAGATAGAGCCACCCCAAAATTTAGGGCTGCTTATGTAGATGGTTTACTTATGTAGAGTGGAATATTACTCATCCAGAAATCAATGAAATAAGGCCAGTTGTAACAACTCTGGAGGATTTACATACGATCATTCTAAGTGACGTATGTCAGAAAGAAAAAGACACATATCATAAGATGTCACTTAAAGGTGGAATCAAAAATGGCTACCCATGAAATAAATTACAAAACAGAAACATAGCCAAATATGTAGAAAATAGACATAAGGCTGCTAAATGGAAATGTGAGGAAGGGTGAGGTATTATCCAGGAGGTTGAAATTAGCAAAGATACCATTCCAAGTACCAAATTGAATAACTGACAAGGCCTACACGGTACCTCAAAGAACTGCACTCAGCCCACTCAAGTCACTGGAAAATAATACATATGAATGGTAAGCATCTGAAAAAGAATTTATTGTTGTCTCACAGTACATGAATCAAGTGGATGTATAGCAGCAAAAAACAGAGCTTTGAAAATCAGCTGTAACCAATATAAAAATAAATTTAAAAATATTTATAAAAACAGTGAGACAGACAAAAAGTCTTACAACTTTTGTTGAAGGGCTATGATGTAACATGGATTGAACACATGTAGACCCACAGCAGGATGATATATAAGGCTGGAAGCTATGCACGCTAAGAGATGTTAGAGAGGCTGGGTGAGGACATGCAGAACTTTAAAAGAAATACTGCCGGATTCCCATTCCATGGGTCCCAAATCTGCAGGTTCGAGGGAATCTTCTGACAGCGAAAACATGCCTGGGAGACCGAGACGAATGTACACCGTGTGATCAGGAAAGGGGTCTAAAATGCACCTCATTTTTGATCTCCTGGTGCTGGGGTTCGCCATTCCAGCCAAATGACTAACAATCTCCCCCCTTGGATAATCAGCACCTTTAACCTCCTGTTTCACACAGTTTGCAATGTTTGCAGAGGATAAACGGGAAGAGGGGGAACCAATGAGAGACTAGCTGTAGGAGTTTTGACAGGCTCATGTCACTCTAATTTCCCATTAGGAAGAAAAATTAACCAAAGGCTCAGCCTGCCTCCCCAGAACCAGAATAGGGCCGGAAGCAATACAATGGTTTTGCGGCCAGCTCACAAATAAAGCGAGTTGCAAAATGGAGCTCAGGAGCAGACAATTCAAAGACCTGCAAATATAAAAATGATAACCAACGTCCAAAAATATATTCAGGAAAGGCAACGAAGAGGATCTGAATGAGAGGCAGAATTGCAGGAAACAGATTTCAAAAGGTAGATTGGACTCACATTTAAAGCATACGAAAAGCAGCAGAATTTCTAAAATGATGTAGTTGGGCAAAAGGGTGTATGTGTTTTTTTCATGAATAACTTCAGGAAAAAAATCACATACAGAGTTTTTGGCCAACCAAGCAAGCGGGAAATGCAAATCTGCACAACAAAGAAGTCTCAATTTCCACTGCTCAGAAAGGCCATCCAAAATATATGTACAAACCAGAAATGCAGGAGAGGCCATGGAGAACAGGGAGCTAGTCACGCTGATGGGTGGGGTATAAATATCCAAGAGCCACTCTGAAGAAGTGTATGCTGTTTCCTAAAACATCTAAAATACAAAGCTACCGAGCATAGGGCACTTCCACTCATGGGCATATAACTTGGGAAGACTAAATATCAACAAGACACAGGCACCGCAAAGTTTAGGGCTGCTCTGAATACAAGAAACTCAACATCAGTACAACTTAAGTATTCCAGGAAAGAGAAAATTGCGTAAAGAACTTGTGGTAATTTTGTACAATTGAATATCACTCAGACATGAAATCAATGTCATAAGGCCAGTAGCAGCAAAATGAGTGGATTTAGGTACGATGATTCTAAGTGAAATAAGTCACACAGAAAAAGAAACTTATCATAAGATATCAATTAGGATGTTCCTGTAAACATGGCTACACATGAACTGAGGAAAGAGAACAGAGTCTCACATTGAGAAAACACTCTTATGCCTGCTTAAAGGGGAAGGAGAGTTGGGGTGATGCTTAAAACCAGAGTTTGATATTAGCACATGTACCATTCCATGAAGCAAATACAGAATAGACAAAACCTACACCTTCCTCAGTGAACGGGACTCAAAACCCCAATTTCCAGCACAGGAATATATCTGACTAGTAAGAAACTTAAAACCTATATATTGATATATCTCCATAAGGCAATCAAGTGTGTCTAGAACGGCATAAACATGTTGGTGAAAATCAGCTCAACCCCATTATAAAAATGAATTTCAAAAAAAAAAACAAAAAAAAACAGCAAAATTCTTACACAATTCCTTCAGGGGTTATGATGAAACCTGGAATGACCCCATCTGCAAAGACAGCTAGATGAGACATAAGGCTGGACACTTGTGGCTGAGAGGACTGGTGAGATTGGGTGAGAAAATGCAGACCCTTTAAAGCAGTAATGCATGCCACCCATTCCATGTGTGCCAACTCTCCAGGTAGAAGGGAATATCACTACAGTTATAACATGTATGGGAAACCTAGAGAATGGACACCCTGTGATGGCAAAAGATTTCTAAAAGGCTCCTAATTTTTCCCCTCCTTGTGCTCCAGTTTGGCATTCCAACTGCTTTACTATCAATCTCCCAACTTGGAGAGTCAGCCCCTATAAGCTCCTGCTTCGCACAGTTTGCAAATTGTGCAGGGGATGAAAGGGAAGAGGGAGAACCAATCAGAGAGTAGCTGTAGGCATTTGGACGGACACATGTCACTCTAATTTCCCGTCTGGAAGGAAGAATTATCCAAAGTGTCAGCCTGCACCCCCGGAACCAGTATAGGTCCTGTAGCAAAATTGTGGATTTGCGGTCAGCTCACAAAAACACGAGTTGAAAATTGGAGCTCAGGGGTACAGCAATTCACAAACCTGCAGAGTTATAAAGGACAACTCTCTTCCAAAAATCTGTTGAGGGAAGGCAACGAAGCAGACTTGAAAATGAGGCAGAATTGCACAAAACATATTTCAAGTGGTAAATTGGAATCGCCTTTAAAGCACAGGAAAAGCATAACAACTTCGACAATGATGCACTTGGCCAAAAAGGGCGTATGCATTTTCTGCTGAATATATCCAGGAGAAAATGAATACGCCCTTTTTGGCCAATCAAGCAAGCCCGCAATGCAAATCCACACTACAAAGAATTGTCACTTCCCACCGGTCAAAAGGGACATCCAAAAATCTGTAAAAACCAGAAAATAAAGACAGAGATAACAAGAGCATGTTGCAATGTGATCCCAAGGGTCATGGAGGACTGTGATGACAAGGTCATGGAGCATTTTGCTGACAAAGGAATGGAGCATTGTGATGACAAGGGTCACGGGGCACTGTGATGACAAACCTCACTGAGCATTGTGATTACAGGGGTCATGGACCATTGGGATGACAAGGGCATGGATCATTGTGATAACAAGTGTTATGGAGCATTTTGATGACAAGAGTCCCGGATCACTGTGTTGTCAGGGGTCATGGAGGGTTGTGATGACAGTGGTCATGGAGCATTGTGATGACAAGGGTCATGTAGAAGTGAGATGAGAAGGTTATGGATCTTTGGGCTGAAAATGTTCATGGAGTATTGTGATGACATGGGTCATGGAGCATTGTAATGAGAAGACCATGGAGCCTTGTGATGACAAGTCTCATGGAGCATTCTGATGAAAATGGGCATGGAGAATTGTGATTACAGGGGTCTTGGAGCATTGTGATGACAAGGGCATGGAGCATTTGGTTGAGAAGACCATGGAGCGTTCTGATGACATGCATCATGCAGCTCTGTGATGACAAGGGCATGGAGCATTGTGATTACAGGGTTCTTGGAGCATTGTGATGAAAAGGGTATGGATCATTGTCATGGAAAAGGCATGGAGCCTTGTCATGACAGGGTTCAAGGAGCATACTGATGACAAGTGTCAGGGAGCATTGTGATGACAACTGAATTGAGCATTGTGATGACAAAGGTCATGGAGCATTGTGATGAGAATACCATGGATAATTGTGATGATGAGCGTCATGGGGCGTTGTGATGACAAGTGTTATGGAACATTGTGATCACAAGGGTTTGGAACATTGTGATGTCAGAGGTCATGGAGCATTTTGATTTCATTGTGATGACAATAGCATGAAGCATTATGATGATGGGCATGGTGCATTGTGATGACAGGGTTCATGGAACATTGAGATGAAAAGGGGCATGGAACATTGTGATTAAAGTGGTCTTGGAGCACTATGATGACAAGGGCATGGAGCATTGTGATGAGAAGGCAATGGAGCATTCTGATGACATGCGTCATGGAGCTTTGTGATGACAAGGGCATGGAGCATTGTGATGACAGTGGCATTCAAAATTGGTCTAACAAGTTTCATGGATTATTGTGATGACGGTGGACATGGTGCATTTTGATGACAAGGGCATGGAGCATTGTGATTTCAAGGTCATGGATTATTGTGAAGACAGGTGACAGGGAGTGTTGTGATGACATATGTCATGGTCCATTGAGATGACAATGTCATGGAGCATTGTGATACCAAGTGTCATGGAGGATTGTGATGACAAAATAATGGAGCATTTTGATGACAAGGGCTTGGAGCATCGTGATGACAAGGGTCATGGAGCACTGTGATGACAAGATCTTGGAGCATTGTGAGGAGAAGGGCCATTGAGAATTTTGATGAGAAGGTCGTGAAGCATTGTGATGAAAAGTACACCGAGCTTGCTATGACAGGGGTCATGGAGCATTGCGATGACAAGTGCATGGAGAATTGTATTGACAAGAGCATGTAACATTGTGATGAGAAGTGTCATGGAGCATTTTGATGATAATGACATGTAGAATTTTGATGACCAGTGCATGGAGCATTGTGATGAAAAATGCTTGGATCCTTTTCATGACAGGGTTCAAGGAGCATTCTGACAACAAGTGTCAGGGAACATTGTGATGACAAGTGTATTGAGCATTGTGATGACAAAGGTCATGGAGCATTGTGATGACAGGCATCATGGAGCGTTGTGATGACAAATGTTATGGAACATTGTGACCACAAGGGTTTTGAGCATTGTGATGACAGAAGTCATGTATCATTTTAATTTCAAGGTGCATGGAGCATTGTGATGACAAGGGCATGGAGCTTGTTGTGATAGGGGTCATAGAGCATTGCAATGACAAGTGCATGGAGAATTGTGATGACAAGAGCATGTAACATTGTGATGAGAAGTGTCATGGAGCATTTTGATGATAAGGACACGTAGAATTTTGAGGACCAGTGCATGGAGCATTGTGATGGAAAGACCGTGGAGCACTGTGATGAGAAGACCATGGATAATTGTGATGATGAGCATCATGGAGCACTGTAATGACAAGGGGCATAGAGCATTGTGATGACAGGTGTCTTGGATCATTGTGATGACAAGTGTCATGGACCATTCTGATGACAAGCTTGTGGAGTAATGTGATGACAATGGCATGGAGCATTGTGAGGAAAAGGGCATGGAGCATTGTGATGAAAAATGTTTGGAGCCTTTTCATGACAGGGTTCAAGGAGCATTCTGACGACAAGTGTCAGGGAGCATTGTGATGACAAGTGTATTGAGCATTGTGATGACAAAGGTCATGGAGCATTGTGATGACAGGCATCAGGAGCGTTGTGATGAAAAATGTTATGGAACATTGTGATCACAAGGGTTTTGAGCATTGTGATGACAGAAGTCATGTATCATTTTCATTTCAAGGTGCATGGAGCATTGTGATGACAAGAGCATGAAGCATTGTGAACCCAAGATTCATGGAGGGTTTCGATGACAATGGGAATGGAGTATTGTGATGACAAGCACATGGAGCATTGTGATGACAAGGTCATGTAGCATTTTGCTGACAAATGCATGGAGCATTTTGATGACAAGGGTCATGGAACACTGTGATGACAAGCGTCATGGAGCATTGTGATTACAGTGGTCACGGAGCATTGGGAAGGCAAGGGCATTGATCATTGTGATGACAAGGGTCATGGAGCATTTTGATGACAAGAGTACTGGATCATTGTGTTGTACGGTGTCATGGAGCACTGTGATGACAGTGGTCATGGAGCATTGTGATGACAAGTTCCTGGAGCATTGTGAGGAGAAGTGTCATGGAGCATTGTGATGGCAAGACCGTGGAGCACTGTGATGAGAAGACCATGGATAATTGTGATGTCGAGCGTCATGCAGCACTGTAATGACAAGGGGCATGGAGCATTGTGATGACAGGGGTCATGGAGCACTGTGATGAGAAGTTCATGGAGCATTGGGCTGACAATATTCATTGAGTATTGAGATGGCAGTGGTCATGGAGCATTGCGATGACAATGGAATGGAGCATTGTTATGACAAGGTCCTGGAGCATTGTGAGGAGAAGACCATGGAGCCTTGTGATGACAAGTGTCATGGAGCATTCTGATGAAAAGGGGTGTGGAGCATTGTGATTACATGGGTCTTGAGGCATTGTGATGAAAATGGCATGGGTGATTGTGATGCAAATGGCATGGAGCCTTGTAATGACAGGGCTCAAGGAGCATACTGACGACAAGTGTCAGGGAGCATTGTAATGACAAGTGTATTGAGCATTGTGATGACAAAGGTCATGGAGAATTGTGATGAGAAGACCATGGATAATTGTGATGATGAGCATCATGGGGCGTTGTGATGACAAGAGTTATGGAACATTGTGATCACAAGGGTTTGGAGCATTGTGTTGACAGAGGTTATGGAGCATTCTGATTTCATTGTGATGACAATAGCATGAAGCATTATGATGATGGGCATGGTTCATTGTGATTACAGAGTTCATGGAGCATTGAGACGAAAAGTGGCATGGAGCATTTTGATTACAGTTGTCTTGGAGCATTGTGATGACAAGGGCATGGAGCATTGTGATGAGAAGGCCATGAAGCAGATGGATGACATGCGTCATGGAGCTTTGTGATGACAATAGCTTGGAGCATTGTGATTACAGGGGTCTTAGAGCATTGTGATGACAAGGGTCATGTAGCCTTTTGATGATAAGGCCGTGGAACATTGTCATGACAGGGGTGAGGGAGTATTGTGATGACTAGTGATGGAACATTTTGATATCAGTGGTGAGAGAGCATTTTGATGAGAAGTACATGGAGCATTGTGATGACAAGTTTTATGGAGCATTCTGATGAAAAGTTTGTTTAAAATTTTGATAACAAGCGCATGGAACATTGTGATAACAAGGGTCATGGAGCACTCTGCTGACAAAGGCATGGAGCATTGTGATGGCAAGGGTCACAGAGCATTGTGAATGAAAAGTTCATGGAGCATTATGGTGACAAATTTCACAGAGCCCTGTGATGACGAGGGCATGGACCATTTTGATGCCAAAGGTCATGAAGCGTTGTGATGACTGGAATCACGGAGCATTGTGATGACAAGGGCATGGAGCATTGTGATGACGGGGGCATGGAGCATTGGTCTGACAAGTTTCATGGATTATTGAGATGACAGTGGGCATGGCACATTGTGATGACAAGGGCATGCAGCATTGTTATGAGAAGGTCATGGAGTACTGTGCAGACAGGTGTCAGGGAGCATTGTGATGACATATGTCTTGGTGCATTGTGATGACAATGGCATGGAGCATTGTGAAGCCAAGTGTCATGGAGGATTGAGATGACAAAGGTAATGGAGCATTGTGATGACAAGGGCTTGGAGCTTTTTGATGACAATGGTCATGGAGCACTGTGATGACAAGGGCATGGAGCACTGTGATGACAACGGCCATTGAGAATTTTGATGACAATGTCGTGAAGCACTGTGATGAAAAGCACTTGGAGCTTGCTATGACAGGGGTCATGGAGCATTGCGATGACAAGAGCATGGAGAATTGTGATGACAAGATCATGTAACATTGTGATGAGAAGTGTCATGGAGCATTGTGATGGCAAGACCGTGGAACACTGTGATGAGAAGACCATGGATAAATGTGATGTCTAGCGTCATGCGGCACTGTAATGACAAGGGGCCTGGAGCATTGTGATGACAGGGATCATGGAGCATTGTGATGACAGGGGTCATGGATCATTGTGATGACAAGGGTCGAGGAGCATTCTGATGACAAGCTTGTGGAGTAATGTGATGACAATGTCATGGAGCATTGTGATGAAAAGGGCATGGAGCATTGTGATGTAAAAGGCATGGAGGATTTTCATGACAGCGTTCAAGGAGCATTCTGACGACAAGTGACAGGGAGCATTGTGATGACAAGTGTATTGAGCATTGTGATAACAAAGGTCATGGAGCATTGTGATGACACGGGCATGGAGTATTGTGATGACAGGCATCATGGAGCGTTGTGATGACAAGTGTTGTGGAACAATGTGATCACAAGGGTTTGGAGCATTGTGATGACAGAGGTCATGGATCATTTTGATTTCAAGGAGCACGGAGCATTGTGATGACAGGGATCATGGAGCATTGTGATGAGAAGATCATGGAGCATTGGGCTGAAAATATTCATGGAGTATTGTGATGACAGGGGTCTTGGAGCACTGTGATAACAAGGGCATGGAGCATTGTGATGAGAAGGCCATGGAGCATTCTGATGACATGTGTCATGGATGTTTGTGATGAAAAGGGGAATGGAGCATTGTGATTACAGGGGTCTTTAAGCATTGTGATGAAAAGGGCATGGATCATTGTGATGAAAAAGGCATGGAGCCTTGTCAGGGCAGGGTTCAAGGAGCATACTCTCGACAAATGTCAGGGAGCATTGTGATGAAAATTGTATTGAGCATTGTGATGACAAAGTTCATGGAGCATTGTGATGAGAAGACCATGGATAACTGTGATGAGGAGCGTCATGGGGCATTGTGATGACAAGTGTTATGGAACATTGTGATCACAAGTGTTTGGAGCATTGTGATGACAGAAGTCATGGAGCATATTGATTTCATTGTGATGACAATAGCATGAATCATTATGATGATGTGCATGGTGCATGGGATGACAGGGTTCTTGGAACATTGAGATTAAAAGGGGCAATGAGCATTGTGATTACATTGGTCTTGGAGCATTGTGATGACAAGGGCATGGAGCATAGTGAATGAGAAGTCCACGGAGCATTCTGATGACATGCGTAATGGAGCTTTCTGATGACAATTGCATGGAGCATTGTGATTACAGGGTCTTGGAGCATTGTGATGAAAAGGGTCATGGGGTCTTGTGATGACAAGGCTGTGGATCCTCGTGATGGCAGGTGTCATGGAGCATTCTTATGACAGGGGGAATGGTGCATTCTGATGACAAGGGCATGGAGCATTAGTGTGAAAAGTTTCATGGATTATTGTGATGAGAGTGGGAATGGATCATTGTGATGAAAAGCGTCATGAAGCTTTGTGATGACAACGGCATGAAGCAATGTGATGAGAGGGTACATGGAGCATTGTGATGCCCAGGGTTATGGTGATTTGTGATGACAAATGTCATGGAGCATTCTGATGACAAGGGTGACGTGCATTGTGATGAGAAGGGCAGGGAGCACTGTGATGGCAGGGTCATTGAGTAATTTGGTGAACAGGGTCATGGAACATTTTGATTACAGTGGTTATGGAATATTGTGATGTCAGGGGTCATGGAGCTTTGTGATGAAAAGTGTCATGGAGCATTTTGATGACAGGGGTTATGGAATATTGTGATGTCAGGAGTCATCGAAAATTGGATTTTAAGTGCATGTAGCATTTTAATGACAGGGGTCATGGAAAATTGTGATGACAGGGGTGATGGAGTATTTGAATGAATAGTGATGGAATATTGTGATATCCGTGGTGAGAGAGCATTTTGATGAGAAGTGCTTGGAGCACTGTAATGACAAGGTTTAAGCAGCATTGTGATGAAAAGGATGTGGAGCATTGTGATGACAAGAACATGGCGCGTTGTGATGACGTGGGTCATGGAGCCTTGTGATGAGAAGGCCGTGGAACATTGTAATGGCAGTTTTTATGGAGCATTGTTATAACAGGGGTAATGGAGCATTTTCATGACAAGGGCATGGAGCATTGGTCTGAAAATTTTCATGGATTATTGTGATGAGAGGGGGCATGGAACATTGTGATTACAAGGGCACGGAACACTGTGATACATGGGTCATGGAGGATTGTAATGACAAGCCTTGGAGCTTTGTGTTAAGAAAAGCATCGAGCATTGTGATGAAAAGCATCATGGAGCCTGTGATGACAAGGACATGTAACAATGTGATGAGAGGGTTCATGGAGCATTTTGATGACAATGGCATGGAGAATTGTGAGCCAAGTGTCACGGAGCTTTGTGATGACAAAGGTCATGGAGGGTTTTGATGACAAGGGTGTGGTGTAATGTGATGAGAAGGGCAGTGAGCATTGTGATGAAAGGGTCATGGAGCAATTTGATGAAAAGTGTAATGGGACATTTTGATGACAGAGGTTATGGAACATTGTGATGTTAGGGGTCAGGGAGCATTGTGATGAAAAGGGTCATGGAGCATTGTGATGACAGGGGTCATGGAACATTGTGATGACAGGGGTGAGGGAGTATTGTGATGACAAGTGATGGAATATTATGATATCAGTGATGGGAGAGCATTTTGATGCGAAGTGCATGGAGCATTGTGACAAGAAGGTTTATCGAGAACTGTGATGACAAGGTTGTGGAGCATTGTGAGGACAAGCACATGTCACATTGTGATGACACAGGTCAAGGGGCATTTTGCGGACAAGCGCATGGAGCATTGTGATGACAAGTGTCATGGAGCATTGTGCTGACAAAGTCATGGAGCATAGTTATGACATGAGTAAGAGAACATTGTGATGAAAATTTCATGGAGAATTCTGGTGACAAATGTCACAGAGCCTTTTGATGACGAGGGCATGGACCATTGTGATGACAGGGGTCATGGAGCATTTTGATGACTGTGGTCATGGAGCATTGTGAAGACATGGGTCATGGAGCATTGTAATGAGATGGTCATTGAGAATTGGGCTGAAAATGTACATGTAGTATTGTGATGACAGGGGTCATGGAGCATTGTGATGACAAGGGAATGGAGCACTGTGATGACAAGGTCCTGGAGCATTGTGATGAGAGGACCATGGAGCCTTGTGATGACAAGTGTCATGGAGCATTCTGATGAAAAGGTGCATGGAGCATTGTGATTACAGGGGTTTTGTAGCATTGTGATGACAAGAGAATGGAGCATTGTGATGCGAAGGCCATGGAGCATTCTGATGACATGCGTCATGGAGCTTTGTGATGACAAGCAAATGGAGCATTGTGATTACAGGAGTCTTGGAGCATTGTGATGAAAAGGGCACGGATCATTCTGATGAAAATTGCATGGAGCCTTGTCATGACAGGGTTCAAGGAGCATACTGATGAGAAGTGTCAGGGAGCATTGTGATGATAAGTGTATTGAGCATTTTGATGACAAAGATCAAGGAGCATTGTGATAAGAAGACCATTGATAATTGTGATGACCAACGTCATGGGGCATTGTGATGACAAGAGTTATGGAACATTGTGATCAGAAGGGTTTGGAGCATTGTGATGACAGAGGTCATTGAGCATTTTGATTTCTTTGTGATGACAATAGCATGAAATATTATGGTGATGGGCATGGTGCATTGTGATGACAGGGTTCATGGAGCATTGAGATGAAAAGTGGCATGGAGCATTGTGATTACAGGGGTCTTGGAGCATTGCGATGACCAGGTCATGAAGCATTGTGATGAGAAGGCGAAGGCGCATTCTGATGACATGCGTCATGGAGCTTTGTGATGACAAATGCATGGAGCATTGTGATTACAGGTGTCTTGGAGCATTGTGATGACAAGGTTCATGGAGACTTGTGATGACAAGGCCGTGGAACTTTGTGATGGCAGGGGTCATGGAGCATGGTTATGACAAGGGCACGGAACATGGTGATACATAGATCATGCAGGGTTGTAATGACAAGGACATGTAGCATTGTGATGAGAAGGGCATCGAGCGTTGTGATGACAAGCCTCATGGAGATTTGTGATGACAAGTGCATGGAGCAATGTGATGAGAGTGTTCATGGAGCATTGTGATGACAGTGGAATGGAGCATTGTGATGCCAAGTGTCATGGAACATTGTGATGACAAAGTAATGGAGCATTTTGATAACAAGTGCGTGGTGCATTGTGATGAGAAGTGCAGGGAGCATTGTGATGACATGGGTTATGGAGCATTGTGCTTACACGCGCATCGAGCATTTTGCTGACAACGGTCATGGAGCATTGTGCTGACAATGGCATGGAGGTTTGTGATGACAAGGGTCACAGAGCACTGTGATGAATAGTTCATGGAGCATTGTGGTGACAAAGGTCACAAAGCCTTGTGTGACGAGATCATGGAACATTGTGATGACAAATGTCATGAAGCACTGTGATGACTGTAGTCACGGAGCATTGTGATGACAGTGTACTTGGAGCATTGTGATGCCAAGGGCATGGAGCATTGTGATGAGAATGCCATGGAGCATTCAGATGACATGTGTCATGGAGCTTTGTGATGACAAAGGCAGGGAGCATTGTGATGAGAATGCCATGGAGCATTCAGATGACATGTGTCATGGAGCTTTGTGATGACAAGGGCAGGGAGCATTGTGATTACAGGGGACTTGGAGCATTGCGATGAAAAGGGAAAGGATCTTTGTGATGAAAAAGGCATGGAGCCTTTTCATGACAGTGTTCATGGAGCATACTGATGACAAGTGTCAGGGAGCATTGCGGTGATAAGTGTATTGAGGATTGAGGTGACAAAGGTCATGAAGCATTGTGACGATTAAACCATTCATAATTGTGATGACGAGCATCATGGGGCATTGTGATGACAAGTTCTATGGAACATTGTGATCACAAGGGTATTTAGCATTGTGATGACAGATGTCATGGAGCGTTTTGATTTCATTGTGATGACAATAGCATGAAGCCTTATGATGATGTGCATGGTGCATTGTGATGACAGGGTTCATGGAGCATTGAGATAAAAAGGGGCATGGAGCACTGTGATTACAGGGGTCTTGGAGCATTGTGATGACAATGACATGGAGCATTGTGATGAGAATGCCATGGAGGATTCTGATGACATGCGTCATGGATCTTTGTGATGACAAGGGCATGGAGCCTTGTCATTGCAGGGGTCTTGGAGCATTGTTATGACAAGGGTCATGGAGCCTTGGATGACAAGGCCGTGGAACATTGTGATGGCAGGGATCATGGAGCATTGTTATGTCAGGGGTTATGGAGCATTGTGATGACAAAGGCATGGAGCATTGTGATGACAGGGGCATGGAACTTTGGTCTGACAAGTTTCATGGATTATTGTGATGAGAGTGGGCATGACGCATTGTGATGATTAGGGCATGGAGCATTGTGATGACAAGGTCAGGGATTAATGTGAAGACAGGTGTCAGGGAGCATTTTGATGAAATATGTCATGGTCCATTGCGATGACAATTGCATGGAGCATTGTGATGCCAAGTGTCATGGAGGATTATGATGACAAACGTAATGGAGCATTTTGATGACAAGGGTTTAGAGCATCGTGATGACAAGGGTCTTGGAGCATTGTGATGACAAGGGCATGGAGCACTGTGATGACAGGGTCATGGAACATTGTTCTGACAAGTTTCATGGATTATTGTGATGACAGTGGGCATGGCACATTGTGATGACAAGAGCATGGAGCATTGTGGTGACAAAGGTCACAGAGCCTTGTGTGACGTGGGCATGGAACATTGTAATTACAAATGTCATAAAGCATTGTGATGACTGGAGTCACGGAGCATTGTGATGACAGGTTTCATGGAGCATTGTGATGAGAAGGGCATAGAGCACTGTGATGACTGGGCCATGGAACATTGGTCTGACAAGTTTCATGGATTATTGTGATGACAGTGGGCATGGCTCATTGTGATGACAAGGGCATGGAGCATTGTGATGACAAGGTCATGGAGTATTGTGAAGACAGGTGTCAGGGAGCATAGTGATGACATATGTCATGGTCCATTGTGATGACAATGGCATGGAGCATTGTGATACCAAGTGTCATGGAGCATTGTGATGACAAAGGTAATGGAGCATTTTGATGACAAGGGTTTGGAGCACCGTGATGATAAGGGTCATGGAACATTGTGATGACAATGGCATGGAGCATTGTAATGAAAAGGGAACGGAACACTGTGATACATACATCATGCAGGATTGTAATGACAAGTTCATGGATCATTGTGATGAGAAGTGCATCGAGCGTTGTGATGACAAGCCTCAGGGAGATTTGTGATGACAAGCACATGGCGCATTGTGATGACATGGGTCATGGAGCACTGTGCTGACAAAGGCATGGTGCATTTTGATGACAAGGGTCACAGAGTATTGTGATGAAAAGTTCATGGAGCATTGTGGTGACAAAGGTCACAGAGCCTTGTGTGTCAATGGCATGGACCATTGAGATGACAAAGGTCATGAAGCATTGTGATGACTGGAGTCACGGTTCATTGTGATGAGAGGGTTTATGGAGCATTGTGATGACAGGGTTCATGGGGCATTTTGATGAGAAGGTCATGGAGCATTGGGCTGAAAATGTTCATGGAGTATTGTGATGACAGGTGTAATGGGGTATTTTGATGACATGGGAATGGAACATTGTGATGAAAAGGGCTTGGAGCATGGTGATGAGAAGACCATGGAGCATTCTGAAGACATGTGTCATGAAGCTTTGTGATGACAATGACATGGAGCATTGTGATTCCAGGGATCTTGGAGCATTGTGAGGAAAAGGGCATGGATCATTGTGTTGAAAAATGCATGGAGCCTTGTCATGACAGGGTTCAAGGAGCATACTGACGACAAGTGTCTGGGAGCATTGTGATGACAAGTGTATTGAGCATTGTGATGACAAAGGTAATGGAGTACTGTGAATAGAAGCCCAAGGATAACTGTGATGATGAGCATCATTGGACGTTGTGATGACAAGTGTTATGGATCATTGTGATCACAAGTGTTTTGAGCATTGTGATGACAGAGGTCATGGAGCATATTCATTTCATTTTGATGACAATAGCATGAAGCATTATGATGATGGACATGGTGCATTGTGATGACACGGTTCATGGAGCATTGAGATGAAAAGGGGCATGGAGCATTGTGATTACAGGTGTCTTGGACCATTGTGATGACAAGGGCATGGAGCATCTTGAATGAGAAGGCCATGGAGTATTCTGATGACATGCTTCATGTAGCTTTGTGATGACAAATGTATGCAGAATTGTGATTACAGAGTTTGGAGCATTGTGATGACAAGTGTCATGGAGTCTTGTGATGACAAGTCCGTGGAAACTTGTGAAGGCAGGTGTCATGGAGCATTGTTATGACAGGGGTAATGGAGCATTGTGATGACAAGGGCATGGAGAATTGGTCTGAAATGTTTCATCGATTATTTTGATGATAGTGGGCATAAAGCATTGTGATGACAAGGGCACAGAACACTATGATACATGGGTCATGGAGGATTGTAATGACAGGGCATCGAGCATTGTGATGACAAGCGTCATGGAGCATTGTGGTGACAAGGGCATGGAGAAATGTGATGAGAGGCTTCATGGAGCATTGTGATGACAATGGCATGGAGCATTGTGATGCCAAGTGTCATGGAGTTTTGTGATGACAAAGGTCATGGAGCATTTTGATGACAAGGTCATGGTGCGTTGTGATGAGAATGGCAGGGAGCATTGTGCTAACAGGGTAATGGAGCAATTTGGTGAAAATGTCATGGAATATTTTGATGACAGTAGATATGGAAAATTTTGATGTCAGGGGTCATGGAGCATTGTGCTGAAAATGGTAATGGAGCATTTTGATGACAGGGATTATGGAGCATTGTGATGTCATTGTTCATGGAGCATTTTGATGATAAGTGCATGTAGCATAGTGATGATAGGGGTCATGGAACATTGTGACGACAGGGGTGAGGGAGTATTGTGAAGACTAGCGATGGAACATTGTGATATCAGTGGTAAAAGAGCATTTTGATGAGAAGTGCATGGAGCATTGTGATGACAAGATTTATGGAGCATTGTGATTACAAGGATGTGGAGCATTGTGATGACAAGCGCATGGTGCATTGTGATGACATGGGTCAAGGAGCATTGTGCTGAAAAGCACATGGAGAATTGTGATGACAAGGGTCATGGATCATTGTGCTGACAAAGGCATGGTGCATTGCGATGACAAGGGTCACAGAGCATTGTGATGAAAAGGACATGGATCATTGTGATGCAAAATTCATGGAGCCTTGTCATGACAGGGTTCAAGGAGCATGCTGATGACAAGTGTCAGCGAGCATTGTGATGACAAGTGTATTGAGCATTGTGATGACAAATGTCATGGAGTATTGTGAATAGAAGGCCATGGATAACTGTGATGATGAGCATCATGGGGCGTTGTTAGGACAAGTGTTATGGAACATTGTGATCACAAGGGTTTGGAGCATTGTGATGACAGAGGTCATGGAGCATTTTGATTTCATTTTGATGACAATAGCATGAAGCATTATGATGATGGGCATGGTGCATTGTGATGACACGGTTCATGGAGCATTGAGATGAATATGGGCATTGAGCATTGTGATTACAGAGGTCTAGGAGAATTGTGATGACAAGGGCATGGAGCATCGTGAATGAGAAGGCCATGGAGCATTCTGATGACATGCGTCATGGAGCTATTTGATGGCTAGTACATGGAGCATTGTGATGACAAGAGTTATGGAGCCTTGTGATGACAAGGCTGTGGAACATTGTAATGGCAGGTGTCATGGAGCATTTTTATAACAGGGGTAATGGAGCATTTTGATGACAAGGGCATGGAGCATTGGTCTGAATAGCTTCATGGTTTATTGGGATGAGAGGGGGCATGGAGCATTGTGATGACAAGGGCACGGAACACTGTGATACATGTGTCATGGCAGATTGTAATGACTAGGGCATGGAGCATTGTGTTAAGAAGAGCATCGAGCATTGTGATGAAAAGCTTCACGGAGCCTGTGATGACAAGTGCATGGAACAATGTGATGAGAGTGTTCATGGAGCATTTTGATGACAAGGGCATGGAGCATTGTGATGCCAAGGGTCATGTAGCTTGGTGATGACAAAAGTCATGGAGCATTTTGATGACAAGCGCGTGATGAACTGTGTATGAGAAGCGCAGGGATCATTGTGATGAAAGGGCCATGGAGCAATTTGATGAAAATTGTCATGGGACATTTTTATGACAGTGGTTATGGAACATTGTGATGTCAGGGGTCATGGAGGATTATGATGAAAAGGGTCATGGAGCATTTTGATGACAGCGGTCCTGGAACATTGTGATGACAGGGGTGAGGGAGTATTGTGATGACTAGTGATGGAACATTATGATATCAGTGGTGGGAGAGCATTTTGATGTGAAGTGCATGGAGCATTGTGATGACAAGGTTTATGGAGCACTGTGATGACACGGTTGTGGACCATTGTGATGACAAGGTCCTGGAGCATTGTGATGAGAGGACCATGGAGCCTTGTGATGACAATTCTCATGGAGCATTCTGATGAAAAGGGGCATGGAGCATTGTGATTACAGTGGTATTGGATCCTTGTGATGAAAAGGCCGTAGCACATTGTGATGGCAGGCGTCATGGAGCATGGTTATGACATGGGCAATGGAGCATTGTGATGACAAGGGCATCGAGCATTGGTCTGAAAAGTTTCATGGATTATTGTGATGAGAGTGGGGAAGGAGCATTGTGATGACAAGGGCACGGAACACTGTGATACATGGGTCATGTAGGATTGTAATGACAAGGGCATGGAGTAATGTGATGAGAGGCTTCATGGAGCAATGTGATGACAAGGGCATGGAGCATTGTGATGACAAGGGTCATGGAGCATTTTGATGACAAGATTCCCAGATCATTGTGTTGTCAGGGATCAAGGAGCGCTGTGATGACTGTGGTCATGGAGAACTGTGATGAGAGGTTCATGGAGCATTGTGATAAGAAGGTCATGGAGCATTTCGCTGAAAATATACATGGAGAATTGTGATGACGGGGTAATGGGGCATTGTGATGACAAGGGCATGGAGCAATGTGATGAGAGATTTCATTGAGCATTGTGATGACAATGGCATGGAGCATTGTGATACCAAGTGTCATGGAGGATTGTGATGACAAAGGTAATGGAGCATTTTGATGACAAGGGCTTGGAACATTGTGATGACAAGGGACATGGAGCATTGTGATTACAAGGGCAAGGAGCATTCTGATGAAAAGGTGCATGGAGCATTGAGATTACAGGGGTTTTGAAGCAATGTGATGACAAGGGCATGGAGCATTGTGATGAGAAGGCAATGGAGCATTCTGATGACATGCGTCATGGAGCTTTGTGACGACAAGGACATGGAGCATTGTGATTTCAGGGGTCTTGGAGCATTGTGATGAAAAGGGAATGAAACATTGTGATGAAAAATGCATGGAGGCTTGTCATGACAGGGTTCAAGGAACATACTGATGACAACTGTCAGGGAGCACTGTGATGATAAGCGTATTGAGCATTGTGATGACAAAGATCATGGAGCATTGTGATGAGAAGACCATGGATAATTGTGGTGACAAGCGTCATGGGGCATTGTGATGACATGTGTTATGGAACATTGTGATCAGAAGGGTTTGGAGCATTGTGATGACAGAGGTCATTGAGCATTTTGATTTCATTGTTATGACAATAGCATGAAATATTATGGTGATGGGCACGGTGCATTGTGATGACAGTGTTCATGGAGCATTGAGATGAAAAGTTGCATGGAGAATTGTGATTACACAGGTCTTGGAGCATTGTGATGACAAGGGTCATGGAGCCTTGTGATGACAATGCCGTGGAACACTGTGATGGCAGTGGTCATGGAGCATTGTTATGACAGGTGTAATGGAGCATTGTGATGACAAGGGCATGGAGCAATGTGATGAGAGATTTCATTGAGCATTGTGATGACAATGGCATGGAGCATTGTGATGCCAAGGGTCATGGAGCTTTGTGATGACAAATGTCATGGGGCATTTTGATGACAAGGCGCGGTGCATTGTGAAGAGAAGTGCAGGGAGCATTGTGATGCCAGTGTCATACAGCAATTGGAATAAAAGTGTCATGGAATATTTTGATGACAGGAGTTATGGAACATTGTGTTGTCAGGGGGTCATGAAGCATTGTGATGAAATGGGTCATGGAGCATTTTGTGACAGGGGTTATGGAACACTGTGATGTCAGGGGTCATGGAGCATTGTGATGACAAGGGCATGGAGCAAAATGATGACAGGAGCATGGAATATTGGTCTGACAAGATTCATGGATTATTGTGATGACAGTGCGCATGGAGAATTGAGATGACAAGGGCATGGAGCATTGTGGTGACAAAGGTCACAGAGCCTTGTGTGACGAGGGCATGGACCATTGTGAGGAAAAACGTCATGAAGCATTGTGATGACTGGAGTCACGGAGGATTGTGATGACAGGGGTCATGGAGCATTCTGATGACAAGGGCATGGAGCATTGTGATGACAGGGGCATGGAACATTGGTCTGACATGTTTCATGGATTATTGTGATGACAGTGGGCATGGCACATTGTGATAACAATGGCATGGAGCATTGGGATACCAAGTGTCATGGAGGATTGTGATGACAAAGGTAATGGAGCATTTTGATGACAACGGCTTGGAACATTGCGATGACAAGAGTCATGGAGCATTGTGATGACATGGGCATGGAGAATTGTGATTACAGGTGTCATGGAACACTGTGATAACAGGGGTGAGCGAGTATTGTGATGACTAGTGATGGAACATTGTGATATATGAGGTGAGAGAGCATTTTGATGAGAAGTGCATGGAGCATTGTGATGACAAGTTTTATGGAGCATAGCGATGAAAAGGATGTGCAGCACTGTGATGAAAAGAGCATGGCACATTGTGATGACATGTGGCATGGAGCATTGTGATGACAAGGGACACAGAGCATTGTGATGAAAATTTCTTTGAGCATTGTGGTGACAAAGATCACAGAGCCTTGTGTGACGAGGGCATGGACCTTTGTGATGAGAAAGGTCATGAATCATTGTGATGAATGGAGTCACGGAGCATTGTGATGACAGGGGTCATGGTGCATTGTGATGACAATGGCATGGAGCAATGTGATTACAGGGGCATGGATCATTGGTCTGACAAGTTTCATGGAATATTGTGATGACAGTGGGCATGGAGCTTTGTGATGACAAAGGTCATGGAGCATTTTGATTACAAGGGCGTTGTGCATTGTGATGAGAAGGGCAGGGAGCATTGTGATGACAGGATCATAGAGCAATTTGATGAAAACTGTCATGGAACATTTTGATGACAGGGGATATGGAACATTGTGATGTCAGGGGTCATGGAGCTTTGTGATGAAAAGGGTCATGGAGCTTTTTGATGCTGGGGTTATGGAACATTGTGATATCAGGCGTCATGGAGCATTGTGATGATAATTGCATGTAGCATTGTGATGACAAAGGTCACGGAACATTGTGATGATGTGGGCATGGACCATTTTGATGACAAAGTCATGAAGTATTGTGGTTGCTGGAGTCACGGAGCATTGTGATGACAGGGGTCATGGAGCATTGTGATGACAAGGGCATGGAGCATTGTGATGACAGGGGCATAGAGCATTGCTCTGACAGTTTTTATGGATTATTGTGATGACAGTGGGCATGGCGCATTGTGATGACAGGCGCATGGAGCACTGTGACGACAAGGTCAAGGAATATTGTGAAGACAGGTGTCAAGGAGCATTGTGATGACATATGTCATGGTCCATTATGATGACAATGGCATGGAGCATTGTGATGCCAAGTGTCATGGAGGATTGTGATGACAAAGTAATGGAGCATTGTGATGACAAGGGTCATGGAGCACTGTGATGACAAGATCTTGGAGCATTGTGAGGAGAAGGGCCATTGAGAATTTTGATGAGAAGGTCGTGAAGCATTGTGATGAAAAGCGCACCGAGCTTTCTATGTCAGGGGTCATGGAGCATTGTGATATACAAGTGCATGGAGAATTGTATTGACAACATCATGTAACATTGTGATGAGAAGTGTCATGGAGCATTTTGATGATAAGGACATGTAGAATTGTGATGACCAGTGCATGGAGCATTGTGATGGAAAGACCGTGGAGCACTGTGATGAGAAGACCATGGGTAATTGTGATGATGAGCGTCATGGAGCACTGTAATGACAAGGGGCATAGAGCATTGTGATGACAGGTGTCATGGATCATTGTGATGACAAGGGTCATGGACCATTCTGATGACAAGCTTGTGGAGTAATGTGATGACAATGGCATGGAGCATTGTGATGAAAAGGGCATGGAGCATTGTGATGAAAAAGGCTTGGAGCCTTTTCATGAAAGGGTTCAAGGAGCATTCTTACGACAAGTGTCAGGGAGCATTGTGATGACAAGTGTATTGAGCATTGTGATGAAAAAGACCATGGAGCATTGTGATGACAGGCATAATGGAGCGTTGTGATGACAAATGTTATGGAACATTGTGATCACAAGGGTTTTGAGCATTGTGATGACAGAAGTCATGTATCATTTTCATTTCAAGGTGCATGGAGCATTTTGATGACAAGGGCATGAAGCATTGTGAACCAAAGGTTCATGGAGGGTTTTGTTGACAATGGGAATGTAGTATTGTGATGACAAGCGCATGGAGCATTGTGATGACAAGGTCATGTAGCATTTTGCTGACAAATGCATGGAGCATTTTGATGACAAGTGTCATGGAACACTGTGATGACAAGCGTCATGGAGCATTGTGATTACAGGGGTCACGGAGCATTGGGATGGCAAGGGCATGGATCATTGTGATGACAAGTGTCATGGAGCATTTTGATGACAAGAGTCCCGGATCATTGTGTTGTCCGGTGTCAAGGAGCACTGTGATGACAGTGGTCATGGAGCATTGTGGTGACAGGGGTCATGGAGCACTGTGATGAGAAGTTCATGGAGCATTGGGCGGACAATATTCATTGAGTATTGCGATGGCAGTGGTCATGGAGCATTGCGATGACAATGGATTGGAGCATTGTGATGACAAGGTCCTGGAGCATTGTGAGGAGAAGACCATGGAGCCTTGTGATAACAAGTGTCATGGAGCATTCTGATGAAAAGGGGTGTGGAGCATTGTGATTACATGGGTCTTGGAGCATTGTGATGAAAATGTCATGGGTGATTGTGATGCAAAAGGCATGGAGCCTTGTCATGACAGGGTTCAAGGAGCATACTGACGACAAGTGTCAGGGAGCATTGTTATGACAAGTGTATTGAGCATTGTGATGACAAAGGACATTGAGAATTGTGATGAGAAGACCATGGTTAATTGTGATGATGAGCATCATGGGGCGTTGTGATGACAAGTGTTATGGAACATTGTGATCACAAGGGTTTGGAGCATTGTGTTGACAGAGGTTATGGAGCATTTTGATTTCATTGTGATGACAATAGCATGAAGCATTTTGATGATGGGCATTGTTCATTGTGATTACAGAGTTCATGGATCATTGAGATGAAAAGTGGCATGGAGCATTTTGATTACAGGTGTCTTGGAGAATTGTGATGACAAGGGCATGGAGCATTGTGATGACAAGGCCATGGAACAGATTGATGACATGCGTCATGGAGCTTTGTGACGACAATAGCATGGAGCATTGTGACTACAGGGGTCTTGGAGCATTCTGATGACAAGGGTCATGGAGCCTTGTGATGACAAGGCAGTGGAACATTGTCATGACAGGGGTGAGGGAGTATTGTGATGGCTAGTGATGGAACATTTTTATATCAGTGGTGAGAGAGCATTTTGATCAGAAGTACATGGAGCATTGTGATGAGAAGTTTTACGGAACATTTTGATGACATGTTTGTGGAAAATTTTGATAACAAGCGCATGGAGCATTGTGATAACAAGGGTCATGGAGCACTCTGCTGACAAAGGCATGGAGCATTGTGATGGCAAGGGTCACAGAGCATTGTGAATGAAAAGTTCATGGAGCATTATGGTAACAAATTTCTCAGAGCCCTGTGATGACCAGGGCATGGACCATTTTGATGGCAAAGGTCATGAAGCATTGTGATGACTGGAATCACGGAGCATTGTGATGACAAGGGCATGGAGCATTGTGATGACAGGGGCATGGAACATTGGTCTGAAAAGTTTCATAGATTATTGAGATGAGAGTGGGCATGGCACATTGTGATGACAAGGGCATGGAGCATTGTTATGAGAAGGTCATGAATTATTGTGCAGACAGGTGTCAGGGAGCATTCTGATGACATATGTCTTGGTGCATTGTGATGACAATGGCATGGAGCATTGTGAAGCCAAGTGTCATGGAGGATTGTGATGACAAATGTAATGGAGCATTGTGATGACAAGGGCTTGGAGCTTTTTGATGACAATGGTCATGGAGCACTGTGATGACAAGGGCATGGAGCACTGTGATGACAACGGCCATTGAGAATTTTGATGACAATATCGTGAAGCACTGTGATGAAAAGCACTTCGAGCTTGCTATGACAGGGGTCATGGAGCATTGCAATGACAAGTGCATGGAGAATTGTGATGAAAAGATCATGTAACATTGTTATGAGAGGTGTCATGGAGCATTGTGATGGCAAGACCGCGGAGCACTGTGATGAGAAGACCATGGATAATTGTGATGTCGAGCGTCATGCAGCACTGTAATGACAAGGGGCATGGAGCATTGTGATGACAGGGTTCATGGAGCATTGTGATGACAGGGGTCATGGTGCATTGTGATGACGAAGGTCATGGAGCATTCTGATGACAACCTTGTGGAGTAATGTGATGACAATGGCATGGAGCATTGTGATGAAAAGGGCCTGGAGCATTGTGATGTAAAAGGCATGGAGTCTTTTCATGACAGCGTTTAAGGAGCATTGTGACGACAAGTGTCAGGGAGCATTGTGATGACAAGTGTATTGAGCATTGTGATGACAAAGGTCATGGAGCATTGTGATGACAAGGGCATGGAGTATTGTGATGACAGGAATCACGGAGCGTTGTGATGACAAGTGTTGTGGAACAATGTGATCACAAGGGTTTGGAGCATTGTCACGACAGAGGTCATGGATCATTTTGATTTCAAGGAGCACGGAGCGTTGTGATGACAGGGATCATGGAGCATTGTGATGAGAAGATCATGGATCATTGGGCTGAAAATATTCATGGAGTATTGTGATGACAGGGGTCTTGGAGCACTGTGATAACAAGGGCATGGAGCATTGTGATGAGAAGGCCATGGAGCATTCTGATGACATGTGTCATGGATGTTTGTGATGAAAAGGGGAATGGAGCATTGTGATTACAGGGGACTTTGAGCACTGTGATGAAAAGGGCATGGATCATTGTGATGAAAAAGGCATGGAGCCTTGTCATGGCAGGTTTCAAGGAGCATACTCTCGACAAATGTCAGGGAGCATTGTGATGACAAGTGTATTGAGCATTGTGATGACAAAGTTCATGGAGCATTGTGATGAGAAGACCATGGTTAACTGTGATGAGGAGCGTCATGGGGCATTGTGATGACAAGTGTTATGGAACATTGTGATCACAAGTGTTTGGAGCATTGTGATGACAGAAGTCATGGAGCATATTGATTTCATTGTGATGACAATAGCATGAAGCATTATGATGATGGGCATGGTGCATGGGATGACAAGGTTCTTGGAGCATTGAGATTAATACGGGCATGGAGCATTGTGATTACAGGGGTCTTGGAGCATTGTGATGACAAGGGCATGGAGCATAGTGAATGAGAAGTCCATGGAGCATTCTGATGACATGCGTCATGGAGCTTTCTGATGACAATTGCATGAAGGATTGTGATTACAGGTTCTTGGAGCATTGTGATGAAAAGGGTCATGGAGTCTTGTGATGACAGGGCTGTGGAACATTATGATGGCAGGTGTCATGGAGCATTGTTTTGACAGGGGGAATGGAGCATTGTGATGACAAGTTCACGCAACACTGTGATACATGGGTCATGGAGGATTGTAATGACAAGGGCATGGAGCATTGTGATGAGAAATGCATCGAGCATTTTGATGACAAGCGTCATGGAGCTTTGTGATGACAAGGGCATGGAGCAATGTGATGAGAGGGTTCATGGAGCATTGTGATGACAATGGCATGGAGCATTGTGATTCCAAGGGTTATGGAGCTTTGTGATGACAAATGTCATGGAGCATTCTGATAACAAGGGTGACGTGCATTTTGATGAGAAGCGCAGGTAGCATTGTGATCACAGGGTCATTGAGCAATTTGGTGAAAAGGGTCATGGAACATTTTGATTACAGTGGTTATGGAATATTGTGATGTCAGGTGTCATGGAGCTTTGTGATGAAATGTGTCATGGAGCATTTTGATGACAGGGGTTATGGAATATTGTGATGTCAGGGGTCATCGAACATTTTGATGATAAGTGCATATAGCATTTTAATGACAGGGGTCATGGGACATTGTGATGACAGGGGTGATGGAGTATTGGAATGAATAGTGATGGAACATTGTGATATCAGTGGTGAGAGAGCATTTTGATGAGAAGTGCACAGAACACTGTAATGACAATGTTTAAGCAGCATTGTGATGAAAAGGATGTGGAGCATTGTGATGACAAGCACATGGCAGGTTGTGATGTCATGGGTCATGGAGTATTGTGCTGAGAAGCGCATGGAGCATTGTGATGACAAGGGTCATGCAGCATTGTGCTGAGAAAGGCATAGAGCATTGTGATGACAAGGGTCACAGAGCATTGTGATGAAAAGTTCATGGAGCATTGTGGTGACAAATGTCACAGAGACTTGTGATGACGAGGGCATGGACCATTTTAATGAGAATGGTCATGAAGCATTCTGATGACTGGAGTCACAGAGAATTGTGATGACAGGGGTCATGGAGCATTGTGATGACAAGGGCATGGAGCATTGTGATGACAGGGGCATGGAACATTGGTCTGACAAATTTCATGGATTATTGTGATGACAGTGGGAAAGGCACATTGTGATGACAAGGGCACGGAGCATTGTGATGCCAAGTGTCATGGAGTATTGTGATGACAAAAGTAATGGAGCATTGTGATGACAAGGGCTTGGAGCATTGTGATGACAAAGGTCATGGAACACTGTGCTGACAAGGGCATGGAGCATTGTGATGACAAGGTTCATGGAGCATTGTGCTTAGAAAGGCATGGAGCATTGTGATGACAAGTGTCATAAAGCATTTTGATGAAAAGATCCTGGAGCATTGTGGTGACAAATGTCACAGAGCCTTGTGATGACGAGGGCATGGACCATTGTGATGACCAAGGTCATGAAGCATTTTGATGACTGGAGTCATGGATCACTGTGATGACAATGGCAAGGAGCATTGTGATGACAGGGGCATGGAACATTGGTCTGACATGTTTCATGGATTATTGTGATGGCAATGGGCATGGCTCCTTGTGATGACAAGGGCATTGAGCATTGTGATGACAACGTCATGCAGAATTGTGAAGACAGGTGTCAGGGAGCATTGTGATGACATATGCCATGGACAATTGTGATGACAATGGCATGGAGCATTGTGATGCCAAGTGTCATGGAGGATTGTGATGACAAACTTAATGGAGCATTGTGATGACAAGGGCTTGGAGCATTGTGATGACAAGGGTCATTGAGAATTTTGATGACAAGTTCGTGAAGCATTGTGATGACATGCGCATGAAGCCTGCTATGACAGGGGTCATGGAGCATTGCGATGACAAGTGCATGGAGAATTTCGATGAAAAGAGCATGTAAAATTGTGATGAGATGTGTCAAAGAGCATTGTGATGACAAGGACGTGGAGAATACTGATGACCAGGGCATGGAGCATTGTGATGGCAAGACCGGGGAGCATTGTGATGAGTAGACCACGGATAATTGTGATGACGAGCGTCATGGAGCACTGTAGTGACAAGGGGCATGGAGCATTGTGATAACTGGTGTCATGGAGCATTGTGATGACAGGGGTCATGGAGCATTGTGATGACAAGGTTCATGGAGCATTCGGACGACAAGCTTGAGGAGTATGATGATGACAATTGCATGGAGCATTGTGATGAAAAGGCCATTGAGCATTGTGATGACAAGGGCAGGGAGCAATGTGATGAGAGCGTTCATGGAGCATTGTGATGACAATGGCATGGAGTATTGTGATGCCAAGGGTCATGGAGCTTTGTGATGACAAAGGTCATGGAGCATTTTGATGACAAGTGCGTAGTGCATTGTGATGAGAAGTGCAGGGAGCATTGTGATGACAGGGTCATGGAGCAATTTGATGAAAAGGGTCAGGGAACATTTTGATGACAGGGGTCATGGAACATTGTGATGTCAGTGGTCATGGAGCATTGTGATGATAAGGGCATGTAGCATTTTGATGACAGGGGTCATGGAACATTGTGATGACAGGGGTGAGGGAGTATTGTGATGACTAGTGATGGAACATTGTGATATCAGTGGTGAGAGAGCATTTAGATGAGAAGGGCATGGAGCATTGTGATAAAAAGGTTTATGGAGCATTGTGATGACAAGGTTGCGGAGCATTGTGATGACAAGTGCATGGCACATCGTGATGACATGTGTCTTGGAGCATTGTGCTGAGAAGCACATGGAGCATTGTGATGACAAGGGTCATGGAGCATTGTGCTGACAAAGGCATGGAGCATTGTGATGAGAAGTGTTACAGAGCATTGTGATGACGAGGGAATGGACCATTGTGATGACAAAGGTCATAAAGCATTGTGATGACTGGAGTCAAGGAACATTATGATGTGAGGGGTAATGAAGCATTGTGATTAAAGGGCATGGAGCATTGTGATGACAGCGGCATGGAGCATTGGTCTGACAAGTTTCATGGATTATTGCTATGACAGTGGGCATGGAGCATTGTGATGACAGAGGTCATGGATCGTTTTCATTTCAAGGACCATGGCGCATTGTGATGACAAGGGCATCAAGCAATGTGAACCCAAGTTTCATCGAGGATTTTGATGACAATGGGAATGGAGCATTGTGATGACAAGTTCATGAAGCATTTTGCTGACAAATTCATGGAACATTTTGATGACAAGGGTCATGGAGCACTGTGATGACAAGCGTCACTGAACATTGTGATTACAGGGGTCATGGAGCATTGTGATAACAAGGGAATGGATCATTGTGATGACAAGGGCATGGAACATTGTGATGACAGGGGCATGGAGCATTGTGATGACAAGTGTCATGGAGAAATGTGATGACAAATATAATGGAGCATTGTGATGACAAGGGCTTGGAGCCTTGTGATGACAAGGGTTATGGAGCATTGTGATGACAAGGGAATGGATCATTGTGATGACAAGGGTCATGGAGCATTTTGATGACAAGAGTCCAGGATCATTGTGTTGTCAGGGGTCATGGATCGTTGTGATGACAGTGGTCATGGAGCATAGTGATGACAGGGTTCATGGGGCATTGTGAAGTGAAGGTCATGGAGCATTGGGCTGTAAATATTCATGGAGTATTGTGATGACAGGGGTCATGGAGCATTTTGATGACAAGGGAATGGAGCATTGTGATGAAAAGGGCATGGAGCATGGTGATGAGAAGGCCATGGAGAATTTTGAAGACATGCTTCAAGAAGCTTTGTGATGACAAGGGCATGGAGCATTGTGATTACAGGAGTCTTGGAGTATTGTGAAGAAAAGTGCATGGATCATTGTGATGAAAAATGCATGGAGCCTTGTCATGACAGGTTTCAAGGAGCATATTCACGACCATTGTCAGGGAGCATTGTGATGACAAGTTTATTGAGAATTGTGATGAAAAAGGTCATGGAGTATTGTGAATAGAAGACCATGGATAATTGTGATGATGAGCGTCATGGAGCGTTGTGATGACAAGTGTTATGGAACATTGTGATCACAAGGGTTTGGAGCATTGTGATGGCAGAGGTCATGGAGCATTTTGATTTCATTGTGATGACAATAGCATGAAGCATTATGATGATGGGCATGGTGCATTGTGATGACAGGGTTCATGGAGCATTGAGATGAAAAGTGGCATGGAGCATTGTGATTACAGGGGTCTTGGAGCATTGCGATGACCAGGACATGGAGCATTGTGATGAGAAGGCGAAGGCTCATTCTGATGACATGCGTCATGGAGCTTTGTGATGACAAGGGCATGGAGCATTTTGATTACAGGTGTCTTGGAGCATTGTGATGACAAGGGTCATGAAGCCTTGTGATGAGAAGACCGTGGAACATTGTAATGGCAGTTTTCATGGAGCATTGTTATAACAGTGGTAATGGAACATTTTCATGACAAGGGCATGGACCATTGGTCTGAAAATTTTCATGGATTATTGTGATGAGAGGGGGCATGGAGCATTGTGAAGACAAGGGCACGGAACACTGTGATACATGGGTCATGGAGGACTGTAATGACAAGCCTTGGAGCTTTGTGTTAAGAAGAGCATCGAGCATTGTGATGAAAAGCATCATGGAGCCTGTGATGACAAGGACATGTAACAATGTGTTGAGAGGGTTCATGGAGCATTTTGATGACAATGGCATGGAGCATTGTGATGCCAAGGGTCACGGAGCTTTGTGATGACAAAGGTCATGGAGGGTTTTGATGACAAGGGCGTGGTGCACTGTGATGAGAAGGGCAGTGAGCATTGTGATGAAAGGGTCATGGAGCAATTTGATGAAAAGTGTCATGGGACATTTTGATGACAGGGGTTATGGAAAATTGTGATGTCAGGGGTCAGGGAGCATTGTGATGAAAAGTGTCATTGAGCATTGTGATGACAGGTGTCATGGAACATTGTGATGGCAGGGGTGAGGGAGTATTGTGATGACTAGTGATGGAACATTATGATATCAGTGATGGGAGAGCCTTTTGATGGGAAGTTCATGGATCATTGTGACGACAAGGTTTATGGAGCACTGTGATGACAAGGTTGTGGAGCATTGTGATGACAAGCGCATGTCGCATTGTGATGACACATGTCATGGGGCATTGTGCGGACAAGCACATGGAGCATTGTGATGACAAGGTTCATGGAGCATTGTGCTTAGAAAGGCATGGAGCATTGTGATGACAAGTGTCATAAAGCATTTTGATGAAAAGATCCTGGAGCATTGTGGTGACAAATGTCACAGAGCCTTGTGATGACGAGGGCATGGACCATTGTGATGACCAAGGTCATGAAGCATTTTGATGACTGGAGTCATGGATCACTGTGATGACAATGGCAAGGAGCATTGTGATGACAGGGGCATGGAACATTGGTCTGACATGTTTCATGGATTATTGTGATGGCAATGGGCATGGCTCCTTGTGATGACAAGGGCATTGAGCATTGTGATGACAACGTCATGCAGAATTGTGAAGACAGGTGTCAGGGAGCATTGTGATGACATATGCCATGGACAATTGTGATGACAATGGCATGGAGCATTGTGATGCCAAGTGTCATGGAGGATTGTGATGACAAACTTAATGGAGCATTGTGATGACAAGGGCTTGGAGCATTGTGATGACAAGGGTCATTGAGAATTTTGATGACAAGTTCGTGAAGCATTGTGATGACATGCGCATGAAGCCTGCTATGACAGGGGTCATGGAGCATTGCGATGACAAGTGCATGGAGAATTTCGATGAAAAGAGCATGTAAAATTGTGATGAGATGTGTCAAAGAGCATTGTGATGACAAGGACGTGGAGAATACTGATGACCAGGGCATGGAGCATTGTGATGGCAAGACCGGGGAGCATTGTGATGAGTAGACCACGGATAATTGTGATGACGAGCGTCATGGAGCACTGTAGTGACAAGGGGCATGGAGCATTGTGATAACTGGTGTCATGGAGCATTGTGATGACAGGGGTCATGGAGCATTGTGATGACAAGGTTCATGGAGCATTCGGACGACAAGCTTGAGGAGTATGATGATGACAATTGCATGGAGCATTGTGATGAAAAGGCCATTGAGCATTGTGATGACAAGGGCAGGGAGCAATGTGATGAGAGCGTTCATGGAGCATTGTGATGACAATGGCATGGAGTATTGTGATGCCAAGGGTCATGGAGCTTTGTGATGACAAAGGTCATGGAGCATTTTGATGACAAGTGCGTAGTGCATTGTGATGAGAAGTGCAGGGAGCATTGTGATGACAGGGTCATGGAGCAATTTGATGAAAAGGGTCAGGGAATATTTTGATGACAGGGGTCATGGAACATTGTGATGTCAGTGGTCATGGAGCATTGTGATGATAAGGGCATGTAGCATTTTGATGACAGGGGTCATGGAACATTGTGATGACAGGGGTGAGGGAGTATTGTGATGACTAGTGATGGAACATTGTGATATCAGTGGTGAGAGAGCATTTAGATGAGAAGGGCATGGAGCATTGTGATAAAAAGGTTTATGGAGCATTGTGATGACAAGGTTGTGGAGCATTGTGATGACAAGTGCATGGCACATCGTGATGACATGTGTCTTGGAGCATTGTGCTGAGAAGCACATGGAGCATTGTGATGACAAGGGTCATGGAGCATTGTGCTGACAAAGGCATGGAGCATTGTGATGAGAAGTGTTACAGAGCATTGTGATGACGAGGGAATGGACCATTGTGATGACAAAGGTCATAAAGCATTGTGATGACTGGAGTCAAGGAACATTATGATGTGAGGGGTAATGAAGCATTGTGATTAAAGGGCATGGAGCATTGTGATGACAGCGGCATGGAGCATTGGTCTGACAAGTTTCATGGATTATTGCTATGACAGTGGGCATGGAGCATTGTGATGACAGAGGTCATGGATCGTTTTCATTTCAAGGACCATGGCGCATTGTGATGACAAGGGCATCAAGCAATGTGAACCCAAGTTTCATCGAGGATTTTGATGACAATGGGAATGGAGCATTGTGATGACAAGTTCATGAAGCATTTTGCTGACAAATTCATGGAACATTTTGATGACAAGGGTCATGGAGCACTGTGATGACAAGCGTCACTGAACATTGTGATTACAGGGGTCATGGAGCATTGTGATAACAAGGGAATGGATCATTGTGATGACAAGGGCATGGAACATTGTGATGACAGGGGCATGGAGCATTGTGATGACAAGTGTCATGGAGAAATGTGATGACAAATATAATGGAGCATTGTGATGACAAGGGCTTGGAGCCTTGTGATGACAAGGGTTATGGAGCATTGTGATGACAAGGGAATGGATCATTGTGATGACAAGGGTCATGGAGCATTTTGATGACAAGAGTCCAGGATCATTGTGTTGTCAGGGGTCATGGATCGTTGTGATGACAGTGGTCATGGAGCATAGTGATGACAGGGTTCATGGGGCATTGTGAAGTGAAGGTCATGGAGCATTGGGCTGTAAATATTCATGGAGTATTGTGATGACAGGGGTCATGGAGCATTTTGATGACAAGGGAATGGAGCATTGTGATGAAAAGGGCATGGAGCATGGTGATGAGAAGGCCATGGAGAATTTTGAAGACATGCTTCAAGAAGCTTTGTGATGACAAGGGCATGGAACATTGTGATTACAGGAGTCTTGGAGTATTGTGAAGAAAAGTGCATGGATCATTGTGATGAAAAATGCATGGAGCCTTGTCATGACAGGTTTCAAGGAGCATATTCACGACCATTGTCAGGGAGCATTGTGATGACAAGTTTATTGAGAATTGTGATGAAAAAGGTCATGGAGTATTGTGAATAGAAGACCATGGATAATTGTGATGATGAGCGTCATGGAGCGTTGTGATGACAAGTGTTATGGAACATTGTGATCACAAGGGTTTGGAGCATTGTGATGGCAGAGGTCATGGAGCATTTTGATTTCATTGTGATGACAATAGCATGAAGCATTATGATGATGGGCATGGTGCATTGTGATGACAGGGTTCATGGAGCATTGAGATGAAAAGTGGCATGGAGCATTGTGATTACAGGGGTCTTGGAGCATTGCGATGACCAGGACATGGAGCATTGTGATGAGAAGGCGAAGGCTCATTCTGATGACATGCGTCATGGAGCTTTGTGATGACAAGGGCATGGAGCATTTTGATTACAGGTGTCTTGGAGCATTGTGATGACAAGGGTCATGAAGCCTTGTGATGAGAAGACCGTGGAACATTGTAATGGCAGTTTTCATGGAGCATTGTTATAACAGTGGTAATGGAACATTTTCATGACAAGGGCATGGACCATTGGTCTGAAAATTTTCATGGATTATTGTGATGAGAGGGGGCATGGAGCATTGTGAAGACAAGGGCACGGAACACTGTGATACATGGGTCATGGAGGACTGTAATGACAAGCCTTGGAGCTTTGTGTTAAGAAGAGCATCGAGCATTGTGATGAAAAGCATCATGGAGCCTGTGATGACAAGGACATGTAACAATGTGTTGAGAGGGTTCATGGAGCATTTTGATGACAATGGCATGGAGCATTGTGATGCCAAGGGTCACGGAGCTTTGTGATGACAAAGGTCATGGAGGGTTTTGATGACAAGGGCGTGGTGCACTGTGATGAGAAGGGCAGTGAGCATTGTGATGAAAGGGTCATGGAGCAATTTGATGAAAAGTGTCATGGGACATTTTGATGACAGGGGTTATGGAAAATTGTGATGTCAGGGGTCAGGGAGCATTGTGATGAAAAGTGTCATTGAGCATTGTGATGACAGGTGTCATGGAACATTGTGATGGCAGGGGTGAGGGAGTATTGTGATGACTAGTGATGGAACATTATGATATCAGTGATGGGAGAGCCTTTTGATGGGAAGTTCATGGATCATTGTGACGACAAGGTTTATGGAGCACTGTGATGACAAGGTTGTGGAGCATTGTGATGACAAGCGCATGTCGCATTGTGATGACACATGTCATGGGGCATTGTGCGGACAAGCACATGGAGCATTGTGATGACAAGGTTCATGGAGCATTGTGCTTAGAAAGGCATGGAGCATTGTGATGACAAGTGTCATAAAGCATTTTGATGAAAAGATCCTGGAGCATTGTGGTGACAAATGTCACAGAGCCTTGTGATGACGAGGGCATGGACCATTGTGATGACCAAGGTCATGAAGCATTTTGATGACTGGAGTCATGGATCACTGTGATGACAATGGCAAGGAGCATTGTGATGACAGGGGCATGGAACATTGGTCTGACATGTTTCATGGATTATTGTGATGGCAATGGGCATGGCTCCTTGTGATGACAAGGGCATTGAGCATTGTGATGACAACGTCATGCAGAATTGTGAAGACAGGTGTCAGGGAGCATTGTGATGACATATGCCATGGACAATTGTGATGACAATGGCATGGAGCATTGTGATGCCAAGTGTCATGGAGGATTGTGATGACAAACTTAATGGAGCATTGTGATGACAAGGGCTTGGAGCATTGTGATGACAAGGGTCATTGAGAATTTTGATGACAAGTTCGTGAAGCATTGTGATGACATGCGCATGAAGCCTGCTATGACAGGGGTCATGGAGCATTGCGATGACAAGTGCATGGAGAATTTCGATGAAAAGAGCATGTAAAATTGTGATGAGATGTGTCAAAGAGCATTGTGATGACAAGGACGTGGAGAATACTGATGACCAGGGCATGGAGCATTGTGATGGCAAGACCGGGGAGCATTGTGATGAGTAGACCACGGATAATTGTGATGACGAGCGTCATGGAGCACTGTAGTGACAAGGGGCATGGAGCATTGTGATAACTGGTGTCATGGAGCATTGTGATGACAGGGGTCATGGAGCATTGTGATGACAAGGTTCATGGAGCATTCGGACGACAAGCTTGAGGAGTATGATGATGACAATTGCATGGAGCATTGTGATGAAAAGGCCATTGAGCATTGTGATGACAAGGGCAGGGAGCAATGTGATGAGAGCGTTCATGGAGCATTGTGATGACAATGGCATGGAGTATTGTGATGCCAAGGGTCATGGAGCTTTGTGATGACAAAGGTCATGGAGCATTTTGATGACAAGTGCGTAGTGCATTGTGATGAGAAGTGCAGGGAGCATTGTGATGACAGGGTCATGGAGCAATTTGATGAAAAGGGTCAGGGAATATTTTGATGACAGGGGTCATGGAACATTGTGATGTCAGTGGTCATGGAGCATTGTGATGATAAGGGCATGTAGCATTTTGATGACAGGGGTCATGGAACATTGTGATGACAGGGGTGAGGGAGTATTGTGATGACTAGTGATGGAACATTGTGATATCAGTGGTGAGAGAGCATTTAGATGAGAAGGGCATGGAGCATTGTGATAAAAAGGTTTATGGAGCATTGTGATGACAAGGTTGTGGAGCATTGTGATGACAAGTGCATGGCACATCGTGATGACATGTGTCTTGGAGCATTGTGCTGAGAAGCACATGGAGCATTGTGATGACAAGGGTCATGGAGCATTGTGCTGACAAAGGCATGGAGCATTGTGATGAGAAGTGTTACAGAGCATTGTGATGACGAGGGAATGGACCATTGTGATGACAAAGGTCATAAAGCATTGTGATGACTGGAGTCAAGGAACATTATGATGTGAGGGGTAATGAAGCATTGTGATTAAAGGGCATGGAGCATTGTGATGACAGCGGCATGGAGCATTGGTCTGACAAGTTTCATGGATTATTGCTATGACAGTGGGCATGGAGCATTGTGATGACAGAGGTCATGGATCGTTTTCATTTCAAGGACCATGGCGCATTGTGATGACAAGGGCATCAAGCAATGTGAACCCAAGTTTCATCGAGGATTTTGATGACAATGGGAATGGAGCATTGTGATGACAAGTTCATGAAGCATTTTGCTGACAAATTCATGGAACATTTTGATGACAAGGGTCATGGAGCACTGTGATGACAAGCGTCACTGAACATTGTGATTACAGGGGTCATGGAGCATTGTGATAACAAGGGAATGGATCATTGTGATGACAAGGGCATGGAACATTGTGATGACAGGGGCATGGAGCATTGTGATGACAAGTGTCATGGAGAAATGTGATGACAAATATAATGGAGCATTGTGATGACAAGGGCTTGGAGCCTTGTGATGACAAGGGTTATGGAGCATTGTGATGACAAGGGAATGGATCATTGTGATGACAAGGGTCATGGAGCATTTTGATGACAAGAGTCCAGGATCATTGTGTTGTCAGGGGTCATGGATCGTTGTGATGACAGTGGTCATGGAGCATAGTGATGACAGGGTTCATGGGGCATTGTGAAGTGAAGGTCATGGAGCATTGGGCTGTAAATATTCATGGAGTATTGTGATGACAGGGGTCATGGAGCATTTTGATGACAAGGGAATGGAGCATTGTGATGAAAAGGGCATGGAGCATGGTGATGAGAAGGCCATGGAGAATTTTGAAGACATGCTTCAAGAAGCTTTGTGATGACAAGGGCATGGAGCATTGTGATTACAGGAGTCTTGGAGTATTGTGAAGAAAAGTGCATGGATCATTGTGATGAAAAATGCATGGAGCCTTGTCATGACAGGTTTCAAGGAGCATATTCACGACCATTGTCAGGGAGCATTGTGATGACAAGTTTATTGAGAATTGTGATGAAAAAGGTCATGGAGTATTGTGAATAGAAGACCATGGATAATTGTGATGACCAGCGTCGTGAGGCATTGTGATGACAAGTGTTATGGAACATTGTGATCAGAAGGGTTTGGTGTATTGTGATGACAGAGGTCATGGAGCATTTTGATTTCATTGTGATGACAATAGCATGAAGCATTATGATGATGGGCATGGTGCATTGTGATGACAGGGTTCATGGAGCATTGAGATGAAAAGGGGCATGGAGCATTGTGATTACTGGGGTCTTGGAGCATTGCGATGACCAGGTCATGGAGCATTGTGATGGGAAGGTGAAGGCGCATTCTGATGACATACGTCATGGAGCTTTGTGTGGACAAGGGCATGGAGCATTGTGATTACAGGTGTCTTGGAGCATTGTGATGACAAGGGTCATGGAGCCTTGTGATGAGAAGGCCGTGGAACATTGTAATGGCAGTTTTCATGGAGCATTGCTATAACAGTGGTAATGGAGCATTTTCATGACAAGGGCATGGAGCATTGGTCTGAAAATTTTCATGGATTATTGTGATGAGAGGGGGCATGGAGCATTGTGATGACAAGGGCACAGAACACTGTGATACATGGGTCTTGGAGGATTGTAATGACAAGCCTTGGAGCTTTGTTTTAAGAAGAGCATCGATCATTGTGATGAAAAACATCATGGAGCCTGTGATGACAAATACATGTAACAATGTGTTGAGAGGGTTCATGGAGCATTTTGATGACAATGGCATGGAGCATTGTGATGCCAAGGGTCACGGAGCTTTGTGATGACAAAGGTCATGGAGGGTTTTGATGACAATGGCGTGGTGCACTGTGATGAGAAGGGCAGTGAGCATTGTGATGAAAGGGTCATGGAGCAATTTGATGAAAAATGTCATGGGACATTTTGATGACAGGGGTTATGGAACATTGTGATGTCAGGGGTCATGGAGGATTATGATGAAAAGGGTCATGGAGAATTTTGATGACAGGGGTGAGGGAGTAATGTGATGACAAGTGATGGAACATTATGATATCAGTGATGGGAGAACCTTTTGATGGGAAGTGCATGGAGCATTGTGACGACAAGGTTTATGGAGCACTGTGATGACAAGGTTGTGGAGCATTGTGATGACAAGCGCATGTCACATTGTGATGACACAGGTCATGGGGCATTGTGCGGACAAGCACATGGAGCATTGTGATGACAAGGGTCATGGAGCATTGTGCTGACAAAGGCATGGAGCATAGTGATGACATGAGTAAGAGAACATTGTCATGAAAATTTCATGGAGCATTGTGGTGACAAATGTCACAGAGCCTTTTGATGACGAGGGCATGCACCATTGTGATGACAGGGGTCATGGAGCATTTTGATGACTGTGGTCATGGAGCATTGTGATGACATGGGTCATGGAGCATTGTAATGAGACAGTCAATGAGCATTGGGCTGAAAATGTACATAGAGTATTGTGATGACAGGGGTCATGGAGCATTGTGATGACAAGGGAATGGAGCACTGTGATGAAAAGTTCCTGGAGCATTGTGATGAGAGGACCATGGAGCCTTGTGATGACAAGTGTCATGGAGCATTCTGATGAAAAGGTGCATGGAGCATTGTGATTACAGGGGTTTTGTAGCATTGTGATGACAAGGGCATGGAGCATTGTGCTGAGAAGGGCATCGAGCGTTGTGATGACAAGCCTCATGGAGATTTGTGATGACAAGTGCATGGAGCAATGTGATGAGAGGGTTCATGGAGCATTGTGATGACAATGGAATGGAGCATTGTGATGCCAAGTGTCATGGAGATTTGTGATGACAAAAGTCATGGAGCATTATGAAAAGAAGTGCGTGGTGCATTGTGATGAGAAGTGCAGGGAGCATTGTGATGACATGGGTTATGGAGCATTGTGCTTACACGCACATCGAGCATTGTCCTGACAAGGGTCATGGAGCATTTTGCTGACAATGGCATGGAGCTTTGTGATGACAAGGGTCATGGAGCCTTGGACAACAAGGCCGTGGATCATTGTTATGACAGGGGTCATGGAGCATTGTGATGAAAAAGGCATGGAGCATTGTGATGACAGGGGCATGGAACGTTGGTCTGACAAGTTTCATGGATTATTGTGATGACAGTGGGCATGACGCATTGTGATGACAAAGGGCATGTAGCATTGTGATGACAAGGTCAGGGAGTATTGTGAAGACAGTTGTCAGGGAGCATTTTGATGAAATATGTCATGGTCCATTGCGATGACAATTTCATGGAGCATTGTGATGCCAAGTGTCATGGAGGATTCTGATGACAAATGTAATGCAGCATTTTGATGACAAGGGCTTAGAGCTTCGTGATGACAAGGGTCATGGAGCATTGTGATGACAAGGGCATGGAGCATTGTGATGAGAGGGGCACGGCACATTTTGATGACAAGGGCATGGAGCATTGTGGTGACAAAGGTCACAGAGCCTTGTGTGACGCGGGCATGGATCATTGTGATGACAAATGTCATAAAGCATTGTGATGACTGGAGTCACAGAGCATTGTGATGACAGGGGTCATGGAGCATTGTGATGACAAGGGCATGGAGCATTGTGATGACAAGGTCATGGAGTATTGTGAAGATAGGTTTCTGGGAGCATAGTGATGACATATGTCATGGTCCATTGTGATGACAATGGCATGGAGCATTGTGATGCCAAGAGTCATGGAGGATAGTGATGACAAAGGTAATGGAGCATTTTGATGACAAGGGATTGGAGCATCGTGATGACAAGGGTCATGGAGCATTGTGATGATAAGGGCATGGAGCATTGTGATGACAACGGCACGGAACACTGTGATACATAGATCATGCAGGATTTTTATGACAAGGAAATGGAGCATTGTGATGAGAAGTGCATCGAGCATTGTGATGACAAGCGACATGGAGGTTTGTGATGACAACGGCATGGAGCAATGTGATGAGAGGCTTCATGGAGCATTGTGATGACAATGGCATGGAGCATTGTGATGCCAAGTGTCATGGAGTTTTGTGATGACAAAGGTCATGGAGCATTTTGATGACAAGGTCGTGGTGCGTTGTGATGAGAAGGGCAGGGAACATTGTGCTGACAGGGTCATGGAGCAATTTGGTGAGAAAGTCATGGAATATTTTGATGAGAGTGGTTATGGAGAATTGTGATGTCAGGGGTCATGGAGCATTGTGATGAAAATGGTAATGGAGCATTTTGATGACAGGGATTATGGAGCATTGTGATGTCATTGGTCATAGAGCATTTTGATGATAAGTGCATGTAGCATAGTGAGGATAGGGGCATGGAACATTGTGATGACAGGGTTGAGGGAGTATTGTGAAGACTAGTGATGGAACATTGTGATATCAGTGGTGAGAGAGCATTTTGATGAGAAGTGCATGGAGCATTGTGATGACAAGGATGTGGAGCATTGTGATGACAAGCGCATGGTGCATTGTGATGACATGTTTCAAGGAGCATTGTGCTGAAAAGAACACGGAGCATTGTGATGACAAGTGTCATGGATCATTGTGCTGACAAAGGCATGGTGCATTGTGATGACAAGGGTCACAGGGCATTGTGATGAAAAGGACATTGATCATTGTGATTCAAAATTCATGGAGCCTTGTCATGACAGGGTTCAAGGAGCATACTGATGACAAGTGTCAGCGAGCATTGTGATGACAAGTGTATTGAGCATTGTGATGACAAAGTTCATGGAGTATTGTGAATAGAAAGCCATGGATAATTGTGATGATGAGCATCATGGGGCGTTGTTATGACAAGTGTTATGGAACATTGTGATCACAAGGATTTGGAGCATTGTGATGACAGAGGTCATGGAGCATTTTGATTTCATTTTGATGACAATAGCATGAAGCATTATGATGATGCGCATGGTGCATTGTGATGACACGGTTCATGGAGCATTGAGATGAAAAGGGGCATGGAGCATTGTGATTACAGCTGTTTTGGACCATTGTGATGACAAGGGCATGGAGCATCGTGAATGAGAAGGCCATGGAGCATTCTGATGACATGCGTCATGGAGCTTTGTGATGACAAGTGTATGCAGAATTGTGATTACAGTGTTTGGAGCATTGTGATGACAAGTGTCATGGAGTCTTGTGATGACAAGGCCATGGAAACTTGTGAAGGCAGGTGTCATGGTGCATTGTTATGACAGGGGTAATGGAGCATTGTGATGAAAAGGGCAAGGAGCATTGTTCTGAAATGTTTCATCGATTATTGTGCTGAGAGTGGGCATGGAGCATTGTGATGACAAGGGCACATAACTCTTTGATACATGGGTCATGGAAGATTGTAATGACAAGGATATGGAGCATTTTGACGGGAAGGGCATCGAGCATTGTGATGACAAGTGACATGGAGGTTTGTGATGACAAGGGCATGGAGCAATGTGATGAGAGGCTTCATGGAGCATTGTGATGACAATGGCATGGAGCATTGTGATGCCAAGTGTCATGGAGTTTTGTGATGACAAAGGTCATGGAGCATTTTGATGACAAGGTCGTGGTGCGTTGTGATGAGAAGGGCAGGGAACATTGTGCTGACAGGGTCATGGAGCAATTTGGTGAAAAAGTCATGGAATATTTTCATGAGAGTGATTATGGAGAATTGTGATGTCAGGGGTCATGGAGCATTGTTATGAAAATGGTAATGGAGCATTTTGATGACAGGGATTATGGAGCATTGTGATGTCATTGGTCATGGAGCATTTTGATGATAAGTGCATGTAGCATTGTGATGATAGGGGTCATGGAACATTGTGATGACAGGGTTGAGGGAGTATTGTGAAGACTAGTGATGGAACATTGTGATATCAGTGGTGAGAGAGCATTTTGATGAGAAGTGCATGGAGCATTGTGATGACAAGGATGTGGAGCATTGTGATGACAAGCGCATGGTGCATTGTGATGACATGTTTCAAGGAGCATTGTGCTGAAAAGAACACGGAGCATTGTGATGACAAGTGTCATGGATCATTGTGCTGACAAAGGCATGGTGCATTGTGATGACAAGGGTCACAGGGCATTGTGATGAAAAGGACATTGATCGTTGTGATTCAAAATTCATGGAGCCTTGTCATGACAGGGTTCAAGGAGCATACTGATGACAAGTGTCAGCGAGCATTGTGATGACAAGTGTATTGAGCATTGTGATGACAAAGTTCATGGAGTATTGTGAATAGAAAGCCATGGATAATTGTGATGATGAGCATCATGGGGCGTTGTTATGACAAGTGTTATGGAACATTGTGATCACAAGGATTTGGAGCATTGTGATGACAGAGGTCATGGAGCATTTTGATGACAAGCACGTGGTGAACTGTGTTGAGAAGGGCAGGGATCATTGTGATGAAAGGGTCATGGAGCAATTTGATGAAAATTGTCATGGGACATTTTGATGAAAGGGGTTATGGAACATTGTGATGTCAGGGGTCATGGAGGATTATGATGAAAAGGGTCATGGAGAATTTTGATGACAGGGGTCCTGGAACATTGTGATGACAGGGGTGAGGGAGTATTGTGATGACTAGTGATGGAACATTATGATATCAGTGGTGGGAGAGCATTTTGATGTGAAGTGCATGGAGCATTGTGATGACAAGGTCATGGAGTATTGTGAAGATAGGTGTCTGGGAGCATAGTGATGGCATATGTCATGGTCCATTGTGATGACAATGGCATGGAGCATTGTGATGCCAAGAGTCATGGAGGATAGTGATGACAAAGGTAATGGAGCATTTTAATGACAAGGGTTTGGAGCATCGTGATGACAAGGGTCATGGAGCATTGTGATGACAAGGGCATGGAGCATTGTGATGACAACGGCACGGAACACTGTGATACATAGATCATGCAGGATTGTAATGACAAGGAAATGGAGCATTGTGATGAGAAGTGCATCGAGGGTTGTAATGACAAGCCTCATAGAGATTTGTGATGACAAGCGCATGGCGCATTGTGATGACATGGGTCATGGAGCACTGTGCTGACAAAGGCATGGTGCATTTTGATGACAAGGGTCACAGTGTATTGTGATGAAAAGTTCATGGAGCACTGTGGTGACAAAGGTCACAGAGCCTTGTGTGACAATGGCATGGACCATTGAGATGACAAAGGTCATGAAGCTTTGTGATGACTGGAGTCACGGAGCATTGTGTTGACAGGGGTCATGGAGCATTGTGATGACAGGGTTCATGGGGCATTGTGATTAGAAGGTCATGGAGCATTGGGCTGAAAATGTTCATGGAGTATTGTGATGACAGGGGTCATGGGGCATTTTGATGACATGGGAATGGAGCATTGTGATTAAAAGGGCATGGAGCATGGTGATGAGAAGGCCATGGAGCATTCTGAAGACATGAGTCATGAAGCTTTGTGATGACAATTGCATGGAGCATTGTGATTCCAGGGGTCTTGGAGCATTGTGAGGAAAAGGCATGGATCATTGTGTTGAAAAATGCATGGATCTTTGTCATGACAGGGTTCAAGGAGCATACTGATGACAAGTGTCAGGGAGCATTGTTGTGACAAGTGTATTGAGCATTGTGATGACAAAGATAATGGAGTACTGTGAATAGAAGCCCATGGATAACTGTGATGATGAGCGTCATTGGGCGTTGTGATGACAAGTGTTATGCAACATTGTGATCACAAGTGTTTGGAGCATTGTGATGACAGAGGTCATGGAGCATATTGATTTCATTTTGATGACAATAGCATGAAGCATTATGATGATGCGCATGGTGCATTGTGATGACACGGTTCATGGAGCATTGAGATGAAAAGGGGCATGGAGCATTGTGATTACAGGTGTTTCGGACCATTGTGATGACAAGGGCATGGAGCATCGTGAATGAGAAGGCCATGGAGCATTCTGATGACATGCGTCATGGAGCTTTGTGATGACAAGTGTATGCAGAATTGTGATTACAGTGTTTGGAGCATTGTGATGACAAGTGTCATGGAGTCTTGTGATGACAAGGCCATGGAAACTTGTGAAGGCAGGTGTCATGGTGCATTGTTATGACAGGGGTAATGGAGCATTGTGATGAAAAGGGCATGGAGCATTGTTCTGAAATGTTTCATCGATTATTGTGCTGAGAGTGAGCATGGAGCATTGTGATGACAAGGGCACAGAACTCTTTGATACATGGGTCATGGAGGATTGTAAAGACAAGGACATGGAGCATTGTGATGAGAAGTGCATCGAGCATTGTGATGACAAGCGACATGGAGGTTTGTGATGACAACGGCATGGAGCAATGTGATGAGAGGCTTCATGGAGCATTGTGATGACAATGGCATGGAGCATTGTGATGCCAAGTGTCATGGAGTTTTGTGATGACAAAGGTCATGGAGCATTTTGATGACAAGGTCGTGGTGCGTTGTGATGAGAAGGGCAGGGAACATTGTGCTGACAGGGTCATGGAGCAATTTGGTGAAAAAGTCATGGAATATTTTGATGAGAGTGGTTATGGAGAATTGTGATGTCAGGGGTCATGGAGCATTGTGATGAAAATGGTAATGGAGCATTTTGATGACAGGGATTATGGAGCATTGTGATGTCATTGGTCATAGAGCATTTTGATGATAAGTGCATGTAGCATAGTGAGGATAGGGGCATGGAACATTGTGATGACAGGGTTGAGGGAGTATTGTGAAGACTAGTGATGGAACATTGTGATATCAGTGGTGAGAGAGCATTTTGATGAGAAGTGCATGGAGCATTGTGATGACAAGGATGTGGAGCATTGAGATGACAAGCGCATGGTGCATTGTGATGACATGTTTCAAGGAGCATTGTGCTGAAAAGAACACGGAGCATTGTGATGACAAGTGTCATGGATCATTGTGCTGACAAAGGCATGGTGCATTGTGATGACAAGGGTCACAGGGCATTGTGATGAAAAGGACATTGATCATTGTGATGCAAAATTCATGGAGCCTTGTCATGACAGGGTTCAAGGAGCATACTGATGACAAGTGTCAGCGAGCATTGTGATGACAAGTGTATTGAGCATTGTGATGACAAAGTTCATGGAGTATTGTGAATAGAAAGCCATGGATAATTGTGATGATGAGCATCATGGGGCGTTGTTATGACAAGTGTTATGGAACATTGTGATCACAAGGATTTGGAGCATTGTGATGACAGAGGTCATGGAGCATTTTGATTTCATTTTGATGACAATAGCATGAAGCATTATGATGATGGGCATGGTGCATTGTGATGACACGGTTCATGGAGATTTGAGATGAAAAGGGGAATTGAGCATTGTGATTACAGTGGTCTAGGAGAATCGTGATGACAAGGGCATGGAGCATCGTGAATGAGAAGGTCATGGAGCATTCTGATGACATGCGTCATGGAGCTTTTTGATGACAAGGACATGGAGCATTGTAATGACAAGGGTTATGGAGCCTTGTGATGACAAGGCCGTGGAATATTGTAATGGCAGGTGTCATGGAGCATTGTTATAACAGGGGTAATGGAGCATTTTGATGACAAGGGCATGGAGCACTGGTCTGAAAAGCTTCATGGATTATTGTGATGAGAGGGGCATGGAGCATTGTGATGACAAGGGCACGGAACACTGTGATACATGGGTCATGGCGGATTGTAATGACAAGGGCATGGAGCATTGTGTTAAGAAGAGCATCTAGCATTGTGATGAAAAGCATCACGGAGCCTGTGATGACAAGGGCATGGAACAATGTGATGAGAGTGTTCATGGAGCATTTTGATGACAAGGGCATGGAGCATTGTGATGCCAAGGGTCATGTAGCTTTGTGATGACAAAGGTCATGGAGCATTTTGATGACAAGCACGTGGTGAACTGTGTTAAGAAGGGCAAGGATCATTGTGATGAAACTGTCATGGAGCAATTTGATGAAAATTGTCATGGGACATTTTGATGAAAGGGGTTATGGAACATTGTGATGTCAGGGGTCATGGAGGATTATGATGAAAAGGGTCATGGAGCATTTTGATGACAGGGGTCCTGGAACATTGTGATGACAGGGGTGAGGGAGTATTGTGATGACTAGTGATGGAACATTATGATATCAGTGGTGGGAGAGCATTTTGATGTGAAGTGCATGGATCATTGTGATGACAAGGTTTATGGAGCACTGTGATGACAAGGTTGTGGAGCATTGTGATGACAAGCACATGGCGCATTGTGATGACACAGGTCATGGGGCATTGTGCGGACAAGCGCATGGAGAATTGTGATGACAAGGGTCATGGAGCATTGTGCCGACAAAGGCATGGAGCATAGTGATGAGAGGACCATGGAGCCTTGTGATGACAATTCTCATGGAGCATTCTGATGAAAAGGGGCATCGAGCATTGTGATTACAGTGGTATTGGTTCCTTGTGATGACAAGGCCGTAGAACATTGTGATGGCAGGGGTCATGGAGCATGGTTACGACATGGGCAATGGAGCATTGTGATGACAAGGGCATCGAGCATTGGTCTGAAAAGTTTCATGGATTATTGTGATGAGAGTGGGCAAGGAGCATTGTGATGACAAGGGCACGGAACACTGTGATACATGGGTCATGTAGGATTGTAATGACAAGGGCATGGAGCAATGTGATGAGAGGCTTCATGGAGCAATGTGATGACAAGGGCATGGAGCATTGTGATGACAAGGGTCATGGAGCATTTTGATGACAAGATTCCCAGATCATTGTGTTGTCAGGGGTCATGGAGCGCTGTGATGACAGTGGTCATGGAGCATTGAGATGACAGGGTAAAGGAGCATTGTGATAAGAAGGTCATGGAGCATTGGGCTGAAAATATTCATGGAGTATTCTGATGACAGACGTAATGGGGTATTGTGATGACAAGGGAATGGAGTATTGTGATGACAAGGTCCTGGGTCATTGTGATGAGAAAACCATGGAGCCTTGTGATGACAAGTCTCATGGAGCATTCTGATGAAAAGGTACATGGAGCATTGTGATTACAGGGGTCATGGAGCATTGTGATGAAAATGGCATGGAGAATTGTGATGCCAAGGGTCATGGAACTTTGTGATGACAAAGTTCATGGAGCATTTTGATGACAAGTTCGTGGTGCATTGTGATGAGAAGGGCAGGGAGCATTTTGATGACATGGTCATGGAGCAATTTGATGAAAAGTATCATGGAATATTTTGATGACAGTGGTTATGGAACACTGTTATGTCAGGGGTCATCGAGCATTGTGATGAAAAGGGTCATGGAGGATTTTGATGACAGGGGTTATGGAACATTGTGATGTCAGGGTTCATGGAGCATTGTGATGATAAGGTCATGTAGCATTGTAATGACAGGGATCATGGAACATTGTGATGACGGGGGGAGAGAGGATTTTGATGAGAAGTGCATGGAGCATTGTGATGACAAGGTTTTTGGAGCATTGTAATGACAAGAATGTGGAGCATTGTGATGACAAGCGCATGGCGCATTGTGATGTCATGGGTTATGGAGCATTGTGCTCACAAGCGCATGGAGCATTGTGATGACAAGGCTCATGGAGAATTGTGCTGACAAAGGCATTGAGCATGGTGATGACAAAGATCACAGAGCATTGTGATGAAAAGTTCATGGAGCATTGTGGTGTGAAAGGTTACAAAGCCTTGTGTGACGAGGACATGGACCATTTTGATGACAAATGTCTTGAAGCCTTGTGAGGACAGGAGTCACAGAGCATTGAGATGACTGGTGTCTTGGAGGACTGTGATGACAAGGACATGGAGCATTATGATGAGAAAGCCATGGAGCATTCTGATGATATGCATCATGGAGCTTTGTGATTAAGGTCATGGAGCATTGTGATTACAGGGGTCTTGGAGCATTTTGATGAAAATGGTATGGATCATTGTGATGAAAAAGGCATGGAGCCTTGTCATGACAGGGTTCAATGAGCATACTGATGACAAGTGTCAGGGAGCATTGTGATGACATGTGTATTGAGCATTGTGATGACAAATGTCATGGAGCACTGTGATGAGAAGACCATGGATAATTGTGATGATGAGCGTCATTGTGCATTGTGATGACAATGGTTATGGAACATTGTGATCACAAGGGTTTGGAGCATTTTGATGACAGAGGTCATGGAGCATATTTATTTCATTGTGATGACAATAGCATGAAGCATTATGATGATGGACATGGTGCATTGTGATGACAGGGTCATGGAGCAATTTGATGAAAAGGGTCATGGAACATTTTGATGACAGTGGTTATGGAACATTGTGATTTCAGGGGTCTTGGAGCCTTGTGATGAAAAGGGTGATGGAGCATTCTGATGACAGAGGATATGGAACATTTTGATGTCACGGGTCATGGAGCATTGTGATGATAAGGCATGTAGCATTGTGATGACAGAAGTCATGGAAAATTGTGATGACAGTGGTGAGGGAGCATTGTGATGACTAGTGATGGAACATTGTGATATCAGTGGTGAGAAAGCATTTTGATGAGAAGTGCATGGAGCATTGTGATGACAAGGTTTATGGAGCATTGTGATGACAAGGTTTATGGAGCATTGTGATGACAAGGCTGTGGAGCATTGTGTTGACAATGGCATGGCGCATTTTGATGACATGGGTCATGGAGCATTGTGCTGTGAAGCGCATGGAACATTGTGATGACAAGGGTCATGGAGCATTCTGCTGACAAAGGCATGGAACATTGTGATGACAACGGTCACAGAGCATTGTCATGAAAAGTTCATGGAGCATTGTGACAATGGTCACAGAGCCTTGTGATGAGGAGTTCAAGGACCATTGTGATGACAAAGGTCATGAAGGATTGTGATGACTGGAGTAACGGAACACTGTGATGACAAGGGTATGGAACATTCTGATGACAGGGGCATGGTGCATTGGTCTGACAAGTTTCATGGTTTATTGTGATGACAGTGGGCAAGGCACATTCTGATGAGAAGAGCATGGAGCATTGTGATGAGAAGGTCATGGAATACTGTGAAGAGAGCGGTCTGGGAGCATTGTGATGACATATGTCATGGTCCATTGTGATGACAATGGCATGGAGCATTGTGATGCCAACTGTCATGGAGGAATGTGATGACAAAGTTAATGGAGCATTGTGATGACAGGGGTTTGGAACATTGTGATGACAAGGGTCATGGAGCATTTTGATGACAAGGGCATGGAGGATTGTGATGACAAGGGCCATTGAGAATTTTGATGACAAGTTCGTGAATCATTCTGAGGAAAAGCATATGGAGCTTACTATGACGGGGTCAAGGAGCATTTCGATGACAAGTGCATGGAGAATTGTGATGACAAGAGCATGTAACACTGTGATGAGAAGTGTCATGGAGCATTGTGATGGCAAGACCGTGGAGCATTGTGAGGAGAAGACCATGGATAATTTTGATGATGAGCGTCATGGAGCACTGTAATGACAAGGGGCATTGAGCATTGTGATGACAGGTGTTATGGAGCATTGTGATGACAGGGATCATGGAGCATTGTGATGACAAGGGTCATGGAGCATTCTGATGACAAGCTTGTGGAGTACTGTGATGACAATGGCATGGAGCATTGTGAGGAAAAGGGTATGGAGCATTGTGATGAAAAAGGCATGGGTTCTTGTCATGAAAGAGTTCAAGGAGCATTCTGACGAAAAGTGTCAGGGAGCATTGTGATGACAAGTGTATAGAGCATTGTGATGACAAAGATCATGGAGCATTGCGATGAGAAGTCCATGGATAATTGTGATGGCCAGCGTCATGGGGCATTGTGATGACAAGTGTTATGGAACATTGTGTTCAGAAGGGTTTGGTGCATTGTGATGACAGAGGTCATTGAGCATTTTGATTTCATTGTGATGACAATTGCATGAAATATTATGGTGATGGGCACGGTGCATTGTGATGACAGGGTTCATGGAGCATTGAGATGAAAAGGGGCATGGAGCATTGTGATTACAGGGCTGTTGGAGCATTGTGAAGACAAGGGCGTGGTGTATTGTGATGACAGGCATCATGGAGCGTTGTGATGACAATTGTTATGGAACACTGTGATCACAAGTGTTTGGAGCACTGTGATGACACAGGTCATGGATCATTTTGATTTCAAGTATCATGGAACATTGTGATGACAAGGGCATGAAACAATGTGATCCCAAGGTTCACGGAGGATTGTGATGACACTGGTAATGGAGAATTGTGATGACAAGTGCATGGAGCATTGTGATGACAAAGTCATGTAGCATTTTGCTGACAAAGGCATGGAGAATTGTGCTGACAAGTGTCATGGATCTCTGAGATGACAAGCCTCAAGGAGCATTGTGATTACAGGGGTCATGGAGCACTGGGATGACAAACACAGGGAACATTCTGAAGACAAGTGGCATGGATCATTTTGATGACTGTGGTCATGTAGCATTGTGATGACATGGGTCATGGAGCTTTTTGATGAAAAGGTCATGGAGCATTGGGCTGAAAATGTTCATGGAGTACTGTGATGTCAGGGGTCATGGAGCATTTTGATGAGAAGGGAATGGAGCAATGCGATGAGAAGTTCCTGGAACATTGTCATGAGAGGGCCATGGAGCCTTGTGATGACAAGTGTCATGGAGCATACTGATAAAAAGGTTCATGGAGCATTGTGATTACAGGGGTTTTGTAGCATTGTGAAGACCAGGGCATGGAGCATTGTGATGAGAAGGCCATGGAACATTCTGATGACATGCGTCATGGAGCTTTGTGATGACAGGGACATGAAGCATTGTGATTAGAGGGGTCTTGGAGGATTGTGATGAAAAGGGAATGGATCATTGTGATGAAAAATGCATGGAGCCTTGTCATGACAGTGTTCAAGGAGCATACTGATGATAAGTGTCCGGGAGCATTGTGATGATAAGTTATTGAGCACTGTGATGACAAAGATCATGGAGCATTGTGATGAGAAGACCAGGGATAATTGTGATTACCAGCGTCAAGGGGCATTGTGATGACAAGGGCATGGAGCATTTTCATGAGAAGGCCATGGAGCATTCTGATGACATGCGTCATGAATCATTGTGATGACAAGGGCTTGGAGCATTGTGATTACAGAGATCTTGGAGCACTGTGATGACAAGGGTCATGGGGCTTTGGATGACAAGGCCGTAGAACATTGTGATGGCAGGGTTCATGGAGCATTGTTATGACAGGGGTAATGGAGCATTGTGATGACAAGGGCATGGAACATTGGTCTGAAAATTTCATGGATTATTGTGATGAGATTCGGCATGGAGCATTGTGATGACTAGGGCACGGAACACTTGATATATGTGTCATGGGGGATTGTAATGAGAAGGGCATGGAGCATTGTGATAAAAAGTGTATCAAGCATTGTGTTGACAAGCGTCATGGAGCATTGAGCAGACAAAGGCATGGAGCATGGTGAAGACATGGGTAAAAGAGCATTGTGATGAAAATTTCATGGAGCATTGTGGTGACAAATTTCACAGAGCCTTTTGATGAAGTGGGCATGGACCAGTGTGATAACAAGGTACTGGAGCATTGTGATGAGAGGACCATGGAGCCTTGTGGTGACAATTCTCATGGAGCATTCTGATGAAAAGTAGCATGGAGCATCGTGATTATTGGTGTATTGGATCCTTGTCATGACAAGGCCGTACAATATTGTGATGGCAGGGTTCATGGAGCATGTTTATGACATGGGCAATGAAGCATTGTGATGACAAGGCCATCGAGCATTGGTCTGAAAAGTTTCATGGATTATTGTGATGAGAGTGGGCATAGAGCATTGTGATGACAAGGGCACGGAACACTGTGATACATGGATCATGGAGAACTGTAATGACAATGGTGTGGAGCAATGTGATGAGAGTCTTCATGGAGCATTGTGATGACAAGGGCATGGAGCATTGTGATGACAAGGTTCATGGAGAATTTTGATGACAAGATTCCCATATCGTCGTGTTGTCAGGGGTCATGGAGCTCTGTGATGACAGTTGTCATGGAGCATTGTGATGACAGGGTCATGGAGCTTTGTGATAAGAAGGTCATGGAGCACTGGGCTGAAAATGTTCATGGAGTATTGTGATGACAGGGGTAATGGGGCATTGTGATGAGAAGGGAATGGAGCATTGTGATGACAAGGTCCTGGGGCACTGTAATGAGAAAACCATGGAGCCTTGTGATGACAAATCTCATGGAGCATTCTGATGAAAAGGTGCATGGAGCATTGTGATTACAGGGGTCATGAAGCATTGTGATGAAAATGGCATGGAGCATTGTGATGCCAAGGGTCATGGAGCTTTGTGATGACAAAGTTCATGGAGCATTTTGATGACAAGGTAGTGGTGCATTGTGATGAGAAGGGCAGGGAGCATTTTGATGACAGGTTCATGGAGCAATTTGATGAAAAGTATCATGGAATATTTTGATGACAGTGGTTATGGAACACTGTTATGTCAGGGTTCATGGAGCATTGTGATGAAAAGGGTCATGGAGCATTTTGATGACAGGGGTTATGGAACATTGTGATGTCAGGGTTCATGGAGCATTGTGATGATAAGGTCATGCAGCATTGTCATGACAGGGATGATGAAACATTGTGATGAGAGGGGGGAGAGAGCATTTTGATGAGAAGTGCATGGAGCATTGTGATGATAAGGTTTTTGGAGCACTGTAATGACAAGGATGTGGAGCATTGTGATGACAAGCGCATGGCGCAATGTGATGACATGGGTTATGGAGCATTGTGCTCACAAGCACATGGAGCATTGTGATGACAAGGGTCATGAAGCATTGTGCTGACAAAGGCATGCAGCATGGTGATGACAAGGATCAGAGAGCATTGTGATGAAAAGTTCATGGAGCATTGTGGTGAGAAAGGTCACAGATCCTTGTGTGTCTAGGACATGGACCATTGTGATGACAAATGTCATGAAGCCTTGTGATGACTGGAGTAACAGAGCATTGAGATGACTGGGGTCTTGGAGGACTGTGATGACAAGGACATGGAGCATTGTGATGAGAAGGCCATGGAGCATTCTGATGACATGCATCATGGAGCTTTGTGATTAAGGGTCATGGAGCATTGTGATTACAGGGGTCTTTGAGCATTGTGATGAAAATGGTGTGGATCATTGTGATGAAAAAGGAATGGAGCCTTGTCATGACAGGGTTCAAGGAGCATACTGATGACAAGTGTCAGGGAGCATTGTGATGACATGTGTATTGTGCATTGTGATGACAAAGGTCATGGAGCACTGTGATGAGAAGACCATGGATAATTGTGATGATGAACGTCATGGTGCATTGTGATGACAATGCTTATGGAACATTGTGATCACAAGGGTTTGGAGCATTTTGATGACAGAGGTCATGGAGCATATTGATTTCACTGTGATGACAATAGCATGAAGCATTTTGATGATGGTCATGGTGCATTGTGATGACAGGGTCATGGAGCAATTTGATGAAAAGGGTCATGGAACATTTTGATGACAGTGGTTATGGAACACTGTGATGTCAGGGGTCTTGGAGCCTTGTGATGAAAAGGGTGATGGAGCATTCTGATGACAGAGGATATGGAACATTTTGATGTCAGGGGTCATGGAGCATTGTGATGATATGGCATGTGGCATTGTGATGACAGAGGTCATGGAAAATTGTGATGACAGTGGTGAGGGAGTATTGTGATGACTACTGATGGAACATTGTGATATCAGTGGTGAGAAAGCATTTTGATGAGAAGTGCATGGAGCCTTGTGATGAGAAGTTTTATGGAGCATTGTGATGACAAGGTTTATGGAGCATTGTGATGACAAGGCTGTGGAGAATTGTGATGACAATTGCATGGCGCATTTTGATGACATGTGTCATGGAGCATTGTGCTGAGAAGCGCATGGAGCATTGTGATGACAAAGGCATGGAACATTGTGACGACAACGGTCACAGAGCATTGTGATGAAAAGTTCATGGAGCATTGTGGTGACAATGGTCACAGAGTCTTGTGACGACGAGGTCAAGGACCATTGTGATGACAAAGGTCATGAAGCATTGTGATGACTGGAGTCACGGAACATTGTGATGACAAGGGTATGGAGCATTCTGATGACAGGGGCATGGTGCATTGGTCTGAAAATTTTCATGGTTTATTGTGATGACAGTGGGCAAGGCGCATTCTGATGAAAAGAGCATGGAGCATTATGATGAGAAGGTCATGGAGTACTGTGAAGACAGGGGTCTGGGGTCATTGTGATGACATATGTCATGGTCCATTGTGATGACAATGGCATGGTGTAATGTGATGCCAAGTGTCATGGAGGAATGTGATGACAAAGTTAATAGAGCATTGTGATGACAGGGGTTTGTAGCACTGTGATGAAAAGGGACATGGAGCATTTTGATGACAAGGGCATGGAGGATTGTGATGACAAGGGCCATTGAGAATTTTGATGACAAGTTCCTGAAGCACTGTGATGAAAAGCACATGGAGCTTGCTATGAGAGGGGTCATGGAGCATTGCGATGACAAGTGCATGGAGAACTGTGATGACAAGAGCATGTAACATTGTGATGAGAAGTGTCATGGAGCATTGTGATGACAAGGTCCTGTAGCATTTTGCTGAAAAAGGCATGGAGAATTGTGATGACAAGTGTCATGGAGCTCTGTGACGACAAGCGTCAAGGAGCATTGTGATTACAGGGGTCATGGAGCATTGGGATGAGAAGCACATGGAACATTCTGATGACAAGTGGCATGGATCATTTTGATGACTGTGGTCATGTAGCATTGTGATGACAGGGTCATGGAGCAAACTGATGAAAAGTGTCATGGTACATTTTGAAAACAGGGGTTATGGAACATTGTGATGACAAGGGCATGGAACATTGTGATGAGAAGGCCTAGGAGCATTCTGATGACATGTGTCATGAATCTTTGTGACGAAAAGTGCATGGAAAATTATGATTACAGGGGTCTTGGATCCCTGTGATGACAAGGGTCATGGAGCCTTGGATGACAAAGCCGTGGAACATTGTGATGGCAGGGTTCATGGAGCATTGTTATGACAGGGGTAATGGAGCATTGTGATGACAAGGGCATGGAACATTAGTCTGAAAATTTCATGGATTATTGTGATGAGATTCGGCATGGAGCATTGTGATGACTAGGGCACGGAACACTGTGATACATGTGTCATGGGGGATTGTAATGACAAGGTCATGGAGCATCGTGATGAGAAGAGTATCGAGCATTGTGATGTCAAGCGTCATGGAGCATTGTGCTGACAAGGGAATGGAGCAATGTGATGAGAGGTTTCATGTAGCATTGTGATGAAATGGCATGGAGCACTGTGATGCCAAGGGTCATGGAGCTTTGTGATGACAAAGGTCATGGAGCATTTTGATGACAAGGTCGTGGTGCATTGTGATGAAAAGGGAATGGATCATTGTGATGAAAAATGCATGGAGCCTTGTCATGACAGTGTTCAAGGAGCATACTGATGACAACTGTCAGGGAGCATTGTGACGATAAGTGTATTGAGCATTGTGATGAAAAAGATCATGGAGCATTGTGATGAGAAGTCCATGGATAATTGTGATGACCATCCTCATGGGGCATTGTGATGACAAGTGTTATGGAGCATTGTGATCAGAAGGGTTTGGTGCATGGTGATGACAGAGATCATTGAGCAGTTTGATTTAATTGTGATGACAATAGCATGAAATATTATGGTGATGGACACGGTGCATTGTGATGAAAGGGTTCATGGAGCATTGAGATAAAAAGGGACATGGAGCATTGTGATTACAGGGCTGTTGGAACATTGTGATGACAAGGGCATGGAGCATTGTGATGATAAGGCCATGGAGGATTTAGATGGCATGCTTCATGGAGCTTTGTGATGACAAGGGCATGGAGCATTGTGATTACAGGGGTCTTGGAGCACTGTGATGACAAGGGTCATGGAGGCTTGTGATAACAAGGCCGTGGAACCTTGTGATGGCAGGGGTCATGGATCATTGTTATGACAGGGGTAATGGAGCTTTGTGATGACAAAGGTCATGCGGCATTTTGATGACAAGGGCGTGGTGCATTGTGATGACAGAGGTCATGAAGCATTTTGATGACAAGGTCGTTGTGCATTGTGATGAGAAGGGCAGGGAGCATTGTGATGACAGGGTCTTGGAGCAAATTGATGAAAAGTGTCATGGAACATTTTGATAACAGGGGTTATGGAACATTGTGATGACAAGGGCATGGAGCATTCTGATGAGAAGGCCTAGGAGCATTCTGATGACATGTGTCATGAATCTTTGTGATGACAACGGCATGGAAAATTGTGATTACAGGGGTCTTGGATCCCTGTGATGACAAGGGTCATGGAGCCTTGGATGACAAAGCCGTGGAACATTGTGATGGCAGGGTTCATGGAGCATTGTTATGACAGGGGTAATGGAGCACTGTGATGACAAGGGCATGGAACATTAGTCTGAAAATTTCATGGATTATTGTGATGAGATTCGGCATGGAGCATTGTGATGACTAGGGCACGGAACACTGTGATACATGTGTCATGGGGGATTGTAATGACAAGGGCATGGAGCATTGTGATGAGAAGAGTATCGAGCATTGTGATGACAAGCGTCATGGAGCATTGTTCTGACAAGGGCATGGAGCAATGTGATGAGAGGTTTCATGTAGCATTGTGATGAAATGGCATGGAGCATTGTGATGCCAAGGGTCATGGAGCTTTGTGATGACAAAGGTCATGAAGCATTTTGATGACAAGGTCGTGGTGAATTGTAATGAGAAGGGCAGGGAGCATTTTGATGACAAGGTCGTGGTGCATTGTGATGAGAAGGGCAGGGAGCATTGTGATGACAGGGTCATGGAGCAAATTGATGAAAAGTGTCATGGAACATTTTGATGACAGGGGTTATGGAACATTGTGATGTTAGGGGTCATGGAGCATTTTGATGAAAATGTTCATGGAGCATTCTGATGAAAAGGTGCATGGAGCATTGTGATTTCAGGGGTTTTTTAGCATTGTGATGAAAAGGGCAAGCAGCATTGTGATGAGAAGGCAATGGAGCATTCTGATGACATGCGTCATGGAGCTTTCTGATGACAAGGACATGGAGCATTGTGGTGACAAAGGTCACAGAGCGTTGTGTGACGAGGGAATGGACCATTGTGATGACAAAGGTCATGAAGCACTGTGATGACTGAAGTCACGGAGCATTGTGATGACAGGGGTCATGGAGCATTGTGATGACAAGCGCATGGTGCATTGTGATGACAGGGGCATGGAACATTGGTCTGACAAGTTTCATGGATTATTGTGATGACAGTGGGCATGGAGCATTGTGTTGACAAGGGCATGGAACATTGTGATGACAAGGTCATGGAGTATTGTGAAGACAGGTGTCAGGGAGCATTGTGATGACATATGTCATTGTCCATTGTGATGACAATGGCACGGAGCTTTGTGATAAAAAGTGTCATGGACGATTTTGATGACAAAGTTAATGGAGCATTTTGATGACAAGGGCTTGGGACACTGTGATGACAAGGGTCATGGAGCATTGTGATGACAAGTGCATGGACCATTGTGATGACAAAAGCCATTGCGAATTTTGATGACAGCTTCATGAAGCATTGTGATGACAAGCGCATGGAGCTTGCTATGACAGAGGTCATAGAGCATTGCAATGACAAGTGCATGGAGAATTGTAATGACAAGATCATGTAACATTGTGATAAGAAGTGTCATGGTGCATTGTGATGACAAGGACGTGGAGAATTGTGATGACATGGGACATGGAGCATTGTGATGACCAGGGCTTGGAGCATTGTCATGAGAAGATCACGGATAATTGTGATGACGAGCATCATGGAGCACTATAATGACAAGGGGCATGGAGCATTGTGATTACAGTGGTCTTGGAGCATTTTGATTAGAAGGTCATGGAGCATTGGGCTGAAAATGTTCATGGAGTATTGTGATGACAGGGGTCAAGGAGCATTGTGATGACAAGGGAATGGAGCATTGTGATGACAAGATCCTGGAGCAGTGTGATGAGAAAACCATGGAGTCTGGTGATGACAAGTCTCATGGAGCATTCTGATGAATAGGGGCATGGAGCGTTTTGATTACAGGGTTCTTGGAGCATTGTGATTACAAGTGCATGGAACATTGTGATGAGAAGGCCATGCAGCATTCTGATGACATGGGTCATGGATATTTGTGATGACAAGGGCATGGAGCATTGTGATTAAAGGGGTCTTGGAGCATTGTGATGACAAGGGTCATGGAGCCTTGGATGCCAAGGCCGAGGAGCATTGTGATGGCAGGGGTCATGGAGCATTGTTATGACAGAGGTAATGGAGCATTGTGATGACAAGGGCATGGAACATTGCTCTGAAAATTTCATAGATTATTGTGATGAGATTAGGCATGGAGCATTGTGATGACTAGGGCACGGAACACTGTGATACATGTGTCATGGAGGATTGTAATGACAAGGGCATGGAGCATTGTGATGAGAAGTATATCGAGCATTTTGATGACAAGAGTCATGGAGCATTGTGCTGACAAGGGCATGGAGCAATATGATGAGAGCTTTCATTTAGCATTGTGATGAAATGGAATGGAGCATTGTGATGCCAAGAGTCATGGAGCTTTGTGATGACAAAGGTCATGGAGCATTTTGATGACAAGGTCGTGGTGCATTGTGATGAGAAGGGCAGGGAGCATTGTGATGACAGGGTCAGGGAGCAAATTGATGAAAAGTGTCATGGAACATTTTGATTACAGGGGTCATGGAAAATTGTGATGTCAAGGGTCATGGAGCATTGTGATGAAAAGGGTCATGAAGCATTCTGATGAAAACTGTCATGGAGCATTGTGATTAGAGGGGTTTTGAAGCATTGTGATGACAAGGGCATGGAGCATTGTGATGAGAAGGCAATGGAGAATTCTGATGACATGCGTCATGGAGCTTTGTGATGACAAGCTCATGGAGCATTGTGATTACAGGGGTCTTGGTACATAGTGATGAAAAGGGCATGGATCATTGTGATGACCAGCGTCATGGGGCATTGTGATGAGAAGTGTTATGGAACATTTTGATCAGAAGATTTTGGTGCATTTTGATGACAGTGGTCATTGAGCATTTTGATTTCATTGTGATGACAATAGCATGAAATATTATGGTGATGGGCACGGTTCATTGTTATGACAGGGTTCATGGAGCATTGAGATGAAAAGGAGCATGGAGCATGGTAATTACAGTGGTGTTGGAACATTGTGATTACAAGGGCAAGGACCATTGTGATGAGAAGGCCATGGAACATTCTGATGACATGCGTCATGGAGCTTTGTGATGACAAGGGCATGGAGCATTGTGATTACAGGGGTCTTGGAGCATTTTGATACCAAGGGTCATCGAGGCTTGTGATGACAAGGCCGTGGAACCTTGTGATGGCAGGGGTCATGGAGCATTGTTATGACAGGGGTAATGGAGCTTTGTGATGACAAGGGAATGGGGCATTGGTCTGAAAATTTTCATGGATTTTTGTGATGAGTGTGGGCATGGAGCATTGTGATGACAAGTGCACGGAACACTGTGATACATCGATCATGCAGGATTGTAATGACAAGTGCATGGAGCATTGTGATGAGAAGGGCATCGATCATTGTGATTACAAGCGTCATGGAGATTTGGATGACAAGTGCCTGGAGCAATGTGATGAGAGGGTTCATGGAACATTGTGATGACAATGGAATGGAGCATTTTGATGCCAAGTGTCATGGACCTTTGTGATGACAAAGGTCATGGAGCATTTTGATGACAAGGGCGTGGTGCATTGTGATGAGAAAGGCAGGGAGCATTGTGATGACAGGGTCATGGAACAATTTGATGAAAAGTGTCATGGAATATTTTGATGACAGAGGTTATAGAACATTTTGATGTCAGTGGTCATGGAGCTTTTTGATGAAAAGGGTCATGGAGCATTTTGATTACAGGGGTTATGGAACATTGTGATGTCAGGTGTCATGGAGCATTGTGATGATAAGGGCATGTAGCATTGTGATGACAGGGGTCATGGAACATTGTGATGACAGGGGTGAGGGAGTATTGTGATGACTAGTGATGGAACATTGTGATATCAGTGGTGAGAGAGCATTTTGAGGAGAAGTGCATAGAGCATTGTGATGACAAGTTTTAAGGAGCATTTTGATGGCAAGGATGTGGAGCATTGTGATGACAAGTGCATGGCGCATTGTGATGACATGGGTTATGGAGCATTGTGCTGACACACGCATCGAGCATTGTGATGACAAGGGTCATGGAGCATTTTGCTGACAAAGGCATGGAGGTTTGTGATGACAAGGATCACAGAGCCTTGTGATTAAAAGTTCATGGAGCCATGTGGTGACAAAGGTCACAGAGCTTTGTGTGACGAGGTCATGGACCATTGTGATGACAAATGTCATGAAGGATTGTGATGACTGAAGTCACAGAGCACTGTGATAACAGTGGTCTTGGAGCATTGTCATGAAATGGAAATGGATCATTGTGATGAAATAGGCATGGATCCTTGTCATGACAGTGTTCAAGGAGCATACTGATGACAAGTGTCACGGAGCATTGTGATGACAAGTGTATTGAGCATTGTGTTGACAAAGGTCATGGAGCATTGTGATGAGAAGACCTTTCATAATTGTGATGAACGAGCGTCATGTGGTATTGTGATGACAAGTGTTATGGGACATTGTGATCAGAAAGGTTTGGAGCATTGTGATGACAGAGGTCATGGAGCATTTTAATTTCATTGTGATGACAATAGCATGAATCATTATGATGATGGGCATGGTGCATTGTGATGACAGGTTTCATGGAGCATTGAGATGAAAAGGGGCATGGAGAATTATGATTACAGAGGTCTTGGTGCATTTGATGACAAGGGTCATGGAGCCTTGTGATGACAAGGCCGTGGAACATTGTGATGGCAGGGGTCATGGAGCATTTTTATGACAGGTGTAATGGAGCATTGTGATGACAAGGGCATGGAGCAATGTGATGAGATATTTCATTGAGCATTGTGATGACAATGAATGGAGCATTGCGATGCCAAGGGTCATGGAGCTTTGTGATGACAAAGGTCATGGGGCATTTTGACGACAAGGGCGTGGTGCATTGTGATGAGAAGGGCAGGGGGCATTGTGATGACAGGGTCATGGAGCAATTTGAATAAAAGTGTCATGGAATATTTTGATGACAGTGGTTATGGAACATTGTGATGTCAGGGGTCATGAAGCATTGTGATGAAATGGGTCATGGAGCATTTTGTGACAGGGATTATGGAACATTGTGATGTCAGGGCTCATGGAGCATTGTGATGATAAGGGCATGTAGCGGTGCGATGACAGGGGTCTTGGAACACTGTGGTGACAGGGGTGAGGGAGTATTGTGATGACTAGTGATGGAACATTGTGATATATATGGTGAGAGAGCATTTTGATGAGAAGTGCATAGATCATTGTGATGACAAGTGTTATGGAGCATAGCAATGATAAGGATATGGAGTATTGTGATGACAAGTGTGTGGCGCATTGTGATGACATGTGTCATAGAGCATTGTACTGAGAAGCGCATGGAGCATTTTGATGACAAGTGTCATGGAGCATTGTGCTGACAAAGGCATGGAGCATTTTGATAACAAGGTACACAGAGCATTGTGATGAAATATTCATGGAGCATTGTGGTGACAAAGATCACAGAACCTTGTGTGACGAGCTCATGGACCATAGTGATGAGATAGGTCATGAAGCACTGTGATGACTGGAGTCACGGAGCATTGTGATGACAGGGGTCATGGAGCATTGTGCTGAAAAGCGCATGGAGCATTGTGATGACAAGTGTCATGGAGCATTGTGCTGACAAAGGCATGGAGCATTGTGATGACAAGGGACACAGAGCATTGTGATGAAAAGTTCATGGAGCATTGTGGTGACAGTGATCACAGAGCCTTGTGTGACGAGGGCATGGACCATTGGTCTGACAAGTTTCATGGATTATTGTGATGACAGTGAGCATGGATCATTGTGATGACAAGGGCATGGAGCATTGTGTTGACAAAGGTCACAGAGCCTTGTGTTACGAGGGCATGGACCATTGTGATGACAAAGGTCATGAAGCATTGTGATGACTGGAGTCACGGAACATTGTGATGACAGGGGTCATGGAGCATTGTGATGCCAAGAGTCATGGAGCTTTGTGATGACAAAGGTCATGGAGCATTTTGACGACAAGGGCATGGTGCATTGAGTTGAGAAGGACAGGAAGCATTGTGATGACAGGGTCATGGAGCAATTTGATGAAAAGGGTCATGGAATATTTTGATGACATGGGTTATGGAACATTGTGATGTCAGGGTTCATGAAGCATTGTGATGAAATGGGTCATGGAGCATTTTGTGAGAGGGGTTATGGAACATTGTGATGTCAGGGGTCATGGAGCATTGTGATGATAAGGGCATGTAGCACTGTGATGACAGGGGTCATGGAACATTGTTATGAAAGGGTTGAGGGATTATTGTGATGATTAGTGATGTAACATTGTGATATATATGGTGAGAGAGCATTTTGATGAGAAGTGCATGGAGCATTGTGATGACAAGTGTTATGGAGCATAGCAATGATAAGGATGTGGAGTATTGTGATGACAAGCACATGGCGCATTGTGTTGACTACGGCATGGAGCATTGTGATGAGAAGTGTCATGGAGCATTGTGATGACAAGAGCATGGAGCATTGTGATGACTAGGGCCATTGAGAATTTTGATGCCAACGTCGTGAAACATTGTGATGACAAGCACATGGAACTTGCTATGACAGGTGTCATGGAGCATTGTGATGAAAATTGCATGTATAATTGTGATGACAATAGCATGTGACTTTGTGACGATAAGTGTCATTGAGCACTGTGATGACATGGACGTGGAGAAATGTGATGACAAGGGACATGGAGCACTGTGATGACCAGGGCATTGAGCATTGTGATCACAAGACCGTGGAGCATTGTGATGAGAAGGTCATGGATAATTGTGATGACGAGCATCATGGAGCACTGTAATGACAAGGGAAATGGAGCATTATGATGACATGTGTCATGGATAATTGTGATGACAGGGGTGATGGAGCATTCTGATGACAAGCTTGTGGAGTATTGTGATGACACTGGCATGGAGCATTGTGATGAAAAGGGCATGGAGCATTGTTATGAAAATGGCATGGAGCCTTTTCATTACAGGGTTCAAGGAGCATTCTGACGACAAGTGTCAGGGAGCATTGTGTTGACAAGTGTATTTAACATTGTGATGACAAAGTTCATGCAGCATTGTAATGACAGGCATCATGGAGCGTTGAGATGACAAGTGTTAAGGAACATTGTGATCACAAGGGTTTGTAGCATTATGATGACAGAGGTCATGGATCATTTTCATTTCAAGGAGCATGGAGCATTGTAATGACAAGGGCGTGAAGAAATGTGAACCCAAGGTTCACCGAGGATTTTGATTACAATGGGAATGGAGTATTGTGATGACAAGCGCATGGAGCATTGTGATGACAATGTCATGAAGCATTTTGCTGACAAAGGCATGGAGCATTTTGATGACAAGTGTCATGGGGCACTGTGATGACAAGTGTCATGGAGCATTGTGATTACAGGGGTCATGGAGCATTGGGATGACAAGGGCATGGATCATTGTGATGACAAGTGTCATGGAGCATTTTGATGACAAGAGTCCCAGATCATTGTGCTGTCAGGGGTCATGGAGCATTGTGATGACAGGTTCATGGAGCATTGTTATGAGAAGGTAATAGAGCATTCGGCTAAAAATGTTCATGGAGTACTGTGAAGGCGGGGGTCATGGAGCAATGTGATGAAAAGGGAATGGAGCCTTGTGTTGAGTAGGTACAGAAGCATTGTGATGAGAAAACATTGGAGCCTTGTATTGACGAGTCTCATGGAGCATTCTGATGAAAAGGGGCATGGAGAATTGTGATTACATGGGTCTTGGAACATTGTGAAGAAAAGGGCATGGATCATTGTGATGAAAAAGGCATGGAGCCTTGTCATGACAGGGATCAAGGAGCATAATAACGACAAGTGTCAGGGAGCATTGTGATGACAAGTGTATTGAGCATTGTGATGACAAATGTCATGGAGCATTGTGATGAGAAGACCATGGATAATTGTGATGACAAGCGTCATGGGGCGTTGTGATGACAAGTTTTATGAAACACTGTGATCACAAGGGTTTGGAACATTGTGATGACATATGTCATGGAGCATTTTGATTTCACTGTAATGAAAATAGCATGAAACATTATGATGATGGGCATGGTTCATTGTGATGACAGGGTTCATGGAGCACGGAGATGAAAAGGGGCATGGGACATTGTGATTACAGGGGTCTTGGAGCATTGTGATGAGAAGGTCATGGAGCATTGGGCTGAAAATCTTCATGGAGCATTGTGATAACAGGGGTCATGGAGCAGTATGATGACAAGGGTCATGGAGCATTGTGATGACAAGCATCACGGAACATTCAGATTAAAGGTGTCATGGAGCATTGGGATGACAAGGGCATGGATCATTGTGATGACAAGTGTCATGGAGATTTTTGATGACAAGATTCCCGGATCATTGTGTTGTGAGGGGTCATGGAGCGCCGGAATGACAGTGGTCATGGAGCATTGTGATGACAGTGCTCATGGTGCATTGTGATGAGAAGGTCATGGATCATTGGGCTGAAAATGTGCATGGAGTATTGTGATGACAGGGGTCATGGAGCATTGTGATGACAAGGTCCTGGAGAATTGTGTTGAGAAGACCATGGCGTCTTGTGATGACATGTCTCATGGAGCATTCTGATGAAAAGCAGCATGGAGCATGGTAATTACAGGGGTCTTGGAGCACTGAGATGACAAGGGCATGGAGCATGGTGATTTGAAGGCCATGGAGCATTCTGATGACATGCGTCATGGAGCTTTGTGAAGACAAGCACATGGAGCATTGTGATTACCGGGGTCTTGGAGCATTGTGATGAAAAGGGAATGGATCATTCTGATGAAAAATGCATGGAGCCTTGTCATGACACTGTTCAAGGAACACACTGAGGGCAAGTGTCAGGGAGCATTGAGATGACAAGTGTATTGAGCATTGTGATGACAAAAGTCATGGAGCATTGTGATGAGAAGACCATGGATAATTGTGTTGATGAGCGTAATGGGGCATTATGGTGCCAAGTGTTATGGAACATTGTGATCACAAGGGTTTGGGGCATTTTGGTGTCAGAGGTCATGGAGCATTTTGATTTCATTTTGATGACAATAGCATGAAGCATTATGATGATGGGCATGGTGCATTGTGATGACAGGGTTCATGCTGCATTGAGATGAAAAGTGGCATGGAACATTGTGATGACAAATGTCAGGAAGCATTGTGATGACTGGAGTCACGGAGCATTGTGATGACAGGGGTCATGGAGCATTGTGATGACAAGGGCATGGAGCATTGGGATGAAAGCTGCATGGAGCTTTGGTCTGATATGTTTCATGGATTATTGTGATGACAGAGGGCATGGCACATTGTGATAACTAGCACATAGAGCATTGTGATGACACGGTCATTGATTACTGTGAAGAAAGGTGTCAGGAGGCATTGTGGTGACGTATGTCACGGTGCATTGTGATGACAATGGCACTGAGCATTGTGATGCCAAGTCTTATGGAGAAATGTGATGACAAATGTAATGGAGCATTGTGATGACAAAGGCTTGGAGCATTTTGATGACAACGGTAATGGAGCATTGTGATGACAAGGGAATGGATCATTGTGATGACAAGTGTCATGGAGCATTTTGATGACAAAAGTCCCGGATCATTGTGTTGTCAGGTTTCATGGAGCATTGTGATGACATGGGTCATGGAGCATTGTGATGACAGGGTTCATGGGGCATGGTGATGAGAAAGTCATAGAGAATTGGGCTGAAAATGTTCATGGAGTATTGTGGTGACAAGGGTCATGGGGCATTTTGATGACAAGGGAATGGAGCATTTTGATGAAAATATCATGGAGCATGGTGATGAGAAGGCCATGGAGCATTCTGAAGACATTCGTCATGAAGCTGTGTGATGACAACGGCATGGAGCATTGTGATTACAGGGGTCTTGGAGCATTGTGAGGAAAAAGGCATGGATCATTGTGATGAAAAATGCATGGAGCCTTGTCATGTCAGGGTTCTAGGAGCATACTGACGACAAGTGTCAGGGAGCATTGTGATGACAAGTGTATTGAGCATTGTGATGACAAGTGTATTGAGCATTGTGATGACAAGGTCATGGAGTATTGTGAAGACAGGTGTCAGGTAGCATTGTGATGACATATGTCATGTTCCATTGCGATGACAATGGCATGGGGCACTGTGATGCCAAGTGTCATGGAGGATTGTGATGACAAATATAATGGGCATTGTCATGATTAGGGCTTGGAACATTATGATGACAAGGGACATTGAGAATTTTGATGAGGAGGTCGTGAAGCATTGTGATGACAAGGTCCTGGAGCATTGTGATGAGAAGACCATGGAGCCTTGTGATGACAAGTCTCATGGAGCACACTGATGACAAGGGGCATGGAGCATTGTGATTACAGGGGTCTTGGAGCATTGTGATGACAAGGGTCATGGAGCCTTGTGATGACAAGGCCGTTGAATATTGTCATGACAGGGGTGCGGGAGTATTGCAATGACTAGTGATAGAACATTTTGATATCAGTGGTGAAAGAGCATTTTGATGAGAAGTGCATGGAGCTTTGTGATGACAATGTTTACGGGGCATTGTGATGATAAGGTTGTGGAACATTGTGATGACAAGCACATGGCACATTGTGATGACATGGGTGATGGAGCATTGTTCTGACAAGCGCATGGAGCATTGTGATGCCAAGGGTCATGGAGCACTCAGCTGACAAAGGCATGGAGCATTGTGATGACAAAGGTCACAGAGCATTGTGATGAAAAGTTCATGGAGCATTATGGTGACAAATTTCAAAGAGCACTGTGATGAGGAGGGCATGGACCATTGTGATGACAAAGGTCATGAAGCAATGTGATGACTGGAGTCACGGAGCACTGTGATGACAAAGGCATGGAGCATTTTGATGATAGGGGCATGGAGCATTGGTCTGACAAGTTTCATGGATTATTGTGATGATAGTGGGCATGGCACATTGTGATGACAAGGGCATGGAGCATTGTTATGACCAGGTCATGAGTACTGTGAAGACAGGTGTCAGGGAGCACTGTGATGACTTATGTCATGGTGCATTGTGATGACAATGGCATGGAGCATTGTGAAGCCAAGTGTCATGGAGGAATGTGATGAAAACGGTAATGGAGCATTGTGATGACAAGGGCCATTGAGAATTGTGATGACAAGTTCGTGAAGCACTGTGATGAAAAGCACATGGAGCTTGCTATGACAGGGGTCATGGAGCATTGCGATGACAAGTGCATGGAGAATTGTGATGACAAGAGCATGCAACATTGTGATGAGAAGTGTCATGGAGCATTGTGATGGCAAGACCGTGGGGCACTGTGATGAGAAGACCATGAGTAATTGTGATGACGAGCATCATGTAGCATTCTGATGACAAGGGCCATTGAGAATTTTGATGCCAACGACGTGAAGCACTGTGATGACAAGCGCACAGAGCTTGCTATGAGAGGGGACATGGAGCACTGCGATGAAAAGTGCATGGAGAATTGTGATGACAGGGGTCATGGAGCATTGTGAAGAAAAGGGCATGGAGCATTGTGATGGAAAAGGCATGGAGCTCTTCATGACAGGGTTCAAGGAGCATTCTGATGACAAGTGTCAGTGAGCATTGTGATGGCAAGTGTATTGTGCATTGTGATGACAAAGTTCATGGAGCATTGTGATGACACGGGCATGGAGTATTATGATGGCAGGTATCATGGAGCGTTACAATGACAAGTGTTGTGGAACAACGTGATCACAAGGGTTTGGAGCATTGTGATGATAGAGGTCAGGGATCATTTTGATTTCAAGGAGCATGGAGGATTGTGATGAAAGGGGTCATGGAGCATTGTGATGAGAATATCATAGAGAATTGGGCTGAAAATATTCACGGAGTATTGTGATGACAGGGTTCTTGGAGCATTGTGATAACACGGGCATGGAGAATTGTGATGAGAAGGCCATAGTGCATTCTGATGACATGTGTCATGGAGGTTTGTGATGATAAGGGCAAGGAGCATTGTGATTACAGGGGTCTTGGAGCATTGTGATGAAAACGGCATGGAGCCTTGTCATGACAGGGTTCAAGGAGCATACTGATGACAAGTGCCTGGGAGCATTGTGATGACACGTGTATTAAGCATTGTTTTAACAAAGTTCATGGAGCATTGTGATGAGAAGGCCATGGATAACTGTGATGAGGAGCGTCATGGGGCATTGTGACAACAAGTGTTATGGAACATTGTGATCACAAGTGTTTGGAGCATTGTGATGACAGAGGTCATGGAGCATTTTGATTTCATTGTGATGACAAAAGCATGAAGCATTATGATGATGGGCATGGTGCATTGTGATGACAGGGTTCATGGAGCATTGAGATGAAAAGGGGCATGGAGCATTGTGATTACAGGTGTCTTGAAGCATTGTGATGACAAGGGAATGGAGCATTGTGAATGAGAAGGCCATGGAGCATTATGATGACATGCGCCATGGAGATTTGTAATGACAAGTGCATGGTGCATTGTGATTACAGGGTCTTGGAGCATTGTGATCACAAGGGTCATGGAGTCTTGTGATGACAAGGACGTGGAACCTTGTGATGGCAGGTGTCATGGAGCATTGTTATGCCAGGGGTAATGGAGCATTGTGATGACAAGGGCAACAGCATTGGTCTGAAGAGTTTCATGGTTTATTGTGATGAGCGTGGGCACGGAGCATTGTGATGATAATGTCACGGAACACTGTGTTACATGGGTCATGGAGGGTTGTAATGACAAGGGCATGGAGCATTGTGATGAGAAAGGCATCGAGCATTGGTATCACAAGCGTCATGGAGCTTTGTGATGACAAGTGAATGGAGCAATTTGATGAGAGGGTTCATGGAGCATTGTGATGACAAGTTTTATGGAGCATTGTGATGACAAGGATGTGGAGCATTGTGATGACAAGTACATGGTGCATTGTGATGACATGGGTCATGCAGCATTGGGCTGATAAGCACATGGAGCATTGTGATGACAAGTGTCATGGAGAATTGTGATGAAAAGTTCATGGAGCATTGTGGTGACAAATGTCACAGAGACTTGTGATGACGAGGGCATGGACCATTTTGATGAGAAAGGTCATGAAGCATTGTGATGACAGGAGTCACGGAGCATTGTGATAACGGGTCATGGAGCATTGTGATGACAAGGGCATGGAGCATTGTGATGACAGGGGCATGGAGCATTGTGATGACAGGAGCATGGAACATTGGTCTTACATATTTCATGGATTATTGCGAAGACAGTGGGAATGGCGCATTGTGATGACAAGGGCATGGAGCATTGTGATGACAAAGTCATGCAGTATTTGAAGACAGGTGTCTGGGAGCATTTTGAAGACATAAGTCATGGCCCATTGTGATGACAATGCCATGGAGCGTTATGATGCTAAGTGTCATGGAGGTTTGTGATGATAAAAGTAATGGAGCTTTGTGATGACAATGGCTTGGAGCCTTTTGTTTACAAGGGTCATGGCGCACTGTGCTGACAACGGCATGGAGAATTGTGATGACAATGGTCATGGTACATGGTACTGAGAAAGGCTTGGAGCATTGTGATGACAACGGTCCCAGACCATTATGATGAAAATTTCATGGAGCACTCTGGTGACAAATTTCACAGAGAATTGTGAAGACGGGGCATGGACCATTGTGATGACAAAGGTCATGAAGCATTGTGATGACTGTTGTCATGGAGCATTGTGATGACAGGGGTCATGGAGCATTGTGATGGCAAGGGCATGGATCATTGTGATGACAGGGGTAATGGAGCATTGTGATGGCAAGGGCATGGATCATTGTGATGACAAGTGTCATGGAGCATTTTGATAACAGGTGTCCCGAATCATTGTGTTGTCTGGTGTCATGGAGTGTTTTGATGACAGTGGTCAAGGAGCATTGTGATGACAGGGGTCATGTTGTATTGTGATGACAGGGCTCATGTAGCATTGTGATCAGAAGTTCATGGAGCATTGGGCTGACAGTATTCATTGTGTATTGTGATGGCAGGGGTCATGGAGCATTGTGATGACAAGGTCCTGGAGCATTGTGAGGAGAAGACCATGGAGCCTTGTGATGACAAGTATCATGGAGCATTCTGATGAAAAGGGGCATGGAATATTGTGATTACATGGGTCTTAGAGCATTGTGAAGAATAGGGCATGGATGATTGTGATGAAAGATCATGGAGCCTTGTCATGAGTGGGTTCAAGGAGCATACTAACGACAAGTGTCAGGGAGCATTGTGATGACAAGTGTATTGAGCATTGTGATGACAAAGGTTATGGAGCATTGTGATGAGAAGACCATGGACAATTGTGATGATGAGCGTCATGGGGAGTTGTGATGACAAGTGTTATGGAACACTGTGAATACAAGGGTTTGTAGCATTGTGATGACAGAGTTTATGGTGCATTCTGATTTCATTGTGATGACAATAGCATGAAGCATTATGATGATGGGCATGGTTCATTGTGATGACAGAGTTCATGCAGCATTTTGATGAAAAGGGCATGGAGCATTGTGATGAGAAAGCCATGGAGCTGTCTGATGACATGCGTCATGGTGCTTTGTGATGACAAGAGCATGGAGCAGTGTGATTACAGTGGTCTTGGAGCATTGTGATGACAAGGGTCATGGAGCCTTGTGATGACAAGGCCGTGGAACATTGTCATGACAGGGATGTGGGAGTATTGTAATGACTAGTGACGGAACATTTTGATATCTGTGGTGAAAGAGCATTTTAATGAGAAGTGCATGGAGCTTTGTGATGACACGGTTTATGGAGCATTGGGATGACAAAGTTGTGGAACATGGTGATGACAAGTGCATGGTATATTGTGATGACATGGGTCATGGAGCATTGTGCTGACAAGGGTCATGGAGCACTCTGCTGACAAAGGCATGGAGCATTGTGATGACAAGGTTCACAGAGCATTGTGATGATAAGTTCATGGAGCATTATGGTGACAAATTTCACAGAGCCCTGTGATTACGAGGGCATGGACCATTGTGATGACAAAGGTCAAGAAGCAGTGTGATGACTGGAGTCACGAAGCATTGTGATGACTAGGGCATGGAGCATTGTGATGACAAGGGCATGGAGCATTGTTATGACCAGGTCCTGGATTACTGTGAAGAGAGTTATCAGTGAGCATTGTGATGACATATGTCCTGGTGCATTGTGATGACAATGTCATGGAGCATTGTGAAGCAAAGTGTCATGGAGGATTGTGATGACAAATGTAATGGAGCATTGTGATGACAAGGGCTTGGAGCACTGTGGTGACAAGGGCCATTGAGAATTTTGATGACAATGTCGTGAAGCTTTGTTATGACAAGCACATGGAGCTTGTTATGACAGGGGTCATGGAGCATTGCGATGACAAATGCATGGAGCATTGTGATTACAGGGGTCTTGGAGCATTGTGATGACAATGGCATGGAGAATTGTGATGCCAAGGGTTATGGAGCTATGTGATGACAAATGTCATGGAGCATTTTGATGACAAGGGCATGGTGCATTGTGATGAGAAGGGCAGGGATCATTGTGATGACAGGGTCATGGAGCAATTTGATGAAAGGTGTCATGGAACATTTTGATTACATGGGTTATAGAATATTGTGTTGTCAGGGGTCATGGAGCCGTGTGATGAAAAGTGTCCTAGAGCATTGTGATGACCAGGGTCGCAGAGCATGGTGATGAAAAGACAATGGAGCATTGTGGTGACAAATGTCAAAGAGACTTGTGATGACGAGGGCATGGACCATTGTGATGAGAAATGTCATGAAGAATTGTGATGACAGGAGTCACGGTGCATTATGATGACGGGTCATGGAGCATTGTGATGACAAGGGCATGGAGCTTTGGTCTTACAAGTTTCATGGATTATTGCGATGACAGTGGGAATGGCGCATTGTGATGACAAGGGCATGGAGCATTTTGATGACAAGGTCATGCAGTATTTGAAGACAGGTGTCTGGGAGCATTTTGAAGACATAAGTCATGGCCCATTGTGATGACAATGCCATGGAGCATTGTGATGCCAAGTGTCATGGAGGTTTGTGATGACAAAGGTAATGGAGCATTGTGATGATAAGGTCTTGGAGCCTTGTGATGACAAGTTTCATAGCGCACTTTGCTGACAATGGCATGGAGCATTGTGATGACAATGGTCATTGAGCATTGTACTGAGAAAGGCTTGGAGCATTGTGATGACAACGGTCACAGACCATTATGATGAAAATTTCATGGAGCATTGTGGTGACAAATATCACAGAGCCTTGTGAAAACGAGGGCATGGACCATTGTGATTACAAAGGTCATGAAGCATTGTGATGACTGGAGTCATGGAGCATTGTGATGACAGGGCTCATTGAGCATTGTGATGACAAGGGCATGGATCATTGTGATGACAAGTGTCATGGAGCATTTTGATGACAAGTGTCCCGGATCATTGTGTTGTCTGGTGTCATGGAGCGTTGTGATGACAGGGGTCATGGAGCATTGTGATGACAGTGGTCATGCAGCATTGTGATCAGAAGTTCATGGAGCATTGGACTGACAGTATTCATTGAGTATTGTGATGGCATGGGTCATGGAGCATTGTGATGACAATGGAATGGAGCATTGTGATGACAAGGTCCTGGAGCATTGTGAGGAGAAGACCATGGAGCCTTGTGATGACAAGTATCATGGAGCATTCTGATGAAAAGGGGCACGGAGCATTGTGATTACATGGGTCTTGGAGCATTGTGAAGAATAGGGCATGGATGATTGTGATGAAAGAGCATGGAGCCTTGTCATGAGAGGGTTCAAGGAGCATACTAACGACAAGTGTCAGGGAGCATTGTGATGACAAGTGTATTGAGCATTGTGATGACAAAGGTCATGGAGCCTTGTGATGAGAAGACCATGGATAATTGTGATGATGAGCGTCATGGGGAGTTGTGATGACAAGTGTTATGGAACATTGTGAACACAATGGTTTGGAGCATTGTGATGACAGAGGTTATGGTGCATTTTGATTTCATTGTGATGACAATAGCATGAAGCATTATGATGATGGGCATGGTTCATTGTGATGACACAGTTCATGGAGCATTGTGATGAAAAGGGCATGGAGCATTGTGATGAGAAGGCCATGGAGCTGTCTGATGACATGCGTCATGGTGCTTTGTGATGACAAGAGCATGGAGCAGTGTGATTACAGGGGTCTTGGAGCATTGTGATGACAAGGGTCATGGAGCCTTGTGATGACAAGGCCGTGGAACATTGTCATGACAGGGGTGTGGGAGTATTGTAATGACTAGTGACGGAACATTTTGATATCTGTGGTGAAAGAGCATTTTAATGAGAAGTGCATGGAGCTTTGTGATGACAAGGTTTATGGAGCATTGGGATGACAAAGATGTGGAGCTTTGTGATGACAAGCGCATGGCATATTGTGATGACATGGGTCATGGAGCACTGTGCTGACAAGCGCATGGAGCATTGTGATGACAAAGGCATGGAGCATTGTGATGACAAGGGTCACAGAGCATTGTGATGATAAGTTTATGGAGCATTATGGTGACAAGGTGCACAGAGCCCTGTGATTACAAGGGCATGGACCATTGTGATGACAAAGGTCCAGAAGCAGTGTGATGACTGGAGTCACGGAGCATTGTGATGACAAGGGCATGGAGCATTTTGATGACAGGGGCATGGAGCATTGGTCTGAGAAGTATCATGGATTATTGTGATGAAAGTGTGCATGTCGCATTCTGATGACAAGGGCATGGAGCATTGTTATGACCAGGTCATGGATTATTGTGAAGACAGGTATCAGGGAGTATTGTGATGACATATGTCCTGGTGCATTGTGATGACAATGTCATGGAGCATTGTGAAGGCAAGTGTCATGGAGGATTGTGATGACAAAGGTAATGGAGCATTGTGATGACAAGGGCTTGGAGCATTGTGGTGACAAGAGCCATTGAGAATTCTGATGACAAGGTCGTGAAGCATAGTTATGACAAGCGCATGGAGCTTGCTATGACATGGGTCATGGAGCATTGCGATGACAAGTGCATGGAGCATTGTGATTAGAGGGGTCTTGGAGCATTGTGATGACAAGGGCATGGAGCATGGTGATGACAATGCAATGGAGCATTCTGATGACATGCGTTCTGGAGATTTGTGATGACAAGCACATGGAGCATTGTGATTACAGGGGTCTTGGTGCATTGTGATGAAAAGTGCATGGATCATTGTGAGGAAAAGGCAAAGAGCCTTGTCATGACAGGTTTCAAGTAGCATACTGAAGACAAGTGTCAGGGAGCACTGTGATGACAAGTGTATTGAGCATTGTGTTGACAAAGGTCATGGAGCATTTTGATGAGGAGACCATGGATAATTGTGATGACGAGCGTCATGGCGCATTGTGATGACAAGTGTTATGGAACATTGTGATCAGAAGGGTTTGGAGCACTGTGATGACAGATGTCATGGAGCATTTTGATTTCTTTTTGATGACAATACCACGAAGCATTATGATGATTGGCATGGTGCATTTTGATGACAGTGTTCATGGAGAATTGTGATGAAATGGGGTATGAAGCATTGTGATTACAGGGGTCTTGGAGCATTGTGATGACAATGTTCATGGAGCCTTGTGATGACAACGCCGTGGAACACTGTGATGGCAGGGGTAATGGAGCATTGTTATGACAGGTGTAATGGAGCATTGTGATGACAAGGGCACGGAGCATTGGTTTGAAAAGTTTCATGTATTATTGTGATGAGTGTGGGCATGGAGCATTGTGATGACAAGGGCAGGGAACACGGTGATACATGGGTCATGGAGGATTGTATTGAAAAGGCATGGATCATTGTGATGAGAAAGACATCGAGCATTGTGATGACAAGCGTCATGGAGATTTGGGATGACAAGTGCATGGAGTAATGTTATGAGATGTTTCATGGAGCATTGTGATGAAAATGGAATGGATCATTGTGATGCCAAGGGTCATGGAGCTTTGTGATGACAAATGTAATGGAGCATTTTGATGACAAGGGCGTGGTGCATTGTGATGAGTAGGGTAGGGAGCATTCTGATGACAGGTTCATGGAACAATTTGATGGAAAGGGTCAGGGATATTTTGATGACAGGGGTTATGGAACATTGTGATGTCAGTGGTCATGGAGGATTGTGATGATAAGGGCATGTAGCATTTTGATGACAGGGGTCATGGAACATTGTGATGACAGTGTTGAGGGAGTATTGTGATGACTGGTGATGGAACATTGTGATATCAGTGGTGAGAGAGCATTTAGATGAGAAGTGCATGGAGCATTGTGATGACAAGGTTTATGGAAAATTGTGATGACAGGGTTGTGGAGCATTGTGATGACAAGTGCATGGAGCATTGTGATGACAAGGGTCATGGAGAATTGTGCTGACAATGGCATGGAGCATTGTGATGACAAGTGTTACAGAGCATTGTGATGACGAGGGAATTAACCATTGTGATGAAAAGTTCATAAAGCATTGTGATGGCTGGTGTCACGGAGCATTATGATGTGAGGGGTCATGGAGCATTGTGATAACAAGGACATGGAGCATTGTGATGACAGGGGAATGGAGCATTGGTCTGACAATTTTCATGAATTATTGCGATGAGAGTGGACAGGGCACATTGTGATGACAAGGGCATGGAACATAGTTATTACAAGGTCATGTAGTATTGTGAAGACAGGTGTCAAGGAGCACTGTGATGACATATGTCATGGTGCATTGTGATGACAATGGCATGGAGCATTGTGATGCCAAGTGTCATGGGGGATTGTGATTACAAATGTAATGGAGCCTTGTGATGCCAAGTGTCTTGGAGGATTGTGATGACAAAGGTAATGGAGCATTGTGATGACAATTTCTTTTAGAATTGTGAAGAAAAGAGTCATGGAGCATTGTGATGACAAGGACATGGAGCATTGTGTTGACAAGGGCCATTGAGAATTTTGATGCAAACGTCGTGAAGCATTGTGATGAAAAGCGCACGGAGCTTGCTATGACAGGGGACATGGAGCATTGCTATGAAAATTGCATGGAGAACTGTGATGACAAGACCACGTAACATTGTGATGAGAAGTGTCATGGAGTATTGTGATGACAAGGACGTGGAGAATTGTGATGACAAGGGACATGGAGCATTGTGATAACCAGTGCATTGAGCATAGTGATGGCAATTCCGTGGAGCAGTGTGATGAGAAGGCCATGGATAATTGTGATGACGAGAGTCATGGAGCACTGTAATGACAAGGGGCATGGAGCATTGTGATGACAGGTGTCATGGAGCATTGTGATGACAGGGGTCATGGAGCATTGTGATGACATGGGTCATGGAACTTTGTGATGACAATTGCATGGAGCATTGCGAGTACAGGGTTCTTAGAGAATTGTGATGACAAGGGTTATGGAGCCTTGTGATGATGAGGACGTGGAACATTGTGATGGCAGGGATCATGGAGCATTGTTATGACACGCGTAAAGGAGCCTTTTGATGACAAGTGCATGGAGCATTGATGTGACAAGTTTTATGGATGATTGTGATGAGAGTGTGCATGGAGCACTGTGATGACAAGTGCATGGAGCAATGTGATGACAGGGGCATGGAACATTGGTCTGACAAGTTTCATGGATTATTGTGATGATAGTGGGCATGGAGCATTGAGATGACAAGGGCATGGAGCATTTTGGTGACAAAGGTCACAGAGCGTTGTGTGACGAGGGCATGGACCATTGTGAGGACACAGGACATGAAGCATTGTGATGACTGGAGTCAAGGAGCATTGAGATGACAGGGGTCATGGAGCATTGTGATGACAAGGGCCTGCAGCATTGTGATGACAGGGGCATGGAACATTGGTCTGACATGTTTCATGGATTATTGTGATGACAGTGTGCATGGCGCACTGTGATGACAAGGGCATGGAACATTGTGATGACAAGGTCATGGAGTATTGTGAAGACAGGTGTCAGGGAGCATTGTGATGATATATGTTATTGTCCATTGTGATGACAATGGCATGGAGCATTGTGATACCAAGTGTCATGGAGGATTGTGATGACAAAGGTAATGGAGCATTTTGATGACAAGGGGTTGGAACATTGCGATGACAAGGGTCATGGAGCATTGTGATGACAAGGGCATGGGGCATTCTGATGAAAAGGTGCATGGAACATTGAGATTACAGGGGTTTTGAAGCAATGTGATTTCAAGGGCATGGAGCATTGTGATGAGAAGGCAATGGAGCATTCTGATGACATGCGTCATGGAGATTTGTGATGACAAGGACATGGAGCATTGTGATTACAGGTGTCTTGGAGCATTGTGATGAAAAGGGAATGGATCATTGTGATGAAAAATGCATGAAGCCTTGTCATGACAGGGTTCAAGGAGCATACTGATGACAACTGTCAGCCAGCACTGTGATGAAAAGTGTATTGAGCATTGTGATGACCAAGATCATGGAGCATTCTGATGAGAAGACCATGGATAATTGTGATGACCAGTGTCATGGGGCATTGTGATGACAAGTGTTATGGAACATTGTGATCAGAAGGGTTTGGTGCGTTGTGATGACAGAGGTCATTGAGCATTTTGATTTCATTGTGATGACAATAGCATGAAATATTATGGTGATGGGCACGGTGCATTGTGATGACAGGGTTCATGGAGCATTGAGATGAAAAGTGTCATGGAGAATTGTGATTACAGAGGTCTTGGAGCATTGTGATGACAAGGGTCATGGAGCCTTGTGATGACAAGGCCGTGGAACATTGTGATGGCAGGGGTCATGGAGCATTGTTATGACAGGTGTAATGGAGGATTGTGATGACAAGGGCATGGAGCAATGTGATGAGAGATTTCATTGAACATTGTGATGACAATGGCATGGAGCATTGTGATGCCAAGGGTCATGGATCTTTGTGATGACAAATGTCATGGGGCATTTTGATGACAAGGGCGTGGTGCATTGTGATGAGAAGAGCAGGGAGCATTGTGATGACAGGGTCATGGAGCAATTTGAATAAAAGGGTCATGGAATATTTTGATGACAGGGGTTATGGAACATTGTGATGTCAGGGGTCATGAAGCATTGTGAAGAAATGGGTCATGGAGGATTTTGTGACAGGGGTTATGGAACATTGTGATGTCTGGGGTCATGGAGCATTGTGAAGATAAGGGCACGGAGCACTGTGATGACAGTGGTCATGGAAAACTGTGATGACAGGGGTGAGCGAGTATTGTGATGACTAGTGATGGAACATTTTGATATATGTGGTGAGAGAGCATTTTGATGAGAAGTGCATGGAGCATTGTGATGACAAGTTTTATGGAGCATAGCGATGAAAAGGATGTGGAGCATTGTGAGGAAAAGAGCATTGCACATTGTGATGACATGTGTCATGGAGCATTGTGCTGACAGAGGCATGGAGCATTGTGATGACAAGGGACACAGAGCATTGTGATGAAAATTTCATGGAGCATTGTGGTGACAAAGATCACAGAGCCTTGTGTGACGAGGGCATGGACCATTGTGATGAGAAAGGTCATGAATCATTGTGATGAATGGAGTCACGGAGCATTGTGATGACAGGGGTCATGGAGCATTGGGATGACATATGTCATTGTCCATTGTGATGACAATGGCATGGAGCATTGTGATACCAAGTGTCATGGAGGATTGTGATGACAAAGGTAATGGAGCATTTTGATGACAAGGGCTTGGAACATTGCGATGACTAGGGTCCTGGAGCATTGTGATGACAATGGTATGGAGCATTCTGATGAAAAAGTGCATGGAGCATTGAGATTACAGGGGTTATGAAGCAATGTGATTACAAGGGCATGGAGCATTGTGATGAGAAGGCAATGGAGCATTCTGATGACATGCGTCATGGAGCTTTGTGATGACAAGTACATGGAGCATTGTGATTACAGGGGTCTTTGAGCATTGTGATGAAAAGGGAATGGATCATTGTGATGAAAAATGCATGGAGCCTTGTCATGACAGGGTTCAAGGAGCATACTGATGACAACTGTCAGGGAGCATTGTGATGATAAGTGTATTGAGCATTGTGGTGACAAAGATCATGGAGCATGGTGATGAGAAGACCATGGATAATTGTGAGGACCAGCGTCATGGGGCATTGTGATGACAAGTGTTATGGAACATTGTGATCAGAAGGGTTTGGTGCATTGTGATGACAGACGTCATTGAGCATTTTGATTTCATTGTGATGACAATAGCATGAAATATTATGGTGATGGGCACGGTGCATTGTGATGACAGGGTTCATGGAGCATTGAGATGAAAAGGGGCATGGAGCATTGTGATTACAGGGGTGTTGGAGCATTGTGATGACAAGGTCATGGAGCATTGTGATGAGAAGGCCATGGAGATTCTGATGACATGTGTCATGGAGCTTTGTGATGACAAGGGCATGGAGAATTGTGATTACAGGGGTCATGGAATATTGTGATGACAGGGGTGAGGGAGTATTGTGATGAATAGTGATGGAACATTGTGATATCAGTGGTGAGAAGGCATTTTGAGGAGAAGTGCATGGAGCATTGTGATGACAAGGTTTATGGAGCATTTTGATGACAAGGATGTGGAGCATTGTGATGACAAGGGTCATGGAGCATTGAGCTGACAAAGGCATGGAGCTTTGTGATGACAAGGTTCACAGAGCATTGTGATAAAAATTTCATGGAGCATTGTGGGGACAATGGTCACAGAGCTTTGTGGGACCAGGTCATGTACCATTGTGTTGACAAATGTCATGAAGCATTGTGATGACGGGAGTCACGGAGCATTGTGATAACAGGGGTCTTGGAGCATTGTGATGAAAAGGGAATGGATCATTGTGATGAAAAAGGCATGGAGCCTTGTCATGACTGTGTTCAAGGAGCATACTGATGACAAGTGTCAGCGAGCATTGTGATGCCAAGTGTATTGGGCATTGTGCTGACGAGGTCATGGAGCATTGTGATGAGTAGACCTTGCATAATTGTGATGACGAGCGTCATGGGGAATGTGATGACAAGTGTTATGGAACACTGTGATCAGAAGGGTTTGGAGCATTGTGATGACAGAGGACATGGAGCATTTTGATTTCATTGTGATGACAATAGCATGAATCATTATGATGATGGGCATGGTGCATTGTGATGACAGGGTTCATGGAGCATTGAGATGAAAAGTGGCATGGAGAACTGTGATTACAGAGGTCTTGGAGCATTGTGATGACAAGGGTCATGGAGTCTTGTGATGCCAAGGACGTGGAACATTGTGATGGCAGTGGTCATGGAGCATTGTTATGACAGGTGTAATGGAGCATTGTGATGACAAGGGCATGGAGCAATGTGAAGAGAGATTTCATTGAACATTGTGATGCCAATGTCATGGAGCATTGTGATGCCAATGGTCATGGATATTTGTGATGACAAATGTCAAGGGGCATTTTGATGACAAGGGCGTGGTGCATTGTGATGAGAAGGGCAGGGAGCATTGTGATGACAGGGTCATGGAGCAATTTGAATAAAAGGGTCATGGAATATTTTGATGACAGTGGTTAGGGAACATTGTGATGTCAGGGGTCATGAAGCATTGTGAAGAAATGGGTCATGGAGCATTTTGTGACAGGGGTTATGGAACATTGTGATGTCAGGGGTCATGGAGCATTGTGATGATAAGGGCATGGAGCACTCTGATGACAATGGTCATGGAACATTGTGATGACAGTGGTGAGCGAGTATTGTGATGACTAGTGATGGAACATTTTTATATATGTGGTGAGAGAGCATTTTGCTGAGAAATGCATGGAGCATTGTGATGACAAGTTTTATGGAGCATAGCGATGAAAACGATGTGGAGCATTGTGAGGAAAAGAGCATTGCACATTGTGATGACATGTGTCATGGAGCATTGTGCTGACAAGTGCATGGAGCATTTTGATGACAATTTTCATGGAGCATTGTGCTGACAAAGGCATGGAGCATTGTGATGACAAGGGACACAGAGCATTGTGATGAAAATTTCATGGAGCATTGTGGTGACAAAGATCACAGAGCCTTGTGTGACGAGGGCATGGACCACTGTGATGAGAAAGGTCATGAATCATTGTGATGAATGGAGTCACGGAGCATTGTGATGACAGTGGTCATGGAGCATTGTGATGACAAGGGCATGGAGCAATGTGATGACAGGGGCATGGAACATTGGTCTGACAAGTTTCATGGATTATTGTGATGACAGTGGGCATGGAGCATTGAGATGAAAAGGACATGGAGCATTGTGGTGACAAAGGTCACAGAGCGTTGTGTGACGAGGGCATGGACCATTGTGAGGACAAATGTCATGAAGCATTGTGATGACTGGAGTCACGGAGCATTGTGATGACAGGGGTCACGGAGCATTGTGATGACAAGGGCATGGAGCATTGTGATGACAGGGGCATGCAACATTGGTCTGACATGTTTCATGGATTATTGTGATGACAGTGGGCATGGCACATTGTGATGACAAGGGCATGGATCATTGTGATAACAAAGGTCATGGAGCATTCTGTTGACAAGTTTCTGGAGTATTGTGATGACAATAGCATGGAGCATTGTGATGAAAAAGGCATGGTGCATTGTGATGAAAAAGGCATGGAACCTTTTCATGACAGGTTTCAAGGAGCATTCTGACGTCAAGTGTCAGGAAGCGTTGTCATGACAAGTGTATTGAGCATTGTGATGACAATGTTCATTGAGCACTGTGATGACAGGCATCATGGAGTCTTGTGATGACAAGTGTTATGGAACATTGTGATCACAAGGGTTGGGAGCATTGTGATGACAGAGGTCATGGATCATTTTAATTTCAAGTAGCATGGAGCATTGTCATGACATGGCATGAAGCAATGTGAACCCAATGCTCATGGAGGATTTTGATGACAATGGGAATAGAGTATTTTGATGACAAGCACATGGAGCATTGTGATGACAAGGTCATGTAGCATTTTGCTGACAAATGCATGGAGCATTTTGATGACAAGGGTAATGGAGCACTGTGATGAAAAGCGTCACGGAGCATTGTCATTACAGGTGTCATGGAGCACTGGGATGGCAAGGGAATGGATAATTGTGATGACAAGGGTCATGGAGCAGTTTGATGAAAAGAGTCCAGGATCATTGTGTTGTCAGTGGCCATGGAGCGTTGTGATGACAGTGGTCATGGAACATTGTGATGAGAAGGTCATAGATCATTGGGCTGAAAATGTTCATGGAGTTTTGTGATGGTAGGGGTCATGGAGCATTGTGTTGACAAGGGAATGGAACACAGTGATGACAAGGTCCTGGAGCATTGTGATGAGAAGGTCCTGGAGCATTGTGATGAGAAGCCCACTGATCCTTGTGATGAGAAGTCTCATGGAGAATTCTGATGAAAAGGTGCATGCAGCATTGTGATCACAGGGGTCTTAGAGCATTGTGAAGAAAAGGACATGGATCATTGTGATGAAAAAGGCATGGAGCCTTGTCATGACAGGGTTCAAGGAGCATACTGACGACAAGTGTCAGGGAGCATTGTGATGACAAGTGTATTGAACATTGTGATGAAAAAGGTCATGGAACATTGTGATGAGAAGCGCATGGATAATTGTGATAACGAGCGTCATGGGGCGTTGTGATGACAAGTGTTATGGAGCATTGTGATCACAAGGGTTTGGAGCATTGTGATGACAGGGGCATGGATCAATGTGATGACAGGGGCATTCAACATTGGGCTGAAAAGTTTTATGGATTATTGTGATGACAGTGGTCATGGAGCATTGTGATGACAAGGGCATGGAGCATTGTGGTGACAAAGGTCACAGAGCCTTGTGTAACGAGGGCATGGACCACTGTGATGACCAGGGTCATGAAGCATTGTGATGACTGGAGTCATGGAGCATTGTGATGACAGGGGTCATAGAGCATTGTGATGACAAGGGCATGGAACTTTGTGATGACAGGGTCATGGAACATTGGGCTGACAAGTTTCATGGATTATTGTGATGACAGTGGGCATGGCAAATTGTGATGACAAGTGCATGGAACATTGTGATAACAAGCTCATGGAGTATTGTGAAGACAGGTGTCAGGGAGCATTGTGATGACATATGTCATTGTCCATTGTGATGACAATGGCATAGAGCATTGTGATACCAAGTGTCATGGAGGATTGTGATGACAAAGGTAATGGAGCATTTTGCTGACAAGGGCTTGGAACATTATGATGTCAAGTGTCAAGGGGCATTGTGATGACAGGACATGGAGCATTGTGATGACAAGGGCCATTGAGAATTTTGATGACAATGTAATGAAGCATTGTGATGACAAACGCATGGAGCTTGCTATGACAGGGGTCATAGAGCATTGCGATGACAAATGCATGGAGAATTGTGATGAAAATATCATATAACATTGTGATGAGAAGTGTCCTGGTGCATTGTGATGACAAGGATTTGGAGAATTGTAATGACATGGGACATGGAGCATTGTGAAGAACAGGGCATGGAGAATTGTGATGGCAAGACCGTGGAGCATTGTGATGAAAAGACCATGGATAATTATGATGAAGAGCGTCATGGATCACTGTAAAGACAAAGGGCATGGAGCACTGTGATGACAGGTTTCATGGATAATTGTGATGAGAGGGGTCATGGAGCATTGTGATGACAAGGGTCAATGAGCACTGTGATGAGAAGGTCATGGGGCATTGGCCTGAAAATGTTCATGGAGTATTTTGATGACAGGGCTCATGGAGACTTGGATGACAAGGCCGTGGAACATTGTGATGGCAGGGGTCATGGAGCATTATTATGACAGGGGTAATGGAGCATTGTGATGACTAGGGCATGGAACACTGTGATACATGTGTTATAGAGGATTGTAATGACAAGGTCATGGAGCATTGTGATGAGAAGAGTATCGAGCATTGCGATGACAAGCGTCATGGAGCATTGTGGTGACAAGGGCATGGAGCAATGTGATGGGAGGTTTCATGGAGCATTGTGATGAAATGGCATGGAGCATTGTGATGCCAAGTGTCATGGAGCTTTGTGATGACAAAAGTCATGGAGCATTTTGATGACAAGGTCGTGGTGCATTGTGATGAGAAGGGCAGGGAGCATTGTGATGACAGGGTCATGGAGCAAATTGATGAAAAGTGTCATGGAACATTTTGATGACAGGGGTTATGGAACATTGTGATGTCAGGGTTAATGGAGCATTTTGATGAAAAGGGTCATGGAGCATTCTGATGAAAAGATGCATGGAGCATTGTGATTACAGGGGTTTGGAAGAATTGTGATGACAAGGGCATGGGGCATTGTGATGAGAAGCAATGGAGCATTCTGATGACATGTGTCATGGACCTTTGTGATGACAAGGACATGGTGCATTTTGATTACAGGGGTCTTGGAGCATTGTGATGAAAAAGGAATGGATCATTGTGATGAAAAATGCATGGAGCCTTGTCATGACAGGGTTCAAGGAGCATACTGATGACAACTGTCAGGGAGCATTGAGATGTTAAGTGTATTGAGCATTGTGATGACAAAGATCATGGAGCATTGTGATGAGAAGACCATGGATAATTGTGATGACCAGCCTCATGGGGCATTGTGATGACAAGTGTTATGGAACACTGTGATCAGAAGGGTTTGGAGCATTTTGATGACAGAGGTCATTGAGCATTTTGATTTCATTGTGGTGACAATAGCATGAAATATTATGTTGATGGGCACGGTGCATTGTGATGACAGGGGTCATGGAGCATTGTTATGACAGGGGTAATGGAGCATTGTGATGACAAGGCCATGGGGCATTGGTCTGAAATATTTCATGGATTATTGTGATGAGAGTGGGCCTGGCGCACTGTGATGACAAGGGCCCAGAACACTGTGGTACAGGGTTCATGGAGGACTGTAATGACAAGGGCATGGAGCATTGTTATGAGAAGGGCATCGAGCATTGTGATGACAAGCGTCATGGAGATTTGTGATGACAAATGTCATGGAGCATTTTGATGACATTGGTTATGGAGCATGGTGAGGTAAGGGGTCATGGAGCACTGTGACGAAAAAGGTCATGGAGCATTTATATGACATGGGTTATGGAGAATTGTGATGTCAGGCGTCATGGAGCACTGTGATGATAATGGCATGTAGTATTTTGATGACAGTGGTCATGGAACATTGTGATGACAAGGATGAGGTCGTATTATGATGACTAGTGATGGAACATTGTGATATCAGTGGTGACAGAGCATTTTGATGAGAAGTGCATGGAGCATTGTGATGACAAGCTGGTGGAGCATTTTGCTGACAAGCGCATGGAGCATTGTGATGACAAGTGTCATTGAGTGTTGTGCTGAGAAAGGCATGGAGCATTGTGATGAAAAGTTCATGGTGCATTGTGGTTACACAGGTCACAGATCCTTGTGATGACGAGGGCATTGACCATTGTGATGACAAATATCATGATGCATAGTGATGAATGGAGTCACGGAGCATTGTGATGACAGGGGCATGGAGCATTGGTCTCACAAATTTCATGGATTATTGTGATGACAGTGGGCATGGTGCATTGTGATGAAAAGAGCATAGAACATTGTGATGACAACGTCATGGACTATAGTGAAGACAGGTGTCAGGGAGCATTGTGATGACATATGTCATGGTCCATTGTGATGCCAATAACATGGAGCATTGTGATGACACGTGTCATGGACGATTGTGATGACAAAGGTAAAGGAGCATTGTGATGATCAGGGCATGGAGCAATGTGATGGCAAGACTGTGGAGCATTGTGATGAGAAGACCATGGATAATTGTGATGAAGAGCATCATAGAGCATTATGATGACAAGAGCCATGGAGCATTCTGACATAAGATATCACTTATGAAGGAAATGTAAACATGGCTACATATGAACTGAATTAGGAAAGAGAACAGTGTCTCACATTTAGAAAATACACTTATGCCTGCTTAAGGGGAAAGAGAGGTGGGGAGATGTACAAAACCAGAGTCTGATATTAGCACAGGTACCGTTCCATAATCCAAATACAGAATAGACAAGACCTACTCCTTCCTCAGTGAACGGGACTGGACACCCATATTCCCCGCAGAGGAATATATCAGAGTACTAAGAATCTTAAAACCTATGTATCGTTATGTCACTGAAAGGGAATCAAGTGTGTCTAGACTGGCATAAACATGGCGGTGAGAATCAGCTCAAAACCACTATAAAAAGGAATTTCAAAAACAAAACAAAAAAACTGGGAAATTCTTTAAAATTCCTTCAGGGTCTCTGATGAAACCTGGAATGACCCTATCTACAACGACAGCTGGATGTGGCATAAGGCTGGACACTTGGGACTGAGAGGATTGGTGAGATTCGGTGAGCAAATGCAGACCATTTAAAGCCATAATGCGTGGCACACATTCCACGGTTCCCAACTCTCCAGGTTGAAGGGAATATTACTACAGCTATAACATGTACGGGAAACCTACAGAATGGACACACTGTGAATATGAAAGGTTTCTAAAACTCAACTAATAGTCCCTCTAATGGTGCTCCGGTTTCACTTTCCAACTGCTTTACTATCAATCTCCCAACTTGGAAAGACAGCCCCTTTAACCTCCTGGTTCGCACAGGTTGCCAAATTTGCAGCGGATGAAAGGGAAGAGGGAGAACCATTGAGAGAGTAGCTGTTAGGCATTTGGACGGGTACATGTCACTCTAATTTCCTGGAAGGAAGAAGAATTAACCAAAGTCTCAGCCACCCGCCGGGAACCAGTATAGGTCATGAACCAAAATTTTGGACTTGCGGTCAGCTCACAAAAAACGAGTTGAAAAATGGATCTTAGGGTCACAACAATGCACAAACAGTCAGATAAATAAAGGACAACAATCGTCCAAAAATCTTTTGAGGGAAGGCAACGAGGCGGACTTGAAAGTGAGCCAGAATAGCAGGAAACAGATTTCAAGAGGTACATTGGAATCGCCTTTAAAGCACAGGAACAGGGGCACAACTTCAACAATGATGCAACTGGCCAGCAATGCCGTATGTGTTTTCTCCTGAATCAATTCAGGAGAAAACGCATACGTCCTTTTTGGCCAAGCAAGCAACCGGGCAATGCAAATCTGAACTACAAAGAAGTATCAATTCCCACCGGTCAAAAGGGACATCCACAAAATGTGTAAAACTCAGAAAGGCAAGGCAGGCCCTGGAGAACAGGCAGCCTAGTTATGCTGATGGGCAGGATGTAAATTGCCAACTGCCTCTCTGGAGGAGTGCATTGTGTTCCCTAAAACAAGGAAACAACAGAGCTACAGAGCCAAGGGCACTTCCAGTGTAAGGAATATACCTTGGAAATACTGAAAATCAATAAGACAGAGCCACCTGAAAATTTAGTGCTGCACTGCTTACAAGAACCTCAACTTGGGTACAACTTAAATATCCTAGGAAAGACAAAAATGGTTCAAGAAATTGTTTTACTTACGTACGAAGGAATATCCCTCAGCCATGAAATCAATGTTATAAGGCCAGTAGCAGCAAAATGTGTGTATTCAGGTAGGATGATTCTAAGTGAAATAAGTCACAGAGAAAAAGAAACTTATCATAAGAATATCACTTATGAAGGTCCTGTAAACATGGCTACACATGAACTTAGTTAAGAAAGAGAACAGAGTCTCACATTTAGAAAACACGCTTATGTCTGCTTAAGGGGGAAGGAGAGGTGGGGTGATGCATAAAACAAGAGTTTGATATTAGTACACGTACCGTTCCAAAAACCAAATACGGAATAGACAAGACCTACACTTTCCTCAGTGAAATGGACTCAAAACCCCATATTTCTCGCAGAGGAATATATCTGACTAGTAAGAATCTTAAAACCTATGTATTGATAAGTCTCCATAAGGGAATCAAGTGTGTCTAGACTGGCATAAACATGGCATTTATAATCAGCTCAAACCCACTATAAAAAGGAATTTCAAAAACAAAACAAAAAAACAGAGAAATTCTTTACAATTCCTTCAGGGGATCTTATGAAACCTGGAATGACACTATCTACAATGACAGCTGGATGTGGCATTAGGCTGGACACTTGGGACTGAGAGGACTGGTGAGCAAATGCAGACCATTTAAAGCAATAATGTGTGGCACACATTCCAAGGGTCCCAACTCTCCAGGTTCTAGGGAATACTACAACAGTTATAACATGTACGGGAAACCTAGAGAATGGACACAGTGTGAATATAAAAGGTCTCTAAAACTCAACTAATAGTCCCTATCCTGGTGCTCTGGTTTGAATTTCCAACTGCTTTACTATCAATCTCCCAACTTGGAGAGACAGCCCCTTTAACCTCCTGGTTCGAACAGGTTGCGAATTTGGCAGTGGATGAAAGGGAAGAGGGAGAACCAATGAGAGAGTAGCTGTTAGGCAATTGGATGGGCACATGTCACTCTAATTTCCCGGCAGGAAGAAGAATTAAACAAAGTCTCAGTGACCCGCCGGGAACCAGTATAGGTCCTGAAGCACAATTTTGGACTTGCGGTCAGCTCACAAAAAACGAGTTGAAAAATGGAGCTCAGAGGCACAGCAATTCACAAACTGGCATTGTAATAAAGGACAACAATCGTCCAAATATCTGTTGAGGGAAGGCAACGAGGCAGACTTCAAATCGAGCCAGAATAGCAGGAAACAGATTTCAAGAGGTACATTGGAATCGCCTTGAAATCACAGGAAGAGGGGCACAACTTCGACAATGATGTACTTGGCCAGAAAGGACGTATGCGTTTTCTCCTGAATATATTCAGGAGAAAATGTATAAGTCCATTTTGGCCAAGCAAGCAAGCGGGCAATGCAAATCTGAACTACAATGAATTATCTCCTCCCAGCGGTCAAACGGGACATCCGCAAAATGTGTAAAAGCCAGAAAGGCAAGACAGGCAATGGAGAATAGGGAGCCTAGTTATGCTGATGGGCAGGATGTAAATTGCCAACTGTCTCTCTGGAGGAGTGCATTGTGTTCCCTAAAACAAGTAAACAACAGAGCTAGAGAGCCAAGGGCACTTCCAGTCTAGGGAATATACCTTGGGAAAACTGAAAATCAATAAAACAGAGCCACCACAATATTTAGGGCTGCACTGCTTACAAGAACCGCAACTTGGGTACACCTTAAATATCCCAGGAAAGACAAAAATTGTTCAAGAAATTGTGTTACTTACGTACGATGGAATATCAGTCAGCCATGAAATCAATGTCATAAGGCCAGTAGCTTCAAAATGAGTGTATTCAGGTACGATGATTCTAAGTGAAATAAGTCACAGAGAAAAAGAAACTTATCATAAGATATCACTTATGAAGGTCCTGCAAACATGGCTACACATGAACTGAGTTAGGAAAGAGTACAGAGTCTAACATTTAGAAAAAAGTCTTATGCCTGCTTAAGGGGGAAGGAGAGGTGGGTTGATGCATAAAACCAGAGTTTGATATTAGTACAGGTACCGTTCCAAAAACCAAATTCGGAATAGACAAGACCTACACTTTACTCAGTGAAAGGGACTCAAAACCCCATATTTCCCGCAGAGGAATATATCTGACTGATAAGAATAATAAAACCTATGTATTGATATGTCTCCGTAAGGGAAACAAGTTTGTCTTGACTGCCATAAACATGGCAGTGAGAATCAGCTCAAACCCACTATAAAAAGTAATTTCAAAAACAAAACAAAAAAAAAGAGAAATTCTTTACAATTCCTTCAGGGGCTCTGATGAAACCTGGAATGACCCTATCTACAATGACAGCTGAATGTGGCATAAGGCTGGACACTTGGGACTGAGAGGATTGGTGAGATTCGGTGAGCAAATGCAGACCATTTAAAGCAATAATGTGTGGCACACATTCCAAGGGTCCCAACTCTCCAGGTTGAAGGGAATATTACTACAGCTATAACATGTACGGGAAACCTAGAGAATGGACACACTGTGAATATGAAAGGTTTCTAAAACTCAACTAATAGTCCCTCTCCTGGTGTTCTGGTTTGAATTTCCAACTCCTTTACTATCAATCTCCCAACTTGGAAAGACAGCCCCTTTAACCTCCTGGTGCGCACAGGTTGCCAATTTGGCAGAGGATGAAAGGGAAGAGGGAGAACCAATGAGAGAGTAGCTGTTAGGCATTTGGACGGTCACATGTCACTCTAATTTCCAGGGTGGAAGAAGAATTAACCAATGTCTCAGCCACGTGCCAGGAACCAGTAAAGGTCCTGAACCAAAATTTTGGACTTGCGCTCAGCTCACAAAAAACGAGTTGAAAAATGGATCATAAGCATACAACAATGCACAAACTGTCAGAGAAATAAAGGACAACAATCGTCCAAAAATCTGTTGAGGGAAGGCAACGAGGCGGACTTGAAAGCGAGCCAGAATAGCAGGAAACAGATTTCAAGAGGTACATTGGAATCGCCTTTAAAGCACAGGAAGAGGGGAACAACTTCAACAATGATGCACTTGGACAGAAATGCCGTATGTGTTTTCTCCTGAATATATTCAGGAGAAAAAGCATACGTTCTTTTTGGCCAAGCAAGCAAGTGGGCAATGAAAATCTGAACTACAATGAAGTATCACTTCCCACCGGTCAAAAGGGACATCCACAAAATGTGTAAAAGCCAGAAAGGCAAGACAGGCAATGGAGAACAGGGAGCCTAGTTATGCTGATGGGCAGGATGTAAATTACCATCTGCCTCTCTGAAGGAGTGCATTGTGTTCCCTAAAACAAGGAAACAACAGAGCAACAGAGCCAAGGGCACTTCCAGTGTAGGGAATATACCATGGGAATACTGAATATCAATAAGACATGCCACCTAAAAATTTAGTGCTGCACTGCTTACAAGAACCTCAACTGGGGTACAACTTAAATATCCTAGGAAAGACAAAAATGGTTCAAGAAATTGTGTTATTTATGTACGATGGAATATACCTCAGCCATGAAATCAATGTTATAAGGCCAGTAGCAGCAAAATGAGTGTATTCAGGTACGATGATTCTAAGTGAAATAAGTCACAGAGAAAAAGAAACTTATCATAAGATATCACTTATGAAGGTCCTGTAAACATGGCTACACATGAACTGAGTTAGGAAAGAGAACAGAGCCTCACATTTAGACAACACTCTTGTGCCTGCTTAAGGGGGAAGGCGAGGTGGGGTGATGCATAAAACCAGAGTTTGATATTAGTACAGGTACCTTTCACAAAACCAAATACGGAATAGAAAAGACATACACTTTCCTCAGTGAAAGGGACTCAAAACGCCATATTTCCCGCATAGGAATATATGTGACTGGTAAGAATCTTAAAATCTATGTATTGATATGTCTCCGTAAGGGAATCAAGTGTGTCTAGACTGGCATAAACATGGCAGTGAGAATCAGCTAAAACCCATTATAAAAACGAATTTCAAAAAGAAAACAAAAAAACAGGGAAATTCTTTACAATTCCTTCAGGGGCTCTGATGAAACCTGGAATGACCCTATCTACAATGACAGCTGGATGTGGCATAAGGCTGGACACTTGGGACTGAGAGGATTGGTGAGATTCAGTGAGCAAATGCAGACCCTTTAAAGCAATAATGAGTGGCACACATTCCAAGGGTCCCAACTCTTCAGGATGAAGGGAATATTACTACAGCTATAACATGTATGGGAAACCTAGAAAATGGACACACTGTGAATACGAAAGGTTTCTAAAAATCAACTAATAATCCCTCTCCTGGTGCTCCGGTTTGACTTTCCAACTGCTTTACTATCAATCTCCCAACTTGGAGAGACAGCCCATTTAAACTCCTGGTTCGCACAGGTGGCCAATTTGGTAGAGAATGAAAGGGAAGAGGGAGAACCAATGAGAGAGTAGTTGTTAGGCATTTGGACGGGCACATGTCATTCTAATTTTCCGGCAGGAAGAAGAATTAACGAAAGTCTCAGACATCCGCCGGGAACCAGTATAGGTCCTGAACCAAAATTTTGGACTTGCGGTCAGCTCACAAAAAACGAGTTGAAAAATGGAGCTCAGGGGCACAACAATGCACAGACTGGCAGAGTAATAAAGGACAACAATCGTCCGAAAATCTGTTGAGGGAAGGCAACAAGGAGGACTTGAAAGCGAGCCAGAATAGCAGGAAACAGATTTCAAGAGGTACATTGGAATCGCCTTTAAAGCACAGGAAGAGGGGCACAACTTTGACAATGATGCACTTGGCCAGCAAGAGTGTATGTGTTTTCTCCTGAATATATTAAGGAGAAAACGCGTACATCCTTTTTGGCCAAGCAAGCAAGCGGGCAACGCAAATCTGAACTACAATGAAGTATCACTTCCCACCGGTCAAAAGGGACATCTGCAAAATGTGTAAAAATCAGAAAGGCAAGACAGGCCCTGGAGAACAGGGAGTCTAGTTATGATGATGGGCAGCATGTAAATTGCCAACTGCCTCTCTGGAAGAGTGCATTGTGTTCCCTAAAGAAGGAAACAACAGAGCAACAGAGCCAAGGGCACTTCCAGTCTAGGGAATATACCTTGGGAAAACTGAAAATCAATAAGGCAGTGCCACCACAAAATTTAGGCCTGCACTGCTTACAAGAACGTCAACTTGGGTACACCTTAAATATCCCAGGAAAGACAAAAATGGTTCAAGAAATTGTGTTACTTACGTACGATGGAATATCAGTCAGCCATGAAATCAATGTCATAAGGCCAGTAGCTTCAAAATGAGTGTATTCAGGTACGATGATTCTAAGTGAAATAAGTCACAGAGAAAAAGAAACTTATCATAAGATATCACTTTGAAGGTCCTGTAAACATGGCTACACATGAACTGAGTTAGCAAAAAGAAAAGAGTCTAACATTTAGAAAAAAGTCTTATGCCTGCTTAAGGGGGATGGAGAGGTGGGGTGATGCATAAAACCAGAGTTTGATATTAGTACAGTTACCGTTCCAAAAACCAAATACGGAATAGACAAGACCTACACTTTCCTCAGTGAAAGGGACTTAAAACCCCATATTGCCCGCAGAGGAATATATCTGACTGATAAGAATCTTAAAACCTATGTATTGATATGTCTCCTTAAGGGAATCAAGTTTGTCTAGACTGGCATAAACATGGCAGTGAGAATCAGTTCAAACCCACTATAAAAAGGAATTTCAAAAACAAAACAAAAAAAAAGAGAAATTCTTTACAATTCCTTCAGGGGCTCTGATGAAACCTGGAATGACCCTATCTACAACGACAGCTGGATGTGGCATAAGGCTGGACACTTGGGACTGAGAGGATTGGTGAGATTCGGTGAGCAAATGCAGACCATTTCAAGCAATAACGCGTGGCACACATTCCAACGTTCCCAACTCTCCAGGTTGAAGGGAATATTACTACATCTATTACATGTACGGGAAACCTAGAGAATGGACACACTGTGAATACGAAAGGTTTCTAAAACTCAACTAATAATCCCTCTCCTGGTGCTCCGCTTTGACATTCCAACTGCTTTACTATCAATCTCACAACTTGGAGAGACAGCCCCTTTAACCTCCTGGTTCTCACAGGTGGCCACATTTGTAGAGGATGAAAGGGAAGAGGGAGAACCAATGAGAGAGTAGCTGTTGGGCATTTGGACGGGCACATGTCATTCTAATTTCCTGGCAGGAAGAAGAATTAACCAAAGTCTCTGACACCCGCCGGGAACCAGTATAGGTCCTGAACCAAAATTTTGGACTTGGGGTCAGCTCACAAAAAACGAGTTGAATAATGGAGCTCAGGGGCAGAGCAACGCACAAACTGGCAGAGTAGTAAAGGACAACAATCGCCCGAAAATCTGTTGAGGGAAGGAGACGAGGCGGACTTGAAAGCGAGCCAGAATAGCAGGAAACAGATTTCAAGAGGTACATTGGAATCGCCTTTAAAGCACAGGAATAGGGGCACAACTTCGACAATGATGCACTTGGCCAAAAACGGCTTATGTGTTTTCTCCTGAATATATTCAGGAGAAAACACATACGCACTTTTGGCCAAGCAAGCAAGAGGGCAATGCAAATCTGTACTACAATGAAGTATCACTTCCCACCGGTCAAAAGGGACATTCGCAAAAGGTGTAAAATCCAGAAAGGCAAGATAGGCCCTGGAGAACAGGGAGCCTAGTTATGCTGATGGACAGGATGAAAATTGCCAACTGCCTCTCTGGAGGAGTGCACTGTGTTCCCTAAAACAAGGAAACAACAGAGCTACAGAGCCAAGGGCACTACCAGTCTAGGGAGTATACATTGGGAAAACTGAAAATCAATAAGACAAAGGCACCGCAAAATTTAGGCCTGCACTGCTAACAAGAACCTCAACTTGGGTACACCTTAAATATCCCAGGAAAGACAAAAATGGTTCAAAAAATTGTGTTACTTACATACGATGGAATATCAGTCAGCCATGAAATCAATGTCATAAGGCAAGTAGCAGCAAAATGAGTGTATTCAGGTACGATGATTCCAAGTGAAATAAGTCACAGAGAAAAAGAAACTTATCATATGATATCACTTATGAAGGTCCTGTAAACATGGCTACACATGAACAGAGTTAGGAAAGAGAACAGAGTCTCACATTTAGCAACAACTCTTATGCCTGCTTAAGGGGTAAGGAGAGGTGGGGTGATGCAGAAAACCAGAGTTTGATATTAGTACATGTACCATTCCAAAAACCAACTACAGAATTGAAAAGACCTACACTTTCATCAGTGAAAGGGACTCAAAACCCCATATTTCTCGCAGAGGAATATATCTGACTGATAAGAATCTTAAAACCTATGTATTGATATGTCTCCTTAAGGGAATCAAGTTTGTCTAGACTGGCATAAACATGGCAGTGAGAATCAGTTCAAACCCACTATAAAAAGGAATTTCAAAAACAAAACAAAGAAACAGGGAAATTTTTTTACAATTCCTTCAGGGGCTCTGATGAAACCTGGAATGACCCTATCTACAACGACAGCTGGATGTGGCATAAGGCTGGACACTTGGGACAGAGAGGATTGGTGAGATTCGGTGAGCAAATGCACACCCTTTAAAGCAATAACATATGGCACACATTCCAAGGTTCGCAACTCTCCAGGTTGAAGGGAATATTACTACATCTATAACATGTACAGGAAACCTAGAGAATGGACACACTGTGAATACGAAAGGTTTCTAAAACTCAACTAATAATCCCTCTCCTGGTGCTCCGGTTTGACTTTCCAACTGCTTTACTATCAATCTCCCAACTTGGAGAGACAGCCCCTTTAACCTCCTGGTTCTCACAGGTGGCCAATTTTGTAGAGGATGTAAGGGAAGAGGGAGAACCAATGAGAGAGTAGCTGTTAGGCATTTGGACGGGCACATGTCATTCTAATTTCCCGGCAGGAAGAAGAATTAACCAAAGTATCAGACACCCGCTGGGAAGCAGTATAGGTCCTGAACCAAAATTTTGGACTTGCGGTCAGCTCACAAAACCGAGTTGAAAAATGGAGCTCAGGGGCACAGCAATGCACAAACTGACAGAGAAATAAAGGAGAACAATCGTCCAAAAATCTTTTGAGGGAAGGCAATGAGGCGACATGAAAGTGAGCCAGAATAGCAGGAAACAGATTTCAAGAGGTACATTGGAATCGCCTTTAAAGCACAGGAACAGGGGAACAACTTCAACAATGATGCACTTGGCCAGCAATGCCATATGTGTTTTCTCCTGAATCAATTCAGGAGAAAACGCATACGTCCTTTTTGGCCAAGCAAGCATCGGGCAATGCAAATCTGAACTACAATGAAGTATCACTTCCCAACGGTCAAAAGGGACATCCGCAAAATGTGTAAAAACCAGAAAGGCAAGGCAGGCCCTGGAGAACAGGGAGCCTAGTTATGCTGATGGGCAGGATGTAAGTTGCCAACTGCCTCTCTGGAGGAGTGCATTGTGTTCCCTAAAACAAGGAAACAAAAGAGCTACAGAGCCAAGGGCACTTCCAGTCTAGGGAATATACCTTGGGAATACTGAAAATCAATAAGACAGAGCCACCTAAAAATTTAGTGCTGCACTGCTTACAAGAACCTGAACTTGGGTACAATTTAAATATCCTAGGAAAGACAAAAATGGTTCAAGAAATTGTTTTACTTACGTACGATGGAATATCCCTCAGCCATGAAATCAATGTTATAAGGCCAGTAGCAGCAAAATGAGTGTATTCAGGTACGATGATTCTAAGTGAAATAAGTCACAGAGAAAAAGAAAGTTATCATATGATATCACTTAGGAAGGTCCTGTAAACATGGCTACACATGAACTGAGTTAGGAAAGTGAACAGAGTCTCACATTTAGTAAACACTCTTATGTCTACTTAAGGGGGAAGGAGAGGTGGGGTGATATATAAAACCAGAGTTTGATATTAGTACACATACCGTTCCAAAAACCAAATACGGAATAGACAAGACCTACACTTTCCTCAGTGAAATGGACTCAAAACCCCATATTTCTCGCAGAGGAATATATCTGACTAGTAAGAATCTTAAAACCTATGTATTGATAAGTCTCCGTAAGGGAATCAAGTGTGTCTAGACTGGCATAAACATGGCAGTTAGAATCAGCTCAAACCCACTATAAAAAGGAATTTCAAAAACAAAACAAAAAAACAGAGAAATTCTTTACAATTCCTTCAGGGGCTCTGATGAAACCTGGAATGACATTATCTACAATGACAGCTGGATGTGGCATTAGGCTGGACACTTGGGACTGAGAGGATTGGTGAGCAAATGCAGACCATTTAAAGCAATAATGCGTGGCACACATTCCAAGGGTCCCAACTCACCCGGTTGTAGGGAATACTACTACAGTTATAACATGTACGGGAAACCTAGAGAATGGACACAGTGTGAATATAAAAGGTTTCTAAAACTGAACTAATAGTCCCTCTCCTGGTGCTCTGGTTTGAATTTCCAACTGCTTTACTATCATTCTCCCAACTTGGAGAGACAGCTCCTTTAAACTCCTGGTTCGAACAGGTTGCCAATTTGGCAGTGGATGAAAGGGAAGAGGGAGAACCAATGATAGAGTAGCTGTTAGGCATTTGGATGGGCACATGTCACTCTAATTTCCCTGCAGGAAGAAGAATTAAACAAAGTCTCAGCCACCTGCCGGGAACCAGTATAGGTCCTGAATCACAAATTTGGACTTGAGGTCAGCTCACAAAAAACGAGTTGAAAAATGGAGCTCAGGGGCACATCAATGCACAAACTGGCAGAGAAATAAAGGACAACAATCGTCCAAAAATCAGTTGAGGGAAGGCATCGAGGCGGATTTGAAAGTGAGCCAGAATAGCAAGAAACAGATTTCAAGAGGTACATTGGAATCGCCTTTAAAGCACAGGAACAGGGGCACAACTTCAACAATGATGCACTTGGCCAGCAATGCCGTATGTGTTTTCTCCTGAATCAATTCAGGAGAAAACGCATACGCCCTTTTTGAACAAGCAAGCAAGCGGGCAATGCAAATCTCAACTACAATGAAGTATCATTTCCCAGCGGTCAAAAGGGACATCCGCAAAATGTGTAAAAGCCAGAAAGGCAAGACAGGCAATGGAGAACTGGGAGCCTAGTTATGCTGATGGGCAGGATGTAAATTGCCAACTGCCTCTCTGGAGGAGTGCATTGTGTTCCCTAAAACGAGGAAACAACAGAGCTACAGAGCCAAGGGCACTTCCAGTCTAGGGAATATGCCTTGGGAAAACTGAAAATCAATAAGATAGAGCCACCCCAAAATTGTGGGCTGCACTGCTTACAAGAACCTCAACTTGGGTACACGTTAAATATCCCAGGAGGGCCTCCCTGGTGGCGCAGTGGTTGAGAGTCCGCCTGCCGATGCAGGGGATGCGGGTTCGTGTCCCGGTCTGGGAGGATCCCATATGCCGCGGAGCGGCTGGGCCCGTGGGCCATGGCCGCTGGGCCTGCGCGTCCGGAGCCTGTGCTCCGCAACGGGAGAGGCCACAGCAGTGAGAGGCCCGCGTACCGCAAAAAAAAAAAAAAAAAAAAAAAAAAAAATATCCCAGGAAAGACAAAAATGGTTCAAAAAAATTGTGGTATTTACATACGATGTAATATCCCTCAGCCATGAAATCAATGTCATAAGGCCAGTAGCGGCAAAATGATTGGATTCAGGTACGATGATTCTAAGTGAAATAAGTCACAGAAAAAAATAAATTTATCATAAGATATCACTTATGAAGGTCCTCTAAACATGGCTACACATGAACTGAGTTAGGAAAGAGAACAGAGCCTCACATTTAGAAAACACTCTTGTGCCTGCTTAAGGGGGAAGGAGAGGTGGGGTGATGCATAAACCAGAATTTGATATTAGTACAGGTACCGTTCCAAAAACCAAATACGGCATAGGCAAGACCTACACTTTCCTCAGTGAAAGGGACTCAAAACGCCATATTTCCCGCATAGGAATATATGTGACTGGTAAGAATCTTAAAATCTATGTATTGATATGTCTCCGTAAGGGAATCAAGTGTGTCTAGACTGGCATAAACATGGCAGTGAGAATCAGCTAAAACCCATTATAAAAACGAATTTCAAAAAGAAAACAAAAAAACATGGAAATTCTTTAAAATTCCTTCAGGGGCTCTGATGAAACCTGGAATGACCCTATGTAAAACGACAGCTGGATGTGGCATAAGGCTGGACACTTGGGACTGAGAGGATTGGTGAGCAAATGCAGACCATTTAAAGCAATAATGTGTGGCACACATTACAAGAGTCCCAACTCTCCAGGTTGTAGGGAATACTACTACAGTTATAACAGGTACGGGAAACGTACAGAATGGACACAGTGTGAATACAAAAGGTTTCTAAAACTCAACTAATAGTCCCTCTCCTGGTGCTCTGGTTTGAATTTCCAACTGTTTTACTATCAATCTCCCAACTTGGAGAGACAGCCCGTTTAACCTCCTGGTTCGAACAAGTTGCCAATTTGGCAGAGGATGAAAGGGAAGAGGGAGAACCAATGAGAGAGTAGCTGTTAGGCATTTGGACGGGCACATGTCACTCTAATTTCCCGGCAGGAAGAAGAATTAAACAAAGTCTCAGCCACGTACCGGGAACCAGTATAGGTGCTGAACCAAAATTTTGGACTTCCGGTCAGCTCACAAAAAACGAGTTGAAAAATGGAGCTCAGGGGCACAGCAACTCACAAACTGGCAGAGTAATAAAGGAAAACAATCGTCCAAATATCTGTTGAGGGAAGGCAACGAGGCAGACTTCAAAGCGAGCCAGAATAGCAGGAAACAGATTTCAAGAGGTACATTGGAATCGCCTTTAAAGCACAGGAAGAGGGGCACAACTTCGACAATGATGCACTTGCCAAAAAGGGCGTATGTGTTTTCTCCTGAATATATTAAGGAGAAAACGCGTACGTCCTTTTTGGCCAAGCAAGCAAGCGGGCAACGAAAATCTGAACTACAATGAAGTATCACTTCCCACCGGTCAAAAGGGACATCCGCAAAATGTGTAAAAGCCAGAAAGTCAAGGCAGGCAATAGAGAACAGGGAGCCTAGTTATGCTGATGGGCAGGATGTAAATTGCCAACTGCCTCTCTGGAGGAGTGCATTGTGGTCCCTAAAACAAGTAAACAATTGAGCTACAGAGCCAAGGGCACTTCAAGTCTAGGGAATATACCTTGGGAAAACTGAAAATCAATAAGATAGAGCCACCCCAAAATTGTGGGCTGCACTGCTTACAAGACCCTCAACTTGGGTACACCTTAAATATCCCAGGAAAGACAAAAATGGTTCAAAAAATTGTGGTAATTACATACGATGTAATATCCCTCAGCCATGAAATCAATGTCATAAATCCAGTAGCTTCAAAATGAGTGGATTCAGGTACGATGATTCTAAGTGAAATAAGTCACAGAGAAAAAGGAAACTTATCATAAGATATCACTTATGAAGGTCCTGTAAACATGGCTACACATGAACTGAGTTAGGAAAGAGAACAGAGCCTCACATTTAGACAACACTCTTGTGCCTGCTTAAGGGGGAAGGCGAGGTGGGGTGATGCATAAAACCAGAGTTTTATATTAATACATGTACCGTTCCAAACACCAACTATGGAATAGAAAAGACCTACACTTTCCTCTGTGAAAGGGACTCAAAACCCCATATTTCCCGCAGAGGTATATATCTGAATAGTAAGAAACTTAAAACTTATGTATTGATAAGTCTCCATGATGATGGGCATGGTTCATTGTGATTACAGAGTTCATGGAGCATTGAGATGAAAAGTGGCATGGAGCATTTTGATTACAGTTGTCTTGGAGCATTGTGATGACAAGGGCATGGAGCATTGTGATGAGAAGGCCATGGAGCAGATTGATGACATGCGTCATGGAGATTGTGATGACAATAGCATGGAGCATTGTGATTACAGGGGTCTTGGAGCATTGTGATGACAAGGGTCATGAAGCCTTGTGATGACAAGGCCATGGAACATTGTCATGACAGGGGTGAGTGAGTATTCTGATGACTACTGATGGAACATTTTGATATCATTTGTGAGAGAGCATTTTGATGAGAAGTACATGGAGCATTGTGATGACAAGTTTTATGGAGCATTCTGATGACAAGTTTGTGGAAAATTTTGATAACAAGCGCATGGAGCATTGTGATAACAAGGGTCATGGAGCACTCTGCTGACAAAGGCATGGAGCATTGTGATGGCAAGGGTCACAGAGCATTTTGAATGAAAAGTTCATGGAGCATTATGGTGACAAATTTCACAGAGCCCTGTGATGACGAGGGCATGGACCAATTTGATGCCAAAGGTCATGAAGCATTGTGATGACTGGAATCACGGAGCACTGTGATGACAAGGGCATGGAGCATTGTGATGACAGGGGCATGGAGCATTGGTCTGACAAGTTTCATGGGTTATTGAGATGACAGTGGGCATGGCGCATTGTGATGACAAAGGCATGCAGCATTGTTATGAGAAGGTCATGGAGTACTGTGCAGATAGGTGTCAGGGAGCATTGTGATGACATATGTCTTGGTGCATTGTGATGACAATGGCATGGAGCATTGTGAAGCCAAGTGTCATGGAGGATTGTGATGACAAATGTAATGGAGCATTGTGATGACAAGGGCTTGGAGCTTTTTGATGACAATGGTCATGGAGCACTGTGATGACAAGGGCATGGAGCACTGTGATGACAACGGCCATTGAGAATTTTGATGACAATGTCGTGAAGCACTGTGATGAAAAGCACTTGGAGCTTGCTATGACAGGGTTCATGGAGCATTGTGATGACAAATGCATGGAGAATTGTGATGAAAAGATCATGTAACATTGTGATGAGAAGTGTCATGGAGCATTGTGATGGCAAGACCGTGGAGCACTGTGATGAGAAGACCATGGATAATTGTGATGTCGAGCGTCATGCAGCACTGTAATGATAAGGGGCATGGAGCATTGTGATGACAGGGGTCATGGAGCACTGTGATGAGAAGTTCATGGAGCATTGGGATGAAAATATTCATTGAGTATTGTGATGGCAGTGGTCATGGAGCATTGCAATGACAATGGAATGGAGCATTGTGATGACAAGGTCCTGGAGCATTGTGAGGAGAAGACCATGGAGCCTTGTGATGACAAGTGTCATGGAGCATTCTGAAGAAAAGGGGTGTGGAGCATTGTGATTACAGGGGCATGGGACATTGGTCTTACAAGTTTCATGGATTATTGTGATGACAGTGGGAATGACGCATTGTGATGACAATGGCACGGAGCATTGTGATGACAATGTCATGCAGTATTATGAAGACAGGTGTCAGGGAGCATTGTGAAGACCTAAGTCATCTCCCATTGTGATGACAATGGCATGGAGCATTGTGATTCCAAGTGTCATGGAGGATTGTGATGACAAAGGTAATGGAGCATTGTGATGACAAGGGCTTGGAGCATTGTGATGACAAAGGTCATGGAGCACTGTGCTGACAAGGGCATGGAGCATTGTGATGACAAGGTTCATGGAGCATTGTGCTGAGAAAGGCATGGAGCATTGTGATGACAAGTGTCACAAAGCATTTTGATGAAAAGTTCATGGAGCATTGTGGTGACAAATGTCATAGAGCCTTGTGATGACGATGGCATGGACCATTGTGATGACCAAGGTCATGAAGCATTTTGATGACTGGAGTCATGGATCATTGTGATGACAATGGCATGGAGCATTGTGATGACAGGGGCATGGAGTTTTTGTCTGACAGGTTTCATGGATTATTGTGATGGAAATGGGCATGGCTCCTTGTGATGACAAGGGCATGGAGCATGGTGATGACAACGTCATGCAGAATTGAGAAGACAGGTGTCAGGGAGCATTGTGATGACATATGTCATTGTCCATTGTGATGACAGTGGCATGGAGCATTGTGATGCCAAGTGTCATGGAGGATTGTGATGACAAAGGTAATGGAGCATTTTGATGACAAGAGCTTGGGCCATTGTGATGACAAGGGTCATGGAGCATTGTGATGACAAGGGCATGGAGCATTGTGATGACAAGGGCCATTGACAATTTTGATGACAAATTCGTGAAGCATTGTCATGACAAGGGCATGAAGCTTGCTATGACAGAGTTCATGGAGCATTGCAATGACAAGGGCATGGAGAATTTTGATGAAAAGAGCATGTAAAAATGTGATGAGATGTGTCAAAGAGCATTGTGATGACAAGGACGTGGAGAATACTGATGACCAGGGCTTGGAGCATTGTGATGGCAAGACTGGGGACCATTGTGATGTGTAGACCATGGATAATTGTGATGACGGGCGTCATGGAGCACTCTAGTGACAAGGGGCATGGAGCATTGTGACAACCGTTGTCATGGATCATTGTGATGACAGGGGTCATGGAGCATTGTGATGACAAGGTACATGGAGCATTCGGACGAAAAGCTTGTGGAGTATTATGATGACAATTGCATGGAGCATTGTGATAAAAAGGCCATTGAGCATTGTGATGACAAGGGCAAGGAGCAATTTGATGAGAGTGTTCATGGAGCATTGTGATGACAATGGCATGGAGTACTGTGATGCCAAGGGTCATGGAGCTTTGTGATGACAAAGGTCATGGAGCATTTTGATGACAAGTGCGTGGTGCATTGTGATGAGAAGGGCAGGGAGCATTGTGATGACAGGGTCATGGAGCAATTTGATGAAAAGGGTCAGGGAACATTTTGATGACAGGGGTCATGGAACATTGTGATGTCAGTGGTCATGGAGCATTGTGATGATAAGGGCATGTAGCATTTTGATGACAGGAGTCATGGAACATTGTGATGACAGGGGTGAGGGAGTATTGTGATGACTAGTGATGGAACATAGTGATATCAGTGGTGAGAGAGCATTTAGATGAGAAGTGCATGGAGCATTGTGATAAAAATGTTTATGGAGCATTTTGATGACAAGGTTGTGGAGCATTGTGATGACAAGTGCATGGCACATTGTGATGACATGTGTCTCGGAGCATTGTGTTGAGAAGCACATGGAGCACTGTGATGACAAGGGTCATGGAGCATTGTTCTGACAAAGGCATGGAGCATTCTGATGACAAGTGTTACAGAGCATTGTGATGACGAGGGGATGTACCATTGTGTTGACAAAGGTCATAAAGCATTGTGATGACTGGAGTCAAGGAACATTATGATGTGAGGGGCAATGGAGCATTGTGATTACAAGGGCATGGAGCATTGTGATGACAGCGGCATGGAGCATTGGTCTGACAAGTTTCATGGATTATTGCTATGACAGTGGGCATGGAGCATTGTGATGACGGAGGTCATGAATCATTTTCATTTCAAGGACCATGGCGCATTGTGATGACAAGGGCATCAAGCAATGTGAACCCAAGTTTCATTGAGGATTTTGATGACAATGGGAATGGAGCATTGTGATGACAAGTTCATGAAGCATTTTGCTGACAAATGCATGGAACATTTTGATGACAAGGGTCATGGAGCACTGTGATGACAAGCGTCACTGAACATTGTGATTACAGGGGTCATGGAGCATTGGGATAACAAGGGCATGGATCATTGTGATGACAAGGGTCATGGAGCATTTTGATGACAAGAGTCCCGGATCATTGTGTTGTCAGGGGTGATGGATCGTTGTGATGACTGTGGTCATGGAGCATTGTGATGACAGGGGTCATGGAGCATTGTGATGACAAGGGCATGGTTCATTGTGAATGAGAAGGCCATGAAACATTCTGATGACATGCGTCATGGAGCTTTGTGATGACAAGGGCATGGAGCATTGTGATTACAGGGTCTTGGAGCATTGTGATGACAAGTGTCATGGAGTCTTGTGATGACAAGGCCGTGGAACCTTGTGATGGCATGGGTCATGGAGCATTGTTATGACAGGAATAATGGAGCATTGTGATGACAAGGGCAAGGAGCATTGGTCTGAAAGGTTTCATGGATTATTGTTATGAGAGTGTGCATGGAGCATTATGATGACAAGGGCAAGGTACACTTAGATACATGGGTCATGGAGGATTGTAATGACAAGGGCATGGAGCATTGTGATGAGAAGGGCATTGAGCATTGTGAGGACAAGGGTCATGGAGCATTTTGATGACAAGAGTCCCGGATCATTGTGTTGTCAGGGGTGATGGATCGTTGTGATGACTGTGGTCATGGAGCATTGTGATGACACGGGGCATGGAGCATTGTGATGACAAGGGCATGGTGCACTGTGAATGAGAAGGCCATGAAGCATTCTGATGACATGCGTCATGGAGCTTTGTGATGACAAAGGCATGGAGCATTGTCATTACAAGTGTCTTGGAGCATTGTGATGACAAGGGTCATGGAGCCTTGTGATGAGAAGGCCGTGGAAGATTCTAATGGCAGTTTTTATGGAGCATTGTTATAACAGGGGTAATGGAGCATTTTCATGACAAGGGCATGGAGCATTGGTCTGAAAATTTTCATTGATTATTGTGATGAGAGGAGGCATGGAGCACTGTGACGACAAGGGCCATTGAGAATTTTGATGACAACGTCGTGAAGCATTGTTATGACAAGCGCATGGAGCTTGCTATGACAGTGGTCATACAGCATTGTGATGACAAGTGCATGGAGAATTGTGATGACAAGATCATGTAACATCGTGATGAGAAGTGTCACGAAGCATTGTGATGACAAGGACGTGGAGAATTGTAAAGACTTGGGACATGGAGCATTGTGATGAACAGGGCATGGAGAATTGTGATAGCAAGACCGTGGAGCATTGTGATGAAAAGACCATGGATAATTATGATGAAGAGCGTCATGGATCACTGTAATGATAAGGGGCATGGAGCATTGTAATGACAAGGGTAATGGAGCATTGTGATGAGACGGTCATGGAGCATTGGCCTGAAAATGTTCATGGAGTATTGTGATGACAGTGGTCAAGGAGCATTGTGATGACAAGGGAATGGAGCATTTTGATGACAATGTCCTGGAGCAGTGTGATGAGAAGACCATGGAGCCTTGTGATGAGAAGTATCATGGAGCATTCGGATGAATAGGGGCATGGAGCATTGTGATTAATGGGTCTTGGAGCATTGTGATGACAAGGTCATGGAGCATAGTGATGAGAAGGCCATGGAGCATTCTGATGACATGTGTCATGGATCTTTGTGATGACAGGGGCATGGAGCATTGTGATTACAGGGGTCTTGGAGCATTGTGATGACAAGGGTCATGGAGCTTTGGATGCCAAGGCGGTGGAACATTGTGATGGCATGGGTCATGGAGCATTCTTATGACAGGGGTAATGGAGCATTGTGATGACAAGGGCATGGAACATTGGTCTGAAAATTTCATAGATTATTGTGATGAGATTCGGCATGGAACATTGTGATGACAAGGGCACGGAACACTGTGATACATGTGTCATGGAGGATCGTAATGACAAGGGCATGGAGCATTGTGATGAGAAGAGTATCGATCATAGTGATGACAAGTGTCATGGCGCATTGTGGTGACAATGGCATGGAGCAATGTGATGACAGGGGCATGGAACATTGGTCTGACAAGTTTCATGGATTATTGTGATGACATGGGCATGGAGCATTGAGATGACAAGGGCATGGAGCATTGTGGTGACAAAGGTCACAGAGCCTTGTATGACGAGGGTATGGACCATTGTGAGGACAAAGGTCATGAATCATTGTGATGACTGGAGTCACGGAGCATTGTGATGACAGGGGTCATGGAGCATTGTGATGACAAGGGCATGGAGCATTAAGGTGACAAAGGTCACAGAGCCTTGTGTGACGAGGGCATGTAGCACTGTGAGGACAAAGGTCATGAAGCATTGTGATGACTGGAGTCACGGAGCATTGTGATGACAGAGGTTATGGAGCATTGTGATGACAAGGGCATGGAGCATTGTGATGACAGGGGCATGGAACAGTTGTCTGACATGTTTCATGGATTATTGTGATGACAGTGGGAATGGCACATTGTGAGGACAAGGGCATGGAACATTGTGATGACAAAGTCATGGAGTATTGTGAAGACAGGTGTCAGGGAGCATTGTGATGACATATGTCATTGTCCATTGTGATGACAATGGCATGGAGCATTGTGATACCAAGTGTCATGGAGGATTGTGATGACAAAGGTAATGGAGCATTTTGATGACAAGGGGTTGGAACATTGCGATGACAAGGGTCATGGAGCATTGTGATGACAAGGGCATGGGGCATTCTGATGAAAAGGTGCATGGAGCATTGAGATTACAGGGGTTTTGAAGCAATGTGATTACAAGGGCATGGAGCATTGTGATGAGAAGGCAATGGAGCATTCTGATGACATGCGTCATGGAGCTTTGTGATGACAAGGACATGAAGCATTGTGATTACAGGGGTCTTGGAGCATTGTGATGACAAGGGTCATGGAGCTTTGGATGCCAAGGCGGTGGAACATTGTGATGGCATGGGTCATGGAGCATTCTTATGACAGGGGTAATGGAGCATTGTGATGACAAGGGCATGGAACATTGGTCTGAAAATTTCATAGATTATTGTGATGAGATTCGGCATGGAACATTGTGATGACAAGGGCACGGAACACTGTGATACATGTGTCATGGAGGATCGTAATGACAAGGGCATGGAGCATTGTGATGAGAAGAGTATCGATCATAGTGATGACAAGTGTCATGGCGCATTGTGGTGACAATGGCATGGAGCAATGTGATGACAGGGGCATGGAACATTGGTCTGACAAGTTTCATGGATTATTGTGATGACATGGGCATGGAGCATTGAGATGACAAGGGCATGGAGCATTGTGGTGACAAAGGTCACAGAGCCTTGTATGACGAGGGTATGGACCATTGTGAGGACAAAGGTCATGAATCATTGTGATGACTGGAGTCACGGAGCATTGTGATGACAGGGGTCATGGAGCATTGTGATGACAAGGGCATGGAGCATTAAGGTGACAAAGGTCACAGAGCCTTGTGTGACGAGGGCATGTAGCACTGTGAGGACAAAGGTCATGAAGCACTGTGATGACTGGAGTCACGGAGCATTGTGATGACAGAGGTTATGGAGCATTGTGATGACAAGGGCATGGAGCATTGTGATGACAGGGGCATGGAACAGTTGTCTGACATGTTTCATGGATTATTGTGATGACAGTGGGAATGGCACATTGTGAGGACAAGGGCATGGAACATTGTGATGACAAAGTCATGGAGTATTGTGAAGACAGGTGTCAGGGAGCATTGTGATGACATATGTCATTGTCCATTGTGATGACAATGGCATGGAGCATTGTGATACCAAGTGTCATGGAGGATTGTGATGACAAAGGTAATGGAGCATTTTGATGACAAGGGGTTGGAACATTGCGATGACAAGGGTCATGGAGCATTGTGATGACAAGGGCATGGGGCATTCTGATGAAAAGGTGCATGGAGCATTGAGATTACAGGGGTTTTGAAGCAATGTGATTACAAGGGCATGGAGCATTGTGATGAGAAGGCAATGGAGCATTCTGATGACATGCGTCATGGAGCTTTGTGATGACAAGGACATGAAGCATTGTGATTACAGGGGTCTTGGAGCATTGTGATGAAAAGGGAATGGATCATTTTGATGAAAAATGCATGGAGCCTTGTCATGACAGGGTTCAAGGAGCATACTGATGACAACTGTCAGGGAGCATTGTGATGATAAGTGTATTGAGCATTGTGATGACAAAGATCATGGAGCATTGTAATGAGAAGACCATGGATAATTGTGTTGACCAGCGTCATGGGGCATTGTGATGACAAGTGTTATGGAACATTGTGATCAGAAGGGTTTGGTGCATTGTGATGACAGAGGCCATTGAGCATTTTGATTTCATTGTGATGACAATAGCATGAAATATTACAGTGATGGGCACGGTGCATTGTGGTGACAGTGTTCATGGAGCATTGTGATGACAAGGGCATGGAGCATTGTGGTGAGAAGGCCATGGAGCATTCTGATGCCATGCGTCATGGAGATTTGTGATGACAAGGGCTTGGAGAATTGTGATTACATGGGTCATGGAATCTTGTGATGACAGGGGTGAGGGAGTATTGTGATGACTAGTGATGGAACATTGTGATATCAGCGGTGAGAAAGCATTTTGAGGAGAAGTGCATGGAGAATTGTGATGACAAGGTTTATGGAGCATTTTGATGACAAGGATGTGGAGCATTGTGATGACAAGTGCATGGTGCATTGTGATGACATGGGTTATGGAGCATTGTGCTCACACGCGCATCGAGCATTGTGATGACAAGGGTCAAGGAGCATTGTGCTGACAAAGGCATGGAGCTTTGTGATGACAAGTGTCACAGAGCATTGTGATAAAAATTTCATGGAGCATTGTGGTGACAAAGGTCACAGAGCTTTGTGTGACGAGGTCATGGACCATTGTGATGACAAATGTCATGAAGCATTGTGATGACTGGAGTCACGGAGCATTGTGAAAAACAGGGGTATTGGAGCATTGTGATGAAAAGGGAATGGATTATTGTGATGAAAAAGCATGTGGCCTTGTCATGACAGTGTTCAAGGAGCATACTGATGACAAGTGTCAGCGAGAATTGTGACACCAAGTGTATTGAGCATTTTGGAGACAAAGGTCATGGAGCATTGTGATGAGAAGACTTTGCATCACTGTGATGACAAGCGTCATTGGGCATGTGATGACAAGTGTTATGGAACATTGTGATCAGAAGGGTTTGGAGCATTGTGATGACAGAGGACATGGAGCATTTTGATTTCATTGTGATGACAATAGCATGAATCATTATGATGATGGGCCTGGTGCATTGTGATGACAGTGTTCATGGATCATTGAGATGAAAAGTGGCATGGAGAATTGTGATTACAGAGGTCTTGGAGCATTGTAATGACAAGGGTCATGGAGCCTTGTGTTGACAAGGCCGTGGAACATTGTGAAGGCAGGTGTCATGGAGCATTGTTATGACAGGTGTAATGGAGCATTGTGATGACAAGGGCATGGAGCAATGTGATGAGAGATTTCATTGAGCATTGTGATGACAATGGCATGGAGCATTGTGATGCCAAGGGTCATGGAGCTTTGTGATGACAAATGTCATGTTGCATTTTGATGACAAGGGCGTGGTGCATTGTGATGAGAAGGGTAGGGAGCATTGTGATGACAGGGTCATGGAGCAAGTTGATGAAAAGTGTCATGGAATATTTTGATGACAGGGATTATGAAACATTGTGATGTCAGGGGTCATGAAGCATTGTGATGAAATGGGTCATGGAGCATTTTGTGACAGGGGTTTTGGAACATTGTGATATCAGGGGTCATGGGACATTGTGATGATAAGGGCATGTAGCACTCTGATGACAGGGGTCATGGAACACTGTGATGACAGGGGTGAGGGTGTATTGTGATGACTAGTGATGTAAAATTGTGATATATGTGGTGAGAGAGCATTTTGATGAGAAGTGCATGGAGCATTGTGATGACAAGTGTTATGGAGCATAGCAATGATAAGGATGTGGAGTATTGTGATGACAAGCGCATTGCGAATTGTGATGACATAGGTCACGGAACATTGGGCTGACAAGCACATGGAGCATTTTGATGACAAGTCTCATGGGGCATTGTGCTGACAAAGGCATGGAGCATTTTGATGACAAGGGACACAGAGCATTGTGATGAAATATTCATGGAGCATTGTGGTGAAAAAGATCACAGAGCCTTGTGTGAAGAGGGCATGGACCATAGTGATGAGATAGGTCATGAAGCATTGTGATGACTGGAGTCACGGAGCATTGTGATGAAAGGGGTCATGGAGCATTGTGATGAGAAGGGCATGGAGCAATGTGAAGACAGGGGCATGGAATATTGGTCTGACAAGTTTCATGGATTATTGTGATGACAGTGGGCATGGAGCATTGTGATGACAAGGGCATGGAGCATTGTGGTGACAAAGGCATGGAGCATTTTCATGACAAGGGACACAGAGCATTGTGATGAAATATTCATGGAGCATTGTGGTGTAAAAGGTCGCAGAGCCTTGTTTGAAGAGGACATGGACCACTGTGATGACAAAGGTCTTGGAGCATTGTGATGACTGGAGTCACGGAGCATTGTGATGACAGGGGTCAAGGAGCATTGCTCTGACAAGATTATGGATTATTGTGATGAGAGTGGGCATGGCGCATTGTGATGACAAGGGCATGGAACATTGTGATGACAAGGTCATGGAGTATTGTGAAGACAGGTGTCAGGGAGCATTGTGATGACATATGTCATTGTCCATTGTGATGACAATGGCATGGAGCATTGTTATACCAAGTGTCATGGAGGATTGTGATGACAAAGGTAATGGAGCATTTTGATGACAAGGGCTTGGAACATTGTGATGACTAGGTTCATGCAGCATTGTGATGACAAGGGCATGGAGCATTGTGATGACAAGGGCCATTGAGAATTTTGATGACTACGTCGTGAAGCATTGTGATGACAAGCACATGGAGCTTGCTATGACAGTGGTCATACAGCATTGCGATGACAAGTGCATGGAGAATTCTGATGACAAGATCATGTAACACTGTGATGAGAAGTGTCATGAAGCATTGTGATGACAAGGACGTGGAGAATTGTAATAACGTGGGACACGGAGCATTGTGATGAACAGGGCATGGAGAATTGTGATAGCAAGACCGTGCAGCATTGTGATGAAAAGACCATGGATATTTATGATGAAGAGCGTCATGGATCACTGTAATGACAATGGGCATGGAGCATTTTGATGACAGGTGTCATGGAGCATTTTGATGAGAGGGGTCACGGAGCATTGTGATGACAAGGGTAATGGAGCATTGTGATGAGAAGGTCATGGAGCATTGGCCTGAAAATGATCATGGAGTATTGTGATGACAGTGGTCAAGGAGCATTGTGATGACAAGGGAATGGAGCATTTTGATGACAAGGTCCTAGAGCAGTGTGATAAGAAGACCATAGAGCCTTGTGATGACAAGGCTAATGGAGCATTCTGATGAATAGGGGCATGGAGCATTGTGATTACAGGGGTCTTGGAGCATTGTGATGACAAGTTCAAGGAGCATAGTGATGAGAAGGCCATGGAGCATTCTGATGACATGTGTCATGGATCTTTGTGATGACAGTGGCATGGAGCATTGTGATTACAGGGGTCTTGGAGCATTGTGATGACAAGGGTCATGGAGCCTTGGATGCCAAGGCGGTGGAACATTTTGATGGCAGGGGTCATGGAGCATTCTTATGACAGGGGTAATGGAGCATTGTGATGACAAGGGAATGGAACATTGGTCTAAAAATTTCATAGATTATTGTGATGAGATTCGGCATGGAAAATAGTGATGACTAGGGCACGGAACACTGTGATATATGTGTCATGGAGGATTGTAATGACAAGGGCATGGAGCATTGTGATGAGAAGAGTAACGAGCATTGTGATGACAAGTGTCATGGAGCATTGTGGTGACAAGGGCATGGAACAATATGATGAGAGGTTTCATGTAGCATTGTGATGAAATGGCATGGAGCATTGTGATGCCAAAGGTCATGGAGCTTTGTGAAGACAAACGTCATGGAGCATTTGATGACAAGGCCGTGGTGCATTATGATGAGAAGGGCAGGGAGCATTGTGATGACAGGGTCATGGATCAAATTGATGAAAAGTGTCATGGAACATTTTGATGACAGGGGTTATGGAACATTGCGATGTCAGTGGTCATTGAGCATTTTGATGAAAAGGGTCATGGAGCATTCTGATGAAAAGTTGCATGGATCATTGAGATTACAGGGGTTTTGAAGCAATGTGATTTCAAGGGCATGGAGCATTGTGATGAGAAGGCAATGGAGCATTCTGATGACATGCGTCATGGAGCTTTGTGATGACAAGGACATGGAGCATTGTGATTACAGGGGTCTTGGAGCATTGTGATGAAAAAGGAATGGATCATTGTGATGAAAAATGCATGGAGCCTTGTCATGACAGGGTTCAAGGAGCATACTGATGACAACTGTCAGGGAGCATTGTGATGATAAGTGTATTGAGCATTGTGATGACAAAGATCATGGAGCATTGTGATGAGAAGACCATGGAAAATTGTGATGACCAGCGTCATGGGTCATTGTGATGACAATGGTCATGGAGAATTGTGCTGACAAAGGCATGGAGCTTTTTGATGACAAGGGTCACAGAGCATTGTGATAAAAATTTCATGGAGCATTGGGGTGACAAAGGTCACAGAGCTTTTTATGAGGAGGTCATGGACCACTGTGATGACAAATGTCATGAAGCATTGTGATGACTGGAGTCACGGAGCATTGTGATAACAGGGGTCTTGGAGCATTGTGATGAAAAGGGAAGGGATCACTGTGATGAATAAAGCATGGAGCCTTGTCATGACAGTGTCCAAGGAGCATACTGATGACAAGTGTCAGCGAGCATTGTGAAGCCAAGTGTATTGAGCATTGTGGTGACAAAGGTCATGTAGCATAGTGAAGAGAAGACCTTGCATAATTGTGATGACGAGCGTCATGGGGCATGTGATGACAAGTGTTATGGAACATTGTGATCAGAAGGGTTTGGAGCATTGTGATGACAGAGGACATGGAGAATTTTGATTTCATTGTGATGACAATAGCATGAATCATTATGATGATGGGCATGGTGCATTGTGATGACAGTGTTCATAGAGCATTGAGATGAAAAGTGGCATGGAGATTTGTGATTACAGAGGTCTTGGAGCATTGTGATGACAAGGGTCATGGAGCCTTGTGATGACAAGCCCGTGGATCATTGTGATGGCAGGGGTCATGGAGCATTGTTATGACAGGTGTAATGGAGCATTGTGATGACAAGGGCATGGAGAAATGTGATGAGAGATTTCATTGAGCGTTGTGATGACAATGGCATGGGGCATTGTGATGCCAAGGGTCATGGAGCTTTGTGATGACAAATGTCATGGGGCATTTTGATGACAAGGGCGTGGTGCATTGTGATGAGAAGGGTAGGAAGCATTGTGATGACAGGGTCATGGAGCAATTTGAATAAAAGTGTCATGGAATATTTTGATGACAGGGGTTATGGAAAATTGTAATGTCAAAGGGTCATGAAGCTTTGTGATGAAATGGGTCATGGAGCATTTTGTGACAGGGGTTATGGAACATTGTGATGTGAGGGGTCATGGAGCATTGTGATGATAAAGGCATGTAGCACTGTGATAACAGTGGTCATGGAACATTGTGATGACAGGGGTGAGCGAGTATTGTGATGACTAGTGATGGAACATTGTGATATATGTGGTGAGAGAGCATTTTGATAAGAAGTGCATGGAGCATTGTGATGACAAGGTTTATGGAGCATAGTGATGAAAAGGATGCGGAGCATTGTGATGAAAAGAGCATGGCACATTGTGATGACATGTGTCAAGGAGCATTGTGCTGACAAGCACATGGAACATTTTGATGACAAGTGTCATGGAGCATTGTGCTGACAAAGGCATGGAGCATTGTGACGACAAGGGACACAGAGTATTGTGATGAAAATTTCAATGAGCATTGCGGTGACAAAGATCACAGAGCCTTGTGTGACGAGGGCATGGACCATTATGAGGACAAAGTTCATGAATCATTGTGATGACTGGAGTCACGGAGCATTGTGATGACAGGGGTCATGGAGCATTGTGATGACAAGGGCATGGAGCAATGTGATTACAGGGGCATGGAACATTGGTCTGACATGATTCATGGATTACTGTGATGACAGTGGGCATGGAGCATTGAGATGACAAGGGCATGGAGCATAGTGATGACAAGTCCGTGGAACATTGTGATGGCAGGGTTTATGGAGCATTGTTATGACAGGTGTAATGGAGCATTGTGATGACAAGGGCATGGAGCATTGTGATGACAAGGGACACAGTGCATTGTGATGAAAATTTCATGGAGCATGGTGGTGAAAAAGATCACAGAGCCTTGTGTGACGAGGGCATGTATCACTGTGATGAGAAATGTCATGAAGCATTGTAATGACTGGAGTCACGGAGCATTGTGATGACAGGGGTCTTGGAGCATTGTGATGACAAGGGCATTGATCAATGTGATGACAGGGGCATGGAACATTGGTCTGACAAGTTTCATGGATTATTGGGATGACAGTGGGCATGGACAATTGTGATGAGAAAGGTCATGAATCATTGTAATGGGTGGAGTCACGGAGCATTGTGAAGACAGGGGTCATGGAGCATTGTGATGACAAGGGCATGGAGCAATGTGAAGACAGGGGCATGGAACAATGGTCTGACAAGTTTCATGGATTATTGTGATGACAGTGGGCATGGAGCATTGAGATGACAAGGGCATGGAGCATTGTGGTGACAAAGGTCACAGAGCCTTGTGTGACGAGGGCATGGACCATTGTGAGGACATGGTCATGAATCATTGTAATGACTGGAGTCACGGAGCATTGTGATGACAGGGGTCTTGGAGCATTGTGATGACAAGGGCATGGAGCAATGTGATGACAGCGGCATGGAACATTGGTCTGACATGTTTCATGGATTATTGTGATGACAGAGGGCATGAACCATTGGTCTGACAAGTTTCATGTATTATTGTGATGACAGTGGGCACGGACCATTGTGATGGAAAAGGGCATGAATCATTGATATGGCTGCAGTCACGGATCATTGTGAAGACAGGGCTCATGGAGCATTGTGAAGACAAGTGCATGGAGCAATGTGATGACAGGGGCATAGAACATTGGTCTGACAAGTTTCATGGATTATTGTGATGACAGTGGGCATGGAGCATTGAGATGACAAGGGCATGGAGCATTGTGGTGACAAGGGCATGGAGCACTGTGATGACAGGTGCATGGATCATTGGTCTGACATTTTTCATGGATTATTGTGATGACAGTGGGCATGGCACATGTGAAGACAAGGGCATGGAACATTGTGATGACAAGGTCTTGGAATATTGTGAAGACAGGTGACAGGGAGCATTGTGATGACATATGTCATTGTCCATTGTGATGACAATGGCATGGAGCATTGTGATACCACGTGTCATGGAGGATTGTGATGACAAAGGTAATGGAGCATTTTGATGACAAGTGCTTGGAACATTGCGATGACAAGGGTCATGGAGCATTGTGATGACAAGGGCATGGAGCATTCTGATCAAAATGTGCATGGAGCATTGAGATTACAGGGGTTTTGAAGCAATGTGATTTCAAGGGCATGGAGCATTGTGATGAGAAGGCAATGGAGCATTCTGATGACATGCGTCATGGAGCTTTGTGATGACAAGTACATGGAGCATTGTGGTTACAGGGGTCTTGGACCATTGTGATGAAAAGGGAATGGATCATTGTGATGAAAAATGCATGGAGCCTTGTCATGACAGGGTTCAAGGAGCATACTGATGACAACTGTCAGGGAGCATTGTGATGATAAGTGTATTGAGCATTGAGATGACAAAGATCATGGAGCATTGTGATGAGAAGACCATGGATAATTGTGATGACCAGCGTCATGTGGCATTGTGATGACAAGTGTTATGGAACATTGCGATCAGAAGGGTTTGGTGCATGGTGATGACAGAGGTCATTGAGCATTTGGATTTCATTGTGATGACAATAGCATGAAATATTATGGTGATGGGCATGGTGCATTGTGATGACAGGGTTCATGGAGCATTGAGATGAAAAGGGGCATGGAGCATTGTGATTACAGGGGTTTTGGAGCATTGTGATGACAAGGGCATGGAGCATTGTGATGAGGAGGCCATGGAGCATTCTGATGACATGCGTCATGGAGCTTTGTGATGACAAGTGCATGGAGAATTGTGATTACAAGGGTCATGGAATATTGGGGTGACAGGGGTGAGGGAGTATTGTGATGACTAGTGATGGAACATTGTGATATCAGTGGTGAGAAAGCATTTTGAGGAGAAGTGCATGGAGCATTGTGATGACAAGGTTTATGGAGCATTTTGATGACAAGGATATGGAGCCTTGTGATGACAAGTGCATGGTGCATGGTGATGACATGGGTTATGGAGCATTGTGCTGACACACGCATCGAGCATTGTGATGACAAGGGTAATGGAGCATTGTGCTGACAAAGGCATGGAGCTTTGTGATGACAAGGGTCACAGAGCATTGTGATAAAAATTTCATGGAGCATTGTGGTGACAAAGGTCACAGAGCTTTGTATGACGAAGTCATGGACCATTGTGATGACAAATGTCATGAAGCATTGTGATGACTGGAGTCACGGAGCTTTGTGATAACAGGGGTCTTGGAGCATTGTGATGAAAAGGGAATGGATCACTGTGATGAAAAAGGCATGGAGCCTTGTCATGACAGTGTTCAAGGAGCATACTGATGATAAGTGTCAGCGAGCATTGTGATGCCCAGTGTATTGAGCATTGTGGTGACAAAGGTCATGGAGCCTTGTGATGAGAAGACCTTGCATAACTGTGATGACGAGCGTCATAGGGCATGTGATGACAGGTGTTATGGAACATTGTGATCAGAAGGGTTTGGAGCATTGTGATGACAGATGTCATGGAGCATATTGATTTCATTGTGATGACAATAGCATGAATCATTATGGTGATGAGCATGGTGCATTGTGATGACAGTGTTCATGGATCATTGTTATGAAAAGTGGCATGGAGAATTGTGATTACAGAGGTCTTGGTGCATTGTGTTGACAAGGGTCATGGAGCCATGTGATGACAAGTCCGTGGAACATTGTGATGGCAGGGTTCATCGAGCATTGTTATGATAGGTGTAATGGTGCATTGTGATGACAAGGGCATGGAGCAATGTGATGAGAGATTTCATTGAGCATTGTGATGACAATGGCATGGAGCATTGTGATGCCAAGTGTCATGGAGCTTTGTGATGACAAAGGTCATGGGGCATTTTGACGACAAGGGCATGGTGCATTGAGATGAGAAAGACAGGGAGCATTGTGATGACAGGGTCATGGAGCAAGTTGATGAAAAGTGTCATGGAATATTTTGATGACAGGGATTATGGAACATTGTGATGTCAGGGGTAATGAAGAATTGTGATGAAATGGGTCATGGAGCATTTTGTGACAGGGGTTATGGAACATTGTGATGTCAGGGGTCATGGGGCATTGTGATGATAAGGGCATTTAGCACTGTGATGACAGGGGTCATGGAACACTGTGATGACATGGGTGAGGGAGTATTGTGATGTCTAATGATGTAACATTGTGATATATGTGGTGAGAGAGCATTTTGATGAGAAGTGCATGGAGCATTGTGATGACAAGTGTTATGGAGCATAGCAATGATAAGGATGTGGAGTATTCTGATGACAAGCGCATTGCGCATTGTGATGACATGGGTCATGGAGCATTGTGCTGACAAGCACATGGAGCATTTTGATGACAAGTGTCATGGAGCATTGTGCTGACAAAGGCATGGAGCATTTTGATGACAAGGGACACAGAGCATTGTGATGAAATATTCATGGAGCATTGTGGTGAAAAAGATCACAGAGCCTTGTGTGACGAGGGCATGGACCATAGTGATGAGATAGGTCATGAAGCATTGTGATGACTGGAGTCACGGAGCATTGTGATGAAAGGGGTCATGGAGCATTGTGATGACAAGGGCATGGAGCAATGTGAAGACAGGGGCATGGAATATTGGTCTGACAAGTTTCATGGATTATTGTGATGACAGTGGGCATGGAGCCTTGTGATGACAAGGGCATGGAGCATTGTGGTGACAAAGGCATGGAGCATTTTCATGACAAGGGACACAGAGCATTGTGATGAAATATTCATGGAGCATTGTGGTGTAAAAGGTCGCAGAGCCTTGTCTGAAGAGGACATGGACCACTGTGATGACAAAGGTCATGAAGCATTGTGATGACTGGAGTCACGGAGCATTGTGATGACAGGGGTCATGGAAAATTGCTCTGACAAGATTATGGATTATTGTGATGAGAGTGGGCATGGCGCATTGTGATGACAAGGGCATGGAACATTGTGATGACATGGTCATGGAGCATTGTGAAGACACGTGTCAGGGAGCATTGTGATGACATATGTCATTGTCCATTGTGATGACTATGGCATGGAGCATTGTGATACCAAGTGTCATGGAGGATTGTGATGACAAAGGTAATGGAGCATTTTGATGACAAGGGCTTGGAACATTGTGATGACTAGGTTCATGGAGCATTGTGATGACAAGGGCATGTAGCATTGTGATGACAAGGGCCATTGAGAATTTTGATGACAACCTCGTGAAGCATTGTGATGACAAGCGCATGGAGCTTTCTATGACAGTGGTCATACAGCATTGCGATGACAAGTGCATGGAGAATTGTGATGACAAGATCATGTAACATTGTGATGAGAAGTGTCACGAAGCATTGTGATGACAAGGACATGGAGAATTGTAATGACTTGGGACATGGAGCATTGTTATGAACAGGGCATGGAGAATTGTGATAGCAAGAACGTGGAGCATTGTTATGAAAAGACCATGGATAAATTATGATGAAGAGCGTCATGGATCACTGTAATGACAAGGGGCATGGAGCATTGTGATGACAGGTGTCATGGAGCATTGTGATGAGAGGGGTCATGGAGCATTGTGATGACAAGGGTAATGGAGCATTGTGATGAGACGGTCATGGAGCTTTGGCCTGAAAATGTTCATGGAGTATTGTGATGACAGTGTTCAAGGAGCATTGTGATGACAAGGGAATGGAGCATTTTGATGACAATGTCCTGGAGCAGTGTGATGAGAAGACCATGGAGCCTTGTGATGACAAGTCTAATGGAGCATTCTGATGAATAGGGGCATGGAGCATTGTGATTACAGGGGTCTTGGAGCATTGTGATGACAAGGTCATGGAGCATAGTGATGAGAAGGCCATGCAGCATTCTGATGACATGTGTCATGGATCTTTGTGATGACAGTGGCATGGAGCATTGTGATTACAGGGGTCTTGGAGCATTGTGATGACAAGGGTCATGGAGCCTTGGATGCCAAGGCAGTGGAAAATTGTGATGGCAGGGGTCATGGAGCATTGTTATGACAGGGGTAATGGAGCATTGTGATGACAAGGGCATGGAACATTGGTCTAAAAATTTCATGGATTATTGTGATGAGATTCGGCATGGAACATTGTGATGACTAGGGCACGGAACACTGTGATAAATGTGTCATGGAGGATTGTAATGACAAGGGCATGGAGCATTGTGATGAGAAGAGTATCGAGCATTGTGATGACAAGTGTCATGGAGCATTGTGCAGACAAGTGCATGGAGCAATGTGATGAGAGGTTTCATGTAGCATTTTGATGAAATGGCATGGAGCATTGTGATGCCAAGGGTCATGGAGCTTTGTGATGACAAATGTCATGGAGCATTTTGATGACAAGGTCGTGGTGCATTATGATGAGAAGGGCAGGGAGCATTGTGATGACAGGGTCATGGAGCAAATTGATGAAAAGTGTCATGGAACATTTTGATTACAGGGGTTATGGAACATTGCGATGTCAGGGGTCATGGAGCATTTTGATGAAAAGGGTCATGGAGCATTCTGATGAAAAGGTGCATGGAACATTGAGATTACAGGGGTTTTGAAGCAATGTGATTACAAGGGCATGGAGCATTGTGATGAGAAGGCAATGGAGCATTCTGATGACATGTGTCACGGAGCTTTGTGATGACAAGGACATGGAGCATTGTGATTACAGGGGTCTTGGAGCATTGTGATGAAAAGGGAATGGATCATTGTGATGAAAAATGCATGGAGCCTTGTCATGACAGGGTTCAAGGAGCATACTGATGACAACTGTCAGGGAGCATTGTGATGATAAGTGTATTGAGCATTGTGATGACAAAGATCATGGAGCATTGTGATGAGATGACCATGGAAAATTGTGATGACCAGCGTCATGGGGCATTGTGATGACAAGTGTTATGGAACATTGTGATCAGAAGGGTTTGGTGCATTGTTTTGAGATGACCATGGAAAATTGTGATGACCAGCGTCATGGGGCATTGTGATGACAAGTGTTATGGAACATTGTGATCAGAAGGGTTTGGTGCATTGTGATGACAGAGGTCATTGAGCATTTTGATTTCATTGTGATGACAATAGCATGAAATATTATGGTGATGGGCACGGTGCATTGTGATGACAGTGTTCATGGAGCATTGAGATGAAAAGGGGCATGGAGCACTGTGATTACAGGGGTGTTGGAGCAGTGTGATGACAAGGACATGGAGAATTGTGATGAGAAGGCCATGGAGCATTCTGATGACATGCGTCACGGAGCTTTGTGATGACAAGGGCATGGAGAATTGTGATTACAGGGGTCAGGGAATATTGTGGTGACAGGGGTGAGGGAGTATTGTGATGACTAGTGATGGAACATTGTGATATCAGTGGTGAGAAGGCATTTTGAGGAGAAGTTCATGGAGCATTGAGATGACAAGGTTTATGGAGCATTTTGATGACAAGGATGTGGAGCACTGTGATGACAAGTGCATGGTGCATTGTGATGACATGGGTTATGGAGCACTGTGCTGACACGCGCATCGAGCATTGTGATGACAAGGGTCATGGAGCATTGTGCTGACAAAGGCATGGAGCTTTGTGATGACAAGGGTCACAGAGCATTGTGATAAAATTTCATGGAGCATTGGGGTGACAAATGTCACAGAGCTTTGTATGACGAAGTCATGGACCATTGTGATGACAAATGTCATGAAGCATTGTGATGACTGGAGTCACGGAGCTTTGTGATAACAGGGGTCTTGGAGCATTGTGATGAAAAGGGAATGGAACACTGTGATGAAAAAGGCATGGAGCCTTGTCATGACAGTGTTCAAGGAGCATACTGATGATAAGTGTCAGCGAGCATTGTGATGCCAAGTGTATTGAGCATTGTGGTGACAAAGGTCATGGAGCCTTGTGATGAGAAGACCTTGCATAACTGTGATGACGAGCGTCATAGGGCATGTGATGACAGGTGTTATGGAACATTGTGATCAGAAGTGTTTGGAGCATTGTGATGACAGATGTCATGGAGCATATTGATTTCATTGTGATGACAATAGCATGAATCATTATGGTGATGAGCATGGTGCATTGTGATGACAGTGTTCATGGATCATTGTTATGAAAAGTGGCATGGAGAATTGTGATTACAGAGGTCTTGGTGCATTGTGTTGACAAGGGTCATGGAGCCATGTGATGACAAGTCCGTGGAACATTGTGATGGCAGGGTTCATCGAGCATTGTTATGATAGGTGTAATGGTGCATTGTGATGACAAGGGCATGGAGCAATGTGATGAGAGATTTCATTGAGCATTGTGATGACAATGGCATGGAGCATTGTGATGCCAAGTGTCATGGAGCTTTGTGATGACAAAGGTCATGGGGCATTTTGATGACAAGGGCATGGTGCATTGAGATGAGAAAGACAGGGAGCATTGTGATGACAGGGTCATGGAGCAAGTTGATGAAAAGTGTCATGGAATATTTTGATGACAGGGATTATGGAACATTGTGATGTCAGGGGTAATGAAGAATTGTGATGAAATGGGTCATGGAGCATTTTGTGACAGGGGTTATGGAACATTGTGATGTCAGGGGTCATGGGGCATTGTGATGATAAGGGCATTTAGCACTGTGATGACAGGGGTCATGGAACACTGTGATGACATGGGTGAGGGAGTATTGTGATGTCTAATGATGTAACATTGTGATATATGTGGTGAGAGAGCATTTTGATGAGAAGTGCATGGAGCATTGTGATGACAAGTTTTATGGAGCATAGCAATGATAAGGATGTGGAGTATTCTGATGACAAGCGCATTGCGCATTGTGATGACATGGGTCATGGAGCATTGTGCTGACAAGCACATGGAGCATTTTGATGACAAGTGTCATGGAGCATTGTGCTGACAAAGGCATGGAGCATTTTGATGACAAGGGACACAGAGCATTGTGATGAAATATTCATGGAGCATTGTGGTGAAAAAGATCACAGAGCCTTGTGTGACGAGGGCATGGACCATAGTGATGAGATAGGTCATGAAGCATTGTGATGACTGGAGTCACGGAGCATTGTGATGAAAGGGGTCATGGAGCATTGTGATGACAAGGGCATGGAGCAATGTGAAGACAGGGGCATGGAACATTGGTCTGACAAGTTTCATGGATTATTGTGATGACAGTGGGCATGGAGCCTTGTGATGACAAGGGCATGGAGCATTGTGGTGACAAAGGCATGGAGCATTTTCATGACAAGGGACACAGAGCATTGTGATGAAATATTCATGGAGCATTGTGGTGTAAAAGGTCGCAGAGCCTTGTCTGAAGAGGACATGGACCACTGTGATGACAAAGGTCATGAAGCATTGTGATGACTGGAGTCACGGAGCATTGTGATGACAGGGGTCATGGAAAATTGCTCTGACAAGATTATGGATTATTGTGATGAGAGTGGGCATGGCGCATTGTGATGACAAGGGCATGGAACATTGTGATGACATGGTCATGGAGCATTGTGAAGACACGTGTCAGGGAGCATTGTGATGACATATGTCATTGTCCATTGTGATGACTATGGCATGGAGCATTGTGATACCAAGTGTCATGGAGGATTGTGATGACAAAGGTAATGGAGCATTTTGATGACAAGGGCTTGGAACATTGTGATGACTAGGTTCATGGAGCATTGTGATGACAAGGGCATGTAGCATTGTGATGAAAAGGGCCATTGAGAATTTTGATGACAACCTCGTGAAGCATTGTGATGACAAGCGCATGGAGCTTTCTATGACAGTGGTCATACAGCATTGCGATGACAAGTGCATGGAGAATTGTGATGACAAGATCATGTAACATTGTGATGAGAAGTGTCACGAAGCATTGTGATGACAAGGACATGGAGAATTGTAATGACTTGGGACATGGAGCATTGTTATGAACAGGGCATGGAGAATTGTGATAGCAAGAACGTGGAGCATTGTTATGAAAAGACCATGGATAAATTATGATGAAGAGCGTCATGGATCACTGTAATGACAAGGGGCATGGAGCATTGTGATGACAGGTGTCATGGAGCATTGTGATGAGAGGGGTCATGGAGCATTGTGATGACAAGGGTAATGGAGCATTGTGATGAGACGGTCATGGAGCTTTGGCCTGAAAATGTTCATGGAGTATTGTGATGACAGTGTTCAAGGAGCATTGTGATGACAAGGGAATGGAGCATTTTGATGACAATGTCCTGGAGCAGTGTGATGAGAAGACCATGGAGCCTTGTGATGACAAGTCTAATGGAGCATTCTGATGAATAGGGGCATGGAGCATTGTGATTACAGGGGTCTTGGAGCATTGTGATGACAAGGTCATGGAGCATAGTGATGAGAAGGCCATGCAGCATTCTGATGACATGTGTCATGGATCTTTGTGATGACAGTGGCATGGAGCATTGTGATTACAGGGGTCTTGGAGCATTGTGATGACAAGGGTCATGGAGCCTTGGATGCCAAGGCAGTGGAAAATTGTGATGGCAGGGTTCATGGAGCATTGTTATGACAGGGGTAATGGAGCATTGTGATGACAAGGGCATGGAACATTGGTCTAAAAATTTCATGGATTATTGTGATGAGATTCGGCATGGAACATTGTGATGACTAGGGCACGGAACACTGTGATAAATGTGTCATGGAGGATTGTAATGACAAGGGCATGGAGCATTGTGATGAGAAGAGTATCGAGCATTGTGATGACAAGTGTCATGGAGCATTGTGCAGACAAGTGCATGGAGCAATGTGATGAGAGGTTTCATGTAGCATTTTGATGAAATGGCATGGAGCATTGTGATGCCAAGGGTCATGGAGCTTTGTGATGACAAATGTTATGGAGCATTTTGATGACAAGGTCGTGGTGCATTATGATGAGAAGGGCAGGGAGCATTGTGATGACAGGGTCATGGAGCAAATTGATGAAAAGTGTCATGGAACATTTTGATTACAGGGGTTATGGAACATTGCGATGTCAGGGGTCATGGAGCATTTTGATGAAAAGGGTCATGGAGCATTCTGATGAAAAGGTGCATGGAACATTGAGATTACAGGGGTTTTGAAGCAATGTGATTACAAGGGCATGGAGCATTGTGATGAGAAGGCAATGGAGCATTCTGATGACATGTGTCACGGAGCTTTGTGATGACAAGGACATGGAGCATTGTGATTACAGGGGTCTTGGAGCATTGTGATGAAAAGGGAATGGATCATTGTGATGAAAAATGCATGGAGCCTTGTCATGACAGGGTTCAAGGAGCATACTGATGACAACTGTCAGGGAGCATTGTGATGATAAGTGTATTGAGCATTGTGATGACAAAGATCATGGAGCATTGTGATGAGATGACCATGGAAAATTGTGATGACCAGCGTCATGGGGCATTGTGATGACAAGTGTTATGGAACATTGTGATCAGAAGGGTTTGGTGCATTGTTTTGAGATGACCATGGAAAATTGTGATGACCAGCGTCATGGGGCATTGTGATGACAAGTGTTATGGAACATTGTGATCAGAAGGGTTTGGTGCATTGTGATGACAGAGGTCATTGAGCATTTTGATTTCATTGTGATGACAATAGCATGAAATATTATGGTGATGGGCACGGTGCATTGTGATGACAGTGTTCATGGAGCATTGAGATGAAAAGGGGCATGGAGCACTGTGATTACAGGGGTGTTGGAGCAGTGTGATGACAAGGACATGGAGAATTGTGATGAGAAGGCCATGGAGCATTCTGATGACATGCGTCACGGAGCTTTGTGATGACAAGGGCATGGAGAATTGTGATTACAGGGGTCAGGGAATATTGTGGTGACAGGGGTGAGGGAGTATTGTGATGACTAGTGATGGAACATTGTGATATCAGTGGTGAGAAGGCATTTTGAGGAGAAGTTCATGGAGCATTGAGATGACAAGGTTTATGGAGCATTTTGATGACAAGGATGTGGAGCATTGTGATGACAAGTGCATGGTGCATTGTGATGACATGGGTTATGGAGCATTGTGCTGACACGCGCATCGAGCATTGTGATGACAAGGGTCATGGAGCATTGTGCTGACAAAGGCATGGAGCTTTGTGATGACAAGGGTCACAGAGCATTGTGATAAAATTTCATGGAGCATTGGGGTGACAAAGGTCACAGAGCTTTGTATGACGAAGTCATGGACCATTGTGATGACAAATGTCATGAAGCATTGTGATGACTGGAGTCACGGAGCTTTGTGATAACAGGGGTCTTGGAGCATTGTGATGAAAAGGGAATGGATCACTGTGATGAATAAGGCATGGAGCCTTGTCATGACAGTGTTCAAGGAGCATACTGATGACAAGTGTCAGCGAGCATTGTGATTCCAAATGTATTGAGCATTGTGGTGACAAATATTATGTAGCATTGTGATGAGAAGACCTTGCATAATTGTGATGACGAGCGTCATGGGTCATGCGATGACAAGTGTTATGGAAAATTGTGATCAGAAGGGTTTGGAGCATTGTGATGACAGAGGACATGGAGCATTTTGATTTCATTGTGATGACAATAGCATGAATCATTATGATGATGGACATGGTGCGTTGTGATGACAGTGTTCATAGAGCATTGAGATGAAATGTGGCATGGAGAATTGTGATTATAGAGGTCTTGGAGCATTGTGATGACAAGCGTCATGGAGCCTTGTGATGACAAGGCCGTGGATCATTGTGATGGCAGGGGTCATGGAGCATTGTTATGACAGGTGTAATGGAGCATTGTGATGACAAGGACATGGAGCAATGTGATGAGAGATTTCATTGAGCATTGTGATGACAATGGCATTGAGCATTCTGATGCCAAGGGTCATGGAGCTTTGTGATGACAAATGTCATGTTGCATTTTGATGACAAGGGCGTGGTGCATTGTGATGAGAAGGGTAGGGAGCATTGTGACGACAGGGTCATGGAGCAATTTGAATAAAAGGGTTATGGAATATTTTGATGACAGGGGTTATGGAACATTGTGATGTCAGGGGTCATGGAGCATTGTGATGATAAGGGCATAGAGCACTGTGATGACACTGGTCATGGAACATTGTGATGACAGGGGTGAGCGAGTATTGTGATGACTAGTGATGGAACATTGTGATATATGTGGTGAGAGAGCATTTTGATGAGAAGAGCATGCAGCATTGTGATGACAAGTTTTATGGAGCATAGCGATGAAAATGATGTTGAGCATTGTGATGAAAAGAGCATGGCACATTGTGATGACCTGTGTCAAGGAGAATTGTGCTGACAAGCGCATGGAGCATTTTGATGACAAGTGTCATGGAGCATTGTGCTGACAAAGGCATGGAGCATTGTGATGACAAGGGACACAGAGAATTGTGATGAAAATTTCATGGAGCATTGCGGTCACAAAGCTCACAGAGCCTTGTGTGACGAGGGCATGGACCATTGTGAGGACAAAGGTCATGAATCATTGTGATGACTGGAGTCACGGAGCATTGTGATGACAGGGGTCATGGAGCATTTTGATGACAAGGGCATGGAGCAATGTGATTACAGGGGCATGGAACATTGGTCTGACAAGTTTCATGGATTATTGTAATGACAGTGGGCATGGAGCATTGAGATGACAAGGGCATGGAGCATTGTGGTGACAAAGGTCACAGAACCATGTGTGACGAGGGCATGGACCATTGTGAGGACAAAGGTCATGAAGCCTTGTGATGACTGGAGTCACGGAGCATTGTGATGACAGGGGTCATGGAGCATTGTGATTACAAGGGCATGGAGCATTGTGATGACAGGGGCATGGAACATTGGTCTGACAAGTTTCATGGATTATTGTGATGACAGTGGGCATGGACCATTGTGATGAGAAAGGGCATGAATCATTGTGATGGCTGGAGTCACGGAGCATTGTGAAGACAGGGGTCATGGAGCATTGTGAAGACAAGTGCATGGAGCAATGTGATGACAGTGGCTTGGAACATTGCCTGACAAGTTTCATGGATTATTGTGATGACAGTGGGCATGGAGCATTGAGATGACAAGGGCATGGAGCATTGTGGTGACAAAGGTCACAGAGCCCTGTGTGATGAGGGCATGGACCATTGTGTGGACAATGGTCATGAAGCATTGAAATGACTGGAGTCACGGAGCATTGTGATGACAGGGGTCATGGAGCATTGTGATGACAAGGGCATGGAACATTGTGATGACAAGGTCATGTAGTACTGTGAAGAGACGTGTCAGGGAGCATTGTGATGACATTTGTCATTGTCCATTGTGATGACAATGGCATGGAGCATTGTGATACCAAGTGTCATGGAGGATTGTGATGACAAAGGTAATGGAGCATTTTGATGACAAGGGCTTGGAACATTGCGATGACAAGGGTCATGGAGCATTGTGATGACAAGGGCATGGAGCATTCTGATGAAAATGTGCATGGAGCATTGAGATTACAGGGGTTTTGAAGCAATGTGATGACAAGGGCATGGAGCATTGTGATGAGAAGGCAATGGAGCATTCTGATGACATGCGTCATGGAGCTTTGTGATGACTACGACATGGAGCATTGTGATTACAGGGGTCTTGGACCACTGTGATGAAAAGGGAATGGATCATTGTGATGAAAAATGCATGGAGCCTTGTCATGACAGGATTCAAGGAGCATACTGATGACAAATGTCAGGGAGCATGGTGATGATAAGTGTATTGAGCATTGTGATGACAAAGATCATGGAGCATTGTGATGAGATGACCATGGAAAATTGTGATGACCAGCGTCATGGGGCATTGTGATGACAAGTGTTATGGAACATTGTGATCAGAAGGGTTTGGTGCATTGTTTTGAGATGACCATGGAAAATTGTGATGACCAGCGTCATGGGGCATTGTGATGACAAGTGTTATGGAACATTGTGATCAGAAGGGTTTGGTGCATTGTGATGACAGAGGTCATTGAGCATTTTGATTTCATTGTGATGACAATAGCATGAAATATTATGGTGATGGGCACGGTGCATTGTGATGACAGTGTTCATGGAGCATTGAGATGAAAAGGGGCATGGAGCATTGTGATTACAGGGGTGTTGGAGCATTGTGATGACAAGGGCATGGAGCATTGTGATGAGAAGGCCATGTAGCATTCTGATGACATGCGTCATGGAGCTTTGTGATGACAAGGGCATGGAGAATTGTGATTACAGGGGTCATGGAATATTGTGGTGACAGTGGTTAGGGAGTATTGTGATGACTAGTGATGGAACATTGTGATATCAGTGGTGAGAAAGCATTTTTAAGAGATGTGCATGGAGCATTGTGATGACAAGGTTTATGGAGCGTTTTGATGACAAGGATGTGGAGCATTGTGATGACAAGTGCATGGTACATTGTGATGACATGGGTTATGGAGCATTGTGCTGACACGCCCATCGAGCATTGTGATGACAAGAGTCATGGAGCATTGTGCTGACAAAGGCATGGAGCTTAGTGATTACAAGAGTCACTGAGCATTGTCATAAAAATTTCATGGAACATTGTGGTGACAATGGTCACAGAGCTTTGTGTGACGAGGTCATGGACCATAGTGATGACAAATGTCATGAAGCATTGTGATGACTGGAGTCACGGAGCATTGTGATAACAGGGGTCTTGGAGCATTGTGATGAAAAGGGAATGGATCATTGTGATGAAAAAGGCATGGGTTCTTGTCATGACAGTGTTCAAGGAGCATACTGAAGACAAGTGTCAGCGAGCATTGTGATGCCAAGTGTATTGAGCATTGTGGTGACAAAGGTCATGGAGCATTGTGATGAGAAGACCTTGCATAATTGTGATGACGAGCGTCATGGGGCATGTGATGACAAGTGTTATGGAACATTGTGATCAGAAGGGTTTGGAGCATTGTGATGACAGAGGACATGGAGCATTTTGTTTTCATTGTGATGACAATAGCATGAATCATTATGACGATGGGCATGGTGCATTGTGATGACAGTGTTCATGGATCATTGTTATGAAAAGTGGCATGGAGAATTGTGATTACAGAGGTCTTGGAGCATTGTGATGACAAGGGTCATGGAGCCTTGTGATGACAAGGCCGTGGAACATTGTGATGGCAGGGGTCATGGAGCATTGTTATGACAGTTGTAATGGAGCATTGTGATGACAAGGGCATGGAGCAATGTGATGAGAGATTTCATTGAGCATTGTGAGGACAATGGCATGGAGCATTGTGATGCCAAGGGTCATGGAGCTTTGTGATGACAAATGTCATGGGGCATTTTGATGACAAGGGCGTGGTGCATTGTGATGAGAAGGTCAGGGAGCATTGTAATGACAGGGTCATGGAGCAATTTGAATAAAAGAGTCATGGAATATTTGGATGACAGGGGTTATGGAACATTGTGATGTCAGGAGTCATGAAGCTTTGTGCAGAAATGGGTCATGGAGCATTTTGTGACAGGGGTTATGGAACATTGTGATGTCAGTGGTCATGGAGCATTGTGATGATAAGGGCATGGAACACTGTGATGACAGTGGTCATGGAACATTGTGATGACAGGGCTGAGCGAGTATTGTGATGACTAGTGATGGAACATTGTGCTATATATGGTGAGAGAGCATTTTGATGAGAAGTGCATGGAGCATTGTGATGACGAGTTTTATGGAGCATAGCGATGAAAAGGATGTGGAGCATTGTGATGAAAAGAGCATGGCACATTGTGATGACATGTGTCATGGAGCATTGTGCTCACAAGCGCATGGAGCATTTTGATGACAAGTGTCATGGAGCATTGTGCTGACAAGGGCATGGAGCATTGTGATGACAAGGGACACAGAGAATTATGATGAAAATTTCATGGAGCATTGTGGTGGCAAAGATCACAGAGCCTTGTGTAACGAGGGCATGGACCATTGTGAGGACAAATCTCATGAATCTTTGTGATGTCTGGAGTCACGGAGCATTGTTATGACAGGGGTCATGGAGCATTGTGATGACAAGGGCATGGAGCAATGTGATGACAGGGGCATGGAACATTGGTCTGACAAGATTCATGGATTATTGTGATGACATTGGGCATGGAGCATTAAGATGACAAGGGCATGGAGCATTGTGGTGACAAAGGTCACAGAGCCTTGTGTAACGAGGACATGGACCATTGTGAGGACAAAGGTCATGAAGCATTGTGATGACTGGAGTCACGGAGCATTGTGATGACAGGGGTCATGGAATATTGTGATGACAAAGGCATGGAGCATTGTGATGACAGGGGCATGGAACATTGGTCTGATATATTTCATGGATTATTGTGATGACAGTGGGCATGGCGCATTGTGATGACAAGGGCATGGAACATTGTGATGACAAGGTCATCGAGTATTGTGAAGACAGGTGTCAGTGAGCATTGTGATGACATATGTCTTTGTCCATTGTGATGACAATGGCATGGAGCATTGTGATACCAAGTGTCATGGAGGATTGTGATGACAAAGGTAATGGAGCATTTTGATGACAAGGGCTGGGAACACTGCAATGATATGTGTCAAAGATAATTGTGATGACAAGTGCATGGAGCATCCTGATGAAAATATGCATGGAGCATTGAGATTACAGGGGTTTTGAACCAATGTGATTACAAGGGCATGGAGCATTGTGATGAGAAGGCAATGGAGCATTCTGATGACATGCGTCATGGAGCTTTGTGATGACAAGGACATGGAGCATTGTGGTTACAGGGGTCTTGGACCATTGTGATGAAAAGGGAATGGATCATTGTGATCAAAAATGCATGGATCCTTGTCATGACAGGGTTCAAGGAGCATACTGATGACAACTGTCAGGGAGCATTGTGATGATAAGTGTATTGAGCATTGTGATGACAAAGATCATGGAGCACTGTGATGAGAAGACCATGGATAATTTTGATCACCAGCGTCATGGGCATTGTGATAACAAGTGTTATGGAACATTGTGATCAGAAGGGTTTGGTGCATTGTGATGACAGTGGTCATTGAGCATTTTTATTTCATTGTGGTGACAATAGCATGAAATATTATGGTGATGGGCACGGTGCATTGTGATGACAGGGTTCATGGAGCATTGTGATGACAAGAGCATGGAACAATGTGATGAGAGATTTCATTGAGCATTGTGATGACAATGGCATGGAGCATTGTGATGCCAAGGGTCATGGAGCTTTGTGATGACAAATGTCATGAGGCATTTTGATGACAAGGGCGTGGTGCATTGTGATGAGAAGGGCAGGGAGCATTGTATTGACAGGGTCATGGAGCAATTTGAATAAAAGTGTCATGGAATATTTTGATGACAGGGGTTATGGAACATTGTAATGTCAGGGGTCATGAAGCATTGTTATGAAATGGGTCATGGAGCATTTTGTGACAGGGGTTATGGAACATTGTGATGTCAGGGGTCATGGAGCATTGTGATGATAAGGGCATGTAGCACTCTGTTGACAGGGGTCATGGAACACTGTGATGACAGGTGTGAGGGATTACTGTGATGACTAGTGATGTAACATTGTGATATATGTGGTGAGAGAGCATTTTGATGAGAAGTGCATGGAGCATTGTGATGACAAGTGTTATGGAGCATAGCAATGATAAGGATGTGGAGTATTGTGATGACAAGCGCATGGCGCATTGTGATGACATGGGTCACAGAGCATTGTGCTGACAAGCGCATGGAGCATTTTGATGACAAGTGTCATGGAGCATTGTGCAGAAAAAGGCATGGAACATTTTGATGACAAGGGACACAGCGCATTGTGATTACATATTCATGGAGCATTGTGGTGAAAAAGATCACAGAGCCTTGTGTGACGAGGGCATGGACCATTGTAATGAGATAGGTCATGAAGCATTTTGATGACTGGAGTCATGGAGCATTGTGATGAAAGGGGTCATGGAGCCTTGTGATGACAAGGGCATGGATCAGTGTGATTACAGGGGCATGGAACATTGCTCTGACAAGTTTCATGGATTATTGTGATGAGAGTGGGCATGGCGCATTGTGATGACAAGGTCGTGGAACATTGTGATGACAAGGTCATGGAGTATTGTGAAGACAGGTGTCAGGGAGCATTGTGATGACATATGTCATTGTCCATTGTGATGACAATGGCATGGGACATTGTGATACCAAGTGTCATGGAGGATTGTGATGACAAAGGTAATGGAGCATTTTGATGACAAGGGCTTGGAACATTGTGATGACTAGGTTCATGGAGCATTGTGATGACAAGGGCATGGAGCATTGTGATGACAAGGGCCATTGAGAATTTTGATGACAACGTCGTGAAGCATTGTGATGACAAGCGCATGGAGCTTGCTATGACAGTGGTCATACAGCATTGCGATGACAAGTGCATGGAGAATTGTGATGACAAGATCATGTAGCATTGTGATGAGAAGTGTCACGAAGCATTGTGATGACAAGGACGTGGAGAATTGTAATGACTTGGGACATGGAGCATTGTGATGAATAAGACATGGAGAATTGTGATAGCAAGACTGTGCAGCATTGTGATGAAAAGACCACGGATAATTATGATGAAGAACGTCATGGATCACTGTAATGACAAGGGGCATGGAACATTGTGATGACAGGTGTCATGGAGCATTGTGATGAGAGGGGTCATGGAACATTGTGATGAGAGGGGTCATGGAGCATTGTGATGACAAGGGTAATGGAGCATTGTGATGAGACGGTCATGGAGCATTGGACTGAAAATGTTCATGGAGTATTGTGATTACAGTGGTCAAGGAGCATTGTGATGACAAGGGAATGGAGCATTTTGATGACAAGGTCCTGGAGCAGTGTGATGAGAAGACCATGGAGCCTTGTGATGACAAGTCTAATGGAGCATTCTGATGAATAGGGTCATGGATCATTGTGATTACAGGGGTCTTGGAGCCTTGTGATGACAAGGTCATGGAGCATAGTGATGAGAAGGCCATGGAGCATTCTGATGACATGTGTCATGGATCTTTGTGATGACAGAGGCATGGTGCATTGTGATTACAGGGGTCTTGGAGCTTTGTGATGACAAGGGTCATGGAGCCTTGGATGCCAAGGCGGTGGAACATTGTGATGGCAGGGGTCATGGAGCATTGTTATGATAGGGGTAATGGAGCATTGTGATGACAAGGGCATGGAACATTGGTCTGAAAATTTCATGGATTATTGTGATGAGATTCGGCATGGAACATTGTTATGACTAGGGCACGGAACACTGTGATACATGTGTCAAGGAGGATTGTAATGACAAGGGCATGGAGCATTGTGATGAGAAGTGTATCGAGCATTTTGATGACAAGTGTCATGGAGCATTGTGGTGACAAGTGCATGGAGCAATATGATGAGAGGTTTCATGTAGCATTGTGATGAAATGGCATGGAGCATTGTGATGCCAAGGGTCACGGAGCTTTGTGATGACAAAGATCATGGAGCATTGTGATGAGAAGACCGTGGAAAATTGTGATGACCAGCGTCATGGGGCATTGTGATGACAAGTGTTATGGAACCTTGTGATCAGAAGGGTTTGGTGCATTGTGATGACAGAGGTCATTGAGCATTTTGATTTCATTGTGATGACAATAGCATGAAATATTATGGTGATGGGCACGGTGCATTGTGATGACAGGGTTCATGGAGCATTGAGATGAAAAGGGGCATGGAGCACTGTGATTACAGGGGTGTTGGAGCATTGTGATGACAAGGACATGGAGCATTGTGATGAGAAGGCCATGGAGCATTCTGATGACATGCGTCATGGAGCTTTGTGATGACAAGGGCATGGAGAATTGTGATTACAGGGGTCATGGAATATTGTGGTGACAGTGGTGAGGGAGTATTGTGATGACTAGTGATGGAACATGGTGATATCAGTGGTGAGAAAGCATTTTGCAGAGATGTGCATGGAGCATTGTGATGACAAGGTTTATGGAGCGTTTTGATGACAATGATGTGGAGCATTGTGATGACAAGTGCATGGTACATTGTGATGACATGGGTTATGGAGCATTGTGCTGACACGCCCATCGAGCATTGTGATGACAAGAGTCATGGAGCATTGTGCTGACAAAGGCATGGAGCTTAGTGATTACAAGAGTCACTGAGCATTGTCATAAAAATTTCATGGAACATTGTGTGACAATGGTCACAGAGCTTTGTGTGACGAGGTCATGGACCATAGTGATGACAAATGTCATGAAGCATTGTGATGACTGGAGTCACGGTGCATTGTGATAACAGGGGTCTTGGAGCATTGTGATGAAAAGGGAATGGATCATTGTGATGAAAAAGGCATGGGTTCTTGTCATGACAGTGTTCAAGGAGCATACTGAAGACAAGTGTCAGCGAGCATTGTGATGCCAAGTGTATTGAGCATTGTGGTGACAAAGGTCATGGAGCATTGTGATGAGAAGACCTTGCATAATTGTGATGACGAGCGTCATGGGGCATGTGATGACAAGTGTTATGGAACATTGTGATCAGAAGGGTTTGGAGCATTGTGATGACAGAGGACATGGAGCATTTTGTTTTCATTGTGATGACAATAGCATGAATCATTATGACGATGGGCATGGTGCATTGTGATGACAGTGTTCATGGATCATTGTTATGAAAAGTGGCATGGAGAATTGTGATTACAGAGGTCTTGGAGCATTGTGATGACAAGGGTCATGGAGCCTTGTGATGACAAGGCCGTGGAACACTGTGAGGGCAGGGGTCATGGAGCATTGTTATGACAGTTGTAATGGAGCATTGTGATGACAAGGGCATGGAGCAATGTGATGAGAGATTTCATTGAGCATTGTGAGGACAATGGCATGGAGCATTGTGATGCCAAGGGTCATGGAGCTTTGTGATGACAAATGTCATGGGGCATTTTGATGACAAGGGCGTGGTGCATTGTGATGAGAAGGTCAGGGAGCATTGTAATGACAGGGTCATGGAGCAATTTGAATAAAAGAGTCATGGAATATTTGGATGACAGGGGTTATGGAACATTGTGATGTCAGGAGTCATGAAGCTTTGTGAAGAAATGGGTCATGGAGCATTTTGTGACAGGGGTTATGGAACATTGTGATGTCAGTGGTCATGGAGCATTGTGATGATAAGGGCATGGAACACTGTGATGACAGTGGTCATGGAACATTGTGATGACAGGGCTGAGCGAGTATTGTGATGACTAGTGATGGAACATTGTGATATATATGGTGAGAGAGCATTTTGATGAGAAGTGCATGGAGCATTGTGATGACGAGTTTTATGGAGCATAGCGATGAAAAGGATGTGGAGCATTGTGATGAAAAGAGCATGGCACATTGTGATGACATGTGTCATGGAGCATTGTGCTCACAAGCGCATGGAGCATTTTGATGACAAGTGTCATGGAGCATTGTGCTGACAAAGGCATGGAGCATTGTGATGACAAGGGACACAGAGAATTATGATGAAAATTTCATGGAGCATTGTGGTGACAAAGATCACAGAGCCTTGTGTAACGAGGGCATGGACCATTGTGAGGACAAATCTCATGAATCTTTGTGATGTCTGGAGTCACGGAGCATTGTTATGACAGGGGTCATGGAGCATTGTGATGACAAGGGCATGGAGCAATGTGATGACAGGGGCATGGAACATTGGTCTGACAAGATTCATGGATTATTGTGATGACATTGGGCATGGAGCATTAAGATGACAAGGGCATGGAGCATTGTGGTGACAAAGGTCACAGAGCCTTGTGTGACGAGGACATGGACCATTGTGAGGACAAAGGTCATGAAGCATTGTGATGACTGGAGTCACGGAGCATTGTGATGACAGGGGTCATGGAATATTGTGATGACAAAGGCATGGAGCATTGTGAGGACAGGGGCATGGAACATTGGTCTGATATGTTTCATGGATTATTGTGATGACAGTGGGCATGGCGCATTGTGATGACAAGGGCATGGAACATTGTGATGACAAGGTCATCGAGTATTGTGAAGACAGGTGTCAGTGAGCATTGTGATGACATATGTCTTTGTCCATTGTGATGACAATGGCATGGAGCATTGTGATACCAAGTGTCATGGAGGATTGTGATGACAAAGGTAATGGAGCATTTTGATGACAAGGGCTGGGAACACTGCAATGATATGTGTCAAAGAGCATTGTGATGACAAGTGCATGGAGCATCCTGATGAAAATATGCATGGAGCATTGAGATTACAGGGGTTTTGAACCAATGTGATTACAAGGGCATGGAGCATTGTGATGAGAAGGCAATGGAGCATTCTGATGACATGCGTCATGGAGCTTTCTGATGACAAGGACATGGAGCATTGTGGTTACAGGGGTCTTGGACCATTGTGATGAAAAGGGAATGGATCATTGTGATGAAAAATGCATGGATCCTTGTCATGACAGGGTTCAAGGAGCATACTGATGACAACTGTCAGGGAGCATTGTGATGATAAGTGTATTGAACATTGTGATGACAAAGATCATGGAGCACTGTGATGAGAAGACCATGGATAATTTTGATCACCAGCGTCATGGGCATTGTGATAACAAGTGTTAAGGAACATTGTGATCAGAAGGGTTTGGTGCATTGTGATGACAGTGGTCATTGAGCATTTTGATTTCATTGTGGTGACAATAGCATGAAATATTATGGTGATGGGCACGGTGCATTGTGATGACAGGGTTCATGGAGCATTGTGATGACAAGAGCATGGAACAATGTGATGAGAGATTTCATTGAGCATTGTGATGACAATGGCATGGATCATTGTGATGCCAAGGGTCATGGAGCTTTGTGATGACAAATGTCATGAGGCATTTTGATGACAAGGGCGTGGTGCATTGTGATGAGAAGGGCAGGGAGCATTGTATTGACAGGGTCATGGAGCAATTTGAATAAAAGTGTCATGGAATATTTTGATGACAGGGGTTATGGAACATTGTAATGTCAGGGGTCATGAAGCATTGTTATGAAATGGGTCATGGAGCATTTTGTGACAGGGGTTATGGAACATTGTGATGTCAGGGGTCATGGAGCATTGTGATGATAAGGGCATGTAGCACTCTGTTGACAGGGGTCATGGAACACTGTGATGACAGGTGTGAGGGATTACTGTGATGACTAGTGATGTAACATTGTGATATATGTGGTGAGAGAGCATTTTGATGAGAAGTGCATGGAGCATTGTGATGACAAGTGTTATGGAGCATAGCAATGATAAGGATGTGGAGTATTGTGATGACAAGCGCATGGCGCATTGTGATGACATGGGTCACAGAGCATTGTGCTGACAAGCGCATGGAGCATTTTGATGACAAGTGTCATGGAGCATTGTGCTGAAAAAGGCATGGAACATTTTGATGACAAGGGACACAGCGCATTGTGATGACATATTCATGGAGCATTGTGGTGAAAAAGATCACAGAGCCTTGTGTGACGAAGGCATGGACCATTGTAATGAGATAGGTCATGAAGCATTTTGATGACTGGAGTCACGGAGCATTGTGATGAAATGGGTCATGGAGCCTTGTGATGACAAGGGCATGGATCAGTGTGATTACAGGGGCATGGAACATTGCTCTGACAAGTTTCATGGATTATTGTGATGAGAGTGGGCATGGCGCATTGTGATGACAAGGGCATGGAACATTGTGATGACAAGGTCATGGAGTATTGTGAAGACAGGTGTCAGGGAGCATTGTGATGACATATGTCATTGTCCATTGTGATGACAATGGCATGGGACATTGTGATACCAAGTGTCATGGAGGATTGTGATGACAAAGGTAATGGAGCATTTTGATGACAAGGGCTTGGAACATTGTGATGACTAGGTTCATGGAGCATTGTGATGACAAGGGCATGGAGCATTGTGATGACAAGGGCCATTGAGAATTTTGATGACAACGTCGTGAAGCATTGTGATGACAAGCGCATGGAGCTTGCTATGACAGTGGTCATACAGCATTGCGATGACAAGTGCATGGAGAATTGTGATGACAAGATCATGTAGCATTGTGATGAGAAGTGTCACGAAGCATTGTGATGACAAGGACGTGGAGAATTGTAATGACTTGGGACATGGAGCATTGTGATGAATAAGACATGGAGAATTGTGATAGCAAGACTGTGCAGCATTGTGATGAAAAGACCATGGATAATTATGATGAAGAACGTCATGGATCACTGTAATGACAAGGGGCATGGAACATTGTGATGACAGGTGTCATGGAGCATTGTGATGAGAGGGGTCATGGAGCATTGTGATGACAAGGGTAATGGAGCATTGTGATGAGACGGTCATGGAGCATTGGACTGAAAATGTTCATGGAGTATTGTGATTACAGTGGTCAAGGAGCATTGTGATGACAAGGGAATGGAGCATTTTGATGACAAGGTCCTGGAGCAGTGTGATGAGAAGACCATGGAGCCTTGTGATGACAAGTCTAATGGAGCATTCTGGTGAATAGGGTCATGGATCATTGTGATTACAGGGGTCTTGGAGCCTTGTGATGACAAGGTCATGGAGCATAGTGATGAGAAGGCCATGGAGCATTCTGATGACATGTGTCATGGATCTTTGTGATGACAGAGGCATGGTGCATTGTGATTACAGGGGTCTTGGAGCTTTGTGATGACAAGGGTCATGGAGCCTTGGATGCCAAGGCGGTGGAACATTGTGATGGCAGGGGTCATGGAGCATTGTTATGATAGGGGTAATGGAGCATTGTGATGACAAGGGCATGGAACATTGGTCTGAAAATTTCATGGATTATTGTGATGAGATTCGGCATGGAACATTGTTATGACTAGGGCACGGAACACTGTGATACATGTGTCAAGGAGGATTGTAATGACAAGGGCATGGAGCATTGTGATGAGAAGTGTATCGAGCATTGTGATGACAAGTGTCATGGAGCATTGTGGTGACAAGTGCATGGAGCAATATGATGAGAGGTTTCATGTAGCATTGTGATGAAATGGCATGGAGCATTGTGATGCCAAGGGTCACGGAGCTTTGTGATGACAAAGATCATGGAGCATTGTGATGAGAAGACCGTGGAAAATTGTGATGACCAGCGTCATGGGGCATTGTGATGACAAGTGTTATGGAACATTGTGATCAGAAGGGTTTGGTGCATTGTGATGACAGAGGTCATTGAGCATTTTGATTTCATTGTGATGACAATAGCATGAAATATTATGGTGATGGGCACGGTGCATTGTGATGACAGGGTTCATGGAGCATTGAGATGAAAAGGGGCATGGAGCACTGTGATTACAGGGGTGTTGGAGCATTGTGATGACAAGGACATGGAGCATTGTGATGAGAAGGCCATGGAGCATTCTGATGACATGCGTCATGGAGCTTTGTGATGACAAGGGCATGGAGAATTGTGATTACAGGGGTCATGGAATATTGTGGTGACAGTGGTGAGGGAGTATTGTGATGACTAGTGATGGAACATTGTGATATCAGTGGTGAGAAAGCATTTTGAAGAGATGTGCATGGAGCATTGTGATGACATGGTTTATGGAGCGTTTTGATGACAATGATGTGGAGCATTGTGATGACAAGTGCATGGTACATTGTGATGACATGGGTTATGGAGCATTGTGCTGACACGCCCATCGAGCATTGTGATGACAAGAGTCATGGAGCATTGTGCTGACAAAGGCATGGAGCTTAGTGATTACAAGAGTCACTGAGCATTGTCATAAAAATTTCATGGAACATTGTGGTGACAATGGTCACAGAGCTTTGTGTGACGAGGTCATGGACCATAGTGATGACAAATGTCATGAAGCATTGTGATGACTGGAGTCACGGAGCATTGTGATAACAGGGGTCTTGGAGCATTGTGATGAAAAGGGAATGGATCATTGTGATGAAAAAGGCATGGGTTCTTGTCATGACAGTGTTCAAGGAGCATACTGAAGACAAGTGTCAGCGAGCATTGTGATGCCAAGTGTATTGAGCATTGTGGTGACAAAGGTCATGGAGCATTGTGATGAGAAGACCTTGCATAATTGTGATGACGAGCGTCATGGGGCATGTGATGACAAGTGTTATGGAACATTGTGATCAGAAGGGTTTGGAGCATTGTGATGACAGAGGACATGGAGCATTTTGTTTTCATTGTGATGACAATAGCATGAATCATTATGACGATGGGCATGGTGCATTGTGATGACAGTGTTCATGGATCATTGTTATGAAAAGTGGCATGGAGAATTGTGATTACAGAGGTCTTGGAGCATTGTGATGACAAGGGTCATGGAGCCTTGTGATGACAAGGCCGTGGAACATTGTGATGGCAGGGGTCATGGAGCATTGTTATGACAGTTGTAATGGAGCATTGTGATGACAAGGGCATGGAGCAATGTGATGAGAGATTTCATTGAGCATTGTGAGGACAATGGCATGGAGCATTGTGATGCCAAGGGTCATGGAGCTTTGTGATGACAAATGTCATGGGGCATTTTGATGACAAGGGCGTGGTGCATTGTGATGAGAAGGTCAGGGAGCATTGTAATGACAGGGTCATGGAGCAATTTGAATAAAAGAGTCATGGAATATTTGGATGACAGGGGTTATGGAACATTGTGATGTCAGGAGTCATGAAGCTTTGTGAAGAAATGGGTCATGGAGCATTTTGTGACATGGGTTATGGAACATTGTGATGTCAGTGGTCATGGAGCATTGTGATGATAAGGGCATGGAACACTGTGATGACAGTGGTCATGGAACATTGTGATGACAGGGCTGAGCGAGTATTGTGATGACTAGTGATGGAACATTGTGATATATATGGTGAGAGAGCATTTTGATGAGAAGTGCATGGAGCATTGTGATGACGAGTTTTATGGAGCATAGCGATGAAAAGGATGTGGAGCATTGTGATGAAAAGAGCATGGCACATTGTGATGACATGTGTCATGGAGCATTGTGCTCACAAGCGCATGGAGCATTTTGATGACAAGTGTCATGGAGCATTGTGCTGACAAGGGCATGGAGCATTGTGATGACAAGGGACACAGAGAATTATGATGAAAATTTCATGGAGCATTGTGGTGACAAAGATCACAGAGCCTTGTGTAACGAGGGCATGGACCATTGTGAGGACAAATCTCATGAATCTTTGTGATGTCTGGAGTCACGGTGCATTGTTATGACAGGGGTCATGGAGCATTGTGATGACAAGGGCATGGAGCAATGTGATGACAGGGGCATGGAACATTGGTCTGACAAGATTCATGGATTATTGTGATGACATTGGGCATGGAGCATTAAGATGACAAGGGCATGGAGCATTGTGGTGACAAAGGTCACAGAGCCTTGTGTAACGAGGACATGGACCATTGTGAGGACAAAGGTCATGAAGCATTGTGATGACTGGAGTCACGGAGCATTGTGATGACAGGGGTCATGGAATATTGTGATGACAAAGGCATGGAGCATTGTGATGACAGGGGCATGGAACATTGGTCTGATATGTTTCATGGATTATTGTGATGACAGTGGGCATGGCGCATTGTGATGACAAGGGCATGGAACATTGTGATGACAAGGTCATCGAGTATTGTGAAGACAGGTGTCAGTGAGCATTGTGATGACATATGTCTTTGTCCATTGTGATGACAATGGCATGGAGCATTGTGATACCAAGTGTCATGGAGGATTGTGATGACAAAGGTAATGGAGCATTTTGATGACAAGGGCTGGGAACACTGCAATGATATGTGTCAAAGAGCATTGTGATGACAAGTGCATGGAGCATCCTGATGAAAATATGCATGGAGCATTGAGATTACAGGGGTTTTGAACCAATGTGATTACAAGGGCATGGAGCATTGTGATGAGAAGGCAATGGAGCATTCTGATGACATGCGTCATGGAGCTTTGTGATGACAAGGACATGGAGCATTGTGGTTACAGGGGTCTTGGACCATTGTGATGAAAAGGGAATGGATCATTGTGATCAAAAATGCATGGATCCTTGTCATGACAGGGTTCAAGGAGCATACTGATGACAACTGTCAGGGAGCATTGTGATGATAAGTGTATTGAGCATTGTGATGACAAAGATCATGGAGCACTGTGATGAGAAGACCATGGATAATTTTGATCACCAGCGTCATGGGCATTGTGATAACAAGTGTTATGGAACATTGTGATCAGAAGGGTTTGGTGCATTGTGATGACAGTGGTCATTGAGCATTTTGATTTCATTGTGGTGACAATAGCATGAAATATTATGGTGATGGGCACGGTGCATTGTGATGACAGGGTTCATGGAGCATTGTGATGACAAGAGCATGGAACAATGTGATGAGAGATTTCATTGAGCATTGTGATGACAATGGCATGGAGCATTGTGATGCCAAGGGTCATGGAGCTTTGTGATGACAAATGTCATGAGGCATTTTGATGACAAGGGCGTGGTGCATTGTGATGAGAAGGGCAGGGAGCATTGTATTGACAGGGTCATGGAGCAATTTGAATAAAAGTGTCATGGAATATTTTGATGACAGGGGTTATGGAACATTGTAATGTCAGGGGTCATGAAGCATTGTTATGAAATGGGTCATGGAGCATTTTGTGACAGGGGTTATGGAACATTGTGATGTCAGGGGTCATGGAGCATTGTGATGATAAGGGCATGTAGCACTCTGTTGACAGGGGTCATGGAACACTGTGATGACAGGTGTGAGGGATTACTGTGATGACTAGTGATGTAACATTGTGATATATGTGGTGAGAGAGCATTTTGATGAGAAGTGCATGGAGCATTGTGATGACAAGTGTTATGGAGCATAGCAATGATAAGGATGTGGAGTATTGTGATGACAAGCGCATGGCGCATTGTGATGACATGGGTCACAGAGCATTGTGCTGACAAGCGCATGGAGCATTTTGATGACAAGTGTCATGGAGCATTGTGCAGAAAAAGGCATGGAACATTTTGATGACAAGGGACACAGCGCATTGTGATGACATATTCATGGAGCATTGTGGTGAAAAAGATCACAGAGCCTTGTGTGACGAGGGCATGGACCATTGTAATGAGATAGGTCATGAAGCATTTTGATGACTGGAGTCACGGAGCATTGTGATGAAATGGGTCATGGAGCCTTGTGATGACAAGGGCATGGATCAGTGTGATTACAGGGGCATGGAACATTGCTCTGACAAGTTTCATGGATTATTGTGATGAGAGTGGGCATGGCGCATTGTGATGACAAGGTCGTGGAACATTGTGATGACAAGGTCATGGAGTATTGTGAAGACAGGTGTCAGGGAGCATTGTGATGACATATGTCATTGTCCATTGTGATGACAATGGCATGGGACATTGTGATACCAAGTGTCATGGAGGATTGTGATGACAAAGGTAATGGAGCATTTTGATGACAAGGGCTTGGAACATTGTGATGACTAGGTTCATGGAGCATTGTGATGACAAGGGCATGGAGCATTGTGATGACAAGGGCCATTGAGAATTTTGATGACAACGTCGTGAAGCATTGTGATGACAAGCGCATGGAGCTTGCTATGACAGTGGTCATACAGCATTGCGATGACAAGTGCATGGAGAATTGTGATGACAAGATCATGTAGCATTGTGATGAGAAGTGTCACGAAGCATTGTGATGACAAGGACGTGGAGAATTGTAATGACTTGGGACATGGAGCATTGTGATGAATAAGACATGGAGAATTGTGATAGCAAGACTGTGCAGCATTGTGATGAAAAGACCACGGATAATTATGATGAAGAACGTCATGGATCACTGTAATGACAAGGGGCATGGAACATTGTGATGACAGGTGTCATGGAGCATTGTGATGAGAGGGGTCATGGAGCATTGTGATGACAAGGGTAATGGAGCATTGTGATGAGACGGTCATGGAGCATTGGACTGAAAATGTTCATGGAGTATTGTGATTACAGTGGTCAAGGAGCATTGTGATGACAAGGGAATGGAGCATTTTGATGACAAGGTCCTGGAGCAGTGTGATGAGAAGACCATGGAGCCTTGTGATGACAAGTCTAATGGAGCATTCTGATGAATAGGGTCATGGATCATTGTGATTACAGGGGTCTTGGAGCCTTGTGATGACAAGGTCATGGAGCATAGTGATGAGAAGGCCATGGAGCATTCTGATGACATGTGTCATGGATCTTTGTGATGACAGAGGCATGGTGCATTGTGATTACAGGGGTCTTGGAGCTTTGTGATGACAAGGGTCATGGAGCCTTGGATGCCAAGGCGGTGGAACATTGTGGTGGCAGGGGTCATGGAGCATTGTTATGATAGGGGTAATGGAGCATTGTGATGACAAGGGCATGGAACATTGGTCTGAAAATTTCATGGATTATTGTGATGAGATTCGGCATGGAACATTGTTATGACTAGGGCACGGAACACTGTGATACATGTGTCAAGGAGGATTGTAATGACAAGGGCATGGAGCATTGTGATGAGAAGTGTATCGAGCATTGTGATGACAAGTGTCATGGAGCATTGTGGTGACAAGTGCATGGAGCAATATGATGAGAGGTTTCATGTAGCATTGTGATGAAATGGCATGGAGCATTGTGATGCCAAGGGTCACGGAGCTTTGTGATGACAAAGATCATGGAGCATTGTGATGAGAAGACCGTGGAAAATTGTGATGACCAGCGTCATGGGGCATTGTGATGACAAGTGTTATGGAACCTTGTGATCAGAAGGGTTTGGTGCATTGTGATGACAGAGGTCATTGAGCATTTTGATTTCATTGTGATGACAATAGCATGAAATATTATGGTGATGGGCACGGTGCACTGTGATGACAGGGTTCATGGAGCATTGAGATGAAAAGGGGCATGGAGCACTGTGATTACAGGGGTGTTGGAGCATTGTGATGACAAGGACATGGAGCATTGTGATGAGAAGGCCATGGAGCATTCTGATGACATGCGTCATGGAGCTTTGTGATGACAAGGGCATGGAGAATTGTGATTACAGGGGTCATGGAATATTGTGGTGACAGTGGTGAGGGAGTATTGTGATGACTAGTGATGGAACATTGTGATATCAGTGGTGAGAAAGCATTTTGAAGAGATGTGCATGGAGCATTGTGATGACATGGTTTATGGAGCGTTTTGATGACAATGATGTGGAGCATTGTGATGACAAGTGCATGGTACATTGTGATGACATGGGTTATGGAGCATTGTGCTGACACGCCCATCGAGCATTGTGATGACAAGAGTCATGGAGCATTGTGCTGACAAAGGCATGGAGCTTAGTGATTACAAGAGTCACTGAGCATTGTCATAAAAATTTCATGGAACATTGTGTGACAATGGTCACAGAGCTTTGTGTGACGAGGTCATGGACCATAGTGATGACAAATGTCATGAAGCATTGTGATGACTGGAGTCACGGTGCATTGTGATAACAGGGGTCTTGGAGCATTGTGATGAAAAGGGAATGGATCATTGTGATGAAAAAGGCATGGGTTCTTGTCATGACAGTGTTCAAGGAGCATACTGAAGACAAGTGTCAGCGAGCATTGTGATGCCAAGTGTATTGAGCATTGTGGTGACAAAGGTCATGGAGCATTGTGATGAGAAGACCTTGCATAATTGTGATGACGAGCGTCATGGGGCATGTGATGACAAGTGTTATGGAACATTGTGATCAGAAGGGTTTGGAGCATTGTGATGACAGAGGACATGGAGCATTTTGTTTTCATTGTGATGACAATAGCATGAATCATTATGACGATGGGCATGGTGCATTGTGATGACAGTGTTCATGGATCATTGTTATGAAAAGTGGCATGGAGAATTGTGATTACAGAGGTCTTGGAGCATTGTGATGACAAGGGTCATGGAGCCTTGTGATGACAAGGCCGTGGAACACTGTGAGGGCAGGGGTCATGGAGCATTGTTATGACAGTTGTAATGGAGCATTGTGATGACAAGGGCATGGAGCAATGTGATGAGAGATTTCATTGAGCATTGTGAGGACAATGGCATGGAGCATTGTGATGCCAAGGGTCATGGAGCTTTGTGATGACAAATGTCATGGGGCATTTTGATGACAAGGGCGTGGTGCATTGTGATGAGAAGGTCAGGGAGCATTGTAATGACAGGGTCATGGAGCAATTTGAATAAAAGAGTCATGGAATATTTGGATGACAGGGGTTATGGAACATTGTGATGTCAGGAGTCATGAAGCTTTGTGAAGAAATGGGTCATGGAGCATTTTGTGACAGGGGTTATGGAACATTGTGATGTCAGTGGTCATGGAGCATTGTGATGATAAGGGCATGGAACACTGTGATGACAGTGGTCATGGAACATTGTGATGACAGGGCTGAGCGAGTATTGTGATGACTAGTGATGGAACATTGTGTTATATATGGTGAGAGAGCATTTTGATGAGAAGTGCATGGAGCATTGTGATGACGAGTTTTATGGAGCATAGCGATGAAAAGGATGTGGAGCATTGTGATGAAAAGAGCATGGCACATTGTGATGACATGTGTCATGGAGCATTGTGCTCACAAGCGCATGGAGCATTTTGATGACAAGTGTCATGGAGCATTGTGCTGACAAAGGCATGGAGCATTGTGATGACAAGGGACACAGAGAATTATGATGAAAATTTCATGGAGCATTGTGGTGACAAAGATCACAGAGCCTTGTGTAACGAGGGCATGGACCATTGTGAGGACAAATCTCATGAATCTTTGTGATGTCTGGAGTCACGGAGCATTGTTATGACAGGGGTCATGGAGCATTGTGATGACAAGGGCATGGAGCAATGTGATGACAGGGGCATGGAACATTGGTCTGACAAGATTCATGGATTATTGTGATGACATTGGGCATGGAGCATTAAGATGACAAGGGCATGGAGCATTGTGGTGACAAAGGTCACAGAGCCTTGTGTGACGAGGACATGGACCATTGTGAGGACAAAGGTCATGAAGCATTGTGATGACTGGAGTCACGGAGCATTGTGATGACAGGGGTCATGGAATATTGTGATGACAAAGGCATGGAGCATTGTGAGGACAGTGGCATGGAACATTGGTCTGACATGTTTCATGGATTATTGTGATGACAGTGGGCATGGCACATTGTGATGACAAGGGCATGGAACTTTGTGATGACAAGGTCATCGAGTATTGTGAAGACAGGTGTCAGGGAGCATTGTGATGACATATGTCTTTGTCCATTGTGATGACAATGGCATGGAGCATTGTGATACCAAGTGTCATGGAGTTTTGTGATGACAAAGGTAATGGAGCATTTTGATGACAAGGGCTGGGAACACTGCAATGATATGGGTCATGGAGCATTGTGATGACAAGTGCATGGAGCATCCTGATGAAAATATGCATGGAGCATTGAGATTACAGGGGTTTTGAACCAATGTGATTACAAGGGCATGGAGCATTGTGATGAGAAGGCAATGGAGCATTCTGATGACATGCGTCATGGAGCTTTGTGATGACAAGGACATGGAGCATTGTGATTACATGGGTCTTGGAGCACTGTGATGAAAAGGGAATGGATCATTGTGATGAAAAATGCATGGATCCTTGTCATGACAGGGTTCAAGGAGCATACTGATGACAACTGTCAGGGAGCATTGTGATGATAAGTGTATTGAGCATTGTGATGACAAAGATCATGGAGCACTGTGATGAGAAGACCATGGATAATTTTGATCACCAGCGTCATGGGCATTGTGATAACAAGTGTTATGGAACATTGTGATCAGAAGGGTTTGGTGCATTGTGATGACAGTGGTCATTGAGCATTTTGATTTCATTGTGATGACAATAGCATGAAATATTATGGTGATGGGCACGGTGCATTGTGATGACAGGGTTCATGGAGCATTGTGATGACAAGATCATGGAACAATGTGATGAGAGATTTCATTGAGCATTGTGATGACAATGGCATGGAGCATTGTGATGCCAAGGGTCATGGAGCTTTGTGATGACAAATGTCATGAGGCATTTTGATGACAAGGGCGTGGTGCATTGTGATGAGAAGGGCAGGGAGCATTGTATTGACAGGGTCATGGAGCAATTTGAATAAAAGTGTCATGGAATATTTTGATGACAGGTGTTATGGAACATTGTAATGTCAGGGGTCATGAAGCATTGTTATGAAATGGGTCATGGAGCATTTTGTGACAGGGGTTATGGAACATTGTGATGTCAGGGGTCATGGAGCATTGTGATGATAAGGGCATGTAGCACTCTGTTGACAGGGGTCATGGAACACTGTGATGACAGGTGTGAGGGATTACTGTGATGACTAGTGATGTAACATTGTGATATATGTGGTGAGAGAGCATTTTGATGAGAAGTGCATGGAGCATTGTGATGACAAGTGTTATGGAGCATAGCAATGATAAGGATGTGGAGTATTGTGATGACAAGCGCATGGCGCATTGTGATGACATGGGTCACAGAGCATTGTGCTGACAAGCGCATGGAGCATTTTGATGACAAGTGTCATGGAGCATTGTGCTGAAAAAGGCATGGAACATTTTGATGACAAGGGACACAGCGCATTGTGATGACATATTCATGGAGCATTGTGGTGAAAAAGATCACAGAGCCTTGTGTGACGAAGGCATGGACCATTGTAATGAGATAGGTCATGAAGCATTTTGATGACTGGAGTCACGGAGCATTGTGATGAAATGGGTCATGGAGCCTTGTGATGACAAGGGCATGGATCAGTGTGATTACAGGGGCATGGAACATTGCTCTGACAAGTTTCATGGATTATTGTGATGAGAGTGGGCATGGCGCATTGTGATGACAAGGGCATGGAACATTGTGATGACAAGGTCATGGAGTATTGTGAAGACAGGTGTCAGGGAGCATTGTGATGACATATGTCATTGTCCATTGTGATGACAATGGCATGGGACATTGTGATACCAAGTGTCATGGAGGATTGTGATGACAAAGGTAATGGAGCATTTTGATGACAAGGGCTTGGAACACTGTGATGACTAGGTTCATGGAGCATTGTGATGACAAGGGCATGGAGCATTGTGATGACAAGGGCCATTGAGAATTTTGATGACAACGTCGTGAAGCATTGTGATGACAAGCGCATGGAGCTTGCTATGACAGTGGTCATACAGCATTGCGATGACAAGTGCATGGAGAATTGTGATGACAAGATCATGTAGCATTGTGATGAGAAGTGTCACGAAGCATTGTGATGACAAGGACGTGGAGAATTGTAATGACTTGGGACATGGAGCATTGTGATGAATAAGACATGGAGAATTGTGATAGCAAGACTGTGCAGCATTGTGATGAAAAGACCATGGATAATTATGATGAAGAACGTCATGGATCACTGTAATGACAAGGGGCATGGAACATTGTGATGACAGGTGTCATGGAGCATTGTGATGAGAGGGGTCATGGAGCATTGTGATGACAAGGGTAATGGAGCATTGTGATGAGACGGTCATGGAGCATTGGACTGAAAATGTTCATGGAGTATTGTGATTACAGTGGTCAAGGAGCATTGTGATGACAAGGGAATGGAGCATTTTGATGACAAGGTCCTGGAGCAGTGTGATGAGAAGACCATGGAGCCTTGTGATGACAAGTCTAATGGAGCATTCTGGTGAATAGGGTCATGGATCATTGTGATTACAGGGGTCTTGGAGCCTTGTGATGACAAGGTCATGGAGCATAGTGATGAGAAGGCCATGGAGCATTCTGATGACATGTGTCATGGATCTTTGTGATGACAGAGGCATGGTGCATTGTGATTACAGGGGTCTTGGAGCTTTGTGATGACAAGGGTCATGGAGCCTTGGATGCCAAGGCGGTGGAACATTGTGATGGCAGGGGTCATGGAGCATTGTTATGATAGGGGTAATGGAGCATTGTGATGACAAGGGCATGGAACATTGGTCTGAAAATTTCATGGATTATTGTGATGAGATTCGGCATGGAACATTGTTATGACTAGGGCACGGAACACTGTGATACATGTGTCAAGGAAGATTGTAATGACAAGGGCATGGAGCATTGTGATGAGAAGTGTATCGAGCATTGTGATGACAAGTGTCATGGAGCATTGTGGTGACAAGTGCATGGATCAATATGATGAGAGGTTTTATGTAGCATTGTGATGAAATGGCATGGAGCATTGTGATGCCAAGGGTCACGGAGCTTTGTGATGACAAAGATCATGGAGCATTGTGATGAGAAGACCGTGGAAAATTGTGATGACCAGCGTCATGGGGCATTGTGATGACAAGTGTTATGGAACATTGTGATCAGAAGGGTTTGGTGCATTGTGATGACAGAGGTCATTGAGCATTTTGATTTCATTGTGATGACAATAGCATGAAATATTATGGTGATGGGCACGGTGCATTGTGATGACAGGGTTCATGGAGCATTGAGATGAAAAGGGGCATGGAGCACTGTGATTACAGGGGTGTTGGAGCATTGTGATGACAAGGACATGGAGCATTGTGATGAGAAGGCCATGGAGCATTCTGATGACATGCGTCATGGAGCTTTGTGATGACAAGGGCATGGAGAATTGTGATTACAGGGGTCATGGAATATTGTGGTGACAGTGGTGAGGGAGTATTGTGATGACTAGTGATGGAACATTGTGATATCAGTGGTGAGAAAGCATTTTGAAGAGATGTGCATGGAGCATTGTGATGACATGGTTTATGGAGCGTTTTGATGACAATGATGTGGAGCATTGTGATGACAAGTGCATGGTACATTGTGATGACATGGGTTATGGAGCATTGTGCTGACACGCCCATCGAGCATTGTGATGACAAGAGTCATGGAGCATTGTGCTGACAAAGGCATGGAGCTTAGTGATTACAAGAGTCACTGAGCATTGTCATAAAAATTTCATGGAACATTGTGGTGACAATGGTCACAGAGCTTTGTGTGACGAGGTCATGGACCATAGTGATGACAAATGTCATGAAGCATTGTGATGACTGGAGTCACGGAGCATTGTGATAACAGGGGTCTTGGAGCATTGTGATGAAAAGGGAATGGATCATTGTGATGAAAAAGGCATGGGTTCTTGTCATGACAGTGTTCAAGGAGCATACTGAAGACAAGTGTCAGCGAGCATTGTGATGCCAAGTGTATTGAGCATTGTGGTGACAAAGGTCATGGAGCATTGTGATGAGAAGACCTTGCATAATTGTGATGACGAGCGTCATGGGGCATGTGATGACAAGTGTTATGGAACATTGTGATCAGAAGGGTTTGGAGCATTGTGATGACAGAGGACATGGAGCATTTTGTTTTCATTGTGATGACAATAGCATGAATCATTATGACGATGGGCATGGTGCATTGTGATGACAGTGTTCATGGATCATTGTTATGAAAAGTGGCATGGAGAATTGTGATTACAGAGGTCTTGGAGCATTGTGATGACAAGGGTCATGGAGCCTTGTGATGACAAGGCCGTGGAACATTGTGATGGCAGGGGTCATGGAGCATTGTTATGACAGTTGTAATGGAGCATTGTGATGACAAGGGCATGGAGCAATGTGATGAGAGATTTCATTGAGCATTGTGAGGACAATGGCATGGAGCATTGTGATGCCAAGGGTCATGGAGCTTTGTGATGACAAATGTCATGGGGCATTTTGATGACAAGGGCGTGGTGCATTTTGATGAGAAGGTCAGGGAGCATTGTAATGACAGGGTCATGGAGCAATTTGAATAAAAGAGTCATGGAATATTTGGATGACAGGGGTTATGGAACATTGTGATGTCAGGAGTCATGAAGCTTTGTGAAGAAATGGGTCATGGAGCATTTTGTGACATGGGTTATGGAACATTGTGATGTCAGTGGTCATGGAGCATTGTGATGATAAGGGCATGGAACACTGTGATGACAGTGGTCATGGAACATTGTGATGACAGGGCTGAGCGAGTATTGTGATGACTAGTGATGGAACATTGTGATATATATGGTGAGAGAGCATTTTGATGAGAAGTGCATGGAGCATTGTGATGACGAGTTTTATGGAGCATAGCGATGAAAAGGATGTGGAGCATTGTGATGAAAAGAGCATGGCACATTGTGATGACATGTGTCATGGAGCATTGTGCTCACAAGCGCATGGAGCATTTTGATGACAAGTGTCATGGAGCATTGTGCTGACAAGGGCATGGAGCATTGTGATGACAAGGGACACAGAGAATTATGATGAAAATTTCATGGAGCATTGTGGTGACAAAGATCACAGAGCCTTGTGTAACGAGGGCATGGACCATTGTGAGGACAAATCTCATGAATCTTTGTGATGTCTGGAGTCACGGTGCATTGTTATGACAGGGGTCATGGAGCATTGTGATGACAAGGGCATGGAGCAATGTGATGACAGGGGCATGGAACATTGGTCTGACAAGATTCATGGATTATTGTGATGACATTGGGCATGGAGCATTAAGATGACAAGGGCATGGAGCATTGTGGTGACAAAGGTCACAGAGCCTTGTGTAACGAGGACATGGACCATTGTGAGGACAAAGGTCATGAAGCATTGTGATGACTGGAGTCAAGGAGCATTGTGATGACAGGGGTCATGGAATATTGTGATGACAAAGGCATGGAGCATTGTGATGACAGGGGCATGGAACATTGGTCTGATATGTTTCATGGATTATTGTGATGACAGTGGGCATGGCGCATTGTGATGACAAGGGCATGGAACATTGTGATGACAAGGTCATCGAGTATTGTGAAGACAGGTGTCAGTGAGCATTGTGATGACATATGTCTTTGTCCATTGTGATGACAATGGCATGGAGCATTGTGATACCAAGTGTCATGGAGGATTGTGATGACAAAGGTAATGGAGCATTTTGATGACAAGGGCTGGGAACACTGCAATGATATGTGTCAAAGAGCATTGTGATGACAAGTGCATGGAGCATCCTGATGAAAATATGCATGGAGCATTGAGATTACAGGGGTTTTGAACCAATGTGATTACAAGGGCATGGAGCATTGTGATGAGAAGGCAATGGAGCATTCTGATGACATGCGTCATGGAGCTTTGTGATGACAAGGACATGGAGCATTGTGGTTACAGGGGTCTTGGACCATTGTGATGAAAAGGGAATGGATCATTGTGATCAAAAATGCATGGATCCTTGTCATGACAGGGTTCAAGGAGCATACTGATGACAACTGTCAGGGAGCATTGTGATGATAAGTGTATTGAGCATTGTGATGACAAAGATCATGGAGCACTGTGATGAGAAGACCATGGATAATTTTGATCACCAGCGTCATGGGCATTGTGATAACAAGTGTTATGGAACATTGTGATCAGAAGGGTTTGGTGCATTGTGATGACAGTGGTCATTGAGCATTTTGATTTCATTGTGGTGACAATAGCATGAAATATTATGGTGATGGGCACGGTGCATTGTGATGACAGGGTTCATGGAGCATTGTGATGACAAGAGCATGGAACAATGTGATGAGAGATTTCATTGAGCATTGTGATGACAATGGCATGGAGCATTGTGATGCCAAGGGTCATGGAGCTTTGTGATGACAAATGTCATGAGGCATTTTGATGACAAGGGCGTGGTGCATTGTGATGAGAAGGGCAGGGAGCATTGTATTGACAGGGTCATGGAGCAATTTGAATAAAAGTGTCATGGAATATTTTGATGACAGGGGTTATGGAACATTGTAATGTCAGGGGTCATGAAGCATTGTTATGAAATGGGTCATGGAGCATTTTGTGACAGGGGTTATGGAACATTGTGATGTCAGGGGTCATGGAGCATTGTGATGATAAGGGCATGTAGCACTCTGTTGACAGGGGTCATGGAACACTGTGATGACAGGTGTGAGGGATTACTGTGATGACTAGTGATGTAACATTGTGATATATGTGGTGAGAGAGCATTTTGATGAGAAGTGCATGGAGCATTGTGATGACAAGTGTTATGGAGCATAGCAAAGATAAGGATGTGGAGTATTGTAATGACAAGCGCATGGCGCATTGTGATGACATGGGTCACAGAGCATTGTGCTGACAAGCGCATGGAGCATTTTGATGACAAGTGTCATGGAGCATTGTGCAGAAAAAGGCATGGAACATTTTGATGACAAGGGACACAGCGCATTGTGATGACATATTCATGGAGCATTGTGGTGAAAAAGATCACAGAGCCTTGTGTGACGAGGGCATGGACCATTGTAATGAGATAGGTCATGAAGCATTTTGATGACTGGAGTCACGGAGCATTGTGATGAAATGGGTCATGGAGCCTTGTGATGACAAGGGCATGGATCAGTGTGATTACAGGGGCATGGAACATTGCTCTGACAAGTTTCATGGATTATTGTGATGAGAGTGGGCATGGCGCATTGTGATGACAAGGTCGTGGAACATTGTGATGACAAGGTCATGGAGTATTGTGAAGACAGGTGTCAGGGAGCATTGTGATGACATATGTCATTGTCCATTGTGATGACAATGGCATGGGACATTGTGATACCAAGTGTCATGGAGGATTGTGATGACAAAGGTAATGGAGCATTTTGATGACAAGGGCTTGGAACATTGTGATGACTAGGTTCATGGAGCATTGTGATGACAAGAGCATGGAGCATTGTGATGACAAGGGCCATTGAGAATTTTGATGACAACGTCGTGAAGCATTGTGATGACAAGCGCATGGAGCTTGCTATGACAGTGGTCATACAGCATTGCGATGACAAGTGCATGGAGAATTGTGATGACAAGATCATGTAGCATTGTGATGAGAAGTGTCACGAAGCATTGTGATGACAAGGACGTGGAGAATTGTAATGACTTGGGACATGGAGCATTGTGATGAATAAGACATGGAGAATTGTGATAGCAAGACTGTGCAGCATTGTGATGAAAAGACCACGGATAATTATGATGAAGAACGTCATGGATCACTGTAATGACAAGGGGCATGGAACATTGTGATGACAGGTGTCATGGAGCATTGTGATGAGAGGGGTCATGGAGCATTGTGATGACAAGGGTAATGGAGCATTGTGATGAGACGGTCATGGAGCATTGGACTGAAAATGTTCATGGAGTATTGTGATTACAGTGGTCAAGGAGCATTGTGATGACAAGGGAATGGAGCATTTTGATGACAAGGTCCTGGAGCAGTGTGATGAGAAGACCATGGAGCCTTGTGATGACAAGTCTAATGGAGCATTCTGATGAATAGGGTCATGGATCATTGTGATTACAGGGGTCTTGGAGCCTTGTGATGACAAGGTCATGGAGCATAGTGATGAGAAGGCCATGGAGCATTCTGATGACATGTGTCATGGATCTTTGTGATGACAGAGGCATGGTGCATTGTGATTACAGGGGTCTTGGAGCTTTGTGATGACAAGGGTCATGGAGCCTTGGATGCCAAGGCGGTGGAACATTGTGATGGCAGGGGTCATGGAGCATTGTTATGATAGGGGTAATGGAGCATTGTGATGACAAGGGCATGGAACATTGGTCTGAAAATTTCATGGATTATTGTGATGAGATTCGGCATGGAACATTGTTATGACTAGGGCACGGAACACTGTGATACATGTGTCAAGGAGGATTGTAATGACAAGGGCATGGAGCATTGTGATGAGAAGTGTATCGAGCATTGTGATGACAAGTGTCATGGAGCATTGTGGTGACAAGTGCATGGAGCAATATGATGAGAGGTTTCATGTAGCATTGTGATGAAATGGCATGGAGCATTGTGATGCCAAGGGTCACGGAGCTTTGTGATGACAAAGATCATGGAGCATTGTGATGAGAAGACCGTGGAAAATTGTGATGACCAGCGTCATGGGGCATTGTGATGACAAGTGTTATGGAACCTTGTGATCAGAAGGGTTTGGTGCATTGTGATGACAGAGGTCATTGAGCATTTTGATTTCATTGTGATGACAATAGCATGAAATATTATGGTGATGGGCACGGTGCATTGTGATGACAGGGTTCATGGAGCATTGAGATGAAAAGAGGCATGGAGCACTGTGATTACAGGGGTGTTGGAGCATTGTGATGACAAGGACATGGAGCATTGTGATGAGAAGGCCATGGAGCATTCTGATGACATGCGTCATGGAGCTTTGTGATGACAAGGGCATGGAGAATTGTGATTACAGGGGTCATGGAATATTGTGGTGACAGTGGTGAGGGAGTATTGTGATGACTAGTGATGGAACATTGTGATATCAGTGGTGAGAAAGCATTTTGAAGAGATGTGCATGGAGCATTGTGATGACAAGGTTTATGGAGCGTTTTGATGACAATGATGTGGAGCATTGTGATGACAAGTGCATGGTACATTGTGATGACATGGGTTATGGAGCATTGTGCTGACACGCCCATCGAGCATTGTGATGACAAGAGTCATGGAGCATTGTGCTGACAAAGGCATGGAGCTTAGTGATTACAAGAGTCACTGAGCATTGTCATAAAAATTTCATGGAACATTGTGTGACAATGGTCACAGAGCTTTGTGTGACGAGGTCATGGACCATAGTGATGACAAATGTCATGAAGCATTGTGATGACTGGAGTCACGGTGCATTGTGATAACAGGGGTCTTGGAGCATTGTGATGAAAAGGGAATGGATCATTGTGATGAAAAAGGCATGGGTTCTTGTCATGACAGTGTTCAAGGAGCATACTGAAGACAAGTGTCAGCGAGCATTGTGATGCCAAGTGTATTGAGCATTGTGGTGACAAAGGTCATGGAGCATTGTGATGAGAAGACCTTGCATAATTGTGATGACGAGCGTCATGGGGCATGTGATGACAAGTGTTATGGAACATTGTGATCAGAAGGGTTTGGAGCATTGTGATGACAGAGGACATGGAGCATTTTGTTTTCATTGTGATGACAATAGCATGAATCATTATGACGATGGGCATGGTGCATTGTGATGACAGTGTTCATGGATCATTGTTATGAAAAGTGGCATGGAGAATTGTGATTACAGAGGTCTTGGAGCATTGTGATGACAAGGGTCATGGAGCCTTGTGATGACAAGGCCGTGGAACACTGTGAGGGCAGGGGTCATGGAGCATTGTTATGACAGTTGTAATGGAGCATTGTGATGACAAGGGCATGGAGCAATGTGATGAGAGATTTCATTGAGCATTGTGAGGACAATGGCATGGAGCATTGTGATGCCAAGGGTCATGGAGCTTTGTGATGACAAATGTCATGGGGCATTTTGATGACAAGGGCGTGGTGCATTGTGATGAGAAGGTCAGGGAGCATTGTAATGACAGGGTCATGGAGCAATTTGAATAAAAGAGTCATGGAATATTTGGATGACAGGGGTTATGGAACATTGTGATGTCAGGAGTCATGAAGCTTTGTGAAGAAATGGGTCATGGAGCATTTTGTGACAGGGGTTATGGAACATTGTGATGTCAGTGGTCATGGAGCATTGTGATGATAAGGGCATGGAACACTGTGATGACAGTGGTCATGGAACATTGTGATGACAGGGATGAGCGAGTATTCTGATGACTAGTGATGGAACATTGTGATATATATGGTGAGAGACATTTTGATGAGAAGTGCATGGAGCATTGTGATGACGAGTTTTATGGAGCATAGCGATGAAAAGGATGTGGAGCATTGTGATGAAAAGAGCATGGCACATTGTGATGACATGTGTCATGGAGCATTGTGCTCACAAGCGCATGGAGCATTTTGATGACAAGTGTCATGGAGCATTGTGCTGACAAAGGCATGGAGCATTGTGATGACAAGGGACACAGAGAATTATGATGAAAATTTCATGGAGCATTGTGGTGACAAAGATCACAGAGCCTTGTGTAACGAGGGCATGGACCATTGTGAGGACAAATCTCATGAATCTTTGTGATGTCTAGAGTCACGGAGCATTGTTATGACAGGGGTCATGGAGCATTGTGATGACAAGGGCATGGAGCAATGTGATGACAGGGGCATGGATCATTGGTCTGACAAGATTCATGGATTATTGTGATGACATTGGGCATGGAGCATTAAGATGACAAGGGCATGGAGCATTGTGGTGACAAAGGTCACAGAGCCTTGTGTGACGAGGACATGGACCATTGTGAGGACAAAGGTCATGAAGCATTGTGATGACTGGAGTCACGGAGCATTGTGATGACAGGGGTCATGGAATATTGTGATGACAAAGGCATGGAGCATTGTGAGGACAGGGGCACGGAACATTGGTCTGACATGTTTCATGGATTATTGTGATGACAGTGGGCATGGCGCATTGTGATGACAAGGGCATGGAACTTTGTGATGACAAGTTCATCGAGTATTGTGAAGACAGGTGTCAGGGAGCATTGTGATGACATATGTCTTTGTCCATTGTGATGACAATGGCATGGAGCATTGTGATACCAAGTGTCATGGAGGATTGTGATGACAAAGGTAATGGAGCATTTTGATGACAAGGGCTGGGAACACTGCAATGATATGGGTCATGGAGCATTGTGATGACAAGTGCATGGAGCATCCTGATGAAAATATGCATGGAGCATTGAGATTACAGGGGTTTTGAACCAATGTGATTACAAGGGCATGGAGCATTGTGATGAGAAGGCAATGGAGCATTCTGATGACATGCGTCATGGAGCTTTGTGATGACAAGGACATGGAGCATTGTGATTACATGGGTCTTGGAGCATTGTGATGAAAAGGGAATGGATCATTGTGATGAAAAATGCATGGATCCTTGTCATGACAGGGTTCAAGGAGCATACTGATGACAACTGTCAGGGAGCATTGTGATGATAAGTGTATTGAGCATTGTGATGACAAAGATCATGGAGCACTGTGATGAGAAGACCATGGATAATTTTGATCACCAGCGTCATGGGCATTGTGATAACAAGTGTTATGGAACATTGTGATCAGAAGGGTTTGGTGCATTGTGATGACAGTGGTCATTGAGCATTTTGATTTCATTGTGATGACAATAGCATGAAATATTATGGTGATGGGCACGGTGCATTGTGATGACAGGGTTCATGGAGCATTGTGATGACAAGAGCATGGAACAATGTGATGAGAGATTTCATTGAGCATTGTGATGACAATGGCATGGAGCATTGTGATGCCAAGGGTCATGGAGCTTTGTGATGACAAATGTCATGAGGCATTTTGATGACAAGGGCGTGGTGCATTGTGATGAGAAGGGCAGGGAGCATTGTATTGACAGGGTCATGGAGAAATTTGAATAAAAGTGTCATGGAATATTTTGATGACAGGTGTTATGGAACATTGTAATGTCAGGGGTCATGAAGCATTGTTATGAAATGGGTCATGGAGCATTTTGTGACAGGGGTTATGGAACATTGTGATGTCAGGGGTCATGGAGCATTGTGATGATAAGGGCATGTAGCACTCTGTTGACAGGGGTCATGGAACACTGTGATGACAGGTGTGAGGGATTACTGTGATGACTAGTGATGTAACATTGTGATATATGTGGTGAGAGAGCATTTTGATGAGAAGTGCATGGAGCATTGTGATGACAAGTGTTATGGAGCATAGCAATGATAAGGATGTGGAGTATTGTGATGACAAGCGCATGGCGCATTGTGATGACATGGGTCACAGAGCATTGTGCTGACAAGCGCATGGAGCATTTTGATGACAAGTGTCATGGAGCATTGTGCAGAAAAAGGCATGGAACATTTTGATGACAAGGGACACAGCGCATTGTGATGACATATTCATGGAGCATTGTGGTGAAAAAGATCACAGAGCCTTGTGTGACGAAGGCATGGACCATTGTAATGAGATAGGTCATGAAGCATTTTGATGACTGGAGTCACGGAGCATTGTGATGAAAGGGGTCATGGATCCTTGTGATGACAAGGGCATGGATCAGTGTGAGTACAGGGGCATGGAACATTGCTCTGACAAGTTTCATGGATTATTGTGATGAGAGTGGGCATGGCACATTGTGATGACAAGGGCATGGAACATTGTGATGACAAGGTCATGGAGTATTGTGAAGACAGGTGTCAGGGAGCATTGTGATGACATATGTCATTGTCCATTGTGATGACAATGGCATGGGACATTGTGATACCAAGTGTCATGGAGGATTGTGATGACAAAGGTAATGGAGCATTTTGATGACAAGGGCTTGGAACATTGTGATGACTAGGTTCATGGAGCATTGTGATGACAAGGGCATGGAGCATTGTGATGACAAGGGCCATTGAGAATTTTGATGACAACGTCGTGAAGCATTGTGATGACAAGCGCATGGAGCTTGCTATGACAGTGGTCATACAGCATTGCGATGACAAGTGCATGGAGAATTGTGATGACAAGATCATGTAGCATTGTGATGAGAAGTGTCACGAAGCATTGTGATGACAAGGACGTGGAGAATTGTAATGACTTGGGACATGGAGCATTGTGATGAATAAGACATGGAGAATTGTGATAGCAAGACTGTGCAGCATTGTGATGAAAAGACCATGGATAATTATGATGAAGAACGTCATGGATCACTGTAATGACAAGGGGCATGGAACATTGTGATGACAGGTGTCATGGAGCATTGTGATGAGAGGGGTCATGGAACATTGTGATGAGAGGGGTCATGGAGCATTGTGATGACAAGGGTAATGGAGCATTGTGATGAGACGGTCATGGAGCATTGGACTGAAAATGTTCATGGAGTATTGTGATTACAGTGGTCAAGGAGCATTGTGATGACAAGGGAATGGAGCATTTTGATGACAAGGTCCTGGAGCAGTGTGATGAGAAGGCCATGGAGCCTTGTGATGACAAGTCTAATGGAGCATTCTGATGAATAGGGTCATGGATCATTGTGATTACAGGGGTCTTGGAGCCTTGTGATGACAAGGTCATGGAGCATAGTGATGAGAAGGCCATGGAGCATTCTGATGACATGTGTCATGGATCTTTGTGATGACAGAGGCATGGTGCATTGTGATTACAGGGGTCTTGGAGCTTTGTGATGACAAGGGTCATGGAGCCTTGGATGCCAAGGCGGTGGAACATTGTGATGGCAGGGGTCATGGAGCATTGTTATGATAGGGGTAATGGAGCATTGTGATGACAAGTGTTATGGAACATTGTGATCAGAAGGGTTTGGTGCATTGTGATGACAGAGATCATTGAGCATTTGGATTTCATTGTGATGACAATAGCATGAAATATTATGGTGATGGGCACGGTGCATTGTGATGACAGCGTTCATGGAGCATTGAGATGAAAAGGGGCATGGAGCACTGTGATTACAGGGGTGTTGGAGCATTGTGATGACAAGGACATGGAGCATTGTGATGAGAAGGCCATGGAGCATTCTGATGACATGCGTCATGGAGCTTTGTGATGACAAGTGCATGGAGAATTGTGATTACAGGGCTCATGGAATATTGTGATGACAGGGGTGAGGGAGTATTGTGATGACTAGTGATGGAACATTGTGATATCAGTGGTGAGAAGGCATTTTGATGAGAAGTGCATGGAGCATTGTGATGACAAGTTTTATGGAGCATTTTGATGACAAGTATGTGGAGCATTGTGATGACAGTTGCATGGTGCATTGTGATGACATGGGTTATGGAGCATTGTGCTGACACGCGCATCGAGCATAGTGATGACAAGCTTCACGGAGCATTGTGCTGACAAAGGCATGGAGCTTTGTGATGACAAGGGTCACAGAGCATTGTGATAAAATTTCATGGAGCATTGTGGTGACAAAGTCATAGAGCTTTGTGTGATGTGGTCATGGAGCATTGTGATGACAAATGTCATGAAGCATTGTGATGACTGGAGTCCCGGACCATTGTGATAACAGGGGTCTTGGAGCATTGTGAAGAAAAGGGAATGGATCATTGTGATGAAAAAGGCATGGAGCCTTGTCATGACAGTGTTCAAGGAGCATACTGATGACAAGTGTCAGCGAGCATTGTGATGCCAAATGTATTGAGCATTGTGGTGACAAAGTTCAGGGAGCATTGTGATGAGAAGACCTTGCATAATTGTGATGACGAGCATCATGGGGCAAGTGATGACAAGTGTTATGGAACATTGTGATCAGAAGGGTTTGGAGCATTGTGATGACAGAGGACATGGAGCATTTTGATTTCATTGTGATGAAAATAGCATGAATCATTATGATGATGGGCCTGGTGCATTGTGATGACAGTGTTCATGGAGCATTGAGATGAAAAGTGGCATGGAGAATTGTGATTACAGAGGTCTTGGAGCATTGTGATGACAAGGCCGTGGATCATTGTGACGGCAGGGGTCATGGAGCATTGTTATGACAGGTGTAATGGAGCATTGTGATGACAAGGGCATGGAGCAATGTGATGAGAGATTTCTTTGAGCATTGTGATGACAATGGCATGGAGCACTGTGATGCCAAGGGTCATGGAGCTTTGTGATGACAAATGTCATGGGGCATTTTGATGACAAGTGCGTGGTACATTGTGAAGAGGAGGGCAGGGAGCATTTTGATGACAGGGTCATGGAGCAATTTGAATAAAAGGGTCACGGAATATTTGGATGACAGCGGTTATGGAACATTGTGATGTAATGGGTCATGAAGCATTGTGATGAAATGGGTCATGGAGCATTTTGTGACAGGGGTTATGGAACATTGTGATGTCAGGTGTCATGGAGCATTGTGATGATAAGGGCATGTAGCACTGTGATGACAGTGGTCATGGAACATTGTGATGACAGTTGTGAGCGAGTATTGTGATGACTAGTGATGGAACATTGTGATATATGTGGTGAGAGAGCATTTTGATGAGAAGTGCATGGAGCATTGTGATGACAAGTTTTAAGGAGCATAGCGATGAAAAGGATGTGGAGCATTGTGATGAAAAGAGCATGGCACATTGTGATGACATGTGTCATGGAGCATTGTGCTGACAAGCGCATGGAGCATTTTGATGACAAGTCTCATGGAGCAATGTGCAACAAAGGCATGGAGCATTTTGATGACAAGGGACAAAGAGCATTGTGATGAAAATTTCATGGAGCATTGTGGTGACAAAGATCACAGAGCCTTGTGTGACGAGGGCATGGACCATTGTGAGGACAAAGGTCATGAGTCTTTGTGATGACTGGAGTCACGGAATATTGTGATGACAGGGTTCATGGAGCATTGTGATGACAAGGTCATGGAACAATCTGATGACAGGGGCATGGAACATTGGTCTGACAAGTTTCATGGATTATTGTGATGACAGTGGGCATGGAGCATTGAGATAACCAGGGCATGGAGCATTGTGGTGACAAATGTCACAGAGCCTTGTGTGACGAGGGCATGGGCCATTGTGAGGACAAAGGTCATGAAGCATTGTGATGACTGGAGTCAAGGAGCATTGTGATGACAGGGGTCATGGAGCATTGTGATGACAAGGGCATGGAGCATTGTGAAGACAGGGGCATGGAACATTGGTCTGACAAGCTTCATGGATTATTGTGATGACAGTGGGCATGGCACATTGTGATGACAATGGCATGGAACTTTGTGATGACAAGGTCATGGAGTATTGTGAAGACAGGTGTCAGGGAGCATTGTGATGACATATGTCATTGTCCATTGTGATGACAATGGCATGAAGCATTGTGATACCAATTGTCATTGAGGATTGTGATGACAAAGGTAATGGAGCATTTTGATGACAAGGGCTGGGAACACTGCAATGATATGGGTCATGGAGCATTGTGATGACAAGTGCATGGAGCATCCTGATGAAAATATGCATGGAGCATTGAGATTACAGGGGTTTTGAACCAATGTGATTACAAGGGCATGGAACATTGTGATGAGAAGGCAATGGAGCATTCTGATGACATGCGTCATGGAGCTTTGTGATGACAAGGACATGGAGCATGGTGGTTACAGGAGTCTTGGACCATTGTGAAGAAAAGGGAATGGATCATTGTGATGAAAAATGCATGGAGCCTTGTCATGACAGGGTTCAAGGAGCATACTGATGACAACTGTCAGGGAGCATTGTGATGATAAGTGTATTGAGCATTGTGATGACAAAGATTATGGAGCACTGTGATGAGAAGACCATGGATAATTGTGATGACCAGCGTCATGGGGCATTGTGATGACAAGTGTTATGGAACATTGTGATCAGAAGGGTTTGGTGCATGGTGATGACAGAGGTCATTGAGCATTTTGATTTCATTGTGATGACAATAGCATGAAATATTATGGTGATGGGCACGGTGCATGATGATGACAGGGTTCATGGAGCATTGAGATGAAAAGGGGCATGGAGTATTGTGATTACAGGGGTGTTGGAGCATTGTGATGACAAGGGCATGGAGCATTGTGATGAGGAGGCCATGGAGCATTCCGATGACATGCGTCATGGAGCTTTGTGATGACAAGGGAATGGAGAATTGTGATTACAGGGGTCATGGAATATTGTGGTGACGGGGGTGAGGAAGTATTGTGTTGACTAGTGATGGAACATTGTGATATCAGTGGTGAGAAAGCATTTTGAGGAGAAGTGCATGGAGCATTGTGATGACAAGGTTTATGGACCATTTTGATGACAAGGATGTGGAGCATTGTGATGACAAGTGCATGGTGCATTGTGATGACATGGGTTATGGAGCATTGTGCTGACACACGCATCGAGCATTGTGATGACAAGGGTCATGGAGAATTGTGCTGACAAAGGCATGGAGCTTTGTGATGACAAGGGTCACAGAGCATTGTGATAAAAATTTCATGGAGAATTGTGGTGACAAAGGTCACAGAGCTTTGTATGACGAAGTCATGGACCATTGTGATGACAAAAGTCATGAAGCATTGTGATGACTGGAATCACGGAGCTTTGTGATAACAGGGGTCTTGGAGCATTGTGATGAAAAGGGAATGGATCATTGTGATGAAAAAGGCATGGAGCCTTGTCATGACAGGGTTCAAGGAGCATACTGATGATAAGTGTCAGCGAGCATTGTGATGCCAAGTGTATTGAGCATTGTGGTGACAAAGGTCATGGAGCATTGTGATGAGAAGAGCTTGCATAATTGTGATGACGAGCCTCATGGGGCATGTGATGACAAGTTTTATGGAACATTGTGATCAGAAGGGTTTGGAGCATTGTGATGACAGATGTCATGGAGCATTTTAATTTCATTGTGATGACAATAGCATGAATCATTATGGTGGTGGTCATGGTGTATTGTGATGACAGTGTTCATGGAGCATTGAGATGAAAAGGGGCATGGAGAATTGTGATTACAGAGGTCTTGGTGCATTGTGTTGACAAGGGTCATGGAGCCATGTGATGACAAGGCAATGGAACATTGTGATGGCAGGGGTCATGGAGCATTGTTATGACAGGTGTAATGGAGCATTGTGATGACAATGGCATGGAGCAATGTGATGAGAGATTTCATTGAGCATTGTGATGACAATGGCATGGAGCATTGTGATGCCAAGTGTCATGGAGCTTTGTGATGACAAATGTCATGGGGCATTTTGACGACAAGGGCATGGTGCATTCAGATGAGAAAGACAGGGAGCATTGTGATGACAGGGTCATGGAGCAAGTTGATGAAAAGTGTCATGGAATATTTTGATGACAGGGATTATGGAACATTGTGATGTCAGCGGTCATGAAGCATTGTGATTAAATGGGTCACGGAGCATTTTGTGACAGGGGTTATGGAACATTGTGATGTTAGGTGTCAGGGAGCATTGTGATGATAAGGGCATGTAGCACTGTGATGACAGGGGTCATGGAACACTGTGATGACAGGGGTGAGGGAGTATTGTGATGACTAGTGATGTAACATTGTGATATATGTGGTGAGAGAGCATTTTGATGAGAAGTGCATGGAGCATTGTGATGACAAGTGTTATGGAGCATAGCAATGATAAGGATGTGGAGTATTGTGATGACAAGCGCATTGCGCATTGTGATGACATGGGTCATGGAGCATTGGGCTGACAAGCACATGGAGCATTTTGATGACAAGTGTCATGGAGCATTGTGCTGACAAAGGCATGGAGCATTTTGATGACAAGTGACACAGAGCATTGTGATGAAATATTCATGGAACATTGTGGTGAAAACGATCACAGAGCCTTGTGTGACGAGGGCATGGTCCATAGTGATGAGATAGGTCATGAAGCATTGTGATGACTGGAGTCACGGAGCATTGTGATGACAGGGGTCATGGAGCATTGTGATGACAAGGGCATGGAGCAATGTGAAGACAGGGGCATGGAACATTGGTCTGACAAGTTTCATGAATTATTGTGATGAGAGTGGGCATGAGCATTGTGATGACAACGGCATGGAGCATTGTGGTGACAAAGGCATGGAGTATTTTCATGACAAGGGACACAGAGCATTGTGATGAAATATTCATGGAGCATCATGGTGTAAAAGATCGCAGAGCCTTGTTTGAAGAGGACATGGACCACTGTGATGACAAAGGTCATGAAGCATTGTGATGACTGGAGTCACGGAGGATTGTGATGACAGGGGTTATGGAGCATTGCTCTGACAAGATTATGGATTATTGTGATGAGAGTGGGCATGGCACATTGTGATGACAAGGGCACGGAACATTGTGATGACAAGGTCATGGAGTATTGTGAAGAGAGGTGTCAGGGAGCATTGTGATGACATATGTCATTGTCCATTGTGATGACAATGGCATGGATCATTGTGATACCAAGTGTCATGGAGGATTGTGATGACAAAGGTAATGGAGCATTTTGATGACAAGGGCTTGGAACATTGTGATGACTAGATTCATGGAGCATTTTGATGACAAGGGCATGGAGCATTGTGATGACAAGGGCCATTGAGAATTTTGATGACAACGTCGTGAAGCATTGTGATGACAAGCACATGGAGCTTGCTATGACAGTGGTCATACAGCATTGCGATGACAAGTGCATGGAGAATTGTGATGACAAGATCATGTAGCATTGTGGTGAGAAGTGTCACGAAGCATTGTGATGACAAGGACGTGGAGAATTGTAATGACTTGGGACATGGAGCATTGTGATGAATAGGGCATGGAGAATTGTGATAGCAAGACCGTGCAGCATTGTGATGAAAAGACCATGGATAATTATGATGAAGAGCGTCATGGATCACTGTAATGACAAGGGGCATTGAGCATTGTGATGACAGGTGTCATGGAGCATTGTGATGAGAGGGGTCATGGAGCATTGTGATGACAAGGGTAATGGAGCATTGTGATGAGAAGGTCATGGAGCATTGGCCTGAAAATATTCATGGAGTATTGTGATGACAGTGGTCAAGGAGCATTGTGATGACAAGGGAATGGAGCATTTTGATGACAAGGTCCTGGAGCAGTGTGATGAGAAGACCATGGAGCCTTGTGATGACAAGTCTAATGGAGCATTCTGATGAATAGGGGCATGGAGCATTGTGATTACAGGGGTCTTGGAGCATTGTGATGACAAGGTCATGGAGCATATTGATGATAAGGCCATGGAGCATTCTGATGACATATGTCATGGATCTTTGTGATGACAAGGGAATGGAACATTGTGATTACAGGGGTTTTGGAGCATTGTGATGACAAGGGTCATGGAGCCTTGGATGCCAAGGCGGTGGAACATTGTGATGGCAGGAGTCATGGAGAATTGTTATGACAGGGGTAATAGAGCATTGTGATGACAAGGGCATGGAACATTGGTCTAAAAATTTCATGGATTATTGTGATGAGATTCGGCAAGGAACACTGTGATGACTAGGGCACGGAACACTGTGATACATGTGTCATGGAGGATTGTAATGACAAGGGCATGGAGCATTGTGATGAGAAGAGTATCGAGCATTGTGATGACAAGTGTCATGGAGCATTTTGGTGACAAGGACATGGAGCAATATGATGAGAGGTTTCCTATAGCATTGTGATGAAATGGCATGGAGCATTGTGATGACAAGGGTCATGGATCTTTGTGATGACAAAGGTCATGGAGCATTTTGATGACAAGGTCGTGGTGCATTATGATGAGAAGGCCAGGGAGCATTGTGATGACAGGGTCATGGAGCAAATTGATGAAAAGTGTCATGGAACATTTTGATGACAAGGGTTATGGAACATTGCGATGTCAGTGGTCATGGAGCATTTTGATGAAAAGGGTCATGGAGCCTTCTGATGAAAAGGTGCATGGAGCATTGAGATTACAGTGGTTTTGAAGCAATGTGATTACAAGGGCATGGAGCATTGTGATGAGAAGGCAATGGAGCATTCTGATGACATGCGTCATGGAGCTTTATGATGAGAAGGACATGGAGCATTGTGATTACAGGGGTCTTGGAGCATTGTGATGAAAAGGGAATGGATCATTGTGATGAAAAATGCATGGAGCCTTGTCATGACAGGGTTCAAGGAGCATACTGATGACAAGTGTCAGGGAGCATTGTGATGAAAAGTGTATTGAACATTGTGATGACAAAGGTCATGGAGCATTGTGATGAGAAGACCATGGAAAATTGTGATGACGAGCGTCATGGAGCATTGTATGACAAGGGCCATTGAGAATTTTGATGCCAACGTCGTGAAGCATTGTGATGACAAGCACACGGAGCTTGCTATGACAGGGCACATGGAGCCTTGCGATGAAAAGTGCATGGAGAACTGTGATGACAGGGGTCATGGAGCGTTGTGATGAAAAGTGCATGGAGCATTGTGATGGAAAAGGCATGGAGCTCTTCATGAAAGTTTTCAAGGAGCATTCTGACGACAAGTGTCAGGAAGCATTGTGATGACAAGTGTATTGTGCATTGTGATGACAAAGTTCATGGAGCATTGTGATGACACGGGCATGGAGTATTGTGATGACAGGTAATATGGAGCGTTGCAATGACAAGTGTTGTGGAACAATGTGATCACAAGGGTTTGGAGCATTGTGATGACAGAGGTCATGGAGCATTTTGATTTCATTTTGATGACAATAGCATGAAGCATTATGATGATGGGCATGGTGCATTGTGATGACACTGTTCATGGAGCATTGAGATGAAAAGGGGCATGGAGCATTGTGATTACAGTGGTCTAGGAGAATTGTGATGACAAGGGCATGGAGCATCGTGAATGAGAAGGCCATGGAGCATTCCGATGACATGCGTCATGGAGCTTTGTGATGACAAGGACATGGAGCATTGTGAAGACAAGGGTTATGGAGCCTTGTGATGACAAGGCCGTGGAACATTGTAATGGCAGGTGTCATGGAGCATTGTTATAACAGGGTTAATGGAGCATTTTGATGACAAGGGCATGGAGCATTGGTCTTAAAAGTTTCATGGATTATTGTGATGAGAGGGGGCATGGAGCATTGTGATGACAAAGGCATGGAACACTGTGATACATGGGTCATGGCGGATTGTAATGAAAAGGGCATGGAGCATTGTGTAAAGAAGAGCATTGAGCATTGTGATCAAAAGCATCATGGAGCCTGTGATGACAACTGCATGGAACAATGTGATAAGAGTGTTCATGGAGCATTTTGATGACAATGGCATGGAGCATTGTGATGCCAAGGTTCATGGAGGAATGTGATGACAAAGTTAATGGAGCATTGTGATGACAGGGGTTTGGAGCATTGTGAGGACAAGGGTCATGGAGGATTTTGATGACAAGGGCATGGAGGATTGTGATGACAAGGGCCATTGAGAATTTTGATGACAATTTCGTGAAGCATTGTGATGAAAAGCACATGGAGCTTGCAATGACAGGGGTCATTGAGCATTGCGATGACAAATGCATGGAGAATTGTGATGACAAGAGCATGTAACATTGTGATGAGAAGTGTCATGGAGCATTGTAATGGAAAGACCGTGGAGCATTGTGATGAGAAGATCATGGATATTTGTGATGACGAGCGACACGGAGCACTGTAATGACAAGGGGCATGGAGCATTGTGATGACAGGTGTCATGGAGCATTGTGATGACAGGGATCATGGAGCATTGTGATTCCAAGTGTCATGGAGGAATGTGATGACAAAGTTAATGGAGCATTTTGATGACAGGCGTTTGGAGCATTGTGAGAAAAAGGGCATGGAGCACTGTGACGAAAAAGGCATGGAGCCTTTTCATGACAGGTTTCAAGGAGCATTCTGAGGAAAAGTGTCAGGGAGCATTGTGATGACAGGTGTATTGAGCATTGTGATGACAAAGTTCATGGAGCAATGTGATGGCAAGGGCATGGAGTATTGTGATGACAGGCATCATGGAGCGTTGTGATGACAAGTGTTATGGAACATGGTGATCACAAGGGTTTGGAGCATTGTGATGACAGAGGTCATGGATCATTTTGATTTCAAGTATCAAGGAGCATTGTGATGACAAGGGCATGAAGCAATGTGATCCCAAGGTTCATGGAGGATTGTGATGACACTGGTAATGGAGAATTGTGAGGACAAGTGCATGGAGCATTGTGATGACAAGTTCATGTAGCATTTTGCTGACAAAGGCATGGAGCACCGTGATGACAAGTGTCATGGAGCTCTGTGACGACAAGCGTCAATGACCACTGTGATTACAGGGGTCATGGAACATGGGGATGACAAGCACATGGAATATTCTCATGACAAGTGACATGGATTATTTTGATGCCAGTGGTCATGTAGCATTGTGATGACATAGGTCATGGAGCATTGTGATGAGAAGTTCATGGAGCATTGGGCTGAAAATATTCATGGAGCACTGTGATGACAGGGGTCATGGAGAATTGTGATGAGAAGGGAATGGAGCAATGCGATGAGAAGGTCCTGGAGCATTGTGATGAGAGGGCCATGGTGCCTTGTGATGACAATGGTCATGGATCATACTGATAAAAAGGTTCATGGAGCATTGTGATTACAGTGGTTTTGTAGCATTGTGAAGACCAGGGAATGGAGCATTGTGATGAGAAGGCCATGGAGCATTTTGATGACATGAGTCATGGAGCTTTGTGATGACAGGGACAAGGAGCATTGTGATTAGAGGGGTCTTGGAGGATTGTGATTAAAAGGGAATGGATCATTGTGATGAAAAATGCATGGAGCCTTGTCATGACAGTGTTCAAGGAGCATACTGATGGCAAGAGTCAGGGAGCATTGTGATGATAAGTGTATTGAGCATTGTGATGACAAAGGTCATGGAGCACTGTGATGAGAAGACCATGGATAACTGTAATGACCAGCGTCATGGGGAATTGTGATGACAAGTGTTATGGAACATTGTGATCACAAGGGTTTGGAGCATTGTGATGACAGAGGTCATGGAGCATTTTGATTTCATTGTGATGAAAATAGCATGAAGCATTATGATGATGGACATGGTGTATTGTGATGACAGGGTTCATGGAGCATTGAGATGAAAAGGGGCATGGAGCATTGTGATTACAAGGGTGTTGGAGCATTGTGATGACAAGGGCATGGAGCATTGTGTTGAGAAGGCCATGGAGCATTCTGATGACATGCATCATGGAGCTTTGTGATGACAAAGAAATGGAGCATTGTGATTAGTGGGATCTTGGAGCATTGTGATGACAAGGGTCATGGAGGCTTGTGATGGCAAGGCCATGGATCCTTGTGATGGTAAGTGTCATGGAGCATTATTATGACAGGCGTAATGGAGCATTGTGATGACAAGGACGTGGAGCACTGGTCTGAAATGTTTCATGGATTATTGTGGTGAGAGCGGGCATGGAGCATTGTGATGACAAGGGCACGGAACACTATGATACATAGGTCATGGAGGATTGTAATGATAAGGGCATGGAGCATTGTGATGAGAAGGGTATTGAGCATTGTGATGACAAGCGTCATGGAGCTTTGTGATCACAAGGGCATGGTGCATTGTGATGACAGGGTTCATGGAACATTGAGATGAAAAGGGGCAAGGAGCATTGTGATGACAGGGTTCATGGAACATTGAGATGAAAAGGGGCAAGGAGCATTGTGATTACAGGGGTCTTGGAGCATTGTGATGACAAGGACATGGAGCATTGTGATGAGAAGGCCATGGAGCATTCTGATGACATGCGTCATGGATCTTTGTTTCGACAAGGGCATGGAGCATTGTGATTACAGGGGTCTTGGAGCACTGTGATGACAAGGGTCATGGAGCCTTGTGATGACAAGGCCGTGGAACATTGTGATGGCAGGGCTCATGGAGCATTGTTATGACAGGTGTAATGGAGCATTGTGATGACAAGGGCATGGAGCAATGTGATGAGAGATTTCATTGATCATTGTGATGACAATGGCATGGAGCATTGTGATGCAAAGGGTCTTGGAACTTTGTGATGACAAAGTCATGGGGCATTAGGTGACAAGGGCGTGGTGCATTGAGATGAGAAGGGCAGGGAGCATTGTGATGACAGGGTCATGGAGAAATTTGATGAAAAGTGTCATGGAATATTTTGATGACAGGGGTTATGGAACATTGTAATATCAGGGGTCATGAAGCATTGTGATGAAATGGGTCATGGAGCATTTTCTGACAGAGTTTATGGAATATTGTGATGTCAGTGGTCACGGTGCATTGTGAAGATAAGGGCATGTAGCACTGTGATGATAGGGGTGAGGGAGTATTGTGATGACTAGTGATGGAACATTGTGATATATGTTGTGAGAGAGCATTTTGATGAGAAGTGCATGGAGCATTGTGATGACAAGGGCAAGGAGCAATGTGATGACAGGGGCATGGAACATTGGTATGACAAGTTTCATGGATTATTGTGATGACAGTGAGCTTGGAGCACTGTGATGAAAATGGCATGCAACATTGTGGTGACAAAGGTCACAGAGCATTGTGTGACGAGGTCATGCACCACTGTGATGACAAAGGTCATGAAGCATTGTGATAACTGGAGTCACGGAGCACTGTGATGACAGGGGTCATGGAGCATTGTGATGACAAGGGCATGGAACATTGTGATGACAAGGTCATGGAGTATTTTGAAGACAGGTGTCAGGGAGCATTGTGATGACATATGTCATTGTCCATTGTGATGCCAATGACATGGAGCATTGTGATACCAAGTGTCATGGAGGATTGTGATGACAAAGGTAATGGAGCATTTTGATGACAAGGGCTTGGAACACTGTGATGACAATGGTCATGGAGCATTGTGATGGCAATGGAATGGAGCATTTTGATGACAAGGGCCATTGTGAATTTTGATGAAAACGTCGTGAAGCATTGTGGTGAAAAGCACATGGAGCTTGCTATGACTGTGGTCATAGAGCATTGCGATGACAAGTGCATGGAGAATTGTGAAGACAAGATCATGTAACATTGTTATGAGAAGTGTTAAGGATCATTGTGATGACAAGGACGTGGAGTATTGTAATGACAAGGCACATGGAGCATTGTGATGGCAAGAACGTGGAGCATTGTGATGAGAAGACCATGGATAATTGTGATGACGAGCATCATGGAGCTCTGTAATGACAAGGGGCATGGAGCATTGTGATGACAGGGGTCATGGAGCATTGTGATGACTAGGGTCATGGAGGATACTGATGACAAGCTTGTGAAGTATTGTGATGACAATGGCATCGAGCATTGTGATGAAAGGGGCATGGAGCCTTTTCATGACACGGTTCAAGGAGCATTCTGATGAGAAGTGACAGGGAGCATTGTGATGACAAGTGTATTGAGCATTGTGATGACAAATGTCATGGAGCATTGTCATGAGAAGTCCATGGATAATTGTGATGACAGGCATCAAAGTGTGTTGTGATGACAAGTGATATAGAACATTGTGATCACAAGTGTTTGGAGCATTGTGATGACAGAGGTCATGGATCATTTTGCTTTCAAGGAGCATGGAGCATTTTGATGACAAGGACATGAAGCAATGTGATCCTAACGTTCATGGAGGATTTTGATGACAATGGTACTGGAGAATTATGATGACAAGCGCATGGAGCATTGTGATGAGAAGGTAATATAGCATTTTGCTGACAAAGGCATGGAGCATTGTGATGACGAGGGTCACAGAGCAATGTGATGACAAGCGTCACAGAGCATTGTGATTACACGGGACATGGAACACTGGGATGACAATGGCATGGATCATTGTGATGACAATGATCATGGAGCATTTTGATGCCAGTGTTCATGGAGCACTGTGATGACATGGGTCATGAAACATTGTGATGAGAAGGTCATGGAGCATTGGGCTGAAAATGTTCATGGAGTATTGAGATGACAGGTGTCATAGAACATTTGATGTCAAGGTATTGGAGAATTGTGATGACAAGGTTCTGGAGGATTGTGATGAGAAGACCATGGACCCTTGTGCTGAAAAGTCTCATGGAGCATTCTGATGAAAAGGGGCATAGAGCATTGTGATTACAGGGTTCTTGGAGCATTGTGATGAAAAGGGCATGGAGCATTGTGATGACAGGGGCATGGAACATGGGTCTGACAAGTTTCATGGATTATTGTGATGACAGTGGGCATGGTGCATTGTGATGACAAGAGCATGGAGCATTGTGATGACAAGGTCATGGAGAATTGTGAAGAATGGTGTCAGGGAGCATTGTGATGACATATGTCATGGTCCATTGTGATGACAATGGCATGGAGCATTGTGATGCCAAGTGTCATGGAGGATTGTGATGACAAAGGTAATAGAGCATTGTGATGACATAGGCTTGGAGCATTGTGATGACGAGGGCATGGACCATTGTGATGACAAGGGCCATTGATAATTTTGATGATAATTCATGAAGCATTGTGATGACAACCACATGGAGCTTGCTATGACAGGGTTCATGGAGCATTGCGATTAAAAGTACATAGAGAATTGTGATGACAAAGCATATAACACTGTGAGTAGAAGTGTCATGGAGCGTAGTGATGCCATGGACGTGGAGAATTGTGATCACCAAAGACATGGAGCACTGTGATGACCAGGGCATGCAGCATTGTGATGGCAAGATCGTGGAGCATTGTGATGAGAAAACCATGGATAATTGTGAAGATGAGTGTCATGGAGCACTGTAATGACAAGGGGCATGGAACATTGTGGTGACAGGTGTTATGAAGAATTGTGATGACAGAGGTCATGGAGCATTGTGATGACAAGGGTCATGGATCATTCTGATGACAAGCTTGTGGAGTATTATAATGACAATGGCATGGAGCATTGTGATGAAAAGGGCATGGAGCATTCTGATGAAAAACGCATGGAGCCTTTTCATGACAGGGTTCAAGGAGCATTCCTAAGGCAAGGGTTAGGGAGCATTGTGATGACAAGTGTATTGAGAATTGTGATGACAAAGGTCATGGAGCATAGTGATGACAAGGGCATGGTGTATTGTGATGACAGGCATCATGGACCGTTTTGATGACAAGTGTTATGGAACATTGTGATCACAAAGGTTTGGAGCATTGTGATGACAGGGGTAAGGGAGCTTTGTGATGAAAAAGGTCATGGAGCATTTTGATGACAAAGTTGTGGTGCATTGTGATGAGAAGGGCATGGAGCATTGTGATGACAACGCCATGGAGCATTTTGATGACAAAGGAATGGAGCATTGTGATGACAAGTGTCATGGAGCACTGTGATGACAAGCGTCACAGAGCATTGTGATTACGGGGTCATGGAGCATTGGGATGACAAGGGCATGGATCATTGTGATGACAAGTGTCATGGAGCATTTTGATGACAAGAGTCCCGGATCATTGTGTTGTCGGGGGTCATGGAGGGTTGTGATGACATTGGTCATGGAGCATTGTGATGACAGCTGTCATGGAGTATTGTGATGAGAATGTCATGGAACACTGGGCTGAAAATGTTCATGGAGTATTGTGATGACAGGAGTCATGGAGCATTGTGATGACAAGAGAAAGGAGCATTGTGATAACAAGGTCCTGGAGCATTGTGATGAGAAAACCATGGAGCGTTGTGATGACATTCTCATGGAGCATTCTAATGAAAATGGGCATGGAGCATTGTGATTACAGGGGTCGTGGAGCATTCTGATGACAAGGGAATGGTGCATTGTGATGAGAAGGGCATGGAGCATTCTGAAGACATGCATCATGGAGCTTTGTGATGACAAGGGCATGGAGCATTGTGATTTCATGTGTATGGAGCCTTGTGATGACAAGGGTCATGGAGCCTGGTGTTGACAAGGCTGTTGAATATTGTGATGACTGGGATCATAGAGCATTGTTATGACAGGGGTAATGGAGCATTGTGATGACAAGGCCATGGGGCATTGGTCTGAAAATTTTCATGGATTATTGTGATGAGAGTGGGCCTGGAGCATTGTGATGACAAGGGCCTGGAACACTGTGGTACAGGGTTCATGGGGGACTGTAATGACAAGGGCATGGAGCATTGTTATGAGAAGGGCATCGAGCATTGTGATGACAAGCGTCATGGACATCTGTGATGACAAGGGCATGGAGAAATGTGATGAGAAGGTTTCTGGAGCATTGTGATGACAATGACATGGAGCATTGTGATGCCAAGGGTCATTGAGCTTTGTGATGACAAAAGTTATGGAGCATTTTGATGACATGTGTTATGGAGCATTGTGATGATAAGGGAATGTAGTATTGTGATGACAGGGGTCATGGAACATTGTGATGAGAAGGGTGAGGGACTATTGTGATGACTAGTTATGGAACATTGTGATATCAGTGGTGACAGAGCATTTTGATGAGAAGTGCATGGAGTATTGTGATGACAAGCTGGTGGAGCATTGTGTTGACAAGCGCATGGAGCATTGTGATGACAAGTGTCTTTGCATATTGTGCTGAGAAAGGCATGGAGCATTGTGATGACAAGGGTCATGGAGCATTGTGATGCAAAGTTCATGGAGCATTGTGGTGACAGAGGTCACAGAGCCTTGTGATGATGAGGGCATTGACCACTGTGATGACAAAGATCATGAAGCACTGTGATGAATGGAGTCACGGAGCATTGTGATGACAGCGGTCATGGAGAATTGGGATGTCAAGGGCATGGAGCATTGTGATGACAGGGGCATGGAGAATTTGATGGTAAATCGCTGAAGCATTGTGATGAGAGGACCTTGGGTAATTGTGATGACGAGCATCATGGAGCACTGTACTGACAAGTGGCATGGAGCACTGTGATGACAGGTGAAAGGGAATATTGTGATGACAGAGGTCATGGATCATTGTGATGACAAGGGCATGGAGCATTGTGATGACAAGGACTTGGAGCATTGTGATGACATATTTCATGTTCCATTGTGATGCCAATGACATGGAGCATTGTAATGCCAAGTGTCATGGAGGATTGTGATGACAAAGGTAAAGGAGCATTGTGATGACAAGATCATGGATCATTGTGATGACAAGGGCCATAGAGAATTTTAATGACCAGGTCTTGAAACATTGTGATGACAAGTGCATGGAGCTTGCTATGACAGGGGTCCTGAAGCATTGTGATGACAAGTGCATGCAGAATTGTGATGACAAGAGCATATCACATTGTGAGGAGAAGTGTCAAGGAGCATTGTGATGACTAGGATGTGGAGAATTGTGATGACAATGGTCATGGAGCATTGAGATGACCAGGGCATGGAGCATTGTGATGGTAAAACCCTGAAGCATTGTGATGAGAAGACCTTGGGTAATTGTGATGACGAGCATCATGGAGCACTGTACTGACAAGGGGCATGGAGCACTGTGATGACAGTTGTCAGGGAACATTGTGATGACAGAGGTCATGGAGCATTGTGATAACAAGGGACTGGAGCATTGTGATGACAAGGGTCTGGAGCATTGTGATGACAAGTGTCATGGAGCATTGTGATGATATTGGCATGGAGCACAGTCGTGACAAGGGACATTGAGAATTTTTATAACAATGTCATGAAGCATTGTGATGACAAGCATATGGAGCATGCTATGATGTGGGTCAGGGAGCATTGCGATGAAAAGTGCATGGAGAATTGTGATGACAAGTGCATGTAACTTTGTGATGAGGAGTGTCAGGGAGCATTGTGACGACAAAGAGGTGGAGAATTGTGATGACAAGGGACATGGAGCATTGTGATGACCAGGACATGGAGCAATGTGATGGCAAGACGGTGGAGCATTGTGATGAGAAGGCCATGGATAATTGTGATGACGAGCATCATGGAGCATTATGATGACAAGAGCCGTGGAGCATTCTGACATAAGATATCACTTATGAAGGAAATGTAAACATGGCTACACATGAACTGAATTAGGAAAGAGAACAGAGTCCCACATTTAGAAATCATACATATGCCTGCTTAAGGGGAAAGGAGAGGTGGGGAGATGCACAAAACCAGAGTTTGATATAAGCACAGGTACCGTTGCATAATCCAAATACAGAATAGACAAGAGCTACTCCTTCCTCAGTGAACGGGACTCAACAGCCCTATTCCCGAAGAGGAATATATATGACTAGTAAGAATCTTAATACCTATGTATTGATATGTATCCATAAGGGAATCAAGTGTGTCTAGACCGGCATAAACACGTCAGTGAAAATCAGCTCAACCTCATTATATAAATGATTTTCAAAAACAAAACAAAAAAACTGGGAAATCCTAACACAATTCCTTCAGGTGTTCTGAAGAAACCTGGAATGACCCTATCTAAAACGACAGCTGGATGAGACATAAGGCTGGACACTTTTGACTGAGAGGATTGGTGAGATTGAACGAGAAAATGCAGACCGTTTAAAGAAATAATGCATGCCACCAATTCCATGGGTCCCAACTCGCCAAGTAAAAGGGAATATCACTACAGTTATAACATGTATGGGAAACGTAGAGAATGCACACACTGTGAATACGAAAGGATTCTAAAACTCAACTAATAGTCCCTATCCTGGTGCTCCGGATTGAGTTTCCAACTGCTTTACTATCAATCTCCCAACTTGGAGAGACAGCCGCTTTAAACTCCTGGTTCGCAGAGGTTGCCAAATTGGCAGAGGATGAAAGGGAAGAGGGAGAACCAATGAGAGTAGCTGTTAGGCATTTGGACGGGCACATGTCACTCTAATTTCCCGGCAGGAAGAAGAATTAACCAAAGTCTCAGCCACCCAACGGGAACCAATATAGGTCCTGAACCTAAATTTTGGACTTGACGTCAGCTCACAAAAGCGAGTTGAATAATGGAGCTCAGGGCACAGCAATTCACAAACTGGCAGAGTAATAAAGTACAACAATCGTCCAAAAATCTGTTGAGAGAAGGCAAAGTGGCAGACTTGAAAGAGAGCCAGAATAGCAGGAATCATATTTCAAGAGGTACATTGGAATTGCCTTTAAAGCACAGGAAGAGGGGCACAACTTCGACAATGATGCACTTGGCCAAAAAGGATGTATGCGTTTTCTCCTGAATATATTCAGGAGAAAATGCATACGTCCTTTTTGGCCAAGCAAGGAAGCGGGCAATGCAAATCTGCACTACAAAGAAGTATCACTTCCCACCGGTCAAAAGGGACATCCGCAAAATGTGTAAACACCAGAAAGGCAAGACAGGCACTGGAGAACTGGGAGCCTAGTTATGCTGATGGGCAGGATGTAATTTGCCAACTGCCTCTCTGGAGGAGTGCATTGTGTTCCCTACAACAAGTAAACAACAGAGCTAAAGAGCCAAGGGCAATTCCAGTCTAAGGAATATACCTTGGGAAACTGAAAATCAATAAGACAGAGTCACCCCACCATTTAGAGCTGCACTGCTTACAAGAACCTCAACTTGGGTACACCTGAAATATCCCAGGAAAGACAAAAATGGTTCAAGAAATTGTGGTATTTACGTAGGATGGAATATCCCTCAGCCATGAAATCAATATCATAAGGCCAGTATCACCAAAATGAGTGGATTCAGGTACGATGATTCTATGTGAAATAAGTCACAGAGAAAAAGAAACTTATCATAAGTTATCACTTATGAAGATCCTGTAAACATGGCTACACATGAAGTGAGTTAGGAAAGAGAACAGACTCTCACATTGAGAAAAAACTCTTATGCCTGCTTAAGGGGTAAGGAGAGGTGGGGTGATGCATAAAACCAGAGTTTGATATTAGTACATGTACCGTTCCAAAAACCAACTACGGAGTAGAAAAGACCTAAAACTTCCTAAGTGAAAGGGACTCAAAACCCCATATTTACCGCAGAGGAAAATATCTGACTGGTATAAATCTTAAAACCTATGTATTGATATGTCTCCGTAAGGGAATCAAGTGTGTCTAGACTAGCAGAAACATGGCAGAGAGAATCAGCTCAAACCCATTCTAAAAAGGAATTTCACAAACAAAACAAAAAAACAGGGAATTTCTTTTCAATTCCTTCAGGGTCTCTGATGAAATCTATAATGACACTATCTACAATGACAGCTGGATGTGGCATAAGTCTGGACACTTGGGACTGAGAGGATTGGTGAGATTCGGTGAGCAAATGCAGACCATTTAATGCAATAATGCGTGGCACACATTCGAATTGCCCCAACTCTCCAGGTTGAAGGGAATACTACTACAGCTATAACATGTATGGGAAACCTAGAGAAAGGACACACTGTGAATACGAAAGTTTTCTAAAACTCAACTAATAATCCCTCTCCTGGTGCTCCGGTTTGACTTTCCAACTGCTTTACTATCAATCTCCCAACTTGGAGAGACAGCCCCTTTAACCTCCTGGTTCTCACATGTTGCCAATTGGCAGAGGATGAAAGGTAAGATGGAGAACCAATGAGAGATTAGCTGTTAGACATTTGGACGGGCACATGTCACTCTAATTTCCAGGCAGGAATAAGAATTATTTGAAGTCTGAGGAATTCGCGGGAACCAGCATAGGTCCTGAACCAAAATTATGGACTTGCGGTCAGCTCACAAAAAACGAATTGAAAAATGGAGCTCAGGGGCACAGCAATTCACAAACGGCAGAGTAATAAAGGAAAACTATCGTCCAAAAATCTGTTGACGGAAGGCAACGACGCAGACTTGAAAGCGAGCCAGAATAGCAGGAAACACATTTCAAGAGGTACATTGGAATCGCCTTTAAAGCACAGGAAGAGGGGCACAACTTCGACAATGATGCACTTGGCCAAACAGGGCGTATGCGTTTTCTCCTGAATATATTCAGGAGAAAACGCATAAGACCTTTTTGGCCAAGCAAGCAAGCGGGCAATGAAAATCTGCACTACAAAGCAGTATCACTTCCCACCAGACAAAAAGGACATCCGCAAAATATGTAAAAACCAGAAAGGCAAGACTGGCAATGGAGAAGAGGGAGCCTAGTTATGATGACGGGCGGAATGTAAATTGCCAACTGCCTCTCTGGAGGAGTGCATTGTGTTCCCTAAAACAAGTAAACAACAGAGCTACAGAGACACGGGCACTTCCAGTCTAGGGAATATACCTTGGGAAAACTGAAAATCAATAAGACAGAGCCACCTCAAAATTTAGGGCTGCACTGCTGACAAGAACCTCAACTTGGGTACACCTGAAATATCCCAGGAAAGACAAAAATGGTTCAAGAAATTGTGGTACTTACGTACGATGGAATATCCCTCAGCCATGAAATCAATGTCATAAGGCCAGTAGCAGCAAAATGAGTGGATTCAGGTACGATGATTCTAAGTGAAATAAGTCACAGAGAAAAAGAAACTTATCATAAGATATCACTTATGAAGGTCCTGTAAACATGGCTACACATGAACTGAGTTAGGAAAGACAACAGAGTCTCACCTTTAGAAAACACTCTTATGCCTGCTTAAGGGGGAAGGAGAGGTGGCGTGATGCATAAAACCAGACTTTGATATTAGTACAGGTACCGTTCCAAAAACCAACTACGGAAGAGTCAATCCCTACACCTTCCTCAGTGAAAAGGACACAAAACCCCATATTTCCCGCAGAGGAATATATTTGCCTAGTAAGAATCTTAAAACTTATGTATTGATATGTCTCCATCAGGGAATCAAGTGTGTCTAGACTAGCAGAAACATGGCAGAGAGAATCAGCTCAAACAAATTCTAAAAAGGAATTTCACAAACAAAACAAAAAAACAGGGAAATTCTTTACAATTCCTTCAGGGGCTCTGATGAAATCTATAATGACCCTATCTACAATGACAGCTGGATGTGGCATAAGTCTGGACACTTGGGACTGAGAGGATTGGTGAGATTCGGTGAGCAAATGCAGACCATTTAATGCAATAATGCGTGGCACACATTCCAAGGTTCCCAACTCTCCAGGTTGAAGTGAATATTACTACAGCTATTACATGTACGGGAAACGTAGAGAATGGACACACCTGAATACGACATGTTTCTAAAACTCAACTAATAGTCCCTCTCTTGGTGCTCTGGTTTGACTTTCCAGCTGCTTTACTATCAATCTCCCGACTTGGAGAGACAGCCCCTTTAAACTCCTGGTTCTCACAGGTTGCCAATTTGGCAGAGGATGAAAGGGAAGACGGAGAACCAGTGAGAGAGTAGCTGTTAGGCATATGGACGGGCACATTTCACGCTAATTTCCCAACAGGAAGATTAAGTAACCAAAGTCTCAGCCAACCGCCGAGAACCAGTATAGGTCCTGAAGCAAAATTTTGGACTTGTGGTCAGCTCACAAACAACGAGTTGAAAAATGGAGCTCAGGGGCACAGCAATTCACAAACTGGCAGAGTAATAAAGGACAACTATCGTCCAAAAATCTGTTGAGGGAAGGCAACCAGGAGGACTTGAATTGGGGCCAGAATAGCAGTAAACAGATTTCAAGAGGTACATTGGAATCGTCTTTAAAGCACAGGAAGAGTGGCACAAGTTCGACAATGATGCAATTGGTTAAAAAGGGCGTATGCGTTTTCCCCTGAATATATTCAGGAGAAAACACATACGCCCATTTTGGCCAAGCAAGAAAGCGGGCAATGCAAATCTGCACTAAAAAGAAGTACCACTGCCCGCCGGTCAAAAGGGACATCCGCAAGTGTGTAAAACCCAGAAAGGCAAGACAGGCACTGGAGAACAGGGAGCCTAGTAATGCTGAAGGGCAGGATGTAAATTGCCAACTGCCTCTCTGGAGGAGTTCATTGTGTTCCCTAAAACAAGTAAACAACAGAGCTACAGATCCAAGGGCACTTCCAGTCTAGGGAATATACCTTGGGAAAACTGAAAATCAGTAAGACAGTGCCACCCCAAAATTTATTGCTGAACTGCTTACAAGAACCTCAACTTGGGTACACCTTAAATATCCCAGGAAAGACAAAAATAGTTCAAGAAATTGTGTTACATACGTAAAAAGGAATATCCCACAGTCATGAAATCAATGTAATAAGGCCAGTAGCAGCAAAATGAGTGGCTTCAGGTACGATGTTTCTAAGTGAACTAAGTCACAGAGAAAAATAAACTTATCATAAAATATCACTTATGAAGGTCCTGTAAACATGGCTACACATGAACTGAGTTAGGAAAGAGAACAGAGTCTCACATTTAGAAAACACTCTTATGCCTCCTTAAGTGGGAAGGAGAGGTGGGGTGATGCATAAAACCAGAGTTTGATATTAGTACAGGTACTGTTCCGAAAAACAAATACGGAATAGAAAAGACCTACACTTTCCTCAGTGAAAGGGACACAAAACCCCATATTTCCCGCAGAGGAATATATCTGACTAGTAAGAATCATAAAACCTATGTATTAATATGTCTCCGTAAGGGAATCAAGTGTGTCTAGACTGGCATAAACATGGCAGTGAGAAGCAGCTCAAAGCAAATATAAAAAGGAACTTCAAAAACCAAAAATAAAGGAAGTTCTTTACAATTCCTTCAGGGGCTCTGATGAAACCTGGAATGACCATATCTACGACGACAGCTGGATGTGGCATAATTCTGGACACTTGGTACTGAGAGTATTGTTGAGATTCGGTGAGCAAGTGCAGACCATTTAAAGCAATAATGCGTGGCACACATTCCAAGGGTCCCAACTTTCCAGGTTGAAGGGAATATTATTACAGCGATAACATGTACGGGAAACCTAGAGAATGGAAACACTGTGAATATGAAAGGTTTCTAAAACTCAACTAATAGTCCCTCTCCTGGTGCTCCGGTTTGACTATCCAACTGTTTACTATCAATCTCCCAACTTGGAGAGACAGCCCCTTTAACTTCCTGGGTCGCACAGGTTGCCAATTTGGCAGAAAATGAAAGGGAAGAGGGAGAACCAATGAGAGGGTAGCTGTTAGGCATTTGGATGGTTACATGTCACTCTAATTTCCCGGCAGGAAGAAGAATTATTCAAAGTTTCAGCCACCCGCCGGGGACCAGTATACGTCCTGAACCAAAATTTTGGACTTGAGTACAGCTCACAAAAAATTAGTTGAAAAACGCAGCTCAGGGGCACATGAATTCACAAACTGGCAGAGTAATAAAAGACAACTATCGTCCAAAAATTTCTTGAGGGAAGGCAAATAGGCGGACTTGAAAGCAAGCCAGTATAGCAGGAAACATATTTCAGGAGGTACATTGGAATCGCCTTTAAAGCACTGGAAGAGGGGCACAATTTCGAGAGTGAGGCACGTGGCCAAAAATGGCTTTTTTGTTTTCTCCTGAATATATTCAGGAGAAAACGCATATGCCCTTTTTGGCCAATCAAGCAAGCGGGCAATGCAAATCTGCACTACAAAGAAGTTTCTCTTCCCACCGGTCAAAAGGGACTTCTGCAAAATGTGTAAAAACCAGAAAGGCAAGACAGGCCATGGAGAAGAGGGAGCCTAGTTATGCTGATGGGCGGGATGTAAATTGCCAACCTCCTCTCTGGAGGAGTGCATTGTGTTCCCTAAAACAAGTAATCAACAGAGCTACAGAGCCAACGGCACTTCCAGTCTAGGGAATATACCTTGGCAAAACTGAAAATCAATAAGACAGAGCCACGCCAAAATTTAGGGCTGCACTGTTTAGAAGAACCTCAACTAGGGTACACCTGAAATATCCCAGGAAATACAAAAATGGTTCAAGAAATTGTGGTATTTACTTACGATGTAATATCCTTCAGCAATGAAATCAATGTCATAAGGCCAGTAGCAGCAAAATGAGTGGATTCAGGTACGATGATTCTAAGTGAAATAAGTCACAGAGAAAATTAGACTTATCATAAGATATCACTTATGAAGGTCCTGTAAACATGGCTACACATGAACTGAGTTAGGAAAGAGAACAGAGTCTCACATTTAGAAAACACTCTTATGCCTGCTTAAGGGGGAAGGAGAGGTTGGGAGATGCATAAATCCAGAGTCCTAAATAAGCACAGATAACGTTCCATAAACCAAGTATGTAATAGACAGCACCTATTCCCGGCACAATGAACTGGACTCAACAACCCCTATTCATTGCAGAAGAATATATCTGACTTGTAATAATTCTAAAACATATGTATTCTCTTGTCTCCATAAAGGAATCATGCATGTGTATAACGGAATGCACAGCACTGAAATTCAGCTAAACACCCTTATAAAAATAAATTTCAAAAGCAAAATGCAAAAACAGCAAAACAGAGAGAAAGTCTTAAAAATTACTTTCAGGGCCTGTGATGCAACCTGGATTGACCACCTTTACACCCACAGCTGGAGGAGACATAAGACTGGACACCTGGGGCTGACAAGATTGATGAGGTTGTGTGAGCAAAAGAACACCACTTAGAGCAATACTGTGTGCTACCCATTCTAGTGGCCCCAACTCTCCAGGTTTAAGGGAATCTTCCTACAGTTAAAAAATGCATGGGAAACCCGTTGGATGGTACACTGTGTAATCGGGAAAATTTTCTAAAATGTACCTCATTTTTCCTTTCTTCGTGCTCGGCTTAGTGATTACCTCTGCAATACTGAAAATCTCCCCACTTGGAGTGTCAGCGCCTTTACCCTCCTGTTATGCACAGTTTGCAAATTGTGCAGAGGATGAACAGGAAGAGGGGAAACAAATGAGAGATTAGCTGTAGGTGTTTGGATGGGCACATGTCACTCTAGTTTCCCATCAGGAAGAAGAATTAAACAAAGGCTCAGCCTGCAACCCCGGAAACAGACTAGGGCCTAAAGCCATCCTGCGGTATTGCAGCCAGCTCACAAATAAGTGAGTTGAAAAATGGAAATCAGGGGCACAGCAATTCACAAACTTGCAGAGTTATAAAGGACAACTATCATCCAGAAATATATTGAGGTCAGGCAGAAAGAGGATTTGAAAGCAAGGCATAATTGAAGGAAACAGATTTCAAGAGGTAGATTGGAGTCGTCTTTAAAGCACATGAAAAGCGACAGAACTGCGACAATGTTGCCCTTGGCCGAAAAGGGAGTATGTGTATTTTCTTGAATATATTCGGGAAAAAAATGCATACACCCTTTTTGGCCAAGCAAGCCATCAGGCATTGCAAATCCACACTACATAGAAGTGTCACTTACTACCGGTCAAAAGGGCCATCCGCAAATAGTGTAAAAACCACAAATGTAGGACAGGCCATGGAGAAAAGGGAGCCTGGTTATGCCGATGGACAGGATGTAAATTGCCAACAGCCTCTCTGGAAAACTGTATGTTGTTTTCTAAAACAGAGCTACAGAGCATAGCACACTTCCACTCATGGGCGTGTATTTTGGGAAAACTAAAAATCCACAACACACAGGAAGCCCAAAATTTAGAGCTGCTCTGTTTACAAGAACCTCGACTTCGGTACACTTTAAATATCCCAGGAAAGGAAAAAAAAATGGATAAAGATGTTGTGGTACTTGTATACAATGGAATGTCACTCAGACATAAAATCAATGTCATAAGGCCAATAGCAGCATAATGAGTGGCTTTAGGTACGATGATGCTAAGTGAAATGAGCCACAAAGAAAAAGAAACTTATTGTAATATATCACTTATAGAGGGAATGTAACATGGATACACATGAACTGAATTTCAAAAGAGAACAGAGTAACACATTTAGAAAACACACTTATGCCTCCTTAAGGGGAAAGTTGACGTGGGGTGATGTGTAAAAGCAGAGTTTGAAATTAGCACAGATACCATACCATATACCAAATATGTAATAGACAAGACGTACTCCTTTCTCAATGAACTGGACATAAATCACCCTATTCACTGAAGAAGAATATATCTGACAGGTAATAATCTTGAAACCTATGTATTTATATGTCTCCATAATGGAATCAAGTGTATGTAGATTGGCATAAACACAGATCAATGGAACAGGACAGAAAGCCCAGAGATAAACCTACATACCTATGGCTATCTCATCTATGACAAAGGAGCTAAGGATATACAATGGAGAAAAGACAGTCTCTTCAGTAATTGGTGCTGGGAAAACTGGACCCCTACACATAAAAGAATGAAATTAGAACACTCCATAACACCATACACAAAAATAAACTCTAAATTGATTAGAGATCTAAATATAAGACCAGACACTATAAAACACTTAGAGCAAACCATAGGCAGAACACTCTATGACATAAATCACAGCATGATCCTTTTTGACCCACCTCCTAGAGAAATGGAAATAAAAAAAGAAATCAACAAATGGGACCTAATGAAACTTAAAAGCTTTTACACAGTACAGGTAACATAAACAAGATGCAAAAACAACCCTCAGAATGGAGAAAATATTTTCAAATGAAGCAATTGACAAAGGATTAATCTCCAAACTTTACAAGCACCTCATGTAGCTCAATATCACAAAAACAAACACCCCAATTCAAAAACGGGCAGAAGACCTAAATAGACATTTCTCCAAAGAAGATATACAGATTGACAAGAAACACATGAAAGGATGCTGAACATCACTAATCATTAGAGAAATGCAAATCAAAACTACTGTGAGGTATCACCTCACAGCAGTCAGAGTGGCAATCATCAAAAAATTCTACAAAACACTAAATGCTGGAGAGTCCTTTATTGGAGAAAAGGGAACACACTTGCACTGTGTGTGGGAATGTAAATTGATATGGCCACTAGGGAGAACAGTAAGGAGGTTCCTTTATATAACTAACAATAGAAGTACCATACGACACAACAATCCAACTACTGGGCATTTGCCTTGCGAAAACCATAATTCAAAAAGAGTTATGTACAAAAATGTTCATTGCAGCTCTATTTACAATAGCCAGGACATGGAAGCAACCTAAGTGTCCGTCGACAGATGAATGGATAAAGAAGATCTGGCATATATATAAAATTGAATATTACTCAGCCATAAAAAGAAGCAAAACGGAGTTATTTGTACTGAGGTGGATGGACTTAGAATCTGTCCTACACAGTGAAGTAAGTCAGAAAGGGAAAAACAAATACTGTATGTTAACAGAGATATATGGAATCTAACGAAGAAAAAAAAGTTTTGAAGAACCTAGTGGCAGGATAGGAATAAGGACACAGACATAGAGAAATGATTTGAGGACAACAGAAGGGGGATGGGTAAGATGGGAAGAAGTGAGAGAGTGGCATGGACATAAATACATTACGAAATGTAATACCAATAGCTACTGGGAAGCAGCCACATAGAACAGGGAGATGAACTCGGTGCTTTGTGACCACCTAAAGGGGTGGGATATGGAGTGTGGGAGGGAGATGCAAGAGGGAGTGGATCTGGTGATATTTGTATATGTATAGCTGATTCACTTTGTTAGACAGCAGAAACTAACACTCCACTGTAAAGCAATTATACTCCAATAAACGTGTAAAAGGAAAAAAAAAAAAGAAAGCCCAGGTATAAACCTACACACCTATGCTCAACTAATCTATGACAAAGGAGGCAAGACTTTACAATGGAGAAATGAGAGTCCCTTCAATCAGTGGTGCTGGGAAATATGGACAGCTACATGTAAAAGAATGAAATTAGAACACTCCCCAACACCATACATAAAAATATATTCAAAATGGATTAGAGACCTTAATGTAAGACTGGACAGTATAAAACTCTGAGAGGAAAACTTACGAAGAATACTCTGACGTAAATCACAGCAAGATCTTTTTTGATCCACCTCCTATACTAATGTAATAAAAAAAAGAAACGAAACAGATGGGACCTAGTGAAACGTAAAAGCTTTTGCAAAGCAAAGGAAACTACAAACAAGACGAAAAGACAACCCTCAGAATTGCAGAAAATATTTCAAACGAATCAATGGACAAATGCTTAATCTCCAATATATATAAACAGCTCATGCAGCTCAATATTAATAAAACAAACAACCCAATATAAAAATGGAAGAATATCTAAATAGACATTTCTTCCAAGAAGAAATAGAGATGGCCAAGATGTACATGAAAATCTGCTCAACATCACTAATTATTAGAGAAATGGAAATCGAAACTACAATGAGGTATCACGTCACACCTGTTAGAATGGGCATCATCAGAAAATCTACAAACAACAAATGCTGGAGAGGGTGTGGAGAAAAGGAACCTTCTTCCACTATTGTTGGGAATGTAAATCGATACAGTCTCTATGGAGAACAGTATGGAGGTTCCTTAAAAAACTAAAAATAGAATTACCATATAATCCAGCAATCCCACTACTGGACATATACCCAGAGAAAACCATAAATCAAAAAGACACATTCACCATAATGTTCATTGCAGCACTATTTACAATAGCCAGGTAATGAAAGCAACCTAAGTGCCCACAGACAGACGAATGGATAAAGATGTGGTACATACATACAATGGAATATTACTCAGCCATACATAGGAATGAAATTAGGTCATTTGTAGAGACCTTGATGGATCTAGAGACTGTCATACAGAGTGAAGTAAGTCAGAAAGAGAAAAACAAATATTGTATATTAATGCATATATGTGGAACCTAGAAAAATGGTACAGATGAACCGGTTTGCAGGGCAGAGATAGAGACACAGATGTAGAGCACAAACATATGGACACCAAGGGCGGAACGTCATGTGAGGGTGGTGGTGGGATGAATTAGGAGACTGGGATTCACATGTGCACACTTATATGTATAAAATAGATATCCAATAAGAACCTGCTGTATAAAAGAAATAAATAAATTTAAAAAAATTAAAAATAAATAAATAACATTTAATAAAATAAAACGGAAAAAAAAGTTTTTCCCTTCATATAGACGTCTTTATATTAATGCATTATTTCTATGTTTATATATCTAAATTAAAAAAAGAGGAATAAATAAAATCTACCTTGAACCAAAAAGAAAAAAGGAAAAAAAAAAAAAAAACAGAAACCACCAGTTATACAGAGTAAAATCGTATAAGGGCACTTGCTCCAGTGGTAAAAAATTCTTAAGTTGGTCAGAGGTGTGAAATAATCTCCCAGGCAGTCAGCAGCGATCCCCCCCACAAGGAGCATCCTCATTGCAAAACTGGGGGACTGTGTCGAGGCGTCTGTAAGTAAATGTGAGCTGAGCCCCAGTCCTGCTGCAGCTGAACTCTTCCCACCCTTTCCAGGTAAAACACCTGAATATGTTCAAGAACTTGCAAGCCTAGAGGAAGGGCTGTGGAGCCACACCAGCGACTGCACGCAGGACGACTTGGTGCCTGTAGGCCATCCAGGATGGTCCTGGACCCAGATGCTCTTCTGGAAGCTTTCCATTTCCCTGCCTGAGATACCCCTCATGCCACGACCCCCACTGCTTTTTTACTTCCTCACCTCTGCCTGGGGAGAAATTCCAGCGGCAGGTATGGGTGACACATCCTCTTCTTTAGCAGGTGGCAGCCTGGCAACTCCTGCAGAAAGTCCAGCAGAGCCCCACTCACACTGGGCCACCCACAAAGCCACGGCCCCTCACTCCCTCCCACCACCCCAGCCCCGACACTGCTGACGGGGCAGAGAATATGGTGCCAGGCACAGCTACAGGATCTCTTGCTGACTGGAGAGGTCTTTATATTGACCACAACCCAGGCACACCTGGGGAGGGCTGGCAGGGAGTGTCAGGCTGCCCAAATCAGCCAATCCTCACCCGTCAGGGGCTCACAGTTGCAGAAAATGAACCTTGCTAAACGGGCCTGGCCCAAGGAACAGGTGTGGGCTCTTGAGAGTCAGGATAGACAAGGGGCTGCAGCTGCGGCTTGTTTTCTTATCATTTTATCTGGTCCATGAGTGGAAAACAACTTCAAGAATACCCTCTCCTAATGAGAGGAACACAGGTGTCAGCGAGAGGAGTGATGGTGGGTGGAGACAGAGGCCTGGTGCCCTGGCTGCAGTGGAAGTGTCTGGAAGACCAGGCAGAGAGAGGCCACACAGAGTGATACCCAGGGACACAGAACTGTCAGAGCTCTTGTTTGTTAGTTCAAGCCCTGCTCTGAGGTGTTCTCTGTCAGCTGTGAGCGACAGGTGAGCTGTGGGTTCTCTGCAAGTTGTGCTATGTGCACGGTTCCTTTGGGTCCAGCCCTGCTGGGGTACCTGCCCAGGGGAGCTCCGTATCCTGGGAAGGGCCTGACTATGAGATCCCCATGGGCTGCTTTGTAGCTGCACAGATGAGTTCCATACTCTGGGAGAGAGTTGACCACAAGAGCCCCGTGGGCTGTGGGGTGTGGGGAGCAGCCCAGGTGAGCTCAATATACTGGGATTGGCCTGACCACGAGAGCCCCATGGGCTGATGGAGACCTGGTAAAGGATATCAGGACAGTCAGTGAAGCCACAGAGGATATACATCCAGTAGCTCCTATTTCCTACACCCTGCTGGTCATTCTACCATCCACCAAGCCATGGCATTCTGTATTAGACTTCAATGATGCCTTCTGTATTCCAATCATCTCAGAGTCACAGGAATTTTTGGCTTGTGAGTGGCAGGACACAACATGCAACAAAAGCAATAATGCTGGGCCATCCTGCCCCAATGGTTCAAAAATCCCCACACCATCATTGGGGAAATGTCCTCTAAAGACCTAAAAGTTCTACCTCTGTAAAAGGGAACCCTCCTTCAATATGCAGATGACATTCTGATTGTCAGGTCTACTAAAGACGCCTCTGCACTACCTAGCCAAGAAAGGATAGAAGGTGTCCAAGAAAAAGGCTCAAATATCCCAGGCTAAGGTGACATGCCTGGGCTTCATTCTCACAGATATTAGGACAAATGCATCCCAGGATAGGGAAGAAGACATTTGCAGCCTTACCTCTTCTAAAACTAGAAGACAGCTTAGGGGTTCCTGCGGAGGCCAAGGTTTTCTGCATCTGGATCCATAACTACAGTCTAATAGCTGGGCCTCTACATGAAACACTGACACGAAAAGATGATGATCCTTTAGGATAGAATCCAGAAACAGCCTTTCAAGAATGGAAAGAGCAGTCAATTCAGGCCCTTGCCCAGGAACTCCCTAATTTAGCTAAACCCTTTGAACTTTACATACCCGGTCAAAGGTTAATCACCCTTGGAGCCTTAGTGCAAAAACTGGGACCACTTGAAATGGAGCAACACAAGAATGCCCTTCAGGTATGACAAACTATGGTCACCAAGGGCTTTGCTCACCGCCACATCAGGCCAGGATACTGGGGTATCTAAAAAGCTGGAAATCAGCAGCCCGCAAGGCCAGCTCCCTCCTAAGGGAAAAGGACCCCACGTGGTGATCCTAACCACCCATCATGCCCTGAAGTTGCAGGGGTCGCCCTGTGGACACAATGACCTCGAGTGAGGATGCCCTCCAACTCCAAACTCCAGAGAGACAAACGGGGGCAATGGGCCCCCAAGAAGACACGTGTGACCAACACTTGACCTGGAGTTTCTCTCAGAAAACAAGTCTGTACCCCGAAAGAGCAGACTACTGCTTGGAGGACTTACTGCAACCAGAGGGGAGCTAATAAGCTTGGGGGTGAATCGTATATTCACAATTTCACCATAGAAAACCCTACAGACACCGCGGTGATGGTGGCCAATATGACAGGCTGGACTGCTGGCTACTTCAAAAGGCCGTTGACTCAGTGGACGTCATGGTCCTGGATCACCACCGACCCTGGACTGTCTGGGAGTTGAGCGGGGAGGGCTCTGACACATGGTGCTGTTTGTACATTAATTCAGGTACCTAATTAAAGAAAGCACAGACCACTGGTCAGAGCATCTAGGCTGGCAAAAACCGTCAGCCTAAGGTCGCCGAACAAATGTGGGGTGGGGTGAAACCTGCCACAGAAGCATCTCTGTGCATCTCTTTCCTGGACCCTTAAAGGTCAATCGAATCTATAACACTTCCAATGCTGGTGCTCAGGTGGACGAGCAGTGAGGCAGGAGGCATTAGGACAATCAACCTCACCTGGACGCTGCTGGGGAGAAATTTTACCCCTCCCCTGTGTATGAGGGCTCCCAGCTCAGCATGAAGCAGTTACAAAAGAGGGGTCTGCACCATCAGCACCCCAAGAATGAGGAACGGGACAAAAAGCAGAGGAGGTGTTCATCTCTGGCAACGTTCATTAAAAATTCCTGGGAGATAAAAAGAGAATCTGGGCAATAAAATAAAGTCTAACCTGTTTTTCCTTTGTGCTTTGTCTAATTTCACGTGCTCCTAGGGTTCCACATGCAGAGGTCCCACACCCGGCACTTCAGACACGATTTCCTAGTGCAGAATGGCTGGGTCGACACCTCAGCTAGTGGGGTCCCATGCAGACTCCGCAACATAGAGACTGAGCTGCAGCCAACCCAGCACTCGAGAGCTCCATCCCCTCCCTCCTGCTGACGCTGCCGGGACCCCTACACAACAGCCCAGCCCACAGCCCGCGGGGGAGTGCACGCTCTCACCTCTCCATTCTGTTTTCAAAATATAAAATTTCCTTTGCTTCTGAACCAAACTCAGTCTTGATCTGTTGGCTCCATTGACACTGGGCACGGGGACTCCTGTTGGGGTCCACTCTGGAGGATCAGTAACAGAAATTGAGAACATTGTAACTTCAGTGAACAGATGTGTGAGCCAAACTGTAGTTAACATAGAGCAGTGTATAAGGCTCGGGTAAAATAAGATGTTTCTAAGACTTACATTTGATATTTCCATCACTTTATTATAAGCAAGTTCAGTGAAGACGTCTGTCTTATTTGTCAGGTCAACATTAGAGAAATGAAGTGATTTATTCCCAAGGATGTACATCGAATACTCTTGGCTGAAGCTTCAATCTTGTTTTGAATGCTTTTCCATTGAAAATGATACCTCTCTTTCAGCTTCCCCATTTCTGAGAAGTATAAAATCTTATAATTTATTATTACCAAAGGGGAAAGGTAGGAGAAGGGATAAATTAACAGTTTGGGATTAACACATACACACTGCTATGTATAAAACAGTTCATCAACAAGGAACTACTGTATAGCACAGGGAACTACACTGAATATTTTGCAGTAACCTATAAGGGGAAATAATCTGAAAAAGAATAGATATTTTTATTGACATCATTTATCAATGCCAGATAAAATGTAACATAAGCAAGGCCGATGTTGAGCACTTCTGATCCCGAAGATTTCAATCATCTAAAGTTTGGACTCTGCCTGTTTCCCAAGGCCCTTAATGGACATACATGTAGCCATAGCTTAAACATTCCCCAGTTTCGGGTTCGGGTAGGCACTAATTTGGAAAAAAACGCTGGTGTTCCCCTTATATGCACGGGACCCTATCTACAGCTAAAACATGCCTGTCACACCTAGAGGATGGTACACCATTTGATCGGAAACAGTTTGGAAAAGGCACCTCATCTCCTCATCGCCTGGTGCTCGGGTTCACCCCTCCAGCATCATTCCTAACAATCTCCTCACTTGGAGATATCAGCACCGTCAACATCCTGTTGCACACAGTTTGGAATTTGTCCAGAGGATGAAGCGGAAGGATGAGAAAAATTTAGAGACAAGTCTTAGGTTTTCAGACAGGCACATGCCACTCTAATTTCCAATCCGGAAGGCAAATTCATCAAAGGCTAGAATTGCCCACAGAAACAGAATAGTGCTAGAGGAAATCCCGCTGTTTTGTGTCCAGTTTCCAAAAACACAAGTTGAAAAATGGAACTCAGGGGCACTAAAATTCATGAAACTGCAGAGGTAAAAATATCTATCATCAAAAAATGTCTTGAGGTAAGTCACAGAAAAGGACTTGTAAGCAAGGGAGAGTGGCAGGAAACAGATTTGAAGAGGTGGAAAGGACTCCCCATTAAAGCAAAAGAAAAGGGGCTGTACATCACCAATGATGCAGTTGGCCAAAAAGGGCGTATGCATTTTTTCTGAATATATTCAAGTAAAGGCCATACACACTTTTTATCCAACCAAACAGGTGGGCACTGGAAATCAATAATACAAAATGTATCACTTCACATCAGTCAGAAAGGCCATCCACATAAAGTGTAAACAACCGAAATGCAGGAGAGGGTGAGGAGAAAAGGGAGCCCTGTGAGGCTGATAGTGGAAAAGTAATTTGCCAACGGCCACTCTGGAGAAGTGTATTGTGTTTGCTAAAACACCGAAAAAATGAGCTACAGAGCATAGGGCACTTGCACTCATGGGCGTATACCTTGGGAAAAACAAAAATCAACAGAAAACAGGAACCCCAACGTTTACCACCTCTCTGTTAAAAAGGGCCTCAACTTGGATATAAAATAAATGTCCCTGGAAGGATAAAATGGATAAAAGAGATGGGGTACATATGTAGAGTGGAATATTACTCATCCAGAAATCAATGAAATAAGGCCAGTTGTAACAATTCTGGAGGAGATACATACGATCATTCTAAGTGACGTATGTCAGAAAGAAAAAGACACATATCATAAGATGTCACTTAAAGGTGGAATCAAAAATGGCTACACATGAAATAAATTACAAAACAGAAACATAGTCAAATATGTAGAAAATAGACATAAGGCTGCTAAATGGGAAAGGTAGGGAAGGGTGAGGTATTATCCAGGAGGTTGAAATTAGCAAAGATACCATTCCAAGTACCAAATTGAATAACTGACAAGGCCTACACGGTACCTCAAAGAACTGCACTCAGCACACTCAAGTCACTGGAAAATAATACATATGACTGGTAAGCATCTGAAAAATAATTTATTGTTGTCTCACAGTACATGAATCAAGTGGATGCACAGCAGCAAAAAACAGAGCTTTGAAAATCAGCTGTAACCAATATAAAAATAAATTTAAAAATATGTATAAAAACAGTGAGACAGACAAAAATTCTTACAACTTTTGTTGAAGGACTACGATGTAACATGTATTGAACACATGTAGACCCACAGCAGGATGATATATAAGGCTGGAAGCTATGCACGCTAAGAGATGTTAGAGAGGCTGGGTGAGGAAATGCAGACCTTTTAAAGTAATACTGCCTGGTACCCATTCCATGGGTCCCAAATCTGCAGGTTCAAGGGAATCTTCCGAAAGCGAAAACATGCCTTTGAAACCGAGACGAATGTACACTGTGTTATCAGGAAAGGTGTCGAAAATGCACCTCATTTTTGATCTCCTGGTGCTGGGGTTCACAATTCCAGCCAAATTACTAACAATCTCCCCACTTGGAGAATCAGCACCTTTAACCTCCTGTTTCACACAGTTTGCAATTTGTGCAGAGGATAAATGGGAATAGGGGGAACCAATGAGAGACTAGCTGTATGAGTTTTGACAGGCACATGTCACTCTAATTTACCATTAGGAAGAAGAATTAACCAAAGGCTCAGCCTGCCTCCCCAGAACCAGAATAGGGCCGGAAGCAATACAATGGTTTGGCGGCCAGCTCACAAAAAATTCGAGTTGTAAAATGGAGCTCAGGAGCAGATAATTCAAAGACCTGCAAAGATAAAAATGATAACCAACGTCCAAAAATATATTCAGGTACGGCAACGAAGAGGATCTGAATGAGAGGCAGAATTGCAGGAAACAGATTTCAAAAGGTAGATTGGACTCACATTTAAAGCATATGAAAAGCAGGAGAATTTCTAAAATGATGCAGTTGGGTAAAATGGTGTATGCGTTTTTTGGTGAACATCTTCAGGAAAAAAACACATACAGAGTTTTTGGCCAAGCAAGCAAGCAGGAAATGCAAATCCGCACAACAAAGAAGTCTCAATTTCCACTGCTCAGAAAGGCCATCCAAAAAATATGTACAAACCAGAAGTGCAGGAGAGGCCATGGAGAACAGGGAGCTACTCACGCTGATGGGTGGGGTATAAATATCCAAGAGCCACTCTGAAGAAGTGTATGCTGTTTCCTAAAACATTTAAATACAAAGCTACCGTGCATAGGGCACTTCCACTCATGGGCCTATAACTTGGGAAGACTAAATATCAACAAGACACAGGCACCCCAAAGTTTAAGGCTGCTCTGCAAACAAGGACCTCAACTTCAGTACACCTTAAATATTCCAGGAAAGAGAAAATTGTGTAAAGAACTTGTGGTAATTTTGTTCAAAAGAATATCACTCAGACATAAAATCAATGTCATAAGGCCAGTAGCAGCATAATGAGTGGATTTAGGTACGATGATTCTAAGTGAAATAAGTCACACAGAAAAAGAAGCTTATCATAAGATATCACTTAGGAAGGTCCTGTAAACATGGCTACACATGAACTGAGTTAGGAAAGAGAACAGAGTCTCACATTGAGAAAACACTCTTATGCCTGCTTAAGCGGGAAGGAGAGTTGGGCTGATGCATAAAGCCAGAGTTTGATATTAGCACAGGTACCATTCCATAAACCAAATACAGAATAGACAAAACCTACACCTTCCTCAGTGAACGGGACTCAACAAACCTATTCCCCGCAGAGGAATATATCTGACTAGTAAGAATCTTAAAACCTATATATTGATATGTCTCCATAAGGGAATCAAGTGTGTCTAGACCGGCATAAACACGTCGGTGAAAATCAGCTCAAACCCATTATAAAAATGAACTTCAAAAACAAAACAAACCAAAAAAAAAAAAAAACAGGGTAATTCTTACACAATTCATTCAGGGGTTCTGATGAAACCTGAAATGACGCTATCTGCAAAGACAGCTAGATGAGACATAAGGCTGGACACTTGGGAATGAGAGGACTGGTGAGATTGGGTGAGAAAATGCAGACCCTTTAAAGCAGTATTGCATGCCACCCATTCCATGGGTCCCAACTCTCCAGGTAGAAGGGAATATAACTACAGTTATAACATGTATGGGAAACCTAGAGAATGGACACCCTGTGATGGTGTAAGATTTGTAAAAGGCTCCTAATTTTTCCTCTCCTTCTGCTCCAGTTTGGCAATCCAACTGCTTTACTATCAATCTCCCACCTTGGAGAGTCAGCCCCTATAACCTGCTGCTTTGCACAGTTTGCAAATTGTGCAGAGGATGAAAGGGAAGAGGGAGAACCAATCAGAGATTAGCTGTAGGCATTTGGAGGGACATATGTCAGTCTAATTTCCCGTCTGGAAGAAGAATTAACCAAAGCGTCAGCCTGCAGCCCCGGAACCAGTATATGTCCTGAAGCAAAATTGTGGATTTGCGGTCAGCTCACAAAAACGCGAGTTGAAAATTGGAGTTCGGGGCAGATCAATTCACAAACCTGCAGAGTTATAAAGGACAACTCACTTCCAAAAATCAGTTGAAGGAAGGCAACGAAGGGGACTTGAAAATGAGGCAGAATTGCACAAAACATATTTCACGAGGTAAATTGGAATCGCCTTTGAAGCACAGGAAAAGCGTAACAACTTCGACAATGATGCACTTGGCCAAAAAGAGCGTATGCATTTTCTGCTGAATATATTCAGGAGAAAACACATACGCTCTTTTTGGCCAATCAAGTAAGTGCACAATGCAAATCTGCACTACAAAGAATTGTCAATTCCCGCTGGTCAAAAGGGACATCCGAAAATCTGTTAAAACCAGAAAACAAAGACAGAGATGACAAGGGCATGAAGCAATGTGATCCCAAGGGTCATGGAGGATTGTGATGACAAGGTCATGTAGCATTTTGCTGAAAAATGCATGGAGCATTGTGATTACAGGGGTCATGGAGCATTGGGATGACAAGGGCATGGATCATTGTGATGACAAGGATTATGGAGAATTTTAATGACAAGAGTCCCGGATCATTGTGTTGTCAGGGGTCATGGAGCGTTGTGATGACAGTGGTCATGGAGCATTGTGATGACAAGGGATTTGGAGAAGTGAGATGAGAAATTCATGGAGATTTGGGCTGAAAATGTTCATGGAGTATTGTGATGACAGGGGTCATGGAGCATTGTGATGACATGGGCATGGAACATTCTGCTGAGAAAAACATGGAGCATTCTGATGACATGCATCATGGAGCTTTGTGATGACAAGGGCATGGAGCATTGTGATTACAGGGGTCTAGGAGCACTGTGAAGAAAAGGGCATGGATCATTGTAATGAAAAAGGCATGGAGCATTGTCATGACAGGGTTCAAGGAGCATATTGACGACAAGTGTCAGGGAGCATAGTGATGACAAGGATATTGAGCATTGTGATGACAAAGTTCATGAAGAATTTTGATGAGAAGACAATGGATAATTGTGAAGACGAGCATCATGGGGAGTTGTGATGACAAGTGTTATGGAACATTGTGATCACAAGGGTTTGCAGCATTGTGATGACAGAGAATATAGAGCATTATGATTTCACTGTGATGTCAATAGCATGAAGCATTATGATGATGGGCAGGGTGCATTGTGATGACAGGGTTCATGGAGCATTGAGATGAAAAGGGGCATGGAACACTGTGATTAAAGGAGTCTTGGAGCATTGTGATGACACAGGCATGGAGCATTGTGAATAAGAAGGCCATGGAGCATTCTGATGACATGCGTCATGGAGTTTTGTGATGACAAGTGCATGGAGCATTGTGATTACAGGGTCTTGGAGCATTGTGATGACAAGGGTCATGGAGTCTTGTGATGACAAGGCCGTGGAACCTTGTGATGGCAGGTTTCATGGAGCATTGTTATGACAGGGGTAACGGAGCATTGTGATGACAAGGGCATCAGCATTGGTCTGAAAAGTTTCATGGATTATTGTGATGAAAGTGGGCATGGAACATTGTGATGAGATGGGCATCGAGCATTGGTATCAGAAGCGTCATGGAGCTTTGTGATGACAAGTGCATGGAGCAATTTGATGAGAGGGTTCATGGAGCATTGTGATGACAATGGCATTGTGATGCCAAGGGTTATGGAGCATTGTGATGACAAATGTCATGGAGCAGTTTGATGACAAGGGCATGGTGCTTTGTGAAGGGAAGGGCAGGGAGCATTTTGATGACAGGGTCATGGAGCAATTTGATGAAAAGTGTCATGGAATATTTTGATTACAGGGGTTATAGAATACTGTGATGTCAGGGGTCATGTAGCAGTGTGATGAAAAGGGTCATGGAGCATTTTGATGACAGGGGTTATGGAACATTGTGATGTCAGGGGTCATCAAATATTGTGATGATAAGTGCATGTAGCATTTTGATGACAGGGGCCATGGAACATTGTGATGATAGGGGTGATGGAGTATTGGGATGACTAGTGATGGAACATTGTGATATCAGTGGTGAGAGAGCATTTTGATGAGAAGTGCATGGAGCACTGTGATGACAAGGTTTATGCAGCATTTTGATGACAAGGATGTGGAGCATTGTGATGACAAGCACATGGCACATTGTGATGACAAGGGTCATAGAGCATTGTGCTGAGAAACGCATAGAGCATTGTGATGACAAGGGTCAGAGAGCATTGTGATGAAAAGTTCATGGAGCACTGTGGTGACAAAAGTCACAGAGACTTGTGATGACGAGGGCATGGACCATTGTGATGAGAAAGGTCATGAAGCATTGTGATGACCGGAGTCACGGAGCATTGTGATGACGGCTCATGAAGCATTGTGATGACAAGGGCTTTGAGCATTGTGATGACAGGGGCATGGAGCATTGGTCTTACAAGTTTCATGCATTATTGCAATAATATTGGGAATGGCGCATTGTGATGACAAGGGCATGGAGCATTGTGATGACAAGGTCATGCATTATTGTGAAGACAGGTGTCTGGGAACATTGTGAAGACATATGTCATGGCCCATTATGATGACAATGCCTTGGAGCATTGTGATGCCAATTGTCATGGAGGTTTGTGATGACAAAGGTAATGGAGCATTGTGATGGCAAGGGCTTGGAGCATTGTGATGACAAGGGTCATGGAGCACTGTGCTGAGACGGGCATGGAGCACTGTGATGACAATGGTCATGGTGCATTCTGCTGAGAAAGGCATGGAGCATTTTGATGACAAGGGTCACAGACCACTATGATGAAAAGTTCATGGAGCATTGTGGTGACAAATGTCACAGAGCCTTGTGATGACGGGGGCATGGACCATTGTGATGACAAGACTCATGAAGCATTGTGATGACGGGAGTCACGGAGCATTGTGATGACTGGGGTCATGGAGCAGTGTCATGACAATTGCGTGGAGCATTGTGATGACAGGGGCATGGAGCATTGGTCTGACAAGTTTCATGGATTATTGTGATGACAGTGCACATGGCGCACTGTGATGACAAGGGCATGGAGAATTGTGATGACAAGGTCATGCAGAATTGTGAAGACAGGGGTCTGGGAGCATTGTGATGACATATGTCATGGTCCATTGTGATGACAATGGCGTGGAGCATTTTGATGACAGGGGTCATGGAGCATTGTGATGACAAGGGTCATGGAGCATTCTGATGACAAGCTTGTGGAGTAATGTGATGACAATGGCATGGAGCATTGTGATGAAAAGGGCATGGAGCATTGTGATGAAAAAGGCATGGAGCCTTTTCATGAGAGTGTTCAAGAGGCATTCTGACGACAAGTGTCAGGGAGCATTGTGATGACCAGTGTATTGAGCATTGTGATGACAAATGCATGTTATATTTTGATGACAAGGGTCATGGAGCACTGTGATGACAAGCGTCATGGAGTATTGTGATTACAGGGGTCTTGGAGCATTGGGATGGCAAGGGCATGAATCCTTGTGATGACAAGTGTCATGGAGCATTTTGATGACAATAGTCCCGGATCATTGTGTTGTCTGGTGTCATGGAGCGTTGTGATGACAGTGGTCATGGAGCATTGTGATGACTGGGGTCATGGAGCATTGTGATGACAGGGGTCATGGAGCATTGTGATCAGAAGTTCATGGAGCATTGGGCTGACAATAATCATTGAGCATTGTGATGGCAGGGGTAATGGAGCATTGTGATGCCAATGGAATGGAGCATTGTGATGACAAGGTCCTGGAGCATTGTGAGGAGAAGACCATGGAGCCTTGTGATGACAAGTATCATGGTGCATTCTGATGAAAAGGGGCTTGGAGCATTGTGATTACATGGGTCTTGGAGCATTGAGATGAATAGAGCATGGATGATTGTGATGAAAAAGCATGGAGCCTTGTCATGAGAGGGTTCAAGGAGCATACTGACGACAAGTGTCAGGGAGCATTGTGATGACAAGTGTATTGAGCATTGTGATGACAAACTTCATGGAGCATTGTGATGAGAAGACCATGGATAATTGTGATGACGAGCGTCATGGGGAGTTGTGATGACAAGTGTTATGGAACATTGTGAACACAAGGGTTTGGAGCATCGTGATGACAGAGGTCATTGAGCATTTTGATTTCACTGTGATGACAATAGCATGAAGCATTATGATGATGGGCATGGTTCATTGTGATGACAGAGTTCAGGGGGCATTGAGATGAAAAGGGGCATGGAGCATTGTGATTACAGGTGTCTTGGAGCATTGTGATGAAAAGGGCATGGAGCATTGTGATGAGAAGGCCATGGAGCTGTCTGATGACATGCGTCATGGAGCTTTGTGATGACAAGAGCATGGAGCATTGTTATTACAGGGGTCTTGGAGCATTGTGATGACAAGGGTCATGGAGCCTTGTGATGACAAGGCTGTGGAACACTGTCATGACAGGGGTGAGGGAGTATCGTAATGACTAGTGATGAAATATTTTGATATCAGTGGTGAAAGAGCATTTTGATGAGAAGTTCATGGAGCTTTGTGATGACAATTTTATGGAGCATTGTGATGACAAAGTTGTGAAACATTGTGATGACAGGTGCATGGCACATTGTGAAGACATGGGTCATGGAGCATTGTTCGGACAATTGCATGGAGCATTGTGATGACAAGGGTCATGGAGCACTCTGCTGACAAAGGCATGTAGCATTGTGATGACAAGGGTCACAGAGCATTGTGATGAAAACTTCAGGGAGAATTATGGAGACAAAGTTCACAGAGCCCTGTGATGACGAGGGCATGGACCACTGTGATGACAAAGGTCATGAAGCATTGTGATGACTGGAGTCATGGAGCATTCTCATGACAAGGGCATGGAGCACTGTGATGACAGGGGCATGGAGCATTTGTCTGACAAGTTTCATGGATTATTGTGATGACAGTGGGAATGGCACATTGTGATGACTAGGGCATGGAGGATTGTTATGACCAGGTCATGGAATATTGTGAAGACAGGTGTCAGGGAGCATTGTGATGACATATGTCATGGTGCATTATGATGACAATGGCATGGAGCATTGTGAAGCCAAGTGTCATGGAGGATTTTGATGACAAAGGTAATGGAGCATTGTAATGACAAGGGTTTGGAGCATTGTGATGACAATGGACATGGTGCATTGTGATGACAAGGGCATGGAGCATTGTGATGACAAGGGCCATTGAGAATTTTGATGACAAGGTCGTGAAGCATTGTGATGACAAGCATATGGAGCTTGCTATGACAGGGGTCATGGAGCATTGCGATGACAATTGCATGGAGAATTGTGATGACAAGAGCATGTAACATTGTGATGAGAAGTGTCATGGAGCATTGTGATGGCAAAACCGTGGAGCATTGTGATGAGATGATCATGGATAATTGTGATGACGAGTGTCATGGAGCACTGTAATGACAAGGGGCGTGGAGCACTGTGATGACAGGTGTCATGGAGCATTGTGATGACAGGTGTCATGGAGCATTGTGATGACAAGTGTCATGGAACATTGTGATGACAACTTGTGGAGTATTGTGATGACAATGGCATGGAACCTTGTGATGAAAAGGGCATGGAGCATTGTGATGAAAAAGGCATGGAGCCTTTTAATGACAGGGTTCAAGGAGCATTCTGACGACAAGTGTCAGGGAGCATTGTGATGACAAGTGTATTGAGCATTGTGATGACAAAGTGCATGGAGCATTGTGATGACACGGGCATGGAGTATTGTGATGACAGGCATCATGGAGCGTTGTGATGACAAGTGTTGTGGAACAATGTGATCACAAGGGTTTGGAGCATTGTGATGACAGAGGTCATGGATCATTTGTATATCAAGGAGCATGGAGCATTGTGATGACAGTGGTCATGGAGCATAGTGATGAGAAGATCATAGAGCATTGGGCTGAAAATATTCATGGGGTATTGTGATTACAGGGGTCTTCGAGCATTGTGATGTAAAGGTCATGGAGCCTTGTCATGACAGGGTTCAAGGAGCATACTGATGACAAGTGTCAGGGAGCATTGTGATGACAAGTGTATTGAGCATTGTGATAACAAAGTTCATGGAGCATTGTGCTGAGAAGACCATGGATAACTGTGATGAGGAGCGTCATGGGGCATTGTGATGACAAGTGTTATGGAACATTGTGATCACAAGGGTTTGGAGCATTGTGATGACAGAGGTCATGGAGCATTTTGATTTCATTGTGATGACAATAGCATGAAGCATTATGATGATGGGCATGGTGCATTGTGATGACAGGGTTCATGGAGCATTGAGATGAAAAGGGGCATGGAGCATTGTGATTACAGGGGCATGGATCATTGTGAATGAGAAGGCCATGGAGCATTCTGATGACATGCGCCATGGAGCTTTGTGATGACAAGTGCATTGAGCACTGTGATTACAGGGTCTTGGTGCACGGTGATGACAACGGTCATGGAGACTTATAGTGACAAGGCCGTGAAACCTTGTGATGTCAGGTGTCATGGAGCATTGTTATGACAGGGTAGTGGAGCATTGTAGACAAGGGCATCAGAATTGGTATGAAAAGTTTCATGGATTATTGTGATAAGAGTGGGCATGGAGCATTGTGATGACAAGGTCACGGAACACTGTGTTACATGGGTCATGGAGGAACGTAATGACAAGTGCATGGAACATTGTGATAAGAAGTGCATCATGCATTGATATCACAAGCGTCATGGAGCTTTGTGATGACAAGTGCATGGAGCAATTTGATGAGAGGGTTCATGGAGCATTGTGATGACAATGGCATGGAGCATTGTGATGCCAATGGTTATGGAGCTTTGTGGTGACAAATGTCACAGAGCCTTGTGATGACGAGGCTATGGACCATTGTGATGACAAAGGTCATGAATCATTGTGATGACTGGAGTCATGGAGCATTGTGATGACAGGGGTCATGGTGCATTGTGATGACAAGTGTGTGGAGCATTGTGATGACAGGGGCATGGATCATTGGTCTGACAAGTTTCATGGATTATTGTGATGACAGTGCACATGGCGCACTGTGATGACAAGGGCATGGAGCATTGTGATGCCAAGGTCATGTAGAATTGTGAAGACGGGTCAGGGAGCATTGTGATGACATATGTCATGGTCCATTGTGATGACAATGGCATGGAGCATTGTGATGCCAAGTGTCATGGAGGATTGTGATGACAAAGGTAATGTTGCATTGTGATGACAAGGGCTTGGAGCATTGTGATGACAAGGGCCATTGAGAATTTTGATGACATGGTCGTGAAGCATCGTGATGACAATGCATGGAGCTTGCTATGACAGGGGTCATGGAGCATTGCGATGACAAGTGCATGGATAATTGTGATGAAAAGTGCACGTAACATTGTGATGAGATGTGTCATGGCTCATTGTGATGACAAGGGCATGGACCATTGTGATGACAAGTGTCATGGAGCATTTTGATGACAAGAGTCCCGGATCATTGTGTTGTCAGAGGTCATGTAGGGTTGTGATGACATTTGTCATGGAGCATTGTGATGACAGGTGTCAAGGAGCACAGTGATGAGAATGTCATGGAACACTGTGCTGAAAATGTTCATGGCGTATTGTGATGACAGGAGTCATGGAGCATTGTGATGACAAGAGAAAGGAGCATTGTGATGACAAGGTCCTGGAGCATTGTGATGAGAAAACCATGGAGCCTTGTAATGAAACTCTCATGGAGCATTCTAATGAAAATGGGCATGGAGCATTGTGATTACAGGGGTCGTGGAACATTCTGATGACAAGGGAATGGTGCATTGTGATGAGAAAGCCATGGAGCATTCTGAAGACATGCATCATGGAGCTTTGTGATGACAAGGGCATGGAGCATTGTGATTTCATGTGTATGGAGCCTTGTGATGACAAGGCTGTGGAACATTGTGATGACTGTGATCATGGAGCATTGTTATGACAGTGGTAATGGAGCATTGTGATGACAAGGCAATGGGGCATTGGTCTGAAATGTTTCATGGATTATTGTGATGAGAGTGGGACTGGAGCCCTGTGATGACAAGGGCCTGGAACACTGTGGTACAGGGTTCATGGAGGACTGTAATGACAAGGGCATGGAGCATTGTTATGAGAAGGGCATCGAACATTGTGATGACAAGCGTCATGGACATTTGTGATGACAAGGGCATGGAGCAATGTGATGAGAAGGTACCTGGAGCATTGTGATGACAATGACATGGAGCACTGTGAGGCCAAGGGTCATTGAACTTTGTGATGACAAAAGTTATGGAGCATTTTGATGACATGTGTTATGGAGCATTTTGAGGTCAGGGGTCATGGAGCACTGTGATGATAAGTGCATGTAGTATTGTGATGACAGGGGTCATGGAACATTGTGATGAGAAGGGTGAGGGAGTATTGTGATGACTAGTTATGGAACAGTGTGATATCAGTGGTGACAGAGCATTTTGATGAGAAGTGCAGGGAACATTGTGATGACAAGCTGGTGGAGCATTGTGTTTACAAGCGCATGGAGCATTGTGATGACAAGTGTCTTTGTGTATTGTGCTGAGAAAGGCATGGAGCATTGTGATGACAAGGGTCATGGAGCATTGTGATGAAAAGTTCATGGAGCATTGTGGTGACAGGTCACAGAGCCTTGTGATGACGAGGGCACTGACCATTGTGTTCACAAAGATCATGAAGCATTGTGATGAATGGAGTCACGGAGCATTGTGATGACAGCGGCCATGGAGCATTGGGATATCAAGGGCATGGAGCATTGTGATGACAGGGGCATGGAGCATTTTGATGATAAAACCCTGAAGCATTGTGATGAGAAGACCTTGGGTAATTGTGATGACGAGCATCATGGAGCACTGTACTGACAAGGGGCATGGAGCATTGTGATGACAGGTGTCAGGGAACATTGTGATGACAGAGGTCATGCAGCATTGTGATGACAAGGGCATGGAGTATTGTGATGACAAGGGCTTGGAACATTGTGATGACAAGTGTCATGGAGCATTGTGATGACAATGGCATGGAGCATTGTGATGACAACGTCATGGATTATTGTTAAGACAGGTGTCAGGGAGCATTGTGATGACATATGTCATGTTCCATTGTGATGCCAATGACATGGAACATTGTGATGCCAAGTGTCATGGAGGATTGTGATGACAAAGGTAAAGGAGCTTTGTGATGACAAGGGCATGGGTCATTGTGATGACAAGGGCCATTGAGAATTTTAATGACCAGGTCTTGAAACATTGTGATGACAAGCGCATGGAGCTTGCTATGACAGGGGTCCTGGAGCATTGTGATGACAAGTGCATGCAGAATTGTGATGACAAGAGCATATAACATTGTGAGGAGAAGTGTCAAGGAGCATTGTGATGATAAGGACGTGGAGAATTGTGATGACAAGGGACATGGAGCATTGAGATGACCAGGGCGTGGAGCATTGTGATGGTAAAACCCTGAAGCTTTGTGATGAGAAGACCTTGGGTAACTGTGATGACGAGCATCATGGAGCACTGTACTGACAAGGGGCATGGAGCATTGTAATGACAGGTGTCAGGGAACATTGTGATGACAGAGGTCATGGAGCATTGTGATGACAAGTGCATGGAGTATTGTGATGACAAGGGCTTGGAGCATTGTGATGACAAGTGTCATGGAGCATTGTGATGACAATGGCATAGAGCATTGTGATGACAACGTCATGGATTATTGTTAAGATAGGTGTCAGGGAGCATTGTGATGACATATGTCATGTTCCATTGTGATGCCAATGACATGGAGCATTGTGATGCCAAGTGTCATGGAGGATTTTGATGACAAAGTTAATGGAGCATTGTAATGACAAGGGCTTGGAGCATTGTGATGACAATGGACATGGTGCATTGTGATGACAAGGGCATGGAGCATTGTGATGAAAAGGGCCTTTGAGAATTTTGATGACAAGGTCGTGAAGCATTGTGATGACAAGCATATGGAGCTTGCTATGACAGGGGTAATGGAGCATTGCGATGACAATTGCATGGAGAATTGTGATGGCAAGAGCATGTAACATTGTGATGAGAAGTGTCATGGAGCATTGTGATGGCAAGACCGTGGAGCATTGTGATGAGAAGATCATGGATAATTGTGATGACGAGCGTCATGGAGCACTGTAATGACAAGGGGCGTGGAGCATTGTGATGACAGGTGTCATGGAGCATTGTGATGACAGGTGTCATGGAGCATTGTGATGACAATTGTCATGGAACATTCTGATGACAAGCTTGTGGAGTATTGTGATGACAATGGCATGGAACCTTGTGATGAAAAGGGCATGGAGCATTGTGATGAAAAAGGCATGGAGCCTTTTAATAACAGGGTTCAAGGAGCATTCTGACGACAAGTGTCAGGGAGCATTGTGATGACACGGGCATGGAGTATTGTGATGACAGGCATCATGGAACGTTGTGATGACAAGTGTTGTGGAACAATGTGATCACAAGGGTTTGGAGCATTGTGATGACAGAGGTCATGGATCATTTTTATATCAAGGAGCATGGAGCATTGTGATGACAGTGGTCATGGAGCATAGTGATGAGAAGATCATAGAGCATTGGGCTGAAAATATTCATGGAGTATTGTGATTACAGGGGTCTTCGAGCATTGTGATGAAAAGGTCATGGAGCCTTGTCATGACAGGGTTCAAGGAGCATACTGATGACAAGTGTCAGGGAGCATTGTGATGACAAGTGTATTGAGCATTGTGATAACAAAGTTCATGGAGCATTGTGCTGAGAAGACCATGGATAACTGTGATGAGGAGCGTCATGGAGCATTGTGATGACAAGTGTTATGGAACATTGTGATCACAAGGGTTTGGAGCATTGTGATGACAGAGGTCATGGAGCATTTTGATTTCATTGTGATGACAATAGCATGAAGCATTATGATGATGGGCATGGTGCATTGTGATGACAGGGTTCATGGAGCATTGAGATGAAAAGGGGCATGGAGCATTGTGATTACAGGGGCATGGATCATTGTGAATGAGAAGGCCATGGAGCATTCTGATGACATGCGCCATGGAGCTTTGTGATGACAAGTGCATTGAGCACTGTGATTACAGGGTCTTGGTGCACGGTGATGACAACGGTCATGGAGACTTATAGTGACAAGGCCGTGAAACCTTGTGATGTCAGGTGTCATGGAGCATTGTTATGACAGGGTAGTGGAGCATTGTAGACAAGGGCATCAGAATTGGTATGAAAAGTTTCATGGATTATTGTGATGAGAGTGGGCATGGAGCATTGTGATGACAAGGTCACGGAACACTGTGTTACATGGGTCATGGAGGAACGTAATGACAAGTGCATGGAACATTGTGATGAGAAGTGCATCGAGCATTGATATCACAAGCGTCATGGAGCTTTGTGATGACAAGTGCATGGAGCAATTTGATGAGAGGGTTCATGGAGCATTGTGATGAAAATGGCATGGATCATTGTGATGCCAATGGTTATGGAGCTTTGTGGTGACAAATGTCACAGAGCCTTGTGATGACGAGGCTATGGACCATTGTGATGACAAAGGTCATGAATCATTGTGATGACTGGAGTCACGGAGCATTGTGATGACAGGGGTCATGGTGCATTGTGATGACAAGTGCGTGGAGCATTGTGATGACAGGGGCATGGATCATTGGTCTGACAAGTTTCATGGATTATTGTGATGACAGTGCACATGGCGCAATGTGATGACAAGGGCATGGAGCATTGTGATGCAAAGGTCATGTAGAATTGTGAAGACGGGTCAGGGAGCATTGTGATGACATATGTCATGGTCCATTGTGATGACAATGGCATGGAGCATTGTGATGCCAAGTGTCATGGAGGATTGTGATGACAAAGGTAATGTTGCATTGTGATGACAAGGGCTTGGAGCATTGTGATGACAAGGGCCATTGAGAATTTTGGTGACAAGGTCGTGAAGCATCGTGATGACAAGCGCATGGAGCTTGCTATGACAGGGGTCATGGAGCATTGCGATGACAAGTGCATGGATAATTGTGATGAAAAGTGCACGTAACATTGTGATGAGATGTGTCATGGCGCATTGTGATGACAAGGGCATGGACCATTTAGATCACAAGTGTCATGGAGCATTTTGATGACAAGAGTCCCGGATCATTGTGTTGTCAGAGGTCATGTAGGGTTGTGATGACATTTGTCATGGATCATTGTGATGACAGGTGTCAAGGAGCACAGTGATGAGAATGTCATGGAACACTGTGCTGAAAATGTTCCTGGAGTATTGTGATGACAGGAGTCATGGAGCATTGTGATGACAAGGTCCTGGAGCATTGTGATGAGAAAACCATGGAGCCTTGTAATGACATTCTCATGGAGCACTCTAATGAAAATGGGCATGGAGCATTGTGATTACAGGGGTCGTGGAGCATTCTGATGACATGGGAATGGTGCATTGTGATGAGAAAGCCATGGAGCATTCTGAAGACATGCATCATGGAGCTTTGTGATGACAAGGACATGGAGCATTGTGATTTCATGTGTATGGAGCCTTGTGATGACAAGGCTGTGGAACATTATGATGACTGGGATCATGGAGCATTGTTATGACAGTGGTAATGGAGCATTGTGATGACAAGGCCATGGGGCATTGGTCTGAAATGTTTCATGGATTATTGTGATGAGAGTGGGACTGGAGCACTGTGATGACAAGGGCCTGGAACACTGTGGTACAGGGTTCATGGAGGACTGTAATGACAAGGGCATGGAGCATTGTTATGAGAATGGCATCGAACATTGTGATGACAAGCGTCATGGACATTTGTGATGACAAGGGCATGGAGCAATGTGATGAGAAGGTTCCTGGAGCATTGTGATGACAATGACATGGAGCACTGTGAGGCCAAGGGTCATTGAACTTTGTGATGACAAAAGTTATGGAGCATTTTGATGACATGTGTTATGGAGCATTTTGAGGTCAGGGGTCATGGAGCACTGTGATGATAAGTGCATGTAGTATTGTGATGACAGGGGTCATGGAACATTGTGATGAGAAGGGTGAGGGAGTATTGTGATGACTAGTTATGGAACAGTGTGATATCAGTGGTGACAGAGCATTTTGATGAGAAGTGCAGGGAGCATTGTGATGACAAGCTCGTGGAGCATTGTGTTGACAAGCGCATGGAGCATTGTGATGACAAGTGTCTTTGCGTATTGTGCTGAGAAAGGCATGGAGCATTGTGATGACAAGGGTCATGGAGCATTGTGATGAAAAGTTCATGGAGCATTGTGGTGACAGGTCACAGAGCCTTGTGATGACGAGGGCACTGACCATTGTGATGACAAAGATCATGAAGCATTGTGATGAATGGAGTCACGGAGCCTTGTGATGACAGCGGCCATGGAACATTGGGATGTCAAGGGCATGGAGCATTGTGATGACAGGGGCATGGAGCATTTTGATGGTAAAACCCTGAAGCATTGTGATGAGAAGACCTTGGGTAATTGTGATGACGAGCATCATGGATCACTGTACTGACAAGGGGCATGGAGCATTGTGATGACAGGTGTCAGGGAACATTGTGATGACAGAGGTCATGCAGCATTGTGATGACAAGGGCATGGAGTATTGTGATGACAAGGGCTTGGAACATTGTGATGACAAGTGTCATGGAGCATTGTGATGACAATGGCATGGAGCATTGTGATGACAATGTCATGGATTATTGTTAAGATAGGTGTCAGGGAGCATTGTGATGACATATGTCATGTTCCATTGTGATGCCAATGACCTGGAGCATTGTGATGCCAAGTGTCATGGAGGATTGTGATGACAAAGGTAAAGGAGCTTTGTGATGACAAGGGCATGGGTCATTGTGATGACAAGGGCCATTGAGAATTTTAATGACCAGGTCTTGAAACATTGTGATGACAAGCGCATGGAGCTTGCTATGACAGGGGTCCTGGAGCATTGTGATGACAAGTGCATGCAGAATTGTGATGACAAGAGCATATAACATTGTGAGGAGAGGTGTCAAGGAGCATTGTGATGATAAGGACGTGGAGAATTGTGATGACAAGGGACATGGAGCATTGAGATGACCAGGGCGTGGAGCATTGTGATGGTAAAACCCTGAAGCATTGTGATGAGAAGACCTTGGGTAACTGTGATGATGAGCATCATGGAGCACTGTACTGACAAGGGGCATGGAGCATTGTGATGACAGGTGTCAGGGAACATTGTGATGACAGAGGTCATGGAGCATTGTGATGACAAGGGCATGGAGTATTGTGATGACAAGGGCTTGGAGCATTGTGATGACAAGTGTCATGGAGCATTGTGATGACATTGGCATGCAGCATTGTGATGACAAGGGACATTGAGAATTTTTATAACAATGTCATGAAGCATTGTGATCACAAGCATATGGAGCTTGCTATGACATGGGTCAGGGAGCATTGCGATGACAAGTGCATGGAGAGTTGTGATGACAAAAGCATTTAACATTGTGATGAGAAGTGTCATCGAGCATTGTGATGACAAAGAGTTGCAGAATTGTGATGACAAGGGACATGGAGCATTGTGATGACCAGGGCATGGAGCAATGTGATGTCAAGACGGTGGAGCATTGTGATGAGAAGGCCATGGATAATTGTGATGACGAGCATCATGGAGCATTACGATGACAAGAGCCGTGGAGCATCCTGACATAACATATCACTTATGAAGGAAATGTAAACATGGCTACACATGAACAGAATTAGGAAAGAGAACAGAGTCTCACATTTAGAAAACTTACTTATGCCTGCTTAAGGGGAAAGGAGAGGTGGGGAGATGAACAAAACCAGAGTTTGATATTAGCACAGGTACCGTTGCATAATCCAAATACAGAAGATACAAGACCTACTCCTTCCTCAGTGAACGGGACTCAACAGCCCTATTCCCGCAGAGGAATATATCTGACTAGTAAGAATCTTAACACCTACGTATTGATATGTCTCCATAAGGGAATCAAGTGTGTCTAGACCGGCATAAACACGTCAGTGAAAATCAGCTCAACCTCATTATATAAATGAATTTCAAAAACAAAACAAAAAAACAGCGAAATTCTAACACAATTCCTTCAGGTGTTCTGATGAAACCTGGAATGACCCTATCTAAAATGACAGCTGGATGAGACATAAGGCTGGACACTTGGGACAGAGAGGATTGGTGAGATTGGATGAGAAAATGCAGACCGTTTAAAGCAATAATGCATGCCACCAATTCCATGGGTCCCAAGTCGACAGGTAAAAGGGAATATCACTACAGTTACAACATGTATGGAAAACGTAGAGAATGGACACACTGTGAATACGAAAGGATTCTAAAACTCAACTAATAGTCCCTATCCTGGTGCTCCAGTTTTACTTTCCAACTGCTTTACTATCAATCTCCCAACTTGGAGAGACAGACCCTTTAACCTCCTGGTTCGCACAGGTTGCCAATTTGGCAGAGGATGAAAGGTAAGAGGGAGAACCAATGAGAGAGTAGCTGTTAGGCATTTGGACGGGCACATGTCACTCTAATTTCCAGTCAGGAAGAAATATTAACCAAAGTCTCAGTCACCCGCCAGGAACCAGTAGAGGTCCTCAACCAAAATTGTGGATTTGCTGTCAGCTTACAAAAAACGAGTTGAAAAATGGAGCTCTGGGGCACAGCAATTCACAAACTGGCAGCGTAATAAAGGACAACTATCGTCCAAATATCTGTTGAGGGTTGGCAATTAGGCGGAATTGAAAACGAGGCACAAGAGCATGAAACAAATTTCAAGAGGTACTTTGGAATCGCCTTTTAAGCACAGCAAGAGGGGCTCATTGTCAACAATGATGCACTTGGCCAAAAAGTGCATATGATTTTTCTCCAGAATATATTCAGGAGAAAATGCATATGCCCTTTTTGGCCAAGCAAGCAAGTGGGGAATGCAAATATGCACTACAAAGCAGTATCACTTCCCACTGGACAAAAGGGACATCTGCAAAATGTGTAAAAACTAGAAAGGCAACACAGGCCCTGGAGAACAGGGAGCCTAGTTATGCTGATGGGCGGGATGTAAATTGCCAACTGCGTCTCTGCAAGAATGAATTGTATTCCCCCAAAAATGTAAACAACAGAGCTACAGAGCCAGGTGCACTTGCAGTCTAGGGAATATACCTTGGGAAAACTGAAAATCAATAAGACAGAGCCACCCCAAAATTTAGGGCTGCACTGCTTACAAGAACCTCAACTTGGGTACACCTGAAATATCCCAGGAAAGAAAAAAATGGTTCAAGAAATTGTGGTACTTACGTACGATGGAATATCTCTCAGCCATGAAATCATGTCATAAGGCCAGTAGCAGCAAAATGAGTGGATTCAGGTATGATGATTCTAAGGAAAATAAGTCACAGAGAAAAAGAAACTTATCATAAGATATCACTTATGAAGGTCCTGTAAACATGGCTACACATGAACTGAGTTAGGAAAGAGAACAGAGTCTCACATTCAAAAAACACCCTTATGCCTTCTTAAGGGGGAAGGAGAGGTGTGGTGATGCATAAAACCAGAGATTGATATTAGTACATGTACAGTTCCAAAATCCAAATACGGAATAGACAAGACCTGAACTTTCCTCAGTTAAAAGAACTCAAAACCCCATATTTCCCGCAGAGGAATACATCTGACTAGTATAAATCTTAAAACCTATGTATCGATATGTCTCCATAAGGTAATCAAGTGTGTCTAGACTGGCATAAACATGGCAGTGAGAATCAGCTCAAACCCACTAAGGAGGTATTTCAATAACAAAACAAAAAAAACAGGGAAATTCTTTAAAATTCCTTTCGGGGCTCTGATGAAACCTGGAATGACACTCTCTACAATGACAGCTGGATGTGGCATAAGGCTGGACACTTGGGACTGAGAGGATTGGTGAGATTCGGTGAGCAAATGCAGACAATTTAAAGCAATGATGCGTGGCACGCATTCCAATTGTCCCAACTCTCCAGGTTGAAGGGAATATTACTACATCTATAACATGTACGGGAAACCTAGAGAATGGACACACTGTGAATATGAAAGGTTTCTAAAACTGAACTAATAGTCCCTTTCCTGGTGCTCCGATTTGAATTTCCAAATGCGTTACTATCAATCTCCCAACTTAGAGAGACAGCCCCCCCTTTAACCTCCTGGTTCTCACATGTTGCCAATTTGGCGGAGGATGAAAGGGAAGATGGACAACCAATGAGAGAGTAGCTGTTAGGTATTTGGACCGGCATTAGTCACTCTAATTTCCTGGCATGAAGAAGTATTAGCCAAAGTCTCAGCCACCCGCCGGGAACCAGTATAGGTCCTGAACCAAAATTTTGGACTTGCGGTCAGCTCACAAAAAACGAGTTGAAAAATGGAGCTCAGGGGCACAGCAATTCACAAACGGGCAGAGTAATAAAAGAAAACTATCGTCCAAAAATCTGTTGAGGGAAGGCAACAAGGTGGACTTGAAAGCACGCCAGAATAGCAGGAAACAGATTTCAAGAGGTAAATTGGAATCGCTTTTAAAGCACAGGAAGAGGGGCACAAATTCGACAATGATGCAATGGGCCAAAAAGGGCGTATGCGTTTTCTCCTGAATATATTCAGGAGAAAACGCATACGCCCTTTTTGGCCAAGCAAGCAAGCGGGCAATGCAAATCTGCACTACAAAGCAGTATCACTTCCCAAAGGTCAAAAGGGACATCCGCAAAATGTGTAAAAACCAGAAAAGAAAGACAGGCCCTGGAGAACAGGGAACCTAGTTATGCTGATGGGAAGGATGTAAATTGCCAACTGCCTGACTGGAGGTGTGCATTGTGTGCCCTAAACAAGAAAACAACAGAGCTACAGAGCCAAGGGCACTTCCAGTCTAGGGAATATATCTTGGGAAACATGAAAATCAATAAGACAGAGCCAACCCAAAATTTAGGGCTGCACTGCTATCAAGAACCTCAACTTGGGTACACGTTAAATATCCTAGGAAAGACAAAAATGGTTCAAGAAATTGTCGTAACTACGTACGGTGGAATATCCCTCAGCCATGAAATCAATGTCATAAGGCCAGTAGCAGCAAAATGAGTGGACTCAGGTACGAAGATTCTACGTGAAAAAAGTCATAGAGAAATAGAAACTTATCATAAGATATCACTTATGAAGGTCCTGTAAACATGGCTACACATGAACTGAGTTAGGAAAGAGAACAGAGTCTCACATTTAGAAAACACTATTATGCCTGCTAAGTGTAAAGGAGAGGTTTGGTGATGCATAAAACCAGAGTTTGATATTAGTACAGGTACCGATCAAAAAACCCAATACGGAATATACAAGACCTACACTTTCCTCAGTGAAAGGGACTCAAAACCCCATATTTCCCACAGAGAAATATATTTGACTAGTAAGAATATTAAAACCTATGTATTGATATGTCTCTGTAAGGGAATCAAGTGTGTCTAGACTGGCATAAACATGGCAGTGAGAATCAGCTCACACCCACTATAAAATGGAATTTTAAAAACAAAACAAAAAAACAGGGAAATTCTTCACTATTCCTTCAGGGGCTCTGATGAAACGTGGAATGACCCTATCTACAACGACAGCTAGATGTGGCATAAGGATGGACACGTGGGTCTGAGAGGATTGGTGAGATTCGGTGAGCAAATGCAGACCATTTAAAGCAATAATGCGTGGCCCACATTCCAAGGGTCCCAACTCTCCAGGTTGAAGGCAATATTACTACAGCTATAACATGTACGGGAAACCTAGAGAATGGACACACTTTGAATATGAAAGGTTTCTAAAACTCAACTAATAGTCCCTCTCCTGGTGCTCCAATTTTACTTTCCAACTGCTTTACTATCAATCTCCCAAATTGGAGAGACAGCCCCTTTAACCTCCTGGTTCGCACAGGTTGCCAATTTGGCAGAGGATGAAAGGGAAGAGGGAGAACCAATGAGAGAGTAGCTGATGGCATTTGGACGGGCATATGTCACTCTAATTTCCTTGCAGGAAGAAGAATTAACCAAAGTCTCAGCCACCCGCCGGGAACCAGTATAGTTCCTGAACCAAAATTTTGGACTTGCGGTCAGCTCACAAAAACGAGTTGAAAAATGGAGCTCAGGGGCAGAGCAATTCACAAACTGGCAGAGTAATAAAGGAAAACTATCGTCCAAAAATCGATTGAGGGAAGGCAACGAGGCGGACTTGATCGTGAGCCAGAATAGCAGGAAACAGATTTCAAGAGGTACATTGGAATTGCCTTTAAAGCACAGGAAGAGGGGCACAACTTCGACAATGATGCACTGGGCCAAAAAGGGCGTATGTGTTTTCTCCTGAATATATACAGGCGAAAACGCATATGAACATTTTGGCCAAGCAAGCAAGCGGGCAATGCAAATCTGCACTACAAAGTAGTATCACTACCCACCAGTCAAAACGGACATCACAAAATGTGTGAAAACCAGAAAGGCAAGACATGCCCTGGAGAACAGGGAGCCTAGTTATGCTGATGGGCAGAATGTAAATTGCCAACTGCCTCTCTGGAGGAGTGCATTCTGTTCGCTAAAACAAGTAAAAAACAGAGCTACAGAGTGGAGGGCACTTCCAGTCTATGGAATATATCTTGGGAGAAATGAAAATCAATAAGACAGAGCCACCCCAAAATTTAGGGCTGCTCTGCTTACAAGAACCTCAACTTGGGTACACCATAAATGTCCCAGGAAAGACAAAAATGGTTCAAGAAATTCTGGTACTTACGTACGATGGAATATCCCTCAGCCATGAAATCAATGTCAAAAGGCGAGTAGCAGCAAAATGAGTGCATTCAGGTACGAAGATTCTAAGTGAAATAAGTCACAGAGAAAAAGAAACTTATCATAAATTATCACTTATGAAAGTCCTGTAAACATGGCTACACATGAACTGAGTTAGGAAAGAGTACAGAGTAACGAATCTTATCATAAGATGTGACTCATAGTGGGAATGTACACATGGCTACACATTAACTGAATTCCAAACACAACAGAGTCACACATTTAGAAATCAATCTTATACCTGCTTAAGGGGAAAGGAGAGGTGGGGTAATGCATAAAACCACAGTTCTAAATTAGCACAGATACCGATACATAAACCAAGTATGTAATAGACAACACCTACTCCCAGCACAATGAACTGGACTCAACACCCCCTATTCATTGCAGAGGAATATATCTGACTTTAAGAATTTTAAAACATATGTATTCTCATGTCTCCATAAAGGAATCATGTGTGTGTATAACGGCATGAACCCTGCACTGAAATTCAGCTAAACCCCCCGTATAAAAATAAATTTCAAAAGCAAAATGCAAAAACAGCGAAACAGAGAGAAATTCTTAAAAATTACATTCAGGGCCTGTGATGCAACGTGGATTGACCAACTTTACACCCACCTCTGGATGAGACATAAGACTTGACACTTGGAGCTGACAAGATTGCTGAGGTTGTGTCAGCAAAAGAACACCACTTAGAGCAATACTTTGTGCTACCCATTCTAGTGGTCCCAACTCTCCAGGTTTAAGGGAATCTTCCTACAGTTAAAAATGCATGGGTAACGCAGTGGTTGGTACAATGTGTAATCGGGAAAGTTTTCTAAAAGGTACCTCATTTTTCCTTTCATCGTGCTGGGCTTCGCCATTCCATCTGCATTACTGAAAATCTCCCCACTTGGAGTTTCAGCGGCTTTACCCTCCTGTTATGCACAGTTTGCAAATTGTGCAGAGGATGAACAGGAAGAGGGGAAACAAATGAGAGATTAGCTGTAGGTGTTTGGATGGGCACATGTCTCTCTAGTTTCCCATCCGGAAGAAGAATTAAACAAAGGCTCAGCCTGCAGCCCCGGAACCAGACTAGGGCCTAAAGCCATCCTGCGGTATTGCAGCCAGCTCACAAATAGGCGATTTGAAAGATGGAAATCAGGGGCACAGCAATTCACAAACTTGCAGAGTTATAAGGGACAACTATCATCCAGAAATATATTGAGGTAAGGCAGTGAAGAGGATTTGAATGCAAGGCAGAATTGAAGGAAACAGATTTCAAGAGGTAGATTGGAGTCGTCTTTAAAGCACATGAAAAGTGACAGAAATTCGACAATGATGTCCTTGGCCAAAAAGGGAGTATGTGTATTTTCTTGAATATATTCAGGAAAAAATGCATACGCCCTTTTTGGCCAAGCAAGCCATCAGGCATTGCAAATCCACACTACTTAGAATTGTCACTTACCACCGGTCAAAAGGGCCATCCGCAAGTAGTGTAAAAACCACAAATACAAGACAGGCCATGGAGAAAAGGGAGCCTGGTTATGCCGATGGACAGAATGTAAACTGTCAACAGCCTCTCTGTAGAACTGTATGTTGTTTTCTAAAACAGAGGTACAGAGCATAGCACACTTCCACTCATGGGCGTGTATTTTGGGAAAACTAAAAATCCACAACACACTGCCACCCCAAAGTTTATGGCTGCTCTGTTTACAAGAACCTCAACTTCGGTACACTTTAAATACACCAGGAAAGGAAAAACAAATAATGGATAAAGAGGTTGTGGTACTTATATACAATGGAATGTCACTCAGACATAAAATCAATGTCATAAGGCCAATAGCAGCATAATGAGTGGCTTTAGGTACAATGATGCTAAGTGAAATGAGCCACAAAGAAAAAGAAACTTATTGTAATATATCACTTATAGAGGGAATGTAAACATGGCTACACATGAACTGAATTTCAAAAGAGAACAGAGTTACACATTTAGAAAACACACTTATGCCTCCTTAAGGGGAAAGTTGACGTGGGGTGATGTGTAAAAGCAGAGTTTGAAATTAGCACAGATACCATTCCATATACCAAATATGTAATAGACAAGACCTACTCCTTTCTCAATAAACTGGACACAAAAAACCCTATTCACTGAAGAGGAATATATCTGACTGCTAATAATCTTGAAACCTATGAATTTATATGTCTCCATAATGGAATCAAATGTATGTAGATTGGCATAAACACAGATCAATGGAACAGGACAGAAAGCTCAGAGATAAACCTACATACCTATGGCTATCTCATCTATGACAAAGGAGCTAAGGATATACAATGGAGAAAAGACAGTCTCTTCAGTAATTGATCCTGGGAAAACTGGACCCCTACACATAAAAGAATGAAATTAGGACACTCCATAACACCATACACAAAAATAAACTCTAAATTGATTAGAGATCTAAATATAAGACCAGACACTATAAAACACTTAGAGGAAACCATAGGCTGAACACTCTATGACATAAATCACAGCAAGATCCTTTTTGACCCACCTCCTAGAGAAATGGAAATAAAAACAGAAATCAACAAATGGGACCTAATGAAACTTAAAAGCTTTTACACAGTACAGGAAAACATAAACAAGATGCAAAAACAACCCTCAGAATGGGAGAAAATATTTTCAAATGAAGCAATTGACAAAGGATTAATCTCCAAATTTTACAAGCACCTCATGTAGCTCAATATCACAAAAACAAACAACCCAATTCAAAAACGGGCACAAGACCTAAATAGACATTTCTCCAAAGAAGATATACAGATTACCAAGAAACACATGAAAGGATGCTGAACAACACTAATCATTAGAGAAATGCAAATCAAAACTACTGTGTGGTATCACCTCACAGCACTCAGAGTGGCAATCATCAAAAAAAATCTACAAAACAATAAATGCTGGAGAGGCCTTTAATGGAGAAAAGGGAACACACTTGCACTGTGGGTGGGAATGTAAATTGATATGGGCACTAGGGAGAACAGTACGGAGGTTCCTTTAAATAACTAACAATTGAAGTACCAAACGACACAACAATCCAACTACTGTGCATTTGCCTTGCGAAAACCATAATTCAAAAAGAGTTTTGTACGAAAATGTTCATTTCAGCTCTATTTACAATAGCCAGGACATGGAAGCAACCTAAGTGTCCATCGACAGATGAATGGATAAAGAAGATCTGGCACCTATATACAATGGAATATTACTCAGCCATAAAAAGAAGCAAAACTGACTTATTTGTACTGAGGTGGATGGACTTAGAATCTGTCCTACACAGTGAAGTAAGTCAGAAAGGGAAAAACAAATACTGTATGTTAACAGAGATATACAGAATCTAATGAACACAAAAAAAAGATTTTGAAGAACTTAGTGGCAGGACAGGATTAAGGACACAGAATTAGAGAAAGGACTTGAGGACACCGGAAGGGGGATGGGTAGGCTGGGACGAAGTGAGAGAGTGGCATGGACATAAATACATTACCAAATGTAACACTGATAGCTACTGGGATGCTGCCACATAGAAGAGGGAGATCAGCTCGGTGCTTTGTGACCACCTAAAGGGGTGGGATATGGAGTGTGGGAGGGAGATGCAAGAGGGAGGGGATCTGGTGACATTTGTATATGTATAGCTGATACACTTTGTTATACAGCAGAAACAAACACTCCATTGTAAAGCAATTATACTCCAATAAACGTGTAAAAGGAAAAAAAAAGAAAGCCCAGGGATAAACCTACACACCTATGCTCAACTAATCTATGACAAAGGAGGCAAGAGTATACAATGGAGATAAGACAATCTCTTCAATCAGTGGTGCTGGGAAATATGGACAGCTACATGTAAAAAATGAAATTAGAACACTCCCCAACACCATCCATAAAAATATATTCAAAATGGATTACAGACTTTAATGTAAGACTGGACAGTATAAAACTCTGAGAGGAAAACTTACGAAGAATACTCTGACGTAAATCACAGCAAGATCTTTTTTGATCCACCTCCGATACTAATGAAATAAAAAAGAAAACTAAACAGCTGGGACCTAATGAAACGTAAAAGCTTTTGCAAAGCAAAGGAAACTACAAACAAGACGAAAAGACAACCCTCAGAATGGCAGAAAATATTTGCAAACGAATCAATGGACAATTGCTTAATCTCCAATATATATAAACAGCTCATGCAGCTCAATATTAATAAAACAAACAACCCAATACAAAAATGGAAGAAGATCTAAATAGACATTTCTTCCAAGAAGACTTAGAGATGGCCAAGACGCACATGAAAATCTGCTCAACATCACTAATTATTAGAGAAATGGAAATCGAAACTACAATGAGGTATCACGTCACACCTGTTAGAATAGGCATCATCAGAAAATCTACAAACAACAAATGCTGGAGAGGGTGTGGAGATAAGGAACCTTCTTCCACTATTGTTGGGAATGTAAATCAATACAATCTCTATGGAGAACAGTATGGAGGTTCCTTTAAAAACTAAAAATAGAATTACCATATAATCCAGCAATCCCACTACTGGGCATGTACCCAGAGAAAACCATAAATCAAAAAGACACATTCACCACAATGTTCATTGCACCACTATTTACAATAGCCAGGTAATGAAAGCAACCTAAGTGCCCACAGACAGACGAATGGATAAAGATGTGGTACATATATACAATGGAATATTACTCAGCAATACATACGAATGAAATTGGGTCATTTGTAGAGACCTTGATGGATCTAGAGACTGTCATACAGAGTGAAGTAAGTCAGAAAGAGAAAAACAAATATTGTATATTAATGCATATATGTGGAACCTAGAAAAATGGTACAGGTGATCCGGTTTGCAGGGCAGAGATAGAGACACAGATGTAGAGAACAAACATATGGACACCAAGGGGGGAATGCCATGTGAGGGTGGTGGTGGGATGAATTGGGAGACTGGGATTCACATGTGCACACTTATATGTATAACATAGATATCCAATAAGAACCTGCTGTATAAAAGAAAGAAAGAAATTTTAAAAAAATTAAAAATAAATAAATAACATTTAATTAAAAAAAAACAGAAAAAAGTTTTTCCCTTCATATAGACCTCTTTATATTAATGCATTATTTCCATGTTTATATTTGTAAATTAAAAAAAAAGAGGGATAAATAAAATCTACCTTGAACCAAAAAGAAAAAAAGAAAAAAAAAAAAACACAACCAACCAGTTATACAGAGGAAAATTGTATCAGGGCACTTGCTCCAGTGGTAAAAGTTCTTAAGTTGGTCAGAGGTGTGAAATCGTCTCCCATGCAGTCAGCAGCGCTCCCCCCCACAAGGAGCATCCTCACTGAAAAGCAGGGGGACTATGTCGAGGCGTCTGTGAGTAAATGTGAGCTGAGCCCCAGTCCTGCTGCAGCTGAACTCTTCCCACCCTTTCCAGGTAAAACACCTGAATATGTACAAGAACTTGCAAGCCTAGAGGAAGGGCTGTGGAGTCACACAAGCGACAGCACGTAGGCCGACTTGGTGCCTTCAGGCCAGGCAGGATGGTCCTGGCTCCAGATGCTCTTCTGGAAGCTTTCCATTTCCCTGCCTGATATACCCCTCCTGCCACGGCCCCCACTGCTTTTTTACTTCCTCACCTCTGCCCGGGGACAAAGTCCAGCGGCAGGTATGGGTGACACATCCTCTTCTTTAGCAGGTGGCAGCCTGGCAACTCCTGCAGAAAGTCCATCAGAGCCCCCCTCAAACTGGGCCACCCACAAAGCCACGGCCCCTCACTCCCTCCCACCACCCCAGCCCCGGCACTGCTGACGGGGCAGAGAATATGGTGCCAGGCACAGCAACAGGGTCTCTTGCTGACTGGAGAGGTGTTTATATTAACCTCAACCCAGGCACACTTGGAGAGGGCTGGCAGGCAGTGTCAGGCTGCCCAAATCAGCCAATCCTCACCCCTCAGGGGCTCAGAGTTGCAGAAAATGAACCTTGCTAAACGGGCCAGGCCCATGGAACAGTTGTGGGCTCCTGAGAGTCAGGATAGACAAGGGGCTGCAGCTGCGGCTTGTTTCTTATCATTTTATCTGGTCTATGAGTGGAAAACAACTTCAAGAAGACCCTATCCTAATGAGAGGAACCCAGGAGTCAGGGAGAGGAGTGATGTTGGGTGGAGACAGAGGCCTGGTGCCCTGGCTGCAGTGGAAGTGTCTGGAAGACCAGGCAGAGAGAGGCTGCACAGAGTGATACCCAGTGTCACAGACCTCTCAGAGCTTCTGTTTGTTAGTTCAAGTCCTGCTCTGAGGTGTTCTGTGTCAGCTGTGAGCGACGGGTGAGCTGGGGGTTCTCTGCAAGGGGGGCTATCTGCACAATTCCTGTGTGTCCAGCCCTGCTGGGGTACCGGCCCAGGGGAGCTCTGTATGCTGGGAAGGGCCTGACTAGGAGAGACCCATGGGTTGCTGGGTAGCTGCACAGGTGAGCTCCATACCCCGGGAGGGACTTGACCACTAGAGCCCCGTGGGCTGTAGGGTGGGCGGCGCAGCCCAGGTGAGCTCCATATCCTGGGATTGGCCTGACCACGAGAGCCCCATGGGCTGCTGGAGACCTGGTAAAGTATATCAGGACAGTCAGTGAAGCCACCGAGGATATACATCCAGTAGCTCCTATTTCCTACTCCCTGCTGGTCATTCTACCATCCACCAGGCCATGGCATTCTGTATTAGACTTCAATGATGACTTCTTCTGTATTCCATTCATCTCAGAGTCACAAGAACTTTTGGCTTGTGAGTGGCAGGACACAACATGCAACAAAAGCAATAATGCTGGGCCGTCCTGCCCCAATGGTTCAAAAATCCCCACACCATCATTGGGGAAATGTCCTCTAAAGACCTAAAAGTTCTACCTCTGTAAAAGGGAACCCTCCTTCAATATGCAGATGACATTCTGATCGCCAGGCCTACTAAAGAGGCCTCTGCACTACCTAGCCAAGAAAGGATAGAAGGTGTCCAAGGAAAAGGCTCAATTATCCCAGGCTAAGGTGACATGCCTGGGCTTCATTCTCACAGATATTCGGAGAAACGCATCCCAGGATAGGGAAGAAGCCATTTGCAGCCTTACCTCTTCTAAGACTAGAAGACAGCTTAGGGGTTCCTGGGGAGGCCAAGGTTTTCTGCATCTGGATCCCTAACTACAGTCTAATAGCTGGGCCTCTACATGAAACACTGACACGAAATGATGATGATGCTTTTGAATAGAATCCAGAAGCAGCCTTTCAAGAATGGAAAGAGCAGTCAATTCAGGCCCTTGCCCAGGAACTCCCTAATTTAGCTAAACCTTTGACCTTTACATACCCGGTCAAAGGTTAATCACCCTTGGAGCCGTAGTGCAAAAACTGGGACCACTTTAAATGGAGCAACAGAAGAATGCACTTCAGGTATGATAAACTATGGTCACCAAGGGCTTTGCCCCCCACCCCATCAGGCCAGGATACTGGGGTATCTAAAAAGCTGGAAATCAGCAGCCTGCAAGGCCAGCTCCCTCCTAAGGGAAAAGGAACCCACGTGGTGATCCTAACCACCCATCATGCCCTGAAGTTGCAGGGGTCGCGCTGCGGACACACTGACCTCGAGTGAGGAGGCCCTCCAACTCCAACCTCCAGAGAGACAAACGGGGGCAATGGGCCCCCAAGATGACTCGTGTGACCATCACTTGACCTGGAGTTTCTCTCAGAAAACAAGTCTGTGCCCAGAAAGAGCAGACTACTGCTTGGAGGATTTACTGCACCCAGACGGGAGCTAAAAAGCTTGGCGGAGGAAAAGTATATCACGATTTCACCATAGAAAACCCTACAGACACCGCGGTGACGGTGGCCAATATGACTGGCTGGACTGCTGGCTACTTCAAAAGGCAGTTGACTCAGTGGACGTCATGGTCCTGGATCACCACTGACCCTGGACTGTCTGGGAGTTGAGTGGGCAGGGCTTTGACACATGGTGCTGTTTGTACATTAATTCAGGGACCTAATTAAAGAAAGCACAGACTACTGGTCAGAGCATCAAGGCTGGCAAATCCGTCAGCCTAAGTTCACCGAACAAATGTGGGGTGGGGTGAAACCTGCCACAGCAGCATCTCTGTGCATCTCTTTCCTGGACCCTTAAAGGTCATTGGAATCTATAACACTTCCAATGCTGGTGCTCAGGTGGACGAGCAGTGAGGCAGGAGGCCTTGGGACAATCAACCTCACCTGGAGGCTGCTGGGGAGAAGTTTTGCCCTTCCCCCCGTGTATGAGGGCTCCCACCTCAGCATGAAGCAGTTACAAAAGAGGTGTCTGCACCCTCAGCACCCCAAGAATGAGGAACGGGACAAAAAGCAGAGGAGGTGTTCGTCTCCAGCAACGTTCATTAAAAATTCCTGGGAGATAAAAAGAGAATCTGGGCAATAAAATAAAGTCTAACCTGTTTTTCCTTTGTGCTTTGTCTAATTTCACGTGCTCCTAGGGTTCCACATGCAGAGGTCCCACACCCGGCACTTCAGACCCGATTTCCTAGTGCAGAATGGCTGTGTCGACACCTCAGCCTGCGTGGTCCCATGCAGACTCTGCCACATAGAGCCTGAGCTGCAGCCAACCCAGCCCTCGAGAGCTCCATCCCCTCCCTCCCGCTGACGCTGCCAGGACCCCTACACAGCAGCCCAGCCCACAGCCCGCGGGGGAGTGCACGCTCTCACCTCTCCATTCTGTTTTCAAAATATAAAGTTTCCTTTGCCTCTGAACCAAACTCAGTCTTGATCTGTTGGCTCCAATGACACTGGGCACGCGACTCCTGTTGGGGTCCACTCTGGAGGATCAGTAACAGAAATTGAGAACATTGTAACTTCATTGAACAGATGTGTGAGCCCAACTGTAGTCAACCTAGAGAAGTGTATAAGGCTCGGGTAAAATAAGATGATTCTAAGACTTACATCTGATATTTCCATCACTTTATTATAAGCAAGTTTAGTGAAGACGTCTGTCTTATTTGTCAGGTCAACATTAGAGAAATAAAGTGATTTATTCCCAAGGATGTACATCGAATACTCTTGGCTGAAGCTTTAATCTTGTTTTGAATGCTTTTCCATTGAAAATGATACCTCTTTCAGCTTCCCCATTTCTGAGAAGTATAAAATCTTATAATTTATTATTACCAAAGGGGAAAGGTAGGAGAAGGGATAAATTAACAGTTTGGGTTTAACACATACACACTGCTATGTATAAAACAGATCATCAACAAGGAAATACTGTATAGCACAGGGAACTACACTGAATATTTTGCAATAACCTATAAGGGGAAATAATCTGAAAAAGAATAGATATTTTTATTGACATCATCTGTCAATGACAGATAAAATGTAACCTAAGCAAGGCCGATGGTGAGCACTTCTGACTCTGAAGATTTCAATCATCTAAAGTTTGGACTCTGCCTATTTCCCAAGGCCCTTAATGGACAAATATGTAGCCATAGCTTAAAAATTCCCCAGTTTGGGGTTCAGGGAGGCACTGATATGGAAAAATCCCTGGTGTTCTCCTTACATACACGGGACCATTCCTATGGCTAAACCATGCCTGTCACACCTAGAGGATGGTACACCGTTTGATCGGAAACAGTTTGGAAAAGTCACCTCATCTCTTCATCGCCTGGTGCTCGTGTTCACCCCTCCAGCATCTTTCCTAACAATCGCCTCACATGTGGATATCAGCATCGTCAACATCCTGTTGCACACAGTTTGGAATTTGTCCAGAGGATGAAGTGGAAGGATGAGAAAAATTCAGAGACAAGTCCTAGGTGTTCGGACAGGCACATGCCACTGTAATTTCCAATCCGGAAGACAAATTCATCAAAGGCTAGAATTGCCCACAGAAACAGAATAGTGCTAGAGGAAATCCCGCTGTTTTGTGTCCAGTTTCCAAAAACACAAGTAGAAAAATGGAACTCAGGGGCACTAAAATTCATGAAACTGCAGAGTTGAAAATATCTATTGTCAAAAAATGTCTTGAGGTAAGTCACAGAAAACGACTTGTAAGCAAGGGAGAGTGGCAGGAAGCAGATTTGAAGAGGTGGAAAGGACTCCCCATTAAAGCAAAAGAAAAGGGGCTGAACATCACCAATGATGCAGTTGGCCAAAAAGGGCGTATGCATTTTTTCTGAATATATTCAAGTAAAGGCCATACACACTTTTTATCCAACCAAACAGGTGGGCACTGGAAATCAATACTACAAAATGTATCACTTCACATCAGTCAGAAGGGCCATCCACATAAAGTGTAAACACCAGAAATGCAGGACAGGGTGAGGAGAAAAGGGAGCCCTGTGAGGCTGATAATGGAAATGTAATTTGCCAACGGCCACTCTGGAGAAGTGTATTGTGTTTGCTAAAACATCTAAAACATGAGCTACAGAGCATAGGGCACTTGCACTCATGGGCGTATACCTTGGGAAAAACAAAAATGGACAGAAAACAGGAACCCCAACGTTTACCACCTCTCTGTTAAAAAGGGCCTCAACTTGGATATAAAATAAATGTCCCTGGAAGGATAAAATGGATAAAAGAGATGGGGTACTTATGTAGAGTGGAATATTACTCATCCAGAAATCAATGAAATAAGGCCAGTTGTAACAACTCTGGAGGAGATACATACGATCATTCTAAGTGACGTATGTCAGAAAGAAAAAGACACATATCATAAGATGTCACTTAAAGGTGGAATCAAAAATGGCTACACATGAAATAAATTATAAAACAGAAACATAGTCAAATATGTAGAAAATCGACATAAGGCTGCTAAATGGGAAAGGTGGGGAAGGGTGAGGTATTATCCAGGAGGTTGAAATTAGCAAAGATACCATTCCAAGTACCAAATTGAATAACTGACAAGGCCTACACGGTACCTCAAAGAACTGCACTCAGCCCACTCAAGTCAATGGAAAATAATACATATGACCGGTAAGCATCTGAAAAAGAATTTATTGTTGTCTCACAGTACATGAATCAAGTGGATGAACAGCAGCAAAAAACAGAGCTTTGAAAATCAGCTGTAACCATTATAAAAATAAATTTAAAAATATGTATAAAAACATTGAGACAGACAAAAATTCTTACAACTTTTGTTGAAGGGCTACGATGTAACATGGATTGAACACATGTAGACCCACAGCAGGATGATATATAAGGCTGGAAGCTATGCAAGCTAACAGATGTTAGAGAGCCTGGGTGAGGAAATGCAGACCTTTTAAAGTAATACTGCCTGGTACCCATTCCATGGGTCCCAAATCTGCAGGTTCAAGGGAATCTTCTGACAGAGAAAACATGCCTGGAAAACCAAGATGAACGTACACCGTGTGCTCAGTAAAGGTGTGTAAAATGCACCTCATTTTTGATCTCCTGGTGCTGGGGTTCGCCATTCCAGCCACATTACTAACAATCTCCCCACTTGGAGAATCAGCACCTTTAACCTCCTGTTTCACACAGTTTGCAATTTCTGCAGAGGATAAACGGGAAGAAGGGGAACCAATGAGAGACTAGCTGTAGGTGTTTTGACAGGCACATGTCACTCTAATTTCCCATTAGGAAGAAGATTTAACCAAAGGCATAGCCTGCCTCCCCAGAAGCAGAATAGGGCCGGAAGCAATACAATGGTTTGGCGGCCAGCTCACAAAAAAATGCGAGTTGAAAAATGGAGCTCAGGAGCAGACAATTCAAAGACCTGCAAAGATATAAATGATAACCAACGTCCAAAAATATATTCAGGTAAGGCAACGAAGAGGATCTGAATGAGCGGCAGAATTGCAGGAAACAGATTTCAAAAAGTAGATTGTACTCACAGTTAAAGCATATGAAAAGCAGCAGAATTTCTAAAATGATGCAGTTGGGCAAAAGGGTGTATGCGTTTTTTTCGTGAATATCTTCAGGAAAAAAGCACATACAGAGATTTTGGCCAACCAAGCAAGCGGGAAATGCAAGTCCGCTCAACAAAGAAGTCTCAATTTCCACTGCTCAGAAAGGCCATCCAAAAAATGTGTACAAACCAGAAATGCAGGAGAGGCCATGGAGAACACGGAGCCTGGTCACGCTGATGGGTGGGGTATAAATATCCAAGAGCCACTCTGAAGAAGTGTATGCTGTTTCCTAAAACATCTAAAATACAAAGCCCCCGAGCAAAGGGGACTTCAACTCATGGGCATATGACTTGGGAAGACTAAAGATGAACAAGACACAGGCACCCCAAAATTTAGGGCTGCTCTGCATACAAGAACCTCCACTTCGGTACACATAAAATATCCCAGGAAAAAGAGAAATGCATAAAGATCTTGTGGTAATTTTGTACAACGGAATATCACTCAGACGTGATATCAGTGCCATAAGGCCAGTAGCAGCATAATGAGTGGATTAAGGTACGATAATTCTAAGTGCAATAAGTCACACAGAAAAAGAATCTAATCATAAGATATCACTTATAGAGGTAATGTCAACATAAAAACACATGAACTGAATTAGGAAAGAGAACCGAGTCTCACATTTAGAAAACACTGTTATGCCTGCTTAAGGGGAAAGTAGAGGTGGGTTGATGCATAAAACCAGAGTTTGATATTAGCACAGGTACCATTCCATAAACCAAATACAGAATAGACAAGACCTACACTTTCCTCAGTGAACGGGACTCAACACCCCTATTCCACACAGAGGAATATATCTGACTAGTAAAAAATCTTAAAACCTATGTATTGATATGTCTCTGTAAGGGAATCAATTGGGTCTAGACCGGCATAAACACGTCCGTGAAAATCAGTTCAACCCCATTATAAAAATGAATTTCAAAAACAAAACAAAATAACAGCGAAATTCTTATACAATTCCTTCAGGTGTTCTGATGAAACCTGGAATGACCCTATCTGCAAAGACAGCTGGATGAGACATAAGGCTGGACACCGGGGAATGAGAGGACTGGTGAGATTGGGAGAGAAAATGCAGACCCTTTAAAGTAGTAATGCATGCCACCATTCCATGGGTCCCAAATCTCCAGGTAGAAGGGAATATCACTACAGTTATAACATGTATGGGAAACCTAGTGAATGAACACACGGTTTTGGCGAAAGGTTTCTAAAAGTCTCCTAATTTTTCCTCTCCTTGTGCTCCAGTTTGGCATTCCAACTGCTTTACTATCAATCTCCCAACTTTGGAGAGTCAACCCCTATAACCTCCTGGTTCGCACAGTTTGCTAATTGTGCAGAGGATGAAAGGGAAGAGGGAGAACCAATCAGAGAGTAGATGAAGGCATTTGGACGGGCACATGTCACTCTAATTTCCTGTTCAGGAAGAAGAATTAACCAAAGCCTCAGCGAACAGCAGGGAACCAGTATAGCCACCCCTGGAACCAGTATAGGTCCTGAAGCAATATTGTGGATTTGCGGTCAGCTCACAAAAATGGGATTTCAAAATTGGAGCTCAGGGGCACAGAAATTCACAAACCTGCAGTTATAAAGAACTACTCAAATCCAAAAATCTGTTGAGGAAAGGCAAAGAAGTGGACTTGAAAATGAGGCAGAATTACACAAAACATATTTCAAGAGGTAAATTAGAATCGCCTTTAAAGCTCAGGAAAAGCATCACAACTTCGAAAATGATGCACTTGGCCAAAAAGGGCGTATGACTTTTCTCCTGAATATATTTAGGAGAAAACGCATACACCCTTTTTGGCCAATCAAGCAAGCGCACAATGCAAATCCACACTACAAAGAATTGTCACTTCCCACCGGTAAAAAGGGATATCCGAAAATCTGTAAAAACCACAAAGGCAAGAGAGAGATGACAAGGGCATGAAGCAATGTGATCCAAAGGGTCATGGAGGATTGTGATGACAAGTGCATGGAGCATTGTGATGACAAGATTATGTAGCATTTGCTGACAAAGGCATGGAGCATTGTGATGACAAGGTTCATGGAGCACTGTGATGACAAGCCTCAAGGAGCATTGTGATTAGAGTGGTCATGGAGCATTGGGATGACAAGGGCATGGATCATTTTGATGACAAGGGTCATCAAGCATTTTGATCACAAGAGTCCCGGATCATTGTGTTGTCAGGGTTCATGGAGCGTTGTGATGACAGTGGTCCTGGAGCATTGTGATGAGAGTGGTCACGGAGCATTGAGATGAGAAGGTCATGGAGCATTGGGCTGAAAATGTTCATGGAGTATTGTGATGACAGGTGTCATGGAGCATTGTGATGACAAGATACTGGAGCATTGTGATAAGAAGACCATGGAGCCTTGTGATGACAAGTCTCATGGAGCATTCTGATGAAAAGGGGCATGGAGCATTGTGATTACAGGTGTCTTGGAGCATTGTGATGACAAGGGCATGGAGCATTGGGATGAGAAGGCCATGAAGCGTTCTGATGACATGCATCACGGAGCACTGTGATGAGAAGGGTATGGAGCATTGTGATTACAGGGGTCTTGGAGCACTGTGATGAAAAGGGCATGGATCATTGTGATGAAAAAGGCATGGAGCCTTGTCATGACAGGGTTCAAGGAGCATACTGATGACAACTGTCAGGGAGCATTGTGATGATAAGTGTATTGAGCATTGTGATGACAAGATTATGTAGCATTTGCTGACAAAGGCATGGAGCATTGTGATGACAAAGTTTATGGAGCACTGTGATGAAAAGATTGTGGAGCACTGTGATGACAAGCGCACGGCACATTGTGATGACATGGGTCATGGAGCATTGTGCTGAGAAAGGCATAGAGCATTGTGATGACAAGGGTCAAATAGCATTGTGATGAAAAGTTCATGGAGCATTGTGGTGAAAAATGTCACAGAGATTGGTGATGACGAGGGCATGTACCATTGTGACGACAAAGGTCATGAAGCATTGAGATGACTGGAGTCACGGAGCATTGTGATGACAGGGGTCATGGAGCATTGTGATAACAAGGGCATGGAGCATTGTGATGACAAGTGTCATGGAGGATTCTGTTGACAAAGGTAATGGAGCATTGTGATGACAATCGCTTGAAGCATTGTGATGACAAGGGTCAGTGAGCATTGTACTGACAAGTGCATGGAGAATTGTGATGACAAGTGTCATGCAGCACTCTTATGACAAGCTTGTGAAGTATTTTGATGACAATGGCATGGAGCATTCTGATGACATGCGTCACAGAGCTTTGTGATGACAAGGGCATGGAGCATTGTGAGGAGAAGTGCATCGAGTGTTGTGATGACAAGCCTCATGGAGATTTGTGATGACAAATGCATGGAGCAATGTGATGAGAGGGTTCATGGAGCATTGTTATGACAATGGAATGGAGCATTGTGATGCCAAGGGTCATGGAGCTTTGTGATGACAAAGTCATGGAGCATTTTGATGACAAGGGCGTGGTGCATTGTGATGAGAAGTGCAGGGAGCATTGTGATGACATGGGTTATGGAGCATTGTGCTTACATGCGAATCGAGCATTGTGATGACAAATCTCATGGAGCATTGTGCTGAAAATTGCATGGAGCTTTGTGATGACAAGGGTCACAAAGCATTGTGATGAATAGTTCATGGAGCATTGTGATGACAGAGTCATGGAGCAATCTGATGAAATGTATCATGGAACCTTTTGATGACAGGGGTTATGGAACATTGTGATGCCAGGGGTCATGGAGCATTGTGATGAAAAGTGTCATGGAGCATTTTGTGACAGGGGTTATGGAACATTGTGATGTCAGGGGTTAGGGAGCATTGTGAAGATATGGGAATGTAGCATTGTGATGATATGGGCATGTAGCATTTTGATGACAGGGGTCATGGAACATGGTGATGACGGGGTGAGGGAGTATTGTGATGACTAGTGACGGAACATTGTGATATATGTGGTGAGAGAGCATTTAGATGAGAAGTGAATGGAGAACTGTGATGAAACGTTTTATGGAGCATAGAGATGAAAAGGATGTGGAGCATTGTGATGACAAGTGCATGGTGAATTGTTATGACATGTGTCATGGAGCATTGTGTTGACAAGTGCATGGAGCATCGTGATGACAAGCGTCATGGAGCATTGTGCTGACAAACGCAGGTAGCATTGTGATGACAAGGCTCATAGGGTTTTGTGATGAAAATTTCATGGAGCATTGTGGTGACAAAGGTCACAGAGCCTAGTGTGAAGAGGGCATGGACCATTGTGATGACAAAGGTCATGAAGCATTGTGATGACTGGAGGCACGGAGCACTGTGATGACAGGGGCATGGAACATTGGTCTGAGAAGTTTCATGGATTATTGTGATGACAGTGGGCATGGCACATTGTGATGACAAGGGCATGGAACACTGTGGTGACAAAGGTCACAGAGCCTTGTGTGACGAAAGCATGGACCATTGTGATATAAAATGTCATAAAGCATTGTGATGACTAGAGTCACAGAGCATTTTGATGACAGGGGTCACGGAGCATTGTGATGACAAAGGCATGGAGCATTGTGATGACAGGGGCATGGAACATTGGTCTGACAATTTTCATGGATTATTGTGATGACAGTGGGCATGGCTCATTGTGATGACAAGGGCATGGAGCATTGTGATGACAAGGTCATGGAGTACTGTGAATACAGGTGTCAGCGAGCATTGTGATGACATATGTCATGGTCCATTGCGATGACAATGGCATGGAGCATTGTGATGCCAAGTGTCATGGAGCATTGTAATGACAAGTGTTATGGAACATTGTGAACAGAAGAGTTTGGAGCATTGTGATGACAGAGGTCATTGAGCATTTTGATTTCCTTGTGATGACAATAGCATGAAATATTATGGTGATGGGCACGGTGCATTGTGATGACATGGTTCATGAAGCATTGTGAAGAAAAGTGGCATGGAGCATTGTGATTACAGGGGTGTTGGAGCATAGTGATGACAAGGGCATGGAGTATTGTGATTACAGGGGTCTTGGAGCATTGTGATGACAAGGGTCATGGAGGCTTGCGATGACAAGGCCGTGGAACATTGTGATAGCAGTGGTCATGGAGCATTGTTATGACAGGGGTAATGGAGCATTGTGATGACAAGGGTATGGGGCATTGGTCTGAAAAGTTTCATGGATTATTTTGATGAGAGTGTGCATGGATCATTGTGATGACAAGAGCACTGAACACTGTGATAGATAGATCATGCAGGATTGTAATGACAAGGCATGTAGCATTGTGTTGAGAAGGACATCGAGCATTGTGATTACAAGAGTCATGGAGATTTGGGATGACAAGTGCATGGAGCAATGTGATGAGAGTGTTCATGGAGCATTGTGATGACATTGGAATGGAGCATTGTGATGCCAATGGTCATGGAGCTTTGTGATGACAAATGTCATGGAGCATTTTGATGACATATGTTATGGAGCATTGTGAGGTCAGGGGTCATGGAGCATTGTGATGGAAAGGATCATGGAGCATTTTGATTACATGGCTTATGGAGCATTGTGATGTCAGGGGTCATGGAGCACTGTGATGATAAGGGCATGTAGTATTGTGATGACAGATGTCAGGGAAAATTGTGATGACAAGGGTGAGGGAGTATTGTTATGACTAGTGATGGAACATTGTGATATCAGTGGTGACGGATCATTTTGATTAGAAGTGCATGCAGCATTTTGATGACAAGCTGGAGGAGCATTTTGCTGACAAGCGCATGGAGCATTGTGATGACAAGTGTCATTGAGTATTGTGCTGAGAAAGGCATGGAGCATTGTGATGACAAGGGTCATGGAGCATTGTGATGAAAAGTTCATGGAGCATTGTGGTGACACAGGTCACAGAGCCTTGTGATGACGAGTGCATTGACCTTTGTGATGACAAAGATCATGAAGCATTGTGTTGAATGGAGTCACAGGGCATTGTGATGACAGGGGTCATGGAGCATTGTGATGTCAAGGGCATGGAGCATTGTGATGACAGGGACATGGAGCATTTGTCTCACAAATTTCATGGATTATTGTGATGACAGTGGGCATGGTGCATTGTGATGAAAAGAGCATGGAACATTGTGATGACAACGTCACTGATTATTGTGAAGACAGGTGTCAGGGAAAAATGTGATGACATATGTCACGGTCCAATGTGATGCCAATGACATGGAGGATTGTGATGCCAAGTGTCATGGAGGATTTTGATGACAAAGGTAAAGGAGCATTGTGATGATCAGGACATGGAGCAATGTGATGGCAAGACCGTGGAGCATTGTGATGAGAAGACCATGGATAATTGTGATGACGAGCATCATGGAACTTTATGATGAAAAGAGACATGGAGCATTCTGACATAAGATATCACTTATGAAGGAAATGTAAACATGGCTAAACATGAACTGAATTAGGAAAGAGTACAGAGTCTCACATTTAGAAAACATACTTATGGCTGCTTAGGGGAAAGAAAGGTGGGAAGATGCACAAAACCAGAGTTTGATATTAGCACAGGTACCGTTCCATAATCCAAATACAGAATAGACAAGACCTACTCCTTCCTCAGTGAACGGGACTCAACACCCCTATTCCCCGCAGAGGAATATATCTGAGTAGTAAGAATCTTTTTTTTTTTTTTTTTTTTTTTTGCGGTATGTGGGCCTCTCACTGTTGTGGATTCTGCTGTTGCGGAGCACAGGCTCAGGACACGCAGGCTCAATGGCCATGGCTCATGGGCCAAGCCGCTCCGCGGCATGTGGGATCCTCCCAGACCGGGGCACGAACCCGTGTCCCCTGCATCGGCAGGCGGACTCTCAACCACTGCCCCACCAGGGAAGCCCCTAATTAGTAAGAATCTTAAAACCTATGTATCGATATGTCTCCGTAAGGGAATCAAATCTGTCTAGACCGGCATAAACACGTCAGTGAAAATCAGCTCAACCCCATTATAAAAATGAATTTCAAAAACAAAACAAACAAAAAAAAACAGCGAAATTCAAACACAATTCCTTCATGTGTTATGATGAAACCAGTAATGACCATATCTAAAATGACAGCTGGATGAGACATAAGGCTGGTCACTTGGGACTGAGAGGATTGGTGAGATTGGGTGAGAAAATGCAGACGCTTTAAAGCAATAATGCATTCCACCAATTCCATGGATCCCAACTCTCCAGTTAGAAGGGAATATCACTACAGTTATAACATGTATGGGAAACGTAGAGAATGTACACACTGTGAATTCTAAAGGATTCTAAAACTCAATTAATAGTCCCTCTCCTGGTGCTCCAGTTTGACTTTCCAACTGCTTTACTATCAATCTCCCAAATAAGAGACAGCCCCTTTAACCTCCTGGTTCACACAGGTTGCCAATTTGGCAGAGGATGAAACGGAAGAGGGAGAACCAATGAGAGAGTAGCTGTTAGGCATTTGGACGGGCACATGACACTCTAATTTCCCGGCAGGAAGAATTAACCAAAGTCTCAGCCAGCAGCCAGGAACCAGTATAGGTCCTGAACCAAAATTTTGGACTTCTAGTCAGCTCACAAAAAAAGAGTTGAAAAATGGAGCTCAGGGGCACAGCAATTCACAAACTGGCAGAGTACTAAAGGGCAACTATCGTCCAAAAATCTGTTGAGGGAAGGCAACGAGGCGGACTTGAAAGCGAGCCGGAATAGCAGAAAACAGATTTCAAGAGGTACATTGGAATCACCTTCAAAGCACAGGAAGAGGGGCACAACTTCAACAATGATGCACTTGCCCAAAAAGGGTGTATGCGTTTCCTCCTGAATATATTCAGGAGGAAACGCATAAGCCCTTTTTGGCCAAGCAAGCAAGCGGGCAATGCATTTCTGCAGTACAAAGAAGTATCACTTCCCAGCGGTCAAAAGGGACATCCGCAAAATGTGTAAAAACCAGAAAGGCAAGACAGGCCCTGGAGAACAGGGAGCCTAGTTATGCTGATGGCCAGGATGTAAATTGCCACCTGCCTCTCTGGAGGAGTGAAATGTGTCCCCTAAAACAGTTAAACAACAGAGCTACAGAGCCAAGGGCACTTCCAGTCTAGGGAATGTACCTTGGGAAAACTGAAAATCAATAAGACAGAGCCACCCCAAAATTTAGGGCTGCACTGCTTACAAGAACCTCAACTTGGGTACACCCTAAATATCCCAGGAAAGACAAAATTGGTTCAAGAAATTGTGGTATTTACGTACGATGGAATATCCCTCAGCCATGAAATCAATGTCATAAGGCCAGTAGCAGCAAAATGAGTTTATTCAGGTACGATGATTCTAAGTGAAATAAGTCATAGAGAAAAAGAAACTTATCAGAAGATATCATTTATGAACGTCCTGTAAACATGGCTACACATGAACTGAGTTAGGAAACAGAACAGAGTCTCACATTTAGAAAACACTCTTATGCCTGATTCAGGGGAAAGGAGAGGAGGGGTGATGCATAAAACCAGAGTTTGATATTCGTACAGCTACCGTTCCAAAAACCCAATATGGAATAGACAAGACCTACACCTTCCTCAGTGAAAGGGACTCAAAACCGCATATTTCCTGCAGAGTAATATATCTGACTAGTAAGAATCTTAAAACCTATGTATTGATATGTCCCCTTAAGGGAATGAAGTGGGTCTAGACTGGCATAAACATGGCAGTGAGAATAAGCTCAAACCCACTATAAAAAGGAATTTCATAAACAAAACAAAAAAACAGGGAAATTATTTACAATTCCTACAGGGGCTCTGATGAAACCTGAAATGGCCCTCTGTACAAGGACAGCTGGATGTGGCATAAGCCTGGACACTTGGGACTGAGAAGTTTGGTGAGATTCAGTGAGCAAATTCAGACCGTTTAAAGCAATAATGCGTGGCAAACATTCCAAGGGTCCCAACTCTCCAGGTTGAAGGGAATATTACTACAGCTATAACATGTACGGGAAACCTAGAGAATGGACACACTGTGAATACGAAAGGTTTCTAAAACTCAACTAATAGTCCCTCTCCTGGTGCTCCGGTTTGAATTTCCAACTGCTTTACTATCAATCTCCCAACCTGGAGAGACAGCCCCTTTAACCTCCTGATTCGCACAGGCTGCAAATTAGGCAGAGGATGAAAGGAAAGATGGAGAACCAATGAGAGAGTAGCTGTTAGGCATTTGGACGGGCACATGTCACTCTAATTTCCCAGCAGAAAGAAGAATTAACCAAAGTCTCAGCCACCCGCCGGGAACCAGTATAAATCCTGAAGCAAAATTTTGGACTTGCGGTCAGCTCACAAAAACGAGTTGAAAAATGGAGCTCAGGGGCACAACAATTAACAAATTGGCAGAGTAATAAAGAGCAACTATCGTCCAAAAATCTGTTGAGCGAAGGCAACGAGGCGGATTTGAAAGCGAGCCAGAATAGCAGGAAACAGATTTCAAGAGGTACATTGGAATCGCCTTTAAAGCACAGGAAGAGGGGCACATCTTCGACAATGATGCACTTGGCCAAAAAGGGTGTATGCGTTTTCTCCTGAATATATTGAGGAGAGATCACATACTCCCTTTTTGGGCAAGCAAGCAAGCGGGCAATGCAAATCTGCACTACAAAGAAGTATCACATCCCACCGGTCAAAAGGGACATCCGCAAAATGTGTAAAAACCAGAAAGGCAAGAGAGGCCCTGGAGAACAGGGAGCCTAGTTATGCTGATGGGCGGGATGTAAATTGCCAACTGCCTCTCTGGAGGAGTGCATTGTGTTTCCTAAAACAAGTAAACAACAGAGATACAGAGCCAAGGGCAATTCCAGTCTAGGGAATATACCTTGGGAAAACTGAAAATCAATAAGACAGAGCCACCCCAAAATTTAGGGCTGCACTGCTTACAAGAACCTCAACTTGGGTACACATTAAATATCTGAGGAATGACAAAAATTGTTCAAGAAATTGTGTTACTTACGTATGATGGATTATCCCTCAGTCATGAAGTCAATGTCATAAGGCCAGTAGCAGCAGAATGAGTGGATTCAGGTACGATGGTTCTAAGAGAAATAAGTCAAAAACATAAAGAAACTTATCATAAGATATCACTTATGAAGGTCCTGTAAACATGGCTACACATGAACTGAGTTAGGAAAGAGAACAGAGTCTCACATTTAGAAAACACTCTTATGCCTGCTTAAGGGGGTAGGAGAGGTGGGGTGATGCACAAAACCAGAGTTTGATAGGAATACAGGTACCGTCCCAAAAACCAACTACGGAATAGACAAGACCTACACCTTCCTCAGTGAACGGGACTCAAAACCCCATATTTCCCACAGAGGAATATATCTGATTAGTAAGAATCTTAAAACCTATGTATTGATATGTCTCTGTAAGGGAATCAAGTGTGTCTAGACTGGCATAAACATGGCAGTGAGAATCAGTTCAAACCCACTTTAAAAAGGAATTTCAAAAACAAAACACAAAAACACGGAAATTCTTTACAATTCCTTCATTTGCTCTGATGAACCCTGGAATGATCCTATCTACAATGGCACTTGGATGTGGCATAATGTTGGACACTTGGGACTGAGAGGATCGGTGAGATTCGGTGGGCAAATGCAGACCATTTAAGGCAATAATGCGTGGCACACATTCCAAGGGTCCCAACTCTCCAGGTTGAAGGGAATATTACTACAGCTATAGCATGTACAGGAAACCAGAGAATCGACACACTGTATATACAAAAGGTTTATAACACTCAACTAATAGTCCCTCTCCTGGTGCTTCTGTTTGACATTCCAACTGCTTGACTATCAATCTCCCAACTTGGAGAGACAGCCCCTTTAACCTCCTGGTTCGCACAGTTTGCCAATTTGGCAGAGAATGAAAGTGAAGAGGGAGAACCAATGAGAGAGTAGCTGTGAGGCATTTGGACGGGCACATGTCACTCTAATTTCACGGCAGGAAGAAGAATTAGCCAAAGTCTCAGCCACCAGCCAGGAACCAGTATAGGTCCTGAACCAAAATTTTGGTCTTGCGGTCTGCTCACAAAAAGCGACAAGAAAAATGGAGCTCAGGGGCACAGCAATTCACACACTGGCAGAGTAACAAATGACAACTATCGTCCAAACATCTGTTGAGTGAAGGCAACGAGGTGGACTTGAAAGCGAGACAGAATACCAGGAAACAGATTTCAAGAGGTACATTGGAATCGCCTTTAAAGCACAGGAAGAGGGCACAACTTCGACAATGATGCACTTGGACAAAAAGGGCGTATGGGTTTTCTCCTGAATATATTCAGGAGAAAACCCATACGCCCTTTTTGGCCAAGCAAGCAATCGGGCAATGCAAATCTGCACTACAAAGAAGTATCACTTCCCACCGGTCAAAAGGGACATCCACATATGTGTAAAAAACAGAAAGGCAAGACAGGCCCTGGAGAACAAGAAGCCTAGTTATGCTGATGGGCAGGATGTAAATTGCCAACTGCCTTTCTGGTGGAGTGCATTGTGTTCCCTCAAACAAGTAAACAACCGAGCTACAGAGCCAAGGGCACTTCCAGTCTAGGGAATATACCTTGGGAAAACTGAAAATCAATAAGACAGAGCCACCCCAAAATTTAGGGCTGCACTGCTTACAAGAACCTCAACTTGGGTACACCTTAAATATCCCAGGAAAGAAAAAAATGGTTCAAGAAACTGTGTTACTTACGTACGATGGAATATCCCTCAGCCATGAAATCAATGTCATAATGCCAGTAGCAGCAGAATGAGTGGATTCAGGTACGATGGTTCTAAGTGAAATAAATCACAAACATAAAGAAACTTATCATAATATATCACTTATGAAGGTACTGTAAACATGGGTACACATGAACTGAGTTAGGAAAGAGAACAGAGTCTCACATTTAGAAAACACTCTTATGCCTGCTTAAGGGGGAAGGAGAGGTGGGGTGTTGCATAAAACCAGAGTTTGATATTAGTACAGGTACCGTTCCAAAAACCAAATATGGAATAGAAAAGAACTACACCTTCCTCAGTAAAAGGGACTCAAAACCCCATATTTCCCGCAGAGGTATATATCTGACTAGTAAGAATCTTAAAACCTGTGTATCGATATGTCTCTGTAAGGGAATCAAGTGTGCGTACACTGACATAAACATGGCAGAGAGAATCAGTTCAAACCCACTATAAAAAGGAATTTCAAAAACAAATCAAAAAAACAGGGAAATTCTTTACAATTCCTTCAAGGGCTCTGATGAAACTTGGAATGATCCTATCTACAATGACAGCTGGATGTGGCATAATGCTCGACACTTGGGAATGAGAGGATTGGTGAGATTTGGTGAGCAAATGCAGACCTTTTAAAGCAATAATGTGTGGCACACATTCCAAGGGTCCCAACTCTCCAGGTTGAAGGGAATATTACTACAGCTATAACATGTACGGGAAACCTAGAGAATGGACACACTGTGAATATGAAAGGTTTCAAAAACTCAACTAATAATCCCTCTCCTGGTGCTCCGGTTTGATTTTAAAATTGCTTTACTATCAATCTCGCAAATTGGAGAGACCGCCCCTTTAACATCCTGGTTCGCACAGGTTGCCAATTTGGCAGAGGATGAACGGGAAGAGGGAGAACCAATGAGAGAGTAGCTGTTATGGATTTGGACTGTAATATGTCACTCTAATTTCCCGGCAGTAAGAAGAATTAACCAAAGTCTCAGCCACGCACCGGGAACCAGTATATGTCCTGAACCAATATTTTGGACTCGTGGTCAGCTCACAAAAAAACAGGTTGAAACATGGAGCTCAGGGGCACAGCAATTCACAAACTGGCAGAGTAATAAAGAACAACTATCGTCCAAAAATCTGTTGAGGGAAGACAACGAGGCAGACTTGAAAGCGAGCCAGAATAGCAGGAAACAGATTTCAAGAGGTACATTGGAATCGCCTTTAAAGCACAGGAAGAGGGGCACAACTTCGACAATGATGCACTTGAAAAAAAGGGCGAATGCGTTTTCTCCTGAATATATCCAGGAGAAAACGCATACGCCCTTTTTGGCCAAGCAAGCAATCGGGCAATGCAAATCTGCACTACAAAGTAGTAACACTTCCCACCGGTCAAAAGGGACATCTGCAAAATGTGTAAAAACCAGAAAGGCAAGACAGGCCCTGGAGAATAGGGAGCCTAGTTATGCTGATGGGCAGGATGTAAAATGCCAACTGCCTCTCTGGAGGAGTGCATTGTTTTACCTAAAACAAGTAAACAGCACAGCTACAGAGCCAAGGGCACTTCCAGTCTAGGGAATATACCTTGGGAAAACTGAAAATCAATAAGACAGAGCCACCCCAAAATTTAGGGCGGCACTGCTTACAAGAACCTCAACTTGGATACACCTTAAATATCCCAGCAAAACAAAAACGGTTCAAGAAATTGTGGTACTTCCGTAAGATGGAATATCCCTCAGCCATGAAATCAATGTCATAAGGCCGGTAGCAGCAAAATGAGTCAATTGAGGTACGATGAATCTAAGTGAAATAAGTCACAGAGAAAATGAAACTTATCATAAGATATCACTTAAGAAGGTCCTGTAAACATGGCTACACATGAACTGAGTTAGGAAAGAGAACAGAGTCTCATATTTAGGAAACACTCCTATGCCTGCTTAAGGGGGAAGGAGAGGTGGGGTGATGCATAAAACCAGAGTTTGATAGTAGTACAGGTACCGTTCCAAAAACCAAATATGGAATAGACAAGACCTACACATTCCTCAGTGAAGGGACACAAAACCCCATATTTCCCGCAGAGGAATATATCTGACTAGTAATAAACTTAAAACCTATGTATTGATATGTCTCCGTAAGGGAATCAAGTGTGACTAGAGTGGCATAAACATGGCAGTGAGAATCAGCTCAAACCCACTATAAAAAGGAATTTCAAAAACAAAACACAAAAACAGGGAAATTCTTTACAATTCCTTCAGGGGCTCTAATGAAACCTGGAATGACCCTATCTACAACGACAGCTATATTTGGCATAAGGCTGGACACTTGGGACTGAGAGGATTTGCGAGATTCAGTGAGCAAATGCAGACCATTTAAAGCAATAATGCGTGACAAACATTCCAAGGGTCCCAACTCTCCAGGTTGAAGGGAATATTACTACAGCTATAACATGTATGGGAAATCTAGAGAATGGACACACTGTGAATACGAAATGTTTCTATATCTCAACTAATAATCCCTCTCCTGGTGCTCCGGTTTGAATTTCCAACTGCTTTACTATCAATCTCCCAAATTGGAGCGACAGCCCCTTTAACCTTCTCGATCGCAGAAGTTGCCAATTTGGCTGAGGATGAAAGGGAAGAGGGAGAACCAATGACAGAGTAGCTGTTAGGCATTTGGACGGGCACATGTCACTCTAATTTCCCAGCAGGAAGAAGAATTAACCAAAGTCTCAGCCACCCGCCGGGAACCAGTATAGGTCCTGAACCAAAATTTTGGACTTGCGGTCAGCTCACAAAAAACGAGTTGAAAAATGGAGCTCAGGGCCACAGCAATTCAAAAACTGGCAGAGTAATAAAGGACAACAATCGTCCAAATATCTGTTGAGGGAAAACAACGAGGCGGACTTGAAAGCGAGCCAGAATAGCAGGAAGCAGATTTCAAGATGTACATTGGAATCGCCTTTAAAGCACAGGAAAAGGGGCACAACTTCGACAATGATGCACTTGGCCAAAAAGGGCGTATGCGTTTTCTCCTGAATATATTCAGGAGAAAACGCATACGCCCATTTTGGCCAAGCAAGCAGGCAGGCAATGCAAATCTGCACTACAAAGAAGTATCATTTCCCACGGGTCAAAAGGGACATCCACAAAATGTGTAAAAGCCAGGAAGGCAAGACAGACAATGGAGAACAGGGAGCCTAGTTATGCTGATGGGCAGGATATAAATTGCAAACTGGCTCACTGGAGGAGTGCACTGTGTTCCCTAAAACAAATAAACAACAGAGCTACAGAGCCAAAGGCACTTCCAGTCTAGGGAATATAACTTGGGAAAACTGAAAATCAATAAGATAGAGCCACCTCAAAATTTAGGGTTGCACTGCTTACAAGAACCTCAACTTGGGTACACCTTAAATATCCCAGGATAGACAAAAATGGTTCAAAAAATTGTGGTATTTACATACGATGTAATATACCTCAGCCATGAAATCAATGTCATAATGCCAGTACCATCAAAATGAGTGGATTCAGGTACGATGATTCTAAGTGAAATAAGTCACAGAGAAAAATAAATTTATCATAAGATATCATTTATGAAAGTCCTCTAAACATGGCTACACATGAACTGAGTTAGGAAATAGAACAGTGTCTTACATTTAGAAAACACTCATATCCCTGCTTAAGGGGGAAGGAGAGGTGGGGTGATGCATAAAACCAGAGTTTGATATTAGTACAGGTACTGTTCCAAAAACCAAATAAGGAATAAACAAGACCTACACCTTCCTCAGTGAAAGGGACCCAAAACGCCATATTTCCCGGAGAGGAATATATCTGACTGGTAAGAATCTTAATATCTATGTATTGATATGTCTCCGTAAGGGAATCAAGTTTGTCTAGACAGGCATAAACATGGCAGTGAGTATCAGTTCAAACCCACTATAAAAAGGAATTTCAAAAAAAAAAAAAAAAACAGAGAATTTCTTTACAATTCCTTCAGGGGCTCTGATGAAACCTGGAATGACCCTATCTAAAATGACAGCCGGATGTGGCATAAGGCTGGACACTTGAGACTGAGAGGATTGGGGAGATTCAGTAAGCAAATGCAGACCATTTAAAGCAATAATGCGTGGCACACATTGAAGGGTCCCAACTCTCCAAGATGAAGGGAATATTACTACAGCTATATCAGGTACGGGAGACCTAGAGAATGGACACCCTGTGAATACGAAAGTTTTCTAAAACTCAACTAATAATCCCTCTCCTGGTGCTCCGGGTTGACTTTCCAACTGCTTTATTATCAATCTCCCAACTTGGAGAGACAGCTCCTTTAAGCTCCTAGTTCTTACAGGTGGCCAATTTGGTAGAGAATGAAAGGGAAGAGGGAGAACCAATGAGAGAGTAGCTGTTAGGCATTTGTACGGCACATGTCATTCTAATTTCCCGGGAGGAAGAAGAATTAACCAAAGTCTCAGACACCCGCCAGGAAAAAGTATAGGTCCTGAACCAAAATTTTGGACTTGCGGCCAGCTCACAAAAAACGAGTTGAAAAATGGAGCTCAGGGGCACAGCATTGCACAAACTGGCAGAGTAATAAAGGACAACAATCGTCCGAAAATCTGTTGAGGGAAGGCAACGAGGCGGACTTGAAAGCGAGCCAGAATAGCAGGAAACAGATTTCAAGAGGTACATTGGAATCACCTTGAAAGCACAGGAATAGGGGCACAACTTCGAAAATGATGCACTTGGCCAAAAAGGGTGTATGCGTTTTCTGCTGAATATATTCAGGAGAAAACGCATACGCCCTTTTTGCCAAGCAAGAAAGCAGGCAATGCAAATCTGCACTACAATGAAGTATCACATCCCACCGGTCAAAAGGGACATCCGCAAAATGTGTAAAAACCAGAAAGGCAAGATAGGCCCTGGAGAACAGGGAGCCTAGTTATGCTGATGGAAAGGATGTAAATTTCCAACTGCCTCTCTGGAGGAGTGTGTTGTGTTCCCTAAAACAAGGAAACAACAGAGCTACAGAGCCAAGGGCCATTACAGTCTAGGGAATATACCTTGGGAAAACTGAAAATCAATAAGACAGAGCCACCCCAAAATTTAGGGCTGCATTGCTTACAAGAACCTCAACTTGGGTACACCTTAAATATCCCAGGAAAGGCAAAAATAGTTCAAGAAATTGTGTTACATATGTACGATGGAATATCAGTCAGCCATGAAATCAATGTCATAAGGCAAGTAGCTTCAAAATGAGTGGATTCAGGTACGATGATTCTAAGTGAAATAAGTCAAAGAGAAAAAGAAACTTATCATAAGATATCACTTATGATGGTCCTGTAAACATGGCTACACATGAACTGAGTTAGGAAACACAACAGAGTATCACATTTAGAAAAAACTTTTATGCCTGCTTAAGGGGGAAGGAGAGGTAGGGTGATGCATAAAACCAGAGTTTGATATTAGTACAGGTACCGTTCCAAAAACCAACAATGGAATAGAAAAAACCTACACTTTCCTCAGTGAAAGGGACTCAAAATGCCATATTTCCCGCAGAGGAATATATCTGACTGGTAAGAAACTTAAAACCTATGTATTGATATGTCTCCGTAAGGGAATCAAGTTTGTCTAGACTGGCATAAACATGGCAGTGAGAATCAGTTCAAACCCAATATAAAAAGGAATTTCAAAATCTAAACAAAAAAACAGGGAAATTCTTTACAATTCCTTCAGGGGCTCTGATGAAACCTGGAATGACCCTATCTACAACGACAGCTGGATGTGGCATATAGCTGGACACTTGGGACTGAGAGGATTGGTGAGATTCGGTGAGCAAATGCAGACCCTTTAAAGCAATAACGAGTGGCCCACATTCCAAGGGTCCCAATTCTCCAGGAAGAAGGGAATATTACTACAGCAATAACATGTATGGAAACCTTAGAGAATGGACACACTGTGAATTTGAAAGATTTCTAAACCTCAACTAATAATCCCTCTCCTGGTGCTCCGGTTTGTCTTTCCAACAGATTTACTACCAATCTCCAAACCTGGAAAGACAGCCCCTTTAACCTCCTGGTTCGCACAGGTTGCCAATTTGGCACAGGATGAAAGGGAAGAGGGAGAACCAATGAGAGAGTAGCTGTTAGGCATTTGGACGGGCACTTGTCACTCTAATTTCCCGGAAGGAAGAAGAATTAACCAAAGTCTCAGCCACCCGCCGGGAACCAGTATAGGTCTTGAACCAAAATTTGGACTTCCGGTAAACTCACAAATAACGAGTTGAAAAATGGAGCTTAGGGGCACAGCAAAGCACAAACTGTCAGAGAAGTAAAGGAAAACAATCGTCCAAAAATCTTTTGAGGGAAGGCAATTAGGCGGACTTGAAAGCGAGCCAGAATAGCAGGAAACAGATTTCAAGAGGTACATTGGAATCACCTTTAAAGCACAGGAAGAGGGGCACAACTTCGACAATGATGCACTTGGCCAGAAAGGGCGTATGTGTTTTCTCCTGAATATATTAAAGAGAAAACGCATACGTCCTTTTTGGCCAAACAAGCAAGCGGGCAACGCAAATCTGAACTACAATGAAGGATCACTTCCCACCGGTCAAAAGGGACATCCGCAAAATGTGTAAAAACCAGAAAGGGAAGACAGGCCCTGGAGAACAGGGAGCCTAGTTATGCTGATGGGCAGGATGTAAATTGCCAACTGCCTCTCTGGAGGAGTGCATTGTGTTCCCTAAAACAAGGAAACAACAGAGCAACAGAGCCAAGGGCACTTCCAGTCTAGGGAATATACCTTGGGAATACTGAAAATCAATAAGACAGAGCCACCACAAAATTTAGTGCTGCACTGCTTACAAGAACCTCAACTTGGGTACAGCTTAAATATCCTAGGTAAGACAAAAATGGTTCAAGAAATTGTGTTACTTACGTACGATGGAATATCCCTCAGCCATGAAATCAATGTTATAAGGCCAGTAGCAGCAAAATGAGGGGATTCAGGTACGATGATTCTAAGTGAAATAAGTCACAGAGAAAAAGAAACTTATCATAAGATATCACTTATGAAGGTCCTGTAAACATGGCTACACCTGAAATGAGTTAGGAAAGAGAACAGAGTCTCACATTTAGAAAACACTCTTGTGCCTGTTTAAGGGGGAAGGAGAGGTGGGGTGATGCATAAAACCAGAGTTTGATATTAGTACAGGTACCGTTCCAGAAACCAAATACGGAATACACAAGAACTACACTTTCCTCAGTGAAATGGACTCAAAACCCCATATTTCTCGCAGAGGAATATATCTGACTAGTAAGAATCTTAAAACCTATGTATTGATAAGTCTCCATGATGATGGTCATGGTTCATTGTGATTACAGAGTTCATGGAGCATTGAGATGAAAAGTGGCATGGAGCATTTTGATTACAGTTGTCTTGGAGCATTGTGATGACAAGGGCATGGAGCATTGTGATGAGAAGGCCATGGAGCAGATTGATGACATGCGTCATGGAGCTTTGTGATAACAATAGCATGGAGCATTGTGATTACAGGGGTCTTGGAGCATTGTGATGACAAGGGTCATGGAGCCTTCTGATGACAAGGCCGTGGAACATTGTCATGAAAGGGGTGAGCGAGTATTGTGATGACTAGTGATGGAACATTTTGATATCAATGGTGAGAGAGCATTTTGATGAGAAGCACATGGAGCATTGTGATGACAAGTTTTATGGAGCATTCTGATGACAAGTTTGTGGAAAATTTTGATAACAAGTGCATGGAGCATTGTGATAACAAGGGTCATGGAGCACTCTGCTGACAAAGGCATGGAGCATTGTGATGGCAAGGTTCACAGAGCATTGTGAATGAAAAGTTCATGGAGCATTATGGTGACAAATTTCACAGAGCCCTGTGATGAAGAAGGCATGGACCATTTTGATGCCAAAGGTCATGAAGCATTGTGATGACTGGAATTACGGAGCATTGTGATGACAAGGGCATGGAGCATTGTGATGACGGGGGCATGGAGATTTGGTCTGACAAGTTTCATGGATTATTGAGATGACAGTGGGCATGGCGCATTGTGATGACAAGGGCATGCAGCATTGTTATGAGAAGGTCATGGAGTACTGTGCAGACAGGTGTCAGGGAGCATTGTGATGATATATGTCTTGGTGCTTTGTGATGACAAAGGCATGGAGCATCGTGAAGCCAAGTGTCATGGAGGATTGTGATGACAAAGGTAATGGAGCATTGTGATGACAAGGGCTTGGAGCTTTTTGATGACAATGGTCATGGAGCACTGTGATGACAAGGGCATGGAGCACTGTGATGACAACGGCCATTGAGAATTTTGATGATAATGTCGTGAAGCACTGTGATGAAAATCACTTGGAGCTTGCTATGACAGGGTTCATGGAGCATTGCGATGACAAGTGCATGGAGAATTGTGATGACAAGATCATGTAACATTGTGATGAGAAGTGTCATGGAGCATTGTGATGGCAAGACCGTGGAGCACTGTGATTAGAAGATCATGGATAATTGTGATGTCGAGCGTCATGCAGCACTGTAATGACAAGGGGCATGGAGCATTTTGATGACAAGGGTCGTGGAGCATTCTGATGACAAGCTTGTGGAGTAATGTGATGACAATGGCATGGAGCATTGTGATGAAAAGGGCATGGAGCATTGTGATGTAAAAGGCATGGAGGCTTTTCATGACAGCGTTCAAGGAGCATTCTGACCACAAGTGTCAGGGAGCATTTTGATGACAAGTGTATTGAGCATTGTGATGACAAAGGTCATGGAGGATTGTGATGACACGGGCATGGAGGATTGTGATGACAGGCATCATGGAGCGTTGTGATGACAAGTGTTGTGGAACAATGTGATCACAAGGGTTTGGAGCGTTGTGATGACAGGAATCATGGAGCATTGTGATGAGAAGTTCATGGAGCATTGGGCTGAAAATATTCATGGAGTATTGTGATGACAGGGGTCTTGGAGCACTGTGATAACAAGGGCATGGAGCATTGTGATTAGAGGGGTCATGAAACATTGTGATGAAAATGGCATGGAGCACTGTGATGCCAAGGGTCATGGAGTTTGTGATGACAAAGTTCATGGAGCATTTTGATGACAAGGTCGTAGTGCATTGTGATGAGAAGGGCAGGGAGCATTTTGATGACAGGGTCATGGAGCAATTTGATGAAAAGTATCATGGAATATTTTGATGACAGTGGTTATGGAACAGGGTGATGTCAGGGGTCATGGAGCATTGTGATGAAAAGGGTCATGGAGCATTTTAATGACAGGGATTATGGAATATTGTGATGTCAGGGTTCATGGAGCATTGTGATGATAAGGTCATGTAGCATTGTCATGACACGGATCATGGAAAATTGTGATGACAGGGGGGAGAGAGCATTTTAATGAGAAGTGCGTGGAGCATTGTGATGACAAGGTTTTTGGAGCACTGTAATGACAAGGATGTGGAGCCTTGTAATGACAAGTGCATGGCGCATTGTGATGAAATTGTTTGTGGAGCATTGTGCTCACAAGCGCATGGAGCACTGTGATGACAAGGGTCATGGAGCACTGTGCTGACAAAGGCATGGAGCATGGTGATGACAAGGATCACAGAGCACTGTGATGAAAAGTTCATGGAGCATTGTGGTGAGAAAGGTCACAGAGCCCTGTGTGACGAGGACATGGACCATTGTGATGACAAATGTCATGAAGCCTTGTGATGACTGGAGTCACAGAACATTGAGATTACAGGGTTCTTGTAGCACTGTGATGACAAGGACATGGAGCAATGTGATGAGAAGGCCATGGAGCATTCTGATGACATGCATCATGGAGCTTTGTGATTAAAGGTCATGGAGCATTGTGATTACAGGGGTCTTGGAGCATTGTGATGAAAATGGTATGGATCATTTTGATGAAAAAGGCATGGAGCCTTGTCATGACAGGGTTCAAGGAGCATACTGATGACAAGTGTCAGGGAGCATGGTGATGACAAGTGTATTGAGCGTTGTGATGACAAAGGTCATGGAGAACTGTGATGAGAAGACCATGGATAATTGTGATGATGAGCGTCATGGTGCATTGTGATGACAATGGTTATGGAACATTGTGATCACAAGGGTTTGGAGCATTTTGATGACAGAGGTCATGGAGCATATTGATTTCATTGTGATGACAATAGCATGAAGCATAATGATGATGGACATGGTGCATTGTGATGACAGGGTCATGGAGCAATTTGATGAAAAGGGTCATGGAACATTTTGATGACAGTGGTTATGGAACATTGTGATGTCAGGGGTCTTGGAGCATTGTGATGAAAAGGGTGATGGAGCATTCTGATGACAGAGGATATGGAACATTTTGATGTCAGGGGTCATGGAGCATTGTGATGATATGGCATGTGGCATTGTGATGACAGAGGTCATGGAAAATTTGATGACAGTGGTGAGGGAGTATTGTGATGACTACTGATGGAACATTGTGATATCAGTGGTGAGAAAGCAATTTGATGAGAAGTGCATGGAGCATTGTGATGACAAGGTTTATGGAGCATTGTGATGACAAGGCTGTGGAGCATTGTGTTGACAATTGCATGGCGCATTTTGATGACATTTGTCATGGAGCATTGTGCTGAGAAGTGCATGGAGCATTGTGATGACAAGGGTCATGGAGCATTGTGCTGACAAATTCATGGAACCTTGTGATGACAACGGTCACAGAGCATTGTGATGAAAAGTTCATGGAGCATTCTGGTGCCAATGGTCACAGAGCCTTGTGATGTCGAGGTTAAGTACCATTGTGATGACAAAGGTCATGAAGCATTGTGATGACTGGAGTCACGGAACATTGTGATGACAAGGGTATGGAGCATTCTGATGACAGGGGCATGGTGCATTGGTCTGACAAGTTTCATTGTTTATTGTGATGACAGTGGGCAAGGCACATTCTGATGAGAAGAGCATGGAGCATTGTGATGAGAAGGTCATGGAGTACTGTGAAGACAGGGGTCTGGGGGCATGTGATGACATATGTCATGGTCCATTGTGATGACAATGGCATGGAGTATTGTGATGCCAAATGTCATGTAGGAATGTGAGGACAAAGTTAATGGAGCATTGTGATGACAGGGGTTTGGAGCACTGTGATGACAAGGGTCATGGAGCATTTTGATGACAAGGGCATGGAGGATTGTGATGATAAGGGCCATTGAGCATTTTGATGACAAGTTCCTGAAGCATTGTGATGAAAAGCACATGGAGCTTGCTATGACATGGGTCATGGAGCATTGTGATGACAAGTGCATGGAGAACTGTGATGACAAGAGCATGTAACATTGTGATGAGAAGTGTCTTGGAGCATTGTGATGGCAAGACCGCGGAGCATTGTGATGAGAAGACCATGGATAATTTTGATGACGAGCATCAGGGAGCTCTGTAATGTCAAGGTGCATGGAGCATTGTGATGACAGGTGTCATGGAGCATTGTGATGACAGGGATCATGGAGCATTGTGATGACAAGCGTAATGGAGCATTCTGATGACAAGCTTGTGGAGTATTGTAATGACAAGTGCATGGAGCATTGTGATGAGAAGAGTATCGAGCATTGTGATGACAAGCGTCATCGAGGATTGTGCTGAAAAGGGCATGGTGCAATGTGATGAGAGGTTTCATGTAGCATTGTGATGAAATGGCATGGAGCATTGTGATGCCAAGTGTCATGGAGCTTTGTGATGACAAAGGTCATGGAGCATTTTGATGAAAAGGTCGTGGTGCATTGTGATGAGAAGGGCAGGGAGCATTGTGTTGACAGGGTCATGGAGCAAATTGATGAAAAGTGTCATGGAACATTTTGATTACAGGGGTTATGGAACATTGTGATGTCAAGGGTCATGGAGCATTTTGATGAAAAGGGTCATGGAGCATTCTGATGAAAAGGTGCATGGAGCATTGTGATTACACGGATTTTGAAGCACTGTGATGAAAAGGGCATGGAGCATTGTGATGTGAAGGCAATGGAGCATGCTGATGACATGCATCATGGAGTTTGTGATGACAAGGACATGGAACATTGTGATTACAGGGGTCTTGGAGCATTGTGATGAAAATGGAATGGATCATTGTGATGAAAAATGCATGGAGACTTGTCATGACACTATTCAAGGAGCATACTGATGATAAGTGTCCGGGAGCATTGTGATGATAAGTGTATTGAGCATTGAGATGACAAATGTCATGGAGCATTGTGATGAGAAGACCATTGATAATTGTGATGACCAGCGTCATGGGGCATTGTGATGACAAGTGTTATGGAACATTGTGATCAGGAGGGTTTGGTTCATTGTGATGACAGAGGTCATTGAGCATTTTCATTTCATTGTGATGACAATAGCATGAAATATTATGGTGATGGGCACGGTGCATTTTGATGACAGGATTCATGGAGCACTGAGATGAAAAGGGGCATGGAGCATTGTGATTACAGGGGTGTTGGGGCATTATGACGGCAAGGGCATGGAGCACTGTGATGCGAAGGCCATGTAGCATTCTGATGACATCCGTCATGGAGCTTTGTGTTGACAAATGCATAGAGCATTGTGATTACAGGGGTCTTGGAGCATTGTGATGACAAGGGTCATGGAGCATTGTGCTGACAAAGGCATGGAACATCGTGATGACAAGGGACAAAGAGCATTTTGATGAAAAGTTCATGGAGCATTGTGGTGACAAAGATCACAGAGCCTTGTGTGAAGAGGTCATGGATAATTGGTCTGACAAATTACATGGATTATTGTGATGACAGTGGGCATGGAGCACTGTGATGACAAGGGCATGGAGCATTGTGATGACTGGCTTCATGGAGCATTGTGATGACAGGCGTCATGGAGCATTGTGATGAAAAGGGCATGGAGCATTGTGATGACTGGCTTCATGGAGCATTGTGATGACAGGCGTCATGGAGCATTGTGATGACAAGGGCATGGAGCATTTTGATGACAGGGGCATGGAACATTGGTCTGACTAGTTACATGGATTACTGTGATGACAGTGGGCTTGGCACATTGTGATGACAAGGGCATGGAACATTGTGATAACAAGGTCATGGAGTACTGTGAAGACAGGTGTCAGGGAGCACTGTGATGACATATATCATTGTCCATTGTGATGACAATGGCATGGAGCATTGTGATACCAAGTGTCATGGAGGATTGTGATGACAAAGGTAATGGAGCATTTTGATGACAAGGGCTTGGGACATTGTGATGACAAGGGTCATGGAGCATTGTGATGACAAGGGCCATTGAGAATTTTGATGACAACGTCGTAAAGCATTGTGATGACAAGCGCATGGAGCCTGCTATGACAGGTGTCATAGAGCATTGCGATGACAAGTGCCTGGAGAATTGTGATGCAAAGATCATGTAACATTGTGATAAGAAGTGTCATGGAGCATTGTGATGACAAGGACGTGGAGAATTGTGATGACCAGGGCATGGAGCATTGTGATGGCAAGACCGTGGAGCATTGTGATGAGAAGATCACGGATAACAGTGATGACGAGTGTCATGGAGCACTGTAATGACAAGGGGCATGGAGCATTGTGATTACAGGGGTCTTGGAGCATTGTGATGACAAGGGCATGCAGCATTGTGATGAGAAGGCCATGCAACATTCTGATAACATGTGTCATGAATCTTTTTGACGACAAGGGCATGGAAAATTGTGATTACAGGGGTCTTGGAGCACTGTGATGTCAAGGGTCTTGGAGCCTTGGATGATAAGGCCGTGGAACTCTGTGATGGCATGGGTCATGGAGCATTCTTATGACAGGGGTAATGGAGCATTGTGATGACAAGGGCATGGAACATTAGTCTGAAAATTTCATGGATTATTGTGATGAGATTCGGCATGGAGCATTGTGATGACTAGGGCATGGAACACTGTGATACATGTGTCAAGGGAGATTGTAATGAAAAGGGCATGGAGCATTGTGATGAGAAGAGTATCGAGCATTGTGATGACAAGCGTCATTGTTCACTGTGCTGACAAGGGCATGGAGCAATGTGATGAGAGGTTTCATGTAGCATTGTGATGAAATGGCATGGAGCATTGTGATGCCAAGGGTCAATGAGCTTTGTGATGACAAATGTCATGGAGAATTTTTATGACAATGTCGTGGTGCATTGTGATGAGGAGGGCACGGAGCATTGTGATGACATGGTCATGGAGCAAATTGATGAAAAGTGTCATGGAACATTTTGATTAAAGGGGTTATGGAACATTGTGATGTCAGGGGTCATGGAGCATTTTGATGAAAAGGGTCATGAAGCATTTTGATGAAAAGTGTCATGGAGCATTCTGATGAAAAGCTGCATGGAGCATTGTGATTACAGGGGTTTTGAAGCATTATGATGACAAGGGCAAGGAGCATTGTGATAAGAAGGCAATGGAGCATTCTGATGACATGCGTCATGGAGCTTTGTGATGACAAGGGCATGGAGCATTGTGGTGACAAAGGTCACAGAGCCATGTGTGACGAAGGCATGGACCATTGTGACAACAAAGGTCATGAAGCATTGTGATGACTAGAGTCACGGAGCATTGTGATGACAGTGGTCATGGAGCATTGTGATGACAAGGGCATGGAGCATTGTGATGACAGGGGCATGGAACATTGGTCTGACAAGTTTCATGGATTATTGTGTTGACAGTGGGCATGGCGCATTGTGATGACAAGGGCATGGAACATTGTGATGACAATGTCATGGAGTATTGTGAAGACAGGTGTCAGGGAGCATGGTGATGACATATGTCATTGTCCATTGTGATGACAATGGCATGGAGCATTGTGATACCAAGTGTCACGGAGGATTGAGATGACAAAGGTATGGAGCATCTTGATCACAAGGGCTTCGAACATAGTGATGACAATGGTCATGGAGCATTGTGATGACAAGGGCATGGAGCATTGTGATGACATGGGCCATTGAGAAATTTGATGACAACCTTGTGAAGCATTGTGATGACAAACGCATGGAGCTTGCTATAAGAGGAGTCATAGAGCATTGCAATGGCAAGTGCATGGAGAATTGTGATGAAAAGATCATGTAACATTGTGATAAGTGTCATGGAGCATTATAATGACAAAGACGTGGAGAATTGTGATGACATTGGACATGGAGCATTGTGATGAGAGGGGTCATGGAGCAATGTGATGACAAGGGTCATGGAGCATTGTGAATGGAAGGTCATGGAGCATTGGCCTGAAAATGTTCATGGAGTATTGTGATGACAGGGGTCAAGGAGCACTGTGATGACAAGGGAATGGAGCATTGTGATGACAAGGTCCTGGAGCAGTGCGATGAGAAAACCATGGAGTCTTGTGATGACAAGTCACATCGAGCATTCTGATGAATAGGGGCATGGATCATTGTGATTACAGGGGTCTTGGAGCATTGTGATTAGAAGGGCATGGAGCATTGTGATGAGAAGTCCATGGAGCATTCTGATGACATGGGTCATAGATCTTTGTGAAGACAAGGGCATGGAGCATTGTGATTACAAGGGTCTTGGAGCATTGTGATGACAAGGGCCATGGAGCCTTGGATGACAAGGCAGTGGAACATTGTGTTGGCAGGGGTCATGGAGCATTTTTACGACATGGGTAATGGAGCATTTTGATGACAAGTGCATGGAACATTGGTCTGAAAATTTCATGGATTATTGTGATGAGATTCGGCATGGAGCACTGTGATGACTAGGGCACGGAACACTATGATACATGTGTCATTGAGGATTGTAATGACATTGGCATGGAGCATTGTGATGAGAAGAGTATCGAGCATTGTGATGACAAGCGTCATGGAGCACTGTGCTGACAAGGGCATGGAGCAATGTGATGAGAGGTTTCATGTAGCATTGTGATGAAATGGCATGGAGCATTGTGATGCCAAGGGTCATGGAGCTTTGTGATGACAAAGGTCATGGAGCATTTTGATGACAAGTTTGTGGTGCACTGTGATGAGAAAGGCAGGGAGCATTGTGATGACAGGGTCATGGAGCAAATTGATGAAAAGTGTCATGGAACATTTTGATGACAGTGGTTATGAAACATTGTGATGTCAGGGGTCATGGAGCATTTTGATGAAAAGGGTCATGGAGCATTCTGATGAAAAGGTGCATGGAGCATTGTGATTACAGGGGTTTTGAGGCATTGTGATGACAAGGGCATGGAGCATTGTGATGAGAAATCAATGGAGCATTCTGATGTCTTGCGTGATGGAGCTTTGTGATGACAAGAACATGGAGCATTGTGACTACAGGGGTCTTTGAGCATTGTGATGAAAATTGCATGGATCATTGTGATGACCAGCATCATGGGACATTGTGATGACAATTGTTATGGAACATTTTGATCAGAAGGGTTTGGTGCATTGTGATGACAGAGGTCATTGAGCATTTTGATTTCATTGTGATGACAATAGCATGAAATATTATGGTGATGGGCACGGTGCATTGTGATGACAGGGTTCATGGAGCATTGAGATGAAAAGGGGCATGGAGCATTGTCATTACAGGGGTTTTGGAACATTGTCATTACATGGGCATGGATCATTGTGATGAGAAGGCCATGGAGCATTCTGATGACATGCGTCATGGATCTTTGTGATGACCAGGGCATGGAGCATTGTGATTACAGGGGTCTTTGAGCATTTTGATTACAAGGGTCAACGAGGCTTGTGATGACAAGGCCGTGGAACCTTGTGATGGCAGGGGTCATGGAACATTGTTATGACACGGGTAATGGAGCTTTGTGATGACAAGGGAATGGGCCATTGGTTTGAAAATTTTCATGGATTATTGTGATGAGAGTGTGCATGGGGCATTGTGATGACAAGGGCACGGAACACTGTGATACATAGATCATGCAGGATTGTAATGACAAGTGCATGGTGCAATGTGATGAGAGGGTTCATGGAGCATTGTGATGACATTGGAATGGAGCATTGTGATGCCAAGGGTCATGGACTTTGTGATGACAAAGGTCATGGAGCATTTTGATGACAAGGGCGTGGTGCATTGTGATGAGAAGGGCAGGGAGCATTGTGATGCCAGGGTCATGGAGCAATTTGATGAAAAGGGTCATGAAATATTTTGATGACAGGGTTTATAGAACATTATGATGACAGTCGTCATGGAGCTTTGTGATGAAAAGTGTCATGGAGCATTTTGATTACAGGGGTTATGGAACATTGTGATGTCAGGTGTCATGGAGCATTGTGATGATAAGGGCATGTAGCATTGTGATGACAGGGGTCATGGAACATTGTAATGACAGGGGTGAGGGAGTATTGTGAAGACTAGTGATGGATCATTGTGATTTCAGTGGTGAGAGAGCATTTTGAGGAGAAGTGCATGGAGCATTGTGATGACAAGGTTTATGGAGCATTTTGATGACAAGGATGTGGAGCATTGTGATGACAAGTGCATGGCGCATTGTGATGACATGGGTTATGGAGCATTGTGCTGACACGCGCATCGAGCATTGTGATGACAAGGGTCATGGAGCATTGTGCTGACAAAGGCATGGAGCCTTGTGATGACAAGGATCAGAGAGCATTGTGATTAAAATTTCATGGAGCATTGTGGTGACAAAGGTCACAGAGCTTTGTGAGACGAGGTCATGGACCATTGTGATGACAAATGTCATGAAGGATTGTGATGACTGAAGTCACAGAGCATTGTGATAACAGGGGTATTGGAGCATTGTGATGAAAAGGAAATGGAACATTGTGATGAAATATGCATGGATCCTTGTCATGACAGTGTTCAAGGAGCATACTGATGACAAGTGTCAGGGTGCATTGTGATGACAAGTGTATTGAGCATTGTGGTGACAAATGTCATGGAGCATTGTGATGAGACCACCTTGCATAATTGTGATGACGAGCATCATGGGGTATTGTGCTGACAAGTGTTATGGAACATTGTGATAAGAAGGGTTTGGAGCATTGTGATGACAGAGGTCATGGAGCATTTTAATTTCATTTTGATGACAATAGCATGAATCATTATGATGATGGGCATGGTGCATTTTGATGACAGGGTTCATGGAGCATTCAGATGAAAATTGGCATGGAGAATTGTGATTACAGAGGCCTTGGAGCATTGTGATGACAAGGGCATGGAGCAATGTGAAGACAGGGGCATGAAACATTGGTCTGACAAGTTTCATGGATTATTGTGATGACAGTGGTCATGGAGCATTGTGATGACAAGGGCATGGAGCATTGTGGTGACAAAGGCATGGAGCATTTTGATGACAAGGGACACAGAGCATTGTGATGAAATATTCATGGAGCATTGTGGTGTAAAAGATCACAGAGCCTTGTTTGAAGAGGACATGGACCACTGTGATGACAAAGGTCATGAAGCATTGTGATGACTGGAGTCACGGAGCATTGTGATGACAGGGGTCATGGAGCATTGCTCTGACAAGATTATGGATTATTGTGATGAGAGTGGGCATGGCGCATTGTGATGACAAGGGCATGGAACATTGTGATGACAAGGTTATGGAGTATTGTGAAGACAGGTATCAGGGAGCATTGTGATGACATATGTCATTGTCCATTGTGATGACAATGGCATGGAGCATTGTGATACCAAGTGTCATGGAGGATTGTGATGACAAAGGTAATGGAGCATTTTGATGACAAGGGCTTGGAACATTGTGAGGACAAGGGTCATGGAGCATTGTGATGACAAGGGCATGGAGCATTGTGATGACAAGGGCCATTGAGAATTTTGATGACAACGTCGTGAAGCATTGTGATGACAAGCGCATGGAGCTTGCTATGACAGTGGTCATAGAGCATTGCGATGACAAGTGCATGGAGAATTGTGATGACAAGATCATGTAACATTGTGATGAGAAGTGTCACGAAGCATTGTGATGACAAGGACGTGGAGAATTGTAATGACTTGGGACATGGAGCATTGTGATGAACAGGGCATGGAGAATTGTTATAGCAAGACCGTGGAGCATTGTGATGAAACGACCATGGATAATTATGATGAAGAGCGTCATGGATCACTGTAATGACAAGGGGCATGGAGCATTGTGATGACAGGTGTCATGGAGCATTGTGATGAGAGGGGTCATGGAGCATTGTGATGACAAGGGTCATGGAGCATAATGATAAGAAGGCCATGGAGCATTCTGATGACATGTGTCATAGATCTTTGTGATGACAGGGGCATGGATAATTGTGATTAGAGGTGTCTTGGAGCATTGTGATGACAAGGTTCATGGAGCCTTGGATGCCAAGGCGGTGGAACATTGTGATGGCAGGGGTCATGGAGCAATGTTATGACAGGGGTAATGGAGCATTGTGATGACAAGTGCATGGAGAATGTGATTACAAGATCATGTAACATTGTGATTTGAAGTGTCATGGAGCATCGTGATGGCAAGACGGTGGAGCATTGTGATGAGAAGACCATGGATAATTGTGATGACGAGCGTCATGGAGAACTGTAATGACAAGGGGCCTGGAGGATTGTGATAACAGGGGTCATGGAGAATTGTGATGACAAGTGTCATGGAGCATTCTGATGACAAGCTTGTGGAGTATTGTGATGACAATGGTGTGGAGCATTGTGATGAAAAGGTCATGGAGCATTGTGATGAAAAAGGCATACAGCCTTTTCATGACAGGGTTCGAGAAGCATTCTGACGACAAGTGTCAGGGAGCATTGTGATGACAAGTGTATTGAGCATTGTGATGACAAAGGTCATGGAGCATTGTGATGACAAGGGCATGGAGTATAGTGATGGCAGGCATCATGGAGCGTTGTGATGACAAGTGTTATGGAACAATGTGATCACAAGGGTTTGGATCACTGTGATGACAGAGGTCAAGAATCATTTTGATATCAAGGAGCATGGAGCATAGTGATGACAGGGGTCATGGAGCATTGTGATGATAAGATCATGGAGCATTGAGCTGAAAATGTTCATAGAGTATTCTGATGAAAGGGGTCATGGAGCATTTTGATGACAAGGTCCTGGAGCATTGTGAGGAGAAGACCATGGAGCCTTTTGATGAGAAGTCTCATGGAGCATTCTGATGAAAAGGGGCATGGAGCATTGTGATTACAGGGATCTTGGAGCATTGTGATTACAAGGGCATGGAGCATTGTGAGAGATGTCTAAAAAGCATTCTGATGACATTCGTCATGAAACTTTGTGATGACCAGGGCATGGAGCATTGTGATTACAGGGGTCTTGGAGCATTGTGATGAAAAAGGCATGGATCATTATCATGAAAAAGGCATGGAGCCTTGTCATGACAGGGTTCAAGGAGCATACTGACGACAAGTGTCAGGGAGCATTGTGATGACAAGTGTATTGAGCATTGTGATGACAAAGGTCATGGAACACTGTGATGAGAAGTGCATGGATAATTGTGATGATGAGCCTTATGGGGTGTTGTGATGACAAGTGTTATGGAGCATTGTTATCACAAGGGTTTGGAGCATTGTGATGACAGAGGTCATGGAGCATTCTGATTTCATTGTGATGACAATAGCATGAAGCATTATGATGATGGGCATGGTTCGTTGTGATGACAGGGTTCATGGAGCATTGAGATGAAAAGGGGTATGGAGCATTGTGATTACTCGGGTCATGGAGCCTTGTGATGACAAGGCCGTGTAACATTGTGATGACAGGGGTGAGGGAGTATTGTGATGACTAGTGATGGAAAATTTTGATATAAGTGGTGAGAGAGCATTTTGATGAGAAGTGCATGGAGCATTGTGATGACAAGTTTTATGGAGCACAGCGATGAAAAGCATGTGGAGCATTGTGATGAAAAGAGCATGGCACATTATGATGACATGGGTCATGGAGCATTGTGCTGACAAGCGCAAGGAGCATTGTGATGACAAAGGTCATGGAGCATTGTGCTGACAAAGGCATGGAGCATTGTGATGACAAGGCTCAGAGAGCATTGGGATGAAAAGTTCATGGAGCATTGTGGTGACAAAGTTCACAGAGCCTTGTGATGACGAGGGCATGGACCATTGTGATGACAAAGGTCATGAAGCATTGTGATGACTGGAGTCACAGAGCATTGTGATGACAAGGGAATGGAGAACTGTGATGACAGGGGCATGGAGCATTGTGCTGAAATGTTTCATGGATTACTGTGATGACTTTCGGCATGGTGCATTGTGCAGACAAGGGCATGGAGCATTTTGATGACAAGGTCATGGAGTATTGTTAAGACAAGTGTCAGTGTGCATTGTGATGGCATATGTCATGTTCCATTGTGATGACAATGGCATGGAGAATTGTGAGGCCAATTGTCATGGAGGATTGTGAAGACAAAGGTAATGGAGCATTGTGATGAAAAGGGCTTGGTGCATTGTGATGACAATCGTCATGGAGCATTGTGATGAAAAGGGCATGGAGCATTGTGATGACAAGGGCTTTTGAGAATTTTGATGACAAGTTCGTGAAGCACTGTGATGAAAAGCACATGGAGCTTGCTATGACAGGGCTCATGGAGCATTGCGATGACAAGTGCATGGAGAATGTGATTACAAGAGCATGTAACATTGTGATTTGAAGTGTCATGGAGCATTGTGATGGCAAGATTGTGGAGCATTGTGATGAGAAGACAATGGATAATTGTGATGATGAGCGTCATGGAGAACTGTAATGACAAGGGGCCTGGAGCATTGTGATGACAGGTGTCATGGAGAATTGTGATGACAAGTGTCATGGAGCATTCTGATGACAAGCTTGTGGAGTATTGTGATGACAATGGTGTGGAGCATTGTGATGAAAAGGGCATGGAGCATTGTGATGAAAAAGGCATACAGCCTCTTCATGACAGGGTTCGAGAAGCATTCTGACGACAAGTGTCAGGGAGCATTGTGATGACAAGTGTATTGAGCATTGTGATGACAAAGGTCATGGAGCATTGTGATGACAAGGGCATGGAGTATTGTGATGACAGGCATCATGGAGCGTTGTGATGACAAGTGTTATGGAACAATGTGATCACAAGGGTTTGGAGCACTGTGATGACAGAGGTCATGGATCATTTTGATATCAAGGAGCATGGAGCATAGTGATGACAAGGGTCATGGAGCATTGTGATGAGAAGATCATGGAGCATTGAGCTGAAAATGTTCATGGAGTATTCTGATGAAAGTGGTCATGGAGCATTGTGATGACAAGGTCCTGGAGCATTGTGATGAGAAGACCATTGAGCCTTGTGATGAGAAGTCTCATGGAGCATTCTGAGGAAAAGGGGCATGGAGCATTGTGATTACAGGGGTCATGGAGCATTGTGATTACAAGGGCATGGAGCATTGTGAGAGATGTCTAAGGAGCATTCTGATGACATTCGTCATGGAGCTTTGTGATGACCAGTGCATGGAACATTGTGATTACAGGGGTCTTGGAGCATTGTGATGAAAAAGGCATGGATCATTATCATGAAAAAGGCATGGAGCCTTGTCATGACAGGGTTCAAGGAGCATACTGATGACAAGTGTCAAGGAGCATTGTGATGACAAGTGTATTGAGCATTGTGATGACAAATGTCATGGAACATTGTGATGAGAAGTGCATGTATAATTGTGATGACGAGCCTCATGGGGCGTTGTGATGACAAGTGTTATGGAGCATTGTGATCACAAGGGTTGGGAGCATTGTGATGACAGAGGTCGTGGAGCATTTTGATTTCATTGTGATGACAATAGCATGAAGCATTATGATGATGGGCATGGTTTGTTGTGATGACAGGGTTCATGGAGCATTGAGATGAAAAGGGGTATGGAGCATTGTGATTACTCGGGTCATGGAGCCTTGTGATGACAAGGCCGTGTAACATTGTGATGATAGGGGTGAGGGAGTATTGTGATGACTAGTGATGGAAAATTGAGATATCAGTGGTGAGAGAGCATTTTGATTCGAAGTGCATGGAGCTTTGTGATGACAATGTTTATGGAGCATTGTGATGACAAGTTTGGGGAGCATTGTGATGACAAGTGCATGGCACACTGTGATGACATGGGTCATAGAGCATTGTTCTGACAAGCGCATGGAGCACTGTGATAACAAGGGTCATGGAGCATTGTGCTGACAAAGGCATGGAGCGTTGTTATGACAAGGCTCAGAGAGCATTGGGATGAAAAGATCATGGAGAATTGTGGTGACAAAGTTCACAGAGCCTTGTGATGACGAGGGCATGGATCATTGTGATGAAAAATGTCATGAAGTATTGTGATGACTGGAGTCACAGAGCATTGTGATGACAAGGGAATGGAGCATTGTGATGACAGCGGCATGGAACATTGGTCTGGCAAGTTTCATGGATTATTGTGATGACAGTCGGCATGGCGCATTGTGATGACAAGGGCATGGAGCATAGTGATGACAAGGTCATGGAGTATTGTAAAGATAGGTGCCAGGGTTCATTGTGATGGCATATGTCATGTTCCATTGTGATGACAATGGCATGGAGAATTGTGATGCCAATTGTCATGGAGGATTGTGACGACAAAGGTAATGGAGCATTGTGATGACAAGGGCTTGGAGCATTGTGATGACAATGGTCATGGAGCATTGTGATGAAAAGGGCATGGAGCATTGTGATGACAAGTGCTTTTGAGAATTTTGATGACAAGTTCGTGAAGCACTGTGATGAAAAGCACATGAGACTTGCTATGACAGGGGTCATGGAGCATTGCGATGACAAGTGCATGGACAATGTGATTACAAGAGCATGTAACATTGTGATTTCAAGGGTCATGGAGCATTGTGATTGCAAGACGGTGGAACATTGTGATTAGAAGACCATGGATAATTGTGATGACGAGCGTCATAGAGAACTGTAATGACAAGGGGCATGGAGAATTGTGATGACAGGTGTCATGGAGCTTTGTGATGACAGGGCTCATGGAGAATTGTGATGACAAGGGTCATGGAGCATTCTGATGACAAGCTTGTGGAGTATTGTGATGACAATGGCATGGAGCATTGTGATGAAAAGGGCATGGAGCATTGTGTTAAAAAAGGCATAGAGCCTTTCCATGACAGGGTTCGAGAAGCATTCTGACGACAAGTGTCAGGGAGCATTGTGATGACAAGAGTATTGAGCATTGTGATGACAAAGTTCATGGGGCATTGTGATGACAAGTGCATGGAGTATTGTGATGACACGCATCATGGAGCGTTGTGATGACAAGTGTTATGGAACAATGTGATCACAAGGGTTTGGAGCACTGTGATGACAGAGGTCATGGATCATTTTGATATCAAGGAGCATGGAGCATATTGATGACAGGGGTCATGGAGCATTGTAATGAGAAGATCATGGAGCATTGAGCTGAAAATGTTCATGGAGTATTCTGATGAAATGGGTCATGGAGCATTGTGATGACAAGGTCCTGGAGCACTCTGATGAGAAGACCATGGAGCCTTGTGATGAGAAGTCTCATGGAGCATTCTGATGAAAAGGGGCATGGAGCATTGTGATTACAGGGGTCTTGGAGCATTGTGATTACAAGGGCATGGAGCATTGTGAGAGATGTCCAAGGAGCATTCTGATGACATGTGTCATGGAGCTTTGTGATGACCAGGGCAAGGAGCATTGTGATTACAGGGTCTTGGAGCATTGTGATGAAAAAGGCATGGATCATTGTAATGAAAAAGGCATGGAGCCTTGTCATGACAGTGTTCAAGGAGCATATTGATGGCAAGAGTCTGGGAGCATTGTGATGACAAGTGTATTGAGCATTGTGATGACAAAGGTCATGGAACATTGTGATGAGAAGACCATGGATAATTGTGAAGTCGAGCGCCATGGGACGTTGTGATGACAAGTGTTATGGAACATTGTGATCACAAGGTTTTGGAGCATTGTGATGACAGAGGTCATGGAGCATTTTGATTTCATTGTGATGACAATAGCATGAATCATTATGATGATGGGCATGGTGCAGTGTGATGACAGGGTTCATGGATCATTGAGATGAAAAGGGACATGGAGCATTGTGATTACAGGTGTCTTGGAGCATTGTGATGGCAAGGGCATGGAGCATTGTGAATGAGAAGGCCATGGAGCATTCTGATGACATGCGTCATGGAGCTTTGTGATGACAAGGGCATGGAGCGTTTGTCTGAAAATTTTCATGGATTATTGTGATGAGAGTGGGCATGGAGCATTGTGATGAAAAAGACAAGGAACACTGTGATACATGGGTCATGGAGGATTGTAATGACAAGGTCATGGAGCATTGTGATGAGAAGGGCATCGAGCATTGTGATGACAAGCGTTATGGAGCTTTGCGATGACAAGGGCATGGAGCAATGTGATGAGAGGCTTCATGAAGCATTGTGATGACAATGGCATGGAGCATTGTGATGCCAAGGGTCATGGAGCTTTGTGATGACAAAGGTCATGGAGCATTTTGATGACAAGGGAGTGGTGCATTGTGATGATAACGGCATGTAGCATTGTGATGATAGGTGTCATGGAACACTGTGAAGACAGGGGTGAAGGAGTATGGTAATGACTAGTGATGGAACATTGTGATATCAGTGGTGAGAGAGCATTTTCATGAGAAGTGCATGGAGCATTGTAATGCCAAGTGTCACAGAGCATTGTGATGAAATGTTCATGGAGCATTGTGGTGACAAAAGTCACAGAGACTTGTGATGATGAGCGCAAGGACCATTCTGATGACAAAGTCTTGAAGCATTGTGATGACTGGAGACACGGAGCATTGTGATGACAGGTGTCATGGAGCATTGTGATGAGAAGTGCATGGATCATTGTGATGACAGGGGCATGGATCATCGGTCTGAAAAATTTCATGGATTATTGTGATGACAGTGGGCATTGCACATTGTGATGACAAGGGCATGGAGCACTGTGAAGAAAAGGTTATGGATTATTGTGAAGTCAGGTGTCAGGAGGCATTTTGATGACCTATGTCATGGTGCATTGTGATGACAATGGCATGGAGCATTGTGATGACAAGTGTCATGGATGATTGTGATGACAAATGTAATGGAGCATGTTGATGACAATGGTCATGGATCATTGTGATGAAAAGGGCATGGAGCATTGTGATGACAAGGGCTTTTGAGAATTTTGATGACAAGTTCGTGAAGCACTGTGATGAAAAGCACATGGAGCTTGCTATGACAGGGGTCATGGAGCATTGCGATGACAAGTACATGGAGAATGTGATTACAAGAGCATGTAACATTGTGATTTGAAGTGTCATGGAGCATTGTGATGGCAAGACGGTGGAGCAGTGTGATGAGAAGACCATGGATAATTGTGATGAGAAGTCTCATGGAGCATTCTGATGAAAAGGGGCATGGAGCATTGTGATTACAGGGGTCTTGGAGCATTGTGATGAAAAGGGCATGGAGCATTGTGATGACAAGGGCTTTTGAGAATTTTGATGACAAGTTCGTGAAGCACTGTGATGAAAAGCACATGGAGCTTGCTATGACAGGTGTCACGGAGCATTGTGATGACATGGACGTAGAGAAATGTGATGACAAGGGACATAGAGCACTGTGATGACCAGGGCATTGTGCATTGTGATCGCAAGACCGTGGAGCATTGTGATGAGAAGGTCATGGATAATTGTGATGACGAGCATCATGGAGCACTGTAATGACAAGGGAAATGGAGCATTTTGATGACAGGTGTCATGGATCATTGTGATGACAGGGGTCATGGAGCATTCTGATGACAAGCTTGCGGAGTATTGTGATGACACTGTCATGGAGCATTGTGATGAAAAGGGCATGGAGCATTGTTATGAAAAATGAATGGAGCCTTTTCATTACAGGGTTCAAGGAGCATTCTGACGATAAGTGTCAGGGAGCATTGTGTTGACAAGTGTATTTAGCATTGTGATGACAAATTTCATGCAGCATTGTAATGACAGGCATCATGGAGCGTTGTGATGACAAGTCTTATGGAACATTGTGATCACAAGGGTTTGTAGCATTGTGATGACAGAGGTCATGGATCATTTTGATTTCAAGGAGCATGGAGCATTGTAATGACAAGGGCATGAAGAAATGTGAACCCAAGGTTCACCGAGGATTTTGATGACAATGGGAATGGAGTATTGTGATGACAAGCGCATGGAGCATTGTGATGACAATGTCATGAAGCATTTTGCTGACAAGAGTCATGGAGCACTGTGATGACAAGCATCACGGATCATTGTGATTACAGGGTTCATGGAGTATTGGGATGGCAAGGGCATGGATCATCATGATGACAAGTGTCATGGAGCATTTTGATGACAAGCGTCCCGGATCATTGTGTTGTCAGGGGTCATGGAGCATTGTGATGACAGTGGTAATGGAGCATTGTGATGACAGGGTTCATGCAGCATTGTTATGAGAAGGTCACAGAGCATTTGGCTAAAAATATTCATGAAGTATTGTGAAGGCGGGGGTCATGGAGCATTGTGATGACAAGGGAATGGAGCATTGTGGTAAATAGGTACTGAAGCATTGTGATGAGAAAACTTTGGAGCCTTGTATTGACGAGTCTCATGGAGCATTCTGATGAAAAGGGGCATGGAGAATTGTGATTACATGGGTCTTGAACATTGCGAAGAAAAGGGCATGGATCATTGTGATGAAAAAGGCATGCAGCCTTGTCATGACAGGGATCAAGGAGCATAATGACGACAAGTGTCAGGGAGCATTGTGATGACAAAGGTCATGGAGCATTGTGATGAGACGACAATGGATAATTGTGATGACGAGCATCATGGGGCGTTGTGATGACAAGTTTTATGAAACACTGTGATCTCAAGGGTTTGGAACATTGTGATGACATAGGTCATGGAGCATTTTGATTTCATTGTAATGAAAATAGCATGAAACATTATGATGATGGGCATGGTTCATTGTGATAACAGGGTTCATGGAGCACGGAGATGAAAAGGGGCATGGAGCATTGTGATTACAGGGGTCTTGGAGCATTGTGATGAGAAGGTCATGGAGCATTGGGCTGAAAATGTTCATGGAGCATTGTGATTACAGGGGTCATGGAACACTATGATGACAAGGGTCATGGAGCATTGTGATGACATGCGTCACGGAACATTCTGATTAAAGGTGTCATGGAGCATTGGGATGACAAGGGCATGGATCATTGTGATGACAAGTGTCATGGAGATTTTTGATGACAAGATTCCCGGATCATTGTGTTGTGAGGGGTCATGGAGCGCGGGGATGACAGTGGTCATGGAGCATTGTGATAACAGGGGTCATGGTGCATTGTGGTGAGAAGGTCATGGATCATTGGGCTGAAAATGTTCATGGAGTATTGTGATGACAGGGGTCATGGAGCATTGTGATGACAAGGGAATGGAGCATTGTGATGACAAGGTCCTGGAGAATTGTGTTGAGAAGACCATGAGTCTTGTGATGACATGTCTCATGGAGCATTCTGATGAAAAGCAGCATGGAGCATTGTAATTACAGGGGTCTTGGAGCATTGAGATGACAAGGGCATGGAGCATGGTGATGAGAAGGCCATGGAGCATTCTGATGACATGCATCATGGAGCTTTGTGAAGACAAGCACATGGAGCATTGTGATTACCGGGGTCTTGGAGCATTGTGATGAAAAGGGCATGGATCATTGTGATGAAAAATGCATGTAGCCTTGTCATGACAGGGTTCAAGGAGCACACTGAGGACAAGTGTCAGGGAGCATTGAGATGACAAGTGTATTGAGCATTGTGATGACAAAGGTCATGGAGCATTGTGATGAGAAGGCCATGGATAATTGTGTTGATGAGCGTCATGGGGCGTTGTGATGCCAAGTGTTATGGAAAATTGTGATCACAAGGGTTTGGGGCATTTTGGTGTCAGAGGTCATGGAACATTTTGAGTTCATTGTGATGACAATAGCATGAAGCATTATGATGATGGGCATGGTGCATTGTGATGACAGGGTTCATGCAGCATTGAGATGAAAAGTGGCATGGAACATTGTGATGACATATGTCACGAAGAATTGTGATGACTGGAGTCACGGAGCATTGTGATGACAGGGGTCATGGAGCATTGTGATGACAAGGGCATGGAGCATTGGGATGAAAGGGGCATGGATCATTGGTCTGACATGTTTCATGGATTATTGTGATGACAGAGGGCATGGCACATTGTGATAACTAGCACATAGAGCACTGTGATGACAAGGTCATTGATTATTGTGAAGAAAGGTGCCAGGGAGTATTGTGGTGACATATGTCACGGTGAATTGTGATGACAATGGCATTGAGCATTGTGATGACAAGTCTCATGGAGAAATGTGATGAAAAATGTAATGGAGCATTGTGATGACAAGGACTTGGAGCATTGTGATGACATGGGTCATGGAGCATTGTGATGACACGGTTCATGGGGCATGGTGATGAGAAGGTCATAGAGCATTGGGCTGAAAATGTTCATGGAGTATTGTGGTGACAGGGGTCATGGGGCATTTTGATGACAAGGGAATGGAGCATTTTGATGAAAATATCATGGAGCATGGTGTTGAGAAGGCCATGGAGCATTGTGAAGACATTCGTCATGAAGCTGTGTGATGACAACGGCATGGAGCATTGTGATTACAGGGGTCTTGGAGCATTGTGAGGAAAAGGGCATGGATCATTGTGATGAAAAATGCATGGAGCCTTGTCATGTCAGGGTTCAAGGAGCATACTGACGACAAGTGTCAGGGAGCATTTTGATGACAAGTGTATTGAGCATTGTGATAACAAGTGTATTGAGCACTGTGATGACAAGGTCATGGAGTATTGAGAAGACAGGTGTCAGGGAGCATTGTGATGACATATGTCATGTTCCATTGCGATGACAATGGCATGGGGCACTGTGATGCCAAGTGTCATGGAGGATTGTGATGACAAAGATAATGGGCATTGTGATTAGGGCTTGGAACTTTATGATGACAAGGGACATTGAGAATTTTGATGAGGAGGTCGTGAAGCATTGTGATGACAAGGTCCTGGAGCATTGTGATGAGAAGACCATGGAGCCTTGTGATGACAAGTCTCATGGAGCACACTGATGACAAGGGTCATGGAGCATTGTCATTACAGGGGTCTTGGAGCATTGTGATGACAAGGGTCAATGAGCCTTGTGATGACAAGGCCGTGGAACATTGTCATGACAGGGGTGAGGGAGTATTGTAATGACTAATGATGGAACATTTTGATATCAGTGGTGAAAGAGAATTTTGATGAGAAGTGCATGGAGCTTTGTGATGACAATGTTTACGGAGCATTGTGATGATAAGGTTGTGGAACATTGTGATGACAAGCGCATGGCACATTGTGATGACATGGGTCATAGAGCATTGTTCTGACAAGCGCATGGCACATTGTGATGACATGGGTCATGGAGCATTGTTCTAACAAGTGCACGGAGCATTGTGATGCCAAGGGTCATGGAGCACTCTGCTGACAAAGGCATGGAGCATTGTGATAACAAGGGTCACAGAGCATTGTGATGAAAAGTTCATGGAGCATTATGGTGACAAATTTCAAAGAGCACTGTGATGAGGAGGGTATGGACCATTGTGATGACAAAGGTCATGAAGCAATGTGATGACTGGAGTCACGGAGCACTGTGATGACAAAGGCATGGAGCATTGTGATGATAGGGGCATGGAGCATTGGTCTGACAAGTTTCATGGATTAATATGATGATAGTGGGCATGGCACATTGTGATGACAAGGACATGGAGCATTGTTATGACCAGGTCATGAGTACTGTGAATAGAGGTGTCAGGGAGCATTGTGATGAAATATGTCATGGTGCATTGTGATGACAATGGCATGGAGCACTGTGAAACCAAGTGTCATGGAGGATTGTGATGAAAACAGTAATGGAGCATTGTGATGACAAGGGCCATTGAGAATTGTGATAAAAAGTTCGTGAAGCACTGTGATGAAAAGCACATGGAGCTTGCTATGACAGGGGTCATGGAGCATTGCGATGACAAGTGCATGGAGAATTGTGATGACAAGAGCATGTAACATTGTGATGAGAAGTGTCATGGAGCATTGTGTTGGCAAGATCGTGGAGCACCGTGATGAGAAGACCATGGATAATTGTGATAACGATCGTCATCGAGCATTGTGATGACAAGGGCCATTGAGAATTTTGATGCCAACGTCGTGAAGCATTTTGATGACAAGCACACGGAGCTTGCTATGACAGGGGACATGGAGCATTGCGATGAATAGTGCATGGAGAATTGTGATGACAGGGGTCATGGAGCATTGTGATGAAAAGGGCATGGAGCATTGTGATGGAAAAGGCATGGAGCTCTTCATGACAGGGTTCAAGGAGTATTCTGATGACAAGTGTCAGTGAGCATTGTGATGACAAGTATATTGTGAATTGTGATGACAAAGTTCATGGAGCATTGTGATGACACGGGCATGGAGTATTATGATGACAGGTATCATGGAGCGTTGCAATGACAAGTGTTGTGGAACAATGTGATCACAAGGGTTTGGAGCATTGTGATGATAGAGGTCAGGGATCATTCTGATTTCAAGAAGCATGGATCATTGTAATGAAAGGGGTCATGGAGCATTGTGATGAGAATATCATAGAGAATTGGGCTGAAAATATTCATGGAGTATTGTGATGACAGGATTCTTGGAGCATTGTGATAACACGGGCATGGAGAATTGTGATGAGAAGGCCATAGTGCATTCTGATGACATGCGTCATGGAGGTTTGTGATGATAAGGGCAAGGAGCATTGTGATTACAGGCGTCTTGGAGAATTGTGATGAAAAGGGCATGGAATCTTGTCATGACAGGGTTCAAGGAGCATACTGATGACAAGTGTCTGGGAGCATTGTGATGACAAGTGTATTGAGCATTGTTTTAACAAAGTTCATGGAGCATTGTGATGAGAAGACCATGGATAACTGTGATGAGGAGCGTCATGGGGCATTGTGATGACAAGTGTTATGGAACATTGTGATCATAAGGGTTTGGAGCATTGCGATGACAGAGGTCATGTAGCATTTTGATTTCATTGTGATGACAAAAGCATGAAGCATTATGATGATGGGCATGGTGCATTGTGATGACAGGGTTCATGGAGCATTGAGATGAAAAGGGGAATGGATCATTGTGATTACAGGTGTCTTGAAGCATTGTGATGACAAGGGAATGGAGCATTGTGAATGAGAAGGCCATGGAGCATTCTGATGACATGCGCCATGGAGCTTTGTGATTACAAGTGTATGGAGCATTGTGATTACAGTGTCTTGGAGCATTGTGATCACAAGGGTCATGGAGTCTTGTGATGACAAGGCCGAGGAACCTTGTGATGGCAGGTGTCATGGAGCATTGTTATGACAGGGGTAATGGAGCACTGTGATGACTAGGGCATCAGCATTGGTTTGAAGAGTTTCATGGATTATTGTGATGAGAGTGGGCATGGAGCATTGTGATGACAAGGTCACGGAACACTGTGTTACATGGGTCATGGAGGATTGTAATGACAAGGGCATGGAGCATTGTGATGAGAAGGGCATCGAGCATTGGTATCACAAGCGTCATGGAGCTTTGTGATGACAAGTGCATGGAGCAATTTGATGAGAGTGTTCATGGAGCATTGTGATGACAATGGCATGGAGCATTGTGATGCCAAAGGTTATGGAACTTTGTGATGACAAATGTCATGGAGCAATTTGATGAGAAGTGCATGGAGCATTGTGATTAGAAGGGCAGGGAGAATTGTGATGACAGGTTCATGGAGAAATTTGATGAAAAGGGTCATGGAACATTTTGATTAGAGGGGTTATAGAATATTGTGATGTCAGGGCTCATGGAGCAGTGTGATGAAAAGGGTCATGGAGCATTTTGATGACAGGGGTTATGGAACATTGTGATGTCACCGGTCATCAAACATTGTGATGATAAGTGCATGTAGCATTTTGATGACAGGGGTAATGGAACATTGTGATGACAGGGGTGATGGAGTATTGGGATGACTAGTGATGGAACATTGTGATATCAGTGGTGAGAGAGTATTTTGATAAGAAGTGCATGGAGCACTGTGATGACAAGTTTTATGGAGCATTGTGATGACGAGGATGTGGAGCATTGTGATGACAAGTACATGGTGCATTGTGATGACATGGGTCATGCAGCATTGTACTGATAAGCACATGGAGCATTGTGATGACAAGAGTCATGGAGCATTGTGGTGACAAATGTCACAGAGACTTGTGATGACGAGGGCATGGACCATTTTGATGAGAAAGGTCATGAAGCATTGTGATGACAGGAGTCACGGAGCATTGTGATGACGGGTCATGGAGCACTGTGATGACAAGGGCATGGAGCATTGTGATGACAGGGGCATGGAGCATTGTGATGACAGGAGCATTGAACATTGGTCTTACATGTTTCATGGATTATTGCGATGACAGTGGGAATGGCGCATTGTGATGACAAGGGCATGGAGCATTGTGATGACAAGGTCATGCAGTATTTGAAGACAGGTGTCTGGGAGAATTTTGAAGACATAAGTCATGGCCCATTTTGATGACAATGCCATGGAGCGTTGTGATGCTAAGTGTCATGGAGGTTTGTGATGATAAAGGTAATGGAGCTTTGTGATGACCAGGGCTTGGAGCCTTGTGTTGAAAAGGGTCATGGAGCACTGTGCTGACAAGGGCATGGAGCATTGTGATGACAATGGTCATGGAACATTGTACTGAGAAAGGCTTGGAGCATTGTGATGACAACGGTCCCAGACTATTATCATGAAAATTTCATGGAGCACTGTGGTGACAAATGTCTCAGAGCATTGTGAAGATGGGGCATGGACCATTGTGATGACAAAGGTCATGAAGCATTGTGATGACTGGAGTCATGGAGCATTGTGATGACAGGGGTCATGGAGCATTGTGCTGACAAGCTAATGGAGCATTGTGATGACAAAGGTCATGGAGCACTCTGCTGACAAAGACATGGAGCATTGTGATGACTAGGGTCACAGAGCATTGTGATGATAAGTTCATGGAGCATTATGGTGAAAATTTCACAGAGACCTGTGATTACGAGGGCATGGACCATTGTGATGACAAAGGTCAAGTATCAGTGTGATGACTGGAGTCACGGAGCATTGTGATGACAAGGGCATGGAGCATTGTGATGACAAGGGCATGGAGCATTGTTATGACCAGGTCATGGATTATTGTGAAGACAGGTATCAGGGAGCATTGTCATGACATATGTCCTGGTGCATTGTGATGACAATGTCATGGAGCATTGTGAAGCAAAGTGTCATGGAGGATTGTTATGACAAAGGTAATGGAGCATTGTGATGACAAGGGCTTGGAGCACTGTGGTGACAAGGGCCATTGAGAATATTGATGACAAGGTCGTGAAGCATTGTTATGACAAGCACATGGAGCTTGCTATGACAGGGGTCATGGAGCATTGCGATGACAAGTGCATGGAGCATTGTGATTACAGGGGTCTTTGAGCATTGTGATGACAATGGCATGGAGCATTGTGATGCCAAGGGTTATGGAGCTATGTGATGACAAATGTCATGGAGCATTTTGATGACAAGGACATGGTGCATTGTGATGAGAAGGGCAGGGAGCATTGTGATGACAGGGTCATGGAGCAATTTGATGAAAGGTGTCATGGAACATTTTGATTACATGTGTTATAGAATATTGTGATGTCAGGGGTCATGGAGCAGTGTGATGAAAAGGGTCCTGGAGCATTGTGATGACAAGGGTCGCAGAGCATGGTGATGAAAAGTTCATGGAGCATTGTGGTGACAAATGTCAAAGAGACTCGTGATGACGAGGGCATGGACCATTGTGATGAGAAATGCCATGAAGCATTGTGATGACAGGAGTCACGTTGCATTATGATGACGGGTCATGGAGCATTGTGATGACAAGGGCATGGAGCACTGTGATGACAGGGGTATGGAGCATTGGTCTTACAAGTTTCATGGATTATTGCGATGACAGTGGGAATGGCGCATTGTGATGACAAGTGCATGGATCATTTTGATGACAAGGTCATGCAGTATTTGAATACAGGTGTCTGGGAGAATTTTGAAGACATAAGTCATGGCCCATTGTCATGACAATGCCATGGAGTGTTGTGATGCCAAGTGTCATGGAGGTTTGTGATGACAAAGGTAATGGAGCATTGTGATGATAAGGGCTTGGAGCCTTGTGATGACAAGGTTCATAGCGCACTGTGCTGACAATGGCATGGAGCATTGTGATGACAATGGTCATGGAGCACTGTACTGAGAAAGGCTTGGAGCATTGTGATGACAACGGTCACAGACCATTATGATGAAAATTTCATGGAGCATTGTGGTGACAAATATCACAGAGCCTTGTGTGACGAGAGCATGGACCATTGTGAGGACAAAGGTCATGAATCATTGTGATGACTGGAGTCTCGGAGCATTTTGATGGCAGGGGTCATGGAGCATTGTGACGACAAGGGAATGGAGCAACGTGATGACAGGGGCATGGAACATAGGTCTGACAAGTTTCATGGATTATTGTGATGACAGTGGGCATGGAGCATTGAGATGACAAGGGCAGGGAGCATTGTGGTGACAAAGGTCACAGAGCCTTGTGTGACGAGGGCATGGACCATTGTGAGGAAAAAGGTCATGAAGCATTGTGATGACTGTAGTCACGGAGCATTGTGATGACAGGGGTCATGGAGCATTGTGATGACAAGAGCATGGAGCATTGTGATGAGAGTGGCATGGAACATTGGTCTGACATGTTTCATGGAATATTGTGATGACAGTGGGCATGGCTCATTTTGATGACAAGGGCATGGAACATTGTGATGACAAGGTCATTGAATATTCAGAAGACAGGTGTCAGGGAGCATTGTGATGACATATGTCATTGTCCATTGTGATGACAATGGCATGGAGCATTGTGATACCAAGTGTCATGGAGGATTGTGATGACAAAGGTAATGGAGCATTTTGATGACAAGGGTTTGGAACATTGCGATGACAAGGGTCATGGAGAATTGTGATGACAAGGGCATGGAGCATTCTGATGAAAAGGTGCATGGAGCATGGAGATTACAGGGGTTTTGAAGCAATGTGATTACAAGGGCATGGAGCATTGTGATGAGAAGACAATGGAGCATTCAGATGACATGCGTCATGGAGCTTTGTGATGACAAGGACATGGAGAATTGTGATGAATAGGGAATGGATCATTGTGAGGAAAAATGCATGGAGCCTTGTCATGACAGGGTTCAAGGAGCATACTGATGACAAGTGTCAGGGAGCATTGTGATAAGTGTATTGAGCATTGTGATGACAAACATCATGGAGCATTGTGATGAGAAGGCCATGGATAATTGTGATGAGCAGCGTCATGGGGCATTGTGATGACAAGTGTTATGGAACATTTTGATCAGAAGGGTTTGGTGCATTGTGATGACAGAGGTCATTGAGCATTTTGATTTCATTGTGATGACAATAGCATGCATCATTATGGTGATGGGCACGGTGCATTGTGATACAGGGTTCATGGAGCATTGTGATGAAATGGGACATGGAGCATTGTGATTACAGGGGTGTTGGAGCATTGTGATGACAAGGGCATGGAGCATTGTGATGAAACGGCCATGGATAATTGTAATGACCAGCGTCATGGGGAATTGTGATGACAAGTGTTATGGAACATTGTGATCACAAGGGTTTGGAGCATTGTGATGACTGAGGTCATGGAGCATTTTGATTTCATTGTGATGACAGTAGCATGAAGCATTATGATGATGGGCATGGTGCATTGTGATGACAGGGTTCATGGATCATTGAGATGAATAGGGGCATGCAGTATTGTGATTACAGGGGTGTTGGAGCATTGTGATGACAAGGGCATGGAGCATTGTGTTGACAAGGCCATGGAGCATTCTGATGTCATGCATCATGGAGCTTTGTGATGCCAAAGAAATGGATCATTGTGATTAGAGTGGTCTTGGAGCATTGTGATGACTAGGGTCATGGAGGCTTGTGATCACAAGGCCATGAAACCTTGTGATGGTAAGTGTCATGGAGCATTATTATGACAGGGGTAATGGAGCATTGTGATGACAAGGACGTGGAGCATTGTTATGACATGGGCATGGTTTATTGTGATGACAGGCATCATGGAGCGTTTTGATGACAAGTGTTATGGAACATTGTGATCACAAATGTTTGGAGCATTGTGATGAGAGGGGTCATGGAGCTTTGTGATGACAAAGGTCATGGAGCACTTTGATGACAAGGTTGTGGTGCATTGTGATGAGAAGGGCATGGAGCATTGTGATGACAAGGCCATGGAGCATTTTGATGACAAAGGCATGGAGCATTGTAATGACAAGTGTCATGGAGCACTGTGATGACAAGCGTCACGGAGCATTGTGATTACGGGGTCATGGAGCATTGGGATGACAAGAGCATGGATCATTGTGATTACAAGGGCATGGAGCATTTTGATGACAAGAGTCCCGGATCATTGTGTTGTTGGGGGTCATGGAGGGTTGTGATGACATTGGTCATGGAGCATTGTGATGACAGGTGTCATGGGGTATTGTGATGAGAATGTCATGGAACACTGGGCTGAAAATGTTCATTGAGTATTGTGATGACAGGAGTCATGGAGCATTGTGATGACAAGAGAAAGGAGCATTGTGATAACAAGGTCCTTGAGCATTGTGATGAGAAAACCGTGGAGCGTTGTGATGACATTCTCATGGAGCATTCTAATGAAAATGGGCATGGAGCATTGTGATTACAGGGGTCGTGGAGCATTCTGATGACAAGGGAATGGTGCATTGTGATGAGAAGGCCATGGAGCATTCTGAAGACATGCATCATGGAGCTTTGTGATGACAAGGGCATGGAGCATTGTGATTTCATGTATATGGAGCCTTGTGATGACAAGGGTCATGGAGCCTTGTGATGACAAGGCTGTGGAACATTGTGATGACTGCGATCATGGAGCATTGTTATGACAGGGGTAATGGAGCATTGTGATGACAAGGCCATGGGGCATTGGTCTGAAAAGTTTCATGGATTATTGTGATGAGAATGGGCCTGGAGCATTGTGATGACAAGGGCCTGGAACACTGTGGTACAGGGTTCATGGGGGACTATAATGACAAGGGCATGGAGCATTGTTATGAGAAGGGCATCGAGCAATTTGATGACAAGCGTCATGGACATTTGTGATGACAAGGGCATGGAGCAATGTGATGAGAAGGTTCCTGGAGCATTGTGATGACAATGACATGGATCATTGTGATGCCAAGGATCATTGAGCTTTGTGATGACAAAAGTTATGGAGCATTTTGATGACATGTGTTATGGAGCATGGTGAGGTCAGGGGTCATGGAGCACTGTGATGATAAGGGCATGTAGTATTGTGATGACAGGGGTCATGGAACATTTTGATGAGAAGGGTGAGGGACTATTGTGATGAGTAGTTATGGAACATTGTGATATCAGTGGTGACAGAGCATTTTGATGAGAAGTGCATGGAGCATTGTGATGACAAGCTGGTGGAGCATTGTGTTGACAAGCGCATGGAGCATTGTGATGACAAGTGTCTTTGCGTATTGTGCTGAGAAAGACATGGATCATTGTGATGACAAGGGTCATAGAGAATTGTGATGCAAAGTTCATGGAGCATTGTGGTGACAGAGGTCATAGAGCCTTGTGATGATGAGGACATTGACCATTGTGATGACAAAGATCATGAAGTATTGTGATGAATGGAGTCACGGAGCATTGTGATGACAGCGGTCATGGAGCATTGGGATGTCAAGGGCATGGAGCATTTTGATGACAGGGGCATGGAGCATTTTGATGGTAAATCCCTGAAGCATTGTGATGAGAAGACCTTGTGTAATTGTGATGATGAGCATCATGGAGCACTGTACTGACAAGTGGCATGGAGCACTGTGATGACAGGTGTCAGGGAACATTGTGATGACAGAGGTCATGGATCACTGTGATGACAAGGGCATGGAGCACTGTGATGACAAGGACTTGGAGCATTGTGATGACAAGTGTCATGGAGCATTGTGATGACAATGGCATGGAGCATTGTGATGAAAACATCATGGATTATTGTTAAGACAGGTGTCAGGGAGCATTGTGATGACATATTTCATGTTCCATTGTGATGTCAATGACATGGAGCATTTTGATGCCAAGTGTCATGGAGGATTGTGATGACAAAGGTAAAGGAACATTGTGATGACAAGATCATGGATCATTGTGATGACAAGGGCCATAGAGAATTTTAATGACCAGGTCTTGAAACATTGTGATGACAAGTGCATGGAGCTTGCTATGACAGGGGTCCTGAAGCATTGTGATGACAAGTGCATGCAGAATTGTGATGACAAGAGCATATCACATTTTGAGGAGAAGTGTCAAGGAGCATTGTGATGACAAGGATGTGGAGGATTGTGATGACAAGGATCATGGAGCATTGAGATGACCAGGGCAGGGAGCATTGTGTTGGTAAAACCCTGAAGCATTGTGATGAGAAGACCTTGGTTAATTGTGATGACGAGCATCATGGAGCACTGTACTGACAAGGGGCATGGAGCATTGTGATGACAGTTGTCAGGGAACATTGTGATGACAAAGGTCATGGAGCATTGTGATGACAAGGGCCTGGAGCATTGTGATGACAAGTGTCATGGAGCATTGTGATGACATTGGCATGGAGCACTGTCATGACAAGGGACATTGAGAATTTTTATAACAATGTCATGAAGCATTGTGATGACAAGCAAATGGAGCTTGCTATGACATGGGTCAGGGAACATTGTGATGACAATTGCATGGAGAATTGTGATGACAAGAGCATGTAACTTTGTGATGAGAAGTGTCAGGGAGCATTGTGATGACAAAGAGGTGGAGAATTGTGATGACAAGGTACATGGAGCATTGTGATGACCAGGACATTGAGCAATGTGATGGCAAGACGGTGGAGCATTGTGATGAGATGGCCATGGATAATTGTGATGACGAGCATCATGGAGCATTATGATGACAAGAGCCGTGGAGCATTCTGACATAAGATATCACTTATGAAGGAAATGTAAACATGGCTACACATGAACTGAATTAGGAAAGAGAACAGAGTCTCACATTTAGAAATCATACATATGCCTGCTTAAGGGGAAAGGAGAGGTGGGGAGATGCACAAAACCAGAGTTTGATATTAGCACAGGTACCGTTGCATAATCCAAATACAGAATAGACAAGAGCTACTCCTTCCTCAGTGAACGGGAATCAACAGACCTATTCCCGCAGAGGAATATATCTGACTAGTAAGAATCTTAATACCTATGTATTGATATGTAACCGTAAGGGAATCAAGTGTGTCTAGACCGGCATAAACACGTCAGTGAAAATCAGCTCAACCTCATTATATAAATGATTTTCAAAAACAAAACAAAAAAACTGGGAAATTCTATACATTTCATTCAGGGGCTCTGATGAAACCTGGAATGACCCTATCTACAATGACAGCTGGATGAGACATAAGGCTGGACACTTTTGACTGAGAGGATTGATGAGATTGAATGAGAAAATGCAGACTGTTTAAAGCAATAATGCATTCCAACAATTCCATGGGTCCCAACTCGCCAGGTAAAAGGGAATATCACTAGAGTTATAACATGTACAGGAAACCTAGAGAATGGACACACTGTGAATACGAAATGTTTCCAAATCTCAACTAATAATCCCTCTCCTGGTGCTCCGGTTTGACTTTCCAACTGCTTTACTATCAATCTCCCAACTTGGAGAGACAGCCCCTTTAACCTCCTGGTTCGCACAGGTTGCCAATTTGGCAGAGGATGAAAGGGAAGAGGGAGAATCAATGAGAGAGTAGCTGTTAGGCATTTGGACGGGCACATGTCACTCTAATTTCCCGGCAGGAAGAAGAATTAACCCAAGTCTCAGCCACCCGCCGGGAACCAGTATAGGTCCTGAACCAAAATTTTGGACCTGAGGTCAGCTCACAAAAACGAGTTGAAAAATGGAGCTCAGGTGCACAGCAATTCACAAACTGGCAGAGTAACAACGGACAACAATCATCCAAAAATCAGTTGAGGGAAGGCAACGGGGTGGACTTGAAAGGGAACCAGAATAGCATGAATCAGATTTCAAGAGGTACATTGGAATTGCCTTTAAAGCACAGGAAGAGGGGCACGACTTCGACAATGATGCAATGGGCCAAAAAGGGGGTATGCGTTTTCTCCTGAATATATTCAGGAGAAAACGCATACCCCCTTTTTGGCCGAGCAAGCAAGCGGGCAATGCAAATCTGCACTACAAAGCAGTATCACTTCCCACCAGAAAAAAGAGACATCCACAAAATGTGTAAAACCTAGAAAGGCAACACAGGCCCTTTAGAACTGGGAGCATAGTTATGCTGATGGGCGGGATGTAAATTGCCAACTGCCTCACTGGAGGAGTGCATTGTGTTCCCTAAAACAAGTAACCAACAGAGCTACAGAGCAAAGTGCACATCCAGTCTAGGGAATATACCTTGGGAAAACTGAAAATCAATAAGACAGAGCCACCCCAAATTTAGGGCTGCACTGCTTACAAGAACCTCAACTTGGGTACACCTAAAATATCCCTGGAAAGACAAAAATGGTTGAAGAAATTGTGTTATTACATACGATGGAATATCCCTCAGCCATGAAATCAATGTCATAAGGCCAGTAGCAGCAAAAGGAGTGGATTCATGTACGATGATTCTAAGTGAAATAAGTCACAGAGAAATAGAAACTTATCATAAGATATCACTTATGAAGGTCCTGTAAACATGGCTACACATGAACTGAGTTAGGAAAGAGAACACAGTCTCACATTTAGAAAATACTCTTATGCCCGCTTAAGGGGGAAGGAGAGGTGGGGTGATGCATAAAACCAGAGTTTGATATTAGTACAGGTACCATTCCAAAACCAACTACGGAAGAGACAAGCCCTACACCTTCCTCAGTGAAAGGGTCTCAAAACCCCATATTTCCCACAGAGGAATATATATGACTAGTAAGAATCTTAAAACCTATGTATTGATATGTCTCCATCAGGGAATAAAGTGTATCTACACTAGCAGAATCATGGCAGTGAGAATCAGCTCAAACAGAGAAATTCTTTACAATTCCTTCAGGGGCTCTGATGAAACCTGGAATGACCCTATCTACAACAACAGCTGGATGTGGCATAAGGCAGGACACTTGGGACTGAGAGGATAGGTGAGATTCGGTGAGCAAATGCAGACCATTTAAAGCAATAATGTGTGGCACACATTCCAAGTGTTCCAACTCACCAGGTTGAAGGGAATAGTACTACAGGTATAACATGTACGGGAAACCTAGAGAATGGACACACTGTCAATACAAAAGGTTTTTAAAACTCAACTAATAGTCTATCTCTTGGTGCTACGGTTTGAATTTCCAACTGTTTTACTATCAATCTCCCAACTTGGAGAGACAGACCCTTTAACCTCCTGGTTCTCACATGTTGCCAATTGGCAGAGGATGAAAGGTAAGATGGAGAACCAATGAGAGAGTAGGTGTTAGACATTTGGACGGGCACATGTCACTCTAATTTCCAGGCAGGAAGAAGAATTAATCAAAGTCTCAGCTCCCCGCCGGGAACCAGTATAGGTTCTGAACTAAAATTTTGGACTTGTGGTCAGCTCACAAAAATCGAGATGAAAAATGGAGCTCAGGGGCACAGCAATTCACAAACGGGCAGAGTAATAAAGGAAAACTATCGTCCAAAAATCTGTTGAGGGAAGGTAACGAGGAGGACTTGAAAGCGAGCCAGAATAGCAGGAACCAGATTTCAAGAGGTACATTGGAATCGCCTTTAAAGCACAGGAAGAAGGGAACAACTTCGACAATGATGCACATGGCCAAACAGGGTGTATGTGTTTTCTCCTGAATATATTCAGGAGAAAACACATAATCCCTTTTTGGCCAAGCAAGCAAGCAGTCAATGCAAATCTGCACTACAAAGCAGTATCACTTCCCAACAGACAAAAGGGACATCCGCAAAATATGTAAAAACCAGAAAGGCAAGACAGGCCCTGGAGAAGAGGGTGCCTAGTTAGGCTGATGGGCGGAATGTAAATTGCCAACTGCCTCTCCGGAGGAGTGCATTGTGTTCCCTAAAACAAGTAAACAACAGAGCTACAGAGACACGGGCACTTCCAGTCTAGGGAATATACCTTGGGAAAACTGAAAATCAGTAAGACAGAGCCACCTCAAAATTTAGGGCTGCACTGCTTACAAGATCTTCAACTTGGGTACACCTGAAATATCCCAGGAAAGACAAAAATGTTTCAAGAAATTGTGGTACTTACGTACGTTGGAATATCCCTCAGCCATGAAATCAAAGTCATAAGGCCAGTAGCAGCAAAATGAGTGGATTCAGGTACGATGATTCTAAGTGAAATAAGTCACAGAGAAAAAGAAACTTATAAGATATCACTTATGAAGGTCCTGTAAACCTGGTACACATTAACTGAGTTAGGAAAGACAACAGAGTCTCACATTTAGAAAACACTCTTATGCCTGCTTAAGGGGGAAGGAGAGGTGGCGTGATGCATAAAACCAGAGTTTGATATTAGTACAGGTACCGTTCCAAAAACCAACTATGGAAGAGTCAATCCCTACACCTTCCTCAGTGAAAAGTACACAAAACACCATATTTCCCACAGAGGAATATATCTGACTAGTAAGAATCTTAAAACCTATGTATTGATATGTCTCCATCAGGGAATCAAGTGGGTCTAGACTAGCAGAAACATGGCAGTGAGAATCAGCTCAAACCCACTATAAAAAGGAATTTCAAAAAGAAAACAAACAACCTGGGAAATTTTATACAATTCATTCAAGGGCTCTGATGAAACCTGGAATGATCCTATCTACAATGACAGCTGGATGTGGCATAAGGCAGGACACTTGGGACTGAGAGGATTTTTGAGATTCGGTGAGCAAATGCAGACCATTTAAAGCAATAATGCGTGGGAAATATTCCAAGGGTCCCAACTCTCCAGGTTGAAGGGAATATTACTACAGCTATAACATGTACGGGAAACATAGAGAATAGACACACAGTGAATACAAAAGGTTTTTAAAACTCAACTAATAGTCCCTCTCATGGTGCTCCGGTTTGAATTTCCAACTGCTTTACTATCAATCTCCCAACTTGGAGAGACAGCCCCTGTAACCTCCTGGTTCTCACATATTGCCAATTGGCAGAGGATGAAAGGTAAGATGGAGAACCAATGACAGAGTGGCTGAGAGACATTTGGACGGGCATATGTCACTCTAATTTCCCGGCAGGAAGAAGAATTTATCAAAGTCTCAGCCACCCGCCGGGAACAAGTAGAGGTCCTGAACCACAATTTTGGACTTGCTGTCAGCTCACAAAAAACGAGTTGATAAATGGAGCTCAGGGGCACAGCAATTCACAAACTGGCAGAGTAATAAAGGAAAACTATCGTCCAAAAATATGTTGAGGTAAGGCAACGAGGCAGACTTGAATGCGAGACAGAATAGCAGGAAACAGATTTCAAGAGGTACATTGGAATCGCCTTTAAAGCACAGGAAGAGGGGCACAACTTCGACAATGATGCACTTGGCCAAACAGGGCATATGCGTTTTCACCTGAATATATTCAGGAGAAAACGCATAAGCCCTGTTTGGCCAAGCAAGCAATCGGGCAATGCAAATCTGCACTACAATGCAGTATCACTTCCCAACAGACAAAAGGGACATCCGCAAAATATGTAAAAACCAGAAAGGCAAGACAGGCCCTGGAGAAGAGGGAGCCTAGTTATGCTGATGGGTGGAATGTAAATTGTGAACTGCCTCTCTGGAGGATTGCATTGTGTTCCCTAAAAAAGGGAACAACAGAGGTACTGACACGGGCACTTCCAGTCTAGGGAATATACCTTGGGAAAACTGAAAATCAATAAGACAGAGCCACCTCAAAATTTAGGGCTGCACTGCTTACAAGAACCTCAACTTGGGTACACCTGAAATATCCCAGGAAAGACAAAAATGGTTCAAGAAATTGTGGTACTTACGTACAATGGAATATCCCTCAGCCATGAAATTAAAGTCATAAGGCCAGTAGCAGCAAAATGAGTGGATTCAGGTACGATGATTCTAAGTGAAATAAGTCACAGAGAAAAAGAAACTTATAAGATATCACTTATGAAGGTCCTGTAAACATGGTACACATTAACTGAGTTAGGAAAGACAACAGAGTTTCACATTTAGAAAACACTCTTATGCCTGCTTAAGGGGGAAGGAGAGGTGGCGTGATGCATAAAACCAGAGTTTGATATTAGTACAGGTACCGTTCCAAAAACCAACTATGGAAGAGTCAATCCCTACACCTTCCTCAGTGAAAAGTACACAAAACACCATATTTCCCACAGAGGAATATATCTGACTAGTAAGAATCTTAAAACCTATGTATTGATATGTCTCCATCAGGGAATCAAGTGGGTCTAGACTAGCAGAAACATGGCAGTGAGAATCAGCTCAAACCCACTATAAAAAGGAATTTCAAAAAGAAAACAAACAACCTGGGAAATTTTATACAATTCATTCAAGGGCTCTGATGAAACCTGGAATGATCCTATCTACAATGACAGCTGGATGTGGCATAAGGCAGGACACTTGGGACTGAGAGGATTTTTGAGATTCGGTGAGCAAATGCAGACCATTTAAAGCAATAATGCGTGGGAAATATTCCAAGGGTCCCAACTCTCCAGGTTGAAGGGAATATTACTACAGCTATAACATGTACGGGAAACATAGAGAATAGACACACAGTGAATACAAAAGGTTTTTAAAACTCAACTAATAGTCCCTCTCATGGTGCTCCGGTTTGAATTTCCAACTGCTTTACTATCAATCTCCCAACTTGGAGAGACAGCCCCTGTAACCTCCTGGTTCTCACATGTTGCCAATTGGCAGAGGATGAAAGGTAAGATGGAGAACCAATGACAGAGTAGCTGAGAGACATTTGGACGGGCATATGTCACTCTAATTTCCCGGCAGGAAGAAGAATTTATCAAAGTCTCAGCCACCCGCCGGGAACAAGTAGAGGTCCTGAACCACAATTTTGGACTTGCTGTCAGCTCACAAAAAACGAGTTGATAAATGGAGCTCAGGGGCACAGCAATTCACAAACTGGCAGAGTAATAAAGGAAAACTATCGTCCAAAAATATGTTGAGGTAAGGCAACGAGGCAGACTTGAATGCGAGACAGAATAGCAGGAAACAGATTTCAAGATGTACATTGGAATCGCCTTTAAAGCACAGGAAGAGGGGCACAACATCGACAATGATGCACTTGGCCAAACAGGGCATATGCGTTTTCACCTGAATATATTCAGGAGAAAACGCATAAGCCCTGTTTGGCCAAGCAAGCAATCGGGCAATGCAAATCTGCACTACAATGCAGTATCACTTCCCAACAGACAAAAGGGACATCCGCAAAATATGTAAAAACCAGAAAGGCAAGACAGGCCCTGGAGAAGAGGGAGCCTAGTTATGCTGATGGGTGGAATGTAAATTGTGAACTGCCTCTCTGGAGGATTGCATTGTGTTCCCTAAAAAAGGGAACAACAGAGGTACTGACACGGGCACTTCCAGTCTAGGGAATATACCTTGGGAAAACTGAAAATCAAAAAGACAGAGCCACCTCAAAATTTAGGGCTGCACTGCTTACAAGAACCTCAACTTGGGTACACCTGAAATATCCCAGGAAAGACAAAAATGGTTCAAGAAATTGTGGTACTTACGTACAATGGAATATCCCTCAGCCATGAAATTAAAGTCATAAGGCCAGTAGCAGCAAAATGAGTGGATTCAGGTACGATGATTCTAAGTGAAATAAGTCACAGAGAAAAAGAAACGTATCATAAGATATCACTTATGAAGGTCCTGTAAACATGGCTACACATGAACTGAGTTAGGAAAGACAACAGAGTCTCACATTTAGAAAACACTCTTATGCCTGCCTAAAGGGGAAGGAGAGGTGGGGTGATGCATAAAACCAGAGTTTGATATTAGTACAGGTACCGTTCCAAAAACCAACTACGGGAGAGTAAATCCCTACACCTTCCTCAGTGAAAAGGACGCAAAACCCCATATTTCCCGCAGAGGAATATATTTGACTAGTAAGAATTTTAAAACCTATGTATTGATATGTCTCCATCAGGGAATCAAGTGTCTCTAGACTAGCAGAAACATTGCAGTGAGAATCAGCTCAAACCCACTATAAAAAGGAATTTAAAAAACAAAACAAAAAAATAGGGAAATTCTTTACAATTCCTGCAGGGGCTCTGATGAAATCTATGATGACCCTATCTACAATGACAGCTGGATGTGGCATAAGTCTGGACACTTGGGACTGAGAGGATTGGTGAGATTCGGTGAGCAAATGCAGACCATTTAAAGCAATAATGCGTGGCACACATTCCAATTGTCCCAACTCTCCACGTTGAAGGGAATACTACTACAGCTATAACATGTACGGGAAACCTAGAGAATGGACACACTGTGAATACAAAAGGTTTTTACAACTCAACTAATAGTCCCTCTCCTGGTGCTCCAGTTTGAATTTCCAACTGCTTTACTATCAATCTCCCAACTTGGAGAGACAGCCCCTTTAACCTCCTGGTTCTCACATGTTGCCAATTGGCAGAGGATGAAAGGTAAGATGGAGAACCACTGAGAGAGTAGCTGTTAGACATTTGGACGGGCACATGTCACTCTAATTTCCCGGCAGGAATAAGAATTATTCAAAGTATCAACCATCCGCCGGATACCAGTATAGTTCCTGAACCAAAATTTTGGACTTGCGGTCAGCTCACAAAAAACGAGTTGAAAAATGGAGCTCAGGGGCACAGCAATTCACAAACGGGCAGAGTAATAAAGGAAAACTATCATCCAAAAATCTGTTCAGGGAAGGCAACGAGGCAGACTTGAAAGTGAGCCAGAATAGCAGGAAACAGATTTCAAGAGGTACATTGGAATCACCTTTAAAGCGCAGGAAGAGGGGCACAACTTCGACAATGATGCACTTGGCCAAACAGGACGTATGCGTTTTCAGGAGAAAATGCATAAGCCATTTTTGGCCAAGCAAGCAAGCGGGTAATGCAAATCTGCACTACAAAGCAGTATCACTTCCCACCAGACACAAGGGACATCTGCAAAATATGTAAAAACCAGAAAGGCAAGACAGGCCCTGGAGAAGAGGGAGCCTAGTTATGCTGATGGGCAGAATGTAAATTGCCAACTGCCTCTCTGGAGGAGTGCATTGTGTTCCCTAAAACAAGTAAACAACAGAGTTACAGAGCCAAGGGCACTTCCAGTATAGGGAATATACCTTGGGAAAACTGAAAATCAATAAGACAGAGCCACACCAAAATTTAGGGCTGCACTGCTTACAAGAACCTCAACTTGTGTTCACCTGAAATACCCCAGGAAAGACTAAAATGGTTCAAGAAATTGTGGTATTTACGTATGATGGAATATCCCTCAGCCATGAAATCAATGTCATAAGGCCAGTAGCAGCAAAATGAGTGGATTCAGGTACGAAGATTCTAAGTGGAATTAGTCACAGAGAAAAAGAAACTTATCATAAGATATCACTTAAGTAGGTCCTGTAAACATGGCTACACATGAAGTGAGTTAGGAAAGAGAACAGACTCTCACATTGAGAAAAACCTCTTATGCCTGCTTAAGGGGGAAGGAGAGGTGGGGTGATGCATAAAACCAGAGTTTGATATTAGTACATGTACCGTTCCAAAAACCAACTACGTAGTAGAAAAGACCTACAACTTCCTAAGGGATAGGGACTCAAAACCCCATACTTCCCGCAGAGGAAAATATCTGACTAATAAAAATCTTAAAACCTATGTATTGATATGTCTCCGTAAGGGAATCAAGTGTGTCTAGACTCGCATAAACATGGCAGTGAGAATCAGCTCAAACCCTTTCTAAAAAGGAATTTCACAAACAAAACTAAAATCAGGGAAATCCTTTACAATTCCTTCAGGGTCTCTGATGAATCCCGGAATGACCTTATCTACAACGACAGCTGGATGTGGCATAAGGATGGACACTTGGGACTGAGAGGATTGGTGAGATTCGGTGAGCAAATGCAGACCATTTAAAGCAATAATGCGTGGCACACATTCCAATGGTCCCAACTCTCCAGTTTGAAGGGAATATTACTACAGCTATAACATGTACGGAAAACATAGAGAAAGGACACACTGTGAATACGAAAGGTTTCTAAAACTCAAATAATAGTCCCTCTCCTGGTGCTCCGGTGTGACTTTCCAACTGCTTTACTATCAATCTCCCAACATGGAGAGACAGCCCCTTTAACCTCCTGGTTCACACAGGTTGCCAATTTGGCAGAGGATGAAAGGGAAGAGGGAGAATCAATGAGAGAATAGCTGTTAGGCATTTGGACGGGCACATGTCACTCTAATTTCCCGGCAGGAAGAAGAATTAACCCAAGTCTCAGCCACCCGCCGGGAACCAGTATAGGTCCTGAGCCAAATTTTTGGACTTGCGGTCAGCTCACAAAAAACGAGTTAAAAAATGGAGCTCAGGGGCACAGCAATTCACAAACGGCCAGAGTAATAAAGGAAAACTATCGTCCAAAATTCGGTTGAGGGAAGGCAATGAGGCAGACTTGAAAGCGAGCCAGAATAGCAGGAAACAGATTTCAAGAGGTACATTGGAATCGCCTTTAAAGCACAGGAAGAGGGGCACAACTTCGACAATGATGCACTTCGCCAAACAGGGCGTATGCGTTTTCTCCTGAATATATTCAGGAGAAAACGCATAAGCCCTTTTTGGCCAAGCAAGCAAGCGGGCTATGCAAATCTGCACTACAAATCAGTATCACTTCCCACCAGACAAAAGGGACATCCGCAAAATATGTAAAAACCAGAAAGGCAAGACAGACCCTGGAGAAGAGGGAGCCTAATTATGCTGATGGGCGGAATGTAAATTGCCAACTGCCTCTCTGGAGGAGTGCATTGTGTTCCCTAAAACAAGTAAACAACAGACCTACAGAGACACGGGCACTTCCAGTGTAGGGAATATACCTTTGGAAAACTGAAAATCAATAAGACAGAGCCACCTCAAAATTTAGGGCTGCACTGCTTACAAGAACCTCACCTTGGGTACACCTGAAATATCCCAGGAAAGACAAAAATGGTTCAAGAAATTGTGATACTTTCGTACGATGGAATATCCCTAAGCCATGAAATCAAAGTCATATGGCCAGTAGCAGCAAAATGAGTGGATTCAGGTACGATGATTCTAAGTGAAATGAGTCACAGAGAAAAAGAAACTTATCATAAGATATCACTTATGAAGGTCCTGTATACATGGGTACACATGAACTGAGTTAGGAAAGACAACAGAGTCTCACATTTAGAAAACACTCTTATGCCTGCTTAAGGGGGAAGGAGATGTGGCGTGATGCATAAAACCAGAGTTTGATATTAGTACAGGTACCGTTCCAAAAACCAACTAAGGAAGAGTCAATCCCTGCACCTTCCTCAGTGAAAAGGACGCAAAACCCCATATTTCCCGCAGAGGAATATATTTGACTAGTAAGAATCTTAAAACCTATGTATTGATATGTCTCCATCAGGGAATCAAGTGTGCCTAGACTAGCAGAAACATGGCAGTGAGAATCAGCTCAAACCCACTATAAAAAGGAATTTAAAAAACAAAACAAAAAATAGGGAAATTCTTTACAATTCCTGCAGGGGCTCTGCTGAAATCTATAATGACCCTATCTACAATGACAGCTGGATGTGGCATAAGTCTGGACACTTGGGACTGAGAGGATTGGTGAGATTCGGTGAGCAAATGCAGACCATTTAAAGCAATAATGCGTGGCACACATTCCAAGGGTCCCAACTCTCCAGGTTGAAGGGAATACTACTACAGCTATAACATGTACGGGAAACCTAGAGAATGGACACACTGTGAATACAAAAGGTTTTTACAACTCAACTAATAGTCCCCCTCCTGGTGCTCCGGTTTGAATTTCCAACTGCTTTACTATCAATCTCCCAACTTGGAGAGACAGCCCCTTTAACCTCCTGGTTCTCACATGTTGCCAATTGGCAGAGGATGAAAGGTAAGATGGAGACCCAATGAGAGAGTAGCTGTTAGACATTTGGACGGGCACATGTCACTCTAATTTCCCGGCAGGAATAAGAATTATTCAAAGTCTCAGACATCCGCCGGGAACCAGTACAGGTCCTGAACCAAAATTTTGAACTTGCGGTCAGCTCACAAAAAACGAGTTGAAAAATGGAGCTCAGGGGCACAGCAATTCACAAACGGCCAGAGTAATAAAGGAAAACTATCATCCAAAATCTGTTCAGGGAAGGCAACGAGGCGGACTTGAAAGCGAGCCAGAATAGCAGGAAACAGATTTCAAGAGGTACATTGGAATCGCCTTTAAAGCGCAGGAAGAGGGTCACAACTTCGACAATGATGCACTTGGCCAAACAGGACGTATGTGTTTTCTCCTGAATATATTCAGGAGAAAATGCATAAGCCCTTTTTGGCCAAGCAAGCAAGCGGGCAATGCAAATCTTCACTACAAAGCAGTATCACTTCCCACCAGACAAAAGGGACATCTGCAAAATATGTAAAAACCAGAAAGGCAAGACAGGCCCTGGAGAAGAGGGTGCCTAGTTATGCTAATGTGCGGAATGTTAATTGACAACTACCTCTCTGGAGGAGTGCACTGTGTTCCCTAAAACAAGTAAACAACAGAGCTACAGAGCCAAGGGCACTTCCAGTCTAGGGAATATACCTTAGGAAAACTGAAAGTCAATAAGACAGAGCCACCCCAAAATTCAGGGCTGCACTGCTTACAAGAACCTCAACTTGGGTACACCTGAAATATCCCAGGAAAGACTAAAATGGTTCAAGAAATTGTGGTATTTACGTATGATGGAATATCCCTCAGCCATGAAATCAATGTCATAAGGCCAGTAGCAGCAAAACGAGTGGATTCAGGTACGATGATTCTAAGTGGAATGAGTCACAGAGAAAAAGAAACTTATCATAAGATATCACTTATGAAGGTCCTGTAAACATGGGTACACATGAACTGAGTTAGGAAAGACAACAGAGTCTCACATTTAGAAAACACTCTTATGCCTGCTTAAGGGGGAAGGAGAGGTAGCGTGATGCATAAAACCAGAGTTTGATATTAGTACAGGTACCGTTCCAAAAACCAACTACGGAAGTGTCAATCCCTACACCTTCCTCAGTGAAAAGTACGCAAAACCCCATATTTCCCGCAGAGGAATATATCTGACTAGTAAGAATATTAAAACCTATGTATTGATATGTCTCCATCAGGGAAACAAGTGTGTCTAGACTGGCAGAAACATGGCAGTGAGAATCAGCTCAATCCCAGTATAAAAAGGAATTTCAAAAACAAAACAAAAAAATAGGGAAATTCTATACAATTCCTTCAGGGGCTCTGATGAAATCTATAATGACCCTATCTACAATGACAGCTGGATATGGCATAAGGCAGGACACTTGTGACTGAGAAGATTGGTGAGATTCGGTGAGCAAATGCAGACCATTTAAAGCAATAATGTGTGGCACACATTCCAATGGTGCCAACTCTCCTTGTTGAAGGGAATACTAATACAGCTATAACATGTATGGGAAACCTAGAGAATGGACACACTGTGAATACAAAAGGTTTTTAAAACTCAACTAATAGTCCCTCTCCTGGTGTTCTGGTTTGAATTTCCAACTGCTTTACTATCAATCTCCCAACTTGGATAGACAGCCCCTTTAACCTCCTGGTTCGCCCAGGTTGCCAATTGGCAGAGGATGAAATGTAAGATGGAGAACCAATGAGAGAATAGCTGAGAGACATATGGACGGGCACATGTCACTCTAATTTCGTGGCAGGAATAAGAATTATTCAAAGTCTCAGACATCCGCCGGGAACCAGTATAGTTCCTGAACCAAAATTTTGGACTTGCGGTCAGCTCACAAAAAACGAGTTGAAAAATGGAGCTCAGAGGCACAGCAATTCACAAACGGGCGAGTAATAAAGGAAAACTATCATCCAAAAATCTGTTCAGGGAAGGCAACGAGGTGCACTTGAAAGCGAGCCAGAATAGCAGGAAACAGATTTCAAGAGGTACTTTGGAATCGCCTTTAAAGCGCAGGAAGAGGGGCACAACTTCGACAATGATGCACTTGGCCAAACAGGACGTATGCGTTTTCTCCTGAATATATTCAGGAGAAAACGCATACACCCTTTTTGGTCAAGCAAGCAAGCGGGCAATGCAAATCTTCACTACAAAGCAGTATCACTTCCCAACAGACAAAAGGGACATCTGCAAAATATGTAAAAACCAGAAAGGCAAGACAGGCCCTGGAGAAGAGGGAGCCTAGTTATGCTAATGGGCGGAATGTAAATTGCCAAGTGCCTCTCAGGAGGAGTGCATTGTGTTCCCTAAAACAAGTAAACAACAGAGCTACAGAGCCAAGGGCACTTCCAGTCTAGGGAATATACCTTGGGAAAACTGAAAGTCAATAAGACAGAGCCACCCCAAAATTTACGGCTGCACTGCTTACAAGAACCACAACTTGGGTACACCTGAAATATCCCAGGAAAGACTAAAATGGTTCAAGAAATTGTGGTATTTACGTATGATGGAATATCCCTCAGCCATGAAATCAATGTCATAAGGCCAGTAGCAGCAAAATGAGTGGATTCAGGTACGATGATTCTAAGTGAAATAAGTCACAGAGAAAAAGAAACTTATCATAAGATATCACTTATGAAGGCCCTGTAAACATGGCTACACATGAAGTGAGTTAGGAAAGAGAACAGACTCTCACATTGAGAAAAAACTCTTATGCCTGCTTAAGGGGGAAGGAGAGGTGGGGTGATGCATAAAACCAGAGTTTGATATTAGTACATGTACCGTTCCAAACACCAACTACGGAGTAGAAAATACCTACAACTTCCTAAGTGAAGGGGACTCAAAATCCCATATTTCCCGCAGAGGAAAATATCTGACTAGTAAAAATCTTAAAACCTATGTATTGATATGTCACCGTAAGGGAATCAAGTGTGTCTAGACACGCATAAACATGGCAGTGAGAATCAGCTCCAACCCATTCTAAAAAGGAATTTCACAAACAAACAAAAAATCAGGGAAATCCTTTACAATTCCTTCAGGGTCTCTGATGAAACCCGGAATGACCCTATCTACAACTACAGCTGGACGTGGCATAAGGCTGGACACTTGGGACTGAGAGGATTGGTGAGATTCGGTGAGCAAATGCAGACCATTTAAAGCAATAATGCGTGGGACACATTCCAAGATTCCCAACTCTCCAGGTTGAAGGGAATATTACAACAGCTATAACATGTACGGAAAACATAGACAAAGGACACACTGTGAATATGAAAGGTTTCTAAAACTCAACTAATAATCCCTCTCCTGGTTCTCCACTTTGACTTTCCAACTGCTTTACTATCAATCTCCCAACTTGGTGAGACAGCCCCTTTAACCTCCTGGTTCGCACATGTTGCCAATTTGGCAGAGGATGAAAGGGAAGAGGGAGAATCAATGAGAGAGTAGCTGTTAGGCATTTGGACGGGCACATGTCACTCTAATTTCCCGGCAGGAAGAAGAATTAACCCAAGTCTCAGCCACCTGCCAGGAACCAGTATAGATCCTGAACCAAAATTTTGGACTTGCGGTCAGCTCACAAAAAACGAGTTGAAAAATGGAGCTCAGGGGCACAGCAATTCACACACGGGCCGAGTAATAAAGGAAAACTATCGTCCAAAATTCGGTTGAGGGAAGCCAATGAGGCAGACATGAAAGCGAGCCAGAATAGCAGGAAACAGATTTCAAGAGGTACATTGGAATCGCCTTTAAAGCAAAGAAAGAGGGGCACAACATCGACAATGATGCACTTCGCCAAACAGGGCGTATGCGTTTTCTTCTGAATATATTCAGTAGAAAACGCATAAGCCCTTTTTGGCCAAGCAAGCAAGCGGGCAATGCAAATCTGAACTACAAAGCAGTATCACTTCCCAACAGACAAAAGGGACATCCACAAAATATGTAAAAACCAGAAAGGCAAGACAGGCCCTGGAGAAGAGGGAGCCTAGTTATGATGATGGGCGGAATGTAAATTGCCAACTGCCTCTCTGGAGGAGTGCATTGTGTTCCCTAAAACAAGTAAACAGCAGAGCTACAGAGACACGGGCACTTCCAGTCTAGGGAATATACCTTGGGAAAACTGAAAATCAATAATAAAGAGCCACCTCAAAATTTAGGGCTGCACTGCTTACAAGAACCTCAACTTGGGTACACCTGAAATATCCCAGGAAAGACAAAAATGGTTCAAGAAATTGTGGTACTTACGTACGATGGAATATCCCTCAGCCATGAAATCAAAGTCATAAGGCCAGTAGCAGCAAAATGAGTGGATTCAGGTACGATGATTCTAAGTGAAATAAGTCACAGAGAAAAAGAAACTTATCATAAGATATCACTTATGAAGGTCCTGTAAACATGGCTACACATGAACTGAGTTAGGAAAGACAACAGATTCTCACATTTAGAAAACACTCTTATGCCTGCTTAAGGGGGAAGGAGAGGTGGCGTGATGCATAAAACCAGAGTTTGATATTAGTACAGGTTCCATTCCAAAAACCAACTATGGAGTAGAAAGACCTACAACTTCCTAAGTGAAAGGGACTCAAAATCCCATATTTCCCGCAGCGGAAAATATCTGACTAGTAAAAATCTTAAAACCTATGAATTGATATGTCACCGTAAGGGAATCAAGTGTGTCTAGACTCGCATAAACATGGCAGTGAGAACCAGCTCAAACCCATTCTAAAAAGGAATTTCAAAAACAAAACAAAAAAACAGGGAAATTCTTTACAATTCCTTCAGGGGCTCTGATGAAATCTATAATGACCCTATCTACAATGACAGCTGGATGTGGCATAAGTCTGGACACTTGGGACTGAGAGGATTGGTGAGATTCGGTGAGCAAATGCAGACCATTTAAAGCAATAATGCGTGGCACACATTCCAATGGTCCCAACTCTCCAGGTTGAAGGGAATTCTACTACAGCTATAAGATGTACGGGAAACCTAGAGAATGGACACACTGTGAATACAAAAGGTTTTTAAAACTCAAATAATAGTCCCTCTCCTGGTGCTCCGTTTGAATTTCCAACTGCTTTACTATCAATCACCCAACTTGGAGAGACAGCCCCTTTAACCTCCTGGTTCTCATATGTTGCCAATTGGCAGAGGATGAAAGGTAAGATGGAGAACCAATGAGAGAGTAGCTGTTAGACATTTGGACGGGCACATGTCACTCTAATTTTCCGGCAGGAATAAGAATTATTCAAAGTATGAGGAATCCGCCGGGAACCAGTATAGGTCCTGAAACAAAATTTTGGACATGCGGTCAGCTCACAAAAAACGAATTGAAAAATGAAGCTCAGGGGCACAGCAATTCACAAACGGGCAGAGTAATAAAGGAAAACTATCGTCCAAAAATCTGTTGAGGGAAGGCAACGAGGCGGAGTTGAAATCGAGCCAGTATAGCAGGAAACAGATTTCAAGAGGTACATTGGAATCGCCTTTAAAGCACAGGAATAGGGGCACAACTTCGTCAATGATGCAATGGGCCAAAAAGGGCGCATGTGTTTTCTCCTGAATATATTTAGGAGAAAACGCATACGCCCTTTTTGGCCGAGCAAGCAATCTGGCAATGCAAATCTGCACTACAAAGCAGTATCACTTCCCTCCGGTCAAAAGGGACATCCGCAAAATGTGTAAAAACTAGAAAGGCAACACAGGCCCTGGAGAAAAGGGAGCCTAGTTATGCTGATGGGCGGGATGTAAATTGCCAACTGCCTCTCTGGAGGAGTGCATTGTGTTCCCTAAAACAAGTAAAAAACAGAGCTACAGAGCCAAGGGCACTTCCAGTCTGCAGAATATACCTTGGGAAAACTGAAAGTCAATAAGACATAGCCACCCCAAAATTTAGGGCTGCACTGCTTACAAGAACCTCAACTTGGGTACACCTGAAATATCCCAGGAAAGACAAAAATGGTTTAAGAAATTGTGGTATTTACGTATGATGGAATATCCCTCAGATATGAAATCAATGTCATAAGGCCACTAGCAGCAAAATGATTGGATTCAGGTATGATGATTCTAAGTGAAATAAGTCACAGAGAAAAAGAAACTTATCATAAGATATCACTTATGAATGTCCTGTAAACATGGCTACACATGAAGTGAGTTAGGAAAGACAGCAGACTCTCACATTGAGAAAAAACTCTTATGCCTGCTTAAGGGGGAAGAAGAGGTGGGTTGATGCATAAAACCAGAGTTTGATATTAGTACATGTACTGTTCCAAAAACCAACTACGGAGTAGAAAAGACCTACAACTTCCTAAGGGATAGGGACTCAAAACCCCATACTTCCCGCAGAGGAAAATATCTGACTAGTAAAAATCTTAAAACCTATGTATTGATATGTCTCTGTAAGGGAATCAGTTGTGTCTAAACACGCATAAACATGGCAGTGAGAATCAGCTCAAACCCATTCTAAAAAGGAATTTCACAAACAAAACAAAAAATCAGGGAAATCCTTTACAATTCCTTCAGGGTCTCTGATGAAACCCGGAATGACCCTATCTACAATGACAGTTGGATGTGGCATAAGGAGAGACACTTGGGACTGAGAGGATTGGTGACATTCGGTGAGCAAATGCAGACCATTTAAAGCAATAATGCGTGGCACACATTCCAAGGGTCCCAACTCTCCAGGTTGAAGTGAATATTATTACAGCTATAACATGTACGGGAAACCTAGAGAATGGACACACTGTGAATACGAAAGGCTTCTAAAACTCAACTAATAGTCCCTCTCCTGCTGCTCTGGTTTGACTTTCCAACTGCTTTACTATCAATCTCCCAACATGGAGAGACAGCCCCTTTAACCTCCTGGTTCGCACAGGTTGCCAACTTGGCAGAGGATGAAAGGGAATAGGGAGATCCAATGAGAGAGTAGCTGTTAAGCATTTGGACGGGCACATGTCACTCTAATTTCCCGGCAGGAAGAAGAATTAACCAAAGTATCAGCCAGCCGCCGGCAACCAGTAAAGGTCCTGAACCACAATTTTGGACTTGCGGTCAGCTCACAAAAAACGAGTTGAAAAATGGAGATCAGGGGCACAACAATTCACAAACTGGCAGAGTAATAAAGGACAACTATCGTCCAAAAATCTGTTGAGGGAAGGAAAACAGGCGGACTTGAATTTCGGCCAGAAAGCAGGAACCAGATTTCAAGAGATACATTGGAATCACCTTTAAAGCACAGGAAGAGTGGCACAAGTTCGACAATGATGCTCTTGGTTAAAAAAGGCATATGCGTTTTCTCCTGAATATATTCAGGAGAAAACGCATACGCCCATTTTGGCCAAGCAAGAAAGCGGGCAATGCAAATCTGCACTACAAAGAAGTATCAATGCCCACCGGTCAAAAGGGACATCCGCAAAATGTGTAAAATCCAGAAAGGCAAGACCGGCCCTGGAGAACAGGGAGCCTAGTTATGCTGATGGGCAGGATATAAATTGCCAACTGCCTCTCGGGAGGAGTGCATTGTGTTCCCTAAAACAAATAAACAACAGAGCTACAGAGCCAAGGGCACTTCCAGTCTAGGGAATATACCTTGGGAAAACTAAAAATCAATAAGACAGAGCCACCCCATAATATACGGATGCACTGCTTACAAGAACCTCATCTTGGGTACACCTTAAATATCCCAGGAAAGACAAAAATGGCTCAAGAAATGATGCTACTTACATACGATGGAATATCCCTCAGCCATGAAATCAATGTCATAAGGCCAGTAGCAGCAAAATGAGGGATACAGGTACGATGATTCTAAATGAAATAAGTCACAGAGAAAAAGAAACTTATCATAAGATATCACTTATGAATGTCCTGTAAACATGGCCTCACATGAACTGAGTTAGGAAAGAGAACAGTGTCTCACAATTAGAAAGCACTCTTATGCCTGCTTAAGGGTGAAGGAGAGGTGGGGTGATGCACAAAACCAGAGATTGATATTAGTACAGGTACCATTCCAAAAAAAATACGTAATAGACAAGACCTACACCTTCCTCAGTGAAAGAGACTCAAAACCCCATACTTCCCGCACAGGAATATATCTGACTAGTAAGAATCTTAAAACGTATGCATTGATATGTGTCCGTAAGTGAATCATGTGTGTCTAGACTGGCATAAACATGGCAGTGAGAATCAGCTCAAACCCAGTATAAAAAGGAATTTCAAAAATAAAACAAAAAAACAAGGAAATTCTTTATAATTCCTTCAGGCGCTCTGATGAAACCTGAAATGACCCTATCTAAAACGAAAGCTGGATGTGGCATAAGGCTGGACACTTGGGTCTGAGAGGATTGATGAGATTGGGTGACCAAATGCAGACCCTTTAAAGCAATAATGTGTTGCACCCATTCCATGGGTCCCAACTCTCCAGGTTGACGGGAATATTACTACAGCTATAACATGTACGGGAAACCTAGAGAATGGACACACTGTGAATACCAAAGTTTTCTAAAACTCAACTAATAGTCCCTCTCTTGGTGCTCCGCTTTGACTTTCCAAAAGCTTTACTACCAATCTCCCAAATTGGAGAGACAGCCCCTTTAACCTCCTGTTTCGCACAGGTTGCCAATTATGCAGAGGATGAAAGGGAAGAGGGAGAACCAATGAGAGAGTAGGTGTTAGGCATTTGGACGGGCACAAGACACTCCAATTTCCCGTCAGGAAAAAGAATTAACCAAAGGCTCAGCCACTCACGGGGAACCAGTATAGGTCCTGAACCAAATTTTGGACTTGCGGTCAGCTCAAAAAAAGTAGTAGAAAAATGGAGGTCTGGGGCACAGCAATTGACAATCTGGCAGAGAAATAAAGGAAAACTATAGTCCAAAAATCTGTTGATGGAAGGCAGTGAGGCGGACTTGAAAGCGAGCCTGAAGAGCAGGAAACAGATTTCAAGAGGTACATTGCAATCGCCTGTAAAGCACAGGAAGAGGCGCACAACTTCAATAGTGATGAACTTGGCCAAAAGGGTGTATGCGTTTTCTCCTGAATATATTCAGGAGAAAACACATACGCCCTTTTTGGCCAAGCAAGCAAGCAGCAATGCAAATCTGCACTACAAAAAAGTATCACTTCCCACCGGTCAAAGCGGACATCCGCAAAATGTATAAAAGCCAGAAAGGCAAGACAGGCCCTGGAGAACAGGGAACCTAGTTATGCTGATGGGCGGGATGTAAATTGCCAACTGCCTCTCTGGAGGTGTGCATTGTGTTCCCTAAAACAAGTAAACAACAGATCTACAGAGCCAAGTGCACATCCAGTCTAGGGAATATACCTTGCGAAAACTGAAAATCAATAAGACAGAGCCACCCCAAAACTTAGGGATGCACTGCTTACAAAAACCTCAACTTGGGTACACCTGAAATATCCCAGGAAAGACAAAAATGATTGAATAAATTGTGTTCTTACGTACGATGGAATATCCGTCAGCCGTGAAATCAATGTCATAAGGCCGGTAGCAGCAAAAGCAGTGGATTCAGGAACAATGATTCTAAGTGAAATAAGTCACAGAGAAATAGAAACTTATCATAAGATATCAGTTATGAAGGTCCTGTAAACATGGCTACACATGAAGTGAGTTAGGAAAGAGAACAGGGTCTCACATTTAGAAAACACACTTATGCCTGCTTAAGGGGGAAGGTGAAGTGGGGTGATGCATAAAACCAGAGTTTGATATTAGTACATGTACCGTTCCAAAATCCAACTACGGCAGACACAAGGCCTACATCTTCCTCAGTGAAAGGGTCTCAAAACCGCATATTTCCCACAGAGGAATATATCTGACTAGTAAGAATCGTAAAACCTATGTATTGATATGTCCCCATCAGGGAAACAAGTGTGTCTACACTGGCAGAATCATGGCAGTGACAATCAGCTCAAACAGGGACATTCTTTACAATTCCTTCAGGGGCTCTGATGAAACCTGGAATGACCCTATCTACAAAGACAGCTGGATGTGACATAAGGCAGGACACTTGGGACTGAGAGGATTGGTGAGATTCGGTGAGCAAATACAGACCATTTAAAGCAATAATTCAGGGCACACATTCCACGGTTCCCAACTCTCCAGGTTGAAGGGAATATTACTACAGCTGTAACATGTATGGGAAACATACAGAATGGACACACTGTGAATATGAAAGGTTTGTAAAATTCAACTAATATTTCCTCTCCTGGTGCTCCGGTCTGATTTTCCAACTGCTTTACTATCAATCTCCCAACTTGGAGAGACAGCCCCTTTAACCTCCTGTTTCGCAAAGGTTGCCAATTTGGCAGAGGATGAAAGGGAAGAGGGAGAACCAATGAGAGAGAAGCTGTTAGGCATTTGGAGGGACACATGTCACTCTAATTTCCCGGCAGGAAGAAGAATTAACCAAAGTCTCAGCCACCCACCGGGAAACAGTATAGGTACTGAACCAAAATTTTGGACTTGCGGTCAGCTCACAAAAAAATGAGTTGAAAAATGGATCTCAGGGGCACAGCAATTCACAAACTGGCAGAGTAATAAAGGACAACGATCGTCCAAAAATCTGTTGAGGGAAGGCAACCAGGCCGACTCGAATATGAGGCAGAATAGCAGGAAACAGATTACAAGAGGTACATTGGGATCATCTTTAAAGCACAGGAAGAGGGGCACAACTTCGACAATGATGCACTTGGCCAAAAAGGGCGTATGCGTTTTCTCCTGAATATATTCAGGAGAAAATGCATACGCCGTTTTTGGCCAAGCAAGCAAGCGGGCAATGCCAATCTGCACTAAAAAGAAGTAACACTTCCCACCCGTCAAAAGGGACATCCGCAAAATGTGTAAAAACCAGAAAGGCAAGACAGGCCATGGAGAAGAGGGAGCCTAGTTATGCTGATGGGTGGGATGTAAATTGCCAACTGCCTCTCTGGAGGAGTGCATTGTGTTCCCTAAAACAAGGAAACAACAGAGCTACAGAGCCAAGGGCACTTCCAGTCTAGGGAATATACCTTGGGAAAACTTAAAATCAATAAGACACAGCCACTTCAAAATTTAGGGCTGCACTGCTTACAAGAACCTCAACTTGGGTACACCTGAAATATCCCAGGAAAGACAAAAATGGTTCAAGAAATTGTGGTACTTACGTACGATGGAATATCCCTCATCCATGAAATCAATGTCATAAGGTCAGTAGCAGCAAAATGAGTGGATTCAGGTACGGTGATTCTAAGTGAAATAAGTCACAGAGAAAAAGAAACTTATCATAAGATATCACTTATGAAGGTCCTGTAAACATGGCTACACATGAACTGAGTTAGGAAAGACAACAGAGTCTCACATTTAGAAAACACTCTTATGCCTGCTTAAGGGGTAGGAGAGGTGGCGTGATGCATAAAACCAGAGTTTGACATTAGTACAGGTACCGTTCCAAAATCCAACTACGGAAGAGACAATCCCTACACCTTCCTCAGTGAAAGGGACTCAAAACCCCATATTTCCCGCAGAGAAATATATCTGACTAGTAAGAATCTTAAAACCTATGTATTGATATGTCTCCATCAGGGAATCAAGTGTGTCTAGACTGGCAGAAACATTGGAGTGAGAATCAGCTCAAACCCAATATAAAAATGAATTTCAAAAACAAAACAAACAAACAAAAAAAAACCAGGGAAATTCTTTACAATTCTTTCAGAGTCTCTGATGAAGTCTATAATGACCCTTTCTACAATGACAGCTGCATGTGGCATAAGTCTGGACACTTGGGGCTGAGGGGATTGGTGAGATTGGGTGAGCAAATGCAGACCAAATAAAGTAATAATGCGTGGCACACATTCCAATGGTCCCAACTCTCCAGGTGGAAGGGAATACTACTACAGCTATAACATGTACAGGAGACCTAGAGAATGGACACACTGTGAATACAAAAGGTTGTTAAAACTCAGCTAATTGTCCCTCTCCTGGTGCTCCAGTTTGAATTTCCAACCACTTTACTATCAATCTCTCAACTTGGAGAGACAGCCCCTTTAATCTCCTGGTTCTCACATGTTACCAATTGGCAGAGGATGAATGGTAAGATGGAGAACCAATGAGAGAGTAGCTGTTAGGCATTTGGACGGGCACATGTCACTCTAATTTCCCGGCAGGGAGAAGAATTAATCAAAGTCTCAGCCACCCGCCGGGAACCAGTATAGGTCCTGAACCAAAATTTTGGACTTGCGGTCAGCTCAATAAAACTAGTAGAAAAATGGAGGTCTGTGGCACAGCAATTCACAATCTGGCAGAGTAATAAAGGAAAACTATAGTCCAAAAATCTGTTGATGGAAGGCAATGAGGCGGACTTCAAAGTGAGCCTGAAGAGCAGGAAACAGATATCAAGAGGTACATTGGAATCGCCTGTAAAGCACAGGAACAGGGGCACAACTTCAACAGTGATGCACTTGGCCAAAAGGGCGTATGCGTTTTCTCCTGAATATATTCAGGAGAAAACGCATACGCCCTTTTTGGCCAAGCAAGCAAGCGGCAATGCAAATCTGAACTACAAAGAAGTATCACTTCCCACCGGTCAAAAGGGACATCCGCAAAATGTATAAAAACCAGAAAGCAAGACAGGCCATGGAGAACAGGGAGCCTAGTTATGCTGATGGGTGGGATGTAAATTGCCAACTGCCTCTCTGGAGGAGTGCATTGTGTTCCCTAAAACAAGTAAACAACAGATCTAAAGAGCCAAGTGCACATTCAGTCTAGGGAATATACCTTGCAAAACCTGAAAATCAATAAGACAGAGCCACCCCAAAATTTAGGGATGCACTGCTTACAAGAACCTCAACTTGGGTACACCTGAAATATCCCAGGAAAGACAAAAATGGCTCAAGATATTGGGGTATTATGTACGATGGAATATCCCTCAGCCATGAAATCAATGTCATTAGGCCAGTAGCAGCAAAAGAGGTGGATTCAGGAACGATGATTGTAAGTGAAATAAGTCACAGAGAAATAGAAACTTATCATAAGATATCACTTATGAAGGTCCTGTAAACATGGCTACACATGAACTGAGTTAGGAAAGAGAACAGTGTCTCACATTTACAAAACACACTTATGCCTTCTTAAGGGGGAAGGAGAAGTGGGGTGATGCATAAAACCAGAGTTTGATATTAGTACATGTACCGTTCCAAAATCCAACTACGGAAGACACAAGCCCTACATCTTCCTCAGTGAAAGGGTCTCAAAACCGCATATTTCCCACAGAGGAATATACCTGACTAGTAAGAATTGTAAAACCTATGTATTGATATGTCTCCATCAGGGAAACAAGTGTGTCTACACTGGCAGAATCATGGCAGTGAGAATCAGCTCAAACCCACTATAAAAAAGAATTTCAAAAACAAAACAAAAAAAAAAAGCAGGGAAATTCTTTACAATTCCTTCAGAGGCTCTGATGAAATCTATAATGATCCTATCTACAATGACAGCTGGATGTGGCATAAGTCTCGACACTTGGGGCTGAGAGGATTGGTGAGATTGGGTGAGCAAATGCAGACCATTTAAAGCAATAATGCGTGGCACACATTCCAATGGTCCCAACTCTCCAGGTTGAAGGGAATACTACTACAGCTATAACATGTACGGGAAACCTAGAGAATGGACACACTCTGAATACAAAAGGTTTTTAAAACTCAACTAATAGTCCCTCTCCTGGTGCTCCGCTTTGAATTTCCAACTGCTTTACTATCAATCTCCCAACTTGCAGAGACAGCCCCTTTAATCTCCTGGTTCTCACATGTTGTCAATTGGCAGAGGATGAAAGGTATGATGGAGAACCTATGAGAGAGTGTATTGAGCATTGTGATGACAAAGGTAATGGAGTACTCTGAATAGAAGCCCAAGGATAACTGTGATGATGAGCATCATTGGGCGTTGTGATGACAAGTGTTATGGAACATTGTGATCACAAGTGTTTGGAGCATTGTGATGACAGAGTTCATGGTGCATATTGATTTCATTTTGATGACAATAGCATGAAGCATTATGATGATGGGCATGGTGCATTGTGATGACAGGGTTCATGGAGCATTGAGATGAAAAGGGGCATGGAGCATTGTGATTACATGTGTCTTGGACCATAGTGATGACAAGGGCATGGAGCATCTTGAATGAGAAGGCCATGGAGCATTCTGATGACATGCGTCATGGAGCTTTGTGATGACAAATATATGCAGAATTGTGATTACAGTGTTTGGAGCATTGTGATGACAACTGTCATGGAGTCTTGTGATGACAAGGCCGTGGAAACTTGTGAAGGCAGGTGTCATGAAGCATTGTTATGACAGGGGTAATGGAGCATTGTGATGACAAGGTCATGGAGCTTTGGTTTGAAATGTTTCATCGATTATTGTGATGATAGTGGTCATGGAGCATTGTGATGACAAGGGCACAGAACACTTTGATACATCGGTCATGGGGGATTTTAATGAAAAGGGCATGGAGCATTGTGATGAGAAGGGCATCGAGCATTGTGATGACAAGTGTCATGGAGCATTGTGGTGACAAGGGCATGGAGCAATGTGATGAGAGGCTTCATGGAGCATTGTGATGACAATGGCATGGAACTTTGTGATGCCAAGTGTCATGGAGTTTTGTGATGACAAAGGTCATGGACCATTCTGATGACAAGGTCGTGGTGCGTTGTGATGAGAATGGCAGGGAGCATTGTGCTAAGAGGGTAATGGAGCAATTTGGTGAAAATGTCATGGAATATTTTGATGAGAGTAGATATGGAAAATTGTGATGTCAGGGGTCATGGAGCATTGTGCTGAAAATGGTAATGGAGCATTTTGATGACAGGGATTATGGAGCATTGTGATGTCATTGGTCATGGAACATTTTGATGATAAGTTCATGTAGCATAGTGATGATAGGGGCCATGGAACATTGTAATGACAGGAGTGATGGAGTATTGTGAAGACTTGTGATGGAACATTGTGATATCAGTGGTAAAAGAGCATTTTGATGAGAAGTGCATGGAGCATTGTGATGACAAGATTTATGGAGCATTGTGATGACAAGGATGTGGAGCATTGTGATGAGAAGCACATGGTGCATTGTGATGACCTGGGTCAAGGAGCATTGTGCTGAAAAGCACATGGAGCATTGTGATGACAAGTGTCATGGATCATTGTGCTGACAAAGGCATGGTGCATTGCGATGACAAGGGTCACAGAGCATTGTGATGAAAAGGACATGGATCATTGTGATGCAAAATTCATGGAGCCTTGTCATGACAGGGTTCAAGGAGCATACTGATGACAAGTGTCAGGGAGCATTGTGATGACAAGTGTATTGAGCATTGTGATGACAAAGGTCATGGAGTATTGTGAATAGAAGACCATCGATAATTGTGATGATGAGCGTCATGGGGCGTTGTTATGACAAGTGTTATGGAACATTGTGATCACAAGGGTTTGGAGCATTGTGATGACAGAGGTCATCAAGCATTTTGATTTCATTGTGATGACAATAGCATGAAATATTATGGTGATGGGCACGGTGCATTTTGATGACAGGGTTCATGGAGCATTGCGATGAAAAGGGACATGGAGCATTGTGATTACAGGGCTGTTGGAGCATTGTGATGACAAGGGCATGGAGCATTGTGATGAGAAGGCCATGGAGCATTCTGATGGCATGTGTCATGGAGCTTTGTGATGACAAGTGTATGGAGAATTGTGATTACAGGGGTCATGGAATATTGTGATGACAGGGGTGAGGGAGTATTGTGATGACTAGTGATGGAACATTGTGATATCAGTGGTGAGAGAGCATTTAGAGGAGAAGTGCATGGAGCATTGTGATGAGAAGTTTTATGGAGCACAGCGATGAAAAGGATGTGGAGCATTGTGATGAAAAATGTCATGGAGCCTTGTGATGACAAGGCCGTGGAACATTGTGATGGCACGGGTCATGGAGCATTGTTATGACAGGTGTAATGGAGCATTGTGATGACAAGGGAATGGAGCATTGTGATGACAAGTGCATGGTGCATTTTGATGACATGGGTTATGGAGCATTGTGCTGACACACGCATCGAGCACTGTGATGAGAAGGGTCATGAGCATTGTGGTGACAAAGGCATGGAGAATTTTGATGACAAGGGACACAGAGCATTGTGATGAAATATTCATGGAGCATTCTGATGACATGTGTCATGGATCTTTGTGATGACAGGAGCATGGAGCTCTGTGATAACAGGGGTCTTGGAGCATTTTCATGAAAAGGGAATGGATCATTGTGATGAAAAATGCATGGATCCTTGTCATGACAGTGTTCAAGGAGCATACTGATGACAAGTGTCAGCGAACATTGTGATGCCAAGTGTATTGAGCATTGTGGTGACAAACGTCATGGTTCATTGTGATGAGAAGACCTTGCATAATTGTGATGACGAGCGTCATGGGGCATGTGATGACAAGTGTTATGGAACATTGTGATCAGAAGGGTTTGGAGCATTGTGATGACAGAGGACATGGAGCATTTTGATTTCATTGTGATGACAATAGCATGAATCATTATGATGATGGGCATGGTGCATTGTGATGACAGTGTTCATGGAGCATTGAGATGGAAAGTGCCATGGAGAATTGTGATTACAGAGGTCTTCGAGCATTGTGATGACAAGGGTCATGGAGCCTTGTGATGACAAGGCTGTGGAACATTGTGATGAGAGATTTCATTGAGCAATGTGATGACAATGGCATGGAGCATTGTGATGCCAAGGGTCATGGAGCTTTGTGATGACAAATGCCATGGGGCATTTTGATGACAAGGGCGTGGTGCATTGTGATGAGAAGGGCAGGGAGCATTGTGATGACAGGGTAATGGAGCAATTTGAATAAAAGGGTCTTGGAATATTTTGATGACGGGGGTTATGGAACATTGTTATCAGAAGTGTTTGGAGAATTGTGATGACAGAGGACATGGAGCATTTTGATTTCATTGTGATGACAATAGCATGAATCATTATGATGATGGGCATGTTGCATTGCGATGACAGTGTTCATGGAGCACTGAGATGAAAAGTGGCATGGAGAATTGTGATTACAGAGTTCTTGGTGCATTGCGATGACAAGGGTCATGGAGCCATGTGATGACAAAGGCCGTGGAACATTGTGATGGCAGGGGTCATGGAGCATTGTTATGACAGGTGTAATGGAGCATTGTGATGACAAGGGCATGGAGCAATGTGATGAGAGGTTTCATGTAGCATTGTGATGAAATGGCATGGAGCATTGTGATTCCAAGGGTCATGGAGCTTTGTGATGACAAAGGTCATGGAGCATTTTGATGACAAGGTCGTGGTGCACTGTGATGAGAAGGTCAGGGAACATTGTGATGACATGGTCATGGAGCAAATTGATGAAAAGTGTCATGGAATATTTTGATGACAGGGGTTATGGAACATTGTGATGTCAGGGATCATGAAGCATTGTGATGAAATGGGTCATGGAGCATTCTGATGAAAAGGTGCATGGAGCATTGTGTTTACAGTGGTTTTGAAGCATTGTGATGACAAAGGCAAGGAGCAGTGTGATGAGAAGGCAATGGCGCATTCTGATGACATGTGTCATGGAGCTTTGTGATGACAAGGACATGGAACATTGTGGTGACAAAGGTCACAGAGCCTTGTGTGACGAGGGAATGGACCATTGTGATGACAATGGTCATGAAGCATTGTGATGACTGGAGTCACGGAGCATTGTGATGAGAGGGGTCATGGAGCATTGTGATGACAAGGGCATGGTGCATTGTGCTGACAAAGGCATGGAGCATCGTGATGACAAGGGACAAAGAGCATTGTGATGAAAAGTTCATGGAGCATTGTGGTGACAAAGATCACAGAGCCTTGTGTGAAGAGGTCATGGATCATTGGTCTGACAAGTTTCATGGATTATTGTGATGACAGTGGGCATGGAGCATTGTGATGACAAGGTCATGGAGCATTGTGGTGACAAAGGTCACAGAGCCTTGTGTGCCGAGGGCATGGACCATTGTGATGACAAAGGTCATGAAGCCTAGTGATGACTGGCTTCACGGATCATTGTGATGACAGGCATCATGGAGCATAGTGAAGACAAGGGCATGGAGCATTGTGATGACAGGGGCATGGAACATTGGTCTGACTAGTTACATTGATTATTGTGATGACAGTGGGCATGGCATATTGTGATGACAAGGGCATGGAACATTGTGATAACAAGGTCATGGAGTACTGTGATGACAGGTGTCAGGGAGCATTGTGATGACATACGTCATTGTCCATTGTGATGACAATGGCATGGAGCATTGTGATCCCAAGTGTCATGGAGGATAATGATGACAAAGGTAATGGAGCATTTTGATGACAAGGACTTGGGACATTGTGATGACAAGGTTCATGGAGCATTGTGATGACAAGGGCCATTGAGAATTTTGATGACAACGTCGTAAAGCATTGTGATGACAAGCGCATGGAGACTGCTATGACAGGGGTCATAGAGCATTGCGATGACAAGTGCCTGGAGAATTGTGATGAAAAGATCATGTAACATTGTGATAAGAAGTGTCATGGAGCATTGTGATGACAAGGACTTGGAGAATTGTGATGACATGGGACATGGAGGATTGTGAAGACCAGGGCATGGAGCATTGTGATGGCAAGACCGTGGAGCATTGTGATGAGAAGATCACGGATAATTGTGATGACGAGCGTCATGGAGCACTGTAATAACAAGGGGCATGGAGCATTGTGATTACAGGGGAATTGGAGCATTGTGATGATAAGGGAATGGAGCATTGTGATTACAGGGGTTTTGGAACATTGTGATGTCAGGGGTCATGGAGCATTTTGATGAAAAGTGTCATGGAGCATTCTGATGAAAAGGTGCATGGAGCATTGTGATTACAGTGGTTTTGAAGCATTATGATGACATGCGTCTTGTAGCTTTGTGATGACAAGGGCATGGAGCATTGTGGTGAGAAAGGTCACAGAGCCATGTGTGATGAAGGCATGGACCATTGTGATGACAAAGGTCATGAAGCATTGTGATGACTAGAGTCACGGAGCATTGTGATGACAGGGGTCATGGAGCATTGTGATGACAAGGGCATGGATCATTGTGATGACAGCGGCATGGAACATTGGTCTGACAATTTTCATGGATTATTGTGATGACAATGGGCATGGCGCATTGTGATGACAAGGGCATGGAACATTGTGATGACAAGGTCATGTAGTATTGTGAAGACAGGTGTCAGGGAGCATTGTGATGACATATGTCATTGTCCATTGTGATGACAATGGCATGGAGCATTGTGATACCAAGTGTCACGGAGGATTGTGTTGACAAAGTTAATGGAGCATCTTGATCACAAGGGCTTGGGACATTGTGATGACAATGGACATGGAGCATTGTGATGACAAGGGTATGGAGCATTGTGATGAGAAGGGCCATTGAGAATTTTGATGACAACGTTGTGAAGCATTATGATGACAAACGCATGGAGCTTGCTATAAGAGTAGTCATAGAGCATTGTGATGACAAGTGCATGGAGAATTGTGATGACAAGTTCATGTAACATTGTGATAAGAAGTGTCATGGAGCATTGTGATGACAAAGACGTGGAGAATTGTGATGACATGGGACATGGAGCATTGTGATGAGAGGGGTCATGGAGCAATGTGATGACAAGGGTCATGGAGCATTGTGAATGGAAGGTCATGGAGCATTGGGCTGAAAATGTTCATGGAGTATTGTGATGACAGGGGTCAAGGAGCATTGTGATGACAAGGGAATGGAGCATTGTGATGACAAGGTCCTGGAGCAGTGCGATGAGAAAACCATGGAGTCTTGTGATAACAAGTCTCACCGAGCATTCTGATGAATAGGGGCATGGAGCACTGTGATTACAGGGGTCTTGGAGCATTGTGATTAGAAGGGCGTGGAGCATTTTGATGAGAAGTCCATGTAGCATTCTGATGACATGGGTCATAGATCTTTGTGAAGACAAGGACATGGAGCATTGTGATTACAAGGGTCTTGGAGCATTGTGATGAAAAGGGCAATGGAGCCTTGGATGACAAGGCCGTGGAACATTGTGTTGGCAGGGGTCATGGAGCTTTGTTACGACATGGATAATGGAGCATTTTGATGACAAGTGCATGGAACATTGGTCTGAAAATTTCATGTATTATTGTGATGAGATTCGGCATGGAGCATTGTGATGACTAGGGCACGGAACACTGTGATACATGTGTCATGGAGGATTGTAATGACAAGGGCATGGAGCATTGTGATGAGAAGAGTAACGAGCATTGTGATGACAAGTGTCATGGAGCATTGTGCTGACAAGGGCATGGAGCAATGGGATGAGAAGTTTCATGTAGCATTGTGATGAAATGGCATGGAGCATTGTGATGCCAAGGGTCATGGAGCTTTGTGATGACAAAGGTCATGGAGCATTTTGATGACAGGGTTGTGGTGCATTGTGGTGAGAAAGGCAGTGATCATTGTGATGACAGGGTCATGGAGCAAATTTATGAAAAGTGTCATGGAACATTTTGATGACAGTGGTTATGAAATATTGTGATGTCAGGGGTCATGGAGCATTTTGATGAAAAGGGTCATGGAGCATTCTGATGAAAAGGTGCATGGAGCATTGTGATTACAGGTGTTTTGAAGCATTGTGATGACAAGGGCATGGAGCATTGTGATGAGAAGGAAATGGAGCATTCTGATGACATGCGTCATGGAGCTTTGTGATGACAAGGACATGGAGCATTGTGATTACAGGGGTCTTGGAGCATAGTGATGAAAATTGCATGGATCATTGTGATGACAAGCGTCATGGGACACTGTGATGACAAGTGTTATGGAATATTTTGATCAAAAGGGTTTGGAGCATTGTGATGACTGAGGTCATTGAGCATTTTGATTTCATTGTGATGACAATAGCATGAAATATTATGGTGATGGGCACGGTGCAACGTGATGACAGGGTTCATGGTGCATTGAGATTAAAATGGGCAGGGAGCATTGTCATTACCGGTGTGTTGGAACATTGTGATTACATGCACATGGATCATTGTGATGAGAAGGCCATGGAGCATTCTGATGACATGCGTCATGGAGCTTTGTGATGACAGGTGCATGGAGCATTGTGATTACAGGGGTCTTGGAGCATTTTGATTACAAGGGTCATCGAGGCTTCTGATGACAAGGCCGTGGAACCTTGTGATGGCAGGGGTCATGGAGCATTGTTATGACACGTGTAATGGAGCTTTGTGATGACAAGGGAATGGGGCATTGGCCTGAAAATTTTCATGGATTATTGTGATGAGAGTGTGCATGGAGCATTGTGATGACAAGGGCACAGAACACTGTGATACATAGATCATGCAGGATTGTAATGACAAGTGCATGGAGCAATGTGATGAGAGGGTTCATGGAGCATTGTGATGACAATGGAATGGAGCATTGTGATGCCAAGGGTCATGGACTTTGTGATGACAAAGGTCATGGAGCATTTTGATGACAAGGGCGTGGTGCATTGTGATGAGAAGGGCAGGAAGCATTGTGATGACAGGGTCATGGAGCAAATTGATGAAAAGTGTCATGGAACATTTTGATGACAGGGGTTATGGAACATTGTGATGTCAGGTGTCATGGAGCATTGTGATGATAAGGGCATGTAGCATTGTGATGACAGGGGTCATGGAACACTGTAATGACAGGGGTGAGGGAGTATTGTGATGACTAGTGATGGAACATTGTGATATCAGTGGTGAGAGAGCATTTAGAGGAGAAGTGCATGGAGCATTGTGATGAGAAGTTTTATGGAGCACAGCGATGAAAAGGATGTGGAGCATTGTGATGAAAAATGTCATGGAGCCTTGTGATGACAAGGCCGTGGAACATTGTGATGGCACGGGTCATGGAGCATTGTTATGACAGGTGTAATGGAGCATTGTGATGACAAGGGAATAGAGCATTGTGATGACAAGTGCATGGTGCATTTTGATGACATGGGTTATGGAGCATTGTGCTGACACACGCATCGAGCACTGTGATGAGAAGGGTCATGAGCATTGTGGTGACAAAGGCATGGAGAATTTTGATGACAAGGGACACAGAGCATTGTGATGAAATATTCATGGAGCATTCTGATGACATGTGTCATGGATCTTTGTGATGACAGGAGCATGGAGCTCTGTGATAACAGGGGTCTTGGAGCATTTTCATGAAAAGGGAATGGATCATTGTGATGAAAAATGCATGGATCCTTGTCATGACAGTGTTCAAGGAGCATACTGATGACAAGTGTCAGCGAACATTGTGATGCCAAGTGTATTGAGCATTGTGGTGACAAACGTCATGGTTCATTGTGATGAGAAGACCTTGCATAATTGTGATGACGAGCGTCATGGGGCATGTGATGACAAGTGTTATGGAACATTGTGATCAGAAGGGTTTGGAGCATTGTGATGACAGAGGACATGGAGCATTTTGATTTCATTGTGATGACAATAGCATGAATCATTATGATGATGGGCATGGTGCATTGTGATGACAGTGTTCATGGAGCATTGAGATGGAAAGTGCCATGGAGAATTGTGATTACAGAGGTCTTCGAGCATTGTGATGACAAGGGTCATGGAGCCTTGTGATGACAAGGCTGTGGAACATTGTGATGAGAGATTTCATTGAGCAATGTGATGACAATGGCATGGAGCATTGTGATGCCAAGGGTCATGGAGCTTTGTGATGACAAATGCCATGGGGCATTTTGATGACAAGGGCGTGGTGCATTGTGATGAGAAGGGCAGGGAGCATTGTGATGACAGGGTAATGGAGCAATTTGAATAAAAGGGTCTTGGAATATTTTGATGACGGGGGTTATGGAACATTGTTATCAGAAGTGTTTGGAGAATTGTGATGACAGAGGACATGGAGCATTTTGATTTCATTGTGATGACAATAGCATGAATCATTATGATGATGGGCATGTTGCATTGCGATGACAGTGTTCATGGAGCACTGAGATGAAAAGTGGCATGGAGAATTGTGATTACAGAGTTCTTGGTGCATTGTGATGACAAGGGTCATGGAGCCATGTGATGACAAAGGCCGTGGAACATTGTGATGGGAGGGGTCATGGAGCATTGTTATGACAGGTGTAATGGAGCATTGTGATGACAAGGGCATGGAGCAATGTGATGAGAGATTTCATTGAGCATTGTGATGACAATGGCATGGAGCATTGTCATGCCAAGGGTCATGGAGCTTTGTGATGACAAATGTCATGGGGCATTTTGATGACAAGGTCGTGGTGCATTGTGATGAGAAGGGCAGGGAGCATTGTGATGACAGTGTCATGGAGCAATTTGAATAAAAGTGTCATGGAATATTTTGATGACAGGGGTTATGGAACATTGTGATGTCAGGGATCATGAAGCATTGTGATGAAATGGGTCATGGAACATTTTGTGACAGGGTTTATGGAACATTGTGATGTCACGGGTCATGGAGCATTGTGATGATAAAGGCATGTAGCACTGTGATGACAGTGGTCATGGAAAATTGTGATGACAGGGGTGAGCGAGTATTGTCATGACTAGTGATGGATCATTGTGATATATGTGGTGAGAGAGCATTTTCATGAGAAGTGCATGGAGCATTGTGATGACAAGTTTTATGGAGCATAGCGATGAAAAGTATGTGGAGCATTGTGATGAAAATTGTCATGGAGCCTTGTGATGACAAGGCCGTGGAACATTGTGATGGCAGGTGTCATGGAGCATTATTATGACAGGTGTAATTCAGCATTGTGATGACAAGGGCATTGAGCAATGTGATGAGAGATTTCATTGAGCATTGTGATGACAATGGCATGGAGCATTGTGATGGCAAGGGTCATGGATATTTGTGATGACAAATGTCATGGAGCATTTTGATGACAAGGGCGTGGTGCATTGTAATGAGAAGGGCAGGGAGCATTGTGATGACAGAGTCATGGAGCAATTTGAATAAAAGGGTCATGGAATATTTTGATGACAGGGGTTATGGAACATTGTGATGTCAGGGGTCATGAAGCATTCTGATGAAATGGGTCATGGAGCATTTTGTGACAGGGGTTATGGAACATCGAGATGTCAGGGTTCATGGAGCATTGTGGTGAAAAGGGAATGGCACATTGTGATGAAATGAGTCATGGAGCATTGTGCTGACAAGCGCATGGAGCATTTTGATGACAAGTGTCAAGGAGCATTGTGCTGACAAAGGCATGGAGCGTTGTGATGACAAGGGACACAGAGCATTGTGATGAAAAATTCATGGAGCATTGTGGTGACAAAGATCACAGAGCCTTGTTTGACGAGTGCATGGACCACTGTGATGAGAAAGGTCATGAATCATTGTGATGACTGGAGTCACGGAGCATTGTGATGACAGGCACATGGAACATTGGTCTGACATGTTTCATGGATTATTGCGATGAGAGTGGGCATGGCGCATTGTGATGACAAGGGCATGGAACATTGTGATGACAAGGTAATGGAATATTGTGAAGACAGGTGTCAGGGAGCATTGTGATGACATATGTCATTGTCCATTGTGATGACAATGGCATGGAGCATTGTGATACCAAGTGTCATGGAGGATTGTGATGACAAAGGTAATGGAGCATTTTGATGACAAGGGCTTGGAAAATTGTTATGGCAAGGGTCATGGAGCATTGTGATGACAAGGGCATGGAGCACTGTGATGACAGTGGTCATGGAAAATTGTGATGACAGGGTTGAGCGAGTATTGTCATGACTAGTGATGGATCATTGTGATATATGTGGTGAGAGAGCATTTTGATGAGAAGTGCATGGAACATTGTGATGACAAGTTTTATGGAGCATAGCGATGAAAAGGATGTGGAGCATTGTGATGAAAAGGGTCATGGAGCCTTGTGAGTACAAGTTTTATGGAGCATAGCGATGAAAAGGATGTGGAGCATTGTGATGAAAAGGGTCATGGAGCCTTGTGAGGACAAGGCCGTGGAACATTGTGATGGCAGTGGTCATGGAGCATTGTTATGACAGGTGTAATGCAGCATTGTGATAACAAGGGCATGGAGCAATGTGATGAGAGATTTCATTGAGCATTGTGATGACAATGGCATGGAGCATTGTCATGCCAAGGGTCATGGAGCTTTGTGATGACAAATGTCATGGGGCATTTTGATGACAAAGGCGTGGTGCATTGTGATGAGAAGGGCAGGGAGCATTGTGATGACAGGGTCATGGAGCAATTTGAATAAAAGGGTCATGGAATATTTTGATGACAGGGGTTACGGAACATTGCGATGTCAGGGGTCATGAAGCATTCTGATGAAATGGGTCATGGAGCATTTTTGGACAGGGATTATGGAACATTGTGATGTCAGGGGTCATGGAGCATTTTGATGAAAAGGGCATGGCACATTGTGATGACATGAGTCATGGAGCATTGTGCTGACAAGCGCATGGAGCATTTTGATGACAAGTGTCATGGAGCATTGTGCTGACAAATGCATGGAGCGTTGTGATTACAAGGGACACAGAGCATTGTGAAGAAAAATTCATGGAGCATTGTGGTGACAAAGATCACAGAGCCTTGTGTGACGAGGGCATGGACCATTGTGATGAGAAAGGTCATGAATCATTGTGATGACTGGAGTCACAGAGCACTGTGATGACAGGGTTCATGGAGCATTGTGATGACAATGGCATGGAGCAATATGATGACAGTGGCATGGAACATTGGTCTGACAAGTTTCAAGGATTATTGTGATGACAGTGGGCACGGAGCATGGAGATGACAAGGGCATGGAGCATTGTGGTGACAAAGATCACAAAGCCTTGTGTGACGAGGGCATGGACCATTGTGAGGACAAAGGTCATGAAGCAATGTGATGACTGGAGTCACGGAGCATTGTGATGACAGGGGTCATGGAGCATTGTGAAGACAAGGGCATGGAACATTGTGATGACAGGGGCATGGAATATTGGTTTGACATGTTTCATGGATTATTGTGATGAGAGTGGTCATGGCGCACTGTGATGACAAGGGCATGGAACATTGTGATGACAAGGTCAAGGAGTACTGTGAAGACAGGTGTCAGGGAGCATTGTGCTGACAAAGGTAGTGGAGCATTTTGATGACAAGGGCTTGGAATATTGCGATGACAAGGGACATGGAGCATTGTGATGACAAGGGAATGTGGCATTCTGATGAAAAGGTGCATGGAGTATTGAGATTACAGTGGTTTTGAAGCAATGTGATTACAAGGGCATGGAGCATTGTGATGAGAGATCAATGGAGCCTTCTGATGACATGCGTCATGGAGCTTTGTGATGACAACGAAATGGAGCATTGTGATTACAGGGGTCCTGCAGCATTGTGATGAAAAGGGAATGGATCATTGTGATGAAATATGCATGGAGCCTTGTCATGACAGGGTTCAAGGAGCATACTCTTGACAACTGTCAGGGAGCTTTGTGATGATAAGTGTATTGAGCATTGTGATGACAAAGATCATGGAGAACTGTGATGAGAAGACCATGGATAATTGTGATGACCAGCGTCATGGGGCATTGTGATGACAAGTGTTATGGAACACTGTGATCAGAAGGGTTTGGTGCATTGTGATGACAGAGGTCATTGAGCATTTTGATTTCATTGTGATGACAATAGCATGAAATATGTTGATGGGCACTGTTCATTGTGATGACAGTGTTCATGGAGTATAGAGATGAAAAGTGGCATGGAGAATTGTGATTACAGAGGTCTTGGAGCATTGTGATGACAAGGGTCATGGAGCCTTGTGATGAAAAGGCCGTGGAACATTGTGATGGCAGGGGTCATGGAGCATTGTTATGACAGGTGTAATGGAGCATTGTGATGACAAGGGCATGGATCATTGTGATGCCAAGGGTCATGGAGCTTTGTGATGACAAATGTCATGGGGCATTTTGATGACAAGGGCGTGGTACATTGTGATGAGAAGGGCAGGGAGTATTGTGATAACAGGGTCATGGAGCAATTTGAATAAAAGTGTCATGGAATATTTTGATGACAGGGGTTATGGAACATTTTGATGTCAGGGGTCATGGAGCATTGTGATGATAAGGGCATGTAGCACTGTGATGACAGTGGTCATGGAACATTGTGATGACAGGTGTGAGCGAGTTTTGTGATGACTAGTGATGGAACATTGTGATATATGTGGGAGAGAGCATTTTGATGAGAAGTGCATGGAGCATTGTGATGACAAGTTTTATGGAGCATAGCGATGAAAAGGATGTGGAGCATTGTGATGAAAAGTGTCAAGGAGCCTTGTAATGCCAAGTCCGTGGAATATTGTGATGGCAGGGGTCATGGAGCATTGTTATGACAGGTGTAATGGAGCATTGTGATGACAAGGGCATGGAGCAATGTGATGAGAGATTTCATTGAGCATTGTGATGACAATGGCATGGAGCATTGTGATGCCATGTGTCATGGAGCTTTGTGATGACAAATGTAATGGGGCATTTTGATGACAAGGGCGTGGTGCATTGTGATGAGAAGGGCAGGGAGCATTGTGATGACATGTTCATGGAGCAATTTGAATAAAAGTGTCATGGAATATTTTGATGACAGTGGTTATGGAACTTTGTGATGTCAGGGGTCATGAAGCATTGTGATGAAATGGGTCATAGAGCATTTTGTGACAGGGGTTATGGAACTTTGTGATGTCAGGGGTCATGAAGCATTGTGATGAAATGGGTCATAGAGCATTTTGTGACAGGGGTTATGGAACATTGTGATGTCAGGGGTCATGGAGCATTGTGATGAAACGGGCATGGCACATTGGGATGACATATGTCATGGGGCATTGTGCTGACAAAGGAATGGAGCATTGGGATGAAAAGGGACACAGAGCATTGTGATGAAAATTTCATGGAGCATTGTGGTGACAAACATCACAGAGCCTTGTGTGACGAGGGCATGGACCACTGTGATGAGAAAGGTCATGAATCATTTTGATGACAGGAGTCACGGAGCAATGTGATGACAGGGGTAATGGAGCATTTTATTTCATTGTGATGACAATAGCATGAATCATTATGATGATGGGCATGGTGAATTGTGATGACAGTGTTCATGGAGTATAGAGATGAAAAGTGGCATGGAGAATTGTGATTACAGAGGTCTTGGAGGATTGTGATGACAAGGGTCATGGAGTCTTGTGATGACAAGGCCGTGGAACATTGTGATGTCAGGGGTCATGAAGCATTGTAATGAAATGGGTCATGGAGCATTTTGTGACAGGGGCTATGGAACATTGTGATGTCAGGGGTCATGGAGCATTGTGATGATAATGGCATGTAACACTGTGATGACAGTGGTCATGGAACATTGTGATGACAAAGGTGAGCGAGTATTGTGATGACTAGTGATGGAACACTGTGATATATGTGGTGAGAGAGCATTTTGATGAGAAGTGCATGGAGCATTATGATGACAAGATTTATGGAGCATAGCGATGAAAATGATGTGGAGCATTGTGATGAAAAGGGTCAAGGAGTCTTGTGATGACAAGGCCGTGGAACATTGTGATGGCAGGGGTCATGGAGCATTGTTATGACAGGTGTAATGGAGCATTGTGATGACAAGGGCATGGAGCAATGTGATGAGAGATTTCATTGAGCATTGTGATGACAATGGCATGGAGCATTGTGATGCCAAGGGTCTTGGAGCTTTGTGATGACAAATGTCATGGGGCATTTTGGTGACAAGGGCGTAGTTCATTGTGATGAGAAGTGCAGGGAGCATTGTTATGACATGGTCATGGAGCAATTTGAATAAAAGGGTCATGGAATATTTTGATGACAGGGGTTACGGAACATTGCGATGTCAGGGGTCATGAAGCATTGTGATGAAATGGGTCATGGAGCATTTTGTGACAGGGGTTTTGGAACATTGTGATGTCAGGGTTCATGGAGCATTGTGATTATAAGGGCGTGTAGCACTGTGATGACAGCTGTCTTGGAACATTGTGATGACAGTGGTGAGCGAGTATTGTGTTGACTAGTGATGGAACTTTGTGATATATGTCGTGAGAGAGCATTTTGATGAGAAATGCATGGAGCTTTGTGATGACAAAGGCATGGAGCATTGTGGTGACAAAGATCAAAGAGCCTTCTGTGACGAGGGCATGGACCATTGTGATGAGAAAGGTCATGAATCATTGTGATGACTGGAGTCACGGAGCACTGTGATGACAGGGGTCATGGAGCATTGTGATGGCAAGGGCATGGAGCAATGTGAGGACAGGGGCATGGAACATTGGTCTGACAAGTTTCATGGATAATTGTGATGACAGTGGGCATGGAGCATTGAGATGACAAGGGCATGGAGCATTGTGTTGACAAAGGTCACAGAGCCTTGTGTGACGAGGGCATGGACCCTTGTGAGGACAAAGTTCATGAAGCATTGTGATGACTGGAGTCACGGAGCATTGTGATGACAGGGGTCATGGAGCATTGTGATGACAAGGGCATGGAGCATTGTGATGACAGGGGCATAGAACATTGGTCTGACATGTTTCATGGATTATTTTGATGAGAGTGGGCATGGCGCATTGTGATGACAAGGGCATGGAACATTGTGATGACAAGGTCATGGAATATTGTGAAGACAGGTGTCAGGGAGCATTGTGATGACATATGTCATTGTCCATTGTGATGACAATGGCATGGAGCATTGTGATACCATGTGTCATGGAGGATTGTGATGACAAAGGTAATGGAGCATTTTGATGACAAGGGCTTGGAACATTGCGATGACAAGGGTCATGGAGCATTGTGATGACAAGGGCATGGAGCATTCTGATGAACATGTGCATGGAAAATTGAGATTACAGGGGTTTTGAAGCAATGTGATGACAAGGGCATGGAGCATTGTGATGAGAAGGCAATGGAGCATTCTGATGACATGCGTCATGTAGATTTGTGATGACAAGGACATGGAGCATTGTGTTTACAGGGGTCTTGGAGCATTGTGATGAAAAGGGAATGAATCATTGTGATGAAAAATGCATGGAGCCTTGTGATGACAGGGTTCAAGGAGCATACTGATGACAACTGTCAGGGAGCATTGTGATGATAAGTGTATTGAGCATTGTGATGACAAAGATCATTGAGCATTGTGATGAGAAGACCATGGATAATTGTGATGACCAGCGTCATGGAAAATTGTGATGACAAGAGTTATGGAACATTGTGCTCAGAAGGGTTTGGTGCATTGTGATGACAGAGGTCATTGAGCATTTTGATTTCATTGTGATGACAATAGCATGAAATATTATGGTAATGGGCACGGTGCATTTTGATGACAGGGTTGCGATGAAAAGGGACATGGAGCATTGTGATTACAGGGCTGTTGGAGCATTGTGATGACAAGGGCATGGAGCATTGTGATGAGAAGGCCATGGAGCATTCTGATGACATGTGTCATGGAGCTTTGTGATGACAAGTTTATGCAGAATTGTGATTACAGTGTTTGGAGCATTGTGATGACAACTGTCATGGAGTCTTGTGATGACAAGGCCGTGGAAACTTGTGAAGGCAGGTGTCATGAAGCATTGTTATGACAGGGGTAATGGAGCATTGTGATGACAAGGTCATGGAGCTTTGGTTTGAAATGTTTCATCGATTATTGTGATGATAGTGGGCATGGAGCATTGTGATGACAAGGGCACAGAACACTTTGATACATCGGTCATGGGGGATTTTAATGAAAAGGGCATGGAGCATTGTGATGAGAAGGGCATCGAGCATTGTGATGACAAGTGTCATGGAGCATTGTGGTGACAAGGGCATGGAGCAATGTGATGAGAGGCTTCATGGAGCATTGTGATGACAATGGCATGGAACTTTGTGATGCCAAGTGTCATGGAGTTTTGTGATGACAAAGGTCATGGACCATTCTGATGACAAGGTCGTGGTGCGTTGTGATGAGAATGGCAGGGAGCATTGTGCTAAGAGGGTAATGGAGCAATTTGGTGAAAATGTCATGGAATATTTTGATGAGAGTAGATATGGAAAATTGTGATGTCAGGGGTCATGGAGCATTGTGCTGAAAATGGTAATGGAGCATTTTGATGACAGGGATTATGGAGCATTGTGATGTCATTGGTCATGGAACATTTTGATGATAAGTTCATGTAGCATAGTGATGATAGGGGTCATGGAACATTGTAATGACAGGAGTGATGGAGTATTGTGAAGACTAGTGATGGAACATTGTGATATCAGTGGTAAAAGAGCATTTTGATGAGAAGTGCATGGAGCATTGTGATGACAAGATTTATGGAGCATTGTGATGACAAGGATGTGGAGCATTGTGATGAGAAGCACATGGTGCATTGTGATGACCTGGGTCAAGGAGCATTGTGCTGAAAAGCACATGGAGCATTGTGATGACAAGTGTCATGGATCATTGTGCTGACAAAGGCATGGTGCATTGCGATGACAAGGGTCACAGAGCATTGTGATGAAAAGGACATGGATCATTGTGATGCAAAATTCATGGAGCCTTGTCATGACAGGGTTCAATGAGCATACTGATGACAAGTGTCAGGGAGCATTGTGATGACAAGTGTATTGAGCATTGTGATGACAAAGGTCATGGAGTATTGTGAATAGAAGGCCATCGATAATTGTGATGATGAGCGTCATGGGGCGTTGTTATGACAAGTGTTATGGAACATTGTGATCACAAGGGTTTGGAGCATTGTGATGACAGAGGTCATCGAGCATTTTGATTTCATTTTGATGACAATAGCATGAAGCATTATGATGATGGGCATGGTGCATTGTGATGACACGGTTCATGGAGCACTGAGATGAAAAGGCGCATTGAGCATTGTGATTACAGAGGTCTAGGAGAATTGTGATGACAAGGGTATGGAGCATCGTGAATGAGAAGGCCATGGAGCATTCTGATGACATGCGTCATGGAGCTTTTTGATGACAAGGTCATGGAGCATTGTGATGACAAGGGTTATGGAGCCTTGTGATGACAAGGCCGTGGAACATTGTAATGGCAGGTGTCGTGGAGCATTGTTATAACTGGGGTAATGGAGCATTTTGATGACAAGGGCATGGAGCATTGGTCTGAAAAGCTTCATGGATTATTGTGATGAGACGGGGCATGGAGCATTGTGATGACAAGGGCACGGAACACTGTGATACATGGGTCATGGCAGATTGTAATGACAAGGGCATGGAGCATTGTGTTAAGAAGAGCATCGAGCATTGTGATGAAAAGCATCACGGAGCCTGTGATGACAAGGGCATGGAACAATGTGATGAGAGTGTTCATGGAGCATTTTGATGACAAGGGCATGGAGCATTGTGATGCCAAGGGTCATGTAGCTATATGATGACAAAGTCATGGAGCATTTTGATGACAAGTGCGTGGTGAACTGTGTATGAGAAGGGCAGGGATCATTGTGATGAAAGTGTCATGGAGCAATTTGATGAAAATTGTCATGGGACATTTTTATGACAGGGGTTATGGAACATTGTGATGTCAGGGGTCATGGAGGATTATGATGAAAAGGATCATGGAGCATTTTGATGACAGGGGTCCTGGGACATTTTGATGACAGGGGTGAGGGAGTATTGTGATGACCAGTGATGGAACTTTATGATGTCAGTGGTGGGAGAGCATTTTGATGTGAAGTGCATGGAGCATTGTGATGACAAGGTTTATGGAGCACTGTGATGACAAGGTTGTGGAGCATTGTGATGACAAGCGCATGGCTCATTGTGATGACACAAGTCATGGGGCATTGTGCAGACAAGTGCATGGAGCATTGTGATGAATATTGTCATGGAGAATTGTGCTGACAAAGGCATGGAGCATTGTGATGACAAGGGACACAGAGCATTGTGATGAAAATTTCATGGAGAGTGTGGTGACAAAAATCACAGAGCCTTGTGTGACGAGGGCATGGACCACTGTGAGGACAAAGGTCATGAATCATTGTGATGACTGGAGTCACGGAGCATTGTGATGACAGGAGTCATGGAGCATTTTGATGACAAGGGCATGGAGCAATGTGATGACAGGGGCATGGAACATTGGTCTGACAAGTTTCATGGATTATTGTGATGACAGTGGGCATGGAGAATTGAGATGAATAGGGCATGGAGCATTGTGGTGACAAAGGTCACAGAGCCTTGTGTGACGAGGGCATGGACCATTGTGAGGACAAAGGTCATGAAGCATTGTGATGACTGGAGTCACGGAGCATTGTGATGAAAATTTCATGGAGCAATGTGGTGACATATTTCTCAGAGCCTTTTGATGACGTGGGCATGGACCATTGTGATGACAAGGTCCTTTAGCATTGTGATGAGAGGACCATGGAGCCTTGTGATGACAATTCTCATGGAGCATTCTGATGAAAAGGGGCATGGAGAATTGTGATTACAGGGGTATTGGATCCTTGTGATGAAAAGGCCGTAGCACATTGTGATGGCAGGCGTCATGGAGCATGGTTATGTCATGGGCAATGGAGCATTGTGATGACAAGGGCATCGAGCATTGGTCTGAAAAGTTTCATGGATTATTGTGATGAGAGTGGGAAAGGAGCATTGTGATGACAAGGGCACGGAACACTGTGATACATGGGTCATGTAGGATTGTAATGACAAGGGCATGGAGTAATGTGATGAGAGGGTTCATGGAGCAATGTGATGACAAGAGCATGGAGCATTGTGATGACAAGGGGCATGGAGCATTTTGATGACAAGATTCCCAGATCATTGTGTTGTCAGGGGTCAAGGAGCGCTGTGATGACTGTGGTCATGGAGCATTGTGATGACAGGGTCATGGAGCATTGTGAAAAGTAGGTCATGGAGCATTGCGCTGAAAATATTCATGGAGTATTGTGATGACAGGGGTAATGGGGCATTGTGATGACAAGGGAATGGAGTATTGTGATGACAAGGTCCTGGGGCATTGTGATGAGAAAACCATGGAGACTTGTGATGACAAGTCTCATGGAGCATTCTGATGAAAAGGTGCATGGAGCATTGTGATTACAGGGGTCTTGGAGCATTGTGATGAAAATGATATAGATCATTGTGATGAAAAATGCATGGAGCCTTGTCATGACAGGGTTCAAGGAGCATACTGATGACAAGTGTCAGGGAGCATTGTGATGACAAGTTTATTGAGCATTGTGATGAGAAAGGTCATAGAGCACTGTGATTAGAAGACCATGGATAACTGTGATGATGAGCGTAATGGTGCTTTGTGATGACAATGGTTATGGAACATTGTGATCACAAGGGTTTGGAGCATTTTGATGACAGAGGTCATGGAGCATATTGATTTCATTGTGATGACAATAGCATGAAGAATTATTATGATGGACATGGTGCATTGTGATGACAGGGTCATGGAGCAATTTGATGAAAAGTGTCATGGAATATTTTGATGACAGTGTTTATGGAACATTGTAATGTCAGGGGTCTTGGAGCATTGTGATGAAAAGGGTGATGGAGCATTCTGATGACAGAGGATATGGAACATTTTGATGTCAGGGGTCATGGAGCATTGTGATGACATGTGCATGGAGCATTGTGATGACAAGGTCATGTAGCATTTTGCTGACAAAGGCATGGAAAATTGTGATGACAAGTGTCAGGAGCTCTGTGACGACAAGCGTCAAGGAGCATTGTGATTACATGGGTCATGGAGCATTGGGATGTCAAGCGCATGGAACATTCTGATGTCAAGTGGCATGGATCATTTTGATGACTGTCGTCATGTAGCATTGTGGTGATATGGGTCATGGATTTTTGTGATGAGAAGGTCATGGGGTATTGGGCTGAACATGTTCATGGAGTACTGTGATAACAGGGGTCATGGAGCATTGTGATGAGAAGGGAATGGAGCAATGTGATGAGAAGTTCCTGGAGCATTGTGATGAGAGGGCCATGGAGCCTTGTGATGACAAGGGTCATGGAGGCTTGTGATGACAAGGCCATTGAACATTGTGATGACATTGGTCATGGAGCATTATTATGACAGGGGTAATGGAGCATTGTGATGACAAGTGCATGGGGCATTGGTGTGAAAATTTTGATGGATTATTGTGATGAGTTTGGTCATGGAACATTGTGATGAAAAGGGCACGGAACACTGTGATACATAGATCATGCAGGATTGTAGTGACAATGGCATGGAGCATTGTGATGAGAAGGGCATCGAGCATTGTGATGACAAGCGTCATGGAGATTTGGGATGAAAAGTGCATGGAGCAATGTGATGAGAGGGTTCATGGAACATTGTGATGACAATGGAATGGAGCATTGTGATGCCAAGGGTCATGGACCTTTGTTATGACAAAGGTCATGGAGCATTTTGATGACAAGGTCGTGGTGCATTGTGATGAGAAGGACAGGGAGCATTGTGATGACAGGGTCATGGAGCAATTTGATGAAAAGTGTCATGGAACATTTTGATGACAGGTGTTATAGAACATTGTGATGTCAGGGGTCATGTAGCTTTGTGATGAAAAGGGTCATGGAGCATTTTGATTACAGGGGTTATGGAACATTGTGATGTCAAGAGTCATGGAGCATTGTGATGATAAGGGCATGTAGCATTGTGATGACAGGGGTGAGGGAGTATTGTGATGACTAGTGATGGAACATTGTGATATATGTAGTGAGAGAGCATTTTGATGAGAAGTAAATGGAGCATTGCGATGACAAATGTTATGGAGCATGGAGATGAAAAGGATGTGGAGCATTGTGATGAAAAGCGCATGGCGCATTGTGATGACATTTTTCATGGAGCATTGTGCTGACAAGCGCATGGAGCATTTTGATGAAAAGTGTCATGGAGCATTGTGCTGAGAAAGGCATAGAGCATTATGATGACAAGGGACACAGAGCATTATGATGAAATATTCATGGAGCATTGTGATCAGAAGGCCCCGGAGCATTCTGATGACATGCATCATGAATCATTGTGACGACAAGGGCATGGAGCATTGTGATTACAGAGGTTTTGGAGCACTGTGATGACAAGGGTCATGGAGCCTTGGATGACAATGCCGTGGAACACTGTGATGGCATGTGTCTTGGAGCATTGTTATGACAGGGGTAATGGAGCATTGTGATGAAAAGGGCATGGAACATTGGTCTGAAAATTTCATGGATTATTGTGATGAGATTCTGCATGGAGCACTGTGATGACTAGGGCACAGAACACTGTGATACATGTGTCATGGAGGATTGTAATGACAAGGGCATGGAGCATTGTGATGAGAATAGTATCGAGCATTGTGATGACAAGCGTCATGGAGCATTGTCCTGACAAGGGCATGGAGCAATGTGATGAGAGGTTTCATGTAGCATTGTGATGAAATGGCATGGAGCATTGTGATGCCAAGAGTCATGGAGCTTTGTGATGACAAAGGTCATTGAGCATTTTGATGACAAAGTCGTGGTGCATTGTGATGAGAAAGGCAGGGAGCATTGTGATGACAATGGCACAGAACACTTTGATACATGGGTCATGGAGGATTGTAATGACATGTTCATGGAGCATTGTGATGAGAAGGGCATCGAGCATTGTTAAGACAAGTGTCATGGAGGTTTGTGATGACAAAGACATGGAGCAATGTGATGAGAGGCTTCATGGAGCATTGTGATGACAATGGCATGGAGCATTGTGATGCCAAGGGTCATGGAGCTTTGTGATGACAAAGGTCATGGGGCATTTTGATGACAAGTTCGTGGTGCATTGTGATGAGAAGGGCAGGGAGCATTGTGCTAACAGGGTCATGGAGCAATTTGGTGAAAAAGGTCATGGAATATTTTGATTAGTGATTATGGAACATTGTGATGTCAGGGGTCATGGAGCATTTTGATGATAATGGCATGTAGCATAGTGATGATAGGGGTCATGGAATATTGTGATGACAGCGGTGAGGGAGTATTGTGAAGACTAGTGCTGGAACATTGTTATATCAGTGGTGAGAGAGCATTTTGATGAGAAGTGCATGGAGCATTGTGATGACACGTTTTATGGAGGTTTGTGATGGCAAGGATGTGGAGCATTGTGATGACAAGCGCATGGTGCATTGTGATGAAATGGGTCAAGGAGGATTGTGCTGAAAAGCACATGGAGCATTGTGATGACAAGTGTCATGGATGATTGTGCTGACAAAGGCATGGTGCATTATGATAACTAGGGTCAGAGAGCATTGTGATGAAAAGGGCATGGATCATTGTGATGCAAAATTCATGGAGCCTTGTCATGACAGGGTACAAGGAGCATACATCTGACAAGTGTTAGGGAGAATTGTGATGACAACTGTATTGAGCATTGTGATAACAATGGTCAAGGAGTATTGTGAATAGAAGGCCATGGATAATTGTGAAGATGAGCGTCATTGGGCGTTGTGATGACAAGTGTTATGGAACATTGTGATCACAAGGGTTTGGAGCATTGTGATGACAGAGGTCATGGAGCATTTTGATTTCATTTTGATGACAATAGCATGAAGCATTATGATGATGGGCATGGTGCATTTTGCTGACACGGTTCATGGAGCATTGAGATGAAAAGGGGCATTGAGCATTGTGATTACAGGGGTCTAGGATAATTGTAATGACAAGGGCATGGAGCATCGTGAATGAGAAGGCCATGGAGCATTCTGATGACATGCGTCATGGAGCTTTGTGATGACAAGGGTCATGGAGCATTGTGCTGACAAATTCATGGAACCTTGTGATGACAACGGTCACAGAGCATTGTGATGAAAAGTTCATGGAACATTGTGGTGACAATGGTCACAGAGCCTTGTGATGACGAGGTTAAGTACCATTGTGATGACAAAGGTCATGAAGCATTGTGATGACTGGAGTCACGGAACATTGTGATGACAAGGGTATGGAGCATTCTGATGACAGGGGCATGGTGCATTGGTCTGACAAGTTTCATGGTTTATTGTGATGACAGTGAGCAAGGCACATTCTGATGAGAAGAGCATGGAGCATTGTGATGAGAAGGTCATGGCGTACTGTCAAGACAGGGGTCTGGGGGCATTTTGATGACATATGTCATGGTCCATTGTGATGACAATGGCATGGAGTATAGTGATGCCAAGTGTCATGTAGGAATGTGATGACAAATTTATTGGAGCATTGTGATGACAGGGGTTTGGAGCATTGTGATGACAAGGGTCATGGAGCATTTTGATGACAAGGGAATGGAGGATTGTGATCACAAGGGCCATTGAGAATTTTGGTGACAAGTTCCTGAAGCATTGTGATGAAAAGAACATGGAGCTTGCTATGACAGGGGTCATGGAGCATTGCGATGACAAGTGCATGGAGAATTGTGATGACAAGAGCATGTAACATTGTGATGAGAAGTGTCTTGGAGCATTGTGATGGCAAGACCGTGGAGCATTGTGATTAGAAGACCATGGATAATTTTGATGACGAGCGACATGGAGCACTGTAATGACAAGGGGCATGGAGCATTGTGATGACAGGTGTCATGGAGCATTGTGATGACAAGGGTCATGGAGCATTCTGATCACAAGCTTGTGGAGTATTGTGATGACAATGACATGGAGCATTGTGATGAAAAAGGCATGGAGCCTTTTCATTACAGGGTTCAAGGAGCATTCTGACGAAAAGTGTCAGGGAGCATTGTGAAGACAAGTGTATTGAGCATTGTGATGGCAACGTTCATGGAGCATTTTGATGACAAGGGCATGGAGTATTGTGATGACAGGCATCATGGAGCATTGTGATGACAATTGTTATGGAACACTGTGATCACAAGAGTTTGGAGCACTGTGATGACACAGGTCATGGATCATTTTGATTTCAAGAATCACGGAGCATTGTGATGACAAGGGCATGAAACAATGTGATCCCAAGCATCACGGAGGATTGTGATGACACTGGTAAAGAATTGTGATGACAATTGCATGGAGCATTGTGATGACAAGGTCATGTAGCATTTTGCTGACAAAGGCATGGAGAATTGTGATGACAAGAGTCATGGAGCTCTGTGACGACAAGCGTAAAGGAGCACTTTGATTACAGGGGTCATGGATCATTGGGATGACAAGCACATGGAACATTCTGATGACAAGTGGCATGGATCATTTTGATGACTGTGGTCATGTAGCTTTGTGATGACATGGGTCATGGAGCTTTGTGATGAGAAGGTCATGGAGCATTTGGCTGAAAATGTTCATGGAGTACTGTGATGACAGGGGTCATGGAGCATTGTCATGAGAAGGGAATGGGGCAATGCCATGAGAAGGTCCTGGAGCATTGTGATGAGAGGGCCATGGAGCTTAGTGATGACAAGGGTCATGGAGCATACTGATGAAATGGTGCATGGAACATTGAGATTTAAGGGGTTTTGAAGCATTGTGATGACAAGGGCATGGAGTATTTTGATGAGAAAGCAATGGAGCATTCAGATGACATGCGTCATGGAGCTTTGTGATGACAAGGACATGGAGCATTGTGATTACAGGGGTCTTGGAGCATTGTGATGAAAAGTGCATGGAGCATTGTGATGAAAATTGCATGGAGCCTTGTCATGACAGGGTTCAAGGAGCATACTGATGACAAAACTCAGGGAGCATTGTGATGATAAGTGTATTGAGCACTGTGAGGACAAAGATCATGGAGCATTGTGATAAAAAGTCCATGGATAATTGTGATGACCAGCCTCATGGGGCATTGTGATGATATGTTGTTATGGAACATTGTGATCAGAAGAGTTTGGTGCTTTGTGATGACAGTGGTCATTGAGCGTTTTGATTTCATTGTGATGACAATAGCATGAAATATTATGGTGATGGACACGGTGCATTGTGATGACAGGTTTCATGGAACATTGAGATGAAAATGGACATGGAGCATTGTAATTACAGGGCTGTTGGAGCATTGTGATGACAAGGGCATGGAGCATGGGGATGAGAAGGTCACGGAGCATTCTGATGTCATGCATCATGGAGCTTTGTGATGACAAGGGCATGGAGCATTGTGATTACAGGGGGCTTGGAGCATTGTGATGACAAGGGTCATGGAGGCTTGTGATGACAAGGCCGTGGAACATTGTGATGGCAGGGGTCATGGATCATTGTTATGACAGGGGTAATGGAGCTTTGTGATGACAAAGGTCTTGGGGCCTTTTGATGACAAACGCGTGGTGCATTGTGATGACAAAGGTCATGGAGCATTTTGATGACAAGGTCGTTGTGCATTGTGATGAGAAGGTCAGGGAGCATTATGATGAGAGGGTCTTGGAGCAAATTGATGAAAAGTGTCATGGAACATTTTGATAAGAGGGGTTATGGAACATTGTGATGACAAGGGCATGGAGTATTGTGATGAGGAGGCAATGGAGCATTCTGATGATATGCGTCATGGAGCTTTGTGATGAGAAGGACATGGAGAATTGTGATTACAGGGGTCATAGAGCATTGAGATGACAAGTGCATGGAGAATTGTTATGAAAATATCATGTAACATTGTGATAAGAAGTGTCAAGGACCATTGTGATGACAAGGACTTGGAGAATTGTGATGACATGGGACATTTAGCATTGTGATGACCAGGGCATGGAGCATTGTGATGGCAAGTCCGTGGAGCATTGTGATGAGAAGATCACGGATAATTATGATGAAGAGCGTCATGGAGCTCTGTAATGACAAGGGGCATGGAGCATTGTGATTACAGGGGTCTTGGAGCATTGTGATGACAAGGGCATGGAGCATTGTGATTACACGGGTGTTGGAACATTGTGATGACAAGGGACATGGAGGCTTTTGATTACAAGGCCGTTGATCCTTGTGATGGCATTGGTCATGGAGCATTGTTATGACAGGGGTAATGGAGCATTGTGATGACAAGTGCATGGGGCATTGGCCTGAAAATTTTCATGGATTATTGTGATGAGAGTGGGCATGGAGCATTCTGATGACAAGGGCACGGAACACTGTAATACATAGATATTGCATGATTGTAATGTAAGTGGCATGGAGCATTGTGATGAGAAGGGCATCGAGCATTGTGATGACAAGCGTCATGCAGATTTGGGATGAAAAGTGAATGGAGCGATGTGATGAGAGGGTTCATGGAGCATTGTGATGACAATGGAATGGAGCATTGTGATGCTAGGGTCATGGACCTTTGTGATGATAAAGGTCATGGAGCATTTTGATGACAAGGGCGTGGTGCATTGTGATGAGAAGGGCAGGGAGCATTGTGATTACAGGGGTCTTGGAGCATGTGATGACAAGGGCATGGAGCATTGTGATGAGAAGGCCATGGAGCATTTGATGACATGCGTCAAGGATCTTTGTGACGACAAGGGCATAGAGCATTGTGATAACAGGGGTCTTGGAGCAATGTGATGACAAGGGTCATGGAACATTGGATGACAAGGCCGTGGATCATTGTGATGGCAGGGGCCATGGAGCATTGTTATGACAGGGGTAATGGAGCATTGTGATGACAAGGGCATGGAACATTGGTCTGAAAATTTCATGGATTATTTTGATGAGATTCGGCATGGAGCATTGTGATGACTAAGGCACGGAACACTGTGATACATATGTCATGGAGGATTGTAATGACAAGGGCATGGAGCATTGTGATGAGAAGAGTATCGCCATTGTGATGACAAGCATCATGGAGCATTGTGCTGACAAGGGCATGGAGCAATGTGATGAGAGGTTTCATGTAGCATTGTGATGAAATGGCATGGAGCATTGTGATGCCAAGGGTCATGGAGCTTTGTGATGACAAAGGTCATGGACCATTTTGATGACAAGGTCGTGGTGCATTGTGATGAGAAGTGCAGGGAGCATTGTGATGACAGGGTCATGGAGCAAATTTATGAAAAGTGTCATGGAACATTTTGATGACAGTGGTTATGGAACATTGTGATGTCAGGGGTCATGGAGCATTTTGATGAAAAGGGTCATGGAGCATTCTGATGAAAAGGTGCATGGAGCATTGAGATTACAAGGGTTTTGAAGCATTGTGATGACAAAGGCATGGAGCATTGTGATGAGAAGGCAATGGAGCATTCTGATGACATGCGTCATGGAGCTTTGTGATGACAAGTACATGGAGCATTGTGATTGCAGGGGTCTTGGAGCATTTTGATGAAAAGGGAATTGATCATTGTGATGAAAAATGCATAGAGCCTTGTCATGACAGGGTTCAAGGAGCATACTGATGACAACTGTCAGGGAGCATTGTGATGATAAGTGTATTGAGCATTGTGATGAGAAGTCCATTGATAATTTTGATGACCAGCATCATAGGGCATTGTGATGACAAGTGTTATGGAACATTGTGATCAGAAGGGTTTGGTGCATTGTGATGACAGAGGTCATTGAGCATTTTGATTTCATTGTGATGACAATAGGATGAAATATTATGGTGATGGGCACGGTGCATTGTGATGACAGGGTTCATGGAGCACTGAGATGAAAAGGGGCATGGAGCATTGTGATTATAGGGCTGTTGGAGCATTGTGATGACCAGGGCATGGAGCATTGTGATGAGAAGGCCATGGAGCATTCAGATGACATGCGTCATGGAGCTTTGTGATGACAAGGGCATGGAGCATTGTGATTACAGGTGTCCTGGAGCATTGTGATGACAAGGGTCATCGAGGCTTGTGATGACAAGGCCGTGGAACCTTGTGATAGCAGGGTTCAGGGATCATTGTTGTGACAGGGGTATTGGAGCTTTTTGATGACAAATGTCATGGGGCATTTTGATGACAAGGGCGTGGTGCATTGTGATGAGAAGGGCAGGGAGCATTGTGATGACAGCGTCATGGAGCAATTTGATCAAATGTGTCATGGAATATTTTGATGACAGTGGTTATGGAACATTGTGATGTCAGGGGTCATGAAGCATTGTGATGAAATGGGTCATGGAGCATTTTGTGACAGGGGTTATGGAACATTGTGATGTCAGGGGTCATGGAGCATTGTGATGATAAGGGCCTGTAGCACTGTGATGAAAGGGGTCATGGAACATTTTGATGACAGGGGTGAGGGAGTATTGTGATGACTAGTGATGGAACATTGTGTTATATGTGTTGAGGGAGCATTTTGATGAGAAGTGCATGGAGCATTGTGATGACAAGTCTTATGGAGCATAGCGATGAAAAGGATGTGGAGCATTGTGATGACAAGCACATGGCACATTGTGATGACATAGGTCAAGGAGCATTGTGCTGACAAGCGCATGGAGCATTTTGATGACAAGTGTCATGGAGCATTGTGCTGACAAAGGCATGGAGCATTGTGATGACTAGGGACAAAGAGCATTGTGATGAAAAGTTCATGGAGCATTGTGGTGACAATGATTTCAGAGCCTTGTGTGAAGAGGGCATGGATCATTGGTCTGACAAGTTTTATGGAATATTGTTATGACAGTGGGCATGGAGCATTGTGATGACAAGGGCATGGAGCATTGTGGTGACAAAGGTCATGAAGCATTGTGATGACTGGAGTCACGGAGCTTTGTGATGACAATGGCATGGAGCATTGTGATACCAAGTGTCATGGAGGATTGTGATGACCAAGGTAATGGAGCATTTTCATGACAAGTGCTTGGGACGTTGTGATGACAAGGGTCATGGAGCATTGCGATGACAAGTGCCATTGAGAATTTTGATGACAACGTCGTGAGGCATTGTGATGACAAGCGCATGGAGCTTGCTATGACAGGGGTCATAGAGCATTTCGATGACAAGTGCATGGAGAATTGTGATGAAAATATCATGTAACATTGTGATAAGAAGTGTCATGGAGCATTGTGATGACAAGGACGTGGAGAATTGTGATGACATGGGACATGGAGCATTGTGATGACCGGGCCATGGAGCATTGTAATGGCAAAACCGTGGATCATTGTGATGAGAAGATCACGGATAATTGTGATGACGAGCGTCATGGAGCACTGTAATGACAAGGGGCATGGAGCATTGTGATTACAGGTGTCTTGGAGCATTGTAATGAAAAGGGCATGGATCATTGTGATGAGAAGGCCACGGAGCATTCTGATGACATGCGTCATGAATCTTTGTGACGACAAGGGCATGGAGCATTGTGATTACATGGGTATTGGAGCCCTGTGATGACAAGGGTCATGGAGCCTTGGATGACAAGGCCGTGGAACATTGTGATGGCAGGGGTCATGGAGCATTTCTATGACAGGGTTAAAGGTGCATTGTGATGACAAGGGCATGGAACATTGGTCTGAAAATTTCATGGATTATTGTGATGAGATTCGGCATGGAGCATTGTGATGACTAGGGCACGGAACACTGTGATACATATGTCATGGGGGATTGTAATGACAAGGGCATGGAACAATGTGATGAGAAGAGTATCGAGCATTGTGATGACAAGCGTCATGGAGCATTGTGCTGACAAGGGCATGGAGCAATGTGATGAGAGGTTTCATGTAGCATTGTGATGAAATGGCATGGAGCATTGTGATGCCAAGGGTCATGGAGCTTTGTGATGACAAAGGTCATGGACCATTTTGATGACAAGGTCGTGGTGCATTGTGATGAGAAGGGCAGGGAGCATTGTGATTACAGGGTCATGGAGCAAACTGATGAAAAGTTTCATGGAACATTTTGTTGACAGGGGTTATGGAACATTGTGATGTCAGGGGTAATGGAGCATTTTGATGAAAACGGTCATGGAGCATTCTGATGAAAAGGTTCATGGAGCATTGTGATTACAGGGGTTTTGAAGCATTGTGATGACAAGGTCATGGAGTATTGTGATGAGAAGGCAATGGAGCATTCTGATGACATGCGTCATGGAGCTTTGTGATGACAAGTACATGGAGCATTGTGATTGCAGGGGTCTTGGAGCATTGTGATGAAAAGGGAATGGATCATTGTGACGAAAAATGCATGGAGCCCTGTCATGACAGGTTGCAAGGAGCATACTGATGACAACAGTCAGGGAGCATTGTGATGATAAGTGTATTGAGCATTGTGATGACAAAGATCATGGAGCATTGTGATGAGAAATCCATGGATAATTGTGATGACCAGCCTCATGGGGCATTGTGTTGACAAGTGTTATGGAACATTGTGATCAGAAGGGTTTGGTGCATTGTGATGACAGAGGTCATTGAGCAGTTTGATTTCATTTTGATGACAATAGCATGAAGTATTATGGTGATGGACTCGGTGCATTGTGATGACAGGGTTCATGGAGCATTGAGATTAAAAGGGGCATGGAGCATTGTGATGAAAAATGCATGGAGCCTTGTCAGGACACTGTTCAAGGAGCATACTGATGATATGTGTCCGGGAGCATTGTGATGATAAGTGTATTGAGCATTGTGATGACAAATATCATGGAGCATTGTGATGAGAAGACCATGGATAATTGTGAGGACCAGTCTCATGGAGCTTTGTGATGAGAAAACCATGTATAATTGTGAGGACCAGGCTCATGGGGCATTGTGATGACAAGTGTTATGGAACATTGTGATCAGAAGGGTTGGTGCATTGTGATGACAGAGGTCATTGAGCATTTTGATTTCATTGTGATGACAATAGCACGAAATATTATGGTGATGGGCACGGTGCATTGTGATGACAGGGTTCATGGAGCATTGAGATGAAAAGGGGCATGGAGCATTGTGATTACAGAGGTGTTGGGGCATAGTGACCTCAAGGGCATGGAGCATTGTGATGTGAAAGCCATGGAGCATTCTGATGACATGCGTCATGGAGCTTTGTGATGACAAGTGAATGGAGCATTGTGATTACAGGGGTCTTGGAGCATTGTGATGACAAGGGTCATGGAGGCTTTTGATGACAAGGCCGTTGATCCTTGTGATGGCATTGGTCATGGAGCATTGTTATGACAGGGGTCATGGAGCATTGTGATGACAAGTGCATGGGGCATTGGTCTGAAAATTTTCATGGATTACTGTGATGAGAGTGGGCATGGGGCATTCTGATGACAAGGGCACGGAGCACTGTGATACATAGATCATGCAGGATTGTAATGTCAATGGCATGGAGCATTGTGATGAGAAGGGCATCGAGCATTGTGATGACAAGCGTCATGGAGATTTGGGATGAAAAGTGCATGGAGCGATGTGATGAGAGGGTTCATGGAGCATTGTGATGACAATGGAATGGAGCATTGTGATGCTAGGGTCATGGACATTTGTGATGATAAAGGTAATGGAGCATTTTGATGACAAAGGCGTGGTGCATTGTGATGAGAAGGGCAGGGAGCATTGTGATTACAGGGATCTTGGAGCATGTGATGACAAGTGCGTGGAGCATTGTGATGAGAAGGTCATGGAGCATTTTGATGACATGCGTCAAGGATATTTGTGACGACAAGGGCATAGAGCATTGTGATTACAGGGGTCTTGGAGCAATGTGATGACAAGGGTCATGTAACCTGGATGACAAGGCCGTGGATCACTGTGATGGCAGGGGTCATGGAGCATTGTTATGACAGGGGTAATGGAGCATTGTGATGACAAGGGCATGGAACATTGGTCTGAAAATTTCATGGATTATTGTGATGAGATTCGGCATGGAACATTGTGATGACTAAGGCACGGAACACTGTGATACATGTGTCATGGAGGATTGTAATGACAAGCATCATGGAGCATTGTGCTGACAATGGCATGGAGCAATGTGATGAGAGGTTTCATGTAGCATTATGATGAAATGGCATGGAGCATTGTGATGCCAAGGGTCATGGAGTTTGTGATGACAAAGTTCATGGAGCATTTTGATGACAAGGTCGTGGTGCATTGTGATGAGAAGGGCAGGGAGCATTTTGATGACAGGGTCATGGAGCAATTTGATGAAAAGTATCATGGAATATTTTGATGACAGTGGTTATGGAACATTGTGATGTCAGGGGTCATGGAGGATTCTGATGAAAAGGGTCATGGAGCATTTTGATGGCAGGGATTATGGAACATTGTGATGTCAGGGTTCATGGAACATTGTGATGATAAGGTCATGTAGCATTGTCATGACACGGATCATGGAACATTGTGATGACAGGGGGGAGAGAGCATTTTAATGAGAAGTGCGTGGAGCATTGTGATGACAAGGTTTTTGGAGCACTGTAATGACAAGGATGTGGAGCATTGTGATGAAAAGTGCATGGCGCATTGTGATGACATGGGTTGTGGAGCCTTGTCCTCACATGCGCCTGGAGCACTGTGATGACAAGGGTCATGGAGCATTGTGCTGACAAAGGCATGGAGCATGGTGATGACAAGGATCACAGAGCACTGTGATGAAAAGTTCATGGAGCATTGTGTTGAGAAAGGTCACAGAGCCCTGTGTGACGAGGACATGGACCATTGTGATGACAAATGTCATGAAGCCTTGTGATGAATGGAGTCACAGAACACTGAGATGACAGGGATCTTGGGGCACTGTGATGAGAAGACCATGGATAATTGTGATGATGAGCGTCATGGTGCATTGTGATGACAATGGTTATGGAACATTGTGATCACAAGGGTTTGGTGCATTTTGATGACAGAGGTCATGGAGCATATTGATTTCATTGTGATGAGAATAGCATGAAGCATTATGTTGATGGACATGGTGCATTGTGATGACAGGGTCATGGAGCAATTTGATGAAAAGGGTCATGGAACATTTTGATGACTGTGGTTATGGAACACTGTGATGTCAGGGGTCTTGGAGCATTGTGATGAAAAGGGTGATGGAACATTCTGATGACAGAGGATATGGAACATTTTGATGTCAGGGATCATGGGGCATTGTGATGATATGGCATGTGGCATTGTGATGACAGAGGACATGGAAAATTTTGATGACTGTGGTGAGGGAGTATTGTGATGACTACTGATGGAACATTGTGATATCAGTGGTGAGAAAGCATTTTGATGAGAAGTGCATGGAGCATTGTGATGACAAGGTTTATGGAGCATTGTGATGACAAGGCTGTGGAGCATTGTGTTGACAATTGCATGGCGCATTTTGATGACATGGGTCATGGAGCATTGTGCTGAGAAGCGCATGGAGCATTGTGATGACAAGGGTCATGGAGCATTGTGCTGACAAATTCATGGAACCTTGTGATGACAACGGTCACAGAGCATTGTGATGAAAAGTTCATGGAGCATTGTGGTGACAATGGTCACAGAGCCTTGTGATGACGAGGTTAAGTACCATTGTGATGACAAAGGTCATGAAGCATTGTGATGACTGGAGTCACCGTACATTGTGATGACAAGGGTATGGAGCATTCTGATGACAGGGGCATGGTGCATTGGTCTGACAAGTTTAATTGTTTATTGTGATGACAGTGGGCAAGGCACATTCTGATGAGAAGAGCATGGAGCATTGTGATGAGAAGGTCATGGAGTACTGTGAAGACAGGGGTCTGGGGGCATTGTGATGACATATGTCATTGTCCATTGTGATGACAATGGCATAGAGCATTGTGATTACAGGGCTGTTGGAGCATTGTGATGACAAGGGCATGGAGCATTGTGATGAGAAGGCCTCGGAGCATTCTGATGACATGCGTCATGAATCTTTGTGACGACAAGGGCATGGAAAATTGTGATTACAGGGGTCTTGGTGGACTGTGATGACAAGGGTCATGGAGCCTTGGATGACAAGGCCGTGGAACATTGTGATGGTAGTTTTCATGGAGCATTGTTATGACAGGGGTAATGGAGCATTGTGATGACAATGGCATGGAACATTAGTCTGAAAATTTCATGTATTGTGATGAGATCCGTCATGGAGCATTTTGATGACTAGGGCACGGAACACTGTGATACATGTGTCATGGGGGATTGTAATGACAAGGGCATGGAGCATTGTGATGAGAAGAGTATCGATCATTGTGATGACAGGCGTCATGGAGCATTGTGCTGACAAGGGCCTGGAGCAATGTGATGAGAGGTTTCATGTAGCATTGTGATGAAATGGCATGGAGCATTGTGATTCCAAGGGTCATGGAGCTTTGTGATGACAAAGGTCATGGAGCATTTTGATGACAAGGTCGTGGTGCACTGTGATGAGAAGGTCAGGGAACATTGTGATGACATGGTCATGGAGCAAATTGATGAAAAGTGTCATGGAATATTTTGATTACAGGGGTTATGGAACATTGTGATGTAAAGGTTCATGGAGCATTTTGATGAAAAGGTTCATGGAGCATTCTGATGAAAAGGTGCATGGAGCATTGTGATTACAGTGGTTTTGAAGCATTGTGATGACAAAGGCAAGGAGCAGTGTGATGAGAAGGCAATGGAGCATTCTGATGACATGTGTCATGGAGCTTTGTGATGACAAGGACATGGAGCATTGTGGTGACAAAGGTCACAGAGCCTTGTGTGACGAGGGAATGGACCATTGTGATGACAATGGTCATGAAGCATTGTGATGACTGGAGTCACGGAGCATTGTGATGAGAGGGGTCATGGAGCATTGTGATGACAAGGGCATGGTGCATTGTGCTGACAAAGGCATGGAGCATCGTGATGACAAGGGACAAAGAGCATTGTGATGAAAAGTTCATGGAGCATTGTGGTGACAAAGATCACAGAGCCTTGTGTGAAGAGGTCATGGATCATTGGTCTGACAAGTTTCATGGATTATTGTGATGACAGTGGGCATGGAGCATTGTGATGACAAGGTCATGGAGCATTGTGGTGACAAAGGTCACAGAGCCTTGTGTGACGAGGGCATGGACCATTGTGATGACAAAGGTCATGAAGCCTAGTGATGACTGGCTTCACGGATCATTGTGATGACAGGCGTCATGGAGCATTGTGATGACAAGGGCATGGAGCATTGTGATGACAGGGGCATGGAACATTGGTCTGACTAGTTACATTGATTATTGTGATGACAGTGGGCATGGCATATTGTGATGACAAGGGCATGGAACATTGTGATAACAAGGTCATGGAGTACTGTGATGACAGGTGTCAGGGAGCATTGTGATGACATACGTCATTGTCCATTGTGATGACAATGGCATGGAGCATTGTGATCCCAAGTGTCATGGAGGATAATGATGACAAAGGTAATGGAGCATTTTGATGACAAGGACTTGGGACATTGTGATGACAAGGTTCATGGAGCATTGTGAGGACAAGGGCCATTGAGAATTTTGATGACAACGTCGTAAAGCATTGTGATGACAAGCGCATGGAGCCTGCTATGACAGGGGTCATAGAGCATTGCGATGACAAGTGCCTGGAGAATTGTGATGAAAAGATCATGTAACATTGTGATAAGAAGTGTCATGGAGCATTGTGATGACAAGGACTTGGAGAATTGTGATGACATGGGACATGGAGGATTGTGAAGACCAGGGCATGGAGCATTGTGATGGCAAGACCGTGGAGCATTGTGATGAGAAGATCACGGATAATTGTGATGACGAGCGTCATGGAGCACTGTAATAACAAGGGGCATGGAGCATTGTGATTACAGGGGAATTGGAGCATTGTGATGATAAGGGAATGGAGCATTGTGATTACAGGGGTTTTGGAACATTGTGATGTCAGGGGTCATGGAGCATTTTGATGAAAAGTGTCATGGAGCATTCTGATGAAAAGGTGCATGGAGCATTGTGATTACAGTGGTTTTGAAGCATTATGATGACATGCGTCTTGTAGCTTTGTGATGACAAGGGCATGGAGCATTGTGGTGAGAAAGGTCACAGAGCCATGTGTGATGAAGGCATGGACCATTGTGATGACAAAGGTCATGAAGCATTGTGATGACTAGAGTCACGGAGCATTGTGATGACAGGGGTCATGGAGCATTGTGATGACAAGGGCATGGATCATTGTGATGACAGCGGCATGGAACATTGGTCTGACAATTTTCATGGATTATTGTGATGACAATGGGCATGGCGCATTGTGATGACAAGGGCATGGAACATTGTGATGACAAGGTCATGTAGTATTGTGAAGACAGGTGTCAGGGAGCATTGTGATGACATATGTCATTGTCCATTGTGATGACAATGGCATGGAGCATTGTGATACCAAGTGTCAGGGAGGATTGTGTTGACAAAGTTAATGGAGCATCTTGATCACAAGGGCTTGGGACATTGTGATGACAAGCGTCATGGAGCATTGTGCTGACAAGGGCATGGAGCAATGTGATGAGAGGTTTCATGTAGCATTGTGATGAAATGGCATGGAGCATTGTGATGCCAAGGGTCATGGAGCTTTGTGATGACAAAGGTCATGGACCATTTTGATGACAAGGTCGTGGTGCATTGTGATGAGAAGGGCAGGGAGCATTGTGATGACAGGGTCATGGAGCAAACTGATGAAAAGTTTCATGGAACATTTTGTTGACAGGGGTTATGGAACATTGTGATGTCAGGGGTAATGGAGCATTTTGATGAAAACGGTCATGGAGCATTCTGATGAAAAGGTTCATGGAGCATTGTGATTACAGGGGTTTTGAAGCATTGTGATGACAAGGTCATGGAGTATTGTGATGAGAAGGCAATGGAGCATTCTGATGGCATGCGTCATGGAGCTTTGTGATGACAAGTACATGGAGCATTGTGATTGCAGGGGTCTTGGAGCATTGTGATGAAAAGGGAATGGATCATTGTGATGAAAAATGCATGGAGCCCTGTCATGACAGGTTGCAAGGAGCATACTGATGACAACAGTCAGGGAGCATTGTGATGATAAGTGTATTGAGCATTGTGATGACAAAGATCATGGAGCATTGTGATGAGAAATCCATGGATAATTGTGATGACCAGCCTCATGGGGCATTGTGTTGACAAGTGTTATGGAACATTGTGATCAGAAGGGTTTGGTGCATTGTGATGACAGAGGTCATTGAGCAGTTTGATTTCATTTTGATGACAATAGCATGAAGTATTATGGTGATGGACTCGGTGCATTGTGATGACAGGGTTCATGGAGCATTGAGATTAAAAGGGGCATGGAGCATTGTGATGAAAAATGCATGGAGCCTTGTCAGGACACTGTTCAAGGAGCATACTGATGATATGTGTCCGGGAGCATTGTGATGATAAGTGTATTGAGCATTGTGATGACAAATATCATGGAGCATTGTGATGAGAAGACCATGGATAATTGTGAGGACCAGGCTCATGGAGCTTTGTGATGAGAAAACCATGTATAATTGTGAGGACCAGGCTCATGGGGCATTGTGATGACAAGTGTTATGGAACATTGTGATCAGAAGGGTTGGTGCATTGTGATGACAGAGGTCATTGAGCATTTTGATTTCATTGTGATGACAATAGCATGAAATATTATGGTGATGGGCACGGTGCATTGTGATGACAGGGTTCATGGAGCATTGAGATGAAAAGGGGCATGGAGCATTGTGATTACAGAGGTGTTGGGGCATAGTGACCTCAAGGGCATGGAGCATTGTGATGTGAAAGCCATGGAGCATTCTGATGACATGCGTCATGGAGCTTTGTGATGACAAGTGAATGGAGCATTGTGATTACAGGGGTCTTGGAGCATTGTGATGACAAGGGTCATGGAGGCTTTTGATGACAAGGCCGTTGATCCTTGTGATGGCATTGGTCATGGAGCATTGTTATGACAGGGGTCATGGAGCATTGTGATGACAAGTGCATGGGGCATTGGTCTGAAAATTTTCATGGATTACTGTGATGAGAGTGGGCATGGGGCATTCTGATGACAAGGGCACGGAGCACTGTGATACATAGATCATGCAGGATTGTAATGTCAATGGCATGGAGCATTGTGATGAGAAGGGCATCGAGCATTGTGATGACAAGCGTCATGGAGATTTGGGATGAAAAGTGCATGGAGCGATGTGATGAGAGGGTTCATGGAGCATTGTGATGACAATGGAATGGAGCATTGTGATGCTAGGGTCATGGACATTTGTGATGATAAAGGTAATGGAGCATTTTGATGACAAAGGCGTGGTGCATTGTGATGAGAAGGGCAGGGAGCATTGTGATTACAGGGATCTTGGAGCATGTGATGACAAGTGCATGGAGCATTGTGATGAGAAGGTCATGGAGCATTTTGATGACATGCGTCAAGGATATTTGTGACGACAAGGGCATAGAGCATTGTGATTACAGGGGTCTTGGAGCAATGTGATGACAAGGGTCATGTAACCTGGATGACAAGGCCGTGGATCACTGTGATGGCAGGGGTCATGGAGCATTGTTATGACAGGGGTAATGGAGCATTGTGATGACAAGGGCATGGAACATTGGTCTGAAAATTTCATGGATTATTGTGATGAGATTCGGCATGGAACATTGTGATGACTAAGGCACGGAACACTGTGATACATGTGTCATGGAGGATTGTAATGACAAGCATCATGGAGCATTGTGCTGACAATGGCATGGAGCAATGTGATGAGAGGTTTCATGTAGCATTATGATGAAATGGCATGGAGCATTGTGATGCCAAGGGTCATGGAGTTTGTGATGACAAAGTTCATGGAGCATTTTGATGACAAGGTCGTGGTGCATTGTGATGAGAAGGGCAGGGAGCATTTTGATGACAGGGTCATGGAGCAATTTGATGAAAAGTATCATGGAATATTTTGATGACAGTGGTTATGGAACATTGTGATGTCAGGGGTCATGGAGGATTCTGATGAAAAGGGTCATGGAGCATTTTGATGGCAGGGATTATGGAACATTGTGATGTCAGGGTTCATGGAACATTGTGATGATAAGGTCATGTAGCATTGTCATGACACGGATCATGGAACATTGTGATGACAGGGGGGAGAGAGCATTTTAATGAGAAGTGCGTGGAGCATTGTGATGACAAGGTTTTTGGAGCACTGTAATGACAAGGATGTGGAGCATTGTGATGAAAAGTGCATGGCGCATTGTGATGACATGGGTTGTGGAGCCTTGTCCTCACATGCGCCTGGAGCACTGTGATGACAAGGGTCATGGAGCATTGTGCTGACAAAGGCATGGAGCATGGTGATGACAAGGATCACAGAGCACTGTGATGAAAAGTTCATGGAGCATTGTGTTGAGAAAGGTCACAGAGCCCTGTGTGACGAGGACATGGACCATTGTGATGACAAATGTCATGAAGCCTTGTGATGAATGGAGTCACAGAACATTGAGATGACAGGGATCTTGGGGCACTGTGATGAGAAGACCATGGATAATTGTGATGATGAGCGTCATGGTGCATTGTGATGACAATGGTTATGGAACATTGTGATCACAAGGGTTTGGTGCATTTTGATGACAGAGGTCATGGAGCATATTGATTTCATTGTGATGAGAATAGCATGAAGCATTATGTTGATGGACATGGTGCATTGTGATGACAGGGTCATGGAGCAATTTGATGAAAAGGGTCATGGAACATTTTGATGACTGTGGTTATGGAACACTGTGATGTCAGGGGTCTTGGAGCATTGTGATGAAAAGGGTGATGGAACATTCTGATGACAGAGGATATGGAACATTTTGATGTCAGGGATCATGGGGCATTGTGATGATATGGCATGTGGCATTGTGATGACAGAGGACATGGAAAATTTTGATGACTGTGGTGAGGGAGTATTGTGATGACTACTGATGGAACATTGTGATATCAGTGGTGAGAAAGCATTTTGATGAGAAGTGCATGGAGCATTGTGATGACAAGGTTTATGGAGCATTGTGATGACAAGGCTGTGGAGCATTGTGTTGACAATTGCATGGCGCATTTTGATGACATGGGTCATGGAGCATTGTGCTGAGAAGCGCATGGAGCATTGTGATGACAAGGGTCATGGAGCATTGTGCTGACAAATTCATGGAACCTTGTGATGACAACGGTCACAGAGCATTGTGATGAAAAGTTCATGGAGCATTGTGGTGACAATGGTCACAGAGCCTTGTGATGACGAGGTTAAGTACCATTGTGATGACAAAGGTCATGAAGCATTGTGATGACTGGAGTCACCGTACATTGTGATGACAAGGGTATGGAGCATTCTGATGACAGGGGCATGGTGCATTGGTCTGACAAGTTTAATTGTTTATTGTGATGACAGTGGGCAAGGCACATTCTGATGAGAAGAGCATGGAGCATTGTGATGAGAAGGTCATGGAGTACTGTGAAGACAGGGGTCTGGGGGCATTGTGATGACATATGTCATTGTCCATTGTGATGACAATGGCATAGAGCATTGTGATTACAGGGCTGTTGGAGCATTGTGATGACAAGGGCATGGAGCATTGTGATGAGAAGGCCTCGGAGCATTCTGATGACATGCGTCATGAATCTTTGTGACGATGAGGGCATGGAAAATTGTGATTACAGCGGTCTTGGTGGACTGTGATGACAAGGGTCATGGAGCCTTGGATGACAAGGCCGTGGAACATTGTGATGGTAGTTTTCATGGAGCATTGTTATGACAGGGGTAATGGAGCATTGTGATGACAATGGCATGGAACATTAGTCTGAAAATTTCATGTATTGGGATGAGATCCGTCATGGAGCATTTTGATGACTAGGGCACGGAACACTGTGATACATGTGTCATGGGGGATTGTAATGACAAGGGCATGGAGCATTGTGATGAGAAGAGTATCGATCATTGTGATGACAGGCGTCATGGAGCATTGTGCTGACAAGGGCCTGGAGCAATGTGATGAGAGGTTTCATGTAGCATTGTGATGAAATGGCATGGAGCATTGTGATTCCAAGGGTCATGGAGCTTTGTGATGACAAAGGTCATGGAGCATTTTGATGACAAGGTCGTGGTGCACTGTGATGAGAAGGTCAGGGAACATTGTGATGACATGGTCATGGAGCAAATTGATGAAAAGTGTCATGGAATATTTTGATTACAGGGGTTATGGAACATTGTGATGTAAAGGTTCATGGAGCATTTTGATGAAAAGGTTCATGGAGCATTCTGATGAAAAGGTGCATGGAGCATTGTGATTACAGTGGTTTTGAAGCATTGTGATGACAAAGGCAAGGAGCAGTGTGATGAGAAGGCAATGGAGCATTCTGATGACATGTGTCATGGAGCTTTGTGATGACAAGGACATGGAGCATTGTGGTGACAAAGGTCACAGAGCCTTGTGTGACGAGGGAATGGACCATTGTGATGACAATGGTCATGAAGCATTGTGATGACTGGAGTCACGGAGCATTGTGATGAGAGGGGTCATGGAGCATTGTGATGACAAGGGCATGGTGCATTGTGCTGACAAAGGCATGGAGCATCGTGATGACAAGGGACAAAGAGCATTGTGATGAAAAGTTCATGGAGCATTGTGGTGACAAAGATCACAGAGCCTTGTGTGAAGAGGTCATGGATCATTGGTCTGACAAGTTTCATGGATTATTGTGATGACAGTGGGCATGGAGCATTGTGATGACAAGGTCATGGAGCATTGTGGTGACAAAGGTCACAGAGCCTTGTGTGACGAGGGCATGGACCATTGTGATGACAAAGGTCATGAAGCCTAGTGATGACTGGCTTCACGGATCATTGTGATGACAGGCGTCATGGAGCATTGTGATGACAAGGGCATGGAGCATTGTGATGACAGGGGCATGGAACATTGGTCTGACTAGTTACATTGATTATTGTGATGACAGTGGGCATGGCATATTGTGATGACAAGGGCATGGAACATTGTGATAACAAGGTCATGGAGTACTGTGATGACAGGTGTCAGGGAGCATTGTGATGACATACGTCATTGTCCATTGTGATGACAATGGCATGGAGCATTGTGATCCCAAGTGTCATGGAGGATAATGATGACAAAGGTAATGGAGCATTTTGATGACAAGGACTTGGGACATTGTGATGACAAGGTTCATGGAGCATTGTGAGGACAAGGGCCATTGAGAATTTTGATGACAACGTCGTAAAGCATTGTGATGACAAGCGCATGGAGCCTGCTATGACAGGGGTCATAGAGCATTGCGATGACAAGTGCCTGGAGAATTGTGATGAAAAGATCATGTAACATTGTGATAAGAAGTGTCATGGAGCATTGTGATGACAAGGACTTGGAGAATTGTGATGACATGGGACATGGAGGATTGTGAAGACCAGGGCATGGAGCATTGTGATGGCAAGACCGTGGAGCATTGTGATGAGAAGATCACGGATAATTGTGATGACGAGCGTCATGGAGCACTGTAATAACAAGGGGCATGGAGCATTGTGATTACAGGGGAATTGGAGCATTGTGATGATAAGGGAATGGAGCATTGTGATTACAGGGGTTTTGGAACATTGTGATGTCAGGGGTCATGGAGCATTTTGATGAAAAGTGTCATGGAGCATTCTGATGAAAAGGTGCATGGAGCATTGTGATTACAGTGGTTTTGAAGCATTATGATGACATGCGTCTTGTAGCTTTGTGATGACAAGGGCATGGAGCATTGTGGTGAGAAAGGTCACAGAGCCATGTGTGATGAAGGCATGGACCATTGTGATGACAAAGGTCATGAAGCATTGTGATGACTAGAGTCACGGAGCATTGTGATGACAGGGGTCATGGAGCATTGTGATGACAAGGGCATGGATCATTGTGATGACAGCGGCATGGAACATTGGTCTGACAATTTTCATGGATTATTGTGATGACAATGGGCATGGCGCATTGTGATGACAAGGGCATGGAACATTGTGATGACAAGGTCATGTAGTATTGTGAAGACAGGTGTCAGGGAGCATTGTGATGACATATGTCATTGTCCATTGTGATGACAATGGCATGGAGCATTGTGATACCAAGTGTCACGGAGGATTGTGTTGACAAAGTTAATGGAGCATCTTGATCACAAGGGCTTGGGACATTGTGATGACAAGCGTCATGGAGCATTGTGCTGACAAGGGCATGGAGCAATGTGATGAGAGGTTTCATGTAGCATTGTGATGAAATGGCATGGAGCATTGTGATGCCAAGGGTCATGGAGCTTTGTGATGACAAAGGTCATGGACCATTTTGATGACAAGGTCGTGGTGCATTGTGATGAGAAGGGCAGGGAGCATTGTGATGACAGGGTCATGGAGCAAACTGATGAAAAGTTTCATGGAACATTTTGTTGACAGGGGTTATGGAACATTGTGATGTCAGGGGTAATGGAGCATTTTGATGAAAACGGTCATGGAGCATTCTGATGAAAAGGTTCATGGAGCATTGTGATTACAGGGGTTTTGAAGCATTGTGATGACAAGGTCATGGAGTATTGTGATGAGAAGGCAATGGAGCATTCTGATGACATGCGTCATGGAGCTTTGTGATGACAAGTACATGGAGCATTGTGATTGCAGGGGTCTTGGAGCATTGTGATGAAAAGGGAATGGATCATTGTGATGAAAAATGCATGGAGCCCTGTCATGACAGGTTGCAAGGAGCATACTGATGACAACAGTCAGGGAGCATTGTGATGATAAGTGTATTGAGCATTGTGATGACAAAGATCATGGAGCATTGTGATGAGAAATCCATGGATAATTGTGATGACCAGCCTCATGGGGCATTGTGTTGACAAGTGTTATGGAACATTGTGATCAGAAGGGTTTGGTGCATTGTGATGACAGAGGTCATTGAGCAGTTTGATTTCATTTTGATGACAATAGCATGAAGTATTATGGTGATGGACTCGGTGCATTGTGATGACAGGGTTCATGGAGCATTGAGATTAAAAGGGGCATGGAGCATTGTGATGAAAAATGCATGGAGCCTTGTCAGGACACTGTTCAAGGAGCATACTGATGATATGTGTCCGGGAGCATTGTGATGATAAGTGTATTGAGCATTGTGATGACAAATATCATGGAGCATTGTGATGAGAAGACCATGGATAATTGTGAGGACCAGGCTCATGGAGCTTTGTGATGAGAAAACCATGTATAATTGTGAGGACCAGGCTCATGGGGCATTGTGATGACAAGTGTTATGGAACATTGTGATCAGAAGGGTTGGTGCATTGTGATGACAGAGGTCATTGAGCATTTTGATTTCATTGTGATGACAATAGCATGAAATATTATGGTGATGGGCACGGTGCATTGTGATGACAGGGTTCATGGAGCATTGAGATGAAAAGGGGCATGGAGCATTGTGATTACAGAGGTGTTGGGGCATAGTGACCTCAAGGGCATGGAGCATTGTGATGTGAAAGCCATGGAGCATTCTGATGACATGCGTCATGGAGCTTTGTGATGACAAGTGAATGGAGCATTGTGATTACAGGGGTCTTGGAGCATTGTGATGACAAGGGTCATGGAGGCTTTTGATGACAAGGCCGTTGATCCTTGTGATGGCATTGGTCATGGAGCATTGTTATGACAGGGGTAATGGAGCATTGTGATGACAAGTGCATGGGGCATTGGTCTGAAAATTTTCATGGATTACTGTGATGAGAGTGGGCATGGGGCATTCTGATGACAAGGGCACGGAGCACTGTGATACATAGATCATGCAGGATTGTAATGTCAATGGCATGGAGCATTGTGATGAGAAGGGCATCGAGCATTGTGATGACAAGCGTCATGGAGATTTGGGATGAAAAGTGCATGGAGCGATGTGATGAGAGGGTTCATGGAGCATTGTGATGACAATGGAATGGAGCATTGTGATGCTAGGGTCATGGACATTTGTGATGATAAAGGTAATGGAGCATTTTGATGACAAAGGCGTGGTGCATTGTGATGAGAAGGGCAGGGAGCATTGTGATTACAGGGATCTTGGAGCATGTGATGACAAGTGCATGGAGCATTGTGATGAGAAGGTCATGGAGCATTTTGATGACATGCGTCAAGGATATTTGTGACGACAAGGGCATAGAGCATTGTGATTACAGGGGTCTTGGAGCAATGTGATGACAAGGGTCATGTAACCTGGATGACAAGGCCGTGGATCACTGTGATGGCAGGGGTCATGGAGCATTGTTATGACAGGGGTAATGGAGCATTGTGATGACAAGGGCATGGAACATTGGTCTGAAAATTTCATGGATTATTGTGATGAGATTCGGCATGGAACATTGTGATGACTAAGGCACGGAACACTGTGATACATGTGTCATGGAGGATTGTAATGACAAGCATCATGGAGCATTGTGCTGACAATGGCATGGAGCAATGTGATGAGAGGTTTCATGTAGCATTATGATGAAATGGCATGGAGCATTGTGATGCCAAGGGTCATGGAGTTTGTGATGACAAAGTTCATGGAGCATTTTGATGACAAGGTCGTGGTGCATTGTGATGAGAAGGGCAGGGAGCATTTTGATGACAGGGTCATGGAGCAATTTGATGAAAAGTATCATGGAATATTTTGATGACAGTGGTTATGGAACATTGTGATGTCAGGGGTCATGGAGGATTCTGATGAAAAGGGTCATGGAGCATTTTGATGGCAGGGATTATGGAACATTGTGATGTCAGGGTTCATGGAACATTGTGATGATAAGGTCATGTAGCATTGTCATGACACGGATCATGGAACATTGTGATGACAGGGGGGAGAGAGCATTTTAATGAGAAGTGCGTGGAGCATTGTGATGACAAGGTTTTTGGAGCACTGTAATGACAAGGATGTGGAGCATTGTGATGAAAAGTGCATGGCGCATTGTGATGACATGGGTTGTGGAGCCTTGTCCTCACATGCGCCTGGAGCACTGTGATGACAAGGGTCATGGAGCATTGTGCTGACAAAGGCATGGAGCATGGTGATGACAAGGATCACAGAGCACTGTGATGAAAAGTTCATGGAGCATTGTGTTGAGAAAGGTCACAGAGCCCTGTGTGACGAGGACATGGACCATTGTGATGACAAATGTCATGAAGCCTTGTGATGAATGGAGTCACAGAACATTGAGATGACAGGGATCTTGGGGCACTGTGATGAGAAGACCATGGATAATTGTGATGATGAGCGTCATGGTGCATTGTGATGACAATGGTTATGGAACATTGTGATCACAAGGGTTTGGTGCATTTTGATGACAGAGGTCATGGAGCATATTGATTTCATTGTGATGAGAATAGCATGAAGCATTATGTTGATGGACATGGTGCATTGTGATGACAGGGTCATGGAGCAATTTGATGAAAAGGGTCATGGAACATTTTGATGACTGTGGTTATGGAACACTGTGATGTCAGGGGTCTTGGAGCATTGTGATGAAAAGGGTGATGGAACATTCTGATGACAGAGGATATGGAACATTTTGATGTCAGGGATCATGGGGCATTGTGATGATATGGCATGTGGCATTGTGATGACAGAGGACATGGAAAATTTTGATGACTGTGGTGAGGGAGTATTGTGATGACTACTGATGGAACATTGTGATATCAGTGGTGAGAAAGCATTTTGATGAGAAGTGCATGGAGCATTGTGATGACAAGGTTTATGGAGCATTGTGATGACAAGGCTGTGGAGCATTGTGTTGACAATTGCATGGCGCATTTTGATGACATGGGTCATGGAGCATTGTGCTGAGAAGCGCATGGAGCATTGTGATGACAAGGGTCATGGAGCATTGTGCTGACAAATTCATGGAACCTTGTGATGACAACGGTCACAGAGCATTGTGATGAAAAGTTCATGGAGCATTGTGGTGACAATGGTCACAGAGCCTTGTGATGACGAGGTTAAGTACCATTGTGATGACAAAGGTCATGAAGCATTGTGATGACTGGAGTCACCGTACATTGTGATGACAAGGGTATGGAGCATTCTGATGACAGGGGCATGGTGCATTGGTCTGACAAGTTTAATTGTTTATTGTGATGACAGTGGGCAAGGCACATTCTGATGAGAAGAGCATGGAGCATTGTGATGAGAAGGTCATGGAGTACTGTGAAGACAGGGGTCTGGGGGCATTGTGATGACATATGTCATTGTCCATTGTGATGACAATGGCATAGAGCATTGTGATTACAGGGCTGTTGGAGCATTGTGATGACAAGGGCATGGAGCATTGTGATGAGAAGGCCTCGGAGCATTCTGATGACATGCGTCATGAATCTTTGTGACGACAAGGGCATGGAAAATTGTGATTACAGGGGTCTTGGTGGACTGTGATGACAAGGGTCATGGAGCCTTGGATGACAAGGCCGTGGAACATTGTGATGGTAGTTTTCATGGAGCATTGTTATGACAGGGGTAATGGAGCATTGTGATGACAAGGGCATGGAACATTAGTCTGAAAATTTCATGTATTGTGATGAGATCCGTCATGGAGCATTTTGATGACTAGGGCACGGAACACTGTGATACATGTGTCATGGGGGATTGTAATGACAAGGGCATGGAGCATTGTGATGAGAAGAGTATCGATCATTGTGATGACAGGCGTCATGGAGCATTGTGCTGACAAGGGCCTGGAGCAATGTGATGAGAGGTTTCATGTAGCATTGTGATGAAATGGCATGGAGCATTGTGATTCCAAGGGTCATGGAGCTTTGTGATGACAAAGGTCATGGAGCATTTTGATGACAAGGTCGTGGTGCACTGTGATGAGAAGGTCAGGGAACATTGTGATGACATGGTCATGGAGCAAATTGATGAAAAGTGTCATGGAATATTTTGATTACAGGGGTTATGGAACATTGTGATGTAAAGGTTCATGGAGCATTTTGATGAAAAGGTTCATGGAGCATTCTGATGAAAAGGTGCATGGAGCATTGTGATTACAGTGGTTTTGAAGCATTGTGATGACAAAGGCAAGGAGCAGTGTGATGAGAAGGCAATGGAGCATTCTGATGACATGTGTCATGGAGCTTTGTGATGACAAGGACATGGAGCATTGTGGTGACAAAGGTCACAGAGCCTTGTGTGACGAGGGAATGGACCATTGTGATGACAATGGTCATGAAGCATTGTGATGACTGGAGTCACGGAGCATTGTGATGAGAGGGGTCATGGAGCATTGTGATGACAAGGGCATGGTGCATTGTGCTGACAAAGGCATGGAGCATCGTGATGACAAGGGACAAAGAGCATTGTGATGAAAAGTTCATGGAGCATTGTGGTGACAAAGATCACAGAGCCTTGTGTGAAGAGGTCATGGATCATTGGTCTGACAAGTTTCATGGATTATTGTGATGACAGTGGGCATGGAGCATTGTGATGACAAGGTCATGGAGCATTGTGGTGACAAAGGTCACAGAGCCTTGTGTGACGAGGGCATGGACCATTGTGATGACAAAGGTCATGAAGCCTAGTGATGACTGGCTTCACGGATCATTGTGATGACAGGCGTCATGGAGCATTGTGATGACAAGGGCATGGAGCATTGTGATGACAGGGGCATGGAACATTGGTCTGACTAGTTACATTGATTATTGTGATGACAGTGGGCATGGCATATTGTGATGACAAGGGCATGGAACATTGTGATAACAAGGTCATGGAGTACTGTGATGACAGGTGTCAGGGAGCATTGTGATGACATACGTCATTGTCCATTGTGATGACAATGGCATGGAGCATTGTGATCCCAAGTGTCATGGAGGATAATGATGACAAAGGTAATGGAGCATTTTGATGACAAGGACTTGGGACATTGTGATGACAAGGTTCATGGAGCATTGTGAGGACAAGGGCCATTGAGAATTTTGATGACAACGTCGTAAAGCATTGTGATGACAAGCGCATGGAGCCTGCTATGACAGGGGTCATAGAGCATTGCGATGACAAGTGCCTGGAGAATTGTGATGAAAAGATCATGTAACATTGTGATAAGAAGTGTCATGGAGCATTGTGATGACAAGGACTTGGAGAATTGTGATGACATGGGACATGGAGGATTGTGAAGACCAGGGCATGGAGCATTGTGATGGCAAGACCGTGGAGCATTGTGATGAGAAGATCACGGATAATTGTGATGACGAGCGTCATGGAGCACTGTAATAACAAGGGGCATGGAGCATTGTGATTACAGGGGAATTGGAGCATTGTGATGATAAGGGAATGGAGCATTGTGATTACAGGGGTTTTGGAACATTGTGATGTCAGGGGTCATGGAGCATTTTGATGAAAAGTGTCATGGAGCATTCTGATGAAAAGGTGCATGGAGCATTGTGATTACAGTGGTTTTGAAGCATTATGATGACATGCGTCTTGTAGCTTTGTGATGACAAGGGCATGGAGCATTGTGGTGAGAAAGGTCACAGAGCCATGTGTGATGAAGGCATGGACCATTGTGATGACAAAGGTCATGAAGCATTGTGATGACTAGAGTCACGGAGCATTGTGATGACAGGGGTCATGGAGCATTGTGATGACAAGGGCATGGATCATTGTGATGACAGCGGCATGGAACATTGGTCTGACAATTTTCATGGATTATTGTGATGACAATGGGCATGGCGCATTGTGATGACAAGGGCATGGAACATTGTGATGACAAGGTCATGTAGTATTGTGAAGACAGGTGTCAGGGAGCATTGTGATGACATATGTCATTGTCCATTGTGATGACAATGGCATGGAGCATTGTGATACCAAGTGTCACGGAGGATTGTGTTGACAAAGTTAATGGAGCATCTTGATCACAAGGGCTTGGGACATTGTGATGACAAGCGTCATGGAGCATTGTGCTGACAAGGGCATGGAGCAATGTGATGAGAGGTTTCATGTAGCATTGTGATGAAATGGCATGGAGCATTGTGATGCCAAGGGTCATGGAGCTTTGTGATGACAAAGGTCATGGACCATTTTGATGACAAGGTCGTGGTGCATTGTGATGAGAAGGGCAGGGAGCATTGTGATGACAGGGTCATGGAGCAAACTGATGAAAAGTTTCATGGAACATTTTGTTGACAGGGGTTATGGAACATTGTGATGTCAGGGGTAATGGAGCATTTTGATGAAAACGGTCATGGAGCATTCTGATGAAAAGGTTCATGGAGCATTGTGATTACAGGGGTTTTGAAGCATTGTGATGACAAGGTCATGGAGTATTGTGATGAGAAGGCAATGGAGCATTCTGATGACATGCGTCATGGAGCTTTGTGATGACAAGTACATGGAGCATTGTGATTGCAGGGGTCTTGGAGCATTGTGATGAAAAGGGAATGGATCATTGTGATGAAAAATGCATGGAGCCCTGTCATGACAGGTTGCAAGGAGCATACTGATGACAACAGTCAGGGAGCATTGTGATGATAAGTGTATTGAGCATTGTGATGACAAAGATCATGGAGCATTGTGATGAGAAATCCATGGATAATTGTGATGACCAGCCTCATGGGGCATTGTGTTGACAAGTGTTATGGAACATTGTGATCAGAAGGGTTTGGTGCATTGTGATGACAGAGGTCATTGAGCAGTTTGATTTCATTTTGATGACAATAGCATGAAGTATTATGGTGATGGACTCGGTGCATTGTGATGACAGGGTTCATGGAGCATTGAGATTAAAAGGGGCATGGAGCATTGTGATGAAAAATGCATGGAGCCTTGTCAGGACACTGTTCAAGGAGCATACTGATGATATGTGTCCGGGAGCATTGTGATGATAAGTGTATTGAGCATTGTGATGACAAATATCATGGAGCATTGTGATGAGAAGACCATGGATAATTGTGAGGACCAGGCTCATGGAGCTTTGTGATGAGAAAACCATGTATAATTGTGAGGACCAGGCTCATGGGGCATTGTGATGACAAGTGTTATGGAACATTGTGATCAGAAGGGTTGGTGCATTGTGATGACAGAGGTCATTGAGCATTTTGATTTCATTGTGATGACAATAGCATGAAATATTATGGTGATGGGCACGGTGCATTGTGATGACAGGGTTCATGGAGCATTGAGATGAAAAGGGGCATGGAGCATTGTGATTACAGAGGTGTTGGGGCATAGTGACCTCAAGGGCATGGAGCATTGTGATGTGAAAGCCATGGAGCATTCTGATGACATGCGTCATGGAGCTTTGTGATGACAAGTGAATGGAGCATTGTGATTACAGGGGTCTTGGAGCATTGTGATGACAAGGGTCATGGAGGCTTTTGATGACAAGGCCGTTGATCCTTGTGATGGCATTGGTCATGGAGCATTGTTATGACAGGGGTAATGGAGCATTGTGATGACAAGTGCATGGGGCATTGGTCTGAAAATTTTCATGGATTACTGTGATGAGAGTGGGCATGGGGCATTCTGATGACAAGGGCACGGAGCACTGTGATACATAGATCATGCAGGATTGTAATGTCAATGGCATGGAACATTGTGATGAGAAGGGCATCGAGCATTGTGATGACAAGCGTCATGGAGATTTGGGATGAAAAGTGCATGGAGCGATGTGATGAGAGGGTTCATGGAGCATTGTGATGACAATGGAATGGAGCATTGTGATGCTAGGGTCATGGACATTTGTGATGATAAAGGTAATGGAGCATTTTGATGACAAAGGCGTGGTGCATTGTGATGAGAAGGGCAGGGAGCATTGTGATTACAGGGATCTTGGAGCATGTGATGACAAGTGCATGGAGCATTGTGATGAGAAGGTCATGGAGCATTTTGATGACATGCGTCAAGGATATTTGTGACGACAAGGGCATAGAGCATTGTGATTACAGGGGTCTTGGAGCAATGTGATGACAAGGGTCATGCAACCTGGATGACAAGGCCGTGGATCACTGTGATGGCAGGGGTCATGGAGCATTGTTATGACAGGGGTAATGGAGCATTGTGATGACAAGGGCATGGAACATTGGTCTGAAAATTTCATGGATTATTGTGATGAGATTCGGCATGGAACATTGTGATGACTAAGGCACGGAACACTGTGATACATGTGTCATGGAGGATTGTAATGACAAGCATCATGGAGCATTGTGCTGACAATGGCATGGAGCAATGTGATGAGAGGTTTCATGTAGCATTATGATGAAATGGCATGGAGCATTGTGATGCCAAGGGTCATGGAGTTTGTGATGACAAAGTTCATGGAGCATTTTGATGACAAGGTCGTGGTGCATTGTGATGAGAAGGGCAGGGAGCATTTTGATGACAGGGTCATGGAGCAATTTGATGAAAAGTATCATGGAATATTTTGATGACAGTGGTTATGGAACATTGTGATGTCAGGGGTCATGGAGGATTCTGATGAAAAGGGTCATGGAGCATTTTGATGGCAGGGATTATGGAACATTGTGATGTCAGGGTTCATGGAACATTGTGATGATAAGGTCATGTAGCATTGTCATGACACGGATCATGGAACATTGTGATGACAGGGGGGAGAGAGCATTTTAATGAGAAGTGCGTGGAGCATTGTGATGACAAGGTTTTTGGAGCACTGTAATGACAAGGATGTGGAGCATTGTGATGAAAAGTGCATGGCGCATTGTGATGAGATGGGTTGTGGAGCCTTGTCCTCACATGCGCCTGGAGCACTGTGATGACAAGGGTCATGGAGCATTGTGCTGACAAAGGCATGGAGCATGGTGATGACAAGGATCACAGAGCACTGTGATGAAAAGTTCATGGAGCATTGTGTTGAGAAAGGTCACAGAGCCCTGTGTGACGAGGACATGGACCATTGTGATGACAAATGTCATGAAGCCTTGTGATGAATGGAGTCACAGAACATTGAGATGACAGGGATCTTGGGGCACTGTGATGAGAAGACCATGGATAATTGTGATGATGAGCGTCATGGTGCATTGTGATGACAATGGTTATGGAACATTGTGATCACAAGGGTTTGGTGCATTTTGATGACAGAGGTCATGGAGCATATTGATTTCATTGTGATGAGAATAGCATGAAGCATTATGTTGATGGACATGGTGCATTGTGATGACAGGGTCATGGAGCAATTTGATGAAAAGGGTCATGGAACATTTTGATGACTGTGGTTATGGAACACTGTGATGTCAGGGGTCTTGGAGCATTGTGATGAAAAGGGTGATGGAACATTCTGATGACAGAGGATATGGAACATTTTGATGTCAGGGATCATGGGGCATTGTGATGATATGGCATGTGGCATTGTGATGACAGAGGACATGGAAAATTTTGATGACTGTGGTGAGGGAGTATTGTGATGACTACTGATGGAACATTGTGATATCAGTGGTGAGAAAGCATTTTGATGAGAAGTGCATGGAGCATTGTGATGACAAGGTTTATGGAGCATTGTGATGACAAGGCTGTGGAGCATTGTGTTGACAATTGCATGGCGCATTTTGATGACATGGGTCATGGAGCATTGTGCTGAGAAGCGCATGGAGCATTGTGATGACAAGGGTCATGGAGCATTGTGCTGACAAATTCATGGAACCTTGTGATGACAACGGTCACAGAGCATTGTGATGAAAAGTTCATGGAGCATTGTGGTGACAATGGTCACAGAGCCTTGTGATGACGAGGTTAAGTACCATTGTGATGACAAAGGTCATGAAGCATTGTGATGACTGGAGTCACCGTACATTGTGATGACAAGGGTATGGAGCATTCTGATGACAGGGGCATGGTGCATTGGTCTGACAAGTTTAATTGTTTATTGTGATGACAGTGGGCAAGGCACATTCTGATGAGAAGAGCATGGAGCATTGTGATGAGAAGGTCATGGAGTACTGTGAAGACAGGGGTCTGGGGGCATTGTGATGACATATGTCATTGTCCATTGTGATGACAATGGCATAGAGCATTGTGATTACAGGGCTGTTGGAGCATTGTGATGACAAGGGCATGGAGCATTGTGATGAGAAGGCCTCGGAGCATTCTGATGACATGCGTCATGAATCTTTGTGACGACAAGGGCATGGAAAATTGTGATTACAGGGGTCTTGGTGGACTGTGATGACAAGGGTCATGGAGCCTTGGATGACAAGGCCGTGGAACATTGTGATGGTAGTTTTCATGGAGCATTGTTATGACAGGGGTAATGGAGCATTGTGATGACAAGGGCATGGAACATTAGTCTGAAAATTTCATGTATTGTGATGAGATCCGTCATGGAGCATTTTGATGACTAGGGCACGGAACACTGTGATACATGTGTCATGGGGGATTGTAATGACAAGGGCATGGAGCATTGTGATGAGAAGAGTATCGATCATTGTGATGACAGGCGTCATGGAGCATTGTGCTGACAAGGGCCTGGAGCAATGTGATGAGAGGTTTCATGTAGCATTGTGATGAAATGGCATGGAGCATTGTGATTCCAAGGGTCATGGAGCTTTGTGATGACAAAGGTCATGGAGCATTTTGATGACAAGGTCGTGGTGCACTGTGATGAGAAGGTCAGGGAACATTGTGATGACATGGTCATGGAGCAAATTGATGAAAAGTGTCATGGAATATTTTGATTACAGGGGTTATGGAACATTGTGATGTAAAGGTTCATGGAGCATTTTGATGAAAAGGTTCATGGAGCATTCTGATGAAAAGGTGCATGGAGCATTGTGATTACAGTGGTTTTGAAGCATTGTGATGACAAAGGCAAGGAGCAGTGTGATGAGAAGGCAATGGAGCATTCTGATGACATGTGTCATGGAGCTTTGTGATGACAAGGACATGGAGCATTGTGGTGACAAAGGTCACAGAGCCTTGTGTGACGAGGGAATGGACCATTGTGATGACAATGGTCATGAAGCATTGTGATGACTGGAGTCACGGAGCATTGTGATGAGAGGGGTCATGGAGCATTGTGATGACAAGGGCATGGTGCATTGTGCTGACAAAGGCATGGAGCATCGTGATGACAAGGGACAAAGAGCATTGTGATGAAAAGTTCATGGAGCATTGTGGTGACAAAGATCACAGAGCCTTGTGTGAAGAGGTCATGGATCATTGGTCTGACAAGTTTCATGGATTATTGTGATGACAGTGGGCATGGAGCATTGTGATGACAAGGTCATGGAGCATTGTGGTGACAAAGGTCACAGAGCCTTGTGTGACGAGGGCATGGACCATTGTGATGACAAAGGTCATGAAGCCTAGTGATGACTGGCTTCACGGATCATTGTGATGACAGGCGTCATGGAGCATTGTGATGACAAGGGCATGGAGCATTGTGATGACAGGGGCATGGAACATTGGTCTGACTAGTTACATTGATTATTGTGATGACAGTGGGCATGGCATATTGTGATGACAAGGGCATGGAACATTGTGATAACAAGGTCATGGAGTACTGTGATGACAGGTGTCAGGGAGCATTGTGATGACATACGTCATTGTCCATTGTGATGACAATGGCATGGAGCATTGTGATCCCAAGTGTCATGGAGGATAATGATGACAAAGGTAATGGAGCATTTTGATGACAAGGACTTGGGACATTGTGATGACAAGGTTCATGGAGCATTGTGAGGACAAGGGCCATTGAGAATTTTGATGACAACGTCGTAAAGCATTGTGATGACAAGCGCATGGAGCCTGCTATGACAGGGGTCATAGAGCATTGCGATGACAAGTGCCTGGAGAATTGTGATGAAAAGATCATGTAACATTGTGATAAGAAGTGTCATGGAGCATTGTGATGACAAGGACTTGGAGAATTGTGATGACATGGGACATGGAGGATTGTGAAGACCAGGGCATGGAGCATTGTGATGGCAAGACCGTGGAGCATTGTGATGAGAAGATCACGGATAATTGTGATGACGAGCGTCATGGAGCACTGTAATAACAAGGGGCATGGAGCATTGTGATTACAGGGGAATTGGAGCATTGTGATGATAAGGGAATGGAGCATTGTGATTACAGGGGTTTTGGAACATTGTGATGTCAGGGGTCATGGAGCATTTTGATGAAAAGTGTCATGGAGCATTCTGATGAAAAGGTGCATGGAGCATTGTGATTACAGTGGTTTTGAAGCATTATGATGACATGCGTCTTGTAGCTTTGTGATGACAAGGGCATGGAGCATTGTGGTGAGAAAGGTCACAGAGCCATGTGTGATGAAGGCATGGACCATTGTGATGACAAAGGTCATGAAGCATTGTGATGACTAGAGTCACGGAGCATTGTGATGACAGGGGTCATGGAGCATTGTGATGACAAGGGCATGGATCATTGTGATGACAGCGGCATGGAACATTGGTCTGACAATTTTCATGGATTATTGTGATGACAATGGGCATGGCGCATTGTGATGACAAGGGCATGGAACATTGTGATGACAAGGTCATGTAGTATTGTGAAGACAGGTGTCAGGGAGCATTGTGATGACATATGTCATTGTCCATTGTGATGACAATGGCATGGAGCATTGTGATACCAAGTGTCACGGAGGATTGTGTTGACAAAGTTAATGGAGCATCTTGATCACAAGGGCTTGGGACATTGTGATGACAAGCGTCATGGAGCATTGTGCTGACAAGGGCATGGAGCAATGTGATGAGAGGTTTCATGTAGCATTGTGATGAAATGGCATGGAGCATTGTGATGCCAAGGGTCATGGAGCTTTGTGATGACAAAGGTCATGGACCATTTTGATGACAAGGTCGTGGTGCATTGTGATGAGAAGGGCAGGGAGCATTGTGATGACAGGGTCATGGAGCAAACTGATGAAAAGTTTCATGGAACATTTTGTTGACAGGGGTTATGGAACATTGTGATGTCAGGGGTAATGGAGCATTTTGATGAAAACGGTCATGGAGCATTCTGATGAAAAGGTTCATGGAGCATTGTGATTACAGGGGTTTTGAAGCATTGTGATGACAAGGTCATGGAGTATTGTGATGAGAAGGCAATGGAGCATTCTGATGACATGCGTCATGGAGCTTTGTGATGACAAGTACATGGAGCATTGTGATTGCAGGGGTCTTGGAGCATTGTGATGAAAAGGGAATGGATCATTGTGATGAAAAATGCATGGAGCCCTGTCATGACAGGTTGCAAGGAGCATACTGATGACAACAGTCAGGGAGCATTGTGATGATAAGTGTATTGAGCATTGTGATGACAAAGATCATGGAGCATTGTGATGAGAAATCCATGGATAATTGTGATGACCAGCCTCATGGGGCATTGTGTTGACAAGTGTTATGGAACATTGTGATCAGAAGGGTTTGGTGCATTGTGATGACAGAGGTCATTGAGCAGTTTGATTTCATTTTGATGACAATAGCATGAAGTATTATGGTGATGGACTCGGTGCATTGTGATGACAGGGTTCATGGAGCATTGAGATTAAAAGGGGCATGGAGCATTGTGATGAAAAATGCATGGAGCCTTGTCAGGACACTGTTCAAGGAGCATACTGATGATATGTGTCCGGGAGCATTGTGATGATAAGTGTATTGAGCATTGTGATGACAAATATCATGGAGCATTGTGATGAGAAGACCATGGATAATTGTGAGGACCAGGCTCATGGAGCTTTGTGATGAGAAAACCATGTATAATTGTGAGGACCAGGCTCATGGGGCATTGTGATGACAAGTGTTATGGAACATTGTGATCAGAAGGGTTGGTGCATTGTGATGACAGAGGTCATTGAGCATTTTGATTTCATTGTGATGACAATAGCATGAAATATTATGGTGATGGGCACGGTGCATTGTGATGACAGGGTTCATGGAGCATTGAGATGAAAAGGGGCATGGAGCATTGTGATTACAGAGGTGTTGGGGCATAGTGACCTCAAGGGCATGGAGCATTGTGATGTGAAAGCCATGGAGCATTCTGATGACATGCGTCATGGAGCTTTGTGATGACAAGTGAATGGAGCATTGTGATTACAGGGGTCTTGGAGCATTGTGATGACAAGGGTCATGGAGGCTTTTGATGACAAGGCCGTTGATCCTTGTGATGGCATTGGTCATGGAGCATTGTTATGACAGGGGTAATGGAGCATTGTGATGACAAGTGCATGGGGCATTGGTCTGAAAATTTTCATGGATTACTGTGATGAGAGTGGGCATGGGGCATTCTGATGACAAGGGCACGGAGCACTGTGATACATAGATCATGCAGGATTGTAATGTCAATGGCATGGAGCATTGTGATGAGAAGGGCATCGAGCATTGTGATGACAAGCGTCATGGAGATTTGGGATGAAAAGTGCATGGAGCGATGTGATGAGAGGGTTCATGGAGCATTGTGATGACAATGGAATGGAGCATTGTGATGCTAGGGTCATGGACATTTGTGATGATAAAGGTAATGGAGCATTTTGATGACAAAGGCGTGGTGCATTGTGATGAGAAGGGCAGGGAGCATTGTGATTACAGGGATCTTGGAGCATGTGATGACAAGTGCATGGAGCATTGTGATGAGAAGGTCATGGAGCATTTTGATGACATGCGTCAAGGATATTTGTGACGACAAGGGCATAGAGCATTGTGATTACAGGGGTCTTGGAGCAATGTGATGACAAGGGTCATGCAACCTGGATGACAAGGCCGTGGATCACTGTGATGGCAGGGGTCATGGAGCATTGTTATGACAGGGGTAATGGAGCATTGTGATGACAAGGGCATGGAACATTGGTCTGAAAATTTCATGGATTATTGTGATGAGATTCGGCATGGAACATTGTGATGACTAAGGCACGGAACACTGTGATACATGTGTCATGGAGGATTGTAATGACAAGCATCATGGAGCATTGTGCTGACAATGGCATGGAGCAATGTGATGAGAGGTTTCATGTAGCATTATGATGAAATGGCATGGAGCATTGTGATGCCAAGGGTCATGGAGTTTGTGATGACAAAGTTCATGGAGCATTTTGATGACAAGGTCGTGGTGCATTGTGATGAGAAGGGCAGGGAGCATTTTGATGACAGGGTCATGGAGCAATTTGATGAAAAGTATCATGGAATATTTTGATGACAGTGGTTATGGAACATTGTGATGTCAGGGGTCATGGAGGATTCTGATGAAAAGGGTCATGGAGCATTTTGATGGCAGGGATTATGGAACATTGTGATGTCAGGGTTCATGGAACATTGTGATGATAAGGTCATGTAGCATTGTCATGACACGGATCATGGAACATTGTGATGACAGGGGGGAGAGAGCATTTTAATGAGAAGTGCGTGGAGCATTGTGATGACAAGGTTTTTGGAGCACTGTAATGACAAGGATGTGGAGCATTGTGATGAAAAGTGCATGGCGCATTGTGATGAGATGGGTTGTGGAGCCTTGTCCTCACATGCGCCTGGAGCACTGTGATGACAAGGGTCATGGAGCATTGTGCTGACAAAGGCATGGAGCATGGTGATGACAAGGATCACAGAGCACTGTGATGAAAAGTTCATGGAGCATTGTGTTGAGAAAGGTCACAGAGCCCTGTGTGACGAGGACATGGACCATTGTGATGACAAATGTCATGAAGCCTTGTGATGAATGGAGTCACAGAACATTGAGATGACAGGGATCTTGGGGCACTGTGATGAGAAGACCATGGATAATTGTGATGATGAGCGTCATGGTGCATTGTGATGACAATGGTTATGGAACATTGTGATCACAAGGGTTTGGTGCATTTTGATGACAGAGGTCATGGAGCATATTGATTTCATTGTGATGAGAATAGCATGAAGCATTATGTTGATGGACATGGTGCATTGTGATGACAGGGTCATGGAGCAATTTGATGAAAAGGGTCATGGAACATTTTGATGACTGTGGTTATGGAACACTGTGATGTCAGGGGTCTTGGAGCATTGTGATGAAAAGGGTGATGGAACATTCTGATGACAGAGGATATGGAACATTTTGATGTCAGGGATCATGGGGCATTGTGATGATATGGCATGTGGCATTGTGATGACAGAGGACATGGAAAATTTTGATGACTGTGGTGAGGGAGTATTGTGATGACTACTGATGGAACATTGTGATATCAGTGGTGAGAAAGCATTTTGATGAGAAGTGCATGGAGCATTGTGATGACAAGGTTTATGGAGCATTGTGATGACAAGGCTGTGGAGCATTGTGTTGACAATTGCATGGCGCATTTTGATGACATGGGTCATGGAGCATTGTGCTGAGAAGCGCATGGAGCATTGTGATGACAAGGGTCATGGAGCATTGTGCTGACAAATTCATGGAACCTTGTGATGACAACGGTCACAGAGCATTGTGATGAAAAGTTCATGGAGCATTGTGGTGACAATGGTCACAGAGCCTTGTGATGACGAGGTTAAGTACCATTGTGATGACAAAGGTCATGAAGCATTGTGATGACTGGAGTCACCGTACATTGTGATGACAAGGGTATGGAGCATTCTGATGACAGGGGCATGGTGCATTGGTCTGACAAGTTTAATTGTTTATTGTGATGACAGTGGGCAAGGCACATTCTGATGAGAAGAGCATGGAGCATTGTGATGAGAAGGTCATGGAGTACTGTGAAGACAGGGGTCTGGGGGCATTGTGATGACATATGTCATTGTCCATTGTGATGACAATGGCATAGAGCATTGTGATTACAGGGCTGTTGGAGCATTGTGATGACAAGGGCATGGAGCATTGTGATGAGAAGGCCTCGGAGCATTCTGATGACATGCGTCATGAATCTTTGTGACGACAAGGGCATGGAAAATTGTGATTACAGGGGTCTTGGTGGACTGTGATGACAAGGGTCATGGAGCCTTGGATGACAAGGCCGTGGAACATTGTGATGGTAGTTTTCATGGAGCATTGTTATGACAGGGGTAATGGAGCATTGTGATGACAAGGGCATGGAACATTAGTCTGAAAATTTCATGTATTGTGATGAGATCCGTCATGGAGCATTTTGATGACTAGGGCACGGAACACTGTGATACATGTGTCATGGGGGATTGTAATGACAAGGGCATGGAGCATTGTGATGAGAAGAGTATCGATCATTGTGATGACAGGCGTCATGGAGCATTGTGCTGACAAGGGCCTGGAGCAATGTGATGAGAGGTTTCATGTAGCATTGTGATGAAATGGCATGGAGCATTGTGATTCCAAGGGTCATGGAGCTTTGTGATGACAAAGGTCATGGAGCATTTTGATGACAAGGTCGTGGTGCACTGTGATGAGAAGGTCAGGGAACATTGTGATGACATGGTCATGGAGCAAATTGATGAAAAGTGTCATGGAATATTTTGATTACAGGGGTTATGGAACATTGTGATGTAAAGGTTCATGGAGCATTTTGATGAAAAGGTTCATGGAGCATTCTGATGAAAAGGTGCATGGAGCATTGTGATTACAGTGGTTTTGAAGCATTGTGATGACAAAGGCAAGGAGCAGTGTGATGAGAAGGCAATGGAGCATTCTGATGACATGTGTCATGGAGCTTTGTGATGACAAGGACATGGAGCATTGTGGTGACAAAGGTCACAGAGCCTTGTGTGACGAGGGAATGGACCATTGTGATGACAATGGTCATGAAGCATTGTGATGACTGGAGTCACGGAGCATTGTGATGAGAGGGGTCATGGAGCATTGTGATGACAAGGGCATGGTGCATTGTGCTGACAAAGGCATGGAGCATCGTGATGACAAGGGACAAAGAGCATTGTGATGAAAAGTTCATGGAGCATTGTGGTGACAAAGATCACAGAGCCTTGTGTGAAGAGGTCATGGATCATTGGTCTGACAAGTTTCATGGATTATTGTGATGACAGTGGGCATGGAGCATTGTGATGACAAGGTCATGGAGCATTGTGGTGACAAAGGTCACAGAGCCTTGTGTGACGAGGGCATGGACCATTGTGATGACAAAGGTCATGAAGCCTAGTGATGACTGGCTTCACGGATCATTGTGATGACAGGCGTCATGGAGCATTGTGATGACAAGGGCATGGAGCATTGTGATGACAGGGGCATGGAACATTGGTCTGACTAGTTACATTGATTATTGTGATGACAGTGGGCATGGCATATTGTGATGACAAGGGCATGGAACATTGTGATAACAAGGTCATGGAGTACTGTGATGACAGGTGTCAGGGAGCATTGTGATGACATACGTCATTGTCCATTGTGATGACAATGGCATGGAGCATTGTGATCCCAAGTGTCATGGAGGATAATGATGACAAAGGTAATGGAGCATTTTGATGACAAGGACTTGGGACATTGTGATGACAAGGTTCATGGAGCATTGTGAGGACAAGGGCCATTGAGAATTTTGATGACAACGTCGTAAAGCATTGTGATGACAAGCGCATGGAGCCTGCTATGACAGGGGTCATAGAGCATTGCGATGACAAGTGCCTGGAGAATTGTGATGAAAAGATCATGTAACATTGTGATAAGAAGTGTCATGGAGCATTGTGATGACAAGGACTTGGAGAATTGTGATGACATGGGACATGGAGGATTGTGAAGACCAGGGCATGGAGCATTGTGATGGCAAGACCGTGGAGCATTGTGATGAGAAGATCACGGATAATTGTGATGACGAGCGTCATGGAGCACTGTAATAACAAGGGGCATGGAGCATTGTGATTACAGGGGAATTGGAGCATTGTGATGATAAGGGAATGGAGCATTGTGATTACAGGGGTTTTGGAACATTGTGATGTCAGGGGTCATGGAGCATTTTGATGAAAAGTGTCATGGAGCATTCTGATGAAAAGGTGCATGGAGCATTGTGATTACAGTGGTTTTGAAGCATTATGATGACATGCGTCTTGTAGCTTTGTGATGACAAGGGCATGGAGCATTGTGGTGAGAAAGGTCACAGAGCCATGTGTGATGAAGGCATGGACCATTGTGATGACAAAGGTCATGAAGCATTGTGATGACTAGAGTCACGGAGCATTGTGATGACAGGGGTCATGGAGCATTGTGATGACAAGGGCATGGATCATTGTGATGACAGCGGCATGGAACATTGGTCTGACAATTTTCATGGATTATTGTGATGACAATGGGCATGGCGCATTGTGATGACAAGGGCATGGAACATTGTGATGACAAGGTCATGTAGTATTGTGAAGACAGGTGTCAGGGAGCATTGTGATGACATATGTCATTGTCCATTGTGATGACAATGGCATGGAGCATTGTGATACCAAGTGTCACGGAGGATTGTGTTGACAAAGTTAATGGAGCATCTTGATCACAAGGGCTTGGGACATTGTGATGACAAGCGTCATGGAGCATTGTGCTGACAAGGGCATGGAGCAATGTGATGAGAGGTTTCATGTAGCATTGTGATGAAATGGCATGGAGCATTGTGATGCCAAGGGTCATGGAGCTTTGTGATGACAAAGGTCATGGACCATTTTGATGACAAGGTCGTGGTGCATTGTGATGAGAAGGGCAGGGAGCATTGTGATGACAGGGTCATGGAGCAAACTGATGAAAAGTTTCATGGAACATTTTGTTGACAGGGGTTATGGAACATTGTGATGTCAGGGGTAATGGAGCATTTTGATGAAAACGGTCATGGAGCATTCTGATGAAAAGGTTCATGGAGCATTGTGATTACAGGGGTTTTGAAGCATTGTGATGACAAGGTCATGGAGTATTGTGATGAGAAGGCAATGGAGCATTCTGATGACATGCGTCATGGAGCTTTGTGATGACAAGTACATGGAGCATTGTGATTGCAGGGGTCTTGGAGCATTGTGATGAAAAGGGAATGGATCATTGTGATGAAAAATGCATGGAGCCCTGTCATGACAGGTTGCAAGGAGCATACTGATGACAACAGTCAGGGAGCATTGTGATGATAAGTGTATTGAGCATTGTGATGACAAAGATCATGGAGCATTGTGATGAGAAATCCATGGATAATTGTGATGACCAGCCTCATGGGGCATTGTGTTGACAAGTGTTATGGAACATTGTGATCAGAAGGGTTTGGTGCATTGTGATGACAGAGGTCATTGAGCAGTTTGATTTCATTTTGATGACAATAGCATGAAGTATTATGGTGATGGACTCGGTGCATTGTGATGACAGGGTTCATGGAGCATTGAGATTAAAAGGGGCATGGAGCATTGTGATGAAAAATGCATGGAGCCTTGTCAGGACACTGTTCAAGGAGCATACTGATGATATGTGTCCGGGAGCATTGTGATGATAAGTGTATTGAGCATTGTGATGACAAATATCATGGAGCATTGTGATGAGAAGACCATGGATAATTGTGAGGACCAGGCTCATGGAGCTTTGTGATGAGAAAACCATGTATAATTGTGAGGACCAGGCTCATGGGGCATTGTGATGACAAGTGTTATGGAACATTGTGATCAGAAGGATTGGTGCATTGTGATGACAGAGGTCATTGAGCATTTTGATTTCATTGTGATGACAATAGCATGAAATATTATGGTGATGGGCACGGTGCATTGTGATGACAGGGTTCATGGAGCATTGAGATGAAAAGGGGCATGGAGCATTGTGATTACAGAGGTGTTGGGGCATAGTGACCTCAAGGGCATGGAGCATTGTGATGTGAAAGCCATGGAGCATTCTGATGACATGCGTCATGGAGCTTTGTGATGACAAGTGAATGGAGCATTGTGATTACAGGGGTCTTGGAGCATTGTGATGACAAGGGTCATGGAGGCTTTTGATGACAAGGCCGTTGATCCTTGTGATGGCATTGGTCATGGAGCATTGTTATGACAGGGGTAATGGAGCATTGTGATGACAAGTGCATGGGGCATTGGTCTGAAAATTTTCATGGATTACTGTGATGAGAGTGGGCATGGGGCATTCTGATGACAAGGGCACGGAGCACTGTGATACATAGATCATGCAGGATTGTAATGTCAATGGCATGGAGCATTGTGATGAGAAGGGCATCGAGCATTGTGATGACAAGCGTCATGGAGATTTGGGATGAAAAGTGCATGGAGCGATGTGATGAGAGGGTTCATGGAGCATTGTGATGACAATGGAATGGAGCATTGTGATGCTAGGGTCATGGACATTTGTGATGATAAAGGTAATGGAGCATTTTGATGACAAAGGCGTGGTGCATTGTGATGAGAAGGGCAGGGAGCATTGTGATTACAGGGATCTTGGAGCATGTGATGACAAGTGCATGGAGCATTGTGATGAGAAGGTCATGGAGCATTTTGATGACATGCGTCAAGGATATTTGTGACGACAAGGGCATAGAGCATTGTGATTACAGGGGTCTTGGAGCAATGTGATGACAAGGGTCATGTAACCTGGATGACAAGGCCGTGGATCACTGTGATGGCAGGGGTCATGGAGCATTGTTATGACAGGGGTAATGGAGCATTGTGATGACAAGGGCATGGAACATTGGTCTGAAAATTTCATGGATTATTGTGATGAGATTCGGCATGGAACATTGTGATGACTAAGGCACGGAACACTGTGATACATGTGTCATGGAGGATTGTAATGACAAGCATCATGGAGCATTGTGCTGACAATGGCATGGAGCAATGTGATGAGAGGTTTCATGTAGCATTATGATGAAATGGCATGGAGCATTGTGATGCCAAGGGTCATGGAGTTTGTGATGACAAAGTTCATGGAGCATTTTGATGACAAGGTCGTGGTGCATTGTGATGAGAAGGGCAGGGAGCATTTTGATGACAGGGTCATGGAGCAATTTGATGAAAAGTATCATGGAATATTTTGATGACAGTGGTTATGGAACATTGTGATGTCAGGGGTCATGGAGGATTCTGATGAAAAGGGTCATGGAGCATTTTGATGGCAGGGATTATGGAACATTGTGATGTCAGGGTTCATGGAACATTGTGATGATAAGGTCATGTAGCATTGTCATGACACGGATCATGGAACATTGTGATGACAGGGGGGAGAGAGCATTTTAATGAGAAGTGCGTGGAGCATTGTGATGACAAGGTTTTTGGAGCACTGTAATGACAAGGATGTGGAGCATTGTGATGAAAAGTGCATGGCGCATTGTGATGACATGGGTTGTGGAGCCTTGTCCTCACATGCGCCTGGAGCACTGTGATGACAAGGGTCATGGAGCATTGTGCTGACAAAGGCATGGAGCATGGTGATGACAAGGATCACAGAGCACTGTGATGAAAAGTTCATGGAGCATTGTGTTGAGAAAGGTCACAGAGCCCTGTGTGACGAGGACATGGACCATTGTGATGACAAATGTCATGAAGCCTTGTGATGAATGGAGTCACAGAACATTGAGATGACAGGGATCTTGGGGCACTGTGATGAGAAGACCATGGATAATTGTGATGATGAGCGTCATGGTGCATTGTGATGACAATGGTTATGGAACATTGTGATCACAAGGGTTTGGTGCATTTTGATGACAGAGGTCATGGAGCATATTGATTTCATTGTGATGAGAATAGCATGAAGCATTATGTTGATGGACATGGTGCATTGTGATGACAGGGTCATGGAGCAATTTGATGAAAAGGGTCATGGAACATTTTGATGACTGTGGTTATGGAACACTGTGATGTCAGGGGTCTTGGAGCATTGTGATGAAAAGGGTGATGGAACATTCTGATGACAGAGGATATGGAACATTTTGATGTCAGGGATCATGGGGCATTGTGATGATATGGCATGTGGCATTGTGATGACAGAGGACATAGAAAATTTTGATGACTGTGGTGAGGGAGTATTGTGATGACTACTGATGGAACATTGTGATATCAGTGGTGAGAAAGCATTTTGATGAGAAGTGCATGGAGCATTGTGATGACAAGGTTTATGGAGCATTGTGATGACAAGGCTGTGGAGCATTGTGTTGACAATTGCATGGCGCATTTTGATGACATGGGTCATGGAGCATTGTGCTGAGAAGCGCATGGAGCATTGTGATGACAAGGGTCATGGAGCATTGTGCTGACAAATTCATGGAACCTTGTGATGACAACGGTCACAGAGCATTGTGATGAAAAGTTCATGGAGCATTGTGGTGACAATGGTCACAGAGCCTTGTGATGACGAGGTTAAGTACCATTGTGATGACAAAGGTCATGAAGCATTGTGATGACTGGAGTCACCGTACATTGTGATGACAAGGGTATGGAGCATTCTGATGACAGGGGCATGGTGCATTGGTCTGACAAGTTTAATTGTTTATTGTGATGACAGTGGGCAAGGCACATTCTGATGAGAAGAGCATGGAGCATTGTGATGAGAAGGTCATGGAGTACTGTGAAGACAGGGGTCTGGGGGCATTGTGATGACATATGTCATTGTCCATTGTGATGACAATGGCATAGAGCATTGTGATTACAGGGCTGTTGGAGCATTGTGATGACAAGGGCATGGAGCATTGTGATGAGAAGGCCTCGGAGCATTCTGATGACATGCGTCATGAATCTTTGTGACGACAAGGGCATGGAAAATTGTGATTACAGGGGTCTTGGTGGACTGTGATGACAAGGGTCATGGAGCCTTGGATGACAAGGCCGTGGAACATTGTGATGGTAGTTTTCATGGAGCATTGTTATGACAGGGGTAATGGAGCATTGTGATGACAAGGGCATGGAACATTAGTCTGAAAATTTCATGTATTGTGATGAGATCCGTCATGGAGCATTTTGATGACTAGGGCACGGAACACTGTGATACATGTGTCATGGGGGATTGTAATGACAAGGGCATGGAGCATTGTGATGAGAAGAGTATCGATCATTGTGATGACAGGCGTCATGGAGCATTGTGCTGACAAGGGCCTGGAGCAATGTGATGAGAGGTTTCATGTAGCATTGTGATGAAATGGCATGGAGCATTGTGATTCCAAGGGTCATGGAGCTTTGTGATGACAAAGGTCATGGAGCATTTTGATGACAAGGTCGTGGTGCACTGTGATGAGAAGGTCAGGGAACATTGTGATGACATGGTCATGGAGCAAATTGATGAAAAGTGTCATGGAATATTTTGATTACAGGGGTTATGGAACATTGTGATGTAAAGGTTCATGGAGCATTTTGATGAAAAGGTTCATGGAGCATTCTGATGAAAAGGTGCATGGAGCATTGTGATTACAGTGGTTTTGAAGCATTGTGATGACAAAGGCAAGGAGCAGTGTGATGAGAAGGCAATGGAGCATTCTGATGACATGTGTCATGGAGCTTTGTGATGACAAGGACATGGAGCATTGTGGTGACAAAGGTCACAGAGCCTTGTGTGACGAGGGAATGGACCATTGTGATGACAATGGTCATGAAGCATTGTGATGACTGGAGTCACGGAGCATTGTGATGAGAGGGGTCATGGAGCATTGTGATGACAAGGGCATGGTGCATTGTGCTGACAAAGGCATGGAGCATCGTGATGACAAGGGACAAAGAGCATTGTGATGAAAAGTTCATGGAGCATTGTGGTGACAAAGATCACAGAGCCTTGTGTGAAGAGGTCATGGATCATTGGTCTGACAAGTTTCATGGATTATTGTGATGACAGTGGGCATGGAGCATTGTGATGACAAGGTCATGGAGCATTGTGGTGACAAAGGTCACAGAGCCTTGTGTGACGAGGGCATGGACCATTGTGATGACAAAGGTCATGAAGCCTAGTGATGACTGGCTTCACGGATCATTGTGATGACAGGCGTCATGGAGCATTGTGATGACAAGGGCATGGAGCATTGTGATGACAGGGGCATGGAACATTGGTCTGACTAGTTACATTGATTATTGTGATGACAGTGGGCATGGCATATTGTGATGACAAGGGCATGGAACATTGTGATAACAAGGTCATGGAGTACTGTGATGACAGGTGTCAGGGAGCATTGTGATGACATACGTCATTGTCCATTGTGATGACAATGGCATGGAGCATTGTGATCCCAAGTGTCATGGAGGATAATGATGACAAAGGTAATGGAGCATTTTGATGACAAGGACTTGGGACATTGTGATGACAAGGTTCATGGAGCATTGTGAGGACAAGGGCCATTGAGAATTTTGATGACAACGTCGTAAAGCATTGTGATGACAAGCGCATGGAGCCTGCTATGACAGGGGTCATAGAGCATTGCGATGACAAGTGCCTGGAGAATTGTGATGAAAAGATCATGTAACATTGTGATAAGAAGTGTCATGGAGCATTGTGATGACAAGGACTTGGAGAATTGTGATGACATGGGACATGGAGGATTGTGAAGACCAGGGCATGGAGCATTGTGATGGCAAGACCGTGGAGCATTGTGATGAGAAGATCACGGATAATTGTGATGACGAGCGTCATGGAGCACTGTAATAACAAGGGGCATGGAGCATTGTGATTACAGGGGAATTGGAGCATTGTGATGATAAGGGAATGGAGCATTGTGATTACAGGGGTTTTGGAACATTGTGATGTCAGGGGTCATGGAGCATTTTGATGAAAAGTGTCATGGAGCATTCTGATGAAAAGGTGCATGGAGCATTGTGATTACAGTGGTTTTGAAGCATTATGATGACATGCGTCTTGTAGCTTTGTGATGACAAGGGCATGGAGCATTGTGGTGAGAAAGGTCACAGAGCCATGTGTGATGAAGGCATGGACCATTGTGATGACAAAGGTCATGAAGCATTGTGATGACTAGAGTCACGGAGCATTGTGATGACAGGGGTCATGGAGCATTGTGATGACAAGGGCATGGATCATTGTGATGACAGCGGCATGGAACATTGGTCTGACAATTTTCATGGATTATTGTGATGACAATGGGCATGGCGCATTGTGATGACAAGGGCATGGAACATTGTGATGACAAGGTCATGTAGTATTGTGAAGACAGGTGTCAGGGAGCATTGTGATGACATATGTCATTGTCCATTGTGATGACAATGGCATGGAGCATTGTGATACCAAGTGTCACGGAGGATTGTGTTGACAAAGTTAATGGAGCATCTTGATCACAAGGGCTTGGGACATTGTGATGACAAGCGTCATGGAGCATTGTGCTGACAAGGGCATGGAGCAATGTGATGAGAGGTTTCATGTAGCATTGTGATGAAATGGCATGGAGCATTGTGATGCCAAGGGTCATGGAGCTTTGTGATGACAAAGGTCATGGACCATTTTGATGACAAGGTCGTGGTGCATTGTGATGAGAAGGGCAGGGAGCATTGTGATGACAGGGTCATGGAGCAAACTGATGAAAAGTTTCATGGAACATTTTGTTGACAGGGGTTATGGAACATTGTGATGTCAGGGGTAATGGAGCATTTTGATGAAAACGGTCATGGAGCATTCTGATGAAAAGGTTCATGGAGCATTGTGATTACAGGGGTTTTGAAGCATTGTGATGACAAGGTCATGGAGTATTGTGATGAGAAGGCAATGGAGCATTCTGATGACATGCGTCATGGAGCTTTGTGATGACAAGTACATGGAGCATTGTGATTGCAGGGGTCTTGGAGCATTGTGATGAAAAGGGAATGGATCATTGTGATGAAAAATGCATGGAGCCCTGTCATGACAGGTTGCAAGGAGCATACTGATGACAACAGTCAGGGAGCATTGTGATGATAAGTGTATTGAGCATTGTGATGACAAAGATCATGGAGCATTGTGATGAGAAATCCATGGATAATTGTGATGACCAGCCTCATGGGGCATTGTGTTGACAAGTGTTATGGAACATTGTGATCAGAAGGGTTTGGTGCATTGTGATGACAGAGGTCATTGAGCAGTTTGATTTCATTTTGATGACAATAGCATGAAGTATTATGGTGATGGACTCGGTGCATTGTGATGACAGGGTTCATGGAGCATTGAGATTAAAAGGGGCATGGAGCATTGTGATGAAAAATGCATGGAGCCTTGTCAGGACACTGTTCAAGGAGCATACTGATGATATGTGTCCGGGAGCATTGTGATGATAAGTGTATTGAGCATTGTGATGACAAATATCATGGAGCATTGTGATGAGAAGACCATGGATAATTGTGAGGACCAGGCTCATGGAGCTTTGTGATGAGAAAACCATGTATAATTGTGAGGACCAGGCTCATGGGGCATTGTGATGACAAGTGTTATGGAACATTGTGATCAGAAGGATTGGTGCATTGTGATGACAGAGGTCATTGAGCATTTTGATTTCATTGTGATGACAATAGCATGAAATATTATGGTGATGGGCACGGTGCATTGTGATGACAGGGTTCATGGAGCATTGAGATGAAAAGGGGCATGGAGCATTGTGATTACAGAGGTGTTGGGGCATAGTGACCTCAAGGGCATGGAGCATTGTGATGTGAAAGCCATGGAGCATTCTGATGACATGCGTCATGGAGCTTTGTGATGACAAGTGAATGGAGCATTGTGATTACAGGGGTCTTGGAGCATTGTGATGACAAGGGTCATGGAGGCTTTTGATGACAAGGCCGTTGATCCTTGTGATGGCATTGGTCATGGAGCATTGTTATGACAGGGGTAATGGAGCATTGTGATGACAAGTGCATGGGGCATTGGTCTGAAAATTTTCATGGATTACTGTGATGAGAGTGGGCATGGGGCATTCTGATGACAAGGGCACGGAGCACTGTGATACATAGATCATGCAGGATTGTAATGTCAATGGCATGGAGCATTGTGATGAGAAGGGCATCGAGCATTGTGATGACAAGCGTCATGGAGATTTGGGATGAAAAGTGCATGGAGCGATGTGATGAGAGGGTTCATGGAGCATTGTGATGACAATGGAATGGAGCATTGTGATGCTAGGGTCATGGACATTTGTGATGATAAAGGTAATGGAGCATTTTGATGACAAAGGCGTGGTGCATTGTGATGAGAAGGGCAGGGAGCATTGTGATTACAGGGATCTTGGAGCATGTGATGACAAGTGCGTGGAGCATTGTGATGAGAAGGTCATGGAGCATTTTGATGACATGCGTCAAGGATATTTGTGACGACAAGGGCATAGAGCATTGTGATTACAGGGGTCTTGGAGCAATGTGATGACAAGGGTCATGTAACCTGGATGACAAGGCCGTGGATCACTGTGATGGCAGGGGTCATGGAGCATTGTTATGACAGGGGTAATGGAGCATTGTGATGACAAGGGCATGGAACATTGGTCTGAAAATTTCATGGATTATTGTGATGAGATTCGGCATGGAACATTGTGATGACTAAGGCACGGAACACTGTGATACATGTGTCATGGAGGATTGTAATGACAAGCATCATGGAGCATTGTGCTGACAATGGCATGGAGCAATGTGATGAGAGGTTTCATGTAGCATTATGATGAAATGGCATGGAGCATTGTGATGCCAAGGGTCATGGAGTTTGTGATGACAAAGTTCATGGAGCATTTTGATGACAAGGTCGTGGTGCATTGTGATGAGAAGGGCAGGGAGCATTTTGATGACAGGGTCATGGAGCAATTTGATGAAAAGTATCATGGAATATTTTGATGACAGTGGTTATGGAACATTGTGATGTCAGGGGTCATGGAGGATTCTGATGAAAAGGGTCATGGAGCATTTTGATGGCAGGGATTATGGAACATTGTGATGTCAGGGTTCATGGAACATTGTGATGATAAGGTCATGTAGCATTGTCATGACACGGATCATGGAACATTGTGATGACAGGGGGGAGAGAGCATTTTAATGAGAAGTGCGTGGAGCATTGTGATGACAAGGTTTTTGGAGCACTGTAATGACAAGGATGTGGAGCATTGTGATGAAAAGTGCATGGCGCATTGTGATGACATGGGTTGTGGAGCCTTGTCCTCACATGCGCCTGGAGCACTGTGATGACAAGGGTCATGGAGCATTGTGCTGACAAAGGCATGGAGCATGGTGATGACAAGGATCACAGAGCACTGTGATGAAAAGTTCATGGAGCATTGTGTTGAGAAAGGTCACAGAGCCCTGTGTGACGAGGACATGGACCATTGTGATGACAAATGTCATGAAGCCTTGTGATGAATGGAGTCACAGAACATTGAGATGACAGGGATCTTGGGGCACTGTGATGAGAAGACCATGGATAATTGTGATGATGAGCGTCATGGTGCATTGTGATGACAATGGTTATGGAACATTGTGATCACAAGGGTTTGGTGCATTTTGATGACAGAGGTCATGGAGCATATTGATTTCATTGTGATGAGAATAGCATGAAGCATTATGTTGATGGACATGGTGCATTGTGATGACAGGGTCATGGAGCAATTTGATGAAAAGGGTCATGGAACATTTTGATGACTGTGGTTATGGAACACTGTGATGTCAGGGGTCTTGGAGCATTGTGATGAAAAGGGTGATGGAACATTCTGATGACAGAGGATATGGAACATTTTGATGTCAGGGATCATGGGGCATTGTGATGATATGGCATGTGGCATTGTGATGACAGAGGACATAGAAAATTTTGATGACTGTGGTGAGGGAGTATTGTGATGACTACTGATGGAACATTGTGATATCAGTGGTGAGAAAGCATTTTGATGAGAAGTGCATGGAGCATTGTGATGACAAGGTTTATGGAGCATTGTGATGACAAGGCTGTGGAGCATTGTGTTGACAATTGCATGGCGCATTTTGATGACATGGGTCATGGAGCATTGTGCTGAGAAGCGCATGGAGCATTGTGATGACAAGGGTCATGGAGCATTGTGCTGACAAATTCATGGAACCTTGTGATGACAACGGTCACAGAGCATTGTGATGAAAAGTTCATGGAGCATTGTGGTGACAATGGTCACAGAGCCTTGTGATGACGAGGTTAAGTACCATTGTGATGACAAAGGTCATGAAGCATTGTGATGACTGGAGTCACCGTACATTGTGATGACAAGGGTATGGAGCATTCTGATGACAGGGGCATGGTGCATTGGTCTGACAAGTTTAATTGTTTATTGTGATGACAGTGGGCAAGGCACATTCTGATGAGAAGAGCATGGAGCATTGTGATGAGAAGGTCATGGAGTACTGTGAAGACAGGGGTCTGGGGGCATTGTGATGACATATGTCATTGTCCATTGTGATGACAATGGCATAGAGCATTGTGATTACAGGGCTGTTGGAGCATTGTGATGACAAGGGCATGGAGCATTGTGATGAGAAGGCCTCGGAGCATTCTGATGACATGCGTCATGAATCTTTGTGACGACAAGGGCATGGAAAATTGTGATTACAGGGGTCTTGGTGGACTGTGATGACAAGGGTCATGGAGCCTTGGATGACAAGGCCGTGGAACATTGTGATGGTAGTTTTCATGGAGCATTGTTATGACAGGGGTAATGGAGCATTGTGATGACAAGGGCATGGAACATTAGTCTGAAAATTTCATGTATTGTGATGAGATCCGTCATGGAGCATTTTGATGACTAGGGCACGGAACACTGTGATACATGTGTCATGGGGGATTGTAATGACAAGGGCATGGAGCATTGTGATGAGAAGAGTATCGATCATTGTGATGACAGGCGTCATGGAGCATTGTGCTGACAAGGGCCTGGAGCAATGTGATGAGAGGTTTCATGTAGCATTGTGATGAAATGGCATGGAGCATTGTGATTCCAAGGGTCATGGAGCTTTGTGATGACAAAGGTCATGGAGCATTTTGATGACAAGGTCGTGGTGCACTGTGATGAGAAGGTCAGGGAACATTGTGATGACATGGTCATGGAGCAAATTGATGAAAAGTGTCATGGAATATTTTGATTACAGGGGTTATGGAACATTGTGATGTAAAGGTTCATGGAGCATTTTGATGAAAAGGTTCATGGAGCATTCTGATGAAAAGGTGCATGGAGCATTGTGATTACAGTGGTTTTGAAGCATTGTGATGACAAAGGCAAGGAGCAGTGTGATGAGAAGGCAATGGAGCATTCTGATGACATGTGTCATGGAGCTTTGTGATGACAAGGACATGGAGCATTGTGGTGACAAAGGTCACAGAGCCTTGTGTGACGAGGGAATGGACCATTGTGATGACAATGGTCATGAAGCATTGTGATGACTGGAGTCACGGAGCATTGTGATGAGAGGGGTCATGGAGCATTGTGATGACAAGGGCATGGTGCATTGTGCTGACAAAGGCATGGAGCATCGTGATGACAAGGGACAAAGAGCATTGTGATGAAAAGTTCATGGAGCATTGTGGTGACAAAGATCACAGAGCCTTGTGTGAAGAGGTCATGGATCATTGGTCTGACAAGTTTCATGGATTATTGTGATGACAGTGGGCATGGAGCATTGTGATGACAAGGTCATGGAGCATTGTGGTGACAAAGGTCACAGAGCCTTGTGTGACGAGGGCATGGACCATTGTGATGACAAAGGTCATGAAGCCTAGTGATGACTGGCTTCACGGATCATTGTGATGACAGGCGTCATGGAGCATTGTGATGACAAGGGCATGGAGCATTGTGATGACAGGGGCATGGAACATTGGTCTGACTAGTTACATTGATTATTGTGATGACAGTGGGCATGGCATATTGTGATGACAAGGGCATGGAACATTGTGATAACAAGGTCATGGAGTACTGTGATGACAGGTGTCAGGGAGCATTGTGATGACATACGTCATTGTCCATTGTGATGACAATGGCATGGAGCATTGTGATCCCAAGTGTCATGGAGGATAATGATGACAAAGGTAATGGAGCATTTTGATGACAAGGACTTGGGACATTGTGATGACAAGGTTCATGGAGCATTGTGAGGACAAGGGCCATTGAGAATTTTGATGACAACGTCGTAAAGCATTGTGATGACAAGCGCATGGAGCCTGCTATGACAGGGGTCATAGAGCATTGCGATGACAAGTGCCTGGAGAATTGTGATGAAAAGATCATGTAACATTGTGATAAGAAGTGTCATGGAGCATTGTGATGACAAGGACTTGGAGAATTGTGATGACATGGGACATGGAGGATTGTGAAGACCAGGGCATGGAGCATTGTGATGGCAAGACCGTGGAGCATTGTGATGAGAAGATCACGGATAATTGTGATGACGAGCGTCATGGAGCACTGTAATAACAAGGGGCATGGAGCATTGTGATTACAGGGGAATTGGAGCATTGTGATGATAAGGGAATGGAGCATTGTGATTACAGGGGTTTTGGAACATTGTGATGTCAGGGGTCATGGAGCATTTTGATGAAAAGTGTCATGGAGCATTCTGATGAAAAGGTGCATGGAGCATTGTGATTACAGTGGTTTTGAAGCATTATGATGACATGCGTCTTGTAGCTTTGTGATGACAAGGGCATGGAGCATTGTGGTGAGAAAGGTCACAGAGCCATGTGTGATGAAGGCATGGACCATTGTGATGACAAAGGTCATGAAGCATTGTGATGACTAGAGTCACGGAGCATTGTGATGACAGGGGTCATGGAGCATTGTGATGACAAGGGCATGGATCATTGTGATGACAGCGGCATGGAACATTGGTCTGACAATTTTCATGGATTATTGTGATGACAATGGGCATGGCGCATTGTGATGACAAGGGCATGGAACATTGTGATGACAAGGTCATGTAGTATTGTGAAGACAGGTGTCAGGGAGCATTGTGATGACATATGTCATTGTCCATTGTGATGACAATGGCATGGAGCATTGTGATACCAAGTGTCACGGAGGATTGTGTTGACAAAGTTAATGGAGCATCTTGATCACAAGGGCTTGGGACATTGTGATGACAAGCGTCATGGAGCATTGTGCTGACAAGGGCATGGAGCAATGTGATGAGAGGTTTCATGTAGCATTGTGATGAAATGGCATGGAGCATTGTGATGCCAAGGGTCATGGAGCTTTGTGATGACAAAGGTCATGGACCATTTTGATGACAAGGTCGTGGTGCATTGTGATGAGAAGGGCAGGGAGCATTGTGATGACAGGGTCATGGAGCAAACTGATGAAAAGTTTCATGGAACATTTTGTTGACAGGGGTTATGGAACATTGTGATGTCAGGGGTAATGGAGCATTTTGATGAAAACGGTCATGGAGCATTCTGATGAAAAGGTTCATGGAGCATTGTGATTACAGGGGTTTTGAAGCATTGTGATGACAAGGTCATGGAGTATTGTGATGAGAAGGCAATGGAGCATTCTGATGACATGCGTCATGGAGCTTTGTGATGACAAGTACATGGAGCATTGTGATTGCAGGGGTCTTGGAGCATTGTGATGAAAAGGGAATGGATCATTGTGATGAAAAATGCATGGAGCCCTGTCATGACAGGTTGCAAGGAGCATACTGATGACAACAGTCAGGGAGCATTGTGATGATAAGTGTATTGAGCATTGTGATGACAAAGATCATGGAGCATTGTGATGAGAAATCCATGGATAATTGTGATGACCAGCCTCATGGGGCATTGTGTTGACAAGTGTTATGGAACATTGTGATCAGAAGGGTTTGGTGCATTGTGATGACAGAGGTCATTGAGCAGTTTGATTTCATTTTGATGACAATAGCATGAAGTATTATGGTGATGGACTCGGTGCATTGTGATGACAGGGTTCATGGAGCATTGAGATTAAAAGGGGCATGGAGCATTGTGATGAAAAATGCATGGAGCCTTGTCAGGACACTGTTCAAGGAGCATACTGATGATATGTGTCCGGGAGCATTGTGATGATAAGTGTATTGAGCATTGTGATGACAAATATCATGGAGCATTGTGATGAGAAGACCATGGATAATTGTGAGGACCAGGCTCATGGAGCTTTGTGATGAGAAAACCATGTATAATTGTGAGGACCAGGCTCATGGGGCATTGTGATGACAAGTGTTATGGAACATTGTGATCAGAAGGGTTGGTGCATTGTGATGACAGAGGTCATTGAGCATTTTGATTTCATTGTGATGACAATAGCATGAAATATTATGGTGATGGGCACGGTGCATTGTGATGACAGGGTTCATGGAGCATTGAGATGAAAAGGGGCATGGAGCATTGTGATTACAGAGGTGTTGGGGCATAGTGACCTCAAGGGCATGGAGCATTGTGATGTGAAAGCCATGGAGCATTCTGATGACATGCGTCATGGAGCTTTGTGATGACAAGTGAATGGAGCATTGTGATTACAGGGGTCTTGGAGCATTGTGATGACAAGGGTCATGGAGGCTTTTGATGACAAGGCCGTTGATCCTTGTGATGGCATTGGTCATGGAGCATTGTTATGACAGGGGTAATGGAGCATTGTGATGACAAGTGCATGGGGCATTGGTCTGAAAATTTTCATGGATTACTGTGATGAGAGTGGGCATGGGGCATTCTGATGACAAGGGCACGGAGCACTGTGATACATAGATCATGCAGGATTGTAATGTCAATGGCATGGAGCATTGTGATGAGAAGGGCATCGAGCATTGTGATGACAAGCGTCATGGAGATTTGGGATGAAAAGTGCATGGAGCGATGTGATGAGAGGGTTCATGGAGCATTGTGATGACAATGGAATGGAGCATTGTGATGCTAGGGTCATGGACATTTGTGATGATAAAGGTAATGGAGCATTTTGATGACAAAGGCGTGGTGCATTGTGATGAGAAGGGCAGGGAGCATTGTGATTACAGGGATCTTGGAGCATGTGATGACAAGTGCATGGAGCATTGTGATGAGAAGGTCATGGAGCATTTTGATGACATGCGTCAAGGATATTTGTGACGACAAGGGCATAGAGCATTGTGATTACAGGGGTCTTGGAGCAATGTGATGACAAGGGTCATGTAACCTGGATGACAAGGCCGTGGATCACTGTGATGGCAGGGGTCATGGAGCATTGTTATGACAGGGGTAATGGAGCATTGTGATGACAAGGGCATGGAACATTGGTCTGAAAATTTCATGGATTATTGTGATGAGATTCGGCATGGAACATTGTGATGACTAAGGCACGGAACACTGTGATACATGTGTCATGGAGGATTGTAATGACAAGCATCATGGAGCATTGTGCTGACAATGGCATGGAGCAATGTGATGAGAGGTTTCATGTAGCATTATGATGAAATGGCATGGAGCATTGTGATGCCAAGGGTCATGGAGTTTGTGATGACAAAGTTCATGGAGCATTTTGATGACAAGGTCGTGGTGCATTGTGATGAGAAGGGCAGGGAGCATTTTGATGACAGGGTCATGGAGCAATTTGATGAAAAGTATCATGGAATATTTTGATGACAGTGGTTATGGAACATTGTGATGTCAGGGGTCATGGAGGATTCTGATGAAAAGGGTCATGGAGCATTTTGATGGCAGGGATTATGGAACATTGTGATGTCAGGGTTCATGGAACATTGTGATGATAAGGTCATGTAGCATTGTCATGACACGGATCATGGAACATTGTGATGACAGGGGGGAGAGAGCATTTTAATGAGAAGTGCGTGGAGCATTGTGATGACAAGGTTTTTGGAGCACTGTAATGACAAGGATGTGGAGCATTGTGATGAAAAGTGCATGGCGCATTGTGATGAGATGGGTTGTGGAGCCTTGTCCTCACATGCGCCTGGAGCACTGTGATGACAAGGGTCATGGAGCATTGTGCTGACAAAGGCATGGAGCATGGTGATGACAAGGATCACAGAGCACTGTGATGAAAAGTTCATGGAGCATTGTGTTGAGAAAGGTCACAGAGCCCTGTGTGACGAGGACATGGACCATTGTGATGACAAATGTCATGAAGCCTTGTGATGAATGGAGTCACAGAACATTGAGATGACAGGGATCTTGGGGCACTGTGATGAGAAGACCATGGATAATTGTGATGATGAGCGTCATGGTGCATTGTGATGACAATGGTTATGGAACATTGTGATCACAAGGGTTTGGTGCATTTTGATGACAGAGGTCATGGAGCATATTGATTTCATTGTGATGAGAATAGCATGAAGCATTATGTTGATGGACATGGTGCATTGTGATGACAGGGTCATGGAGCAATTTGATGAAAAGGGTCATGGAACATTTTGATGACTGTGGTTATGGAACACTGTGATGTCAGGGGTCTTGGAGCATTGTGATGAAAAGGGTGATGGAACATTCTGATGACAGAGGATATGGAACATTTTGATGTCAGGGATCATGGGGCATTGTGATGATATGGCATGTGGCATTGTGATGACAGAGGACATGGAAAATTTTGATGACTGTGGTGAGGGAGTATTGTGATGACTACTGATGGAACATTGTGATATCAGTGGTGAGAAAGCATTTTGATGAGAAGTGCATGGAGCATTGTGATGACAAGGTTTATGGAGCATTGTGATGACAAGGCTGTGGAGCATTGTGTTGACAATTGCATGGCGCATTTTGATGACATGGGTCATGGAGCATTGTGCTGAGAAGCGCATGGAGCATTGTGATGACAAGGGTCATGGAGCATTGTGCTGACAAATTCATGGAACCTTGTGATGACAACGGTCACAGAGCATTGTGATGAAAAGTTCATGGAGCATTGTGGTGACAATGGTCACAGAGCCTTGTGATGACGAGGTTAAGTACCATTGTGATGACAAAGGTCATGAAGCATTGTGATGACTGGAGTCACCGTACATTGTGATGACAAGGGTATGGAGCATTCTGATGACAGGGGCATGGTGCATTGGTCTGACAAGTTTAATTGTTTATTGTGATGACAGTGGGCAAGGCACATTCTGATGAGAAGAGCATGGAGCATTGTGATGAGAAGGTCATGGAGTACTGTGAAGACAGGGGTCTGGGGGCATTGTGATGACATATGTCATTGTCCATTGTGATGACAATGGCATAGAGCATTGTGATTACAGGGCTGTTGGAGCATTGTGATGACAAGGGCATGGAGCATTGTGATGAGAAGGCCTCGGAGCATTCTGATGACATGCGTCATGAATCTTTGTGACGACAAGGGCATGGAAAATTGTGATTACAGGGGTCTTGGTGGACTGTGATGACAAGGGTCATGGAGCCTTGGATGACAAGGCCGTGGAACATTGTGATGGTAGTTTTCATGGAGCATTGTTATGACAGGGGTAATGGAGCATTGTGATGACAAGGGCATGGAACATTAGTCTGAAAATTTCATGTATTGTGATGAGATCCGTCATGGAGCATTTTGATGACTAGGGCACGGAACACTGTGATACATGTGTCATGGGGGATTGTAATGACAAGGGCATGGAGCATTGTGATGAGAAGAGTATCGATCATTGTGATGACAGGCGTCATGGAGCATTGTGCTGACAAGGGCCTGGAGCAATGTGATGAGAGGTTTCATGTAGCATTGTGATGAAATGGCATGGAGCATTGTGATTCCAAGGGTCATGGAGCTTTGTGATGACAAAGGTCATGGAGCATTTTGATGACAAGGTCGTGGTGCACTGTGATGAGAAGGTCAGGGAACATTGTGATGACATGGTCATGGAGCAAATTGATGAAAAGTGTCATGGAATATTTTGATTACAGGGGTTATGGAACATTGTGATGTAAAGGTTCATGGAGCATTTTGATGAAAAGGTTCATGGAGCATTCTGATGAAAAGGTGCATGGAGCATTGTGATTACAGTGGTTTTGAAGCATTGTGATGACAAAGGCAAGGAGCAGTGTGATGAGAAGGCAATGGGGCATTCTGATGACATGTGTCATGGAGCTTTGTGATGACAAGGACATGGAGCATTGTGGTGACAAAGGTCACAGAGCCTTGTGTGACGAGGGAATGGACCATTGTGATGACAATGGTCATGAAGCATTGTGATGACTGGAGTCACGGAGCATTGTGATGAGAGGGGTCATGGAGCATTGTGATGACAAGGGCATGGTGCATTGTGCTGACAAAGGCATGGAGCATCGTGATGACAAGGGACAAAGAGCATTGTGATGAAAAGTTCATGGAGCATTGTGGTGACAAAGATCACAGAGCCTTGTGTGAAGAGGTCATGGATCATTGGTCTGACAAGTTTCATGGATTATTGTGATGACAGTGGGCATGGAGCATTGTGATGACAAGGTCATGGAGCATTGTGGTGACAAAGGTCACAGAGCCTTGTGTGACGAGGGCATGGACCATTGTGATGACAAAGGTCATGAAGCCTAGTGATGACTGGCTTCACGGATCATTGTGATGACAGGCGTCATGGAGCATTGTGATGACAAGGGCATGGAGCATTGTGATGACAGGGGCATGGAACATTGGTCTGACTAGTTACATTGATTATTGTGATGACAGTGGGCATGGCATATTGTGATGACAAGGGCATGGAACATTGTGATAACAAGGTCATGGAGTACTGTGATGACAGGTGTCAGGGAGCATTGTGATGACATACGTCATTGTCCATTGTGATGACAATGGCATGGAGCATTGTGATCCCAAGTGTCATGGAGGATAATGATGACAAAGGTAATGGAGCATTTTGATGACAAGGACTTGGGACATTGTGATGACAAGGTTCATGGAGCATTGTGAGGACAAGGGCCATTGAGAATTTTGATGACAACGTCGTAAAGCATTGTGATGACAAGCGCATGGAGCCTGCTATGACAGGGGTCATAGAGCATTGCGATGACAAGTGCCTGGAGAATTGTGATGAAAAGATCATGTAACATTGTGATAAGAAGTGTCAGGGAGCATTGTGATGACAAGGACTTGGAGAATTGTGATGACATGGGACATGGAGGATTGTGAAGACCAGGGCATGGAGCATTGTGATGGCAAGACCGTGGAGCATTGTGATGAGAAGATCACGGATAATTGTGATGACGAGCGTCATGGAGCACTGTAATAACAAGGGGCATGGAGCATTGTGATTACAGGGGAATTGGAGCATTGTGATGATAAGGGAATGGAGCATTGTGATTACAGGGGTTTTGGAACATTGTGATGTCAGGGGTCATGGAGCATTTTGATGAAAAGTGTCATGGAGCATTCTGATGAAAAGGTGCATGGAGCATTGTGATTACAGTGGTTTTGAAGCATTATGATGACATGCGTCTTGTAGCTTTGTGATGACAAGGGCATGGAGCATTGTGGTGAGAAAGGTCACAGAGCCATGTGTGATGAAGGCATGGACCATTGTGATGACAAAGGTCATGAAGCATTGTGATGACTAGAGTCACGGAGCATTGTGATGACAGGGGTCATGGAGCATTGTGATGACAAGGGCATGGATCATTGTGATGACAGCGGCATGGAACATTGGTCTGACAATTTTCATGGATTATTGTGATGACAATGGGCATGGCGCATTGTGATGACAAGGGCATGGAACATTGTGATGACAAGGTCATGTAGTATTGTGAAGACAGGTGTCAGGGAGCATTGTGATGACATATGTCATTGTCCATTGTGATGACAATGGCATGGAGCATTGTGATACCAAGTGTCACGGAGGATTGTGTTGACAAAGTTAATGGAGCATCTTGATCACAAGGGCTTGGGACATTGTGATGACAATGGACATGGAGCATTGTGATGACAAGGGTATGGAGCATTGTGATGAGAAGGGCCATTGAGAATTTTGATGACAACGTTGTGAAGCATTATGATGACAAACGCATGGAGCTTGCTATAAGAGTAGTCATAGAGCATTGTGATGACAAGTGCATGGAGAATTGTGATGACAAGTTCATGTAACATTGTGATAAGAAGTGTCATGGAGCATTGTGATGACAAAGACGTGGAGAATTGTGATGACATGGGACATGGAGCATTGTGATGAGAGGGGTCATGGAGCAATGTGATGACAAGGGTCATGGAGCATTGTGAATGGAAGGTCATGGAGCATTGGGCTGAAAATGTTCATGGAGTATTGTGATGACAGGGGTCAAGGAGCATTGTGATGACAAGGGAATGGAGCATTGTGATGACAAGGTCCTGGAGCAGTGCGATGAGAAAACCATGGAGTCTTGTGATGACAAGTCTCACCGAGCATTCTGATGAATAGGGGCATGGAGCACTGTGATTACAGGGGTCTTGGAGCATTGTGATTAGAAGGGCGTGGAGCATTTTGATGAGAAGTCCATGTAGCATTCTGATGACATGGGTCATAGATCTTTGTGAAGACAAGGACATGGAGCATTGTGATTACAAGGGTCTTGGAGCATTGTGATGAAAAGGGCAATGGAGCCTTGGATGACAAGGCCGTGGAACATTGTGTTGGCAGGGGTCATGGAGCTTTGTTACGACATGGATAATGGAGCATTTTGATGACAAGTGCATGGAACATTGGTCTGAAAATTTCATGTATTATTGTGATGAGATTCGGCATGGAGCATTGTGATGACTAGGGCACGGAACACTGTGATACATGTGTCATGGAGGATTGTAATGACAAGGGCATGTAGCATTGTGATGAGAAGAGTAACGAGCATTGTGATGACAAGTGTCATGGAGCATTGTGCTGACAAGGGCATGGAGCAATGGGATGAGAAGTTCCATGTAGCATTGTGATGAAATGGCATGGAGCATTGTGATGCCAAGGGTCATGGAGCTTTGTGATGACAAAGGTCATGGAGCATTTTGATGACAGGGTTGTGGTGCATTGTGGTGAGAAAGGCAGTGATCATTGTGATGACAGGGTCATGGAGCAAATTTATGAAAAGTGTCATGGAACATTTTGATGACAGTGGTTATGAAATATTGTGATGTCAGGGGTCATGGAGCATTTTGATGAAAAGGGTCATGGAGCATTCTGATGAAAAGGTGCATGGAGCATTGTGATTACAGGTGTTTTGAAGCATTGTGATGACAAGGGCATGGAGCATTGTGATGAGAAGGAAATGGAGCATTCTGATGACATGCGTCATGGAGCTTTGTGATGACAAGGACATGGAGCATTGTGATTACAGGGGTCTTGGAGCATAGTGATGAAAATTGCATGGATCATTGTGATGACAAGCGTCATGGGACACTGTGATGACAAGTGTTATGGAACATTTTGATCAAAAGGGTTTGGAGCATTGTGATGACTGAGGTCATTGAGCATTTCGATTTCATTGTGATGACAATAGCATGAAATATTATGGTGATGGGCACGGTGCAACGTGATGACAGGGTTCATGGTGCATTGAGATTAAAATGGGCAGGGAGCATTGTCATTACCGGTGTGTTGGAACATTGTGATTACATGCACATGGATCATTGTGATGAGAAGGCCATGGAGCATTCTGATGACATGCGTCATGGAGCTTTGTGATGACAGGTGCATGGAGCATTGTGATTACAGGGGTCTTGGAGCATTTTGATTAGAAGGGTCATCGAGGCTTCTGATGACAAGGCCGTGGAACCTTGTGATGGCAGGGGTCATGGAGCATTGTTATGACACGTGTAATGGAGCTTTGTGATGACAAGGGAATGGGGCATTGGCCTGAAAATTTTCATGGATTATTGTGATGAGAGTGTGCATGGAGCATTGTGATGACAAGGGCACAGAACACTGTGATACATAGATCATGCAGGATTGTAATGACAAGTGCATGGAGCAATGTGATGAGAGGGTTCATGGAGCATTGTGATGACAATGGAATGGAGCATTGTGATGCCAAGGGTCATGGACTTTGTGATGACAAAGGTCATGGAGCATTTTGATGACAAGGGCGTGGTGCATTGTGATGAGAAGGGCAGGAAGCATTGTGATGACAGGGTCATGGAGCAAATTGATGAAAAGTGTCATGGAACATTTTGATGACAGGGGTTATGGAACATTGTGATGTCAGGTGTCATGGAGCATTGTGATGATAAGGGCATGTAGCTTTGTGATGACAGGGGTCATGGAACACTGTAATGACAGGGGTGAGGGAGTATTGTGATGACTAGTGATGGAACATTGTGATATCAGTGGTGAGAGAGCATTTAGAGGAGAAGTGCATGGAGCATTGTGATGAGAAGTTTTATGGAGCACAGCGATGAAAAGGATGTGGAGCATTGTGATGAATAATGTCATGGAGCCTTGTGATGACAAGGCCGTGGAACATTGTGATGGCACGGGTCATGGAGCATTGTTATGACAGGTGTAATGGAGCATTGTGATGACAAGGGAATGGAGCATTGTGATGACAAGTGCATGGTGCATTTTGATGACATGGGTTATGGAGCATTGTGCTGACACACACATCGAGCACTGTGATGAGAAGGGTCATGAGCATTGTGGTGACAAAGGCATGGAGAATTTTGATGACAAGGGACACAGAGCATTGTGATGAAATATTCATGGAGCATTCTGATGACATGTGTCATGGATCTTTGTGATGACAGGAGCATGGAGCTCTGTGATAACAGGGGTCTTGGAGCATTTTCATGAAAAGGGAATGGATCATTGTGATGAAAAATGCATGGATCCTTGTCATGACAGTGTTCAAGGAGCATACTGATGACAAGTGTCAGCGAACATTGTGATGCCAAGTGTATTGAGCATTGTGGTGACAAACGTCATGGTTCATTGTGATGAGAAGACCTTGCATAATTGTGATGACGAGCGTCATGGGGCATGTGATGACAAGTGTTATGGAACATTGTGATCAGAAGGGTTTGGAGCATTGTGATGACAGAGGACATGGAGCATTTTGATTTCATTGTGATGACAATAGCATGAATCATTATGATGATGGGCATGGTGCATTGTGATGACAGTGTTCATGGAGCATTGAGATGGAAAGTGCCATGGAGAATTGTGATTACAGAGGTCTTCGAGCATTGTGATGACAAGGGTCAAGGAGCCTTGTGATGACAAGGCTGTGGAACATTGTGATGAGGGATTTCATTGAGCAATGTGATGACAATGGCATGGAGCATTGTGATGCCAAGGGTCATGGAGCTTTGTGATGACAAATGCCATGGGGCATTTTGATGACAAGGGCGTGGTGCATTGTGATGAGAAGGGCAGGGAGCATTGTGATGACAGGGTAATGGAGCAATTTGAATAAAAGGGTCTTGGAATATTTTGATGACGGGGGTTATGGAACATTGTTATCAGAAGTGTTTGGAGAATTGTGATGACAGAGGACATGGAGCATTTTGATTTCATTGTGATGACAATAGCATGAATCATTATGATGATGGGCATGTTGCATTGCGATGACAGTGTTCATGGAGCACTGAGATGAAAAGTGGCATGGAGAATTGTGATTACAGAGTTCTTGGTGCATTGTGATGACAAGTGTCATGGAGCCATGTGATGACAAAGGCCGTGGAACATTGTGATGGCAGGGGTCATGGAGCATTGTTATGACAGGTGTAATGGAGCATTGTGATGACAAGGGCATGGAGCAATGTGATGAGAGGTTTCATGTAGCATTGTGATGAAATGGCATGGAGCATTGTGATTCCAAGGGTCATGGAGCTTTGTGATGACAAAGGTCATGGAGCATTTTGATGACAAGGTCGTGGTGCACTGTGATGAGAAGGTCAGGGAACATTGTGATGACATGGTCATGGAGCAAATTGATGAAAAGTGTCATGGAATATTTTGATGACAGGGGTTATGGAACATTGTGATGTCAGGGATCATGAAGCATTGTGATGAAATGGGTCATGGAGCATTCTGATGAAAAGGTGCATGGAGCATTGTGATTACAGTGGTTTTGAAGCATTGTGATGACAAAGGCAAGGAGCAGTGTGATGAGAAGGCAATGGCGCACTCTGATGACATGTGTCATGGAGCTTTGTGATGACAAGGACATGGAACATTGTGGTGACAAAGGTCACAGAGCCTTGTGTGACGAGGGAATGGACCATTGTGATGACAATGGTCATGAAGCATTGTGATGACTGGAGTCACGGAGCATTGTGATGAGAGGGGTCATGGAGCATTGTGATGACAAGGGCATGGTGCATTGTGCTGACAAAGGCATGGAGCATCGTGATGACAAGGGACAAAGAGCATTGTGATGAAAAGTTCATGGAGCATTGTGGTGACAAAGATCACAGAGCCTTGTGTGAAGAGGTCATGGATCATTGGTCTGACAAGTTTCATGGATTATTGTGATGACAGTGGGCATGGAGCATTGTGATGACAAGGTCATGGAGCATTGTGGTGACAAAGGTCACAGAGCCTTGTGTGACGAGGGCATGGACCATTGTGATGACAAAGGTCATGAAGCCTAGTGATGACTGGCTTCACGGATCATTGTGATGACAGGCGTCATGGAGCATTGTGATGACAAGGGCATGGAGCATTGTGATGACAGGGGCATGGAACATTGGTCTGACTAGTTACATTGATTATTGTGATGACAGTGGGCATGGCATATTGTGATGACAAGGGCATGGAACATTGTGATAACAAGGTCATGGAGTACTGTGATGACAGGTGTCAGGGAGCATTGTGATGACATACGTCATTGTCCATTGTGATGACAATGGCATGGAGCATTGTGATCCCAAGTGTCATGGAGGATAATGATGACAAAGGTAATGGAGCATTTTGATGACAAGGACTTGGGACATTGTGATGACAAGGTTCATGGAGCATTGTGATGACAAGGGCCATTGAGAATTTTGATGACAACGTCGTAAAGCATTGTGATGACAAGCGCATGGAGCCTGCTATGACAGGGGTCATAGAGCATTGCGATGACAAGTGCCTGGAGAATTGTGATGAAAAGATCATGTAACATTGTGATAAGAAGTGTCATGGAGCATTGTGATGACAAGGACTTGGAGAATTGTGATGACATGGGACATGGAGGATTGTGAAGACCAGGGCATGGAGCATTGTGATGGCAAGACCGTGGAGCATTGTGATGAGAAGATCACGGATAATTGTGATGACGAGCGTCATGGAGCACTGTAATAACAAGGGGCATGGAGCATTGTGATTACAGGGGAATTGGAGCATTGTGATGATAAGGGAATGGAGCATTGTGATTACAGGGGTTTTGGAACATTGTGATGTCAGGGGTCATGGAGCATTTTGATGAAAAGTGTCATGGAGCATTCTGATGAAAAGGTGCATGGAGCATTGTGATTACAGTGGTTTTGAAGCATTATGATGACATGCGTCTTGTAGCTTTGTGATGACAAGGGCATGGAGCATTGTGGTGAGAAAGGTCACAGAGCCATGTGTGATGAAGGCATGGACCATTGTGATGACAAAGGTCATGAAGCATTGTGATGACTAGAGTCACGGAGCATTGTGATGACAGGGGTCATGGAGCATTGTGATGACAAGGGCATGGATCATTGTGATGACAGCGGCATGGAACATTGGTCTGACAATTTTCATGGATTATTGTGATGACAATGGGCATGGCGCATTGTGATGACAAGGGCATGGAACATTGTGATGACAAGGTCATGTAGTATTGTGAAGACAGGTGTCAGGGAGCATTGTGATGACATATGTCATTGTCCATTGTGATGACAATGGCATGGAGCATTGTGATACCAAGTGTCACGGAGGATTGTGTTGACAAAGTTAATGGAGCATCTTGATCACAAGGGCTTGGGACATTGTGATGACAATGGACATGGAGCATTGTGATGACAAGGGTATGGAGCATTGTGATGAGAAGGGCCATTGAGAATTTTGATGACAACGTTGTGAAGCATTATGATGACAAATGCATGGAGCTTGCTATAAGAGTAGTCATAGAGCATTGTGATGACAAGTGCATGGAGAATTGTGATGACAAGTTCATGTAACATTGTGATAAGAAGTGTCATGGAGCATTGTGATGACAAAGACGTGGAGAATTGTGATGACATGGGACATGGAGCATTGTGATGAGAGGGGTCATGGAGCAATGTGATGACAAGGGTCATGGAGCATTGTGAATGGAAGGTCATGGAGCATTGGGCTGAAAATGTTCATGGAGTATTGTGATGACAGGGGTCAAGGAGCATTGTGATGACAAGGGAATGGAGCATTGTGATGACAAGGTCCTGGAGCAGTGCGATGAGAAAACCATGGAGTCTTGTGATGACAAGTCTCACCGAGCATTCTGATGAATAGGGGCATGGAGCACTGTGATTACAGGGGTCTTGGAGCATTGTGATTAGAAGGGCGTGGAGCATTTTGATGAGAAGTCCATGTAGCATTCTGATGACATGGGTCATAGATCTTTGTGAAGACAAGGACATGGAGCATTGTGATTACAAGGGTCTTGGAGCATTGTGATGAAAAGGGCAATGGAGCCTTGGATGACAAGGCCGTGGAACATTGTGTTGGCAGGGGTCATGGAGCTTTGTTACGACATGGATAATGGAGCATTTTGATGACAAGTGCATGGAACATTGGTCTGAAAATTTCATGTATTATTGTGATGAGATTCGGCATGGAGCATTGTGATGACTAGGGCACGGAACACTGTGATACATGTGTCATGGAGGATTGTAATGACAAGGGCATGTAGCATTGTGATGAGAAGAGTAACGAGCATTGTGATGACAAGTGTCATGGAGCATTGTGCTGACAAGGGCATGGAGCAATGGGATGAGAAGTTCCATGTAGCATTGTGATGAAATGGCATGGAGCATTGTGATGCCAAGGGTCATGGAGCTTTGTGATGACAAAGGTCATGGAGCATTTTGATGACAGGGTTGTGGTGCATTGTGGTGAGAAAGGCAGTGATCATTGTGATGACAGGGTCATGGAGCAAATTTATGAAAAGTGTCATGGAACATTTTGATGACAGTGGTTATGAAATATTGTGATGTCAGGGGTCATGGAGCATTTTGATGAAAAGGGTCATGGAGCATTCTGATGAAAAGGTGCATGGAGCATTGTGATTACAGGTGTTTTGAAGCATTGTGATGACAAGGGCATGGAGCATTGTGATGAGAAGGAAATGGAGCATTCTGATGACATGCGTCATGGAGCTTTGTGATGACAAGGACATGGAGCATTGTGATTACAGGGGTCTTGGAGCATAGTGATGAAAATTGCATGGATCATTGTGATGACAAGCGTCATGGGACACTGTGATGACAAGTGTTATGGAACATTTTGATCAAAAGGGTTTGGAGCATTGTGATGACTGAGGTCATTGAGCATTTCGATTTCATTGTGATGACAATAGCATGAAATATTATGGTGATGGGCACGGTGCAACGTGATGACAGGGTTCATGGTGCATTGAGATTAAAATGGGCAGGGAGCATTGTCATTACCGGTGTGTTGGAACATTGTGATTACATGCACATGGATCATTGTGATGAGAAGGCCATGGAGCATTCTGATGACATGCGTCATGGAGCTTTGTGATGACAGGTGCATGGAGCATTGTGATTACAGGGGTCTTGGAGCATTTTGATTACAAGGGTCATCGAGGCTTCTGATGACAAGGCCGTGGAACCTTGTGATGGCAGGGGTCATGGAGCATTGTTATGACACGTGTAATGGAGCTTTGTGATGACAAGGGAATGGGGCATTGGCCTGAAAATTTTCATGGATTATTGTGATGAGAGTGTGCATGGAGCATTGTGATGACAAGGACACAGAACACTGTGATACATAGATCATGCAGGATTGTAATGACAAGTGCATGGAGCAATGTGATGAGAGGGTTCATGGAGCATTGTGATGACAATGGAATGGAGCATTGTGATGCCAAGGGTCATGGACTTTGTGATGACAAAGGTCATGGAGCATTTTGATGACAAGGGCGTGGTGCATTGTGATGAGAAGGGCAGGAAGCATTGTGATGACAGGGTCATGGAGCAAATTGATGAAAAGTGTCATGGAACATTTTGATGACAGGGGTTATGGAACATTGTGATGTCAGGTGTCATGGAGCATTGTGATGATAAGGGCATGTAGCATTGTGATGACAGGGGTCATGGAACACTGTAATGACAGGGGTGAGGGAGTATTGTGATGACTAGTGATGGAACATTGTGATATCAGTGGTGAGAGAGCATTTAGAGGAGAAGTGCATGGAGCATTGTGATGAGAAGTTTTATGGAGCACAGCGATGAAAAGGATGTGGAGCATTGTGATGAAAAATGTCATGGAGCCTTGTGATGACAAGGCCGTGGAACATTGTGATGGCACGGGTCATGGAGCATTGTTATGACAGGTGTAATGGAGCATTGTGATGACAAGGGAATGGAGCATTGTGATGACAAGTGCATGGTGCATTTTGATGACATGGGTTATGGAGCATTGTGCTGACACACGCATCGAGCACTGTGATGAGAAGGGTCATGAGCATTGTGGTGACAAAGGCATGGAGAATTTTGATGACAAGGGACACAGAGCATTGTGATGAAATATTCATGGAGCATTCTGATGACATGTTTCATGGATCTTTGTGATGACAGGAGCATGGAGCTCTGTGATAACAGGGGTCTTGGAGCATTTTCATGAAAAGGGAATGGATCATTGTGATGAAAAATGCATGGATCCTTGTCATGACAGTGTTCAAGGAGCATACTGATGACAAGTGTCAGCGAACATTGTGATGCCAAGTGTATTGAGCATTGTGGTGACAAACGTCATGGTTCATTGTGATGAGAAGACCTTGCATAATTGTGATGACGAGCATCATGGGGCATGTGATGACAAGTGTTATGGAACATTGTGATCAGAAGGGTTTGGAGCACTGTGATGACAGAGGACATGGAGCATTTTGATTTCATTGTGATGACAATAGCATGAATCATTATGATGATGGGCATGGTGCATTGTGATGACAGTGTTCATGGAGCATTGAGATGGAAAGTGCCATGGAGAATTGTGATTACAGAGGTCTTCGAGCATTGTGATGACAAGGGTCATGGAGCCTTGTGATGACAAGGCTGTGGAACATTGTGATGAGAGATTTCATTGAGCAATGTGATGACAATGGCATGGAGCATTGTGATGCCAAGGGTCATGGAGCTTTGTGATGACAAATGCCATGGGGCATTTTGATGACAAGGGCGTGGTGCATTGTGATGAGAAGGGCAGGGAGCATTGTGATGACAGGGTAATGGAGCAATTTGAATAAAAGGGTCTTGGAATATTTTGATGACGGGGGTTATGGAACATTGTTATCAGAAGTGTTTGGAGAATTGTGATGACAGAGGACATGGAGCATTTTGATTTCATTGTGATGACAATAGCATGAATCATTATGATGATGGGCATGTTGCATTGCGATGACAGTGTTCATGGAGCACTGAGATGAAAAGTGGCATGGAGAATTGTGATTACAGAGTTCTTGGTGCATTGTGATGACAAGGGTCATGGAGCCATGTGATGACAAAGGCCGTGGAACATTGTGATGGCAGGGGTCATGGAGCATTGTTATGACAGGTGTAATGGAGCATTGTGATGACAAGGGCATGGAGCAATGTGATGAGAGATTTCATTGAGCATTGTAATGACAATGGCATGGAACATTGTGATGCCAAGGGTCATGGAGCTTTGTGATGACAAATGTCATGGGGCATTTTGATGACAAGGGCGTAGTGCATTGTGATGAGAAGGGCAGGGAGCATTGTGATGACAGTGTCATGGAGCGATTTGAATAAAAGTGTCATGGAATATTTTGATGACAGGGGTTATGGAACATTGTGATGTCAGGGATCATGAAGCATTGTGATGAAATGGGTCATGGAACATTTTGTGACAGGGTTTATGGAACATTGTGATGTTACGGGTCATGGAGCATTGTGATGATAAAGGCATGTAGCACTGTGATGACAGTGGTCATGGAAAATTGTGATGACAGGTGTGAGCGAGTATTGTCATGACTAGTGATGGATCATTGTGATATATGTGGTGAGAGAGCATTTTCATGAGAAGTGCATGGAGCATTGTGATGACAAGTTTTATGGAGCATAGCGATGAAAAGTATGTGGAGCATTGTGATGAAAATTGTCATGGAGCCTTGTGATGACAAGGCCGTGGAACATTGTGATGGCAGGTGTCATGGAGCATTATTATGACAGGTGTAATTCAGCATTGTGATGACAAGGGCATTGAGCAATGTGATGAGAGATTTCATTGAGCATTGTGATGACAATGGCATGGAGCATTGTGATGGCAAGGGTCATGGATATTTGTGATGACAAATGTCATGGAGCATTTTGATGACAAGGGCGTGGTGCATTGTAATGAGAAGGGCAGGGAGCATTGTGATGACAGAGTCATGGAGCAATTTGAATAAAAGGGTCATGGAATATTTTGATGACAGGGGTTATGGAACATTGTGATGTCAGGGGTCATGAAGCATTCTGATGAAATGGGTCATGGAGCATTTTGTGACAGGGGTTATGGAACATCGAGATGTCAGGGTTCATGGAGCATTGTCGTGAAAAGGGAATGGCACATTGTGATGAAATGAGTCATGGAGCATTGTGCTGACAAGCGCATGGAGCATTTTGATGACAAGTGTCAAGGAGCATTGTGCTGACAAAGGCATGGAGCGTTGTGATGACAAGGGACACAGAGCATTGTGATGAAAAATTCATGGAGCATTGTGGTGACAAAGATCACAGAGCCTTGTTTGACGAGTGCATGGACCACTGTGATGAGAAAGGTCATGAATCATTGTGATGACTGGAGTCACGGAGCATTGTGATGACAGGCACATGGAACTTTGGTCTGACATGTTTCATGGATTATTGCGATGAGAGTGGGCATGGCGCATTGTGATGACAAGGGCATGGAACATTGTGATGACAAGGTAATGGAATATTGTGAAGACAGGTGTCAGGGAGCATTGTGATGACATATGTCATTGTCCATTGTGATGACAATGGCATGGAGCATTGTGATACCAAGTGTCATGGAGGATTGTGATGACAAAGGTAATGGAGCATTTTGATGACAAGGGCTTGGAAAATTGTTATGGCAAGGGTCATGGAGCATTGTGATGACAAGGGCATGGAGCACTGTGATGACAGTGGTCATGGAAAATTGTGATGACAGGGTTGAGCGAGTATTGTCATGACTAGTGATGGATCATTGTGATATATGTGGTGAGAGAGCATTTTGATGAGAAGTGCATGGAACATTGTGATGACAAGTTTTATGGAGCATAGCGATGAAAAGGATGTGGAGCATTGTGATGAAAAGGGTCATGGAGCCTTGTGAGTACAAGTTTTATGGAGCATAGCGATGAAAAGGATGTGGAGCATTGTGATGAAAAGGGTCATGGAGCCTTGTGAGGACAAGGCCGTGGAACATTGTGATGGCAGGGGTCATGGAGCATTGTTATGACAGGTGTAATGCAGCATTGTGATAACAAGGGCATGGAGCAATGTGATGAGAGATTTCATTGAGCATTGTGATGACAATGGCATGGAGCATTGTCATGCCAAGGGTCATGGAGCTTTGTGTTGACAAATGTCATGGGGCATTTTGATGACAAAGGCGTGGTGCATTGTGATGAGAAGGGCAGGGAGCATTGTGATGACAGGGTCATGGAGCAATTTGAATAAAAGGGTCATGGAATATTTTGATGACAGGGGTTACGGAACATTGCGATGTCAGGGGTCATGAAGCATTCTGATGAAATGGGTCATGGAGCATTTTGTGACAGGGATTATGGAACATTGTGATGTCAGGGGTCATGGAGCATTTTGATGAAAAGGGCATGGAACATTGTGATGACATGAGTCATGGAGCATTGTGCTGACAAGCGCATGGAGCATTTTGATGACAAGTGTCATGGAGCATTGTGCTGACAAATGCATGGAGCGTTGTGATTACAAGGGACACAGAGCATTGTGAAGAAAAATTCATGGAGCATTGTGGTGACAAAGATCACAGAGCCTTGTGTGACGAGGGCATGGACCATTGTGATGAGAAAGGTCATGAATCATTGTGATGACTGGAGTCACAGAGCACTGTGATGACAGGGTTCATGGAGCATTGTGATGACAATGGCATGGAGCAATATGATGACAGTGGCATGGAACATTGGTCTGACAAGTTTCAAGGATTATTGTGATGACAGTGGGCATGGAGCATGGAGATGACAAGGGCATGGAGCATTGTGGTGACAAAGATCTCAAAGCCTTGTGTGACGAGGGCATGGACCATTGTGAGGACAAAGGTCATGAAGCAATGTGATGACTGGAGTCACGGAGCATTGTGATGACAGGGGTCATGGAGCATTGTGAAGACAAGGGCATGGAGCATTGTGATGACAGGGGCATGGAACATTGGTTTGACATGTTTCCTGGATTATTGTGATGAGAGTGGTCATGGCGCACTGTGATGACAAGGGCATGGAACATTGTGATGACAAGGTCAAGGAGTACTGTGAAGACAGGTGTCAGGGAGCATTGTGCTGACAAAGGTAGTGGAGCATTTTGATGACAAGGGCTTGGAATATTGCGATGACAAGGGACATGGAGCATTGTGATGACAAGGGAATGCAGCATTCTGATGAAAAGGTGCATGGAGTATTGAGATTACAGTGGTTTTGAAGCAATGTGATTACAAGGGCATGGAGCATTGTGATGAGAGATCAATGGAGCCTTCTGATGACATGCGTCATGGAGCTTTGTGATGACAACGAAATGGAGCATTGTGATTACAGGGGTCCTGCAGCATTGTGATGAAAAGGGAATGGATCATTGTGATGAAATATGCATGGAGCCTTGTCATGACAGGGTTCAAGGAGCATACTCTTGACAACTGTCAGGGAGCTTTGTGATGATAAGTGTATTGAGCATTGTGATGACAAAGATCATGGAGAACTGTGATGAGAAGACCATGGATAATTGTGATGACCAGCGTCATGGGGCATTGTGATGACAAGTGTTATGGAACACTGTGATCAGAAGGGTTTGGTGCATTGTGATGACAGAGGTCATTGAGCATTTTGATTTCATTGTGATGACAATAGCATGAAATATTATGTTGATGGGCACTGTGCATTGTGATGACAGTGTTCATGGAGTATAGAGATGAAAAGTGGCATGGAGAATTGTGATTACAGAGGTCTTGGAGCATTGTGATGACAAGGGTCATGGAGCCTTGTGATGAAAAGGCCGTGGAACATTGTGATGGCAGGGGTCATGGAGCATTGTTATGACAGGTGTAATGGAGCATTGTGATGACAAGGGCATGGATCATTGTGATGCCAAGGGTCATGGAGCTTTGTGATGACAAATGTCATGGGGCATTTTGATGACAAGGGCGTGGTACATTGTGATGAGAAGGGCAGGGAGTATTGTGATAACAGGGTCATGGAGCAATTTGAATAAAAGTGTCATGGAATATTTTGATGACAGGGGTTATGGAACATTTTGATGTCAGGGGTCATGGAGCATTGTGATGATAAGGGCATGTAGCACTGTGATGACAGTGGTCATGGAACATTGTGATGACAGGTGTGAGCGAGTTTTGTGATGACTAGTGATGGAACATTGTGATATATGTGGGAGAGAGCATTTTGATGAGAAGTGCATGGAGCATTGTGATGACAAGTTTTATGGAGCATAGCGATGAAAAGGATGTGGAGCATTGTGATGAAAAGTGTCAAGGAGCCTTGTAATGCCAAGTCCGTGGAATATTGTGATGGCAGGGGTCATGGAGCATTGTTATGACAGGTGTAATGGAGCATTGTGATGACAAGGGCATGGAGCAATGTGATGAGAGATTTCATTGAGCATTGTGATGACAATGGCATGGAGCATTGTGATGCCATGTGTCATGGAGCTTTGTGATGACAAATGTAATGGGGCATTTTGATGACAAGGGCGTGGTGCATTGTGATGAGAAGGGCAGGGAGCATTGTGATGACATGTTCATGGAGCAATTTGAATAAAAGTGTCATGGAATATTTTGATGACAGTGGTTATGGAACTTTGTGATGTCAGGGGTCATGAAGCATTGTGATGAAATGGGTCATAGAGCATTTTGTGACAGGGGTTATGGAACTTTGTGATGTCAGGGGTCATGAAGCATTGTGATGAAATGGGTCATAGAGCATTTTGTGACAGGGGTTATGGAACATTGTGATGTCAGGGGTCATGGAGCATTGTGATGAAACGGGCATGGCACATTGGGATGACATATGTCATGGGGCATTGTGCTGACAAAGGAATGGAGCATTGGGATGAAAAGGGACACAGAGCATTGTGATGAAAATTTCATGGAGCATTGTGGTGACAAACATCACAGAGCCTTGTGTGACGAGGGCATGGACCACTGTGATGAGAAAGGTCATGAATCATTTTGATGACAGGAGTCACGGAGCAATGTGATGACAGGGGTAATGGAGCATTTTATTTCATTGTGATGACAATAGCATGAATCATTATGATGATGGGCATGGTGAATTGTGATGACAGTGTTCATGGAGTATAGAGATGAAAAGTGGCATGGAGAATTGTGATTACAGAGGTCTTGGAGGATTGTGATGACAAGGGTCATGGAGTCTTGTGATGACAAGGCCGTGGAACATTGTGATGTCAGGGGTCATGAAGCATTGTAATGAAATGGGTCATGGAGCATTTTGTGACAGGGGCTATGGAACATTGTGATGTCAGGGGTCATGGAGCATTGTGATGATAATGGCATGTAACACTGTGATGACAGTGGTCATGGAACATTGTGATGACAAAGGTGAGCGAGTATTGTGATGACTAGTGATGGAACACTGTGATATATGTGGTGAGAGAGCATTTTGATGAGAAGTGCATGGAGCATTATGATGACAAGATTTATGGAGCATAGCGATGAAAATGATGTGGAGCATTGTGATGAAAAGGGTCAAGGAGTCTTGTGATGACAAGGCCGTGGAACATTGTGATGGCAGGGGTCATGGAGCATTGTTATGACAGGTGTAATGGAGCATTGTGATGACAAGGGCATGGAGCAATGTGATGAGAGATTTCATTGAGCATTGTGATGACAATGGCATGGAGCATTGTGATGCCAAGGGTCTTGGAGCTTTGTGATGACAAATGTCATGGGGCATTTTGGTGACAAGGGCGTAGTTCATTGTGATGAGAAGTGCAGGGAGCATTGTTATGACATGGTCATGGAGCAATTTGAATAAAAGGGTCATGGAATATTTTGATGACAGGGGTTACGGAACATTGCGATGTCAGGGGTCATGAAGCATTGTGATGAAATGGGTCATGGAGCATTTTGTGACAGGGGTTTTGGAACATTGTGATGTCAGGGTTCATGGAGCATTGTGATTATAAGGGCGTGTAGCACTGTGATGACAGCTGTCTTGGAACATTGTGATGACAGTGGTGAGCGAGTATTGTGTTGACTAGTGATGGAACTTTGTGATATATGTCGTGAGAGAGCATTTTGATGAGAAATGCATGGAGCTTTGTGATGACAAAGGCATGGAGCATTGTGGTGACAAAGATCAAAGAGCCTTCTGTGACGAGGGCATGGACCATTGTGATGAGAAAGGTCATGAATCATTGTGATGACTGGAGTCACGGAGCACTGTGATGACAGGGGTCATGGAGCATTGTGATGGCAAGGGCATGGAGCAATGTGAGGACAGGGGCATGGAACATTGGTCTGACAAGTTTCATGGATAATTGTGATGACAGTGGGCATGGAGCATTGAGATGACAAGGGCATGGAGCATTGTGTTGACAAAGGTCACAGAGCCTTGTGTGACGAGGGCATGGACCCTTGTGAGGACAAAGTTCATGAAGCATTGTGATGACAGGAGTCACGGAGCATTGTGATGACAGGGGTCATGGAGCATTGTGATGACAAGGGCATGGAGCATTGTGATGACAGGGGCATAGAACATTGGTCTGACATGTTTCATGGATTATTTTGATGAGAGTGGGCATGGCGCATTGTGATGACAAGGGCATGGAACATTGTGATGACAAGGTCATGGAATATTGTGAAGACAGGTGTCAGGGAGCATTGTGATGACATATGTCATTGTCCATTGTGATGACAATGGCATGGAGCATTGTGATACCATGTGTCATGGAGGATTGTGATGACAAAGGTAATGGAGCATTTTGATGACAAGGGCTTGGAACATTGCGATGACAAGGGTCATGGAGCATTGTGATGACAAGGGCATGGAGCATTCTGATGAACATGTGCATGGAAAATTGAGATTACAGGGGTTTTGAAGCAATGTGATGACAAGGGCATGGAGCATTGTGATGAGAAGGCAATGGAGCATTCTGATGACATGCGTCATGTAGATTTGTGATGACAAGGACATGGAGCATTGTGTTTACAGGGGTCTTGGAGCATTGTGATGAAAAGGGAATGAATCATTGTGATGAAAAATGCATGGAGCCTTGTCATGACAGGGTTCAAGGAGCATACTGATGACAACTGTCAGGGAGCATTGTGATGATAAGTGTATTGAGCATTGTGATGACAAAGATCATGGAGCATTGTGATGAGAAGACCATGGATAATTGTGATGACCAGCGTCATGGAAAATTGTGATGACAAGAGTTATGGAACATTGTGCTCAGAAGGGTTTGGTGCATTGTGATTACAGAGGTCATTGAGCATTTTGATTTCATTGTGATGACAATAGCATGAAATATTATGGTGATGGGCACGGTGCATTTTGATGACAGGGTTCATGGAGCATTGCGATGAAAAAGGACATGGAGCATTGTGATTACAGGGCTGTTGGAGCATTGTGATGACAAGGGCATGGAGCATTGTGATGAGAAGGCCATGGAGCATTCTGATGACATGTGTCATGGAGCTTTGTGATGACAAGTGTATGGAGAATTGTGATTACAGGGGTCATGGAATATTGTGATGACAGGGGTGAGGGAGTATTGTGATCACTAGTGATGGAACATTGTGATATCACTGGTGAGAAGGCATTTTGAGGAGAAGTGCATGGAGCATTGTGATGACAAGGTTTATGGAGCATTTTGATGACAAGGATGTGGAGCATTGTGATGACAAGTGCATGGTGCATTGTGATGACATGGGTTATGGAGCCTTGTGCTGACACGCGCAACAAGCATTGTGATGACAAGGGTCATGGAGCATTGTGCTGACAAAGGCATGGAGCTTTGTGATGACAAGGGTCACAGAGCATTGTGATAAAAATTTCATGGAGCATTGTGGTGACAAAGGTCACAGAGCTTTGTGTGACCAGGTCATGGACCATTGTGATGACAAATGTCATGAAGCATTGTGATGACTGGAGTCACGGAACATTGTGATAACAAGGGTCTTGGAGTATTGTGATGAAAAGGGAATGGATCATTGTGATGAAAAAGGCATGGAGCCTTGTCATGACAGTGTTCAAGGAGCATACTGATGACAAGTGTCAGCGAGCATTGTGATGCCAAGTGTATTGAGTATTGTGGTGACAAAGGTCATGGAGCATTGTGATGAGAAGACCCTGCATAATTGTGATGACGAGCTTCATGGGGCATGTGATGACAATTGTTATGGAACATTGTGATCAGTAGGGTTTGGAGCATTGTGATGACATAGGACATAGAGCATTTTGATTTCATTGTGATGACAATAGCATGAATCATTATGATGATGGGCATGGTGCATTGTGATGACAGTGTTCATGGAGCATTCAGATGAAAAGTGGCATGGAGAATTGTGATTACAGAGGTCTTGGGGCACTGTGATGACAAGGTTCATGTAGCCTTGTGATGACAAGGCCGTGGAACATTGTGATGGCAGTAGTCATGGAGCATTGTTATGAGAGGTGTAATGGAGCATTGTGATGACAAGGGCATGGAGCAATGTGATGAGAGTTTTCATTGAGCATTGTGATGACAATGGCATGGAGCATTGTGATGCCAAGGGTCATGGAGCTTTGTGATGACAAATGTCATGGGGCATTTTGATGACAAGGGCGTGGTGCATTGTGATGAGAAGGGCAGGGAGCATTGTGATGACAGGGTCATGGAGCAATTTGAATAAATGGGTCATGGAATATTTTGAGGACAGGGGTTATTGAACACTGTGATGTCACGGGTCATGAAGCATTGTGATGAAATGGGTCATGGAGCATTTTGTGACATTGGTTATGGAACATTGTGATGTCAGGGGTCATGGTGTTGTGTGATGATATGGGCATGTAGCACTGTGATGACAGTGATCATGGAACATTGTGATGACAGGGGTGAGCGAGTATTGTGATGACTAGTGATGGAACATTGTGATATATGAGGTGAGAAAGCATTTTGATGAGAAGTGCATGGAGCATTGTGATGACAAGTTTTATTGAGCATAGCGATGAAAACGATGTGGATCGTTGTGATAATAAGAGCATGGCACATTGTGATGACATGTGTCATGGAGCATTGTGCTGACAAGCGCATGGAACATTTTCATGACAAATGTCATGGAGCATTGTGCTGACAAAGGCATGGAGCATTGTGATGACAAGGGACACAGAGCATTGTGATGAAAATTTCATGGAGCATTGTGGTGACAAAGATCACAGAGCCTTGTGTGACGAGGGCATGGACCATTGTGATGAGAAAGGTCATGAATCATTGTGATGACTGGAGTCACGGAGCATTGTGAGGACAGGGGTCAGGAGCATTGTGATGACAAGGGCATGGAGCAATGTGATGACAGGGAAATGGAACATTGGTCTGACAAGTTTCATGGATTATTTTGATGACAGTGGGCCTGGAGCATTGAGATGACAAGGGCATTTAGCATTGTGGTGACCAAGGTCACAGAGCCTTGTGTGACGAGGGCATGGACCATTGTGAGGAGAAAATTCATGAAGAATTGTGATGACTGGAGTCACGGAGCATTGTGATGACAGGGGTCTTGGAGCATTGTGATGACAAGGGCATGGAGCATTGTGATGACAGTGGCATGGAACATTGGTCTGATATGTTTCATGGATTATTGTGATGGCAGTGGGCATGGCACATTGTGATGACAAGGGCATGGAACCTTGTGATGACAAGGTCATGGAGTATTGTGAAGACAGGTGTCAGGGAGCATTGTGATGACATATGTCATTGACTTTTGTGATGACAAAGGTAATGGAGCATTTTGATGACAAGGGCTTGGAACATTGCGATGACAAGGGTCATGAAGCATTGTGATGACAAGGGCATGGAGCATTCTGATGAAAAAGTGCATGGAGCATTGAGCTTACAGGGGTTTTGAAGCAATGTGATGACAAGGGCATGGAGCATTGTGATGAGAAGGCAATGGAATATTCTGATGACATGCGACATGGAGCTTTGTGATGACAAGGACATGGAGCATTGTGATTACAGGGGTCTTGGAGCATTGTGATGAAAAAGGAATGGATCATTGTGATGAAATATGCATGGAGCCTTGTCATGTCAGGGTTCAAGGAGCATACTGATGACAACTGTCAGGGAGCACTGTGATGATAAGTGTATTGAGCATTGTGATGACAAAGATGAAGGAGAGTTGTGATGAGAAGACCATGGATAATTGTGATGAGCAGTGTCATGGGGCATTGTGATGACAAGTGTTATGGAACATTGTGATCAGAATGGTTTGGTGCATTGTGATGACAGAGGTCATTGAGCATTTTGATTTCACAGTGATGACAATAGCATGAAATATTATGGTGATGGGCACGGTGCATTGTGATGACATGGTTCATGGAGCATTGAGATGAAAAGTGGCATGGAGCATTGTGATTACAGGGGTGTTGGAGCATTGCGATGACAAGGGCATGGAGCATTGTGATGAGAAGGCCATGGAGCATTCCGATTACATGTGTCATGGAGTTTTGTGATGACAAGGGCATGGAGAATTGTGATTACAGGGGTCATGGAATATTGTGATGACAGGGGTGAGGGAGTATTTTGATGACTAGTGATGGAACATTGTGATATCAGTGGTGAGAAGGCATTTTGAGGAGAAGTGCATGGAGCATTGTGATGACAAGGTTTATGGAGCATTTTGATGACAAGGATGTGGAGCATTGTGATGACAAGTGCATGGTGCATTGTGATGACATGGGTTATGGAGCATTTTGCTGACACGTGCATCGAGCATTGTGATGACAAGGGTCATGGAGCATTGTGCTGACAAAGGCATGGAGCTTTGTGATGACAAGGGTCACGGAGCATTGTGATGAAAATTTCATGGAGCATTGTTGTGACAAAGATCACAGATCCTTGTGAGACGAGGGCATGGACGATTGTGATGAGAAAGGTCATGAATCATTGTGATGATTGGAGTCACGGAGCATTGTGATGACAGGGTTCATGGAGCATTGTGATGACAAGGGCATGGAGCTTTGCCATGAGAAGACCATGGAGCATTCTGATGACATGCGTCATGGAGCTTTGTGATGACAAGGGCATGGAGAATTGTGATTACAGGGGTCATGGAATATTGTGATGACAGGGGTGAGGGAGTATTGTGATGACTATTGATGGAACATTGTGATATCAGTGGTGAGAAGGCATTTTGAGGAGAAGTGCATGTAGCATTGTGATGACAAGGTTTATGGAGCATTTTGATGACAAGGATGTGGAGCATTGTGATGACAAGTGCATGGTGCATTGTGATGACTTGGGTTATGGAGCATTGTGCTGCCACGCGCATCAAACATTGTGCTGACAAAGGCATGGAGCTTTGTGATGACAAGGGTCACAGAGCATTGTGATAAAAATTTCATGGATCATTGTGGTGACAAAGGTCACAGAGCTTTGTGTGGCCAGGTCATGGACCATTGTGATGACAAATATCATGAAGGATTGTGATGACTGGACTCACGGAGCATTGTGATAACAGGGGTCTTGGATCATTGTGATGAAAAGGGAATGGATCATTGTGATGAAAAAGGCATGGAGCCTTGTCATGACAGTGTTCAAGGAGCATACTGAGGACAAGTGTCAGCGAGCATTGTGATGCCAAGTGTATTGAGCATTGTGGTGACAAAGGTCATGGAGCATTGTGATGAGAAGACCTTGCATAATTGTGATGACGAGCGTCATGGGGCATGTGATGACAAGTGTTATGGAACATTGTGATCAGAAGGGTTTGGAGCATTGTGATGACAGAGGACATGGAGCATTTTGATTTCATTGTGATGACAATAGCATGAATCATTATGATGATGGGCATGGTGCATTGTGATGACAGTGTTCATGGAGCATTGAGATGAATAGTGGCATGGAGAATTGTGATTACAGAGGTCTTGGAGCATTGTGATGACAAGGGTCATGGAGCCTTGTGATGACAAGGCCGTGGAACATTGTGATGGCAGGGGTCATCGAGCATTGTTATGACAGGTGTAATGGAGCATTGTGATGACAAGGGCATGGAGCAATGTGATGAGAGATTTCACTGAGCATTGTGAAGACAATGGCATGGAGCATTGTGATGCAAAGGGTCATGGAGCTTTGTGATGACAAATGTCATGGGGCATTTTGATGACAAGGGCGTGGTCCATTGTGATGAGAAAGGCAGGGAGCATTGTGATGACAGGGTCATGGAGCAATTTGAATAAAAGTGTCATGGAATATTTTGATGACAGGGTTTATGGAACATTGCGATGTCAGGGGTCATGAAGCATTGTGATGTAATGGGTCATGGGACATTTTGTGACAGGGGTTATGGAACATTGTGATGTCAGGGGTCATGGAGCATTGTGATGATAAGGGCATGTAGCACTGTGATGACAGTGGTCATGGAACATTGTGATGACAGGGGTGAGCGAGTATTGTGATGACTAGTGATGGAACATTGTGATATATGTGGTGAGAGAGCATTTTGATTAGAAGTGCATGGAGCATTGTGATGAGAAGTTTTATGGAGCATAGCGATGAAAAGAATGTGGAGCATTGTGATGAAAAATGTCATGGAGCCTTGTGATGACAAGGCCGTGGAACATTGTGATGGCAGGGGTCATGGAGCATTGTTATGACAGGTGTAATGGAGCATTGTGATGACAAGGGAATGGAGCAATGTGATGAGAGATTTCACTGAGCATTGTGATGACAATGGCATGGAGAATTGTGATGCCAAGTGTCATGGAGCTTTGTGATGACAAATATCTTGGGGCATTTTCATGAGAAGGGCGTGGTGCATTGTGATGAGAATGGCAGGGCGCATTGTGATGACATCTGTCATGGAGCATTGTGCTGACAAGTTCATGGATCATTTTGATGACAAGTGTCATGGAGCATTGTGCTGACAAAGGCATGGAGCATTGTGATGACAAGGGACACAGAGCATTGTGATGAAAATTTCATGGTGCATTGTGGTGACAAAGATCACAGAGCCTTGTGTGACGAGGGCATGGATCATTGTTTTGAGAAAGGTCATGAATCATTGTGATGACTGGAGTCACGGAGCATTGTGATGACAGGGGTCATGGAGCATTGTGATGAAAAGGGCATGGAGCAATGTGATGACAGGGGCATGGAACATTGGTCTCACAAGTTTCATGGATTATTGTGATGACAGTGGGCATGGAGCATTGAGATGACAAGGGCATGGAGCATTGTGGTGACAAAGGTCACAGAGCCTTGTGTGACGAGGGCATGGACCATTGTGAGGACAAAGGTCATGAAGCATTGTGATGACTGGAGTCATGGAGCATTGTGATGACAGGGGCCATGGAGCATTGTGATGACAAGGGCTTGACGCATTGTGATGAAAAGGGCATGGAACATTGTGATGACAAGTTCATGGCATATTGTGAAGACAGGTGTCAGGGAGCATTGTGATGACATATGTCATTGTCCACTGTGATGACAATGGCATGAAGCATTGTGATACCAAGTGTCATGGAGGATTGTGATGACAAATGTAATGGAGCATTTTGATGACAAGGGCTTGGAACATTGCGATGACAAGGGTCATGGAGCATTTTGATGACAAGGGCATGGAACATTCTGATGAAAAGATGCATGGAGCATTGAGACTACAGGGGTTTTGAAGCAATGTGATGAAAAGGGCATGGAGCATTGTGATGAGAAGGCAATGGAGCATTCTAATGACATGTGTCATGGAGCTTTGTGATGACAAGGACATGGAGCATTGTGATTACAGGGGTCTTGGAGCATTGTGATGAAAAGGGAATGGATCATTGTGATGAAAAATGCATGGAGCCTTGTCATGACAGGGTTCAAGGAGCATACTGATGACAACTGTCAGGGAGCATTGTGATGATAAGTGTACTGAGCATTGTGATGACAAAGATCATGGAGCATTGTGATGAGAAGACCATGGATAATTGTTATGACCAGCGTCATGGGGCATTGTGATGACAAGTGTTATGGAACATTGTGATCAGAAGGGTTTGTTGCATTGTGATGACAGAGGTCATTGAGCATTTTGATTTCACTGTGATGACAATAGCATGAAATATTATGGTGATGGGCACGGTGCATTGTGATGACAGGGTTCATGGAGCATTGAGATGAAAAGGGGCATGGAGCATTGTGATGACAAGGGCTTGGAGAATTGTGATAACAGGGGTCAGGGAATATTGTGATGACAGGGGTGAGGGTGTATTGTGATGACTAGTGATGGAATATTGTGATATCAGTGGTGAGAAGGCATTTTGAGGAGAAGTGCATGGAGCATTGTGATGACAAGGTTTATGGAGCATTTTGATGACAAGGATGTGGAGAATTGTGATGACAAGTGCATGGTGCATTGTGATGACATGGGTAATGGAGCATTGTGCTGACAAAGGCATGGAGCTTTGTGATGACAAGGGTCACAGAGCATTGTGATAAAAATTTCATGGAGCATTGTGGTGACAAAGGTCTCAGCGCTTTGTGTGACGAGGTCATGGACCATTGTGATGACAAATGTCATGAAGCATTGTGATGACTGGAGTCACGGAGCATTGTGATAACAGTGGTCTTGGAGCATTGTGATGAAAAGGGAATGGATCATTGTGATGAAAAAGGCATGGAGCCTTGTCATGACAGTGTTCAAGGAACATACTGAGGACAAGTGTCACCGAGCATTGTGATGCCAAGTGTATTGAGCATTGTGGTGACAAAGGTCATGGAGCATTGTGATGAGAAGACCTTGCATAATGGTGATGACGAGCGTCATGGGGCATGTGATGACAAGTGTTATGGAACATTGTGATCAGAAGGGTTTGGAGCATTGTGATGACAGAGGACATGGAGCATTTTGATTTCATTGTGATGACAATAGCATGAATCATTATGATGATGGGCATGGTGCATTGTGATGACAGTGTTCTTGGAGCATTGAGATGAAAAGTGGCATGGAGAATTGTGATTACAGAGGTCTTGGAGCATTGTGATGACAAGGGTCATGGAGCCTTGTGATGACAAGGCCGTGGAACATTGTGATGGCAGGGGTCATGGAGCATTGTTATGACAGGTGTAAAGGAGCACTGTGATGAAAAGGGCATGGAGCAATGTAATGAGAGATTTCATTGAGCATTGTGATGACAATGGCATGGAGCTTTGTGATGCCAAAGGTCATAGCTTTGTGATGACAAATGTCATGGGGCATTTTGATGACAAGGGCATGGTGCATTTTGATGAGAAGGGCAGGGAGCATTGTGATGACAGGGTCATGGAGCAATTTGAATAAAAGTGACATGGAATATTTTGATGACAGGGGTTATGGGACATTGTGATGTCAGGGGTCATGAAGCATTGTGATGAAATGGGTCATGGAGCATTTTCTGACAGGGGTTATGGAACATTGTGATGTCAGGGGTCATGGAGCATTGTGATGATAAGGGCATGTAGCACTGTGATGACAGTGGTCATGGAACATTGTGATGACAGGGGTGAGCGAGTATTGTGATGACTAGTGATGGAACATTGTGATATATGTGGTGAGAGAGCATTTTGATGAGAAGTGCATGGAGCATTGTGATGACAATTTTTATGGAGCATAGCGATGAAAAGGATGTGGAGAGTTGTGATGAAAAGAGCATGGCACATTGTGATGGCATGGTTCATGGAGCATTGTGATGGCAAGTGCATGGAACATTTTGATGACAAGTGTCATGGAGCATTGTGCTGACAAAGGCATGGAGCATTGTGATGACAAGGGACACAGAGCATTGTGATGAAAATTTCATGGAGAATTATGGTGACAAAGATCACAGAGCCTTGTGTGACGAGGGCATGGACCATTGTGATGAGAAAGGTCATGAATCATTGTGATGACTGGAGTCACGGAGCATTGTGAGGACAGGGGTCAGGAGCATTGTGATGACAAGGGCATGGAGCAATGTGATGACAGGGAAATGGAACATTGGTCTGACAAGTTTCATGGATTATTTTGATGACAGTGGGCCTGGAGCATTGAGATGACAAGGGCATTTAGCATTGTGGTGACCAAGGTCACAGAGCCTTGTGTGACGAGGGCATGGACCATTGTGAGGAGAAAATTCATGAAGAATTGTGATGACTGGAGTCACGGAGCATTGTGATGACAGGGGTCTTGGAGCATTGTGATGACAAGGGCATGGAGCATTGTGATGACAGTGGCATGGAACATTGGTCTGATATGTTTCATGGATTATTGTGATGGCAGTGGGCATGGCACATTGTGATGACAAGGGCATGGAACCTTGTGATGACAAGGTCATGGAGTATTGTGAAGACAGGTGTCAGGGAGCATTGTGATGACATATGTCATTGACTTTTGTGATGACAAAGGTAATGGAGCATTTTGATGACAAGGGCTTGGAACATTGCGATGACAAGGGTCATGAAGCATTGTGATGACAAGGGCATGGAGCATTCTGATGAAAAAGTGCATGGAGCATTGAGCTTACAGGGGTTTTGAAGCAATGTGATGACAAGGGCATGGAGCATTGTGATGAGAAGGCAATGGAATATTCTGATGACATGCGACATGGAGCTTTGTGATGACAAGGACATGGAGCATTGTGATTACAGGGGTCTTGGAGCATTGTGATGAAAAAGGAATGGATCATTGTGATGAAATATGCATGGAGCCTTGTCATGTCAGGGTTCAAGGAGCATACTGATGACAACTGTCAGGGAGCACTGTGATGATAAGTGTATTGAGCATTGTGATGACAAAGATGAAGGAGAGTTGTGATGAGAAGACCATGGATAATTGTGATGAGCAGTGTCATGGGGCATTGTGATGACAAGTGTTATGGAACATTGTGATCAGAATGGTTTGGTGCATTGTGATGACAGAGGTCATTGAGCATTTTGATTTCACAGTGATGACAATAGCATGAAATATTATGGTGATGGGCACGGTGCATTGTGATGACATGGTTCATGGAGCATTGAGATGAAAAGTGGCATGGAGCATTGTGATTACAGGGGTGTTGGAGCATTGCGATGACAAGGGCATGGAGCATTGTGATGAGAAGGCCATGGAGCATTCCGATTACATGTGTCATGGAGTTTTGTGATGACAAGGGCATGGAGAATTGTGATTACAGGGGTCATGGAATATTGTGATGACAGGGGTGAGGGAGTATTTTGATGACTAGTGATGGAACATTGTGATATCAGTGGTGAGAAGGCATTTTGAGGAGAAGTGCATGGAGCATTGTGATGACAAGGTTTATGGAGCATTTTGATGACAAGGATGTGGAGCATTGTGATGACAAGTGCATGGTGCATTGTGATGACATGGGTTATGGAGCATTTTGCTGACACGTGCATCGAGCATTGTGATGACAAGGGTCATGGAGCATTGTGCTGACAAAGGCATGGAGCTTTGTGATGACAAGGGTCACGGAGCATTGTGATGAAAATTTCATGGAGCATTGTTGTGACAAAGATCACAGATCCTTGTGAGACGAGGGCATGGACGATTGTGATGAGAAAGGTCATGAATCATTGTGATGATTGGAGTCACGGAGCATTGTGATGACAGGGTTCATGGAGCATTGTGATGACAAGGGCATGGAGCTTTGCCATGAGAAGACCATGGAGCATTCTGATGACATGCGTCATGGAGCTTTGTGATGACAAGGGCATGGAGAATTGTGATTACAGGGGTCATGGAATATTGTGATGACAGGGGTGAGGGAGTATTGTGATGACTATTGATGGAACATTGTGATATCAGTGGTGAGAAGGCATTTTGAGGAGAAGTGCATGTAGCATTGTGATGACAAGGTTTATGGAGCATTTTGATGACAAGGATGTGGAGCATTGTGATGACAAGTGCATGGTGCATTGTGATGACTTGGGTTATGGAGCATTGTGCTGCCACGCGCATCAAACATTGTGCTGACAAAGGCATGGAGCTTTGTGATGACAAGGGTCACAGAGCATTGTGATAAAAATTTCATGGATCATTGTGGTGACAAAGGTCACAGAGCTTTGTGTGGCCAGGTCATGGACCATTGTGATGACAAATATCATGAAGGATTGTGATGACTGGACTCACGGAGCATTGTGATAACAGGGGTCTTGGATCATTGTGATGAAAAGGGAATGGATCATTGTGATGAAAAAGGCATGGAGCCTTGTCATGACAGTGTTCAAGGAGCATACTGAGGACAAGTGTCAGCGAGCATTGTGATGCCAAGTGTATTGAGCATTGTGGTGACAAAGGTCATGGAGCATTGTGATGAGAAGACCTTGCATAATTGTGATGACGAGCGTCATGGGGCATGTGATGACAAGTGTTATGGAACATTGTGATCAGAAGGGTTTGGAGCATTGTGATGACAGAGGACATGGAGCATTTTGATTTCATTGTGATGACAATAGCATGAATCATTATGATGATGGGCATGGTGCATTGTGATGACAGTGTTCATGGAGCATTGAGATGAATAGTGGCATGGAGAATTGTGATTACAGAGGTCTTGGAGCATTGTGATGACAAGGGTCATGGAGCCTTGTGATGACAAGGCCGTGGAACATTGTGATGGCAGGGGTCATCGAGCATTGTTATGACAGGTGTAATGGAGCATTGTGATGACAAGGGCATGGAGCAATGTGATGAGAGATTTCACTGAGCATTGTGAAGACAATGGCATGGAGCATTGTGATGCAAAGGGTCATGGAGCTTTGTGATGACAAATGTCATGGGGCATTTTGATGACAAGGGCGTGGTCCATTGTGATGAGAAAGGCAGGGAGCATTGTGATGACAGGGTCATGGAGCAATTTGAATAAAAGTGTCATGGAATATTTTGATGACAGGGTTTATGGAACATTGCGATGTCAGGGGTCATGAAGCATTGTGATGTAATGGGTCATGGGACATTTTGTGACAGGGGTTATGGAACATTGTGATGTCAGGGGTCATGGAGCATTGTGATGATAAGGGCATGTAGCACTGTGATGACAGTGGTCATGGAACATTGTGATGACAGGGGTGAGCGAGTATTGTGATGACTAGTGATGGAACATTGTGATATATGTGGTGAGAGAGCATTTTGATTAGAAGTGCATGGAGCATTGTGATGAGAAGTTTTATGGAGCATAGCGATGAAAAGAATGTGGAGCATTGTGATGAAAAATGTCATGGAGCCTTGTGATGACAAGGCCGTGGAACATTGTGATGGCAGGGGTCATGGAGCATTGTTATGACAGGTGTAATGGAGCATTGTGATGACAAGGGAATGGAGCAATGTGATGAGAGATTTCACTGAGCATTGTGATGACAATGGCATGGAGAATTGTGATGCCAAGTGTCATGGAGCTTTGTGATGACAAATATCTTGGGGCATTTTCATGAGAAGGGCGTGGTGCATTGTGATGAGAATGGCAGGGCGCATTGTGATGACATCTGTCATGGAGCATTGTGCTGACAAGTTCATGGATCATTTTGATGACAAGTGTCATGGAGCATTGTGCTGACAAAGGCATGGAGCATTGTGATGACAAGGGACACAGAGCATTGTGATGAAAATTTCATGGTGCATTGTGGTGACAAAGATCACAGAGCCTTGTGTGACGAGGGCATGGATCATTGTTTTGAGAAAGGTCATGAATCATTGTGATGACTGGAGTCACGGAGCATTGTGATGACAGGGGTCATGGAGCATTGTGATGAAAAGGGCATGGAGCAATGTGATGACAGGGGCATGGAACATTGGTCTCACAAGTTTCATGGATTATTGTGATGACAGTGGGCATGGAGCATTGAGATGACAAGGGCATGGAGCATTGTGGTGACAAAGGTCACAGAGCCTTGTGTGACGAGGGCATGGACCATTGTGAGGACAAAGGTCATGAAGCATTGTGATGACTGGAGTCATGGAGCATTGTGATGACAGGGGCCATGGAGCATTGTGATGACAAGGGCTTGACGCATTGTGATGAAAAGGGCATGGAACATTGTGATGACAAGTTCATGGCATATTGTGAAGACAGGTGTCAGGGAGCATTGTGATGACATATGTCATTGTCCACTGTGATGACAATGGCATGAAGCATTGTGATACCAAGTGTCATGGAGGATTGTGATGACAAATGTAATGGAGCATTTTGATGACAAGGGCTTGGAACATTGCGATGACAAGGGTCATGGAGCATTTTGATGACAAGGGCATGGAACATTCTGATGAAAAGATGCATGGAGCATTGAGACTACAGGGGTTTTGAAGCAATGTGATGAAAAGGGCATGGAGCATTGTGATGAGAAGGCAATGGAGCATTCTAATGACATGTGTCATGGAGCTTTGTGATGACAAGGACATGGAGCATTGTGATTACAGGGGTCTTGGAGCATTGTGATGAAAAGGGAATGGATCATTGTGATGAAAAATGCATGGAGCCTTGTCATGACAGGGTTCAAGGAGCATACTGATGACAACTGTCAGGGAGCATTGTGATGATAAGTGTACTGAGCATTGTGATGACAAAGATCATGGAGCATTGTGATGAGAAGACCATGGATAATTGTTATGACCAGCGTCATGGGGCATTGTGATGACAAGTGTTATGGAACATTGTGATCAGAAGGGTTTGTTGCATTGTGATGACAGAGGTCATTGAGCATTTTGATTTCACTGTGATGACAATAGCATGAAATATTATGGTGATGGGCACGGTGCATTGTGATGACAGGGTTCATGGAGCATTGAGATGAAAAGGGGCATGGAGCATTGTGATGACAAGGGCTTGGAGAATTGTGATAACAGGGGTCAGGGAATATTGTGATGACAGGGGTGAGGGTGTATTGTGATGACTAGTGATGGAATATTGTGATATCAGTGGTGAGAAGGCATTTTGAGGAGAAGTGCATGGAGCATTGTGATGACAAGGTTTATGGAGCATTTTGATGACAAGGATGTGGAGAATTGTGATGACAAGTGCATGGTGCATTGTGATGACATGGGTAATGGAGCATTGTGCTGACAAAGGCATGGAGCTTTGTGATGACAAGGGTCACAGAGCATTGTGATAAAAATTTCATGGAGCATTGTGGTGACAAAGGTCTCAGCGCTTTGTGTGACGAGGTCATGGACCATTGTGATGACAAATGTCATGAAGCATTGTGATGACTGGAGTCACGGAGCATTGTGATAACAGTGGTCTTGGAGCATTGTGATGAAAAGGGAATGGATCATTGTGATGAAAAAGGCATGGAGCCTTGTCATGACAGTGTTCAAGGAACATACTGAGGACAAGTGTCACCGAGCATTGTGATGCCAAGTGTATTGAGCATTGTGGTGACAAAGGTCATGGAGCATTGTGATGAGAAGACCTTGCATAATGGTGATGACGAGCGTCATGGGGCATGTGATGACAAGTGTTATGGAACATTGTGATCAGAAGGGTTTGGAGCATTGTGATGACAGAGGACATGGAGCATTTTGATTTCATTGTGATGACAATAGCATGAATCATTATGATGATGGGCATGGTGCATTGTGATGACAGTGTTCTTGGAGCATTGAGATGAAAAGTGGCATGGAGAATTGTGATTACAGAGGTCTTGGAGCATTGTGATGACAAGGGTCATGGAGCCTTGTGATGACAAGGCCGTGGAACATTGTGATGGCAGGGGTCATGGAGCATTGTTATGACAGGTGTAAAGGAGCACTGTGATGAAAAGGGCATGGAGCAATGTAATGAGAGATTTCATTGAGCATTGTGATGACAATGGCATGGAGCTTTGTGATGCCAAAGGTCATAGCTTTGTGATGACAAATGTCATGGGGCATTTTGATGACAAGGGCATGGTGCATTTTGATGAGAAGGGCAGGGAGCATTGTGATGACAGGGTCATGGAGCAATTTGAATAAAAGTGACATGGAATATTTTGATGACAGGGGTTATGGGACATTGTGATGTCAGGGGTCATGAAGCATTGTGATGAAATGGGTCATGGAGCATTTTCTGACAGGGGTTATGGAACATTGTGATGTCAGGGGTCATGGAGCATTGTGATGATAAGGGCATGTAGCACTGTGATGACAGTGGTCATGGAACATTGTGATGACAGGGGTGAGCGAGTATTGTGATGACTAGTGATGGAACATTGTGATATATGTGGTGAGAGAGCATTTTGATGAGAAGTGCATGGAGCATTGTGATGACAATTTTTATGGAGCATAGCGATGAAAAGGATGTGGAGAGTTGTGATGAAAAGAGCATGGCACATTGTGATGGCATGGTTCATGGAGCATTGTGATGGCAAGTGCATGGAACATTTTGATGACAAGTGTCATGGAGCATTGTGCTGACAAAGGCATGGAGCATTGTGATGACAAGGGACACAGAGCATTGTGATGAAAATTTCATGGAGAATTATGGTGACAAAGATCACAGAGCCTTGTGTGACGAGGGCATGGACCCCTGTGATGAGAAAGTTCATGAATCATTGTGATGACTGGAGTCACTGAGCACTGTGATGACAGGGGTCATGGAGCATTGTGAGGACAAGGGCATGGAGCAATATGATGACAGTGTCATGGAACATTGGTCTGACAAGTTTCATGGATTATTGTGATGACAGTGGGCATGGAGCATTGAGATGACAAGGGCATGGAGCATTGTAGTGACAAATGTCACAGAGCCTTGTGTGACGAGGGCATGGACCATTGTGAGGACAAAGGTCATGAAGCAGTGTGATGATTGGAGTCACGGAGCATTGTGATGACAGGGGTCATGGAGCATTGTGATGACAAGGGCATGGAGCATTGTGATGAAAAGGGCATGGAGCATTGTGGTGACAAGCGCTATGGAGAATTTTGATGACAAGGACGTGAAGCATTGTGATGAAAAGCACATGGAGCTTGCTATGACGGGTCATGGAGCATTGCGATGACAAGTGCATGGAGAATTGTGATGATAAGATCATGAAACATTGTGATGAGAATTGTCATGGAGCATTGTGATGGCAAGACCGTGGAGCATTGTGATGAGAAAAGCATGGATAATTGTGATGACGAGCGTCATGGAGCACTGTAATGACATGGGCGTGGAGCATTGTGATGACAAGTGTCATGGAGCATTGTGATGACAAGGGTCATGGAGGACACTGATGACAAGCTTGTGAAGTGTTGTGATGACAATGCCATGGAGCATTGTGATGAAAAGTGGATGGAGCCTTTTCATGACACGGTTCAAGAAATATTCTGACGAGAAATGACAGGGAGCATTGTGATGATAAGTGTATTGAGCATTGTGATGACAAAGTTCATGGAGCATTGTCATGAGAAGTCCATGGATAATTGTGATGACAGGCATCAAAGTGTGTTGTGACGACAAGTGTTATGGAACATTGTGATCACAAGTGTTTGGAGCATTGTGATGACAGAGGTCATGGATCATTTTGATTTCAAGGAACATGGAGCATTTTGATGACAAGGGCTTGAAGCAATGTGATCCCAAGGTTCATGGAGGATTTTGATGACAATGGTAATGGAGAATTATGATGACAAGCGCATGGAGCATTGTGATGACAATGTCATGTAGCATTTTGCTGACAAAGCATGGAGCATTGTGATGACAAGGGTCACAGAGCAATGTGATGACAAGTGTCACAGAGCATTGTGATTACAGGGGCCATGGAACACTGGGATGACAAGGGCATGGATCAATGTGATGACAATGGTCATGGAGCATTTTGATGACATGGGCCATGAAGCATTGTGATGAGAAGGTCATGGAACATTGGGCTGAAAATATTCATGGAGTATTGTGATGACAGGTGTCATAGAACATTGTGATGACAAGGGAATGGAGCATTGTGATGACATGGTGCTGGAGCATTGTGATGAGAAGACCATGGAGCCTTGTGATGACAAGTCTCATGGAGCATTCTGATGAAAAGGGGCATAGAGCATTGTGATTACAGGGTTCTTGGAGCATTGTGATGAAAAGGGCATGGAGCATTGTGATGACAGGGGCATGGAGCACTGGTCTGACAAGTTTCATGGATTATTGTGATGACAGTGGGCATGGTGTATTGTTATGACAAGGGCATGGATCATTGTGATGACAAGGTCATGGATTATTGTGAAGACCGGTGTCAGGGAGCATTGTGATGACATATGTCACGGTCCCTTGTGATGACAATGGCATGGAGCATAGTGATACCAAGTGTCATGGAGGATTGTGATGACAAAGGTAATGGAGCATTGTGATGAGAAGGGCTTGGGGCATTGTGTTGACAAGGTCATTGAGCATTTTGATAACAAGGGCCATTGATAATTTTGATGACAATTCATGAAGCATTGTGATGACAACCACATGGAGCTGGCTATGACAGGGGTCATGGAGCATTGCGATGAAAAGTGCATAGAGAATTGTGATGACAAAGCATTTAACACTGTGAGGAGAAGTGTCATGGAGCATAGTGATTCCAAGGACATGGAGAACTGTGATCACCAAAGACATGGAGCATTGTGATGACCAGGGCATGCAGCATTGTGATGGCAAGACCGTGGAGCATTGTGATGAGAAGACCATGGATAATTGTGATGACGAGTGTCATGGAGCACTGTAATGACAAGGGGCATGGAGCATTCTTATGGCAGGTGTTATAGAGAATTCTGATGACAGCGGTCATGGAGGATTGTAATGACAAGGGTCATGGAGCTTTCTGATGACAAGCTTGTGGAGTATTGTGATGAAAATGGCATGGAGCATTGTGATGAAAATGGCATGGAGCATTGTGATGAAAAAGGAATGGAGCCTTTTCATGGCAGGGTTCAAGGAACATTCTGACGACAAGTGTTAGGGAGCATTTTGATGACAAGTGTATTGAGAATTGTGGTGACAAAGGTCATGGAGCATTGTGATGACAAGGGCATGGTGTATTGTGATGACAGGCATCCTTGAGCGTTGTGATGACAAGAATTATTGAACACTGTGATCACAAGGGTTTGGAGCATTGTGATGACAGGGGTCATGGATCATTTTGATTTAAAGCAGCATGGAGCATTGTGATGCCAATGGTCATGGAGCTTTGTCATGACAAATGTCATGGAGCATTTTGATGACAAGGTCGTGGTGCATTGTGATGAGAAGGGCATGGAGCATTGTGATGACAAGGTCATGGAGCATTTTGATGACAAATGCATGGAGCACTTTGATGACAAGTGTCATGGAGCACTGTGATGACATGCGTCACGGAGCATTGTGATTACGGGTTCATGGAGCATTGGGATGACAAGGGCAGGATCATTGTGATGAAAAGTGTCATGGAGCATTTTGATGACAAGAGTCCCGTATCACTGTTTTGTCAGGGGTCATGGAGCACTGTGATGACAGTGGTCATGGAGCATTGTGATGAGAGGCGTCATGGAGCATTGTGATGAGAATGTCATGGAACATTGGGCTGAAAATGTTCATGGAGTATTGTGATGACAGCAGTCATGGAGTATTGTGATGACAAGGGAATGGAGCATTGTGAGGACAAGGTCCTGGAGCATTGTGATGAGAAAACCATGGAGCCTTGTGATGACAAGTCTCATGGAGCATTCTGATGTAAATGGGCATAGAGCATTGTGATTACAGGGGTCTTGGAGCATTCTGATGACAAGGGAAAGGAGCATTGCGATGAGAAAGCCATGGAGCATTCTGATGACATCCATCATGGATCTTTGTGATGACAAGGGCATGAAGCACTGTGAGTACATGGGTCTTGCAGCCTTGTGATGACAAGGGTCATGGAGCCTTGTGATGACAAGGCTGTGGAACATTGTGATGACAGGGATCATGGAGCATTCTTATGACAGGGGTAATGGAGCATTGTCATGACAAGGCCATTTGGAATTGGTCTGAAAAGTTTCATGGATTATTGTTATGAGAGAGGGCATGGAGCATTGTGATGACAAGGGCCAGGAATACTGTGGTACAGAGTTCATGGAGAACTGTAATGACAAGGGCATGGAGCAATGTGACGAGAAGGTTCATGGAGCATAGTGATGACAATGACATGGAGCATTGTGATGCCAAGGGTCATGGAGCTTTGTGATGACAACGGTCATGGAGCATTTTGATGACATGTGTTATGGAGCATTGTGAGGTCAGGGGTCATGGAGCATTGTGATGAAAAGGGTCATGGAGCTTTTTGATGACATGTGTTATGGAGCACTGTGATGTCAGGGGTCATGGAGCACTGTGATGATAAGGGCATGTAGTATTGTGATGACAGGGGTCATGGAACATTGTGATGACAAGGGTGAGGGAGTATTGTGATGACTACTGATGGAACCTTGTGATATCAGTGGTGACAGAGCATTTTGATGAGAAGTGCATGGAGCATTGTGATGACAAGCTGGTGGAGCATTGTGTTGACAAGTTCATGGAGCATTGTGATGACAAGTCTCATTGAGTATTGTGCTGAGAAAGACATGGAGCATTGTGATGACAAGGGTCATGTTGCATTGTGATGAAAAGTTCATGGAGCATTGTGGTGACATAGGTCAAAGAGACTTGTGATGACGAGGGCATTGACCATTGTGATGACAAAGATCATGAAGCATTGTGATGAATGGAGTCACAGAGCCTTGTGATGACAGGGGTCATGGAGCATTGGGATGTCAAGGGCATGGAGCATTGTGATGACAGGGGCATGGAGCATTGGTCTGAGAAGTTTCATGGATTACTGTGATGACAGTGGGAATGGTGCATTGTGATGACAAGAGCATGGAACATTGTGATGACAACGTAAAGGATTATTGTGAAGACAGGTGTCAGGGAGCATTTTGATGACATATGTCATGGTCCATTGTGATGTCAATGACATGGAGCATTGTGATGCCAAGTGTCATGGAGGATTGTGATGACAAAGGTAAAGGAGCATTGTGATGACAAGGGCATGGATCATTGTGATGACAAGGGCCATTGAGAATTTAATGACCAGGTCTTGAAATATCGTGATGACAAGCACATGGAGCTTGTTATGACAGGGTTCATGGAGCATTGTGATGACAAGTGCATGCAGAATTGTGATGACAATAGCATATATCATTGTGATGAGAAGTGTCAAGAAGCATTGTGATGACAAGGACGTGGAGAATTGTGATGACAAGGGAGATGGAGCATTGAGATGACCAGGGCATGGAGAATTGTGATGGTAAAACCGTGAAGCATTGTGATGAGAAGACCTTGGGTAATTGTGATGTTGAGCATCATGGCGCACTGTACTGACAAGGGGCAAGGAGCATTGTGATGACAGGTGTCAGGGAACGTTGTGATGACATGGGTCATGTAGCATTGTGATGACAAGTGTCATGAAGCATTGTGATGACAATGGCAGGGAGCATTGTGATGACAAGGGACATTGAGAATTTTTATAACAATGTCATGAAGCATTGTGATGACAAGGATATGGAGCTTTCTATGACAGGGTTCAGGGAGCATTGCAATGACAAGTGCATGGAGAATTGTGATGACAAGAGCATGTAACATTGTGATGAGAAGTGTCATGGAACATTGTGATGACAAAGAGGTGGAGAATTGTGATGACAAGGGACATGGAGCATTGTGATGACCAGGGCATGGAGCAATGTGATGGCAAGAACGTGGAGTATTGTGCTGAGAAGGCCATGGATAAACGTGGTGACAGGCATCATGGAGCATTATGATGACAAGAGCCATGGAGCATTCTGACATAAGATATCACTTATGAAGGAAATGAAAACATGGATACACATGAACTGAATTAGTAAAGGGAACAGTGTCTCACATAGAGAAAACATACTTATGCCTGCTTAAGGGGAAAGGAGAGGTGGGGAGATGCATAAAACCAGAGTTTGATATTAGCACAGGTACCATTCCATAATCCAAATACAGAACAGACAAGACCTACTCCTTCCTCAGTGAACGGGAATCAACACCCCTATTCTCCGCAGAGGAATATATCTGAGTAGTAAGAATCTTAAAACCTATGTATTGATATGTCTCCATCAGGGAATCAAGTGTGTCTAGACTGGCATAAACATGGCAGTGAAAATCAGCTGAAACCCACGATAAAAAGGAATTTAAAAACAAAACCAAAAAACAGGGAAATTCTTTACAATTCCTTCAGGGGCTCTGATGAAACAAGGAATGACCCTATCTTCAACAGCTGGATGTGGCCTAAGGCTGGACACTTCGGACTGAGAGGATTGGAGAGATTCGGTGAGCAAATGCAGACCCTTTAAAGCAATAATGTGTGGCACCCATTCCAAGGGTCCCAACTCTCCAGGTAAAAGGGAATATTACTAGAGCTATAACATGTACGGGAAACCTAGAGAATGGACACACTGTGAAGAAACGAAAGGTTTCTAAAACTGAAATAATAGTCCCCCTCCTCGTGCTCCGGTTTGACTTTCCAACAGCTTTACTATCAATCTCCCAACCTGGAGAGACAGCACCTTTAACCTCCTATTTCGCACAGGTTGCCAAATTGGCAGAGGATGAAAGGGAAGAGGGAGTACCAATGAGAGAGTAGCTGTTAGGCATTTGGACGGGCACATGTCACTCTAATTTCCCGTTACGAAGAAGAATTAACCAAAGTCTCAGCCAACCGCCGGGAACCAGTATAGGTCCTGAACCAACATTTGGGACTTGTGGTCAGCTCACAAAAAAACGAGTTGAAAAATGGAGCTCAGGGGCACAGCAATTCACAAACCGGCAGAGTAATAAAGGACAACAATCTTCCAAAAATCTGTGGAGGGAAGGCAATGAGGCGGAATTGAAAGCGAGCCAGAATAGCAGGAAACAGATTTCAAGAGGTACATTGGAATTGCCTTTAAAGCACAGGAAGAGGGGCACATCTTAGACAATTATGCACTTGGCCAATAAGGGTGTATGCGTTTTCTCCAGATTATATTCAGGAGAAAACGCATACGCCCATTTTGGCCAAGCAAGCAAGCGGGCAATGCAAATCTGCACTACAAAGAAGTATCACTTCCCACCGGGCAAAAGGGACATCCGCAAAATGTGAAAAAACCAGAAAGGCAAGACAGGCCCAGGAGAACAGGGAGCCTAGTTATGCTGATGGGCAGGATGTAAATTGCCAACTGCCTCTCTGGCGGAGTGCAGTGTGTTCCCTAAAACAAGTAAACAACAGAGCTACAGAGCCAAGGGCACTTCCAGTCTAGGGAATATACTTTGGGAAAACTGAAAATCAATAAGACAGAGCCACCCCAAAATTCAGGGCTGCACTGCTTACAAGAACCTCAACTTGGGTACACCTTAAATATCCCAGGAAAGACAAAACGGTTCAAGAAATTGTGTTTCTTATGTACGATGGAATATCCCTAAGCCACGAAATCAATGTCATAAGGGCAGTAGCAGCAAAATGAGTGGATTCAGGTACGATGATTCTAAGTGAAATAAGTTACAGGGAAAAATACACTTATCATAATATATCACTTATGAAGGTCCTGTAAACCTGGCTACACATGAACTGAGTTATGAAAGAGAACAAAGTGTCACATTTAGAAAACACTCTTATGCCTGCTTAAGGGGGAAGGAGAGGTGGGGTGATGCATAAAACCAGAGTTTGATATTAGCACACGTACTGTTCCAAAAACCAAGTACGGAATAGACAAGACCTACACTTTCCTCAGTGAAATGGACTCAAAACCCCATATTTCTCGCAGAGGAATATATCTGACTAGTAAGAATCTTAAAACCTATGTATTGATAAGTCTCCATAAGGGAATCAAGTTTGTCTAGACTGGCATAAACATGGCAGTGAGAATCAGTTCAAACCCACTATAAAAAGGAATTTCAAAAACAAAACTAAAATCAGGGAAATTCTTTACAATTCCTTCAGGGGCTCTGATGAAACCTGGAATGACCCTATCCACAACGGCAGCTGGATGTGGCATAAGGTTGGACACTTGGGAATGAGACGATTGGTGAGATTCGGTGAGCAAATGCAGACCATTTAAAGCAATAATATGTGGCACACATTCCAAGGGTCCCAACTCTCCAGGTTGAAGGGAATATTACTACAGCTATAACATGTACTGGAAACCTAGAGAATGGACACACTGTGAATATGAAAGGTTTCTAAAACTCAATTAATAATCCCTCTCCTGGTGCTCCGGTTTGACTTTCCAATTGCTTTACTATCAATCTGCCAACTTGGAAAGACAGCCCCTGTAACCTCCTGGTTCGCAGAGGTTGCCAATTTGGCAGAGGATGAAAGGGAAGAAGGAGAACCAATGAGAGAATAGCTGTTAGGCATTTGGACGGGCACATGTCACTCTAATTTCCCGGAAGGAAGGATAATTAACCAAAGTCTCAGCCACCCGCCGGGAAACAGTATAGGTCCTGAACCAAAATTTTGGACTTGCGGTCAGCTCACAAAAAACGAGTTGAAAAATGGAACTTAGGGGCACAAAAATGCACAAACTGTCAGAGAAATAAAGGACAACAATCGTTCAAAAATCTGTTGAGGCAAGGCAACGATGCGGACTTGAAAGCGAGCCAGAATAGCAAGAAACAGATTTCAAGAGGTACATTGGAATCGCCTTTAAAGCACAGGAATAGGGGCACAACATCGACAATGATGCACTTGGCCCAAAAATGCATATGAGATTTCTCCAGAATATAATCAGGAGAAAACACATACGCGCTTTTTGGCCAAGCAAGCAACCGGGCAATGCAAATCTGCACTACAATGAAGTATCACATCCCACCGGTCAATAGGGACATACGCAAAATGTGTAAAAACCAGAGAGGCAACATAGGCCCTGGAGAACAGGGAGCCTAGTTATGCTGATGGAAAGGATGTAAATTGCAAACTGCCTCTCTGGAGGAGTGCATTGTGTTCCCAAAAACAAGGAAACAACAGAGCTACAGAGCTAAGGGCAATTCCAGTCTAGGGGATATACCTTGGGAAAACTGAAAATCAATAAGACAGAGCCACCCCAAAATTTAGGGCTGCACTGCTTACAAGGACCTCAACTTGGGTACACCTTAAATATCCCAGGAAAGACAAAAATGTTTCAAGAATTTGTGTTACTTACATACGATGGAATATCAGTCAGCCATGAAATCAATGTCATAAGGCCAGTAGCTTCGTGAGTGGATTCAGGTACGATGATTCTAAGTGAGATAAGTCACAGAGAAAAAGAAACTTATCATAAGATATCACTTATGAAGGTCCTGTAAACATGGCTACATATGAACTGAGTTAGGAAAGAGAACAGAGTCCCACATTTAGAAAACACTCTTATGCCTGCTTAAGGGGGAAGGAGAGGTGGGCTGATGCATAAAACCAGAGTTTGATATTAGTACAGGTACCATTCCAAAAACCAAATACGGAATAGACAAGACCTACACTTTCCTCAGTGAAAGGGACTCAAAACCCCATATTTCCCATAGAGGAATATATCTGACTGGTAAGAATCTTAAAACCTATGTATTGATATGTCTCTGTAAGGGAATCAAGTTTGTCTAGACTGGCATAAACATGGCAGTGAGAATCAGTTCAAACCCACTATAAAAAGGAATTTCAAAAACAAAACAAAAAAAACAGGGAAATTCTTTACAATTCCTTCAGGGGCTCCGATGAAACCTGGAATGACCCTATCTACAATGACAGCTAGATGTGGCATAAGGGTGGACACTTGGGACTGAGAGGCTTGGTGAGATTCGGTGAGCAAATGCAGACCCTTTAGAGCAATAATGCGTGGCACACAATCCAATGGTACCAACTCTCCAGGTTGAAGGGAATATTACTACAGCTATAACATGTAAGGGAAACCTAGAGAATGTACACACTGTGAATACGAAAGGTTTCTAAAACTCAACTAATAATCCCTGTCCTGGTGCTCCTGCTTGACTTTCCAACTGCTTTACTATCAATCTCCCAAATTGGAGAGACAGCCCCTTTAAACTCCTTGTTCTCACAGGTGGCCAATTTTGTAGAGGATGAAAGGGAAGAGGGAGAACCAATGAGAGAGTAGCTGTTAGGCATTTGGACGGGCACATATCATTCTAATTTCCCGGCAGAAAGAAGAATTAACCAAAGTCTCAGACACCCGCCGGGAACCAGTATAGGTCCTCAACCAAAATTTTGGACTTGCGGTGAGCTCACAAAAAAACGAGTTGAAAAATGGAGCTCAGGGCCACAGCAATTCAAAAACTGGCAGAGAAATAAAGGACAACAATCGTCCAAATATCTGTTGAGGGAAGGCAATGAGGCGGACTTGAAAGCGAGCCAGAATAGCAGGAAACAGATTTCAAGAGGTTAATTGGAAACACCTTTAAAGCACAGGAAGAGGGGCACAACTTCGAAAATGATGCTCTTGGCCAATAAGGGCGTGTGCGTTTTCTCGTGAATATATTCAGGAGAAAATGCATAGGCCCTTTTTGGCCAAGCAAGCAAGCGGGCAATACAAATCTGCACTACAAACAAGTATCATTTCCCACCGGTCGAAAGGGACATCTGCAAAATGTGTAAAACCCAGAAAGGCAAGACAGGCAATGGAGAATAGGGAGCCTAGTTATGCTGATGGGCAGGATGTAAATTGCCAACTGCCTCTCTGGAGGAATGCACTGTGTTCCCTAAAACAAGTAAACAACAGAGCTACAGAGCCAAGGGCACTTCCAGTCTAGGGAATATACATTGGGAAAACTGAAAATCAATAAGATAGAGCCACCCCAATATTTAGGGCTGCACTGCTTACAAGAACCTCAACTTGGGTACAGTTTAAATATCCCAGGAAAGACAAAAATGTTTCAAAAAATTGTGGTATTTACATACAATGTAATAACCCTCAGCCATGAAATCAATGTCATGAGGCCAGTAGCAGCAAAATGAGTGGATTCAGGTATGATGATTCTAAGTGCAATAAGTCACAGAGAAAAAGAAATTTATCATAAGATATCACTTATGAAGGTCCTCTAAACATGGCTACACATGAACTGAGTTAGGAAAGAGAACAGAGCCTCACATTTGAAAACACTCATGTGCCTGCTTAAAGGGGAAGGAGAGGTGGAGAGATGCATAAAACCAGAGTTAGATATTAGTACAGATACCGTTCCAAAAACCAAATACGGAATAGACAAGACCTACACTTTCCTCAGTGAAAGGGACTCAAAACGCCATACTTCCCGCAGAGGAATATATCTGACTGGTAAGAATCTTAAAATCTATGTATTGATATGTCTCCGTAAGGGAATCAAGTTTGTCTACACTGGCATAAACATGGCGGTGAAAATCAGTTCAAACCCACTATAAAAAGGAATTTCAAAAACAAAACAAAAATCAGGGAAATTCTTTACAATTCCTTCAGGGGCTCTGATGAAACCTGGAATGACCCTATCCACGACAGCTGGATGTGGCATAAGTTTGGACACTTGGGATTGAGAGGATTGGTGAGATTCAGTGAGCAATCCAGACACTTTAAAGCAATAATGCGTGGCACACATTCGAAGGGTCCCAACTCTCCAGGATGTAGGGAATATTACTACAGCTATAACATGTACGGGAAACCTAGAGAATGTACACACTGTGAATATGAAAGGTTTCTAAAACTCAACTAATAATCCCTCTCCTGGTGCTCTGGTTTGACTTTCCAACTGCTTTACTATCAATCTCCCAACTTGGAGAGACAGCCCCTTTAAGCTCCTGGTTCTCACAAGTGGCCAATATGGGAGAGGATGAAAGGGACGAGGGAGAACCAATGAGAGAGTAGCTGTTAGGCATTTGGACGGCCGCATGTCATTCTAATTTCCCGGCAGGAAGAAGAATTAACCAAAGTCTCAGACACCCGCCGGGAACCAGTATATGTCCTGAATCAAAATTTTAGACTTGCGGTCAGCTCACAAAAAACGAGTTGAAAAATGGAGCTCAGGGACACAACAACTCACAAACTGGCAGAGAAGTAAAGGACAACAATCTTCCAAATATCTGTTGAGGGAAGGCAACGAGGCGGACATGAAAGTGAGCCAGAATAGCAGGAAACAGATTTCAAGAGGTACATTGGAATCGCCTTTAAAGCACAGGAAGAGGGGCACAACTTCGAAAATGATGCACTTGGCCAATAAGGGCGTGTGCGTTTTCTCGTGAATATATTCAGGAGAAAATGCATAGGCCCTTTTTGGGCAAGCAAGCAAGCGGGCAATACAAATCTGCACTTCAAACAAGTATCATTTCCCACCGGTCAAAAGGGACATCCGCAAAATGTGTAAAACCCAGAAAGGCAAGACAGGCAATGGAGAATAGGGAGCCTAGTTATGCTGATGGGCAGGATGTAAATTGCCAACTGCCTCTCAGGAGGAATGCACTGTGTTCCCTAAAACAAGTAAACAACAGAGCTACAGAGGCAAGGGCACTTCCAGTCTAGGGAATATACATTGGGAAAACTGAAAATCAATAAGATAGAGCCACCCCAATATTTAGGGCTGCACTGCTTACAAGAACCTCAACTTGGGTACACTTTAAATATCCCAGGAAAGACAAAAATGTTTCAAAAAATTGTGGTATTTACATACAATGTAATAACCCTCAGCCATGAAATCAATGTCATGAGGCCAGTAGCAGCAAAATGAGTGGATTCAGGTACGATGATTCTAAGTGCAATAAGTCACAGAGAAAAATAAATTTATCATAAGATATCACTTATGAAGGTCCTCTAAACATGGCTACACATGAACTGAGTTAGGAAAGAGAACAGAGCCTCACATTTGAAAACACTCTCGTGCCTGCTTAAGGGGGAAGGAGAGGTGGAGAGATGCATAAAACCAGAGTTAGATACTAGTACAGATACCGTTCCAAAAACCAAATACGGAATAGACAAGACCTACACTTTCCTCAGTGAAAGGGACTCAAAACGCCATATTTCCCACAGAGGAATATATCTGACTGGTAAGAATCTTAAAATCTATGTAATGATATGTCTCCGTAAGGGAATCAAGTTTGTCTAGACTGGCATAAACATGGCAGTCAGAATCAGTTCAAACCCACTATAAAAATGAATTTCAAAATCAAAACAAAAATCAGGGATATACTTTACAATTCCTTCAGGGTCTCTGATGAAACCTGGAATGACCCTATCCACAACGACAGCTGGATGTGGCATAAGGTTGGACACTTGGGACTGAGAGGATTGGTGTCATTCAGTGAGCAATGCAGACCCTTTAAAGCAAAAATGCGTGGCACACATTCGAAGGGTCCCAACTCTTCAGGATGAAGGGAATATTACTACAGCTATAACATGTACGGGAAACCTAGAGAATGTACACACTGTGAATACGAAAGGTTTCTAAAACTCAACTAATAATCCCTCTCCTCGTGCTCCGGTTTGACTTTCCAACTGCTTTACTATCAATCTCCCAACTTGGAGAGACAGCCCCTTTAAGCTCCTGGTTCTCAGAGGTGGCCAATTTGGGAGAGGATGAAAGGGAAGAGGGAGAACCAATGAGAGAGTAGCTGGAGAGTAGCTGTTAGGCATTTGGACGGGCACATGTCATTCTAATTTCCCAGCAGAAAGAAGAATTAACCAAAGTCTCAGAAACCCGCCGGGAACCAGTATAGGTCCTGAACCAAAATTTAGGACTTGCGGTCAGCTCACAAAAAACGAGTTGAAAAATGGAGATCAGGGGCACAGCAATGCAGAAACTTGCAGAGTAATAAAGGACAACAATTGTCCGAAAATCTGTTGATGGAAGGCAACGAGGCAGACTTGAAAACGAGCCAGAATAGCAGGAAACAGATTTCAAGAGGTACATTGGAATCGCCTTTAAAGCACAGGAATAGGGGCACAACTTTGACAATGATGCACTTGGCCCAAAAGGGTGTATGCGTTTTCTCCTGAATATATTCAGGAGAAAACGCATACACGCTTTTGGGCCTAGCAAGCAAGAGGCCAATGCAAATCTGCACTACAATGAAGTATCACATACCACCGGTCAAAAGGGACATCCGCAAAATGTGTAAAAACCAGAAAGGCAAGACAGGCCCTGGAGAACAGGGAGCCTAGTTATGCTGATGGAAAGGATGTAAATTGCAAACTGCCTCTCTGGAGGAGTGCATTGTGTTCCCAAAAACAAGGAAACAAAAGAGCTACAGAGCCAAGGGCAATTCCAGTCTAGGGGATATACCTTGGGAAAACTGAAAATCAATAAGACAAAGCCACCCCAAAATTTAGGGCTGCACTGCTTACAAGAACCTCAACTTGGGTACACCTTAAATGTCCCAGAAAAGACACAAATGTTTCAAGGAATTGTGTTACTTACGTACGATGGAATATCAGTCAGCCATGAAATCAATGTCATAAATCCAGTAGCTTCAAAGTGAGTGGATTCAGGTACGATGATTCTAAGTGAGATAAGTCACAGAGAAAAAGAAACTTATCATAAGATATCACTTATGAAGGTCCTGTAAACATGGCTACATATGAACTGAGTTAGGAAAGAGAACAGAGTCTCACATTTAGAAAACACTCTTATGCCTGCTTAAGGGGGAAGGAGAGGTGGGGTGATGCATAAAACCAGAGTTTGATATTAGTACAGGTACAGTTCGAAAAACCAACAACAGAATAGACAAGACCTACACTTTCCTCAGTGAAAGGGACTCAAAACCCCATATTTCCCGCAGAGGAATATATCTGACTGGTAAGAATCTTAAAACCTATGTATTGATATGTCTCCGTAAGGGAATCAAGTTTGTCTAGACTGGCATAAACATGGCAGTGAGAATCAGTTCAAAAACACTATAAAAAGGAATTTCAAAAACAAAACAAAAAAACAGGGAAATTCTTTACAATTCCTTCAGTGGCTCTGATGAAACCTGGAATGACCCTATCTACAACCACAACTGGATGTGGCATAAGACTGGACACTTGGGACTGAGACAATTGGTGAGATTCAGTGAGTAAATGTAGACCCTTTAAAACAATAATATGTGGCACATATTCCAAGGGTCCCAATGCTCCAGGTTGAAGGGAATGTTACTACAGCTATAACATGTACTGGAAACCTAGAGAATGGACACAATGTGAATATGAAAGGTTTCTAAAACTCAACTAATATTCCCTCTCCTGGTGCTCCGGTTTGACTTTCCAACTGCTTTACTATCAATCTCCAAACTTTTAGAGACAGCCCCTTTAACCTCCTTGTTATCACAGGTGGCCAGTGTTGTAGAGGATGAAAGGGAAGAGGGAGAACCAATGACAGAGTAGCTGTTAGGCATTTGGACGGGCACATATCATTCTAATTTCCCGGCAGGAAGAAGTATTAACCAAAGTCTCCGACACCCGCCGGGAACCAGTATAGGTCCTGAACCAAAATTTTGGACTTGCGGTCAGCTCACAAAAAACGAGTTGCAAAATGGAGCTCAGGGGCACAGCAATGCACAAACTGGCAGAGTAGTAAAGGACAACAATCGTCTGAAAATCTGTTGAAGGAAGGCAACGAGGCGGACTTGAAAGCGAGCCAGAATAGCAGGAAACAGATTTCAAGAGGTACATTGGAATCACATTTAAAGCACTGGAATAGGGGCACAACTTCGACATTGATGCACTTGGCCAAAAAGGGCATATGCGTTTTCTCCTGAATATATTGAGGAGAAAACGCATATGCCCTTTTTGGCCAAGCAAGCAAGCGGGCAATGCAAATCTGCACTAAAATGAAGTATCACTTTCCACCGGTCAAAAGGGCCATCCGCAATATGTGTAAAAACCAGAAAGGCAAGATAGGCCCTGGAGAACAGGGAGCCTAGTTATGCTGATGTACAGGATGTATATTGCGAACTACCTCTCTGGAGGAGTGCATTGTGTTCCCTAAAACAAGGAATCAACAGAGCTACAGAGCCAAGGGCACTTCCAGTCTAGGGAATATACCTTGGGAAAACTGAAAATCAATAAGATAGAGCCACCCCAAAATTTAGGGCTGCTTATGTAGATGGTTTACTTATGTAGAGTGGAATATTACTCAACCAGAAATCAATGAAATAAGGCCAGTTGTAACAACTCTGGAGGAGTTACATACGATTATTCTAAGTGACGTATGTCAGAAAGAAAAAGACACATATCATAAGATGTCACTTAAAGGTGGAATAAAAAATGGCTACACATGAAATAAATTACAAAACAGAAACATAGTCAAATATGTAGAAAATAGACATATGGCTGCTAAATGGAAATGTGAGGAAGGGTGAGGTATTATCCAGGAGGTTGAAATTAGCAAAGATACCATTCTAAGTACAAAATTAAATAACTGACAAGTCCTACACGGTACTTCAAAGATCTGCACTCAGCCCACTCAAGTCACTGGAAAATAATACATATGAATGGTAAGCATCTGAAAAAGAATTTATTGTTGTCTCACAGTACATGAATCAAGTGGATGTACAGCAGCAAAAAACAGAGCTTTGAAAATCAGCTGTAACCAATATAAAAATAAATTAAAAATTATTTAGAAAAACAATGAGACAGACAAAAATTCTTACAACTTTTGTTGAAGGGCTATGATGTAACATGGATTGAACACATGTAGACCCACAGCAGGATGATATATAAGGCTGGAAGCTATGCACGCTAAGACATGTTAGAGAGGCTGGGTGAGGACATGCAGAACTTTAAAAGAAATAGTGCCTGATTCCCATTCCATGGGTCCCAAATCTGCAGGTTCAAGGGAATCTTCTGACAGCGAAAACATGCCTGGGAGACCAAGACGAATGTACACCGCGTGATCAGAAAGAGGTCTAAAATGCACCTCATTTTTGATCTCCTGGTGCTGGGGTTGGCAATTCCAGCCAAATTACTAACAATCTCCCCACTTGGAGAATCAGCACCTTTAACCTCCTGTTTCACACAGTTTGCAATTTCTGCAGAGGATAAACGGGAAGAGGGGGAACCAATGAGAGACTAGCTGTAGGAGTTTTGACAGGCACATGTCACTCTAATTTCCCATTAGGAAGAAAAATTAACCAAAGGCTCAGCCTGCCTCCCCAGAACCAGAATAGGGCCGGAAGCAATACAATGGTTTGGCGGCCAGCTCACAAAAAAAGCGAGTTGCAAAATGGAGCTCAGGAGCAGACAATTAAAAGACCTGCAAAGATAAAAAGGATAACCAACGTCCAAAAATATATTCAGGTAAGGCAAGGAAGAGGATCGGAATGAGAGGCAGAATTGCAGGAAACAGATTTCAAAAGGGAGATTGTACTCACAGTTAAAGCATATGAAAAGCAGCAGAATTTCTAAAATGATGTAGTTGGGCAAAAGGGTGTATGCGTTTTTTTCATGAATAACTTCAGGAAAAAAACACATACAGAGATTTGGCCAACCAAGAAAGCGGGAAATGCAAATCTGCACAACATAAAAGTCTCAATTTCCACTGCTCAGAAAGGCCATCCAAAATATATGTACAAACCAGAAATGCAGGAGAGGCCATGGAGAACAGGGAGCTAGTCACGCTGATGGGTGGGGTATAAATATCCAAGAGCCACTCTGAAGTAGTGTATGCTGTTTCATAAAACATCTAAAATACAAAGCTACCGAGCATAGGGCACTTCCACTCATGGGCATATAACTTGGGAAGACTAAATATCAACAAGACACAGGCACCCCAAAGTTTAGGGCTGCTCTGCATACAAGAACCTCAACATCAGTACAACATAAATATTCCAAGAAAGAGAAAATTGCGTAAAGAACTTGTGGTAATTTTGTACAATTGAATATCACTCAGACATGAAATCAATGTCATAAGGCCAGTAGCAGCAAAATGAGTGGATTTAGGTACGATGATTCTAAGTGAAATAAGTCACACAGAAAAAGAAACTTATCATAAGATATCACTTATGAAGTTCCTGTAAACATGGCTACACATGAACTGAGGAAAGAGAACAGAGTCTCACATTGAGACTCTTATGCCTGCTTAAGGGGGAAGGAGAGTTGGGGTGATGCATTAAACCAGAGTTTGATATTAGCACATGTACCATTCCATGAAGCAAATACAGAATATACAAAACCTACACCTTCCTCAGTGAACGGGACTCAAAACCCCAATTCCCAGCACAGGAATATATCTGACTAGTAAGAAACTTAAAACCTATATATTGATATGTCTCCATAAGGGAATCAAGTGTGTCTAGAACGGCATAAACATGTTGGTGAAAATCAGCTCAACCCCATTATAAAAATGAATTTCAAAAACAAAACAAAAAAAACAGCGAAATTCTTACACAATTCCTTCAGGGGATCTGATGAAACCTGGAATGACCCCATCTGCAAAGACAGCTAGATGAGACATAAGGCTGGACACTTGGGGCTGAGAGGACTGGTGAGATTGGGTGAGAAAATGCAGACCCTTTAAAGCAGTAATGCATGCCACCCATTCCATGGGTCCCAACTCTCCAGGTAGAAGGGAATATCACTACAGTTATAACATGTATGGAAAACCTAGAGAATGGACACCCTGTGATGGCAAAAGATTTCTAAAAGGCTCCTAATTTTTCCCCTCCTTGTGCTCCAGTTTGGCATTCCAACTGCTTTACTATCAATCTCCCAACTTGGAGAGTCAGCCCCTATAAGCTCCTGCTTCGCAAAGTTTGCAAATTGTGCAGTGGATGAAAGGGAAGAGGGAGAACCAATCAGAGAGTAGCTGTAGGCATTTGGACGGACACATGTCACTCTAATTTCCCGTCTGGAAGGAAGAATTATCCAAAGTGTCAGCCTGCACCCCCGGAACCAGTATTGGTCCTGTAGCAAAATTGTGGATTTGTGGTCAGCTCACAAAAACACGAGTTGAAAATTGGAGCTCAGGGGCACAGCAATTCACAAACCTGCAGAGTTATAAAGGACAACTCTCTTCCAAAAATCTGTTGAGGGAAGGCAACGAAGCAGACTTGAAAATGAGGCAGAATTGCACAAAACATATTTCAAGAGGTAAATTGGAATCGCCTTTAAAGCACAGGGAAAGCGTAACAACTTCGATAATGATGCACTTGGCCAAAAAGGGCGTATGCATTTTCTGCTGAATATATCCAGGAGAAAATGAATACGCCCTTTTTGGCCAATCAAGCAAGCCCGCAATGCAAATCCACACTACAAAGAATTGGCACTTCCCACCGGTCAAAAGGGACATCCGAAAATCTGGAAAAACCAGAAAATAAAGACAGAGATAACAAGAGCATGTTGCAATGTGATCCCAAGGGTCATGGAGGACTGTGATGACAAGGTCATGGAGCATTTTGCTGACAAAGGCATGGAGCATTGTGATGACAAGGGTCACGGAGCACTGTGATGACAAGCATCACGGAGCATTGTGATTACATGGGTCATGGAGCATTGGGATGAAAAGGGCATGGATCATTGTGATGACAAGTGTTATGGAGCATTTTGATGACAAGAGTCCCGGATCACTGTGTTGTCAGGGGTCATGGAGGGCTGTGATGACAGTGGTCATGGAGCATTGTTATGACAAGGGTCATGTAGAAGTGAGATGAGAAGGTCATGGAGCTTTGGGCTGAAAATATTCATGGAGTATTGTGATGACATGAGTCATGGAGCATTGTAATGAGAAGACCATGGAGCCTTGTGATGACAAGTCTCATGGAGCATTCTGATGAAAATGGGCATGGAGAATTGTGATTACAGGGGTCTTGGAGCATTGTGATGACAAGGGCATGGAGCATTTGGATGCGAAGACCATGGAGCGTTCTGATGACATGCGTCATGGAGCTTTGTGATGACAAGGGCATGGAGCATTGTGATTACAGGGGTCTTGGAGCATTGTGATGAAAAGGGAATGGATCATTGTGATGGAAAAGGCATGGAACCTTGTCATGACAGGGTTCAAGGGTCATACTGATTACAAGTGTCAGGGAGCATTGGGATGACAAGTGTATTGAGCATTGTGATGACAAAGGTCATGGAGCATTGTGATGACAGTGGCATTCAAAATTGGTCTAACAAGTTTCATGGATTATTGTGATGACGGTGGACATGGTGCATTTTGATGACAAGGGCATGGAGCATTGTGATTTCAAGGTCATGGAATATTGTGAAGACAGGTGACAGGGAGTGTTGTGATGACATAGGTCATGGTCCATTGAGAGGACAATGTCATGGAGCATTGTGATACCAAGTGTCATGGAGGATTGTGATGACAAAGTAATGGAGCATTTTGATGACAAGGGCTTGGAGCATCGTGACGACAAGGGTCATGGAGCACTGTGATGACAAGATCTTGGAGCATTGTGAGGAGAAGGGCCATTGAGAATTTTGATGAGAAGGTCGTGAAGCATTGTGATGAAAATTGCACCGAGCTTGCTATATGACAGGGGTCATGGAGCATTGCGATGACAAGTGCATGGAGAATTGTATTGACAAGAGCATGTAACATTGTGATGAGAAGTGTCATGGAGCATTTTGATGATAAGGACATGTAGAATTGTAATGACCAGTGCATGGAGCATTGTGATGGAAAGACCGTGGAGCACTGTGATGAGAAGACCATGGATAATTGTGATGATGAGCATCATGGAGCACTGTAATGACAAGGGGCATAGAGCATTGTGATGACAGGTGTCATGGATCATTGTGATGACAAGCTTGTGGAGTAATGTGATGACAATGGCATGGAGCATTGTGAGGAAAAGGGCATGGAGCATTGTGATGAAAAATGCTTGGATCCTTTTCATGACAGGGTTCAAGGAGCATTCTGACAACAAGTGTCAGGGAACATTGTGATGACAAGTTTATTGAGCATTGTGATGACAAAGGTCATGGAGCATTGTGATGACAGGCATCATGGAGCGTTGTGATGACAAATGTTATGGAACATTGTGATCACAAGGGTTTTGAGCATTGTGATGAAAGAAGTCATGTATCATTTTCATTTTCAGGTGCATGGAGCAATGTGATGACAAGGGCATGGAGCTTGCTGTGATAGGGGTCATAGAGCATTGCGATGACAAGTGCATGGAGAATTGTATTGACAAGAGCATGTAACATTGTGATGAGAAGTGTCATGGAGCATTTTGATGATAAGGACATGTAGAATTTTGATGACCAGTGCATGGAGCATTGTGATGGAAAGACCGTGGAGCACTGTGATGAGAAGACCATGGATAATTGTGATGATGACCGTCATGGAGCACTGTAATGACAAGGGGCATAGAGCATTGTGATGACAGTTGTCTTGGATCATTGTGATGACAAGTGTCATGGACCATTCTGATGACAAGCTTGTGGAGTAATGTGATGACAATGGCATGGAGCATTGTGATGAAAAATGTTTGGAGCCTTTTCATGACAGGGTTCAAGGAGCATTCTGACAACAAGTGTCAGGGAGCATTGTGATGACAAGTGTATTGAGCATTGTGATGACAAAGGTCATGGAGCATTGTGATGACAGGCATCATGGAGCGTTGTGATGACAAATGTTATGGAACATTGTGATCACAAGGGTTTTGAGCATTGTGATGACAGAAGTCATGTATCATTTTCATTTCAATGTGCATGGAGCATTGTGATGACAAGAGCATGAAGCATTGTGAACCCAAGATTCATGGAGGGTTTTGATGACAATGGGAATGGAGTATTGTGATGACAAGCACATGGAGCATTGTGATGACAAGGTCATGTAGCATTTTGCTGACAAATGCATGGAGCATTTTGATGACAAGTGTCATGGAACACTGTGATGACAATGTCATGGAGCATTGTGATGAAAAGGGCATGGAGCATTGTGATGTAAAAGGCATGGAGGCTATTCATGACAGCGTTCAAGCAGCATTCTGACGACAAGTGTCAGGGAGCATTGTGATGACAAGTGTATTGAGCATTGTGATAACAAAGGTCATGGAGCATTGTGATGACAAGGGCATGGAGTATTGTGATGACAGGCATCATGGAGCGTTGTGATGACAAGTGTTGTGGAACAATGTGATCACAAGTGTTTGGAGCATTGTGATGACAGAGGTCATGGATCATTTTGATTTCAAGGAGCACGGAGCGTTGTAATGACAGGGATCATGGAGCATTGTGATGAGAAGATCATGGAGCATTGGGCTGTAAATATTCATGGAGTATTGTGATGACAGGGGTCTTGGAGCACTGTGATAACAAGGGCATGGAACATTGTGATGAGAAGGCCATGGAGCATTCTGATGACATGTGTCATGGATGTTTGTGATGAAAAGGGGAATGGAGCATTTTGATTACAGGGGTCTTTGAGCATTGTGATGAAAAGGGCATGGATCATTGTGATGAAAAAGGCATGGAGCCTTGTCAGGGCAGGGTTCAAGGAGCATACCTTTGACAAATGTCAGGGAGCATTGTGATGACAGTTGTATTGAGCATTGTGATGACAAAGTTCATGGAGCATTGTGATGAGAAGACCATGGTTAACTGTGATGAAGAGCGTCATGGGGCATTGTGATGACAAGTGTTATGGAACATTGTGATCACAAGTGTTTGGAGCATTGTGATGACAGAAGTCATGGAGCATATTGATTTCATTGTGATGACAATAGCATGCATCATTATGATGATGGGCATGGTGCATGGGATGACAGGGTTCTTGGAACATTGAGATTAAAAGGGGCATTGAGCATTGTGATTACATGGGTCTTGGATCATTGTGATGACAAGGGCATGGAGCATAGTGAATGAGAAGTCCACGGAGCATTCTGATGACATGCCTCATGGAGCTTTCTGATGACAATTGCATGGAGCATTGTGATTACAGGGTCTTGGAGCATTGTGATGAAAAGGGTCATGGAGTCTTGTGATGACAAGGCTGTGGATCCTTGTGATGGCAGGTGTCATGGAGCATTTTTATGACAGGGGGAATGGTGCATTGTGATGACAAGGACATGGAGCATTGGTTTGAAACGTTTCATGGATTATTGTGATGAGAGTGGGCAGGGAGCATTGTGATGAAAAGCGTCATGGAGCTTTGTGATGACAACGGCATGGAGCAATGTGATGAGAGGTTTCATGGAGCATTGTGATGACAATGGCATGGAGCACTGTGATGCCCAGGGTTATGGAAATTTGTGATGACAAATGTCATGGAGCATTCTGATGACAAGGGTGACGTGCATTGTGATGAGAAGGGCAGGGAGCATTGTGATGACATGGTCATTGAGTAATTTGGTGAAAAGTGTCATGGAATATTTTGATTACAGTGGTTATGGAATATTGTGACTTCAGGGGTCATGGAGCTTTGTGATGAAAAGTGTCATGGAGCATTTTGATGACAGGGGTTATGGAATATTGTGATGCCAGGAGTCATCGAAAATTATGATGATAAGTGCATGTAGCATTTTAATGACAGGGGTCATGGAACATTGTGATGACAGGGGTGATGGAGTATTGGAATGAATAGTGATGGAACATTGTGATATCTGTGGTGAGAGAGCATTTTGATGAGAAGTGCATGGAGCACTGTAATGACAAGGTTTAAGCAGCTTTGTGATAAAAAGGATGTGGAGCTTTGTGATGACAAGAACATGGCGTGTTGTGATGACGTGGGTCATGGAGCCTTGTGATGAGAATGCCGTGGAACATTGTAATGGCAGTTTTTATGGAGCATTGTTATAACAGGGGTAATGGAGCATATTCATGACAAGGGCATGGAGCATTGGTCTGAAAACTTTCATGGATTATTGTGATGAGAGGGCGCATGGAGCATTGTGATGACAAGGGCATGGAACACTGTGATACATGGGTCATGGAGGATTGTAATAACAAGCCTTGGAGCTTTGTGTTAAGAAGAGCATCGAGCATTGTGATGAAAAGCATCATGGAGCCTGTGATGACAAGGACAGGTAACAATGTGTTGAGAGGGTGCATGGAGCATATTGATGACAATGGCATGGCGCATTGTGAGGCAAGTGTCACGGAGCTTTGTGATGACAAAGGTCATGGAGGGTTTTGATGACAAGGGTGTGGTGTAATGTGATGACAAGGGCAGTGGGCATTGTGATGAAAGGGTCATGGAGCAATTTGATGAAAAATGTCATGGGACATTTTGATGACAGGGGTTATGGAACATTGTGATGTCAGGGGTCAGGGAGCATTGTGATGAAAAGGGTCATGGAGCATTGTGATGACAGGGGTCATGGAACATTGTGATGACAGGGGTGAGGGAGTATTGTGATGACAAGTGATGGAACATTATGATATCAGTGATGGGAGAGCATTTTGATGGGAAGTGCATGGAGCATTATGACAACAAGGTTTATCGAGAACTGTGATGACAAGGTTGTGGAGCATTGTGATGACAAGCGCATGTCGCATTGCGATGACACAGGTCATGGGGCATTTTGCGGAAAAACGCATGGAGCATTGTGATGACAAGTGTCATGGAGCATTGTGCTGACAAAGGCATTTAGCATAGTTATGACATGAGTAAGAGAACATTGTGATGAAAATTTCATGGAGAATTGTGGTGACAAATGTCACAGAGCCTTTTGATGACGAGCGCATGGACCACTGTGATGATAGGGGTCATGGAGCATTTTGATGACTGTGGTCATGGAGCATTGTGAAGACATGGGTCATGGAGCATTGTAATGAGACGGTCATTGAGCATTGGGCTGAAAATGTACATGTAGTATTGTGATGACAGGGGTCATGGAGCATTGTGATGACAAGGGAATGGAGCACTGTGATGACAAGGTCCTGGAGCATTGTGATGAGAGGACCATGGAGCCTTGTGATGACAAGTGTCATGGAGCATTCTGATGAAAAGGTGCATGGAGCATTGTGATTACAGGGGTTTTGTAGCATTGTGATGACAAGGGCATGGAGCATTGTGATGTGAAGGCCATGGAGCATTCTGATGACATGCGTCATGGAGTTTTGTGATGACTAGGACATGGAGTATTGTGATTACAGGTGTCTTGGAGCATTGTGATGAAAAGTGCATGGATCATTGTGATGAAAATTGCATGGAGCCTTGTCATGACAGGGTTCAAGGAGCATACTTATGAGAAGAGTCAGGGAGCATTGTGATGATAAGTGTATTGAGCATTGTGATGACAAAGATCAAGGAGCATTGTGATAAGAAGACCACTGATAATTGTGATGACCAGCCTCATGGGGCATTGTGATGACAAGAGTTATGGAACATCGTGATCAGAAGGGTTTGGAGCATTGTGATGACAGAGGTCATTGAGCATTTTGATTTCATTGTGATGACAATAGCAAGAAATATTATGGTGATGGGCATGGTGCATTGAGATGACAGGGTTCACGGAGCATTGAGATGAAAAGGGGCATGGAGCACTGTGATTACAGGGGTCTTGGAGCATTGCGATGACCAGGTCATGGAGCATTGTGATGAGAAGTCGAAGGCGCATTCTGATGACATGCGTCATGGAGCTTTGTGATGATAAATGCATGGATCATTGTGATTACAGGTGTCTTGGAGCATTGTGATGACAAGGTTCATGGAGGCTTGTGATGACAAGGCCGTGGAACTTTGTGATGGCAGGGGTCATGGAGCATTGTTATGACAAGGGCACGGAACACGGTGATAAATAGATCATGCAGGATTGTAATGACAAGGACATGTAGCATTGTGATGAGAAGGGCATCGAGCGTTGTGATGACAAGCCTCATGGAGATTTGTGATGACAAGTGCATGGAGCAATGTGATGAGAGTGTTCATGGAGCATTGTGATGACAATGGAATGGAGCACTGTGATGCCAAGTGTCATGGAACTTTGTAATGACAAAGTCATGGAGCATTTTGATAACAAGTGCGTGGTGCATTGTGATGAGAAGTGCAGGGAGCATTGTGATGACATGGGTTATGGAGGATTGTGCTTACACGCGCATCGAGCATTTTGCTGACAACGGTCATGGAGCAGTGTGCTGACAATGGCATGGAGGTTTGTGATGACAAGGGTCACAGAGCACTGTGATGAATAGTTCATGGAGTATTGTGGTTACGAATGTCACAAAGCCTTGTGTGATGAAGTCATGGAACATTGTGATGACAAATGTCATGAAGCACTGTGATGACTGTAGTCACAGAGCATTGTGATGACAGTGTACTTGGAGCATTTTGATGCCAAGGGCATGGAGCATTGTGATGAGAATGCCATGGAGCATTCAGATGACATGTGTCATGGAGCTTTGTGATGACAAGGGCCGGGAGCATTGTGATTACAGGGGTCTTGGAGCATTGTGATGAAAAGGGAAAGGATCATTGTGATGAAAAAGGCATGGAGCCTTTTCATGACAGTGTTCATGGAGCATACTGATGACAAGTGTCAGGGAGGATTGTGGTGATAAGTGTTTTGAGGATTGTGGTGACAAAGGTCATGGAGCATTGTGATGATTAAACCATTCATAATTGTGATGACGAGCATCATGGGGCATTGTGATGACAAGTTCTATGGAACATTGTGATCACAAGGGTATTTAGCATTGTGATGACAGATGTCATGGAGCGTTTTGATTTCATTGTGATGACAATAACTTGAAGCATTATGATGATGTGCATGGTGCATTGTGATGACAGGGTTCATGGAGCATTGACATAAAAAGGGGCATGGAGCACTGTGATTAGAGGGGTCTTGGAGCATTGTGATGACAAGGGCATGGAGCATTGTTTTGAGAAGGCCATGGAGGATAATGATGACATGCGTCATGGATCTTTGTGATGACAAGGGCATGGGGCATTGTGATTACAGGTGTCTTGGAGCATTGTTATGACAAGGGTCATGGAGCCTTGGATGACAAGGCCGTGGAACATTGTGATGGCAGGGATCATGGAGCATTGTTATGTCAGGGGTAATGGAGCATTTTGATGTCAAGGGCATGGAGCATTGGTCTGAATAGCTTCATGGATTATTGTGATGAGAGGGGGCATGGAGCATTGTGATGACAAGGGCACGGATCACTGTGATACATGGGTCATGGCAGATTGTAATGACGAGGGCATGGAGCATTGTGTTAAGAAGAGCATCGAGCATTGTGATGAAAAGCATCACGGAGCCTGTGATGACAAGGGCATGGAACAATGTGATGAGAGTGTTCATGGAGCATTTTGATGACAAGGATATGGAGCATTGTGATGCCAAGTGTCTTGTAGATTTGTGATGACAAAGGTCATGGAGCATTTTGATGACAAGCACGTGGTGAACTGTGTATGAGAAGGGCAGGGATCATTGTGATGAAAGGGTCATGGAGCAATTTAATGAAAATTGTCATGGGACATTTTTATGACAGGGGTTATGGAACATTGTGATGTCAGGGGTCATGGAGGATTATGATGAAAAGGGTCATGGAGCATTTTGATGACAGGGGTCCTGGAACATTGTGATGACAGGGGTGAGGGAGTATTGTGATGACTAGTGATGGAACTTTATGATATCAGTGGTGGAAGAGCATTTTGATGTGAAGTGCATAGAGCATTGTGATGACAAGGTTTATGGAGCACAGTGATGACACGGTTGTGGAGCATTGTGATGACAAGTGCATGGCGCATTGTGATGACACAGGTCATGGGGCATTGTGCGGACAAGCGCATGGAGCATTGTGGTGAATATTGTCATGGAGCATTGTGCTGACAAAGGCATGGAGTATTGTGATGACAAGGGACACAGAGCATTGTGATGAAAATTTCATGGAGCATTGTGGTGACAAAGATCACAGAGCCTTGTGTGACGAGATCATGGACCATTGTGATGAGAAAGGTCATGAATCATTGTGATGACTGGAGTCAAGGAGCATTGTGATGACAGGGGTCATAGAGCACTGTGATGACAAGGGCATGGAGCAATGTGATGACAGGGGCATGGAACATTGGTCTGACAAGTATCATGGATTATTGTGATGACAGTGGGCATGGAGCATTGAGATGACAAGGGCATGGAGCATTGTGGTGACAAAGGTCACAGAGCCTTGTGTGACGAGGGCTTGGACCATTGTGAGGACAAAGTCATGAAGCATTGTGATGACTGGAGTCACGGAGCATTGTGATGAAAATTTCATGGAGCAATGTGGTGACATAATTCACAGAGCCTTTTGATGACGTGGGCATGGACCATTGTGATGACAAGGTCCTGGAGCATTGTGATGAGAGGACCATGGAGCCTTGTGATGAAAATTCTCATGGAGCATTCTGATGAATACGTGAATGGAGCATTGAGATTACAGGGGTTTTGAAGCAATGTGATCACAAGGGCATGAAGCATTGTGATGAGAAGGCAATGGAGCATTCTGATGACATGCGTCATGTAGCCTTCTGATGACAAGGACAGGGAACATTGTGATTACAGGGGTCTTGGAGCATCGTGATGAAAAGGGAATGGATCATTGTGATGAAAAATGCATGGAGCCTTGTCATGACAAGGTTCAAGGAACATACTGATGACAACTGTCAGGGAGCACTGTGATGATAAGTGTATTGAGCATTGTGATGACAAAGATCATGGAGCAATGTGATGAGAAGACAATGGATAATAGTGATGACCAGGGTCATGGGGCATTGTGATAACAAGTGTTATGGAACACTGTGATCAGAAGGGTTTGGTGCATTGTGATGACAGAGGTCATGGAGCAATTTGAATAAAAGGGTCATGGAATATTTTGATGACAGGGTTTATGGAACATTGTGATGTCAGGGGTCATGAAGCACGGTGATGAAATGGGTCATGGAGCATTTTGTGACAGGGGTTATGGAACATGGTGATGTCAGGTGTCATGGAGCATTGTGATGAAAAGGGCATGGCACATTGTGATGACATGTGTCATGGAGCATTGTGCTGACAAGCGCATGGAGCATTTTGATGACAAGTGTCATGGAGCATTGTGCTGACAAAGGCATGGAGCATTGTGATGACAAGGGAAACAGAGCATTGTGATGAAAATTTCATGGAGCATTGTGGTGACACAGATCACAGAGCATTGTGTGACGAAGGCATGGACCATAGTGATGAGAAAGGTCATGAATCATTGTGATGACTGGAGTCACGGAGCACTGTGATGACAGGGGTCATGGAGCATTGTGATGACAAGGGCATGGAGCATTCTGATGAAAAGGTGCATGGAGCATTGAGATTACAGGGGTTTTGAAGCAATGTGATCACAAGGGCATGAAGCATTGTGATGAGAAGGCAATGGAGCATTCTGATGACATGCGTCATGTAGCCTTCTGATGACAAGGACAGGGAACATTGTGATTACAGGGGTCTTGGAGCATTGTGATGAAAAGGGAATGGATCATTGTGATGAAAAATGCATGGAGCCTTGTCATGACAAGGTTCAAGGAACATACTGATGACAACTGTCAGGGAGCACTGTGATGATAAGTGTATTGAGCATTGTGATGACAAAGATCATGGAGCAATGTGATGAGAAGACAATGGATAATAGTGATGACCAGGGTCATGGGGCATTGTGATAACAAGTGTTATGGAACACTGTGATCAGAAGGGTTTGGTGCATTGTGATGACAGAGGTCATGGAGCAATTTGAATAAAAGGGTCATGGAATATTTTGATGACAGTGTTTATGGAACATTGTGATGTCAGGGGTCATGAAGCACGGTGATGAAATGGGTCATGGAGCATTTTGTGACAGGGGTTATGGAACATGGTGATGTCAGGTGTCATGGAGCATTGTGATGAAAAGGGCATGGCACATTGTGATGACATGTGTCATGGAGCATTGTGCTGACAAGCGCATGGAGCATTTTGATGACAAGTGTCATGGAGCATTGTGCTGACAAAGGCATGGAGCATTGTGATGACAAGGGAAACAGAGCATTGTGATGAAAATTTCATGGAGCATTGTGGTGACACAGATCACAGAGCATTGTGTGACGAAGGCATGGACCATAGTGATGAGAAAGGTCATGAATCATTGTGATGACTGGAGTCACGGAGCACTGTGATGACAGGGGTCATGGAGCATTGTGATGACAAGGGCATGGAGCATTCTGATGAAAAGGTGCATGGAGCATTGAGATTACAGGGGTTTTGAAGCAATGTGATTACAAGGGCATGGAGCATTGTGAAGAGAAGGCAATGGAGCATTCTGATGACATGAATCATGGAGCTTTGTGATGACAAGGACATGGAGCATTGTGATTACAGGGGTCTTGGAGCATTGTGATGAAAAGGGAATGGATCATTGTGATGAAAAATGCATGGAGCCATGTCATGACAGGTTTCAAGGAGCATACTGATGACAACTGTCAGGGAGCACTGTGAGGATAAGTGTACTGAGCATTGTGATGACAAAGATCATGGAGCATGGTGATGAGAAGACCATGGATAATTGTGATGACCAGCGTCATGGGGCATTGTGATGACAAGTGTTATGGAACATTGTGATCAGAAGGATTTGGTGCATTGTGATGACAGAGGTCATTGAGCATTTTGATTTGATTGTGATGACAATAGCATGAAATATTATGGTGATGGGCACGGTGCATTGTGATGACAGGGTTCATGAAGCATTGAGATGAAAAGGTGCATGGAGCTTTTTGACTACAGGGGTGTTGGAGCATTGTGATGACAAGGGCATGGAGCATTGTGATGAGAAGCCCATGGAGCATTCTGATGACATGCGTCATGGAGATTTGTGATGACAAGGGTCCGGGAGCCTTGTGATGACATGGCCGTGAACATTGTGATGGCAGGGGTCATGGAGCATTGTTATGACAGGTGTAATGGAGCATTTTGATGACAAGGGCATGGAGCAATGTGATGAGAGTTTTCATTGAGCATTGTGATGAAAATGGCATGGAGCATTGTGATGCCACGTATCATGGAGCTTTGTGATGACAAATGTCATGGGGCATTTTGATGACAAGGGCGTGGTGCATTGTGATGAGAAGGGCAGGGAGCATTGTGATGACAGGGTCATGGAGCAATTTGAATAAAATTGTCATGGAATATTTTGATGACAGTGGTTATGGAACATTGTGATGTCAGGGGTCATGAAGCATTGTGATGAAATGGGTCATGGAGCATATTGTGACAGGGGTAATGGATCATTGTGATGTCAGGGGTAATGGAGCATTGTGATGATAAGGGCATGTAGCACTGTGATGACAGTGGTCATGGAACATTGTGATGACAGGGGTGAGCGAGTATTGTGATGACTAGTGATGGAACATTGTGATATCAGTGGTGAGAAGGCATTTTAAGGAGAAGTGCATGGAGCATTATGATGACAAGGTTTATGGAGCATTTTGATGACAAGGATGTGGAGCATTGTGATGACAAGTGCATGGTGCATTGTGATGACATGGGTTATGGAGCATTGTGCTGACACGCGCATCGATCATTGTGATGACAAGGCTCATGGAGCATTGTGCTGACAAAGGCATGGAGCTTTGTGATAACAAGGGTCACAGAGCATTGTGATAAAAATTTCATGGAGCATTGTGGTGACAAAGGTCACAGAGCTTTGTGTGACCAGGTCATGGACCATTGTGATGACAAATGTCATGAAGGATTGTGATGCCTGGAGTCACGGAGCATTGTGATAACAGGGGTCTTGGAGCATTGTGATGAAAAGGGAATGGATCATTGTGATGAAAAAGGCATGGAGCCTTGTCATGACAGTGTTCAAGGAGCATACTGATGACAAGTGTCAGCGAGCATTGTGATGCCAAGTGTATTGAGCATTGTGGTGACAAATGTCATGGAGCAATATGATGAGACGTTTCATGTAGAATTGTGATGAAATGGCATTGAGCATTGTGATGCCAAGGGTCATGGAGCTTTGTGATGACAAACGTCATGGAGCATTTTGATGACAAGGTCGTGGTGCGTTGTGATGAGAAGGGCATTGAGCATTGTGATGACAGGGTCATGGATCAAATTGATGGAAAGTGTCATGGAACATTTTGATGACAGGGGTTTGAAACATTGTGATGTCAGAGGTAATGGAGCATTTTGATGAAAAGGGTCATGTAGCATTTGATGAAAAGGTGCATGGAGCATTGAGATTACAGGGGTTTTGAAGCAATGTGATTACAAGGACAAGGAACAATTTGATGAGAAGGCAATGGAGCATTCTGATGACATGTGTCATGGAGATGTGTGATGACAAGGACATGGAGCATTGTGATTACAGGGATCTTGGAGCATTGTGATGAAAAGTGAATGGATCATTGTGATGAAAAATGCATGGAGCCTTGTCATGACAGGGTTCAAGGAGCATACTGATGACAACTGTCAGGGAGCATTGTGATGATGAGTGTATGGAGCATTGTGATGACAAAGATCATGGAGTACTGTGATGAGAAGACCATGGATAATTGTGAAGACCAGCGTCATGGGGCATTGTGATGGCAAGTGTTATGGAACATTGTGATCAGAAGGGTCTGGTGCATTGTGATGACAGAGGTCATTGAGCATTTTGATTTCATTGTGATGACAATAGCATGATATATTATGGTGATGGGCACGGTGCATTGTGATGACAGGGTTCATAGAGCATTGAGATGAAAAGGGGCATGGAGCATTGTGATTACAGGGGTGTTGGAGCATTGTGATGACAAGGGCATGGAGCATTGTGATGAGAAGGCCATGGAGCATTCTGATGACATGCGTCATGGAGCTTTGTGATGACAAGGGCATGGAGAATTGTGATTACAGGGGTCATGGAATATTGTGATGACAGGGGTGAGGGAGTATTGTGATGACTAGTGATGGAACATTGTGATATCAGTGGTGAGAAAGCATTTTGAGGAGAAGTGCATGGAGCATTGTGATGACAAGGTTTATGGAGCATTTTGATTAAAAGGATGTGGAGAATTGTGATGACAAGTGCATGGTGCATTGTGATGACATGGGTTATGGAGCATTGAGATGAAAAGGGGCATGGAGAATTGTGATTACAGAGGTCTTGGTGCATTGTGATGACAAGGGTCATGGAGCCTTGTGATGACAAGGCCGTGGAACATTGTGATGTCAGGGGTCATGGAGCATTGTTATGACAGGTGTAAAGGAGCATTGTGATGACAAGGGCATGGAGCAATGTGATGAGAGATTTCATTGAGCATTGTGATGACAATGGCATGGAGCATTGTGATGCCAAGTGTCATGGAGCATTGTGATGACCAATGTCATGGGGCATTTTGATGACAAGGGCATGGTGCATTGATATGAGAAGGACAGGGAGAATTGTGATGACAGGGTCATGGAGCAATTTGATGAAAAGAGTCATGGAATATTTTGATGAGAGGGGTTATGGAACATTGTGATGTCAGGGTTCATGAAGCATTGTGATGAAATGGGTCATGGAGCATTTTGTGGCAGGGGTTATGGAACATTGTGATGTCAGTGGTCATGGAGCATTGTGATGTTAAGGGCATGTAGCAATGTGATGACAGTGTTCATGGAGCATTGTGATCATAAGGGAATATAGCACTGTGATGACAGTGGTCATGGGACACTGTGATGACAGGGCTGAGGGACTAATGTGATGACTAGTGATGTAACATTGTGATATATGTGGTCAGAGAGAATTTTGATGAGAAGTGCATGGAGCATTGTGATGACCAGGGTTATGGATCATAGCAATGATAAGGATGTGGAGTATTGTGATGACAAGCGCATGACACATTTTCATGACATGGGTCATGGAGCATTGTGCTGACAAGCGCATGGAGCATTTTGATGACATGTGTCATGGAGCATTGTGCTGACAAAGGCATGGAGCATTTTGATGACAAGGGACACAGAGCATTGTGATGAAATATTCATGGAGCATTGTGGAGAAAATGATCACAGAGCCTTGTGTGACGAGGGCATGGACCATTGTGATGAGATAGGTCATGAAGCATTGTGATGACTGGAGTCACGGAGCATTGTGATGAAAGTGGTCATGGAGCATTGTGATGACAAGGGCATGAAGCAATGTCATGACAGGGGCATGGAACATTGGTCTGACAAGTTTCATGGATTATTTGGATGACAATGGGCATGGAGCATTGTGATGACAAGGGCATGGAGCATTGTGGTGAAAAAGGCATGGATCATTTTGATGAAAAGGGACACAGAGCATTGTGATGAAATATTCATGGAGCATTGTGGTGAAAAAGATCACAGAGCCTTGTGTTAAGAGGGGATGGACCACTGTGATGATAAAGGTCATGAAGCATTGTGATGACTGGTGTCACAGAGCATTGTGATGACAGGGGTCATGGAGCATTGCTCTGACAAGATTTATGGATTATTGTGATGAGAGTGGGCATGGCCCATTGTGATGACAAGGTCTTGGAACATTGTGATGACAAGGGAATGGGGCATTGTGATGACAAGGTCCTGGAGCAGTGTGATGAGAAGACCATGGAGCCTTGTGATGACAAGTCTCATGGAGCATTCTGATGAATAGGGGCATGGAGCATTGTGATTACAGGGGTCTTGGAGCATTCTGATGACAAGGGCATGGAGCATTGTGATTAGAAGGCCTCGGAGGATTCTGATGACATGTGTCATGGATCTTTGTGATGACAAGGGCATGGAGCATTGTGATCACAGGGGTCTTGGAGCATTGTGATGAGAAGGGTCATGGAGCCTTGGATGCCAAGGCGGTGGAACATTGTGATGGCAGGGGTCATGGAGCATTGTTATTACAAGGGTAATGGAGCATTGTGATGACAAGGGCATGGAACATTGGTCTGAAAATTTCATGGATTATTGTGATGAGATTCGGCATGGAACATTATGATGACTAGGGCACGGAACACTGTGATACATGTGTCATGGAGGATTGTAATGACAAGGGATGGAGCATTGTGATGAGAAGAGTATCGAGCATTGTGATGACAAGCGTCATGGAGCATTGTGGTGACAAGTGCATGGAGCAATGTGATGAGAGGTTTCATGTAGCATTGTGGTGAAATGGCATGGAGCACTGTGATGCCAAGGGTCATGGAGCTTTGTGATGACAAACGTCATGGAGCATTTTGATGACAAGGTCGTGGGGCATTGTGATGAGAAGGGCAGGGAGCACTGTGATGACAGGGTCATGGAGCAAATTGATGGAAAGTGTCATGGAACATTTTGATGACAGGGGTTATGGAACATTGTGATGTCAGGGGTAATGGAGCATTTTGATAGAGAGGGTCATGGAGCATTTGATGAAAAGGTGCATGGAGCATTGAGATTACAGGGGTTTTGAAGCAATGTGATTACAAGGGCATGGAGCAAATTGATGAGAAGGCAATGGAGCATTCTGATGACATGCGTCATGGAGCTGTGTGATGACAAGGACATGGAGCATTGTGATTGCAGGGGTCTTGGAGCATTGTGATGAAAAGGGAATGGATCTTTGTGATGAAAAATGCCTGGAGCCTTGTCATGAGATGTTTCAAGGAGCATACTGATGACAACTGTCAAGGAGCATTGTGATGATGAGTGTATTGAACATTGTGATGAAAAGATCATGAAGCATTGTGATGAGAAAGCCATGGATAATTGTGATGCCCAGCGTCATGGGGCATTGTGATGACAAGTGTTATGGAACATTGTGATCAGAAGGGTTTGGTGCATTGTGATGACAGAGGTCATTGAGCATTTTGATTTCATTGTGATGACAATAGCATGAAATATTATGGTGATGGGCACGGTGCATTGTGATGACAGGGTTCATGGAGCATTGAGATGAAAAGGGGCATGGAGCATTGTGATTACAGGGGTGTTGAAGCATTGTGATGACAAGGGCATGGAGCATTGTGATGAGAAGGCCATGGAGCATTCTGATGACATGCATCATGGAGATTTGTGATGACAAGGGCATGGATAATTGTGATTACAGGGGTCATGGAATATTGTGATGACAGGGGTGAGGGAGTATTGTGATGACTATTGATGGAACATTGTGATATCAGTGGTGAGAAAGCATTTTGAGGAGAAGTGCATGGAGCATTGTGATGACAAGGTTTATGGAGCATTTTGATGACAAGGATGTGGAGAATTGTGATGACAAGTGCATGGTGCATTGTGATGACATGTGTTATGGAGCACTGAGATGAAAAGGGGCATGGAGAATTGTGATTACAGAGGTCTTGTTGCATTGTGATGACAAGGGTCATGGAGCCTTGTGATGACAAGGCCGTGGAACATTGTGAAGGCATGGGTCATGGAGCATTGTTCTGACAAGATTTATGGATTATTGTGATGAGAGTGGGCATGGCGCCTTGTGATGACAAGGTCGTGGAACATTGTGATGACAAGGTCATGGAGTATTGTGAAGACAGGTGTCAGGGAGCATTGTGATGACATATGTCATTGTCCATTGTGATGACAATGGCATGGAGCATTGTGATACCAAGTGTCATGGAGGATTGTGATGACAAAGGTAATGGAGCATTTTGATGACAAGGGCTTGGAACATGGTTATGACAAGGGTAATGGAGCATTGTGATGAAAAGGGCATGGAGCATTGTGATGACAAGGGCCATTGGGAATTTTGATGACAACGTCCTGAAGCATTGTGATGACAAGCTCATGGAGCTTGCTATGACAGGCGTCATAGAGCATTGCTATGACAAGTGCAAGGAGAACTGTGATGACAAGATCATGGAACATTTTGATGAGAAGTGTCATGAAGCATTGTGATGACAAGTACGTGGAGAATTGTAATGACATGGGACATGGAGCATTGTGATGAACAGGAAATGGAGAATTGTGATACCAATGAGTGGAGCATTATGATGAAAAAACCATGGATAATTATGATGAAGAGCGTCATGGATCTCTGTAACGACAAGGGGCATGGAGCATTGTGATTACAGGTGTCATGGAGCATTGTGATGAGAGGGGTCATGGAGCATTGTGATGACAAGGGAATGGAGCACTGTGATGACAAGGTCCTGGAGCAGTGTGATGAGAAAACCATGGAGCCTTGTGATGACAAGTCTCATGGAGCATTCTGATGAATAGGGGCATGGAGCGCTGTGATTACAGGGGTCTTGGAGCATTGTGATTACAAGGGCATAGAGCATTGTGATGAGAAGGCCATGGAGCATTCTGATGACATGTGTCAAGTATCTTTGTGATTACAAGGGCATGGAGCATTGTGATTAAAGGGGTCTTGGAGCATTGTGATGACAAGGGTCATGGAGCCTTGGATGCCAAGGCGGTGGAACATTGTGATGGCAGGGGTTATGGAGCATTATTATGACAGGGGTAAAGGAGCATTTTGATGACAAGGGCATGGAACATGGGTATGAAAATTTCATGGATTATTTTGATGAGTTTAGGCATGGAACATTGTGATGACTAGGGCACGGAACACTGTGATATATGTGTCATGGAGGATTGTAATGACAAGAGCATGGAACATTGTGATGAGAAGAGTATCGAGGATTGTGATGAGAAGCATCATGGAGCACTGTGGTGACAAGGGCATGGAGCAATGTGATGAGAGATTTCATTGAGCATTGTGATGACAATGGCCTGGAGCATTGTGATGCCAAGGGTAATGGAGCTTTCTGATGACAAAGCTCATGGGGCATTTTGATGACAAGGGCGTGGTGCATTGTGATGAGAAGGGCAGGGAGTATTGTGATGACAGGGTGATGGAGCAAATTGTTGAAAAGTATCATGGAACATTTTGATAACAGGGGTTATGGAACATTGTGATATCAGGGTTAATGGAGCATTTTGATGACAACTGTCATGGAGCATTGTGCTGACAAAGGCATGGAGCTTTGTGATGACAAAGGTTACAGAGCATTGTGATAAAAATTTCATGGAGCATTGTGGTGACAAAGGTCACAGAGCTTTGTGTGACGAGGTCATGGACAATTGTGATGACAAGTGTCATTAAGCATTGTGATGACTGGTGTCACGGAGCATTGTGATAACAGGGGTCTTGGAGCATTGTGATGAAAAGGGAATGGATCATTGTGATGAAAAAGGCATGGAGCCTTGTCATGACAGTGTTCAAGGAGCATACTGATGACAAGTGTCAGCGAGCATTGTGATGCCAAGTGTATTGAGCATTGTGGTGACAAAGGTCATGGAGCATTGTGATGAGAAGACCTTGCATAATTGTGATGATGAGCTTGATGGGGCATGTGATGACAAGTGTTATGGAACATTGTGATCAGAAGAGTTTGGAGCATTGTGATGACAGAGGACATGGAGCATTTTGATTTCATTGTGATGACAATAGCATGAATCATTATGATGATGGGCACGGTGCATTGTGATGACAGGGTTCATGGAGCATTGAGATGAAAAGTGGCATGGAGAATTGTGATTACAGAGGTCTTGGAGCACTGTGATGACAAGGGTCATGGAGCCTTGTGATAACAAGGCCGTGGAACATTATGATGGCAGGGGTCATGGAGCATTGTTATGACAGGTTTAATGGAGCATTGTGATGAAAAGGGCATGGAGCAATATGATGAGAGATTTCATAGAGCATTGTGATGACAATGGCAAGGAACATTGTGATGCCAAGGGTCATGGAACGTTGTGATGACAAATGTCATGGGGCATTTTGATGACAAGGGCGTGGTGCATTGTGATGACAAGGGCATGGAGCATTCTGATGAAAAGGTGCATGGAGCTTTGAGATTATAGGGGTTTTGAAGCAATGTGATTACTTGGGCATGGAGCATTGTGATGAGAAGGCAATGGAGCTTTCTGATGACATGCGTCATGGAGCTTTTTGATGACAAGGACATGGATCATTGTGATTACAGGGGTCTTGGAGCATTGTGATGAAACGGGAATGGATCATTGTGATGAAAAATGCATGGAGCCTTGTCATGACAGGGTTCAAGGAGCATACTGATGACAACTGTCAGGGAGCATTGTGATGATAGGTGTATTCAGCATTGTGATGACAAAGATCATGGAGCATTGTGATGAGAAGACCATGGATAATTGTGATGACCAGCGTCATGGGGCATTGTGATGACAAGTGTTATGGAACATTGTGATCAGAAGGGTTTGGTGCATTGTGATGACAGAGGTCACTGAGCATTTTGATTTCATTGTGATGACAATAGCATGAAATATTATGGTGATGGGCACGGTGCATTGTGATGATAGGGTTCATGGAGCATTGAAATGAAAAGTGCCATGGAGAATTGTGATTACAGGCGTTGGAGCATTGTGATGACAAGGGCATGGAGCATTGTGATGAGAAGGCCATGGAGCATTTTAATGACATGCGTCATTGAGCTTTGTGATGACAAGGGCATGGAGAATTGTGATTACAGGGGTCATGGAATATTGTGATGACAGGGGTGAGCGAGTATTGTGATGACTAGTGATGGAACATTGTGATATCAGTGGTGAGAAGGCATTTTGAGGAGAAGTGCATGGAGCATTGTGATGAAAATGTTTATGGAGCATTTTGATGACAAGTATGTGGAGCATTGTGATGACAAGTGCATGGTGCATTGTGATGACATGCGTTATGGAGCATTGTGCTGACACGCGCATCGAGCATTGTGATGACAAGTGTCATGGAGCATTGTGCTGAAAAAGGCATGGAGCATTGTGATGACAAGGGACACAGAGCACTGTGATGAAAATTTCATGGAGCATTGTGGTGACAAAGATCACAGAGCCTTGTGTGACGAGGACATGGACCATTGTGATGAGAAAGGTCATGAATCATTGTGATGACTGGAGTCATGGAGCATTGTGATGACAGGGGTCATGGAGCATTGTGATGACAAGGGCATGGAGCAATGTGATGACAGAGGCATGGAACATTGGTCTGACAAGTTTCATGGATTATTGTGATGACAGTGGGCATGGAGCATTGAGATGACAAGGGCATGGAGCATTGTGGTGACAAAGGTCACAGAGCCTTGTGTGACGAGGGCATGGACCATTGTGAGGACAAAGGTCATGAAGCATTGTGATGACTGGAGTCCCGGAGCATTGTGATGACAATGGTCATGGAGCACTGTGATGACAAGGGCATGGAGCATTGTGATGACAGGGGCATGAAACATTGGTCTGACATGTTTAATGGATTATTGTGATGACAGTGGGCATGGCGCATTGTGATGACAAGGGTATGGAACATTATGATGACAAGGTCATGGATTATTGTGAAGACAGGTGTCAGGGAGCATTGTGATGACATATGTCATTGTCCATTGTGATGACAATGGCATGGAGCATTGTGATACCAAGTGTCATGGAGGATTGTGATGACAAAGGTAATGGAGCGTTTTGATGACAAAGGCTTGGAACATTGCGATGACAAGTGTTATGGAGCATTGTGATGACAAGGGCATGGAGCATTCTGATGAAAAGATGCACGGAGCATTGAGATTACAGGGGTTTTGAAGCAATGTGATTACAAGGGCATGGAGCATTGTGATGAGAAGGCAATCTAGCATTCTGATGACATGCGTCATGGAGCTTTGTGATGACAAGGACATGGCGCACTGTGATGACATGTGTCATGGAGCATTGTTCTGACAAGTGCATGGAGCATTTTGATGACAAGTGTCATGGAGCATTGTGCTGACGAAGGCATGGAGCATTGTGATGACAAGGGACACAGAGCATTGTGATGAAAATTTCATTGAGCATTGTGGTTACAAAGATCACAGAGCCTTGTGTGACGAGAACATGGACCATTGTGATGAGAAAGGTCATGAATAATTGTGATGACTGGAGTCACGGAGCACTGTGATGACAGGGGTCTTGGAGCACTGTGATGACAAGGGCATGGAGCAATGTGATGACAGGGGCATGGAACATTGGTCTGACAAATTTCATGAATTATTGTGATGACAGTGGGCATGGAGCATTGGGATGACAAGGGCATGGAGCATTGTGGTGACAAAGGTCACAGAGCCTTGTGTGACGAGGGCATGGACCATTGTGAAGACAAATTCATGAAGCATTGTGATGACTAAAGTCACGGAGCATTGTGATGTCAGGGTTCATGGAGCATTGTGATGACAAGGACATGGAGCATTGTAATGAAAAAGGCATGGAGATTTTTGATGACAAGGGTCACAGAGCATTGTGATAAAAATTTCACAGAGCATTGTGGTGACAAAGGTCACAGAGCTTTGTGTGACGAAGTCATGGACCATTGTGATGACAAATGTCATGAAGCATTGTGATGACTGGAGTCATGGAGCATTGTGATAACAGGGGTCTTGGAGCATTTTGATGAAAAGGGAATGGATCATTGTGATGAAAAAGGCATGGAGCCTTGTCATGACAGTGTTCAAGGAGCATACTGATGACAAGTGTCAGCGAGCATTGTGATGCCAAGTGTATTGAGCATTGTGGTGACAAAGGTCATGGAGCATTATGATGAAAAGACCTTGCATAATTGTGATGACGAGCGTCATGGGGCATGTGATGACAAGTGTTATGGTACACTGTGATGAGAAGGGTTTGGAGCATTGTGATGACAGAGGACATGGAGCCTTTTGATTTCAAGGTGATGACAATAGCATGAAATATTATGGTGATGGGCACGGTACATTTTGATGACAGTGTTCATGGAGCATTGAGATGAAAAATGCCATGGAGAATTGTGATTCCAGATGTCTTGGAGCATTGTGATGACAAGGATAATGGAGCCTAGTGATGACACGGCCGTGGAACATTGTTATGGCAGGGGTGAGCTATTTTTGTGATGACTAGGGATGAAACATTGTGATATATGTGGTGAGAGAGAATTTTGATGAGAAGTGCATGGAGCATTGTGATGACAAGTTTTATGGAGCATAGCGATGAAAAGGATGTGGAGCATTGTGATGAAAAGAGCATGGCGCATTGTGATGACATGTGTCATGGAGCATTGTGCTGACAAGTGCATGGAGCATTTTGATGACAAGTGTCATGGAGCATTGTGCTGACAAAGGCATGGAGCATTGTGATGACAAGGGACACAGAGCATTGTGATGAAAATTTCATTGAGCGTTGTGGTGACAAAGATCACAGAGCCTTGTGTGACGAGGGCATGGACCATTGTGATGAGAAATGTCATTAATCATTGTGATGACTGGAGTCACGGAGCACTGTGATGACAGGGGTCATGGAGCATTGTGATGACAAGGGCATGGAGCAATGTGATGACAGGGGCATGGAACATTGGTCTGACAAATTTCATGGATTATTGTGATGACAGTGGGCATGGAGCATTGAGATGACAAGGGCATGGAGCACTGTGGTGACAAAGGGCACAGAGCCTTGTGTGACGAGTGCATGGACCATTGTGAGGACAAAGGTCATGAAGCATTGTGATGACTGGAGTCACGGAGCATTGTGATGACAGGTGTCATGGAGCACTGTGATGACAAGGGCATGGAGCATTCTGATGACAGGGAAATGGAACGTTGGTCTGACAAGTTTCATGGATTATTGTGATGACAGTGGGCATGGCTCATTGTGATGACAAGGGCATGGAGCATTGTGATGACAAGGTCATGGAGTATTGTGAAGACAGGTGACTGGGAGCATAGTGATGACATATGTCATGTTCCATTGTGATGACAGTGGCATGGAGCATGGTGATGCCAAGAGTCATGGAGTATAGTGATGACCAAGGTAATGGAGCATTTTGATGACAAGGGTCTGGAGCATCGTGATGACAAGGGTCATGGAGCATTGTGATGACAAGGGTATGGAGCATTGTGATGACAACGGCACGGAACACTGTGATACATAGATCATGCAGGATTGTAATGACAAGGGTATGGAGCATTGTGATGAGAAGTGCATCAATCGTTGTGATGACAAGCCTCATGGAGATTTGTGATGACAAGCGCATGGCACATTGTGATGACATGGGTCATGGAGAACTGTGCTGACAAAGGCATGGTGCATTTTGATGACAAGGGTCAGAGAGTATTGTGATGAAAACTTCATGGAACATTGTGGTGACAAAGGTCACAGAGCCTTGTGTGACAATGGCATGGACAATTGAGATGACAAAGGTCATGAAGTTTTGTGATGACTGGAGTCATGGAGCATTGTGAGGACAGGGGTCATGGGGCATTGTGATGACAGGTTTCATGGGGCATTGTGATTAGATGGTCATGGAGCATTGGGCTCAAAATGTTCATGGAGTATTGTGATGACAGGAGTCATGGTGTATTTTGATGACATGGGAATGGAGCATTGTGATTAAAAGGGCATGGGACATGGTGATGAGAAGGCCATGGAGCATTCTGAAGCCATGAGTCATGAAGCTTTGTGATGACAATGGCATGGAGCATTGTGATTCCAGGGGTCTTGGAGCATTGTGAGGAAAAGGGCATGGATCATTGTGTTGAAAAATGAATGGAGCTTTGTCATGACAGGGTTCAAGGAGCATACTGACGACAAGTGTCAGGGAGCATTGTGATGACAAGTGTATAGAGCATTGTGATGACAAAGGTAATGGAGTACGGTGAATAGAAGCCCATGGATAACTGTGATGATGAGCGTCATTGGGCGTTGTGATGACAAGTGTTATGCAACATTGTGATCACAAGTGTTTGGAGCATTGTGATGACAGAGGTCATGGAGCATATTGATTTCATTTTGATGACAATAGAATGAAGCATTATGATGATGTGCATGGTTCATTTTGATGACACGGTTCATGGAGCATTGAGATTAAAAGTGGCATGGAGCATTGTGATTACAGGTGTTTTGGACCATTCTGATGACAAGGGCATGGATCATCGTGAATGAGAAGGCCATTGAACATTCTGATGACATGCGTCATGGAGCTTTGTGATGACAAGTGTAGGCAGAATTGTGATTACAGTGTTTGGAGCATTGTGATGACAAGTGTCATGGAGTCTTGTGATGACAAGCCCTTGGAAACTTGTGAAGGCAGGTGTCATGGAGCATTGTTATGACAGGGGTAATGGAGCATTGTGATGAAAAGGGCATGGAGCATTTTTCTGAAATGTTTCATTGATTATTGTGATGAGATTGGGCATGGAGCATTGTGATAACAATGGCACAGAACACTTTGATACATGGGTCATGGAGCATTGTAATGACAAGGACATGGAGCATTGTGATGAGAAGGGCATCGAGCATTGTGATGACAAGCCACATGGAGGTTTGTGATGACAAGGGCATGGAGCAATGTGATGAGAGGCTTCATGGAGCATTGTGATGACAATGGCATGGAGCATTGTGATGCCAAGTGTCATGGAGTTTTGTGATGACAAAGGTCATGGAGCATTTTGATGACAAGGTCGTGGTATGTTGTGATGAGAAGGGCAGGGAACATTGTGCTAACAGGGTCATGGAGCAATTTGGTGAAAAATTCATGAAATATTTTGATGAGAGTGGTTATGGAAAATTGTGATGTCAGGGTTCATGGAGCATTGTGATGAAAATGGTAATGGAGCATTTTGATGACAGGGATTATGGAGCATTGTGATGTCATTGGTCATGGAGCATTTTGATGATAAGTGCATGTAGCATAGTGATGATAGGGCTCATGGAACATTGTGATGACAGGGGTGAGGGAGTATTGTGAAGACTAGTGATGGAACATTGTGATATCAGTGGTGAGAGAGCATGTTGATGAGAAGTGCATGGAGCATTGTGATGACAAGGTTTATGGAGCATTGTGTTGACAAGGATGTGGAGCATTGTGATGACAAGCGCATGGTGCATTGTGATGACATGTTTCAAGGAGCATTGTGATGAAAAGCACATGGAGCATTGTGATGACAAGTGTCATGGATCATTGTGCTGACAAAGGCATGGTGCATTGTGATGACAAGGGTCACAGGGCATTGTGATGAAAAGGACATTGATCATTGTGATGCAAAATTCATGGAGCCTTGTCATGACAGGGTTCAAGGAGCATACTGATGACAAGTGTCAGCGAGCATTGTGATGACAAGTGTATTGAGCATTGTGATGACAAAGTTCATGGAGTATTGTGAATAGACGGCCATGGATAATTGTGATGATGAGCATCATGGGGCGTTGTTATGACAAGTGTTATGGAACATTGTGATCACAAGGGTTTGGAACATTGTGATGACAGAGGTCAGGGAGCATTTTGATTTCATTGTGATGACAATAGCATGAAGCATTATGATGATGGGCATGGTGCATTGTGATGACACGGTTCATGGAGATTTGAGATGAAAAGGGACATTGAGCATTGTGATTACAGAGGTCTAGGAGAATTGTGATGACAAGGCCATAGAGCATCGTGAATGAGAAGGCCATGGAGCATTCTGATGACATGCGTCATGGAGCTTTGTGATGACAAGGACATGGAGCATTGTAATGACAAGTGTTATGGAGCCTTGTGATGACAAGGCCGTGGAATATTGTAATGGCAGGTGTCATGGAGCACTGTTATAACAGGGGTAATGGAGCATTTTGATGACAAGGGCATGGAGCATTGGTCTGAAAAGCTTCATGAATTATTGTGATGAGAGGGGGCATGGAGCATTGTGATGACAAGGGCACGGAACACTGTGATACATGGGTCATGGCGGATTGTAATGACAAGGGCATGGAGCATTGTGTTAAGAAGAGCATCGAGCATTGTGAAGAAAAGCATCACAGAGCCTGTGATGACAAGGGCATTGAACAATGTGATGAGAGTGTTCATGGAGCATTTTGATGACAATGGCATGGAGCATTGTGATGCCAAGGGTCATGTAGCTTTGTGATGACAAAGGTCATGGAGCATTTTGATGACAAGCACGTGGTGAACTTTGTTGAGAAGGACAAGGATCATTGTGATGAAAGGGTCATGGAGCAATTTGATGAAAATTGTCATGGGACATTTTGATGACAGGGTTATGGAACATTGTGATGTCAGGGGTCATGGAGGATTATGATGAAAAGGGTCATGGAACATTTTGATGACAGGTGTCCTGGATCATTGTGATGACAGGGGTGAGGGAGTATTGTGATGACTACTGATGGAACATTATGATATCTGTGGGGGGAGAGCATTTTGATGTGAAGTGCATGGAGCATTGTGATGACAAGGTTTATGGAGCACTGTGATGACAAGGTTGTGGAGCATTGTGATTACAAGCACATGGCGCATTGTGATGACACAGGTCATGTGGCATTGTGCGGACAAGCGCATGGAGCATTGTGATGAAAATTGCCATGGAGAATTGTGCTGACAAAGGCATGGAGCATAGTGATGACCTGGGTAAAAGAGCATTGTGATGAAAATTTCATGGAGAATTGTGGTGACAAATTTCCCAGAGCCTTTTGATGACGTGTGCATGGACCATTGTGATGACAAGGTCCTGGAGCATTGTGATGAGAGGACCATGGAGCCTTGTGATGACAATTCTCATGGAGCATTCTGATGAAAAGGGGCATGAAGCATTGTGATTACAGTGGTATTGGATCCTTGTGATGACAAGGCCGTAGAACATTGTGATGGCAGCGGTCATGGAGCATGGTTATGACATGGGCAATGGAGCATTGTGATGACAAGGGCATCGAGCATTGGTCTGAAAAGTTTTATGGATTATTGTGATGAGAGTGGGCAAGGAGCATTGTGATGACAAGGGCACGGAACACTGTGATACATGGGTCATGTAGGATTGTAATGACAAGGGCATGGAGCAATGTGATGAGAGGCTTCATGGACCAATGTGCTGACAAGGGCATGGAGCATTTTGATGACAAGGGTCATGGAGCATTTTGATGACAAGATTCCCAGATCATTGTATTGTCAGGGTTCACGGAGCGCTGTGATGACAGTGGTCATGGAGCATTGTGATGACAGGGTCAAGGAGCATTGTGATAAGAAGGTCATGGAGCATTGGGCTGAAAATATTCATGGAGTATTGTGATGAGAGGGGTAATGGGTTATTGTGATGACAAGGGAATGGAGTATTGTGATGACAAGCTCCTGGGGCATTCTGATGAGAAAACCATGGAGCCTTGTGATGACAAGTCTCATGGAGCATTCTGATGAAAAGGTGCATGGAGCATTGTGATTACAGGGGTCATGAAGCATTGTGATGAAAATGGCATGGAGCATTGTGATGCCAAGGGTCATGGAGCTTTGTGATGACAAAGTTCATGGAGCATTTTGATGACAAGATTGTGGTGCATTGTGATGAGAAGGGCAGGGAGCATTTTGATGACAGGGTCATGGAGCAATTTGATGAAATGTATCATGGAATATTTTGATGACAGTGGTTATGGAACACTGTTATGTCAGGAGTCATGGAGCATTGTGATGAAAAGGGTCATGGAGGATTTTGATGACAGGGGTTATGGAACATTGTGATGTCAGGGTTCATGGAGCATTGTGATGATAATGTCATGTAGCACTGTAATGACCGGGATCATGGAACATTGTGATGACGGGGGGAGAGAGCATTTTGATGAGAAGTGCATGGAGCACTGTGATTACAAGGTTTTTGGAGCTTTGTAATGACAAGAATGTGGAGCATTGTGATGACAAGCGCATGGCGCATTGTGATGACATGGGTTATGGAGCATTGTGCTCACAAGCACATGGAGCATTGTGATGACAAGGCTCATGGAGAATTCTGCTGACAAAGGCATGGAACATGGTGATGACAAGGATCACAGAGCATTGTGATGAAAAGTTCAAGGAGCATCGTGTTCTGAAAGGTTACAGAGCCTTGTGTGACGAGGACATGGACCATTGTGATGACAAATGTCATGAAGCCTTGTGATGACAGGAGTCACAGAGCATTGAGATGACTGGGGTCTTGGAGCACTGTGATGACAAGGACATGGAGAATTGTGATGAGAAAGCCATGGAGCATTCTGATGACATGCATCATGGAGCTTTGTGATTAAAAGTCATGGAGCATTGTGATTACAGGGGTCTTGGAGCATTGTGATGAAAATGGTATGGATCATTGTGATGAAAAAGGCATGGAGCCTTGTCATGACAGGGTTCAATGAGCATACTGATGACAAGTGTCAGGGAGCATGGTGATGACAAGTGTATTGAGCATTGTGATGACAAAGGTCATGGAGCACTGTGATGAGAAGACCATGGATAATTGTGATGATGAGCGTCATGGTGCATTGTGATGACAATGGTTATGGAACATTGTGATCACAAGGGTTTGGAGCATTTTGATGCAAGAGGTCATGGAGCATATTGATTTCATTGTGATGACAATAGCATGAAGCATTATGATGATGGACATGGTGCATTGTGATGACAGGGTCATGGAGCAATTTGATGAAAAGTGTCATGGAACATTTTGATGACAGTGGTTATGGAACATTGTGATGTCAGGGGTCATGGAGCATTTTGATGAAAAGGGTCATGGAGTATTCTGATGAAAAGGTGCATGGAGCATTGTGATTACAGGGGTTTTGAAGCATTGTGATGACAAGGGCATGGAGCATTATGATGAGAAGTTCATGGAGTACTGTGAAGACAGGGGTGTGGGGTCATTGTGATGACATATGTCATGGTCCATTGTGATGACAATGCCCTGGTGTAATGTGATGCCAAGTGTCATGGAGGAATGTGATGACAACGTTAATAGAGCATTGTGATGACAGGGGTTTGGAGCACTGGGATGAAAATGGTCATGGAGCATTTTGATGACAAGGGCATGGAGGATTGTGATGACATGGGCCATTGAGAATTTTGACGAGAATTTCCTGAAGCATTGTGATTAAAAGCACATGGAGCTTGCTAGGACAGGGGTCATGGAGCATTGCGATGACAAGTGCATGGAGAACTGTGATGACAAGAGCATGTAACATTTTGATGAGTAGTGTTATGGAGCATTGTGATGTCAAGACCGTGGAGCATTGTGATGAGAAGACCATGGATAATTTTGATGACGAGCGTCATGGAGCACTGTAATGACAAGGGGCATGGAGCATTGTGAAGACAGGTGTCATGGAGCATTGTGATGACATGGGTCATGGAGCATTGTGATGACAAGAGTCATGGAGCATTCTGATGACAAGCTTGTGGAGTATTGTGATGACAATGGCATGGAGCATTGTGATGAAAAGGGCATGGAACATTGTGATGAAAAACTCATGAAGCCTTTTCATGACAGGGTTCAAGGAGCATTCTGACGAAAAGTGTCAGGGAGCATTGTGATGACAAGTGTATTGAGCATTGTGATGACAAAGTTCATGGAGCATTGTAAAGACAAGGGCATGGAGTATTGTGATGACAGGCATCATGGAGCGTTGTGATGACAACTGTTATGGAACATTGTGATCACAAGAGTTTGGAGCATTGTGATGCCACAGGTCATGGAACATTTTGATTTCAATAATCACGAAGCATTGTGATGACAAGGGCATGAAACAATGTGATCCCAAGGTTCACGGAGGATTGTGAAGACACTGGTAATGGAGAAATGTGATGACAATTCCATGGAGCATCGTGATGACAAGGTCATGGAGCATTTTGCTGACAAAGGCATGGAAAATTGTGATGACAAGTGTCATCGAGCTCTGAGACGACAAGCGTCAAGGAGCATTGTGATTACAGGGGTCATGGAGCATTGGGATGAGAAGCACATGGTACATTCTGATGACAAGTGGCATGGATCATTTTGATGACTGTGATCATGTAGCATTGTGATGAGAAGGGAATGGAGCAATGTGATGAGAATGTCCTGGAGCATTGTGATGAGAGGGCCATGGAGCCTTGTGATGACAAGGGTCATGGAGCATACTGATGAAAAGGTGCAAGGAGCATTGAGATTACAGGGGTTTTGAAGCATTGTGATGACAAGCATCATGGAGCATTGTGCTGACAAGGACATGGAGCAATGTGATGAGAGGTTTCCTGTAGCATTGTGATAAAATGGCATGGAGTATTGTGATGCAAAGGGTCATGGAGCAATGTGATGAGAGGTTTCATGTAGCATTGTGATAAAATGGCATGGAGTATTGTGCTGCCAAGGTTCATGGAGATTTGTGATTTCAAAGGTCATGGAGCATTTTGATGACAAGGTCGTGGTGCATTGTGATGAGAAGGGCAGGGAGCATTGTGATGACAGGGTCATGGAGCAAACTGATGAAAAGTGTCAAGGAACATTTTGATGAGAGGGGTTATGGAACATTGTGATGTCAGGGGTCATGGAGCATTTTGATGAAAAGGGTCATGGAGTATTCTGATGAAAAGGTGCATGGAGCATTGTGATTACAGGGGTTTTGAAGCATTGTGATGACAAGGGCATGGAGTATTGTGATGAGAAGGCAATGGAGCATTCTGATGACATGCGTCATGGAGCTTTGTGATGACAAGTACATGGAGCATTGTGATTGCAGGGGTCTTGGAGCATTGTGATGAAAAGGGAATGGATCATTGTGATGAAAAATGCATGGAGCCTTGTCATGACAGGGTTCAAGGAGCATACTGATGACAACTGTCAGGGAGCATTGTGATGATAAGTGTATTGAGCATTGTGATGACAAAGATAATGGAGCATTGTGATGAGAAGTCCTTGGATAATTGTGATGACCAGACTCATGGGGAATTGTTATGACAAGTGTTATAGAACATTGTGATCAGAAGGTTTTGGTGCATTGTGATGACAGAGATCATTGAGCAGTTTGATTTCATTGTGATGACAATAACATGAAATATTATGGTGATGGACACGGTGCATTGTGATGAAAGGGTTCATGGAGCATTGAGATAAAAAAGACATGGAGCATTGTGATTACAGGGCTGTTGGAGCATTGTGATGTCAAGGGCATGGAACATTGTGATGATAAGGCCATGGAGCATTTAGATGACATGCGTCATGGAGCTTTGCGATGACAAGGGTATGGAGCATTGTGATTACAGGTGTCTTGGAGCACTGTGATGACAAGGGTCATGGAGGCTTGTGATGAAAAGGGCATGTAGCAATGTGATGAGAGATTTCATGTAGCATTGTGATGAAATGGCATGGAGCATTGTGATGCCAAGTGTCATGGAGTTTTGTGATGACAAAGGTCATGGAGCATTTTGATGACAAAGTCGTGGTGCATTGTGATGAGAAGGGTAGGGAGCATTGTGATGACAGGGTCACGGAGCAAATTGATGAAAAGTGTCATGGAACATTTTGATGACAGGGGTTATGGAAAATTGTGATGTCAGTGGTCATGGAGCATTGTGATGAAAAGGGTCATGGAGCATTCTGATGAAAAGGTGCATGGAGGGCCTCCCTGGTGGCGCAGTGGTTGAGAGTCCGCCTGCCGATGCAGGGGATACGGGTTCGTGCCCCGGTCTGGGAGGATCCCATATGCCGCGGAGCGGCTGGGCCCGTGAGCCATGGCTGCTGAGCCTGCGCATCCGGAGCCTGTGCTCCGCAACGGGAGAGGCCACAACAGTGAGAGGCCCGCGTACCACAAAAAAAAAAAAAAAAAAAAAAAGGTGCATGGAGCATTGTGATTACAGGGGTTTTGAAGCATTGTGGTGACAAGGGCATGGATCATTGTGATGAGAGACAATGGAGCATTCTGATGACATGCGTCATGGAGCTTTGAGATGACAAGCACATGGAGCATTGTGATGAAAAGGGCATGCATCATTGTGATGACCAGCATCATGGGGCATTGTGATGAGAAGTGTTATGGAACATTTTGATCAGAAGGGTTTGGTGCATTGTGATGACAGTGGTCATTGAGAATTTTGATTTCATTGTGATGACAATAGCATGAAATATTATGGTGATGGGCACGGTTCATTGTGATGACAGGTTTCATAGAGCATTGAGATGAAAAGGAGCATGGAGCATTGTAATTACAGTGGTGTTGGAACATTGGGATTACAAGGGCAAGGACCATTGTGATGACAAGGCCGTGGAACATTGTGATGGCAGGGGTCATGGAGCATTGTTATGACAGGTGTAATGGAGCATTGTGATGACAAGGGCATGGAGCAATGTGATGAGATATTTGATTGAGCATTGTGCTGGCAATGAGAAGGAGCATTGCGATGCCAAGGGTCATGGAGCTTTGTGATGACAAAGGTCATGGGGCATTTTGAAGACAAGGGTGTGGTGCATTGTGATGAGAAGGGAAGGGAGCATTGTGATGACAGGGTTATGGAGCAATTTGAATAAAAGTGTCATGGAATATTTTGATGACAGGGGTTATGGAACTTTGTGTTGTAAGGGGTCATGAAGCATTGTGATGAAATGGGTCATGGAGCATTTTGTGACAGGGGTTATGGAACATTGTGATCTCAGGGCTCATGGAGCATTGTGATGATAAGGTCATGTAGCAGTGTGAAGACAGGGGTCATGGAACACTGTGGTGACAGGGGTGAGGGAGTATTGTGATGACTAGTGATGGAACAGTGTGATATATATGGTGAGAGAGCATTTTGATGAGAAGTGCATGGATCATTGTGATGACAAATGTTAAGGAGCATAGCAATGATAAGGATATGGAGTATTGTGATGACAAGTGCTTGGCACATTGTGATGACATGTGTCATACAGCATTGTACTGACAAGCGCATGGAGCATTTTGATGACAAGTGTCATGGAGCATTGTGCTGACAAAGGCATGGAGCATTTTGATGACAAGGTACACAGAGCATTGTGATGAAATATTCATGGAGCATTGTGGTGACAAAGATCACAGAGCCTTGTGTGACGCGGGCATGGACCATAGTGATGAGATAGGTCATGAAGCATTGTGATGACTGGAGTCATGGAGCATTGTGATGACAGGGTTCATGGAGCATTGTGCTGAAAAGTGCATGGAGCATTTTGATGACAAGTGTCATGGAGCATTGTGCTGACAAAGGCATGGAGCATTGTGATGACAAGGGACACAGAGCATTGTGATGAAAAGTTCATGGAGCATTGTGGTGACAAAGATCACAGAGCCTTGTGTGACGAGGGCATGGAACATTGGTCTGACAAGTTTCATGGATTATTTTGATGACAGTGAGGATGGATCATTGTGATGACAAGGGCATGGAGCATTGTGTTGACAAAGGTGACAGAGCCTTGTGTGACGAGGGCATGGACCATTGTGATGACAAAGGTCATGAAGCATTGTGATGACTGGAGTCACGGAGCATTGTGATAACAGGGTTGATGGAGCATTGTGATGACAAGGGCATGGAGCATTGTGATGACAGTGGCATGGAATATTTGTCTGACAAGTTTCCTGGATTATTGTGATGACAGTGGGCATGGCGCATTGTGATGACAAGGGCATGGAACATTGTGATGACAAGGTCATGGAATATAGTGAAGACAGGTGTCAGGGAGCATTGTGATGACATATGTCATTGTCCATTGTGATGACAATGGCATGGAGCATTGTGATACCAAGTGTCGTGGGGGATTGTGATCACAAAGGTAATGGAACATTTTGATGACAGGGGTTATGGAACATTGTGATGACAGGGGTGAGCCAGTATTGTAATGACTAGTGATGGAACATTGTGATATATGTGGTGAGAGAGCATATTGATGAGAAGTGCATGGAACATTGTGATGACAAGTGTTATGGAGCATAGCAATGATAAGGATGTGGAGTATTGTGATGACAAGCGCAAGGTGCATTGTGATGACTAGGGCATGGAGCATTGTGGTTACAAAGGCCTGGAGCATTTTAATGACAAGGGACCCAGAGCATTGAGATGAAATATTCATGGAGCATTGTGGTGAAAAAGATCACAGAGCCTTGTTTGAAGAGGGCATGGACCACTGTGATGACAAATGTCATGAAGAATTGTGATGACTGGAGTCACGGATCATTGTGATGACAGGAGTCATGGAGCATTGTGATGACAAGATTTATGGATTATTGTGATGAGAGTGGGCATGGCGCATTGTGATGACAAGGACATGGAACATTGTGATGACAAGGTCATGGAGTATTGTGAAGACAGGTGTCAGGGAGCATTGTGATGACATATGTCATTGTCCATTGTGATGACAATGGCATGGAGCATTGTGATACCAAGTGTCATGGAGGATTGTGATGACAAAGGTAATGGAGCATTTTGATGACAAGGGCTTGGAACATTGTGATGACAAGGGTCATGGAGCATTGTGATGAGAAGGTCATGGAGCATTGGCCTGAAAATGTTCATGGAGTATTGAGATTATAGTGGTCAAGGTGCATTGTGATGTCAAGGGAATGGAGCTTTGTGATGACAAGGTCCTGGAGCAGTGTGATGAGAAGACCATGGAGCCTTGTGATTACAAGTCTCATGGAGCATTCTGATGAATAGGGGCATGGAACATTGTGATTACAGGGGTCTTGGAGCATTGTGATGACAAGGGCAAGGAGCATTGTTATGAGAAGGCCATGGAGCATTCTGATGACATGTGTCATGGATCTTTGTGATGACAAGGGCATGGAACATTGTGATAACAGGGGTCTTGGAGCATTGTGATGACAAGGGTCATGGAGCCTTGGATGCCAAGGTGGTGGATGATTTTGATGGCAGGGGTCATGGAACATTGTTATGACAGGGTTAATGGAGCATTGTGATGAAAAGGGCATGGAACATTGGTCTGAAAATTTCATGAATTATTGTGTTGAGATTCGGCATGGAACATTGTGATGACTAGGGCACGGAACACTGTTATACATGTGTCATGGAGGATTGTAATGACAAGGGCATGGAGCATTGTGATGAGAAGTTTATCGAGCAATGTGATGACAAGCGTCATGGAGCATTGTGGTGACAAGGGCATGGAGCAATGTGATGAAAGGTTTCATGTATCATTGTGATGAAATGGCATGGAGTATTGTGATGCCAAGGGTCATGGAGCTTTGTGATGACAAAGGTCGTGGAGCATTGTGATGACAAGGGAATGGAGCTTTGTGATGACAATATCCTGGAGCAGTGTGATGAGAAGACCATGGAGCCTTGTGATTACAAGTCTCATGGAGCATTCTGATGAATAGGGGCATGGAACATTGTGATTACAGGGGTCTTGGAGCATTGTGATGACAAGGGTCATGGAGCCTTGGATGCCAAGGCGGTGGAACATTGTGATGACAGTGTCATGGAGCAAATTGATGAAAAGTGTCATGGAACATTTTGATGACAGGGGTTATGAAACATTGTGATGTCAGGGGTCATGCAGCATTTTGATGAAAAGGGTCATGAAGCATTCTGATGAAAAGGTGCATGGAGCATTGAATTACAGTGGTTTGGAGTAATGTGATTACAAGGGCAAGGAGCATTGTGATGAGAAGGCAATGGAGCATTCTGATGACATGTGTCATAGAGCTTTGTGATGACAAGGAAATGGAGCATTGTGATGTCAGGGGTCATGAAACATTGGGATGACAGTGGTGAGCAAGTATTGTGATGACTAGTGATGGAACATTGTGATATATGTGGTGAGAGAGCATTTTGATGAGAAGTGCATGGAGCATTGTGATGACAAGTTATATGAAGCATAGCGATGAAAAGGATGTGGAGCATTGTGATGAAAAGAGCATGGCGCAGTGTGATGACATGTGTCATGGAGCATTGTGCTGACAAGCGCATGGAGCATTTTGATGACGAGTGTCATGGAGCATTGTGCTGACAAAGGCATGGAGTATTGTGATGACAAGGGACACAGAGCATTGTGATGAAAATTTCATGGAGCATTGTGGTGACAAAGATCACAGAGCCTTGTGTGACGAGGGCATGGACCACTGTGAGGAGAGAGGACATGAATCATTGTGATTACTGGAGTCACCAAGCACTGTTATGAGAGTGGAATGGAGCATTGTGATGACAAGGGCATGGAGCAATGTGATGACAGGGGGATGGAATATTGGTCTGACAATTTTCATGAATTATTGTGATGACAGTGGGCATAGAGCATGGAGATGACAAGGGCATGGCACATTGTGGGGACAAAGGTCACAGAGCCTTGTGTGACGAGGGCATGGACCATTGTGAGGACAAACGTCATGAAGCATTGTGATGACTGGAATCACGGAGCATTGTGATGATACGGGTCATGGAGCATTGTGATGACAAGGGCATGGATCATTGTGATGACAGGGGCATGGAACATTGGTCTGACATGTTTCATGGATTATTGTGATGACAGGGGTCATGGAGCATTGTGATGACTAGTTCATGGAGCATTGTGATAACAGGGTCATGGAACATTGGTCTGACATGTTTCAAGGATTATTGTGATGACAGTGGTCACGGAGCATTGAGATGAAAAGTGGCATGGAGAATTGTGATTACAGAGGTCTTGGAGCATTGTGATGACAAGGCCGTGGAACATAGTGATGGCAGGTTTCATGGAGCATTTTTATGACAGGTGTAATGGAGCATTGTGATTACAAGGGAATGGAACAATGTAATGAGAGATTTCATTGAGCATTGTGATGACAATGGCATGGAGCATTCTGATGCCAAGGGTCATGGAACTTTGTGATGACAAATGTCATGGGGCAGTTTGATGACAAGGGCGTGGTGCACTGTGATGAGAAGGGCAGGGAGAATTGTGATGACAAGTTGTATGGAGCATAGCGATGAAAATGATGTGGAGCATTGTGATGAAAAGAGCATGGCACATTGTGATGACATGTGTCATTGAGCATTGTGCTGACAAGGACATGGAGCATTTTTATGACAAGTGTCATGGAGCATTGTGCTGACAAAGGCATGGAGCACTGTGTTGACAAGGGACACAGAGCATTGTGATAAAAATTTCATGGAGCATTGTGTTGTCAAAGATCACAGAGCCTTGTGTGACGAGGGCATGGACCATTGTGATGAGAAAGGTCATGAATCATTGTGGTGACTGGAGTCACGGAGCACTGTGATGACAGGGGTCATGGAGCATTGTAATGACAAGGGCATGGATCAATATGATGACAGGGGCATGGAACATTGGTCTGACCAGTTTCATGGATTATTGTGATGACAGTGGGCATGGAATATTGAGAAGACAAGGGCATGGAGCATTGTGGAGACAAAGGTCACAGAGCCTTGTGTGACGAGGGCATGGACCACTGTGAGGACAAATGTCATGAATCATTGTGACGACTGGAGTCACGGAGCATTGTGATGACAGGGGTCATGGAGCATTGTGATGACAAGTGCATGGAGCATTGTGATAAGAGGGGCATGGAACATTGTTCTGACATGTTTCATGGATTATTGTTTTTACAGAGGGCATGGCGCATTGTGATGACAAGGGCATGGAACCTTGTGATGACAAGATCATGGAGTATTGTGAAGACAGGTGTCAGGGAGCATTGTGATGACATATGTCATTGTCCATTGTGATGACAATTGCATGGAGCATTGTGATACCAAGTGTCATGGAGGATTGTGATGACAAAGGTAATGGAGCATTTTGATGACAAGGGCTTGGAACATTGTGACGACAAGTGTCATGGAGCATTGTGATGACAATGGCATGGAGAATTCTGATGATAATGTGCATGGAGCATTGAGATTACAGGGGTTTTGAAGCAATGTGATGACAAGGGCATGGAGCATTGTGATGAGAAGACAATGGAACATTCAGATGACATGCGTCATGGAGCTTTTTGATGACAAGGACATGGAGCATTGTGATTACAGGGGTATTGGAGCATTTTGATGAAACGGGAATGGGTCATTGTGATAAAAAATGCATGGAGCCTTGTCATGACAGGGTTCAAGGAGCATATTGATGACAAATGTCATGGAGCATTTTGATGATAAGTTTATTGAGCAATGTGATGACAAAGAACATGGAGCATTGTGATGAGTAGACCATGGATAATTGTGATGACCAGCATCATGGGGCATTGTGATGACAAGTGTTATGGAACATTGTGATCAGAAGGGTTTGGTGCATTGTGATGACAGAGGTCATTGCGCATTTTGATTTCATTGTGATGACAATAGCATGAAATATTATGGTGATGGGCACGGTGCATTGTGATGACAGGGTTCATGGAGCATTGAGATGAAAAGGGGCATGTTGCATTGTGATTACAGGGGTGTTGGAGCATTGTGATGACAAGGGCATGGAGCATTGTGATGAGAAGGCCATGGAGCATTCTGATGACATGAGTCATGGAGTTTTGTGCTGACAAGGGCATGGAGAATTGTGATTACCCGGGTCATGGAATATTGTGATGACAGGCGTGAGGGAGTACTGTGATGACTAGTGATGGAACATTGTGATATCAGTGGTGAGAAGGCATTTTGAGGAGAAGTGCATGGAGCATTGTGATGACAAGGTTTATGGAGAATTTTGATGACAAGGATGTGGAACATTGTGATGACATGTGAATGGTGCATTGTGATGACATGGGTTATGGAGCATTGTGCTGACACGCGCATCAAGTATTGTGATGACAAGGATCATGGAGCATTGTGGTGACAAAGGCATGGAGCTTTGTGATGACAAGGGTCACAGAGCATTGTGAAAAACATTACATGGAGCATTGTGGTGACAAAGGTCACAGAGATTTTTGTGACGAGGTCATGGACCATTGTGATGACAAATGTCATGAAGCATTGTGATGACTGGAGTCACCGAGCATTGTGATAACAGGGGTCTTGGAGCATTGTGATGAAAAGGGAATGGATCATTGCGATGAAAAAGGCATGAAGCCTTGTCACGACCGTGTTCAAGGAGCATACTGATGACAAGTGTCAGCGAGCATTGTGATGCCAAGTGTATTGAGCATTGTGGTGACAAAGGTCATGGAGCATTGTTATGAGAAGACTTTGCATAATTGTGATGACGAGCGTCATGGGTCATGTGATGACAAGTGTTATGGAACATTGTGATCAGAAGGGTTTGGAGCATTGTGATGACAGAGGACATGGAGCATTTTGATTTCATTGTGATGATATTAGCATGAAATATTATGGTGTTGGGGGCATGGTGCATTGTGATGACAGTGTTCATGGAGCATTGAGATGAAAAGTGGCACGGAGAATAGTGATTACAGAGGTCTTGGAGCATTGTGATGACAAGAGTCATGGAGCCTTGTGATGACAAGGCCGTGGAACATTGTGATGGCATGGGTCATGGAGCATTGTTATGACAGGTGTAATGGAGCATTGTGATGACAAGGGCATGGAGCAATGTGATGAGAGATTTCATTGAGCATTGTGATGACAATGGCATGGAACACTGTGATGCCAAGGGTTATGGAGCTTTGTTATGACAAATGTCAAGGGACATTTGGATGACAAGGGCGTGGTCCATTGTGATGAGAAGGGCAGGGAGCATTGTGAGGACAGAGTCATGGCGCAATTTGAATAAAAGGGTCATGGAATATTTTGATGACAGTGGTTATGGAACATTGTGATGTCAGGGGTCATGAAGCATTGTGATGAAATGGGTCATGGAGCATTTTGTTACAGGGGTTATGGTACATTGTGATGTCAGGGGACATGGAGCATTGTGATGATAAGGGCATGCAGCACTGTGATGACAGTGATCATGGAACATTGTGATGACAGGCGTGAGCGAGTATTGTGATGACTAGTGATGGAACATTGTGATATAAGTGGTGAGAGAGCATTTTGATGAGAAGTGCATGGAGCATTGTGATGACAATTTTTATGGAGCACAGCGATGAAAAGGATGTGGAGCATTGTGATGAACAGAGCATGGCACATTGTGATGACATGTGTCATGGAGCATTGTGCTGACAAGCGCATGGAGCATTTTGATGACAAGTGTCATGGAGCATTGTGCTGACAAAGGCATGGAGCATTGTGGTGACAAGGGACACAGAACATTGTGATGAAAATTTCATGGAGCATTGTGGTGACAAAGATCACAGAGCCTTGTGTGATGAGGGCATGGACCATTGTGAGGACAAAGGTCATGAATCATTGTGATGACTGGAGTCACGGAGCATTGTGATGAAAGGGGTCATGGAGCATTGTGATGACAAGGGCATGGAACAATTTGATGACAGGGGCATGGAAAATTGGTCTGACAAGTTTCATAGATTTTTGTGATGACAGTGGGCATGGAGCATTGAGATGACAAGGGCATGGAGCACTGTGGTGACAAAGGTCACAGAGCCTCTTGTGACGAGGGCATGGTTCATTGTGAGGACAAATGTCATGAAGCATTGTGATGACTGCAGTCACGGAGCATTGTGATGACAGGGGTCATGGAGCTTTATGATGACAGTGGCATGGAGCATTGTGATGAGAGGGGCATGGAACATTGGTCTGACATGTTTCATAGATTATTGTGATGACAGTGGGCATGGCACATTGTGATAACAAGGGCATGGAACATTGTGATGACAAGATCATGGAGTATTGTGAAGACAGGTGTCAGGGATCATTGTGATGACATATGTCATTGTTCATTGTGATGACAATGGCATGGAGCATTGTGATACCAAGTGTCATGGAAGATTGTGATGACAAAGGTAATGGAGCATTTTGATGACAAGGGCTTGGAACATTGTGACGACAAGTGTCATGGAGCATTGTGATGACAATGGCATGGAGAATTCTGATGATAATGTGCATGGAGCATTGAGATTACAGGGGTTTTGAAGCAATGTGATGACAAGGGCATGGAGCATTGTGATGAGAAGGCAATGGAACATTCAGATGACATGCGTCATGGAGCTTTTTGATGACAAGGACATGGAGCATTGTGATTACAGGGGTATTGGAGCATTTTGATGAAACGGGAATGGGTCATTGTGATAAAAAATGCATGGAGCCTTGTCATGACAGGGTTCAAGGAGCATATTGATGACAAATGTCATGGAGCATTTTGATGATAAGTTTATTGAGCAATGTGATGACAAAGAACATGGAGCATTGTGATGAGTAGACCATGGATAATTGTGATGACCAGCATCATGGGGCATTGTGATGACAAGTGTTATGGAACATTGTGATCAGAAGGGTTTGGTGCATTGTGATGACAGAGGTCATTGCGCATTTTGATTTCATTGTGATGACAATAGCATGAAATATTATGGTGATGGGCACGGTGCATTGTGATGACAGGGTTCATGGAGCATTGAGATGAAAAGGGGCATGTTGCATTGTGATTACAGGGGTGTTGGAGCATTGTGATGACAAGGGCATGGAGCATTGTGATGAGAAGGCCATGGAGCATTCTGATGACATGAGTCATGGAGTTTTGTGCTGACAAGGGCATGGAGAATTGTGATTACCCGGGTCATGGAATATTGTGATGACAGGCGTGAGGGAGTACTGTGATGACTAGTGATGGAACATTGTGATATCAGTGGTGAGAAGGCATTTTGAGGAGAAGTGCATGGAGCATTGTGATGACAAGGTTTATGGAGAATTTTGATGACAAGGATGTGGAACATTGTGATGACATGTGAATGGTGCATTGTGATGACATGGGTTATGGAGCATTGTGCTGACACGCGCATCAAGTATTGTGATGACAAGGATCATGGAGCATTGTGGTGACAAAGGCATGGAGCTTTGTGATGACAAGGGTCACAGAGCATTGTGAAAAACATTACATGGAGCATTGTGGTGACAAAGGTCACAGAGATTTTTGTGACGAGGTCATGGACCATTGTGATGACAAATGTCATGAAGCATTGTGATGACTGGAGTCACCGAGCATTGTGATAACAGGGGTCTTGGAGCATTGTGATGAAAAGGGAATGGATCATTGCGATGAAAAAGGCATGAAGCCTTGTCACGACCGTGTTCAAGGAGCATACTGATGACAAGTGTCAGCGAGCATTGTGATGCCAAGTGTATTGAGCATTGTGGTGACAAAGGTCATGGAGCATTGTTATGAGAAGACTTTGCATAATTGTGATGACGAGCGTCATGGGTCATGTGATGACAAGTGTTATGGAACATTGTGATCAGAAGGGTTTGGAGCATTGTGATGACAGAGGACATGGAGCATTTTGATTTCATTGTGATGATATTAGCATGAAATATTATGGTGTTGGGGGCATGGTGCATTGTGATGACAGTGTTCATGGAGCATTGAGATGAAAAGTGGCACGGAGAATAGTGATTACAGAGGTCTTGGAGCATTGTGATGACAAGAGTCATGGAGCCTTGTGATGACAAGGCCGTGGAACATTGTGATGGCATGGGTCATGGAGCATTGTTATGACAGGTGTAATGGAGCATTGTGATGACAAGGGCATGGAGCAATGTGATGAGAGATTTCATTGAGCATTGTGATGACAATGGCATGGAACACTGTGATGCCAAGGGTTATGGAGCTTTGTTATGACAAATGTCAAGGGACATTTGGATGACAAGGGCGTGGTCCATTGTGATGAGAAGGGCAGGGAGCATTGTGAGGACAGAGTCATGGCGCAATTTGAATAAAAGGGTCATGGAATATTTTGATGACAGTGGTTATGGAACATTGTGATGTCAGGGGTCATGAAGCATTGTGATGAAATGGGTCATGGAGCATTTTGTTACAGGGGTTATGGTACATTGTGATGTCAGGGGACATGGAGCATTGTGATGATAAGGGCATGTAGCACTGTGATGACAGTGATCATGGAACATTGTGATGACAGGCGTGAGCGAGTATTGTGATGACTAGTGATGGAACATTGTGATATAAGTGGTGAGAGAGCATTTTGATGAGAAGTGCATGGAGCATTGTGATGACAATTTTTATGGAGCACAGCGATGAAAAGGATGTGGAGCATTGTGATGAACAGAGCATGGCACATTGTGATGACATGTGTCATGGAGCATTGTGCTGACAAGCGCATGGAGCATTTTGATGACAAGTGTCATGGAGCATTGTGCTGACAAAGGCATGGAGCATTGTGGTGACAAGGGACACAGAACATTGTGATGAAAATTTCATGGAGCATTGTGGTGACAAAGATCACAGAGCCTTGTGTGATGAGGGCATGGACCATTGTGAGGACAAAGGTCATGAATCATTGTGATGACTGGAGTCACGGAGCATTGTGATGAAAGGGGTCATGGAGCATTGTGATGACAAGGGCATGGAACAATTTGATGACAGGGGCATGGAAAATTGGTCTGACAAGTTTCATAGATTTTTGTGATGACAGTGGGCATGGAGCATTGAGATGACAAGGGCATGGAGCACTGTGGTGACAAAGGTCACAGAGCCTCTTGTGACGAGGGCATGGTTCATTGTGAGGACAAATGTCATGAAGCATTGTGATGACTGCAGTCACGGAGCATTGTGATGACAGGGGTCATGGAGCTTTATGATGACAGTGGCATGGAGCATTGTGATGAGAGGGGCATGGAACATTGGTCTGACATGTTTCATAGATTATTGTGATGACAGTGGGCATGGCACATTGTGATAACAAGGGCATGGAACATTGTGATGACAAGATCATGGAGTATTGTGAAGACAGGTGTCAGGGATCATTGTGATGACATATGTCATTGTTCATTGTGATGACAATGGCATGGAGCATTGTGATACCAAGTGTCATGGAAGATTGTGATGACAAAGGTAATGGAGCATTTTGATGACAAGGCCTTGGAACATTGTGATGACAAGGGTCATGGAGCATTGTGATGACAAGGGCATGGAGCATTCTGATGAAAAGTTGCATGGAGCATTGAGATTACAGGGGTTTTTTAGCCATGTGATTACAAGGGCATGGAGCATTGTGATGAGAAGGCAATGGAGCATTCTGATGACATGCGTCATGGAGCTTTGTGATGACAAGGACATGGAGCATTGTGATTACAGGGGTCTTGGAGCATTGTGATGAAAAGGGAATGGATCATTGTGATGAAAAATGCATGGAGCCTTGTCATGACAGGCTTCAAGGAGCATACTGATGACAACAGTCAGGGAGCATTGTGATGATAAGTGTATTGAGCATTGTGATGACAAAGACCATGGAACATTGTGATGAGAAGACCATGGATAATTGTTATGAGCAGCGTCATGGGGCATTGTGATGACAAGTGTTATGGAACATTGTGATCAGAAGGGTTTGGTGCATTGTGGTGACAGAGGTCATTGAGCATTTTGATTTCATTGTGATGACAATAGCATGAAATATTATGGTGATGGGCATGGTGCATTGTGATGACAGGGTTCATGGAGCATTCAGATGAAAAGGGGCATGGAGCATTGAGATTACTGGGGTTTGGAGCATTGTAATGACAAGCGCATGGAGCATTGTAATGAGAAGGCCATGGAGCATTCTGATGACATGCGTCATGGAGCTTAGTGATGACAAGGGCATGGAGAATTGTGATTACAGGGGTCATGGAATATTGTGATGACAGGGGTGAGGGAGTATTGTGATGACTAGTGATGGAACATTGTGATATCAGTGGTGAGAAGGCATTTTGAGGACAAGTGCATAGAGCATTGTGATGACAAGTGTTATGGAACATTGTGATCAGAAGGGTTTGGTGCATTGTGGTGACAGAGGTCATAGAGCATTTTGATTTCATTGTGATGACAATAGCATGAAATATTATGGTGATGGGAATGGTGCATTTTGATGACAGGGTTCATGGAGCAGGGAGATGAAAAGGGGAATGGAACATTGTGATAACAGCAGTCTTGGAGCATTGTGATGACAAGGGCATGCAGCATTGTGATTACAGGGGCCGTGGAGAATTATGATGACAAGGGTCATGGAGCCTTGTGATGACAAGGCTGTGGAACATTGTGATGGCAGTGGTCATGGAGCATTGTTATGACAGGGGTAATGGAGCATTGTGATGACAAGAGCATGGAGCATTCATCTGAAATATTTCATGGATTATTGTGATGAGAGGGGGAAGGAGCATTGTGATGACAAGGGCACGGAATTCTGAGATACATGGGTCATGCAGGATTGTAATGACAATCGCATGGAGCATTGTGATAAGAAGGACATCGAGCATTGTGAGGAAAAGCGTCATGGAGCTTTGTGATGACAAGGCCATGGAGCAATGTGATGAGAGGGTTCATGGAGCATTGTGATGACAATGGCATGCAGCATTGTGATGCCAAGGGTCATGGAGCTTTGTGATGACAAAGGTCATGGAGCATTTTGATGACAAGTGTGTGGTGCACTCTGTTGTGAAGGGCGGGGAGCACTGTGATGACAGGGTTATGGAGAAATTTGATGAAAATTGTCATGGAACATTTTGATGAAAGTGGTTATGGAACGTTGTGGTGTCAGGGGTCCTGGAGCATTTTGATGAAAAGGGTCATGGAGCATTTTGATGACAAGGATTATGGAACATTTTGATGTCAGGGGTCATCGAACATTGTGATGATAAGTGCATTTAGCATTGTGATGACAGGAGTCATGGAACATTGTGATGACAGGGGTGAGGGAGTATTGTGATGAATAGTGATGTAACATTGTGATATCACTGGTGAGAGATCATTTTGATGAGAAGTGCATGGAGCTTTGTGATGACAAGATTTATGGAGCACTGTGATGAAAAGATTGTGGAGCACTGTGGTGACAAGGGTCAAATAGCATTGTGATGAAAAGTTCATGGAGCATTGTGGTGAAAAATATCACAGAGATTGTTGATGACTAGGGCATGTACCATTGTGACGACAAAGGTCATGAAGCATTGAGATGACTGGATTCACGGAGCATTGTGATGACAGGGGTCATGGAGCATTGTGACAACAAGGGCATGGAGCAATGTGATGACAAGTGTCATGGAGGATTCTGATGACAAAGGTAATGGAGCATTGCGATGACAATCGCTTGGAGCATTGTGATGACAAGGGTCAGGGAGCATTGTACTGACAAGTGCATGGAGAATTGTGGTGACAATTGTCATGCAGCACTCTGATGACAAGCTTGAGAAGTATTTTGATGACAATGGCATGGAGCATTCTGATGACATGCGTCATGGAGCTTTGTGATGACAAGGGCATGGAGCATTGTGAGGAGAAGTCCATCGAGCGTTGTGATGACAAGCCTCATGGAGATTTGTGATGACAAATGCATGGAGCAGTGTGATGAGAGGGTTCATGGAGCATTGTTATGACAATGGAATGGAGCATTGTGATGCCAAGGGTCATGGAGCTTTGTGATGACAAAGGTCATGGAGCATTTTGATGACAAGGGCGTGGTGCATTGTGATAAGTAGTGCAGGGAGCATTGTGATGACATGGGTTATGGAGCATTGTGCTTACATGCGCATCGAGCATTGTGATGACAAATGTCATGGAGCATTGTGCTGAAAATTGCATGGAGCTTTGTGATGACAAGGGTCACAGAGCATTGTGATGAATAGTTCATGGAGCATTGTGATGACAGTCATGGAGCAATCTGATGAAATGTATCATGGAACATTTTGATGACAGGGGTTATGGAACATTGTGATGTCAGGGGTCATGGAGCATTGTGATGAAAAGTGTCATGGAGCATTTTGTGACAGGGGTTATGGAACATTGTGATGTCAGGGGTCATGGAGCATTGTGAAGATATGGACATGTAACATTGTGATGATATGGGCATGTAGCATTTTTATGACAGGGTTCATGGAACATGGTGATGACGGGGTGAGGGAGTATTGTGATGACTAGTGATGGAACATTGTGATATATGTGGTGAGAGAGCATTTAGATGAGAAGTGCATGGAGAATTGTGATGAAACGTTTTATGGAGCATAGCGATGAAAAGTATGTGGAGCATTGTGATGACAAGCGCTTGGCGAATTGTTATGACATGGGTCATGGAGCATTGTGCTGACAAGTGCATGGAGCATTGTGATGACAAGCGTCATGGAGCATTGTGCTGACAAAGGCATGTAGCATTGTGATGACAAGGTTCATAGGGTTTTGTGATGAAAAGTTCATGGAGCATTGTGGTGACAAAGGTCACAGAGCCTTGTGTGACGAGGGCATGGACCATTGTGATGACAAAGGTAACGATTCATTGTGATGACTGGAGGCATGGAGCACTGTGATGACAAGGGCATGGAGCACTGTGATGACAGGCGCATGGAACATTGGTCTGACCAGTTTCAAGGATTATTGTGATGACAGTGTGCATGACACATTGTGATGACAAGGGCATGGAGCATTGTGATGACAAGGTTATGGATTATTGTGAAGACAGGTGTCAGGGAGCAGTTTGATGACATATGTCATTGTCCATTGCGATGACAATGGCATGGAGTGTTGTGATGCCAAGTGTCATGGAGGATTGTGATGACAAATGTAACGGAGCATTTTGATGACAAGGGCTTAGAACATCGTGATGACAAGGGTCATGGAGCATTGTGATGACAAGATCATGGAGCATTGTGATGACAAATGTCACAGAGCCTTGTGTGACGAGGGCATGGACCATTGTGATGACAAAGGTCATGAAGCATTGTGATGATTGGAGTAACGGAGCATTGTGATGACATGGGTCAGGGAGCATTGTGATGACAAGAGCATGGAGCATTGTGAAAAAAGGGGCATGGAACATTGGTCTGACAAGTTTCATGGATTATTGTGATGACAGTGGGCATGGGACATTGTGATGACAAGGGCATGGAGCACTGCATTGACAAAGGTCACAGAGCCTTGTGTGACAAGAGCATGGACCATTGTGATATAAAATGTCATAAAGCATTGTGATGACTAGAGTCACGGAGCATTGTGATGAGAGGGGCATGGAACATTGGTCTGACAATTTTCATGGATTATTGTGATGACAGTGGGCATGGCTCATTGTGATGACAAGGGCATGGAGCATTGTGATGACAAGGTCATGGAGTATTGTGAAGACAGATGTCAGGGAGCATTGTGATGACATATGTCATGGTCAATTGTGATGACAATGGCATGGAACATTGTGATGCCAAGTGTCATGGAGAATTGTGATGACAAGTGTTATGGAACATTGTGATCAGAAGGGTTTGGAGCATTGTGATGACAGAGGTAATTGAGCATTTTCATTTCCTTGTGATGACAATAGCATGAAATATTATGGTGATGGGCACGGTGCATTGTGATGACATGGTTCATGAAGCATTGAGAAGAAAAGTGGCATGGAGCATTGTGATTACAGGGGTCTTGGAGCATTGTGATGACAAGGGTCATGGAAGCTTGTGATGACAAGGCCGTGGAACATTGTGAAAGCAGGTGTCATGGAGCATTGTTATGACAGGGGTAATGGAGCATTGTGATGACAAGGGTATGGGACATTGGTCTGAAAAATTTCATGGATTATTTTGATGAGAGTGGGCATGGAGCATTGTGAAGACAAGGGCACGAAACACTGTGATACATAGATCATGCTGGATTGTAATGACAAGGGCATGTAGCATTGTGTTGAGAAGGACATGGAGCATTGTGATTACAAGGGTCATGGAGATTTGGGATGACAAGTGCATGGAGCAATGTGATGAGAGGCTTCATGGAGCATTGTGATGACATTGCAATGGAGCATTGTGATGCCAATGGTCATGGAGCTTTGTGATGACAAATGTCATCGAGCATTTTGATGACATGTGTTATGGAGCATTGTGATGAAAGGGGTCACAGAGCATTTTGATTACATGGGTTATGGAGCATTGTGATATCAGGGGTCATGGAGCACTGTGATGATAAGGGCATGTAGTATTGTGATGACAGAGGCCAGCGAAAATTGTGATGAAACGGGTGAGGGAGTATTGTTATGACTAGTTGATGGAACATTGTGATATCAGTGGTGACGGATCATTTTGATGAGAAGTGCATGTGGCATTGTGATGACAAGCTGGTGGAGCATTTTGCTGACAAGCGCATGGAGCATTGTGATGACAAGGGTCATTGAGTATTGTGCTGAGAAAGGCATGGAGCATTGTGATGACAAGGGTCATGGAGCATTGTGATGAAAAGTTCATGGAGCATTGTGGTGACACAGGTCACAGAGCCTTGTGATGACGAAGGCATTGACCATTGTGATGACAAAGATCATGAAGCATTGTGGTGAATGGAGTCACGGAGCATTTTGATGACAGGGGTCATGGAGCATTGGGATGTCAAGGGCATGGAGCATTGGTCTCACAAATTTCATGGATTATTGTGATGACAGTTGGCATGGTGCATTGTGATGAAAAGAGCATGGAACATTGTGATGACAACGTCATGGATTATTGTGAAGACAGGTGTCAGGGAAAAATGTGATGACATATGTCACGGTCCATTTTGATGCCAATGACATGGAGCATTGTGATGCCAAGTGTCATGGAGGATTTTGATGACAAAGGTAAAGGAGCATTGTGATGATCAGGACATGGAGCAATGTGATGGCAAGACCGTTGAGCATTGTGATGAGAAGACCATGGATAATTGTGATGACGAGCATCATGGAGCTTTATGATGAAAAGAGCCATGGAGCCTTCTGACATAAGATATCACTTATGAAGGAAATGTAAACATGGCTAAACATGAACTGAATTAGGAAAGAGAACAGAGTCTCACATTTAGAAAACACTCTTATGACAGCTTAAGGGGGAAGGAGAGGTGGGGTGATGCATAAAACCAGAGTTTGATATTAGTACAGGTAGCATTCCAAAAACCAAATACGTAATAAAAAGACCTACACTTTCCTCAGTGAAAGGGACTCAAAACCCCATATTTCCTGCAGAGGAATATATCTGAGTAGTAAGAATCTTAAAACCTATATATTGATATGTCTCCATAAGTGAATCAAGTGTGTCTATACTGGCATTAACATGGCAGCGAGAATCAGTTCAAACCCACTATAAAAAAGAATTTCAAAAACAAACAAACAAAAAAAAAACCGGGAAATTCTTTACAATTCCTTCAGGGGCTCTGATGAAACCTGGAATGACCCTATCTACAACGACAGCTGGATGTGGCATAAGGCTGGACACTTGGGACTGAGAGTATTGGTGACATTCGGTGAGCAAATGCAGACCATTTAAAGCAATAATGCATGGCACACATTCCTAGGGTCCCAACTCTCCAGGTTGAAGGGAATATTACTACAGCTATAACATGTACGGGAAACCTAGAGAATGGACACACTCTGAATAAGAAAGGTTTCTAGAACACAACTAATAGTCCCTCTCCTGGTTCTCCAGCTAGAATTTCCAACTGCTTTACTATCAATCTCCCAAATTGGAGGGACAGCCCCTTTAACCTCCTGGTTCACACAGTATGCCAATTTGGCAGAGGATGAAAGGGAAGATGGAGGACCAATGAGAGATTAGCTGTTAGGCATTTGGACGGGGACATGTCACTCTAATTTCCCAGCAGGAAGAAGAATTAACCAAAGTCTCAGCCACCACGCCGGGAACCAGTATAGGTCCTGAACCAAAAGTTTGGAGTTGCGGTCAGCTCACAAAAAAGGAGTTGAAAAATGGAGCTCAGGGGCACAGCAATTCACAAACTGGCCGAGTAATAAAGGACAACTATAGTCCAAAAACCTGCTGAGGGAAGGCAACCAGGTGGACTTGAAAGCGAGCCAGTATAGCAGGAAACAGATTTCTAGAGGTACATTGGAATCTCCTTTAAAGCACAGGAAGAGGGGCACAACTTCGACAATGATGCACTTGGCCAAAAAGCACGTATGCGTTTTCTCCTGAATATATTTAGGAGAAAACGCATACGCCCATTTTGGCCAAGCAAGCAAGCGGGCAATGCAAATCTGCACTACAAAATGTATCACTTCCCACCGGTCAAAAGGGATATCTGCAAAATGTGTAAAAATCAGAAAGGCAAGACAGGCCCTGGAGAACAGGAAGCCTAGTTATGCTGATGGGTGGGATGTAAATTACCAACTGCCTTTGTGGAGGAGTTCACTGTGTTCCCTAAAAGAAGTAAACAAGAGAGCTACAGAGCCAAGGGCACTTCCTCTCTAGGGAATATAACTTGGGAAAACTGAAAATCAATAAGACAGAGCCACCCCAAAATTTAGGGCTGCACTGCTTACAAGAACCTCAACTTGCGTACACCTTAAATATCCGAGGAAAGACAAAAATGTTTCAAGAAATAGTGTTACTTACGTATGATGGAATATCCCTCAGCCATGAAATCAATGTCATAAGTCCAGTAGCAGCAAAATGAGTGGATTAAGGTACGATGATTCTAAGTGAAATAAGTCACAGAGAAAAAGAAACTTATCATAAGATATCACTTATGAAGGTCCTGTAAACATGGCTTCACATGAACTGATTTAGGAAAGAGAACAGAGTCTCAGATTTAGGAAACATTCTTATGCCTGCTTAAGGGGGAAGGGGAGGTGGGGTGATGCATAAAACCAGAGTTTGATAGTAGTACAGGTACTGTTCCAAAAACCAAATATGGAATAGACAAGACCTAAACATTCCTCAGTGAAGGGACACAAAACCCCATATTTCCTGCAGAGGAATATATCTGACTAGTAAGAACCTTAAAACCTATGTATTGATATGTCTCTGTAAGGGAAACAAGTGTGTCTAGATTGGCATAAACATGGCAGTGAGAATCAGCTCAAACCGACTATAAAAAGGAATTTCAAAAACAAAACAAAAAAACAGGGAATTTCTTTACAATTCCTTCAGGGCCTCTGATGAAACCTGGAATGATCCTATCTACAACGACAGCTTGATGTGGCATAAGGCTGGAAACTAGGGACTGAGAGGATTGGTGAGATTTGGTGAGCAAATGCAGACCATTTAAAGCAATAATGCGTGGCACACATTCCAAGGGTCCCAACTCTCCAGGTTGAAGGGAATATTACTACAGCTATAACATGTACGGGAACCCTAGAGAATGGACACACTGTGAATACAAAATGTTTCTAAAACTCAACTAATAATCCCTCTCCTGTTGCTCCGGCTTGATTTTCCAATAGCTTTACTATCAATCTCGCACCTTGGAGAGACAGCCACTTTAACATCCTGATTCGCACAGGTTGCCAATTTGGTAGAAATTGAAAGGGAAGAGGGAGAACCAATGAGAGAGTAGCTGTTATGCATTCGGACGGTCACATGTCACTCTAATTTCCCGGCAGTAAGAAGAATTAACCAAAGTCTCAGGAACCCACTGGGAATCAGTATAGGTCCTGAACCAATATTTTGGACTCGCGGTTAGCTCACAAAAAACAGGTTGAAAAATGGAGCTAAGGGGCACAGCAATTCACAAACTGGCAGAGTAATAAAGAACAACTATTGTCCAAAAGTCTGTTGAGGGAAGGCAACGAGGCGGACTTGAAAGTTAGCCTGAATAGCAGGAAAAACATTTCAAGAGGTACATTGGAATCGCCTTTAAAGCACAGGAAGAGGGGCACAACGTCGACAATGATACACTTGCCCAAAAAGGTCGTATGTCTTTTCTCCTGAGTATATTCAGGAGAAAAGGCAAACGCCCTTTTTGGGCAAGCAAGCAAGCGGGCAATGCAAATCTGCACTACAAAAAAGTATCACTTCGCACCGGTCAAAAGGTATATGCGCAAAATGTGTAAAAACCAGAAAGGCAAGAAAGGCCCTGGAGAACAGGGAGCCTAGTTATGCTGATGGGCAGGATGTAAATTGCCAACCGCCTCTCTGGAGGAGTGCTATGTGTTCCCTAAAACAATTAAACAACAGAGCTACAGAGCCAAGGGCACTTCCAGTCTAGGGAATATACCTTGGGAAAACTGAAAATCAATAAGACAGAGCCACCCCAAAATTTAGCGCTGCACTGTTTACAAGAACCTCAACTTGGGTACACCTTAAATAATCCAGGAAAGACTAAATTGGTTCAAGAAATTTTGGTACTTACGTATGCTGGATTATCCCTAAGCCATGAAACCAATGTCATACGGCCAGTAGCAGCAAAATGAGTGGATTCATGTACGAGGATTCTAAGTGAAATAAGTCACAGAGAAAAAGAAACTTATCATAAGATATCACTTATGAAGGTCCTGTAAACATGGCTACACATGAACTGAGTTAGGAAAGAGAATAGAGTCTCACATTTAGAAAACACTCTTATGCCTGTTCAAGGGGGAAAGAGAGGTTGGGTGATGCATAAAACCAGAGTTTGATATTAGTACAGGTACCGTTAAAAAAACCAACTACGGATTAGACAAGACCTACACCTTCCTCAATGAAAGGGACTCAAAACCCCATATTTCCAGCAGAGGAATATATCTGTCTAGTAAGAATCTTAAAACCTATGTATTGATATGTTTCTGTAAGGGAATCAAGTGTGTCTAGACTGGCTTAAACATGGCAGTGAGAATCAGTTCAAATCCACTATAAAAAGGAATTTCAAAAACAAAACAAAAAAACACGGAAATTCTTTACAATTCCTTCAGGGACTCTGATGAAACCTGGAATGATCCTATTTACAATGACAGCTGGATGTGGCATAAGGCTGGACACGTGGGACTGAGAGGATTGGTGAGCTTCGGTGAGCAAATGCAGACCTTTTAAAGCAATAATGCGTGGAACACATTCCAAGGGTCCCACCTCTGCAGGTTGAAGGGAATTTTGCTACAGATATAACATGTACGGGAAACCTAGAGAATGGACACACTGTGAATATGAAAGGTTTCTAAAACTCAACTAATAATCCCTCTCCTGGTGCTCCGGTTTGACTTTCCAACTGATTTACTATCAATATCCCAACTTGGAGAGACATCCCCTTTAACCTCCTGGTTCACACAGGTTGCCAATATGGCAGAGGCTGAAAGGGAAGAGGTAGAATCAAAGAGAGAGTACCTGTTACGCATTTGGATTGTCACATGTCACTCTAATTTTCTGGCAGTATGAAGAATTAACCAAAGTCTCAGCAACGCTCCAGGAACCAATATAGGTCCTGAACCAAAATTTTGTACTTGGCGTCAGCTCACAAAAAACAAGTTGAAAATGGAGCTCAGGGGCAAAGCAATTCACAAACTGGCAGAGTAATAAAGGACAACTATCGTCCAAAAATCTTTTGAGGGAAGGCAACGAGGCGGACTTGAAAGCGGGCCAGAATAGCAGGAAACAGATTTCAAGAGGTACATTGGAATTGCCTTTAAAACACCGGAAGAGGGGCACAACTTCGACAATGATGCACTTGGCCAAAAAGGGCGTATGCGTTTACTCCTGAATATATTCAGGAGAAGACGCATACTCACATTTTGGCAAAGCAAGCAACCGGGCAATGCAAATTTGCACTACAAAGAAGTATCACTTCCCACCGGTCAAAAGGGACATCTGCAAAATCTGTAAAAACCAGAAAGACAAGACAGGCCCTGAAGAACAGGGATCCTATTTATGCTGATGGGCAGGATGTAAATTGCCAACTGCCTCTCTGGAGGAGTGGATTTTCTTCCCTAAAACAAGTAAACTACAGAGCTACAGAGCCAAGGGCACTTCCAGTCTAGAGAAGATACCTTGGGAAAACTGAAAATCAATAAGACAGAGCCACCGCAAAATTCAGGGCTGCACTGCTTACAAGAACCTCAACTTGGGTGCACCTTAAATATCCCAGGAAAGACAAAAATGGTTCAAGAAATTGTGGTAATTACGTACGATGGAATATCCCTCAGCCACGAAATCAATGTCATAAGGCCAGTAGCAGCAAAATGAGTGGATTCAGGTACGGTGAATCTAAGTGAAATAAGTCACAGAGAAGAAGAAACTTATCATAAGATATCACTTATGAAGGTCCTGTAAACATGGCTACACATGAAGTGAGTTAGGAAAGAGAACAGTGTCTTACATTTAGAAAACACTCATATCCCTGCTTAAGGGGGAAGGATAGGTGGGGTGATACATAAAACCAGAGTTTGATATTAGTACAGGTACTGTTCCAGAAACCAACTATGGAATAGACAAGACCTACACCTTCTTCAGGGAACGGGACTCCAAACCTCATATTTCCCTCAGAGGAATATATCTGATCAGTAATAATCTTAAAACCTATGTATTAATATGTCTCCATAAGGCAATCAAGATTGTGTAGACTGGCATAAACATGGCAGTGAGAATCAGCTCAAACTCAGTATAAAAAGGAATTTCAAAAACAAAACAAAAAACATGGAAATTCTTTACAATTCCTTCTGGGGCTCTGATGAAACATGGAATGACCATATCTACAAAAACAGCTGGATTTGGCATAAGGCTGGACCCTTGGGTCTGAGAGGATTGGTGAGATTCAGTGAGCAAATGCAGACCATTGAAAGCAATAATGCGTGTCACACATTCCAAGGGTCCCAACTCTCCAGGTTGAAGGGAATATTACTACAGCTATAACATGTACGGCAAACCTAGAGAATGGACACACTGTGAATATGAACGGTTTCTAAAACTCAACATATAATCCCTCACCTGCTGGTCCGGTTTGACTTTCGAACTGCTTTACTATCACTCTCCCTAGTTGGAGAGACAGCCCCTTTAACCTCCTGGTTCGCACAGGTTGCCAATTTGGCAGAGGCTGAAAGGGCAGATGTAGAACCAATAAAAGAGTAGCTGTTAGGCATTTGGACGGGCACATGTCACTCTAATTTCGCGGCAGGAAGAAGAATTAATAAAATTCTCAGCCACCCACTGGGAAACTGTATAGGCCCTGAACCAAAATTTTGGACTTGTGGTCAGCTCACAAAAAACTAGTTGAAAAATGGAGCTCAGGGGCACAGCAAATCACAAAATGGCAGAGGACTAAAGGGCAACTATCGTCCAAAAATCTGTTGAGGGAAGGCAACGAGGCGGACTTGAAAGCAAGCTGGAATAGCAGGAAACCGATTTCAAGAGGTACATTGGAATCGTCTTCAAAGCACAGGAAGAGGGGCACAACTTCGTCAATGTTGCACTTGGCAAAAAAGTGTGTATGCGTTTTCTCCTGAATATATTCAGGAGAAAACGCATACGCCCTTTTTGGTCAAGCAAGCAAGCGGGCAATGCAAATCTGCATTAAAAAGAAGTATCACTTCCCAGCGGTCAAAAGGGACATCCACAAAATGTGTAAAAAACAGAAAGACAAGGCAGGCCCTGGAGAACAGAGAGCCTAGTTATGCTGATGGGCGGGATGTAAATTACCAACTGCCTGTATAGGGGAGGGCATTGTGTTACCTAAAACAAGTAAACAACACAGCTACAGTGCCAAGGGCACTTCCAGTCTAGGGAATATACCTTGGGAAAACTGAAAATCAATAAGACAGAGCCACCCCAAAATTTAGGTCTGCACTGCCTACAAGAACCTCAACATGAGTACACCTTAAATATACCAGGAAAGACAAAATTGGTTCAAGAAATTGTACTTATGTACGATGGAATATCCCTGAGCCATGAAATCAATGTCATAAGGCCAGTAGCAGGAAAATGATTGGATTCAGGTACAATGATTCTAAGTGAAATAAGTCACAGAGAAAAAGAAACTTACAATAAGATATCACTTATTAAGTTCCTGTAAACATGGCTACACATGAACTGAGTTAGGAAAGAGAACAGAGTCTCACGTTTAGAAAACACTCTTATGCCTGCTTAAGGGGAAAGGAGCGGAGGGGTGATGCATAAAACCAGAGTTTGATATTCGTACAGCTACCGTTCCAAAACACAAATATGGAATAGACAAGACCTACACCTTCCTCAGTGAAAGGGACACAAAACCCCTTATTTTCCACAGAGGAATATATCTGACTAGTAAGAATCTTAAAACCTATGTATTGATATGTGTCCGTAATGGAATGAAGTGGGTCTCGACTGGCATAAACATGGCAGTGAGAATCAGCTCAAACCCACAATAAAAAGGAATTTGAAAAACAAAACAAAAAAACAGGGAAATTCTTTACAATTCCTACAGGGGCTCTGATGAAACCTGGAATGACACTCTCTACAAGAACAGCTGGATGTGGCATAAGCCTGGAAACCTGGGACTGAGAGGTTTGTTGAGATTCAGTGAGCTAATGCAGACCATTCAAAGCAATAATGTGTGGCACACATTCCAAGGGTCCCAACTATCCAGGTTGAATGGAATATTACTACAGCTATAACATGTAAGGGAAACCTAGAGAATGGACACACTGTGAATATGAAAGGTTTCTAAAACTCAACTAAGAGTCCCTCTTCTGGTGCTCCGGTTTGAATTTCCAACTGCTTTATTATCAATCTCCCAACTTGGAGAGACATCACCTTTAACCTCCTGGTTCTCACAGGTTGCGTGTTTGGCAGGGGATGAAAGGGAAGAGGGAGAACCAATGAGAGAATAGCTGCTAGGAATTTGGACGGGCACATGTCACTCTAATTGCTCGGCAGGAAGAAGAATTAATCAAATTCTCAGCCACCCACTGGGAAACTGTAGAGTTCCTGAACGAAAATTTTGGACTTGTGGTCAGCTCGCAAAAAATGAGTTGAAAAATGGAGATCAGGGGCACAGCAATTCACAAACAGGCAGAGTACTAAAGGGCAAATATCGTCGAAAAATCTGTTGGGGAAGGCAACGAGGTGGACCTGAATGCGCGCCGGAATAGAAGGAAACAGATTTCAAGAGGTAAATTGGAATCGCCTCCAAAGCACAGGAAGAGGGGCACAACTTCGACCATGATGCACTTGGCCAAAAAGGGCGTATGCGTTTTCTCCTGAATATATTAAGGAGAAAAAGCATACTCCCTTTTTGTCCAAGCAAGCAAGCCAACAATGCAAATCTGCACTACAAAGAAGTATCACTTCCCACCGGTCAAAAGGGACATCTGCAAAATGTGTAAAAACCAGGAAGGCAAGACAGGCGCTGGAGAACAGGGAGCCTTTTTATGCTGATGTGCGGGATGTAAATTGCCAACTGCCTCTCTGGAGGAGTGCATTGTGTTGCCTAAAACAGGTAAACACCAGAGCTACAGAGCCAAGGGCACTTCCAGTCTAGGGAATATACCTTGGGCATACTGAAAATCAATAAGACAGAGCCACCCCAAAATTTAGCGCTGCACTGCTTACACGAACCTCAACTTGGGTACAACTTAAATATCGCAGGAAAGACAAAAATGGTTCAAGAAAATGTGTTACTAATGTACGATGGAATATCCCTAAGCCATGAAATCAATGTCATAGGCCAGTAGCAGCAAAATGAGTGGATTCAGGTACGATGATTCTAAGTGAAATAAATCACAGAGAAAAAGAAACTTATCATAAGATATCACTTATGAAGGTCCTGTAAACATGGCTACACATTAACTGAGTTAGGAAACAGAACAGAGTCTCACATTTAGAAAACACTCTTATGTCTGCTTAAGGGGGAAGGAGAGGTGGGGTGATGCATAAAACCAGAGTTTGATATTAGTACAGGTAACGTTCCAAAAAACAACTACAGAATAGACAAGACCTACACTTTCGTCAGTGAAAGGGACTCAAAACCCAATATTCCTGCAGAGGAATATATCTGACTAGTAAGAATATTAAAACATTTGTATTGATATGTCTCTGTAAGGGAATCAAGTGTGTCTAGACTGGCATAAACATGGCAGTGAGAATCAGCTCAAACCCACTATAAAGAGGAATTTCAAAAACAAAACACATAAACAGGGAAATTCTTTACAATTCCTTCAGGGGCTCTGATGAAACCAAGTATGACCCTATCTACAACGACAGCTGGATGTGGCATAAGGCTGGACACCTGGGACTGAGAGGATTTGCGAGATTCAGTGAGCAAATGCAGACCATTTAAAGCAATAATGCGCCCCGGAGGCTCGGACCCTCGGCGTGAGCTGGAAGGCTGCTGCGGCGGTGGAGGCCTGCGCCTCGGAGGCGCCTCGGGTCTGCCAGCCGCTGGGACCCGTACCTGCATCCGGTCGCCGCGGGCGTTGGAGGAGCTCCTTTGCTTGTGCGCCTCGCCTCGCCAGCTCTCGGGATGCGGCCCCCGCACTTGCTGATACATCAGAAATTCATCTACACGTGGAACAACTCCAACAGAACACCTACTGAACGCTGACAGAAGACCTCAGACCCCCCAAAAGGCAAGAAACTCCCCACATACCTGGGTAGGTCAAAAGAAAAAAAGAATAAACAGAGACAATAGGATATGGATGGGACCTGCACCAGTGGGAGGGAGCCGTGAAGGAGGGAAGGTTTCTACACACTACAAGCCCCTTCGTGGGCGGAGACTGCAGGCGGCGGAGGGGGAAAGCTTCGGAGTATCGGAGGAGAGCACAGCAACAGGGGTGCGGAGGGCAAAGCAGAGAGATTTTGGCACAGAGGATCGGTGCCCTCAGGCACACACCAGCCCGAGAGACTTGTCTGCTCGGCCGCCAGGGCGGGCGGGGCTGGGAGCTGAGTCTTGGGTATCGGCTTTCAGTCGGAGCGCAGGGAGAGGACTGGGGCTGGCAGCAGGAAGAGACCCTGAAGGGGTTAGTGCTAGCCCGGAGGGAGTCCGGGGAAAGGGTCTGGAGCTACCGGAGAGGGAAGAGACTTTTTTCCCTTTTGTTGCCTGGTGCGCGAGCAGAGGGCATTTCCCTCCCTCCCCTCTGCCTGAGTGAGCCAGAGCCCCTGAACCAGCGGCTCCTTTAAACCCGTCCTGTCTGAGCGAAGAACGGACGCCCTCCGGCGACCTACGCACAGAGGCGGGGCCAGGTCCAAGGCTGAGACCCGGGAGCTGTGAGAGCAGAGACAGGGAAATCTCTCTGTGCAGCCTCGGAGGCAGCGGATTAAAGCTCCACGGTCCATTTGATGTGCCCTGCGTCTGTGGAGTGCATGAATGGACAGCGAATCATCCCAAATTGAGGAAGTGGACCTTGAGGACAAGATTTAAGACTTTCCCCCCCTTTTTTTTTTCCTCTTTTTACAACGAATTATCTCAAATTAAGGAGGTGGACTTAGCAAGATTTCAGACTTTTCGCCCTTTTCCTCTTTTTACAACGAATTATCCCAAATCGAGGAGGTGGACTTGGAGAGCAAGATTTTTGATTTTTCCCCCTGCTCTCTTTTTGTGAATGTGTATGTGTAATCTTCTGTGTAAGATTCTCTCTGTATAGCTTTGCTTCCACCATATGTCCCAGGGTTCTATCGGTCCGTGTTTTTTTTCAATAATTACTTTTTAATTTTAATAATGCTACTATATTTCATACTTTATTCTATTTTACTTTATCTGCTCTTTCTTTTTTTCCTCCCTTCCCTTCCTCCCTCCCTCCCTCCGCTCCTCCTTTCCTTCTTTCTTTTTCTTTCCTCCATCCCTCCCTCCCTCCCACCCTTCTTCTTTCCACTTTCTTTTTCTATCCTTCCTCCCTCCCTCCCTCCCTCCTGTCTTTCTTTCTTTCTTTCCTTCCTCCCTCCCTCCCTCTCTTCTTCCATTCACTCTTCTTTTTGCTTTCATTCCTCCCTCCCTCCCTCCTTTCTTTCCTTCTTTCTTTCCATCCTTCCTCCCTCCCTCCTTTCTTTCTTCCTTCCTTCCTTCCTTCCTTTCTTCCCTTCTTCCTTTCTTTCAATCTCTCTTTCTTTCTTCTACTAATTATTTCTCTCTACTTTTTCTCACTGTTATTCTGAGCCGGGTGGATGAAAGGCTCTTGGTGCTGCAGCCAGGAGTTAGTGCTGTGCCTCTGAAGTGGGAGAGCCAACTTCAGGACACGGGTCCACAAGAGACCTCCCAGCTCCACATAATAGCAAACAGCGAAAATCTCCCAGGGATCTCCATCTCAACACCAGCACCCAGCTTCAGTCAACGACCAGCAAGCTACAGTGCTGGTCACCCTATGCCAAGCAACTAGCAAGGCAGGAACACAACCCCACCCATTAGCAGAGAGGCTACCTAAAAACATAATAAGGCCACAGACACCCCAAAACACACCACCAGACGTGGACCTGTCCACCAGAAAGACAAGATCGAGCTTCAACCACCAGAACACAGGCATTAGTCCCCCCCACCAGGAAGCCTACACAACCTACTGAAACAACCTTAGCCACGGGGGACAGACACCAAAAACAACGGGAACTACGAATCTGCAGCCTGCAAAAAGGAGACCCCAAACACAGTAACATAAGCAAAATGAGAAAGCAGAAAAACACACAGCAGGTGAAGGAGCAAGATAAAAACCTACCAGACCTAACAAATGAAGAGGTAATAGGCAGTCTACCTGTAAAAGAATTCAGAATAATGATAGTAAAGCTGATCCAAGATTCTATTTCCCAGATCCAAAATCTCGGAAATAGAATAGACAATATGCAAGAAACAGTTAACAAGGACCTAGAAGAACTAAAGATGAATCAAGCATCGATTAAAAACACAATAAATGAAATGAAAAATACTCTAGATGGGATCAATAGCAGAATAACTGAGGCAGAAGAACGGATAAGTGAGGTGGAAGATAAAATAGTGGAAATAACTGATGCAGAGAAAAATAAAGAAAAAAGAATGAAAAGAACAGAGGACAGTCTCAGAGACCTCTGGGACAACATTAAACGCACCAACATTCGAATTATAGGGGTTCCAGAAGAAGAAGAGAAAAAGAAAGGGACTGAGAAAATATTTGAAGAGATTATAGTTGAAAACTTCCCTAATATGGGAAAGGAAATAGTTAATCAAGTCCAGGAGGCACAGCGAGTCCCATACAGAAAAAATCCAAGAAGAAATACGCCAAGACACATATTAATAAAACTGTCAAAAATTAAAAACAAAGAAATCATATTAAAAGCAGCAAGGGAAAAACAACAAATAACACACAAGGGAATCCCCATCAGGTTAACAGCTGATCTCTCAGCAGAAACTCTACAAGCCAGAAGGGAGTGGCAGGACATAATTAAAGTGATGAAGGAGAGAAACCTGCAACCAAGATTACTCTACCCAGCAAAGATCTCATTCAGATTTGATGGAGAAATTAAAACGTTTACAGACAAGCAAAAGTTGAGAGAGTTCAGCACCACCAAACCAGCTTTACAACAAATGCTAAAGAAACTTCTCTAGGCAAGAAACACAACAGAAGGACTATACCTACAATAACGAACCCAAAGCCATTAAGGAAATGGGAATAGGAACATACATATCAATAATTACCTTAAATGTAAATGGACTAAATGCTCCCACCAAAAGACACAAAGTGGCTGGATGGATACAAAAACAAGACCCATATATATGCTGTCTACAAGAGACCCACTTCAGACCTAGAGACACATACAGATTGAAAGTAAGGGGATGGAAAAAGATATTCCATGCAAATGGAAATCAAAAGAAAGCTGGAGTAGCAATTCTTATATCAGACAAAATAGACTTTAAAATAAAGACTATTAGAAGAGACAAAGAAGGACACTACATAACGATAAAGGGATCGATCCAAGAAGAAGACATAACAATTGTAAATATTTATGCACCCAACATAGGAGCACCTCAATACATAAGGCAATTACTAACAGCCATAAAAGGGGAAATCGACAGTAACACAATCATAGTAGGGGACTTTAACACCCCACTTTCACCAATGGACAGATCATCCAAAATGAAAATAAATAAGGAAACACAAGCTTTAAATGATACATTAAACAAGATGGACTTAATTGATATTTATAAGACATTCCACCCCAAAACAACAGAATACACATTTTTCTCAAGTGCTCATGGAACATTCTCCAGGATAGATCATATCTTGGGTCACAAATCAAGCCTCGGTAAATTTAAGAAAATTGAAATTGTATCAAGTATCTTTTCCGACCACAACGTTATGAGACTAGACATCAATTACAGGAAAACATCTGTAAAAAATACAAACACATGGAGGCTAAACAATACACTACTCAATAGCGAAGTGATCACTGAAGAAATCAAAGAGGAAATTAAGAAATACCTAGAAACAAATGACAATGGAGACACGACGACCCAAAACCTATGGGACGCAGCAAAAGCAGTTCTAAGGGGGAAGTTTATAGCAATACAATCCCACCTTAAGAAACAGGAAACATTTCGAGTAAACAACCTGACCCTGCACCTAAAGCAATTAGAGAAAGAAGAACAAAAAACCCCCAAAGTTAGCAGAAGGAAAGAAATCATAAAGATCAGATCAGAAATAAATGAAAAAGAAATGAAGGAAACGATAGCAAAGATCAACCAAACTAAAAGCTGGTTCTTTGAGAAGATAAACAAAATTGACAAACCATTAGCCAGACTCATCAAGAAAAGAAGGGAGAAGACTCAAATCAGTAGAATTAGAAATGAAAAAGGAGAAGTAACAACTGACACTGCAGAAATACAAAAGATCATGAGAGATTACTATAAGCAACTCTATGCCAATAAAATGGACAACCTGGAAGAAATGGACAAATTCTTAGAAATGCACAACCTACCAAGACTGACTCAGGAAGAAATAGAAAATATGAATAGACCAATCACAAGCACTGAAACTGAAACTGTGATTAAAAATCTTCCATCAAACAAAAGCCCAGGACCAGATGGCTTCACAGGCGAATTCTATCAAACATTTAGAGAAGAGCTAACACCCATCCTTCTCAAACTCTTCCAAACAATATCAGAGGAAGGAACACTCCCAAACTCATTCTACGAGGCCACCATCACCTTGATACCAAAACCAGGCAAGGATGTCACAAAGAAAGAAAACTACAGGCCAATATCACTGATGAACATAGATGCAAAAATCCTCAACAAAATACTAGCAAACAGAATCCAACAGCACATTAAAAGGATCATTCACCATGATCAAGTGGGGTTTATTCCAGGAATGCAAGGATTCTTCAATATACGCAAATCAATCAATGTGATACACCATATTAACAAGTTGAAGGAGAAAAACCATATGATCATCTCAATAGATGCAGAGAAAGCTTTCGACAAAATTCAACACCCATTTATGATAAAAACCCTGCAGAAAGTAGGCATAGAGGAAACTTTCCTCAACATAATAAAGGCCATATATGACAAACCCACAGCCAACATTGTCCTCAATGGTGAAAAACTGAAAGCATTTCCACTAAGATCAGGAACAAGACAAGGCTGCCCACTCTCACCACTCTTATTCAACATAGTTTTGGAAGTTTTAGCCACAGCAATCAGAGAAGAAAAGGAAATAAAAGGAATCCAAATTGGAAAAGAAGAAGTAAAGCTGTCACTGTTTGCAGATGACATGATACTATACATAGAGAATCCTAAAGATGCTACCGAAAAACTACTAGAGCTAATCAATGAATTTGGTAAAGTAGCAGGATACAAAATTAATGCACAGAAATCTCTGGCATTCCTGTACACTAATGATGAAAAATCTGAAAATGAAATCAAGAAAACACTCCCATTTACCATTGCAACAAAAATAATAAAATATCTAGGAATAAACCTACCGAAGGAGACAAAAGACCTGTATGCAGAAAATTATAAGACACTGATGAAAGGAATTAAAGATGATATAAATAGATGGAGAGATATGCCATGCTCCTGGATTGGAAGAATCAATATTGTGAAAATGACTCTACTACCCAAAGCAATCTACAGATTCAATGCAATCCCTATCAAACTACCACTGGCATTTTTCACAGAAGTAGAACAAAAAATTTCAAAATTTGTTTGGAAAAACAAAAGACCCCGAATAGCCAAAGCAATCTTGAGAACGAAAAACGGAGCTGGAGGAATCAGGCTGCCTGACTTCAGACTATACTACAAAGCTACAGTAATTAAGACAGTGTGGTACTGGCATAAAAACAGAAAGATAGATCAGTGGATCAGGATAGAAAGCCCAGAGATAAACCCACGCACATATGGCCAACTTATCTTTGATAAAGGAGGCAGGAATGTACAGTGGAGAAAGGACAGCCTCTTCAATAAGTGGTGATGGGAAAACTGGACAGGGACATGTAAAAGTATGAGATTAGATCATTCCCTAACACCATACACAAAAATAAGCTCAAAATGGATTAAAGACCTAAATGTAAGGCGAGAAACCATCAAACTCCTAGAGGAAAACATAGGTAGAACACTCTATGACATAAATCACAGCAAGATCCTTTTGGACCCACCTCCTAGAGAAATGGAACTAAAAACAAAGATAAACAAATGGGACCTAATGAAACTTCAAAGCTTTTGCACAGCAAAGGAAACCATAAACAAGACCAAAAGACAACCCTCAGAATGGGAGAAAATATTTGCAAATGAAGCAACTGACAAAGGATTAATCTCCACAATTTATAAACAGCTCATGCAGCTCAATAGCAAAAAAACAAACAACCCAATCCAAAAATGGGCAGAAGACTTAAATAGGCATTTCTCCAAAGAAGATATACAGACTGCCAACAAACACATGAAAGAATGCTCAACATCATTAATCATTAGATAAATGCAAATCAAAACTACAATGAGATATCATCTCACACCAGTCAGAATGGCCATCATCAAGAAATCTAGAAACAATAAACGCTGGAGAGGGTGTGGAGAAAAGGGAACCCTCTTGCACTGCTGGTGGGAATGTGAATTGGTACAGCCACTATGGAGAACAGTATGGAGGTTCCTTAAAAAACTAAAAATAGAACTACCATATGACCCAGCAATCCCACTACTAGGCATATACCCTGAGAAAACCATAATTCAAAAAGAGACATGTACCAAAATGTTCATTGCAGCTCTATTCACAATAGCCCGGAGCAGGAAACAACCTAAGTGTCCATCATCGGATGAATGGATAAAGAAGATGTGGCACATATATACAATGGAATATTACTCAGCCATAAAAAGAAACGAAACTGAGCTATTTTTAATGGGATGGATAGACCTAGAGTCTGTCATACAGAGTGAAGTAAGTCAGAAAGAGAAAGACAAATACCGTATGCTAACACATATATATGGAATTTAAAAAAAAATGTCATGAAGAACCTAGGGGTAAAACGGGAATAAAGACACAGACCTACTTGAGAATGGACTTGAGGATATGGGGAAGGGGAAGGGTAAGCTGTGACAAAGGGAAAGAGAGGCATGGACATATATACACTACCAAACGTAAGGTAGATAGATAGTGGGAAGCAGCCGCAGAGCACAGGGAGATCAGCTCGGTGCTTTGTGACCACGTGGAGGGGTGGGATGGGGAGGGTGGGAGGGAGGGAGATGCATGAGGGAAGGGATGTGGGAACAGATGTATATGTATGACTGATTCACTTTGTTATAAATCAGAAACTAATAAAAAAAATAAAGCAATAATGCGTGGAACACATTCCAAGGGTCCCAACTCTCCAGGTTGAAGGGAATATTACTACAGATATAACATGGACGGGAAACCTAGAGAATGGACACAGTGTGAATATGAAAGGTTTCTAAAACTCATCAAAAAGTCCCTCTCCTGGTGCTCCGGTTTGACTTTCCAACTGCTTTACTATCAATCTCCCAACTTGGAGAGACAGCCCCTTTAACATCCTGGTTCTCACAGGTTGCCAATTTTGCAGAGGATGAAAGGGAAGATGGAGAACCAATGAGAGAATAGCTGTTAGGCATTTGGACGGGCACATGTCACTCCAATTTCCCGGCAGGAAGAAGAATTAATCAAAGTCTCAGCCAACCGCCGGAAACCAGTATTGGTCCTGAACCAAAAGTTTGGACTTGCGGTCAGCTCACAAAAAACAAGTTGAAAAATGGAGCTCAGGGGCACAGCAATTCAAAAACTGGCAGAGTAATAAAGGACAACTATCGACCAAAAATCTGTTGAGGGAAGGCAACGAGGCAGACTTGAATGCAAGCCAGAATAGCAGGAAACAGATTTCAAGAGGTACATTGGAATTGCCTTCAATGCACAGGAAGAGGGGCACAATTTCGACAATGATGCACTTGGCCAAAAAGGTCGTATGCGTTTTCTCCTGAATATATTCAGGAGAAAATGCATACGCCCTTTTTGGCCAAGCAAGCAAGCAGGCAATGCAAATCAGCACTACAAAGAAGTATCACTTCCCACGGGTCAAAAGGGACATCCGCAAAATGTGTAATAAACAGAAAGGCAAGGCAGGCCCTGTTGAACAGGGAGCCTAGTTATGCTGATGGGCGGGATGTAAATTACCAACAGCCTCTATGGGGGACTGCATTGTGTTCCCTAAAACAAGTAAACAACACAGCTACAGTGCCAAGGGCACTTCCAGTCTAGGGAATATACCTTGGGAAAACTGAAAATCAATAAGACAGAGCCACCCCAAAATTTAGGTCTGCACTGCTTACAAGAACCTCAACTTGGGTACACCTTAAATAATCCAGGAAAGACAAAATTGGTTCAATAAATTGTACTTACGTATGATGGAATATCCCTCAGCCATGAAATCAATGTCATAAGGCCAGTAGCAGGAAAATGATTGGATTCAGGTACAATGATTCTAAGTGAAATAAGTCACAGAGAAAAAGAAACTTACAATAAGATATCACTTATGAATGTCCTGTAAACATGGCTACACATGAACTGAGTTAGGGAAGAGAACAGAGTCTCACGTTTAGAAAACACTCTTATGGCTGCTTAAGCGGAAAGGAGAGGAGGGGTGATTCATAAAACCAGAGTTTGATATTCGTACAGCTACCGTTCCAACACCCAAATATGGAATAGACAAGACCTACACGTTCCTCAGTGAAAGGGACTCAAAACCCTATATTTCCCGCAGAGGAATATATCTGACTAGTAAGAATCTTAAAACCTATGTATTGATATGTGTCCGTAAGGGAATGAAGTGGGTCAAGACTGGCATAAACATGGCAGTGAGAATCAGCTCAAACCCACTATAAAAAGGAATTTCAAAAACAAAACACAAAAACAGGGAAATACTTTACAATTCCTACAGGGGCTCTGATGAAACCTGTAATGACCCTCTCTACAAGGACAGCTGGATGTGGCATAAGCCTGGACACCTGGGACTGAGAGGTTTGGTGAGTTTCAGTGAGCAAAGGCAGACCATTTAAAGCAATAATGCATCACACACATTCCAAAGGTCCCAACTCTCCAGGTTGAAGGGAATATTACTACAGCTATAACATGTACGGGAAACCTAGAGAATGGACACACTGTGAATACGAAAGGTTTCTAAAACTCAACTAAGAGTGCCTCTTATGGTGCTCCGGTTTGACTTTCCAACTGCTTTACTATGAATCTCCCAACTTGGAGAGACATCCCCTTTAACCTCCTGGTTCTCACAGGTTGCCTGTTTGGCAGAGGATGAAAGGGAAGAGGGAGAACCAATGAGAGAATAGCTGTTAGGAATTTGGATGGGCACATGTCACTCTAATTCCGCGGAAGTAAGAAAAATTAATCAAATTCTCAGCCACCTACTGGGAACCTGTAGAGTTCCTGAACCAAAATTTTGGACTTGTGGTCAGCTCAGAAAAAATGAGTTGATAAATGGAGATCAGGTGCACAGCAATTCACAAACTGGCAGAGTACTAAAGGGCAAATATCGTCGAAAAATCTGTTGGGGGAAGGCAACGAGGTGGATCTGAATGTGAGCCAGAATAGCAGGAAACAGATTTCAAGAGGTACATTGGAATCGCCTTCAAAGCACAGGAAGAGGGGCACATCTTCGACCATGATGCACTTGGCCAAAAAGTGCGTATGTGTTTTCTCCTGAATATATTAAGGAGAAAACGCATACGCCCTTTTTGTCCAACCAAGCAAGCCAGCAATGCAAATCTGCACTACAAAGAAGTATCACTTCCCACCGGTCAAAAGGGACATCCGGAAAATGTGTAAAAACCAGAAAGGCAAGACAGGCCCAAGAGAACAGGGAGACTTGTTATGCTAATGGGCGGGATGAAAATTGCCAACGCCCTCTCTGGAGGAGTGCATTGTGTTCCCTAAAACAGGTAAAAACCAGAGCTACAGAGCCAAGGGCACTTCCAGTCTAGGGAATATACCTTGGGAAAACTGAAAATCAATAAGACAAAACCACCCCAAAATTTAGGGCTGCACTGCTTACAAGAACCTCAACTTGGGTACACCTTAAATATCCCAGCAAAGACAAAATTGGTTCAAGAAATTGTGTTAATATAGTACGATGGAATATCCCTCAGACATGAAATCAATGTCATAGGCCAGTAGCAGCAAAATGAGTGGATTCAGGTACGATGATTCTAAGTGAAATAAGTCACAGAGAAAAAGAAACTTATCATAAGATATCACTTATGAAGGTCCTGTAAACATGGCTACACATGAACTGAGTTAGGAAACAGAACAGAGTCTCACATTTAGAAAACACTCTTATGTCTGCTTAAGGGGGAAGGAGAGGTGGGGTGATGCATAAAACCAGAGTTTGATATTAGTACAGGTAACGTTCCAAAAACCAACTACAGAATAGACAAGACCTACACTTTCGTTAGTGAAAGGGACTCAAAACCCAATATTCCTGCAGAGGAATATATCTGACTAGTAAGAATATTAAAACATTTGTATTGATATGTCTCTGTAAGGGAATCAAGTGTGTCTAGACTGGCATAAACATGGCAGTGAGAATCAGCTCAAACCCACTATAAAGAGAAATTTCAAAAACAAATCACATAAACAGGGAAATTCTTTACAATTCCTTCAGGGGCTCTGATGAAACCAAGAATGACCCTATCTAAAACGACAGCTGGATGTGGTATAAGGCTGGACACCTGGGACTGAGAGGATTTGCGAGATTCAGTGAGCAAATGCAGACCATTTAAAGCATTAATGCGTGGAACACATTCCAAGGGTCCCAACTCTCCAGGTTGAAGGGAATATTACTACAGATATAACATGGACGGGAAACCTAGAGAATGGACACAGTGTGAATATGAAAGGTTTCTAAAACTCATCAAAAAGTCCCTCTGCTGGTACTCTGGTTTGACTTTCCAACTGCTTTACTATCAATCTCCCAACTTGGAGAGACAGCCCCTTTAACCTCCTGGTTCTCACAGGTTGCCAATTTGGCAGAGGATGAAAGGGAAGATGGAGAACCAATGAGAGAATAGCTGTTAGGCATTTGGACGGGCACATGCCACTCCAATTTCCCGGCAGGAAGAAGAATTAATCAAAGTCTCAGCCAACCGCCGGAAACCAGTATTGGTCCTGAACCAAAAGTTTGGACTTGCGGTCAGCTCACAAAAAAACGAGTTGAAAAATGGAGCTCAGGCGCACAGCAATTCAAAAACTGGCAGAGTAATAAAGGACAATTATCGACCAAAAATCTGTTGAGGGAAGGCAACGAGGCAGACTTGAATGCGAGCCAGAATAGCAGGAAACAGATTTCAAGAGGTACATTGGAATTGCCTTCAATGCACAGGAAGAGGGGCACAATTTCGACAATGATGCACTTGGCCAAAACGGTCGTATGCGTTTTCTCCTGAATATATTCAGGAGAAAATGCATACGCCCTTTTTGGCCAAGCAAGGAAGCAGGCAATGCAAATCTGCACTACAAAGAAGTATCACTTCCCACCGGTCAAAAGGGACATCCGCAAAATGTGTAAAAAACAGAAAGGCAAGGCAGGCCCTGGAGAACAGGGAGCCTAGTTATGCTGATGGGCGGGATGTAAATTACCAACTGCCTCTATGGGGGACTGCATTGTGTTCCCTAAAACAAGTAAACAACACAGCTACAGTGCCAAGGGCACATCCTGTCTAGGGAATATACCTTGGGAAAGCTGAAAATCAATAAGACAGAGCCACCCCAAAATTTAGGTCTGCACTGCTTACAAGAACCTCAACTTGGGTACACCTTAAATATCCCAGGAAAGACAAAATTGGTCCAAGAAATTGTACTTACGTACGATGGAATATCCCTCAGCCATGAAATCAATGTCATAAGGCCAGTAGCAGCAAAATGATTGGATTCAGGTACGATGATTCTAAGTGAAATAAGTCACAGAGAAAAAGAAACTTATAATAAGATATCACTTATGAAGTTCCTGTAAACATGGCTACACATGAACTGAGTTAGGAAAGAGAACAGAGTCTCACGTTTAGAAAACACTCTTACGGCTGCTTAAGGGGAAAGGAGCGGAGGCGTGATTCATAAAACCAGAGTTTGATATTCATACAGCTACCGTTCCAACACCCAAATATGTAATAGACAAGACCTACACCTTCCTCAGTGAAAGGGACTCAAAACCCTATATTTCCCGCGGAGGAATATATCTGACTAGTAAGAATCTTAAAACCTATGTATTGATATGTGTCCGTAAGGGAATGAAGTGGGTCAAGACTGGCATTAACATGGCAGTGAGAATCAGCTCAAACCCACTATAAAAAGGAATTTCAAAAACAAAACACAAAAACAGGAAAATTCTTTACAGTTCCTACAGGGGCTCTGATGAAACCTGGAATGACCCTCTCTACAAGGACAGCTGCATGTGGCATAACCCTGGACACCAGGGACTGAGAGGTTTGGTGAGATTCAGTGAGCAAATGCAGACCATTTAAAGCAATAATGCTTCACACACATTCCAAATGTCCCAACTCTCCAGGTTGAAGGGAATATTACTACAGCTATAAGAAGTACGGGAAACCTAGAGAATGGACACACTGTTAATACGAAAGGTTTCTAAAACTCAACTAAGAGTGCCTCTTATGTTGCTCCGGTTTTAACTTCGAACTGCTTTATTATCAATCTCCCTACTTGGGGAGACATCCCCTTTAACCTCCTGGTTCTCACAGGTTGCCTGTCTGGCAGAGGATGAAAGGGAAGAGGGAGAACCAATGAGAGAATAGCTGTTAGGAATTTGGACGGGCACCTGTCACTCTAATTGCGCGGAAGGAAGAAAAATTAATCAAATTCTCAGCCACCCACTGGGAAACTGTAGAGTTCCTGAACCAAAATTTTGGACTTGTGGTCAGCTCACAAAAAATGAGTTGATAAATGGAGATCAGGTGCACAGCAATTCACAAACTGGCAGAGTACTAAAGGGCTAATATCGTCGAAAAATCTGTTGGGGGAAGGCAACGAGGTGGACCTGAATGCGAGCCGGAATAGCAGGAAACAGATTTCAAGAGGTACATTGGAATCGCCTTCAAAGCACAGGAAGAGGGGCACAACTTCGACCATGATGCACTTGGCCAAAAAGGGCGTATGTGTTTTCTCCTGAATATATTAAGGAGAAAACTCATACGCCGTTTTTGTCCAAGCAAGCAAGCCAGCAATGCAAATCTGCACTACAAAGAAGTATCACTTCCCACCGGTCAAAAGGGACATCTGCAAATGTGTAAAAACCAGAAAGGCAAGACAGGCCCAAGAGAACAGGGAGCCTTGTTATGCTGATGGGCGGGATGTAAATTGCCAATGCCCTCTCTGGATGAGTGCATTGTGTTCCCTATAACAGGTAAAAACCAGAGCTACAGAGCGAAGGGCACTTACAGTCTAGGGAATATACATTGGGAAAACTGAAAATCAATAAGATAGAGCCACCCCAATATTTAGGGCTGCACTGCTTACAAGAACCTCAACTTGGGTACACCTTAAATATCCCAGCAAAGACAAAAATGTTTCAATAAATTGTGTTAATATAGTACGATGGAATATCCCTCAGACATGAAATCAATGTCATAAGGCCAGTAGCAGCAAATGAGTGGATTCAGGTAAGATGATTCTAAGTGAAATAAGTCACAGAGAAAAAGAAACTTATCATAAGATATCACTTATGAAGGTCCTGTAAACATGGCTACACATGAACTGAGTTAGGAAGGAGAACAGAGACTCACATGTAGAAAACACTTTTATACCTGCCTAAGGGGGAAGGAGAGGTGGGGTGATGAAGAAAACCAGAGTTTGATATTAGTTGAGGTACCATTCCAAAAACCAACTATGGATTATACAAGTCCTAGACCTTCGTCAGTGAAAGGGACTCAAAACCCCATATTTCCCGCAGAGGAATATATCTGACTAGTAAGAATCTTAAAACCTATGTATTGATATGTCTCCATAAGGGAATCAAGTGTGTCTAGACTGGCATAAACATGGCAGTGAGAATCAGCTGAAACCCACTATAAAAAGGAATTTCAAAACAAAACAAAAAAATAGGGAAATTCCTTACAATTCCTTCAGGGGCTCTGATGAAACCTGGAATAACCCTATCTACAACGACAGCTGGATGTGGCATAAGGCTGGACACCTGGAACTGAGAGGTTTGTTGAGATTCACTGAGCAAATGCAGACCATTCAAAGCAATAATGCGTGGCACATATTCCAAGGGTCCCAACTCTCCAGGTTGAAGGGAATATTACTACAGCTATAACATGTACGGGAAACCTAGAGAATGGACACACTGTGAATACGAAAGGTTTCTAAAACTCAACTAAGAGTCCCTCTTCTGGTGCTCCGGTTTGAATTTCCAACTGCTTTATTATCAATCTCCAAACTTGGAGAGACATCCCCTTTAACCTCCTGGTTATCACAGGTTGCCTGTTTGGCAGAGGATGAAAGGGAAGAGGGAGAACCAATGAGAGAATAGCTGTTAGGAATTTCGACGGGCACATGTCACTCTAATTGCTCGGCAGGAAGAAGAATTAATCAAATTCTCAGCCACCCACTGGGAAACTGTAGAGTTCCTGAACGAAAATTTTGGACTTGTGGTCAGCTCACAAAAATTGAGTTGAAAAATGGAGATCAGGGTCACAGCAATTCACAAACTGGCAGAGTACTAAAGGGCAAATATCGTCGAAAAATCTGTTGGGGGAAGGCAACGAGGTGGACCTGAATGTGAGCCGGAATAGCAGGAAACAGATTTCAAGAGGTACATTGGAATCGCCTCCAAAGCACAGGAAGAGGGGCACAACTTCGTCCATGATGCACTTGGCCAAAAGGGGCGTATGTGTTTTCTCCTGAATATATTAAGGAGAAAACGCATACACCCTTTTTGTCCAAGCAAGCAAGCCAGCAATGCAAATCTGCACTACAAAGAAGTATCACTTCCCAGTGGTGAAAAGGGACATCCGCAAAATGTGTAAAAACCAGGAAGGCAAGACAGGCGCTGGAGAACAGGGAGCCTTTTTATGCTGATGTGCGGGATGTAAATTGCCAACTCCCTCTCTGGAGGAGTGCATTGTGTTGCTTAAAACAGTTAAACACCAGAGCTACAGAGCCAAGGGCACTTCCAGTCTAGGGAATATTCCTTGGGCATACTGAAAATCAATAAGACAGAGCCACCCCAAAATTTAGGGCTGCACTGCTTACACGAACCTCAACTTGGGTACACCTTAAATATCGCAGGAAACACAAAAATGGTTCAAGAAAATGTGTTACTAACGTACGATGGAATATCCCTAAGCCATTAAATCAAAGTCATAAGTCAGTAGCAGCAAAATGAGTGGATTCAGGTACGATGATTCTAAGTGAAATAAGTCACAGAGAAAAAGAAACTTATCATAAGATATCACTTATGAAGGTCCTGTAAACACGGCTACACATGAACTGAGTTAGGAAACAGAACAGAGTCTCACATTTAGAAAACACTCTTATATCTGCTTAAGGGGGAAGGAGAGGTGGGTGATGCATAAAACCAGAGTTTGATATTAGTACAGGTAACGTTCCAAAAACCAACTACAGAATAGACAAGACCTACACTTTCGTCAGTGAAAGGGACTCAAAACCCAATATTCCTGCAGAGGAATATATCTGACTAGTAAGAATATTAAAACATTTGTATTGATATGTCTCTGTAAGGGAATCAAGTGTGTCTAGACTGGCATAAACATGGCAGTGAGAATCAGCTCAAACCCACTATAAAGAGAAATTTCAAAAACAAAACACATAAACAGGGAAATTCTTTACAATTCCTTCAGGGGCTCTGATGAAACCAAGAATGACCCTATCTACAACGACAGCTGGATGTGGCATAAGGATGGACACCTGGGACTGAGAGGATTTGCGAGATTCAGTGAGCAAATGCAGACCATTTAAAGCAATAATGCGTGGAACACATTCCAAGGTTCCCAACTCTCCAGGTTGAAGGGAATATTACTACAGATATAACATGTACGGGAAACCTAGAGAATGGACACAGTGTGAATATGAAAGGTATCTAAAACTCATCAAAAATCCCTCTCCTGTTACTCCGGTTTGACTTTCCAACTTCTTTACTATCAATCTCCCAACGTGGAGAGACAGCCCCTTTAACCTCCTGGTTCTCACAGGTTGCCAATTTGGCAGAGGATGAAAGGGAAGATGGAGAACCAATGAGAGAATAGCTGTTAGGCATTTGGACGGGCACATGTCACTCCAATTTCCCGGCAGGAAGAAGAATTAATCAAAGTCTCAGCCAACCGCCGGAAACCAGTATTGGTCCTGAACCAAAATTTTGGACTTGCGGTCAGCTCACAGAAAACGAGTTGAAAAATGGAGCTCAGGGGCACAGCAATTCAAAAACTGGCAGAGTAATAAAGGACAACTTTCGACCAAAAATCTGTTGAGGGAAGGCAACGAGGCAGACTTGAATGCGAGCCAGAATAGCAGGAAACAGATTTCAAGAGGTACATTGGAATTGCTTTCAATGCACAGGAAGAGTGGCACAATTTCGACAATGATGCACTTGGCCAAAAAGGTCGTATGCGTTTTCTCCTGAATATATTCAGGTGAAAATGCATAGGCCATTTTTGGCCAAGCAAGCAAGCAGGCAAAGGAAATCTGCACTACAAAGAAGTATCACTTCCCACGGGTCAAAAGGGACATCCGCAAAATGTGTAAAAAACAGAAAGGCAAGGCAGGCCCTGTTGAACAGGGAGCCTAGTTATGCTGAAGGGCGGGACATAAATTACCAACTGCCTCTATGGGGGAGTGCACTGTGTTTCCTAAAACAAGTAAACAACACAGCTACAGTGCCAAGGGTACTTCCAGTCTAGGGAATATACCTTGGGAAAACTGAAAATCAATAAGACAGAGCCACCCCAAAATTTAGGTCTGCACTGCTTACAAGAACCTCAACTTGGTTACACCTTAAATATTCCAGGAAAGACAAAATTGGTTCAAGAAATTGTACTTACGTACGATGGAATATCCCTCAGCCATGAAATCAATGTCATAAGGCAAGTAGCAGCAAAATGATTGGATTCAGGTACGATGATTCTAAGTGAAATAAGTCACAGAGAAAAAGAAACTTATAATAAGATATCACTTATGAAGTTCCTGTAAACATGGCTACACATGAACTGAGTTAGGAAAGAGAACAGAGTCTCACGTTTAGAAAACACTCTTATGGCTGCTTAAGGGGAAAGGAGCGGAGGGGTGATTCATAAAACCAGAGTTTGGTATTCGTACAGCTACCGTTCCAACACCCAAATATGGAATAGACAAGACCTACACCTTCCTCAGTGAAAGGGACTCAAAACCCTATATTTCCCGCAGAGGAATATATCTGACTAGTAAGAATCTTAAAACCTATGTATTGATATGTGTCCGTAAGGGAATGAAGTGGGTCAAGACTGGCATTAACATGGCAGTGAGAATCAGCTCCAACCCACTATAAAAAGGAATTTCAAAAACAAAACACAAAAACAGAGAAATTCTTTACAATTCCTACAGGGGCTCTGATGAAACCTGGAATGACCCTCTCTACAAGGACAGCTGGATGTGGCATAAGCCTGGACACCTGGGACTGAGTTGTTTGGTGAGATTCAGTGAGCAAATGCAGACCATTTAAAGCAATAATGCGTCACACACATTCCAAATGTCCCAACTCTCCAGGTTGAAGGGAATATTACTACAGCTATAACAAGTACGGGAAACCTAGAGAGTGGACACACTGTGAATACGCAAGGTTTCTAAAACAACTAAGAGTCCCTCTTATGGTGCTCCGGTTTTAATTTCGACCTGCTTTATTATCAATCTCCCTACTTGGAGAGACATCCCCTTTAACCTCCTGGTTCTCACAGGTTGCCTGTTTGGCAGAGGATGAAAGGGAATAGGGAGAACCAATGAGAGAATAGCTGTTAGGAATTTGGACGGGCACATGTCACTCTAATTGCGCGGAAGGAAGAAAAATTAATCAAATTCTCAGCCACCCACTGGGAAACTGTAGAGTTCCTGAACCAAAATTTTGGACTTGTGGTCAGCTCACAAAAAATGAGTTGATAAATGGAGATCAGGTGCACAGCAATTCACAAACTGGCAGAGTACTAAAGGGCAAATATCGTCGAAAAATCTGTTGGGGGAAGGCAGCGAGGTGGACCTGAATGTGAGCCGGAATAGCAGGAAACAGATTTCAAGAGGTACATTGGAATCGCCTCCAAAGCACAGGAAGAGGGGCACAACTTCAACCATGATGCACTTGGCCAAAAAGGGCGTATGTGTTTTCTCCTGAATATATTAAGGAGAAAACGCATACTCTCTTTTTGTCCAAGCAAGCAAGCCAGCAATGCAAATCTGCACTACAAAGAAGTATCACTTCCCACCGGTCAAAAGGGACATCCGCAAAATGTGTAAAAACCAGAAAGGCAACACAGGCCCAAGAGAACAGGGAGCCTTGTTATGCTGATGGGCGGGATGTAAATTGCCAACGCCCTCTCTGGAGGAGTGCATTGTGTTCCCTATAACAGGTAAAAAACAGAGCTACAGAGCCAAGGGCACTTCCAGTCTAGGGAAAATACCTAGGGAAAACTGAAAATCAATAAGATAGAGCCACCCCAAAATTTAGGGCTGCACTGCTTACAAGAACCTCAACTTGGGTACACCTTAAATATCCCAGCAAAGACAAAAATGGTTCAAGAAATTGTGTTAATATAGTACGATGGAATATCCCTCAGACATGAAATCAATGTCATAAGGCCAGTAGCAGCAAAATGAGTGGATTCAGGTAAGATGATTCTAAGTGAAATAAGTCACAGAGAAAAAGAAACTTATCATAAGATATCACTTATGAAGGTCCTGTAAACATGGCTACACATTAACTGAGTTAGGAAGGAGAACAGAGACTCACATTTAGAAAACACTTTTATGCCTGCCTAAGGGGGAAGGAGAGGTGGGTTGATGAATAAAACCAGAGTTTGATATTAGTACATGTACCGTTCCAAAAACCAACTATGGATTATACAAGTCCTACATGTTTGTCAGTGAAAGGGACTCAAAACCCCATATTTCCCGCAGAGGAATATATCTGACTAGTAAGAATCTTAAAACCTATGTATTGATATGTCTCCGTAAGGGAATCAAGTTTGTCTAGACTGGCATAAACATGGCAGTGAAAATCAGGTCAAACCCACTATAAAAAGGAATTTCAAAAACCAAACAAAAAAATAGGGAAATTCTTTACAATTCCTTCAGGGGCTCTGATGAAACCTGGAATGACCCTATCTACAACGACAGCTGGATGTGGCATAAGGCTTGACACTTGGGACTGAGAGGATTGGTGAGATTGGGTCAGCAAAAGCAGACCATTTAAAGCAATAATGCGTGGCACACATTCCAAGGTTCCCAACTCTCCAGGTTGAAGGGAATATTACTACAGCTATAACATGTACGGGAAACCAAGAGAATGGACACACTGTGAATACGAAAGGTTTCTAAAACTCAACTAATAGTCCCTCTCCTGGTGCTTCGGTTTGTATTTCCAACTGCTTTACTATCCATCTCCCAATTTGGAGAGACAGCCCCTTTAACCTCCTGGTTCTCACAGGTTGCCAATTTGGCAGAGGATGAAAGGAAAGATGGAGAACCAATGAGATTATAGCTGTTAGGCATTTGGACGGGCACATGTCACTCCAATTTCCCGGCAGGAAGAAGAATTAATCAAAGTCTCAGCCAACCGCCGGGAACCAGTATTGGTACTGAACCAAAATTTTGGACTTGCGGTCAGCTCACAAAAAACGAGTTGAAAAATGGAGCTCAGGGGCACAGCAATTCACAAACTGGCACAGTAATAATGGACACGTATCGACCAAAAATCTGTTGAGGAAAGGCAACGAGGCAGACTTGAATGCGAGCCAGAATAGCAGAAAACATATTTCAAGAGGTACATTGGAATTGCCTTCAATGCACAGGAAGAGGGACACAATTTCGACAATGATGCACTTGGCCAAAAAGGTCGTATGCATTTTCTCCTGAATATATTCAGGAGAAAATGCATACGCCCTTTTTGGCCAAGCAAGCAAGCAGGCAATGCAAATCTGCACTACAAAGAAGTGTCACTTCCCACGGGTCAAAAGGGACATCCGCAAAATGTGTAAAAACCAGAAACGCAAGGCAGGCCCTGGAGAACAGGGAGCCTAGTTATGCTGATGGGCGGGATGTAAATTTCCTACTACCTGTATGGGGGAGGGCACTGTGTTCCCTAAAACAAGTAAACAACACAGCTACTGTGCCAAGGGCACTTCCAGTCTAGGGAATATACCTTGGGAAAACTGAAAATCAATAAGACAGAGCCACCCCAAAATTTAGGTCTGAACTGCCTACAAGAACCTCAACTTGGGTACACCTTAAATATCCCAGGAAAGACAAAATTGGTTCAAGAAATTGTACTTACGTACGATGGAATATCCCTCAGCCATGAAATCAATGTCATAAGGCCAGTAGCAGCAAAATCATTGGATTCAGGTACGATGATTCTAAGTGAAATAAGTCACAGAGAAAAAGAAACTTACAATAAGATATCACTTATGAAGTTCCTATAAATATGGCTACACTTGAACTGAGTTAGGAAAGAGAACAGAGTCTCACGTTTAGAAAACACTTTTATGCCTGCTTAAGGGGAAAGGAGAGGAGGGGTGATGCATAAAACCAGAGTTTGATATTCGTACAGCTACCGATCCAAAACCCAAATATGGAATAGACAAGACCTACACCTTCCTCAGTGAAAGGGACACAAAACCCCATATTTTCCGCAGAGGAATATATCTGACTAGTAAGAATATTAAAACCTATGTATTGATATGTGTCCGTAAGGGAATGAAGTGGGTCTAGACTGGCATAAACATGGCAATGAGAATCAGCTCAAACCCACTATAAAAAGGAATTTCAAAAACAAAACAAAAAAAACAGCGAAATTCTTTACAATTCCTACAGGGGCTCTGATGAAACCTGGAATGACCCTCTCTACAAGGACAGCTGGATGTGGCATAAGCCTGGACACCTGGAACTGAGAGGTTTGTTGAGATTCAGTGACCAAATGCAGACCATTCAAAACAATAATGCGTGGCACATATTCCAAGGGTTCCAACTCTCCAGGTTGAAGGGAATATTACTACAGCTATAACATGTACGGGAAACCAAGAGAATGGACACACTGTGAATACGAAAGGTTTCTAAAACTCAACTAAGAGTCCCTCTTCTGGTGCTCCGGTTTGAATTTCCAACTGCTTTATTATCAATCTCCCAACTTGGAGAGACATCCCCTTTAACCTCCGGGTTCTCACAGGTTGCCTGTTTGGCAGAGGATGAAAGGGAAGAGGGAGAACCAATGAGAGAATAGCTGTTAGGAATTTCGACGGGCACATGTCACTCTAATTGCTCGGCAGGAAGAAGAATTAATCAAATTCTCAGCCACCCACTGGGAAACTGTAGAGTTCCTGAACGAAAATTTTGGACTTGTGTTCAGCTCACAAAAAATGAGTTGAAAAATGGAGATCAGGGGCACAGCAATTCACAAACTGGCAGAGTACTAAAGGGCAAATATCGTCGAAAAATCTGTTGGGGGAAGGCAGCGAGGTGGACCTGAATGCGAGCCGGAATAGCAGGAAACAGATTTCAAGAGGTACATTGGAATAGCCTCCAAATCACAGGAAGAGGGGCACAACTTCGTCCATGATGCACTTGGCCAAAAAGGGCGTATGTGTTTTCTCCTGAAGATATTAAGGAGAAAACGCATACACCCTTTTTGTCCAAGCAAGCAAGCCAGTTATGCAAATCTGCACTACAAATAAGTATCACTTCCCAGTGGTGAAAAGGGACATCCGCAAAATGTGTAAAAACCAGGAAGGCAAGACAGGCGCTGGAGAACAGGGAGCCTTTTTATGCTGATGTGCGGGATGTAAATTGCCAACTCCCTCTCTGGAGGAGTGAATTGTGTTCCCTAAAACAGGTAAACATCAGAGCTACAGAGCCAAGGGCACTTCCAGTCTAGGGAATATACCTTGGGCATACTGAAAATCAATAAGACAGAGCCACTCCAAAATTTAGGGCTGCACTGCTTACACGAACCTCAACTTGGGTACACCTTAAATATCGCAGGAAAGACAAAAATGGTTCAAGAAAATGTGTTACTAACGTACGATGGAATATCCCTAAGCCATGAAATCAATGTCATAGGCCAGTAGCAGCAAAATGATTGGATTCAGGTACGATGATTCTAAGTGAAATAAGTCACAGAGAAAAAGAAACTTATAATAAGATATCACTTATGAAGTTCCTGTAAACATGGCTACACATGAACTGATTTAGGAAAGAGAACAGAGTCTCACGTTTAGAAATCAATCTTATGCCTGCTTAAGGGGAAAGGAGCAGAGGGGTGATGCATAAAACCAGAGTTTGATATTCGTACAGCTACCGTTCAAACACCCAAATATGGAATAGACAAGACCTACACCTTCCTCAGTGAAAGGGACGCAAAACCCCATATTTCCCGCAGAGGAATATATCTGACTAGTAAGAATGTTAAATCCTATGTATTCATATGTGTCCGTAAGGGAATGAAGTGCGTCTAGACTGGCATAAACATGGCAGTGAGAATCAGCTCAAACCCACTATAAAAAGGAATTTCAAAAACAAAACAAAAATCAGGGAAATTCTTTACAATTCATTCAGGGGCTCTGATGAACCCTGGAATGACCCTTTCTACAATGACAGCTGGATGTGGCATAAGGCTGGACACTTGGGACTGAAAGGATTGGTGAGATTCGGTGAGCAATCCAGAGCATTTCAAGCAGTAATGCATGGCACACATTCGAAGGGTTCCAACTTTCCAGGTTGAAGGGAATATTACTAAAGATATAACATGTACGGGAAACCTAGAGAATATACACACTGTGAATACGAAAGGTTTCTAAAACTCAACTAATAATCCCTCTCCTGGTGCTCCGGTTTGACTTTGCAACTCCTTTACTATCAATCTCCCAAGTTGGAGAGACATCTCCTTTAACATCCTGGTTCTCACAGGTGGCCAATTTTGTAGAGGATGAAAGGGAAGAGGGAGAACCAATGAGAGATTAGCTGTTAGGCATATGAACGGGCACATGTCATTCTAATTTCCCGGCAGGAAGAAGAAATAACCAAATTCTCAGACACCCGCCTGGAACCAGTATAGGTCCGGAACCAAAATTTTGGACTTGCTTTCAGCTCAGAAAAAAACGAGTTGAAAAATGGAGCTCAGAGACAGCAATGCACAAACTGGCAGAGTAGTAAAGGACAACAATCGTCCGAAAATCTGTTGCGGGAAGGCAACGAGGCGGACTTGAAAGCGAGCCAGAATAGCAGGAAACAGGTTTCAAGAAGTACACTGGAATCGACTTTAAAGCACAGGAATAGGGGCCCAACTTCGACAATGATTCACTTGGCCAATAAGGGCTTATGCGTTTTCTCCTGAATATATTCAGCAGAAAACGCATACGCGCTTTTTGTCCATGCAAGCAGCGGGCAATGCAAATCTGCAATACAAAGAAGTATCACTTACCACCGGTCAAAAGGAAATCCACAAAATGTGTAAAATCCAGAAAGACAAGATACGCCCTGAAGAACAGGGAGCTTAGTTTTGCTGATGGACAGGATGTAAATTGCCAACTGCATCTCTGAAGGAGTGTACTGTGTTCCCTAAAACAAGGAAACAACAGAGCTACAGAGCCAAGGGCACTACCAGTCTAGGGATTATACCTTGGGAAAACAGAAAATCAATAAGACAGAGCCACCCAAAATTTAGGTCTGCACTGTTTACAAGAACCTCAACTTGGGTACACCTTAAATATCCTAGGTAAGACAAAAATGGTTCAAGAAATTGTTTTACTTACATACGATGGAATAACAGTCAGTCATGAAATCAATGTCATAAGGCCAGTAGCAGCAAAATGAGTGGATTCAGGTACGATGATTCTAAGTGAAATAAGTCACAGAGAAAAAGAAACTTATCATAAGATATCACTTATGAAGGTCCTGTAAACATGGCTACACATGAACTGAGTTAGGAAACAGAACAGAGTCTCACATATAGAAAACAATCTTATGCCTGCTTAAGGGGGAAGGAGAGGTGGGGTGATGCATAAAACCAGAGTTTATATTAGTACATGTACCGTTCCAAAAACCAACAACGGAATAGAAAAGCCCTACACTTTCCTTAGTGAAATGGGCTCAAAAACCCATATTTCCCACAGATCTATATATCTGACTAGTAAGAAACTTAAAACCTATGTATTGATATGTCTCCATAAGGGAATGAAGTGTGTCTTGACTGCCATAAACATGGAAGTGAGAATCAGCTCAATCCCCCTATAAAAAGGAATTTCAAAAACAAAGCAAAAAAACAGGGAAATTCTTTACAATTCCTTCAGGGGTTCTGATGAAACCTGGAATGACGCTATCTACAACGACAGCTTGATGTGGCATAGGGCTGGACACTTGGGACTGAGAGGATTGGTGAGATTCAGTGAGCAAATGCAGACCCTTTAAAGCAATATTATATGGCACACATTCCAAGGGTCCCAACTCTCCAGGTTCTAGGGAATATTACTACAGCTATAACATGTACGGGAAACATAGAGAATGGACACAGTGTGAAAACAAAAGGTTTCTAAAACTCAACTAATAGTCCCTCTCCTGGTGCTCCAGTTTGAATTTCCAACTGCTTTACTATCAATCTCTCAAATTGGAGAGACAGGCCCTTTAACCTCCTGGTTCGCACAGGTTGCCAATTTGGCAGAGGATGAAAGGGAAGATGGAGAACCAATGAGAGAGTAGCTGTTAGGCATTTGGATGGGCACATGTCACTCTAATTCCCCGGCAGGAAGAAGAATTAACCAAAGTCTCAGCCACCCGCCGGGAACCAGTATAGGTCCTGAACCAATATTTTGGACTTGCGGTCAGCTCACAAAAAACGAGTTGAAAAATGGAGCTCAGGGCCACAGCAATGCACAAACTGGCAGAGAAATAAAGGACAACAATCGTCCAAATATCTGTTGAGGGAAGGCAACGAGGCGGACTTGAAAGCGAGCCAGAATAGCAGGAAACAGATTTCGAGAGGTACATTGGAATCGCCTTTAAAGCACAGGAAGTGGGTCACAACTTCGACAATGATGCACCTGGCCAAAAAGGGCTTATGCGTTTTCTCGTGAATATATTCAGGAGAAAATGCATACGCCCTTTTTGGCCAAGCAAGCAAGGGGGCAATTCAAATCTGCACTACAAAGAAATATCATTTCCCACCAGTCAAAAGGGACATCCGCAAAATGTGTAAAAGCCAGAAAGGCAAGACATGCAATGGAGAACAGGGAGCCTAGTTATGCTACTGGACAGGATGTAAATTGCCAACTGCCTCTCTGGAGGAGTGCACTGTGTTCCCCAAAACAAGTAAACAACAGAGCTAAAGAGCCAAGGGCACTTCCAGTCTAGGGAATATACCTTGGGAAAACTGAAAAGCAATAAGACAGAGCCATCCAAAATTTAGGGCTGCACTGCTTACAACAACCTCAACTTGGGTACACCTTAAATATACCAGCAAAGACAAAATAGTTCAAGAAATTGTGTTACTTACATACGATAGAGTATCAGTCAGCTATGAAAACAATGTCATAAGGCCAGTAGCAGCAAAATGATTGGATTAAGGTACGATGATTCTAAGTGAAATAAGTCACGGAGAAAAAGAAACTAATCATACGATATCACTTATGAAGGTCCTGTAAACATGGCTACACATGAACTGAGTTAGGAAACAGAACAGAGTCTCACATTTAGAAAACACTCTTATGCCTGCTTAAGGGGAAAGGAGAGGTGGGGTGATGCATAAAACCAGAGTTTGATATTAGAAGAGGTACCGTTCCAAAAACCAACTACGGAATAGAAAAGACCTACACTTTCCTCAGTGAAGTGAACTCAAAACCTCATATTTCCCGCAGAGGTATATATCTGACTAGTAAGAAACTTAAAAGCTATGTACTAATATGTCTCCGTAAGGGAATGAAGTGTGTCTTGACTGCCATAAACATGGCAGTGAGGATCAGCTCAAACCCCCTATAAAAAGGAATTTCAAAAACAAAACAAAAAAACAGGGAAATTCTTTACAATTCCTACAGGGGCTCTGATGAAACCTGGAATGACCCTATCTACAACCACAGCTGGATGTGGCATAAGCCTAGTCACTTGGGACTGAGAGGATTGGTGAGATTCGGTGAGCAAATGCAGACCATTTAAAGCAATAATATGTGGCACACATTACAAGGGTCCCAACTCTCCAGGTTGAAGGGAATATTACTACAGCTATAACATGTACGGGAAACCTAGAGAATGGACACACTGGGAATATGAAAGGTTTGTAAAACTCATCTGATAATCCCTCTCTTGGTGCTCCGGTTTGACATTCCAACTGCTTTACTATCAATCTCCCAACTTGGAAAGACAGCCCCTTTAACCTCCTGGTTCGCACAGGTTGCCAATTTGGCAGAGGAAGAAAGGGAAGAAGGAGAACCAATGAGAGAGTAGCTGTTAGGGCATTGGACGTGCACATGTCACTCTAATTTCCCGGAAGGAAGAAGAATTAACCAAAGTCTCAGCCACCCACCGGGAGCCAGTATAGGTCCTGAACCAAAATTTTGGACTTGCGGTCAGCTCACAAAAAACGAGTTGAAAAATGGAGCTTAGGGGCACAACAATACACAAACTGTCAGAGAAATAAAGGACAACAATCGTCAAAAAATCTTTTGAGGCAAGGCAACGATGCGGACTTGAAAGCGAGCCAGAATAGCAGGAAACAGATTTCAAGAGGTACATTGGAATCGCCTTTAAAGCACAGGAATAGGGGCACAACATCGACAATAATGCACTTGGCCCAAAAGGGCATATGAGTTTTCTCCAGAATATATTCTGGAGAAAACACATACACGCTTTTTGGCCAAGCAAGCAAGCGGGCAATGCAAATCTGCACTACAATGAAGTATCACATCCCACCGGTCAATAGGGACATCCGCAAAATGTGTAAAAATCAGAAAGGCAAGATAGGCCCTGGAGAACAGATAGCCTAGTTATGCTGATTGAAAGGATGTAAATTGAAAACTGCTTCTCTGGAGGAGTGCATTATGTTCCCTAAAACAAGGAAAAAACAGAGCTACAGAGCCAAGGGCAATTCCAGTCTAGGGGATATACCTTGGGAAATCTGAAAATCAATAAGACAGAGCCACCCCAAAATTTAGGGCTGCTCTGCTTACAAGAACCTCAACTTGGGTACACCTAAATATCCCAGGAAAGACAAAAATGTTTCAAGAAATTGTGTTACTTACATACGATGGAATATCAGTCAGCCATGAAATCAATGTCATAAGGCCAGTAGCAGCAAAATGAGGGGATTCACGTACGATGATTCTAAGTGAAATAAGTCACGGAGAAAAAGAAACTTATAATATGATATCACTTATGAAGGTCCTCTAAACATGGCTACATATGAAATGAGTTAGGAAAGAGAACAGAGTCTCACATTTAGAAAACACTCTTATGCCTGCTTAAGGGGGAAGGAGAGGTGGGGTGATTCATAAAACCAGAGTTTGATATTAGTACAGGTACCGTTCCAAAGCCAAATACGGAATAGACAAACCTACACTTTCCTCAGTGAAAGGGACTCAAAACCCCATATTTCCTGCAGAGGAATATATCTGACTGGTAAGAATCTTAAAACCTATGTATTGATATGTCTCCGTATGGGAATCAAGTTTGTCTAGACTGGCATAAACATGGCAGTGAGAATCAGTTCAAACCGACTATAAAAAGGAATTTCAAAAACAAAACAAAATAACAGGGAAATTCTTTACAATTCCTTCACGGGCTCTGATGAAACCTGGAATGACCCTATCTACAATGACAGCTGGATGTGGCATAAGGCTGGACACTTGGGACTGAGAGGAATGGTGAAATTCGGTGAGCAAATGCAGACAATTTAAAGCAATAATGCGTGGCACACATTCCACGGGTCCCAACTCTCCAGGTTGAAGGGAATATTACTACAGCTATAACATGTACTGGAAACCTAGAGAATGGACACACTGTTAATATGAAAAGTTTCTAAATCTCAACTAATAATCCCTCTCCTTGTGCTCCAGGTTGACTTTCCAACTGCTTTACTATCAATCTCCCAACATGGAGAGACAGGCCCTTTAACCTCCTGGTTCTCACAGGTGGCCAATATTGTAGAGGATAAAAGGGAAGAGGGAGAATTAATGAGAGAGTAGCTGTTAGGCATTTGGACGGGCAAATGTCATTCTAATTTCCCAGCAGGAAGAAGAATTAACCAAAGTCTCAGACACCCGCTGGGAACCAGTATAGGTCCTGCACCAAAATTTTGGACTTGCGGTCAGCTCACAAATATCGAGTTGAAAAATGCAGCTCAGGGGCACAGCAATGCACAAACTGGCAGAGTAGTAAAGGACAACAATCGCCCGAAAATCTGATGAGGGAAGGCAACGAGGCAGACTTGAAAGCGAGCCAGAATAGCAGGAAACAGTTTTCAAGAGGTACATTGGAATCGCATTTAAAGCCCAGGAATAGGGTCACAACTTCGACAATGATGCACTTGGCCAAAAAGGGCGTATGCGTTTTCTCCTGAATATATTCAGGAGAAAACGCATACGTGCTTTTTGGCCAAGCAAGCAAGCGGGCAATTCAAATCTGCACTACAATGAAGTATCACTTCAGACCGGTCAAAAGGGCCATCCGCAAAATGTGTAAAAACCAGAAAGGCAAGATAGGCCCTGGAGAACAGGGAGCCTAGTTATGCTGATGAACAGGATGTAAATTGCCAACTGCCTCTCTGGAGGAGTGCATTGTGTTCCCTAAAACATGGAAACAACAGAGCTACAGAGCCAAGGCCACTTCTAGTCTAGGGGATATACGTTGGGAAAACTGAAAATCAATAAGATAGAGCCACCCCAAAATTTAGGGCTGCTTATGTAGATGGTTTACTTATGTAGAGGGGAATATTACTCATCCAGAAATCAATGAAATAAGGCCAGTTGTAACAACTCTGGAGGATTTACATACGATCATTCTAAGTGACGTATGTCAGAAAGAAAAAGACACATATCATAAGATGTCACTTAAAGGTGGAATCAAAAATGGCTACACATGAAATAAATTACAAAACAGAAACATAGTCAAATATGTAGAAAATAGACATAAGGCTGCTAAATGGAAAGGTGAGGAAGGGTGAGGTATTATCCAGGAGGTTGAAATTAGCAAAGATACCATTACAAGTACCAAATTGAATAACTGACAAGGCCTACACCGTACCTCAAAGAACTGCACTCAGCCCACTCAAGTTACTGGAAAATAATACATATGAATGGTAAGCATATGAAAAAGAATTTATTGTTGTCTCACAGTACATGAATCAAGTGTATGTACAGCAGCAAAAAACAGAGCTTTGAAAATCAGCTGTAACCAATATAAAAATAAATTTAAAAATATTTAGAAAAACAGTGAGACAGACAAAAATTCTTACAACTTTTGTTGAAGGGCTATGATGTAACATGGATTGAACACATGTAGACCCACAGCAGGATGATATATAAGGCAGGAAGTTATGCACACTAAGAGATGTTAGAGAGGCTGGGTGAGGAAATGCAGACCTTTAAAAGAAATACTGCCTGATTCCCATTCCTTGGGTCCCAAATCTGCAGGTTCAAGGGAATCTTCTGACAGCGAAAACATGCCTGGGAGACCGAGACGAATGTACACCGTGTGATCAGGAAAGGGGTCTAAAATGCACCTCATTTTTGATCTCCTGGTGCTGGGGTTCGCCATTCCAGCCAAATTACTAACAATCTCCCCACTTGGAGAATCAGTACCTTTAACCTCCTGTTTCACACTGCTTGCAATTTGTGCAGTGGATAAACGGGAAGAGGGGGAACCAATGAGAGACTAGCTGTAGGAGTTTTGACAGGCACATGTCACTCTAATTTCCCATTAGGAAGAAGAATTAAACAAAGGCTCAGCCTGCCTTCCCAGAACCAGAATAGGGCCGGAAGCAATACAATGGTTTGGCGGCCAGCTCACAAAAAATGCGAGTTGCAAAATGGAGCTCAGGAGCAGACAATTCAAAAACCTGCAAAGATAAAAATGATAACCAACGTCCAAAAATATATTCAGGTAAGGCAACGAAGAGGATCAGAATGAGAGGCAGAATTGCAGGAAACAGATTTCAAAAGGGAGATTGGACTCACATTTAAAGCATATGAAAAGCAGCAGAATTTCTAAAATGATGTAGTTGGGCAAAAGGGTGTATGCGTTTTTTTCATGAATAACTTCAGGAAAAAACACATACAGAGTTTTTGGCCAACCAAGCAAGCTGGAAATGCAAATCTGCACAACAAAGAAGTCGCAATTTCCACTGCTCAGAAAGGCCATCCAAAAAATATGTACAAACCAGAAATGCAGGAGGGGCCATGGAGAACAGGGAGCTAGTCACGCTGATGGGTGGGGTATAAATATCCAAGAGCCACTCTGAAGAAGTGTATGCTGTTTCCTAAAACATCTAAAATACAAAGCTACCGAGCATAGGGCACTTCCACTCATGGGCATATAACTTGGGAAGACTAAATATCAACAACACACAGGCACCCCAAAGTTTAGGGCCCCTCTGCATACAAGAACCTCAACATCAGTACAACTTAAATATTCCAGGAAAGAGAAAATTGCGTAAAGAACTTGTGGTAATTTTGTACAATTGAATATCACTCAGACATGAAATCAATGTCCTAAGTCCAGTAGCAGCATAATGAGTGGATTTAGGTACGATGATTCTAAGTGAAATAAGTCACACAGAAAAAGAAACTTATCATAAGATATCACTTATGAAGGTCCTGTAAAAATGGCTCACATGAACTGAGGAAAGAGAACAGAGTCTCACATTGAGAAAACACTCTTATGCCTGCTTAAGGGGGAAGGAGAGTTGGGGTGATGCATAAAACCAGAGTTTGATATTAGCACATGTACCATTCCATGAATCAAATACAGAATAGACAAATCCTACACCTTCCTCAGTGAACGGGACTCAAAACCCCAATTCCCAGCACAGGAATATATCTGACTAGTAAGAAACTTAAAACCTATATATTGATATGTGTCCATAAGGGAATCAAGTGTGTCTATACCGGCATAAACATGTCAGTGAAAATCAGCTCAACCCCATTATAAACATGAATTTCAAAAACAAAACAAAAAAAACAGCGAAATTCTTACACAATTCCTTCAGGGGTCTGATGAAAGCTGGAATGACCCCATCTGAAAAAACAGCTAGATGAGACATAAGGTTGGACACTTGGGAATGAGAGGACTGGTGAGATTGTGTGAGAAAATGCAGACCCTTTAAAGCAGTAATGCATGCCACCCATTCCATGGGTCCCAACTCTCCAGGTAGAAGGGAATATCACTACAGTTATAACATGTATGGGAAACCTAGAGAATGGACACCATGTGATGGCAAAAGATTTCTAAAAGGCTCCTTATTTTTCCCCTCCTTGTGCTCCAGTTTGGCATTCCAACTGCTTTACTATCAATCACCCAACTTGGAGAGTCAGCCCCTATAAGCTCCTGCTTCGCACAGTTTGCAAATTGTGCAGTGGATGAAAGGGAAGAGGGAGAACCAATCAGAGAGTAGCTGTAGGCATTTGGACGGACACATGTCACTCTAATTTCCCGTCTGGAAGGAAGAATTATCCAAAGCGTCAGCCTGCACCCCCGGAACCAGTATAGGTCCTGTAGCAAAATTGTGGATTTGCGGTCAGCTCACAAAAATACCAGTTGAAAATTGGAGCTGAGGGGCACAGCAATTCACAAACCTGCAGAGTTATAAAGGACAACTCTCTTCCAAAAATCTGTTGAGGGAAGGCAACGAAGCAGACTTGAAAGTGAGGCAGGATTGCACAAAACATATTTCAAGTGGTAAATTGGAATCGCCTTTAAAGCACAGGAAAAGCGTAACAACTTCGACAATGATGCACTTGGCCAAAAAGGTCGTATGCATTTTCTGCTGAATATATCCAGGAGAAAATGAATACGCCCTTTTTGGCCAATCAAGCAAGCCCGCAATGCAAATCCACACTACAAAGAATAGGCACTTCCCACCGGTCAAAAGGGATATCCGAAAATCTGTAAAAACCAGAAAATAAAGACAGAGATAACAATAGCATGTTGCAATGTGATCCCAAGGGTCATGAAGGACTGTGATGACAAGGTCATGGAGCATTGTGATGACAATCCTCACGGATCATTGTGATTACAGGGGTCATGGAGCATTGGGATGACAAGGGCATGGATCATTGCGATACAAGGGTTATGGAGAATTTTGATGACAAGAGTCACGGATCACTGTGTTGTCAGGGGTCATGGAGGGTTGTGATGACAGTGGTCATGGAGCATTGTGATGACAAGGGTCATGGAGAAGTGAGATGAGAAGGTCATGGAGCTTTGGGCTGAAAATATTCATGGAGTATTGTGATGACATGGGTCATGGAGCATTGTGATGACAGGATCCTGGAGCATTGTAATGAGAAGACCATGGAGCCTTGTGATGACAAGTCTCATGGAGCATTCTGATGAAAATGGGCATGGAGAATTGTGATTAAAGGGGTCTTGGAGCATTGTGATGACAAGGGCATGGAGCATTTGGATGAGAAGACCATGGAGCGTTCTGATGACATGCGTCATGGAGCTTTGTGATGACAAGGACAAGGAGCATTGTTATTACAGGGGTTTTGGAGCATTGTGATGAAAAGGGCATGGATCATTGTGATGGAAAAGGCATGGAGCCTTGTCATGACAGGGTTCAAGGAGCATACTGATGACAAGTGTCAGGGAGCATTGTGATGACAAGTGTATTGAGCATTGTGATGACAAAGGTCATGGAGCATTGTGATGAGAATACCATGGATAATTGTGATGACGAGCGTCATGGGGCGTTGTGATGACAAGTGTTATGGAACTTTGTGATCAAAAGGGTTTGGAATATTGTGATGACAGAGGTCATGGAGCATTTTGATTTCATTGTGATGACAATAGCATGAAGCATTATGATGATGGGCATGGTGCATTGTGATGACAGGGTTCATGGAGCATTGAGATGAAAAGGGGCATGGAGCATTGTGATTAAAGTTGTCTTGGAGCACTGTGATGACAAGGGCATGGAGCATTGTTATGAGAAGGCCATGGAGCATTCTGATGACATGCGTCATGGAGCTTTGTGATGACAAGGGCATGGAGCATTTTGATGACAGTGGCATTCAAAATTGGTCTAATAAGTTTCATGGATTATTGTGAAGATGGTGGACATGGTGCATTTTGATGACAAGGGCATGGAGCATTGTGATTTCAAGGTCATGGAATATTGTGAAAACAGGTGACAGGGAGTGTTGTGATGACATATGTCATGGTCCATTGAGATGACAATGTCATGGAGCATTGTGATACCAAGTGTCATGGAGCATTGTGATTACAAAGTAATGGAGCATTGTGATGACAAGGGCTTGGAGCATCGTGATGACAAGGGTCATGGAGCACTGTGATGACAAGGTCTTGGAGCATTGTTAGGAGAAGGGCCATTGAGAATTTTGATGAGAAGGTCGTGAAGCATTGTGATGACAAGCGCATGAAGCTTGCTATGACAGGGGTCATGGAGCATTGCAATGACAAGGGCATGGAGAATTTTGATGAAAAGAGCATGTAAAATTGTGATGAGATGTGTCAAAGAGCATTGTGATGACAAAGACGTGGAGAAAACTGATGACCAGGGCATGGAGCTTTGTGATGGCAAGACCGTGGAGCATTGTGATGTGTAGACCATGGATAATTGTGATAACGGGCATTATGGAGCACTGTAGTGACAAGGGGCATGGAGCACTGTGATAAGTGGTGTCATGGAGCATTGTGATGACAGGGGTCATGGAGCATTCGGACGACAAGCTTGTGGAATATTATGATGACAATTGCATGGAGCATTGTGATGAAAAGGCCATTGAGCATTGTGATAACAAGGGAAAGGAACAATGTGATAAGAGTGTTCATGGAGCATTGTGATGACATTGGCATGGATTATTGTGATGACAAGGGTCATGGAGCTTTGTGATGACAAAGGTCATGGAGCATTTTGATGACAAGTGTGTGGTGCATTGTGATGAGAAGGGCAGGGAGCATTGTGATGACAGGGTCATGGAGCAATTTGATGAAAAGTGTCAGGCAACATTTTGATGACAGGGGTCATGGAACATTGTGATGTCAGTGGTCATGGAGCATTGTGATGACAAGGGCATGTAGCATTTTGATGACAGGGGTCATGGAACATTGTGATGACAGGGGTGAGGGAGTATTGTGATGACTAGTGATGGAACATTGTGATATCAGTGGTGAGAGAGCATTTAGATGAGAAGTGCATGGAGAATTGTGATAAAAAGGTTTATGGAGCATTTTGATGACAAGGTTGTGGAGCATTGTGATGACAAGTGCATGGCTCATTGTGATGACATGTGTCTTGGGGCATTGTGCTGAGAAGCACATGGAGCATTGTGATGACAAGGGTCATGGAGCATTGTGCTGACAAAGTCATGGAGCACTGTGATGACAAGTGTTACAGAGCATTGTGATGACGAGGGGATGGACTATTGTGATGACAAAGGTCATAAAGCATTGTGATGACTGGAGTCAAGGAACATTATGATGTGAGGGGTAATGGAGCATTGTGATTAAAAGGGCATGGAGCATTGTGATGAAAGGGGCATGGAGCATTGGTCTGACAAGTTTCATAGATTATTGCTATGACAGTGGGCATGGAGCATTGTGATGACAGAGGTCATGGATCATTTTCATTTCAAGGACCATGGCGCATTGTGATGACAAGGGCATCAAGCAATGTGAACCCAAGTTTCATCGAGGATTTTGATGACAATGGGAATGGAACATTGTGATGAAAAGTTCATGAAGCATTTTGCTGACAAATGCATGGAACATTTTGATGACAAGGGTTATGGAGCACGGTGATGACAAGCGTCACTGAACATTGTGATTACAGGGGTCATGGAGCATTGGGATAACAACAGCATGGATCATTGTGATGACAAGGGTCATGGAGCATTTTGATGACAAGAGTCCCGGATCACTGTGTTGTCAGGGGTGATGGATCGTTGTGATGACTGTGGTCATGGAGCATTGTGATGACAGGGGTCATGGAGCATTGTGATGACAAGGGCATGGTGCATTGTGAATGAGAAGTCCATGGAGCATTCTGATGACATGCGTCATGGAGCTTTGTGATGACAAGGGCATGGAGCATTGTGATTACAGGGTCTTGGAGCATTGTGATGACAAGTGTCATGGAGTCTTGTGATGACAAGGCCGTGAAACCTTGTGATGGCAGGGGTCATGGAGCATTGCTATGACAGGAGTAGTGGAGCATTTTGATGACAAGGGCATGGAGCATTGGTCTGAAATGTTTCATGGATTATTGTGATGAGAGTGTGCATGGAGCATTATGATGACAAGGGCAAGGAACACTTTGATACATGGGTCATGGAGGATTGTAATGACAAGGGCATGGAGCATTGTGATGAGAAGGGCATCGAGCATTGTGATGACAAGCGTCTTGGAGCTTTGTGATGACAAGGGCATGGAGCAATATGATGAGAGGGTTCATGGAGCATTGTGATGACAATGGCATGGAGCATTGTGATGCTAAGGGTCAGGGATCTTTGTGATGACAAAGGTCATGTAGCATTTTGATGACAAGGGAGTGGTATATTGTGACGATAAGAGCATGTAGCATTGTGATGACTGGGGTCATGGAACATTGTGATGAAATGGGTGAGGGAGTATTGTGATGATTAGTGATGGAACATTGTGATATCAGTGGTGAGAGAGCATTTTCTTGAGAAGTGCATGGAGTATTGTGATGACAAGTTTTATGGTGCATTGTGATGACAAAGATGTGAAGCAATGTGCTGACAAGCTCATGGAGCATTGTGATGACAAGGGTCATGGAGCATTGTGCTGACAAAGGCATGGAGCTTTGTGATGCCAAGGGTCACAGAGCATTGTGATTAAAAGTTCATGGAGCATTGTGGTGACAAAGGTCACAGAGCTTTGTGTGACGAGGTCATGTACCATTTTGATGACAATTGTCATGAAGCATTGTGATGACTGAAGTCACGGAGCATTGTGATAACAGTGGTCTTGGAGCATTGTGATGAAAAGGGAATGGATCATTGTGATGAAATAGGCATGCATTCTTGTCATGACAGTGTTTAAGGAGCATACTGATGACAAGTGTCAGGGAGCATTGTGCTGACAAGCTCATGGAAAATTGTGATGACAAGTTTATTGAGCATTGTGATGACAAAGGTCATGGAGTATTGTGAATAAAATTCCATGGATAATTGTGATGATGAGCGTCATGGGGCGTTGTGATGACAAGTGTTATGGAACATTGTGATCACAAGGGTTTAGAGCATTGTGATGACAGAGGTCATGGAGCATTTTGATTTCATTGTGATGACAATAGCATGAAGCATTATGATGATGGGCATGGTGCACTGTGATGACAGGGTTCATGGAGCATTGAGATGAAAAGGGGCATGGAACATTGTGATTACAGGGGTCTTGGAGCATTGCGATGACCAGGTCATGGAGCATTGTAATGAGAAGGCGAAGGCGCATTCTGATGACATGCGTCATGGAGCTTTGTGATGACAAAGGCATGGAGCATTGTGATTACAGGTGTCTTGGAGCATTGTGATGACAAGGGTCATGGAGCCTTGTGATGAGAAGGCCGTGGAATATTGTAATGGCAGTTTTTATGGAGCATTGTTATAACAGGTGTAATGGAGCATTTTCATGACAAGGGCATGGAGCATTGGTCTGAAAATTTTCATGGATTATTGTGATGAGAGGGGGTATGGAGCATTGTGATGACAAGGGCACGGAACACTGTGATACATGGGTCATGGAGGATTGTAATGACAAGCCTTGGAGCTTTGTGTTAAGAAGTGCATCGAGCATTGTGATGAAAAGCATCATGGAGCCTGTGATGACAAGGACATGTAACAATGTGATGAGAGGGTTCATGGAGCATTTTGATGACAATGGCATGGAGCATTGTGATGCCAAGGGTCACGGAGCTTTGTGATGACAAAGGTCATGGAGGGATTTGATGACAAGGGCGTGGTGTACTGTGATGAGAAGGGCATTGAGAATTGTGATGAAAGGGTCATGGAGCAATTTGATGAAAAGTGTCATGGGACATTTTGATGACAGGGGTTATGGAACATTGTGATGTCAGGGGTCAGGGAGCATTGTGATGAAAAGGGTCATGGAGCATTGTGATGACAGGGGTGATGGAACATTGTGATGACAGGGGTGAGGGAGTATTGTGATGACAAATGATGGAACATTATGATATCAGTGATGGGAGAGCATTTTGATGGGAAGTTCATGGAGCATTGTGACAACAAGGTTTATCGAGAACGGTGATGACAAGGTTGTGGAGCATTGTGATGACAAGCGCATGTCGCATTGTGATGACACAGGTCATGGGGCATTTTGCGGACAAGCGCATGGAGCATTGTGATGACAAGTGTCATGGAGCCTTGTGCTGACAAAGGCATTTAGCATAGTTATGACATGAGGAAGAGAACATTGTGATGAAAATTTCATGGAGAATTATGGTGACAAATGTCACAGAGCCTTTTGATGATGAGGGCATGGACCATTGTGATGACAGGGGTCATGGAGCATTTTGATGACTGTGGTCATGGAGCATTGTGAAGACATGGGTCATGGAGCATTGTAATGAGACAGTCATTGAGCATTGGGCTGAAAATATACATGTAGTATTGTGATGACAGGGGTCATGGAGCATTGTGATGACAAGGGAATGGAGCACTGTGATGACAAGGTCCTGGAGCATTGTGATGAGAGGACCATGGAGCCTTGTGATGACGAGTGTCATGGAGCATTCTGATGAAAAGGTGCATGGAGCATTGTGATTACAGGGGTTTTGTAGCATTGTGATGACAAGGGCATTTAGCATTGTGATGACATGCATCATGGAGCTTTGTGATGACAAGGACAAGGAGCATTGTGATTACAGGAGTCTTGGAGCATTGAGATGAAAAGGGCATGGATCATTGTGATGAAATTTGCATGGAGCCTTGTCATGACAGGGTTCAAGGAGCATACTGATGAGAAGTGTCAGGGAGCATTGTTATGATAAGTGTATTGAGCATTGTGATGACAAAGGTCAAGGAGAATTGTGTTGAGAAGACCATTGATAATTGTGATGACCAGCCTCATGGAGCACTGTGATGACAAGAGTTATGGAACATTGTGATCAGAAGGGTTTGGAGCATTGTGATGACAGAAGTCATTGAGCATTTTGATTTCATTGTGATGAAAATAGCATGAAATATTATGGTGATGGGGATGGTGCATTGTGATGACAGGGTTCATGGAGCATTGAGATGAAAAGGGGCATGGAGCTCTGTGATTACAGTGGTCTTGGAGCATTGTGATCACAAGGGCATGGAGCATTGTGATGAGAAGCCCATGGAGCATTCTGATGACTTGCATCATGGAGCTTTGTTATGACAAGGGCATGGAGCATTTGATTATAGGGGTCTTGGAGCATTGTGATGACAATGTTCATGGAGGCTTGTGATGACAAGGCCGTGGAACTTTGTGATGGCAGGGGTCATGGAGCATTGTTATGAAAAGGGCACGGCACACGGTGATACATAGATCATGCAGGATTGTAATGACAAGGACATGTAGCATTGTGATGAGAAGGGCATCGAGCGTTGTGATGACAAGCCTCATGGAGATTTGTGATGACAAGTGCATGGAGCAATGTGATGAGAGTGTTCATGGAGCATTGTGATGACAATGGAATGGAGCATTGTGATGCCAAGTGTCATGGAACTTTGTGATGACAAAGGTCATGGAGCATTTTGATAACAAGTGCGTGGTGGATTGTGATGAGAAGTGCAGGGAGCATTGTGATGACATGGGTTATGGAACATTGTGCTTACACGCGCATCGAGCATTGTGCTGACAACGGTCATGGAGCATTGTGCTGACAATGGCATGGAGCTTTGTGATAACAAGGGTCACAGAGCACTGTGATGAATAGTTCATGGAGCACTGTGGTGACAAAGGTCACAAAGCCTTGTGTGACGAGGTCATGGAACATTGTGATGACAAATGTCATGAAGCACTGTGATGACTGTAGTCACGGAGCATTGTGATGACAGTGTACTTGGAGCATTGTGATGCCAAGGGCATGGAGCATAGTGATGAGAATGCCATGGAGCATTCAGATGACATGTGTCATGGAGTTTTGTGATGACAAGGGCAGGGAGCATTGTGATTACAGGGGTCTTGGAGCATTGTGATGAAAAGGGAAAGGATCATTGTGATGAAAAAGGCATGGAGCCTTTTCATGACAGTGTTCATGGAGCATACTGATGACAATTGTCAGGGAGCATTGTGGTTATAAGTGTATTGAGGATTGTGATGACGAGCGTCATGGGGCATTGTGATGACAAGTGTTATGGAACATTGTGATCAAAAGTGTTTTTAGCATTGTGATGACAAATGTCATGGAGCGTTTTGATTTCATTGTGATGACAATAGCATGAAGCATTATGATGATGTGCCTGGTGCACTGTGATGACAGGGATCATGGAGCATTGAGATAAAAAGGGGCATGGAGCACTGTGATTACAGGTGTCTTGGAGCATTGTGATGAAAAGGGCATGAAGCATTGTGATGAGAAGGCTATGGAGCATTCTGATGACATGCGTCATGGATCTTTGTGATGACAAGGGCATGGAGCATTGTGATTACAGGGGTCTTGGAGCATTGTTAGGACAAGGGTCATGGAGCCTTGGATGACAAGGCCGTGGAACATTGTGATGGCAGGGATCATGGAGCATTGTTATGACAGGGGTTATGGAGCATTGTGTTGACAAAGGCATGGAGCATTGTGATGACAGGGGCATGGAACTTTGGTCTGACAAGTTTCATGGATTATTTTGATGAGAGTGGGCATGACTCACTGTGATGACAATGGCATGGAATATTGTGATGACAAGGTCAGGGAGTATTGTGAAGACAGGTATCAGGGAGCATTTTGATGAAATATGTCATGTTCCATTGTGATGAAATATGTCATGTTCCATTGCGATGACAATTGCATGGAGCATTGTGATGCCAAGTGTCATGGAGGATTGTGATGACAAACGTAATGGAGCATTTTGATGACAAGGGTTTAGAGCATCATGATGACAAGGGTCTTGGAGCATTGTGATGACAGGGCATGGAGCACTGTGATGACAGGGGCATGGAACTTTGTTCTGACAAGTTTCATGGATTATTGTGATGACAGTGGGCATGGCACATTGTGAAGACAAGAGCATGGAGCATTGTGGTGACAAAGGTCACAGAGCGTTGTGTGACGTGGGCATGGAACATTGTGATGACAAATGTCATAAAGCATTGTGATGACTGGAGTCACGGAGCATTGTGATGACAGGGTTCATGGGGCAATGTGATGAGAATGGCATAGAGCACTGTGATGACAGGGCCATGGAACTTTGGTCTGACAAGTTTCATGGATTATTGTGATGACAGTGGGCATGGCTCATTGTGATGACAAGGGCATGGAGCATTGTGATGACAAGGTCATGGAGTATTGTGAAGACAGGTTTCATGGAGCATAGTGATGACATATGTCATGGTCCATTGTGATGACAGTGGCATGGAGCATTGTGATGCCAAGGATCATGGAGGATTGTGATGACAAAGGTAATGGAGCATTTTGATGACAAGCGTTTGGAGCACCGTGATGACAAGGGTCATGGAGCATTGTGATGACATGGGCATGGAGCATTGTAATGAAAAGGGCACGGAACACTGTGATACATAGATCATGCAGGATTGTAATGACAAGGTCATGGAGCATTGTGATGAGAAGTGCATCGAGCGTTGTGATGACAAGCCTCATGGAGATTTGTGATGACAAGCGCATGGCTCATTGCGATGCCATGGGTCATGGAGCACTGTGCTGACAAAGGCATGGTGCATTTTGATGACAAGGGTCACAGAGTATTGTGATGAAAAGTTCATGGATCATTGTGGTGACAAAGGTCACAGAGCCTTGTGTGTCAATGGCATGGACCATTGAGATGACAAATGTCAAGAAGCATTGTGATGACTGGAGTCACGGTGCATTGTAATGAGAGGGGTCATGGAGCATTGTGATGACAGGGTTCATGGGGCATTGGGATGAGAAGGTCATGGAGCATTGGGCTGAATATATTCATGGAGTATTGTGATGACAGGGGTCATGGGGTATTTTGATGACATGGGAATGGAGCATTGTGATGAAAAGGGCATGGAGCATGGTGATGAGAAGGCCATGGAGCATTCTGAAGACATGTGTCATGAAGCTTTGTGATGACAATGGCATGGAGCATTGTGATTCCAGGGGTCTTGGACCATTGTGAGGAAAAGGGCGTGGATCACTGTGTTGAAAAATGCATGGAGCCTTGTCATGACAGGGTTCAAGGAGCATACTGACGACAAGTGTCAGGGAGCATTGTGATGACAAGTGTATTGAGCATTGTGATGACAAAGGTAATGGAGTACTGTGAATAGAAGCCCAAGGATAACTGTGATGATGAGCATCATTGGGCCTTGTGATGACAAGTGTTATGGATCATTGAGATCACAAGTGTTTTGAGCATTGTGATGACAGAGGTCATGGAGCATATTGATTTAATTTTGATGACAATAGCATGAAGCATTATGACGATGGGCATGGTGCATTGTGATGACACGGTTCATGGAGCATTGAGATGAAAAGGGGCATGGAGCATTGTGATTACAGGTGTCTTGGACCATTGTGATCACAAGGGCATGGAGCATCTTGAATGAGAAGGCCATGGAGCATTCTGATGACATGCCTCATGGAGCTTTGTGATGACAAATGTATGAAGAATTGTGATTACAGTTTTGGAGCATTGTGATGACAAGTGTCATGGAGTCTTGTGATGACAAGGCCGTGGAAACTTGTGAAGGCAGTTGTCATGGAGCATTGTTATGACAGGGGTAATGGAGTATTGTGATAACAAGGGCATGGAGCATTGGTCTGAAATGTTTCATTGATTATTGTGATGATAGTGGGCATGGAGCATTGTGATGACAAGGGAACAGAACACTTTGATACATGGGTCATGGAGGATTGTAATAACAAGGGCATGGAGCATTGTGATGAGACGGGCATCGAGCATTGTGATGACAAGCGTCATGGAGCATTGTGGTGACAAGGGCATGGAGCAATGTGATGAGAGGCTTCATGGAGTATTGTGATGACAATGGCATGGAGCATTGTGATGCCAAGTGTCATGGAGTTTTGTGATGACAAAGGTCATGGAGCATTTTGATGACAAGGTCGTGGTGCGTTGTGATGAGAATGGCAGGGAGCATTGTGCTAACAGGGTCATGGAGCAATTTGGTGAAAATGTCATGGAATATTTTGATGAGAGTAGATATGGAAAATTGTGATGTCAGGGGTCATGGAGCATTGTGCTGAAAATGGTAATGGAGCATTTTGATGACAGGGATTATGGAGCATTGTGATGTCATTGGTCATGGAGCATTTTGATGATAAGTGCATGTAGCATAGTGATGATAGTGGTCATGGAACATTGTGATGACAGGGGTGAGGGAGTATTGTGAAGACAAGTGATGGAACATTGTGATGACCGGGGTGAGGGAGTATTGTGAAGACTAGTGGTGGAACATTGTGATATCAGTGGTAAAAGAGCATTTTGATGAGAAGTGCATGGAGCATTGTGATGACAAGGTTTATGGAGCATTGTGATGACAAGGATGTGGAGCATTGTGATGACAAGCGCATGGTGCATTGTGATGACATGGGTCAAGGAGCATTGTGTTGAAAAGCACATGGAGCATTGTGATGACAAGTGTCATGGATCATTGTGCTGACAAATGCATGGTGCATTGCGATGACAAGGGTCACAAAGCATTGTGATGAAAAGGACATGGATAATTGTGATGCAAAATTCATGGAGCCTTGTCATGACAGGGTTCATGGAGCATACTGATGTCAAGTGTCAGCGAGCATTGTGATGACTAGTGTATTGAGCATTGTGATGACAAAGTTCATGGAGTATTGTGAATAGAAGGCCATGGATAATTGTGATGATGTGCGTCATGGGGCATTTTTATGACAAGTGTTATGGAACATTATGATCACAAGGGTTTGGAGCATTGTGATGACAGAGGTCATGGAGCATTTTGATTTCATTTTGATGACAATAGCATGAAGCATTATGATGATGGGCATGGTGCATTGTGATGACACCGTTCATGGAGCATTGAGATGAAAAGGGGCATTGAGCATTGTGATTACAGAGGTCTAGGAGAATTGTGATGACAAGGGCATGGAGCATCATGAATGAGAAGGCCATGGAGCATTCTGATGACATGCGTCATGGAGCTTTTTGATGGTAAGGACATGGAGCATTGTGATGACAAAGGTTATGGAGCCTTGTGATGACAAGGCCGTGGAACATTGTAATGGCAGGTGTCATTGAGCATTGTTATAACAGGGGTAATGGAGCATTTCGATTACAAGGGCATGGAGCATTGGTCCAAAAAGCTTCATGGATTATTGTGATGAGAGGGGGCATGGAGCATTGTGATGACAAGGGCACGGAACACTGTGATACATGGGTCATGGCAGATTGTAATGACAAGGGCATGGAGCATTGTGTTAAGAAGAGCATCGAGCATTGTGATGAAAAGCATCACGGAGCCTGTGATGACCAGGGCATGCAACAATGTGGTGAGAGTGTTCATGGAGCATTTTGATGACAAGGGCATGGAGCATTGTGATGCCAAGGGTCATGTAGCTTTGTGATGACAAAGGTCATGGAGCATTTTGATGACAAGCGCTTGGTGAACTGTGTATGAGAAGGGCAGGGATCATTGTGATGAAAGGGTCATGGAGCAATTTGTTGAGAATTGTCATGGGACATTTTTATGACAGTGGTTATGGAACATTGTGATGTCAGGGGTCATGGAGGATTATGATGAAAAGGGTCATGGAGCATTTTGATGACAGGGGTCCTGGAACATTGTGATGACAGAGGTGAGGGAGTATTGTGATGACTAGGGATGGAACTTTATGATATCAGTGGTGGGAGAGCATTTTGATGTGAAGTGCATGGAGCATTGTGATGACAAGGTTTATGGAGCACTGTGATGACACGGTTGTGGAGCATTGTGATGACAAGCGTATGGCGCATTGTGATGACACAGGTCATGGGACATTGTGCGGAAAAGCGCATGGAGCATTGTGATGAATATTGTCATGGAGAATTGTGCTGACAAAGGCATGGAGCATTGTGATGACAAGGGACACAGAGCATTGTGATGAAAATTTCATGGAGCATTGTGGTGACAAAGATCACAGAGCATTGTGTGACGAGGGCATGGACCATTGTGAGGACAAAGGTCATGAATCATTGTGATGACTGGAGTCACGGAGCATTGTGATGACAGGGGTCATGGAGCATTGTGATTACAAGGGCATGGAGCAATGTGATGACAGGGGCATGGAACATTGGTCTGACAAGCTTCATGGATTATTGTGATGACAGTGGGCATGGAGCATTGAGATGACAAAGGCATGGAGCATTGTGGTGACAAAGGTCACAGAGCCTTGTGTGACGAGGGCATGGAACATTGTGAGGACAAAGGTCATGAAGCATTTTGATGACTGGAGTCACGGAGCATTGTGATGAAAATTTCATGGAGCAATGTGGTGACATATTTCACAGAGCCTTTTGATGACGTGGGCATGGACCATTGTGATGTCAAGTCCTGGAGCATTGTGATGAGAGGACCATGGAGCCTTGTGATGACAATTCTTATGGAGCATTCTGATGAAAAGGGGCATGGAGCATTGTGATTACAGTGGTATTGGATCCTTCTGATGAAAAGGCCGTAGCACATTGTGATGGCAGGCGTCATGGAGCATGGTTATCACATGGGCAATGGAGCATTGTGATGACAAAGGCATCGAGCATTGGTCTGAAAAGTTTCATGGATTATTGTGATGAGAGTGGGGAAGGAGCATTGTGATGACAAGGGCACGGAACACTGTGATATGTAGGATTGTAATGACAAGGGCATGGAGTAATGTGATGATAGGCTACATTGAGCAATGTGATGACAAGGGCATGGAGCATTGTGATGACAAGGGTCATGGAGCATTTTGATGACAAGATTCCCAGACCATTGTTTTGTCAGGGGTCAAGGAGCGCTGTGATGACTGTGGTCATGGAGCATTGTGATAAGAAGGTCATGGAGCATTGGGCTGAAAATATTCATGGAGTATTGTGATGACAGGGGTAATGGGGCATTGTGATGACAAGGGAATGGAGTATTGTGATGACAAGGTCCTGGGGCATTGTGATAAGAAAATCATGGAGACTTGTGATGACAAGTCTCATGGAGCATTCTGATGAAAAGGTGCTTGGAGCATTGTGATTACAGGGGTCTTGGAGCATTGTGATGAAAATGGTATGGATCATTGTGATGAAAAAGGCATGGAGCCTTGTCATGACAGGGTTCAAGAAGCATACTGATGAGAAGTGTCAGGGAGCATTGTGATGACAAGTTTATTGAGCACTGTGATGACAAAGGTCATGGAGCACTGTGATGAGAAGACCATGGATAATTGTGATGATGAGCGTCATGGGGCATTGTGATGACAAGTGTTATGGAACATTGTGATCACAAGGGTTTGGAGCATTTTGTTGACAGAGGTCATGGAGCATATTGATTTCATTGTGATGACAATAGCATGGAGCATTATGATGGTGGACAAGGTGCATTGTGATGACAGGGTCATGGAGCAATTTGATGAAAAGTATCATGGAATATTTTGATGACAGTGGTTATAGAACGTTGTGATGTCACGGGTCTTGGAGAATTGTGATGAAAAGGGTGATGGAGCATTCTGATGACAGAGGATATGGAACATTTTGATGTCAGGGGTCATGGAGCATTGTGATGACAAGTGCATGTAGCATTGTGATGACAAGGTCATGTAGCATTTTGCTGACAAATGCATGGAGAATTGTGATGACAAGTGTCAGGAGCTCTGTGACAACAAGCGTCAAGGAGCATTGTGATTACATGGGTCATGGAGCATTGGGATGTCAACCGCATGGAACATTCTGATGACAAGTGGCATGAATCATTTTGATGACTGTCGTCATGTAGCATTGTGATGACATGGGCCATGGAGTTTTGTGATGAGAAGGTCATGGGGTATTGGGCTGAAAATGTTCATGGAGTACTGTGATAACAGGGGTCATGGAGCATTGTGATGAGAAGTTCCTGGAGCATTATGATGAGAGGGCCATGGAGCCTTGTGATGACAAGGGTCATGGAGGATTGTGATGACATGGCCGTTGAACATTGTGATGGCATTGGTCATGGAGCATTGTTATGACAGAGGTAATGGAGAATTGTGATGACAAGTGCATGGGGAATTGGTCTGAAAATTTTCATGAATTATTGTGATGAGAGTGGTCATGGAACATTGTGATGAAAAGGGGAAGGAACACTGTGATACATAGATGATGCAGGATTGTAATGACAATGGCATGGAGCATTGTGATGAGAAGGGCATCGAGCATTGTGATGACAAGTGTCATGGAGATTTGGGATGAAAAGTGCGTGAAGCAATGTGATGAGAGGGTTCATGGAACATTGTGATGACAATGGAATGGAGCATTGTGATGCCAAGGGTCATGGACCTTTGTTATGACAAAGGTCATGGAGGATTTTGATGACAAGGGCGTGGTGCATTGTGATGAGAAGGACAGGGAGCATTGTGATGACAGGGTCATGGAGCAATTTGATGAAAAGTGTCATGGAACATTTTGATGACAGGTGTTATAGAACATTGTGATGTCAGGGGTCATGTAGCTTTGTGATGAAAAGGGTCATGGAACATTTTGACTAAAGGGGTTATGGATCATTGTGATGTCAGGAGTCATGGAGCATTGTGATGATAAGGGCATGTAGCATTGTGATGACAGCGGTCATGGAACATTGTGATGACAGGGGTGAGGGAGTATTGTGATGACTAGAGATGGAACATTGTGATATATGTGGTGAGAGAGCATTTTGATGAGAAGTAAATGGAGCACTGCGATGACAAATGTTATGAAGCATAGCGATGAAAAGGATATGGAGCATTGTGATGAAAAGCGCATGACGCATTGTGATGACATTTTTCATGGAGCATTGTGCTGAAAAGCGCATGGAGCATTTTGATGAAAAGTGTCATGGAGCATTGTGCTGACAAAGGCATAGAGCATTATGATGACAAGGGACACAGAGCATTGTGATGAAAAGTTCATGGAGCATTGTGGTGACAAAGATCACAGGGCCTTTTTTGAAGAGGGCATGGATCATTGGTCTGAAAAGTTTCATGGATTATTGTGAGGACACTGGGCATGGAAAATTGTGATGACAAGGATATGGAGCATTGTGGTGACAAAGGTCACAGAGCTTTTGTGACGAAGGCATGTACCATTGTGATGACAAAGGTCATGAAGCATTGTGATGACTGGAGTCACGGAGCATTGTGATGACAGGGGTCATGGAGCATTGTGATGACAAGGGCATGGAGCATTGTGAGGACAGGGGCATGGAACATTGGTCTGACCAGTTTCATGGATTATTGTGATGAGAGTGGGCATGGCGCATTGTGATGACAAGGGCATGGAACATTGTGATGACAAGGTCATGGAGTATTGTGAAGACAGGTGTCAGAGAGCAGTGTGATGAAATATGTCATTGTCCTTTGTGATGACAATGGCATGGAGCATTGTGATACCAAGTGTCATGGGGGATTGTGATGACAAAGGCAATGGAGCATTTTGATGACAAGGGCTTGGAACATTGTCATGACAAGGGTCATGTAGCATTGTGATGACAAGGACATGGAGCATTGTCATGACAAGGGCCATTGAGAATTTTGATGACAACGTCGTGAAGCATTGTGATGAAAAGTGCATGGAGCTTGCTATGACAGGGGTCATAGAGCATTGCGATGACAAGTGCATGGAGTATTGTGATGACAAGATCATGTAACATTGTGATGAGATGTGTCACGGAGCATTGTGAAGACAAGGACGTGGAGAATTGTAATGACATGGGACAGGGAGCATTGTGATGAACAGGGCATGGAAAATTGTGATGGCAAGACCGTGGAACATTGATATTAAAAGACCATGGATAATTATGATGAAGAGCGTCATGGATCACTGTAATGACAAGGGGCATGGAGCATTGTGATGACAGGTGTCAAGGGGCATTGTGATGAGAAGGGTCATGGAGCATTGTGATGACAATGGGTCATGGAGCATTGTGATTAGAAGGTCATGGAGCATTGGGCTGAAAATATTCATGGAGTATTGTGATGACAGTGGTCAAGGAGCATTGTGATGACAAGGGAATGGAGCATTGTGATGACAAGGTCCAGGAGCATTGTGATGAGAAGACCATGGAGCCTTGTGATGACAAGTCTCATGGAGCATTCTGATGAAGAGGGGCATGGAGCATTGTGATTACAGGGGTCTTGGAGCATTGTGATGACAAGGGCATGGATCATTGTGAGGAGAAGGGCATCGAGCATTGTGATGACAAGCGTCATGGAGATTTTGGATGAAAAGTGCATGAAGCAATGTGATGAGAGGGTTCATGGAACATTGTGATGACAATGGAATGGAGCATTGTGATGCCAAGGGTCATGGACATTTGTTATGACAAAGGTCATGGAGCATTTTGATGACAAGGGCGTGGTGCATTGTGATGAGAAGGACAGGGAGCATTGTGATGACAGGGTCATGGAGCAATTTGATGAAAAGTGTCTTGGAATATTTTGATGACAGGTGTTATAGAACATTGTGATGTCAGGGGTCATGTAGCTTTGTGATGAAAAGGGTCATGGAGCATTTTGATTACAGTGGTTATGGAACATTGTGATGTCAGGGGTCATGGAGCATTTTGATGAAAAGTGTCATGGAGCATTCTGATGAAACGTTGCATGGAGCATTGTGATTACAGGGGTTTTGAAACATTGTGATGACAAGGGCATGGATCATTGTCATGAGAAAGCAATGGAGCATTCTGATGACAGCGTCATGGAGCTTTGTGATGACAAGGACATGGAGCATTGTGATTACAGGGGTCTTGGAGCATTGTGATGATAAGGGAATGGATCATTGTGTTGAAAATGCATGGAGCCTTCTCATGACACTGTTCAAGGAGCATACTGATGATAAGTGTCCGGGAGCACTGTGATGATAAGTGTATTGAGCATTGTGATGACAAAGGTCAGGGAGCATTGTGATTAGAAGACCATGGATAATTGTGAGGACCAGGCTCATGGGGCATTGTGATGACAAGTGTTATGGAACATTGTGATCACAAGGGTTTGGTGCATTGTGATGACAGAGGTCATTGAGCATTTTGATATCATTGTGATGACAATAGCATGAAATATTATGGTGATTGACGCAGTGCATTGTGATGACAGGTTTCATGGAGCATTGAGATGAAAAGAGGCATGGAGCATTGTGATTACAGGGGTGTTGGAGCATTGTGACGACAAGGGCATGGAGCATTGTGATGTGAAGGCCATGGAGCATTCTGATGACATGCGTCATGGAGCTTTGTGATGACATGTGAATGGAGCATTGTGATTACAGGGGTCTTGGAGCATTGTGATGACAAGGGTCAGGGAGGCTTGTGATGACAAGGCCGTTGAACCTTGTGATTTCATTGGTCATGGAGCATTGTTTTGACAGGGGTAATGGAGCATTGTGATGACAAGTGCATGGGGAAATGGTCTGAAAATTTTCATGGATTATTGTGATGAGAGTGGGCATGGAGCATTCTGATGACAAGGGCACGAAACACTGTGATACATAGATCATGCAGGATTGTAACGTCAATGGCATGGAGCATTGTGATGAGAAGGGCATCGAGCATTGTGATGACAAGCGTCATGGAGATTTGGGATGAAAAGTGCATGGAGCGATGTGATGAGAGTGTTCATGGAGCATTGTGATGACAATGGCAGGGAGCATTGTGATGCTAGGGTCATGGACCTTTGTGATGATAAAGGTCATGGAGCATTTTGATGACAAGTGTGTGGTGCATTGTGATGAGAAGGGCAGGGAGCATTGTGAAGACAGGGTCATTGAGCAAATTGATGAAAAGTGTCACGGAACATTTTGATAACAGGGGTTATGGAACATTGTGATGTGAGGGGTAATGGAGCATTTTGATGAAAAAGGTCATGGAGCATTCTGATGAAAAGGTGCAAGGACTTTGTGATTACAAGGGTTTTGAAGGATTGTGATGACAAGGGCATGGAGTATTGTGATGAGAAAGCAATGGAGCATTCTGATGACATGCGTCATGGAGCTTTGTGATGACAAGGACATTGAGCATTGTGATTACAGGGGTCTTGGATCATTGTGATGAAAAGGGAATGGATCATTGTAATGAAAAATGCATAGAGCATTGTCATGACAGGGTTCAAGGAGCATACTGATGACAACTGTCAGGGAGCATTGTGATGATAAGTGTATTGAACACTGTGATGACAAAGATCATGGAGCATTGTGATGAGAAGTCCATTGATAATTGTGATGACCAGCGTCATAGGGCATTGTGATGACAAGTGTTATGGAACATTGTGATCAGAAGGGTTTGGTGCACTGTGATGACAGAGGTCATTGAGCATTTTGATTTCATTGTGATGACAATAGCAAGAAATATTATGGTGATGGGCACGGTGCATTTTTGTGACAGGGTTCATGGAGCATTGAGATGAAAAGGGGCATGGACCATTGTGATTATAGGGCTGTTGGATCATTGTGATGACAAGGGCATGGAGCATTGTGATGAGAAGGCCAAGGAGCATTCAGATGACATGCGTCATGGATCTTTGTGATGACAAGGGCATGGAGCATTATGATTACAGGGGTCTTGGAGCATTGTGATGACAAGGGTCATCGAGGCTTGTGATGACAAGCCTGTGGAACCTTGTGATGGAAGGGGTCATGGATCATTGTTATGACGGGGTAATGGAGCTTTGTGATGACAAAGGTCATGGGGCATTTTGATGACAATGGCGTGGTGCATTGTGATGAGAAGGGCAGGGAGCATTGTGATGACAGTGTCATGGAGCAATTTGATGAAAAGTGTCATGGAATATTTTGATGACAGGGGTTATGGAACATTGTGATGTCAGGGGTCATGAAGCATTGTGATGAAATGGGTCATGGAGCATTTTGTGACAGGGGTTATGGAACATTGTGATGTCAGGGGTCATGGAGCATTGTGATGATAAGGGCCTGTAGCACTGTGATGACATGGGTCATGGAACAATGTGATGACAGGGGTGAGGGAGTATTGTGATGACGAGTGATGGAACATTGTGTTATATGTGTTGAGAGAGCATTTTGATGAGAAGTGCATGGAGCATTCTGATGACAAGGTTTATGGAGCATAGCGATGAAAAGGATGTGGAGCACTGTGATGACAAGCCCATGGCACATTGTGATGACATATGTCAAGGAGCATTGTGCTGACAAGCGCATGGAGCATTTTGATGACAAGTTTCAGGGAGCATTGTGCTGACGAAGGCATGGAGCATTGTGATGACAAGGGACAAAGAGCATTGTGATGAAAAGTTCATGGAGCATTGTGGTGACAAAGATCACAGAGCCTTGTGTGAAGAGGGCATGGATCATTGGTGTGACAAGTTTCATGGATTACTGTGATGACAGTGGGCATGGAGCATTGTGATTACAAGGGCATGGAGCATTGTGTGACAAAGGTCACAGAGCCTTGTGTGACGAGGGCATGGACCATTGTTATGACAAAGATCATGAAGCATTGTGATGACTGTAGTCACGGAGCATTGTGATGACAATGGCATGGAGCATTGTGATACAAAGTGTCATGGAGGATTGTGATGACAAAGGTAATGGAGAATTTTGATGACAAGGGCTTGGGACGTTGTGATGACAAGGGTCAAGCAGCATTGCAATGACAAGTGCCATTGAGAATTTTGATGACAACGTCGTGAAGCATTGCGATGACAAGTGCATGGAGAATTGTGATGAAAATATCATGTAACATTGTGATAAGAAGTGTCATTGAGCATTTTGATGACAAGGACGTGGAGAATTGTGATTACAGGGGTCTTGGAGCATTGTGATGAAAAGGGCATGGATCATTGGGAAGAGAAGACCACGGAGCATTCTGATGACATGCATCATGAATCTTTGTGATGACAAGGGCATGGAGCATTGTGATTACATGGGTATTGGAGCACTGTGATGACAAGGGTCATGGAGCCTTGGATGACAAGGCCGTGGAACATTGTGATGGCAGGGGTCATGGAGCATTTCTATGACAGGGGTAAAGGAGCATTGTGATGACAAGGGCATGGAACATTGGTCTGAAAATTTCATGGATTATTGTGATGAGATTCGGCATGGAGCATTGTGATGACTAGGGCATGGAACACTGTCATACATGTGTCATGGGGGATTGTAATGACAAGGGCATGGAACATTGTGATGAGAAGAGTATCAATCATTGTGATGACAAGCGTCATGGAGCATTGTGCTGACAAGGGCATATAGCAATGTGATGAGAGGTTACATGTAGCATTGTGATGAAATTGCATGGAGCATTGTGATGCCAAGGGTCATGGAGCTTTGTGATGACAAAGGTCATGGAGCATTTTAATGACAAGGTCGTGGTGCTTTGTGATGAGAAAGGCAGGGAGCATTGTGATGACAAGGTCATGGAGCAAATTGATGAAATGTGTCATGGATCATTTTGATGACAGGGGTTATGGAACATTGTGATGTCATGGGTCATGGAGCATTTTGATGAAAAGGGTCATGGAGCATTCTGTTGAAAAGGTGCATGGAGCATTGTGATTACAGGGGTTTGGAAGCATTATGATGACAAGGGCAAGGAGCATTGTGATGAGAAGGCAATGGAGCATTCTGATGACATGCGTCATGGAGCTTTGTGATGACAAGGACATGGAGCATTGTGATTACAGGGGTCTTGGAGCATTGTGATGAAAAGGGAATGGATCATTGTGATGAAAAATGCATGGAGCCTTGTCATGACTGTGTTCAAGGAGCATACTGATGACAACTGTCAGGGATCATTGTGATGATAAGTGTATTGAGCATTGTGATGACAAAGATCATGGAGCATTGTGATGAGAAGACCATGGATAACTGTGATGACCAGCGTCATGGGGCATTGTGATGACAAGTGTTATGGAACATTGTGATCAGAAGGGTTTGGTGCATTGTGATGACACAGGTCATTGAGCATTTTGATTTCATTGTGATGACAATTGCATGAAATATTATAGTGATGGGCACGGTACATTGTGATGACAGTGTTCATGGAGCATTGAGATGAAAAGGGGCATGGAGCATTGTGATTACAGGGGTGTTGGAGCATTGTGATGACAAGGGCATGGAGCATTGTGATGAGAAGGCCATGGTACATTCTGATGACATGCGTCATGGAGCTTTGTGATGACAAGGGCATGGAGAATTGTGATGACAAGGGTCAGAGTGCATTGTGATAAAAATTTCATGGAGCATTGTGGTGACAAAGATCACAGAGCATTGTGTGACGAGGTCATGGACCATTGTGATGACAAATGTCATGAAGCATTGTGATGACTGGAGTCACGGAGCATTGTGATAACGGGGATCTTGGAGCATTGTGATGAAAAGGGAATGGATCATTGTGATGAAAAATGCATGGAGCCTTGTCATGACAGTGTTCAAGGAGCATACTGATGACAAGTGTCAGAGAGCACTGTGATGCCAAGTGTATTGAGCATTGTGGTGACAAAGGTCATGGAGCATTGTGATGAGAAGACCTTGCATAATTGTGATGACGAGCGTCATGTGGCATGTGATGACAAGTGTTATGGAACATTGTGATCAGAAGGGTTTGGAGCATTGTGATGACAGAGGACATGGAGCATTTTGATTTCATTCTGATGAAAACAGCATGAATCATTATGATGATGGGCATGGTGCATTGTGATAACAGTGTTCATGGAGCATTGAGATGAAAAGTGTCATGGAGAATTGTGATTACAGAGGTCTTGGAGCCTTGTGATGACAAGGGTCATTGAGCCTTGTGATGACAAGTCAGTGGAACATTGTGATGGCAGGGGTCATGGAGCATTGTTATGACAGGTGTAATGGAGCATTGTGATGACAAGGGCATGGAACAATGTGATGAGAGATTTAATTGAGCATTGTGATGACAATGGAATGGAGCATTGTGATGCCAAGGGTCATGGAGCTTTGTGATGACAAAAGTCATGGGGCATTTTGATGACAAGGGCGTGGTGCATTGTGATGAGAAGTTCAGGGATCATTGTGATGACAAGGTCATGGAGCCATTTGAATAAATGGGTCATGGAATATTTTGATGACATGGGTTAAGGAATATTGTGATATCAGGGGTCATGAAGCATTGTGATGAAATGGGTCATGGAGCATTTTGTGACAGGGGTTATGGAACATTGTGATGTCAGGGGTCATGGAGCATTGTGATGATTAGGGCATGTAGCACTGTGATGACAGTGGTCATGGAACATTGTGATGACAGGGGTGAGCGAGTATTGTGGTGACTAGTGATGGAATATTGTGATATATGTGGTGAGAGAGCATTTTGAAGAAAAGTGCAAGGAGCATTGTGATGAAAAGTTTTATGGATCATAGCGATGAAAAGGATGTGGAGCATTGTGATGAAAAGAGCATGTCACATTGTGATGCCCTGGGTCATGGAGCATTGTGCTGAGAAGCGCATGGAGCATTGTGCTGACAAAGTCATGGAGGATTGTGATGACAAGGGACACAGAGCATTTTGATGAAAATTTCATGGAGCATTGTGGTGACAAAAATCACAGAGCCTTGTGTGACGAGGGCATGGACCATTGTGAGGACAAAGGTCATGAATCATTGTGATGACTCTAGCCACGGAGCATTGTGATGGCAGGGGTCATGGAGCATTGTGATGACAACGGCATGGAGCAATATAATGACAGGGTCATGGAACATTGGTCTGACAAGTTTCATGGATTATTGTGATGACTGTGGGCAAGGAGCATTGAGATTACAAGGGCATGGACCATTGTGGTGACAAAGGTCACAGAGCCTTGTGTGACGAGCGCATGGACCATTGTGAGGACAAATGTCATGAATCATTGTGATGACTGGAGTCACGGAGCATTGTGATGACAGGGGTCATGGAGCATTGTGATGACAACGGCATGGAGCAATATAATGACAGGGTCATGGAACATTGGTCTGACAAGTTTCATGGATTATTGTGATGACTGTGGGCAAGGAGCATTGAGATTACAAGGGCATGGAGCACTGTGGTGACAAAGGTCACAGAGCCTTGTGTGACGAGGGCATGGACCATTTTGAGGACAAAGGTCATGAATCATTGTGATGACTGGAGTCACGGAGCATTGTGATGACAGTGTTCATGGAGCGTTGTGATGACAAGGGCATGGAGCATTGTGATGACAGTGGCATGGAACATTGGTCTGACATGTTTCATGGATTATTGTGATGACAGTGGTCATGGCACATTGTGATGACAAGGGCATGGAACATTGTGATATCAAGGTCATGTAGTATTGTGAAGACAGGTGTCAGGGAGCATTGTGATGACATATATCATTGTCCATTGTGATGACAATGGCTTGAAGCACTGTGATACCAAGTGTCATGGAGGATTGTGATGACAAACGTAATGGAGCATTTTGTTGACAAGGGCTTGGAACATTGCGATGACAAGGGTCATGGAGCATTGTGATGACAAGGGAATGGAACATTCTGATGAAAATTTGCATGGAGCATTGAGATTACATGGGTTTGGAAGCAATGTGATTACAAGGTCATGGAGCATTGTGATGAGAAGGCAATGGAGCATTCTGATGACATGCGTCATGGAGCTTTGTGATGACAAGGAAATGGAGCATTTTGATTACAGGGGTCTTGGAGCATTGTGATGAAACGGGAATTGATCATTGTGATGAAAAATACATGGAGCCTTGTCATGACAGGTTTCAAGGAGCATACTGATGACAACTGTCAGGGATCATTGTGATGATAAGTGTATTGAGCATTGTGATGACAAAAATCATGGAGCACTGTGATGAGAAGACCATGGATAATTGTGATGACCAGCGTCATGGGGCATTGTGATGACAAGTGTTATGGAACATTGTGATCAGAAGGGTTTGGTGCGTTGTGATGACACAGGTCATTGAGCAATTTGATTTCATTGTGATGACAATAGCATGAAATATTATGGTGATGGGCATGGTGCATTGTGATGACAGGGTTCATGGAGCATTGAGATGAAAAGTGTCATGGAGCATTGTGATTACAGGGGTGTTGGAGCATTGTGATGAAAAGGGCATGGAGCATTTTGATGAGAAGACCATGGAGCATTCTGATGACATGCGTCATAGAGCTTTGTGATGACAAGGGCATGGAGAATTGTGATTACAGGGGTCATGGAATATTGTGATGACAGGGGTGAGGGAGTATTGTGATGACAAGTGATGGAACATTGTGATATCAGTGGTGAAAAGGCATTTTGAGGAGAAGTGCATGAAGCATTGTGATGACAAGGTTTATGGAGCATTTTGATGACAAGGATGTGGAGCATTGTGATGACAAGTGCATGGTGCACTGTGATGACATGGCTTATGGAGCATTGTGCTGACACGTGCATCGAGCATTGTGATGACAAGGGTCATGGTGCATTGTGCTGACAAAGTCATGGAGCTTTGAGATGACAAGGGTCACAGAGCATTGTGATAAAAATTTCATGTAGCATTGTGGTGACAAAGATCACACAGCTTTGTGTGACGAGGTCATGGACCATTGTGATGACAAATGTCATGAAGCACTGTGATGACTGGATTCACGGAGCATTGTGATAACAGGGGTCTTGGAGCATTGTGATGAAAAGGGAATTGATCATTGTGATGAAAAAGGCATGGAGCCTTGTCATGACAGTGTTCAAGGAGAATACTGATGACAAGTGTCAGCGAGCATTGTGATACCAAGTGTATTGAGCATCGTTGTGACAAAGGTCATAGAGCATTGTGATGAGAAGACCTTGCATAATTGTGATGATGAGCGTCATGGGGCATGTGATGACAAGTGTTATGGAACATTGTGACCAGAAGATTTTGGAGCATTGTGATGACAGAGGACATGGAGCATTTTGATTTCATTGTGATGACAATAGCATGAATCATTATGATGATGGGCATGGTGCATTGTGACGACAGTGTTCATGGAGCATTGAGATAAAAAGTGGCATGGAGTATTGTGATTACAGAGGTCTTGGAGCATTGCGATGACAAGGGTCATGGAGCCTTGTGATGACAAGGCCGTGGAACATTGTGATGGCAGGGTTCATGGAGCATTGTTATGACAGGTGTAATGGAGCATTGTGATGACAAGGGCATGGAGCAATGTGATGAGAGATTTAATTGAGCATTGTGATGACAATGGAATTGAACATTGTGATGCCAAGGGTCATGGAGCTTTGTGATGACAAATGTCATGGGGCATTTTGATGACAAGGGCGTGGTGCATTGTGATGAGCAGGGCAGGGAGCATTGTGATGACAGGGTCATGGAGCAATTTGAATAAAAGGGTCATGGAATATTTTGATGACAGGGGTTATGGAACATTGTGATGTCAGGGGTCATGAAGCATTGTGATGAAATGGGTCATGGAGCATTTTGTGACAGGGGTTATGGAACATTGTGATGTCAGGGGTCATGGAGCATTGTGATGATAAGGGCATGGAGCACTGTGATGACAGTGGTCATGGAACATTGTGATGACAGGGGTGAGCGAGTATTGTGGTGACTAGTAATGGAACATGCTGATATATGTGGTGAGAGAGCATTTTGATCAGAAGTGCATGGAGCATTGTGATGACAAGTTTTATGGAGCATAGCGATGAAAAGGATGTGGAGCATTGTGATGAAAAGATCATGGCACATGTGATGAGATGTGTCATGGAGCACTGTGCTGACAAGCGCATGGAGCATTTTGATGACAAGTGTCATGGAGTATTGTGCTGACAAAGGCATGGAGCATTGTGATGACAAGGGACACAGAGCATTGTGATGAAAATTTCATGGAGCACTGTGGTGACAAAAATCACAGAGCCTTGTGTGACGAGGGCATGGACCACTATGATGAGAAAGGTCATGAATCATTGTGATGACTTGAGTTATGGAGCTCTGTGATGACAGGGGACATGGAGCATTGTGATGACAGGGGCATGGAGCAATGATATGACAGGGGCTTGGAACATTGGTCTGAAAAGTTTCATGGATTATTGTGATGACAGTGGGCATGGAGCATTGTGATGACATGCGTCATGCAGCTTTGTGATGACAAGGGCATGGAGAATTGTGATTACCGGGGTCATGGAATATTGTGATGACAGGGGTGAGGGAGTATTGTGATGACTAGTGGTGGAACATTTTGATATCAGTGGTGAGAAGGCATTTTGAGGAGAAGTGCATGGAGCTTTGTGATGACAAGATTTATGGAGCATTTTGATGACAATGATGTGGAGCATTGTGATGACAAGTGCATGGTGCTTTGTGATGACATGGGTTAAGGAGCATTGTGCTGACACACGCATCGAGCATTGTGATGAGAAGGGTCATGGAGCATTGTGCTGACAAAGGCATGGAGCTTTGTGATGACAAGGGTCACAGAGCATTGTGATTAAAATTTCATGGAGCATTGTGGTGACAAAGGTCCCAGAGCTTTGTTTGACGAGGTCATGGACCATTTTGATGATAAGTGTCATGAAGCACTGTGATGACTGGAGTCACGGAGCATTGTGATCACAGGGATCTTGGATCATTTTGATGAAAAGAGAATGGATCATTGTGATGAAAAAGGCATGGAGCCTTGTCATGACAGTGTTCAAGGAGCATACTGATGACAAGTGTCAGCGAGCATTGTGATGCCAAGTGTATTGAGCATTGTGGTGACAAAGGTCATGGAGCATTGTGATGAGAAGACCTTGCATAATTGTGATGACGAGCGTCATGTGGAATGTGAAGACAAGTGTTATGGAACATTGTGATCAGAAGGGTTTTGTGCATTGAGATGACAGAGGTCATTGAGCATTTTGATTTCATTGTGATGACAATAGCATGAAATATTATGGTGATTGGCAGGGTTCATTGTAATGACAGGGTTAATGGAGCATTGAGATGAAAAGGGGCAAGGAGCATTGTGATTACAGAGGTCTTGGAGCATTGTGATGATAAGGGTCATGGAGCATTGTGATGACAAGGGCTTGGAACATTGTGATGACAAGTGTCATGGAGAATTGTTTTGACAATGGCAGGGAGCATTGTGATGTCAAGGGACATTGATAATTTTTTATAACAATATCATGAAGCATTGTGATGACAAGCATATGGAACTTGCTATGACAGGGTTCAGGGAGAATTGCGATGACAATTGCACGGAGAATTGTGATGACAAGAGCATGTAACATTTTGATGAGAAATGTCATGGAATATTGTGGTGACAAAGAGGTGGAGAATTGTGATGACAAGGGACATGGAGCAATGTGATGGCAAGACCGTGGAGCATTGTGATGAGAAGACCATGGATAATCGTGGTGACAAGCATCATGGAACATTATGATGACAAGAGCCATGGAGCATTCTGACATAAGATATCACTTATGAAGGAAATGTAAACATGGGTACACATGAACGGAATTAGTAAAGAGAACAGAGTCTCACATATAGAAAACATACTTATGCCTGCTTACGGGGAAAGGAGATGTGGCGAGATGCATAAATCCAGAGTTTGATATTAGCACCAGTACCATTCCATAATCCAAATACAGAATAGACAAGACCAACTGCTTCCTCAGTGAACGGGACTCAACACCCCTATTCTCGGCAGAGGAATATATCTGACTAGTAAGAATCTTAAAACCTATGTATTGATATGTCTCCGTAAGGGAATCAAGTGTGTCTAGACTGGCATAAACATGGCAGTGAAAATCAGCGGAAACCCACGATAAAAAGGAATTTAAAAACAAAACAAAAAAACAGGGAAATTCTTTACAATTCCTTCAGGGGCTCTGATTAAACCTGGAATGACCCTTTCTACAACGACAGCTGGATGTGGCATAAGGCTGGAAATTTGAGACTGATACGATTGGTCAGATTGGGTGAGCAAATGCAGACCCTTTAAAGCAATAATGTGTGGCACCCAATCCTTGGGTCCCAACTCTCCAAATAAAAGGGAATATTACTACAGCTATAACATGTACGGGAAACCTAGAGAATGGACCCACTGTGAATATGAAAGGTTTCTAAGACTCAACTAATAGTCCCTCTCCTCGGGCTCCGGTTTCACTTTCCAACTGCTTTACTATCAGTCTCCCAACTTGGAGAGACAGCCCCTTTAACCTCCTGGTTCGCACAGGTTGCCAAATTGGCAAAGGATGAAAGGGAAGAGGGAGTACCAATGAGAGAGTAGCTGTTAGGCATTTGGACGGGCACATGTCACTCTAATTTCCCAGCACGAAGAAGAATAAACCAAAGTCTCAGCCAACCGCCGGGAACCAGTATACGTCCTGAACCAACATTTGGGACTTGCGGTCAGCTCACAAAAAACGAGTTGAAAAATGGAGCTCAGGGGCACAGCAATTCACAAACTGGCGGAGTAATAAAGGACAACAATCTTCCAAAAATCTGTTGAGGGAAGGCAACGAGGTGGACTTGAAAGCGAGCCAGAATAGTAGGAAACAGATTTCAAGAGGTACATTGGAATCACCTTTAAGACACAGGAAGAGGGGCACAACTTCAACAATGATGCACTTGGCCAAAAAGTGTGTATGCATTTTCTCCTCGATATATTCAGCAGAAAAAGCATACACCCTTTTTGGCAAAGCAAGCAAGCGGGCAATGCAAATCTGCACTACAAAGAAGTATCACTTCCCAATGGTCAAAAGCGACATCCGCAAAATGTGTAAAAACCAGAATGGCAAGAAAGGCCCTCGATAACAGGGAGCCTATTTATGCTGATGGGCAGGATGTAAATTGACAACTGCCTCTCTGGAGGAGTGCATTGTGTTCCCTAAAACAAGTAAACAACAGAGCTACAGAGCCAATGGCACTTCCAGTCTAGTGAAGATACCTTGGGAAAACTGAATATCAATAAGACAGAGCAAACACAAGTTTGAGGGCTGCACTGCTTACAAGAACCTCAACTTGCATACACCTTAAATATCCCAGGAAAGACAAAAATGGTTCAAGAAATTGTGTAAATAAGTACAATGGAATACCCATCTTCGATGAAATCAATGTCATAAGGCCAGTAGCAGCAAAATGATTGGATTCAGGTACGATGATTCTAAATGAAATAAGTCACAGAGAAAAAGAATCTTATCATAAGATATCACTTATGAAGTCCTGTAAACATGGCTACACATGAACTGAGTTAAGAAAGAGAACAGATATAGGGGTTCCAGAAGAAGAAGAGAAAAAGAAAGGGACTGAGAAAATATTTGAAGAGATTATAGTTGAAAACTTCCCTAATATGGGAAAGGAAATAGTTAATCAAGTCCAGGAGGCACAGAGAGTCCCATACAGAATAAATCCAAGAAGAAATACGCCAAGACACATATTAATCAAACTGTCAAAAATTAAACACAAAGAAATCATATTAAAAGCAGCAAGGGAAAAACAACAAATAACACACAAGGGAATCCCCATCAGGTTAACAGCTGATCTCTCAGCAGAAACTCTACAAGCCAGAAGGGAGTGGCAGGACATAATTAAAGTGATGAAGGAGAGAAACCTGCAACCAAGATTACTCTACCCAGCAAGGATCTCATTCAGATTTGATGGAGAAATTAAAACCTTTACAGACAAGCAAAAGCTGAGAGAGTTCAGCACCACCAAACCAGCTTTACAACAAATGCTAAAGGAACTTCTCTAGGCAAGAGACACAACAGAAGGACTATACCTACAATAACGAACCCAAAGCCATTAAGGAAATGGGAATAGGAACATACATATCAATAATTACCTTAAATGTAAATGGACTAAATGCTCCCACCAAAAGACACAGAGTGGCTGAATGGATACAAAAACAAGACCCATATATATGCTGTCTACAAGAGACACACTTCAGACCTAGAGACACATACAGATTGAAAGTAAGGGGATGGAAAAAGATATTCCATGCAAATGGAAATCAAAAGAAAGCTGGAGTAGCAATTCTTATATCAGACAAAATAGACTTTAAAATAAAGACTATTAGAAGAGACAAAGAAGGACACTACATAACGATAAAGGGATCGATCCAAGAAGAAGATATAACAATTGTAAATATTTATGCACCCAACATAGGAGCACCTCAATACATAAGGCAAATACTAACAGCCATAAAAGGGGAAATCGACAGTAACACAATCATAGTAGGGGACTTTAACACCCCACTTTCACCAATGGACAGATCATCCAAAATGAAAATAAATAAGGAAACACAAGCTTTAAATGATACATTAAACAAGATGGACTTAATTGATATTTATAGGACATTCCACCCAAAAACAACAGAATACACATTTTTCTCAAGTGCTCATGGAACATTCTCCAGGATAGATCATATCTTGGGTCACAAATCAAGCCTTGGTAAATTTAAGAAAATTGAAATTGTATCAAGTATCTTTTCCGACCACAATGCTATGAGACTAGACATCAATTACAGGAAAAGATCTGTAAAAAATACAAACACATGGAGGCTAAACAATACACTACTCAATAACGAAGTGATCACTGAAGAAATCAAAGAGGAAATTAAGAAATACTTAGAAACAAATGACAATGGAGACACGACGACCCAAAACCTATGGGACGCAGCAAAAGCAGTTCTAAGGGGGAAGTTTATAGCAATACAATCCCACCTTAAGAAACAGGAAACATTTCGAGTAAACAACCTGACCCTGCACCTAAAGCAATTAGAGAAAGAAGAACAAAAAACCCCCAAAGTTAGCAGAAGGAAAGAAATCATAAAGATCAGATCAGAAATAAATGAAAAAGAAATGAAGGAAACGATAGCAAAGATCAACCAAACTAAAAGCTGGTTCTTTGAGAAGATAAACAAAATTGACAAACCATTAGCCAGACTCATCAAGAAAAGAAGGGAGAAGACTCAAATCAGTAGAATTAGAAATGAAAAAGGAGAAGTAACAACTGACACTGCAGAAATACAAAAGATCATGAGAGATTACTATAAGCAACTCTATGCCAATAAAATGGACAACCTGGAAGAAATGGACAAATTCTTAGAAATGCACAACCTACCAAGACTGACTCAGGAAGAAATAGAAAATATGAATAGACCAATCACAAGCACTGAAATTGAAACTGTGATTAAAAATCTTCCATCAAACAAAAGCCCAGGACCAGATGGCTTCACAGGCGAATTCTATCAAACATTTAGAGAAGAGCTAACACCCATCCTTCTCAAACTCTTCCAAACAATATCAGAGGAAGGAACACTCCCAAACTCATTCTACGAGGCCACCATCACCTTGATACCAAAACCAGGCAAGGATGTCACAAAGAAAGAAAACTACAGGCCAATATCACTGATGAACATAGATGCAAAAATCCTCAACAAAATACTAGCAAACAGAATCCAACAGCACATTAAAAGGATCATACACCATGATCAAGTGGGGTTTATTCCAGGAATGCAAGGATTCTTCAATATACGCAAATCAATCAATGTGATACACCATATTAACAAGTTGAAGGAGAAAAACCATATGATCATCTCAATAGATGCAGAGAAAGCTTTCGACAAAATTCAACACCCATTTATGATAAAAACCCTGCAGAAAGTAGGCATAGAGGGAACTTTCCTCAACATAATAAAGGCCATATATGACAAACCCACAGCCAACATTGTCCTCAATGGTGAAAAACTGAAAGCATTTCCACTAAGATCAGGAACAAGACAAGGCTGCCCACTCTCACCACTCTTATTCAACATAGTTTTGGAAGTTTTAGCCACAGCAATCAGAGAAGAAAAGGAAATAAAAGGAATCCAAATTGGAAAAGAAGAAGTAAAGCTGTCACTGTTTGCAGATGACATGATACTATACATAGAGAATCCTAAAGATGCTACCGAAAAACTACTAGAGCTAATCAATGAATTTGGTAAAGTAGCAGGATACAAAATTAATGCACAGAAATCTCTGGCATTCCTGTACACTAATGATGAAAAATCTGAAAATGAAATCAAGAAAACACTCCCATTTACCATTGCAACAAAAAGAATAAAATATCTAGGAATAAACCTACCTAAGGAGACAAAAGACCTATATGCAGAAAATTATAAGACACTGATGAAAGAAATTAAAGATGATATAAATAGATGGAGAGATATACCATGCTCCTGGATTGGAAGAATCAATATTGTGAAAATGACTCTACTACCCAAAGCAATCTACAGATTCAATGCAATCCCTATCAAACTACCACTGGCATTTTTCACAGAAGTAGAACAAAAAATTTCAAAATTTGTTTGGAAAAACAAAAGACCCCGAATAGCCAAAGCAATCTTGAGAACGAAAAACGGAGCTGGAGGAATCAGGCTCCCTGACTTCAGACTATACTACAAAGCTACAGTAATTAAGACAGTGTGGTACTGGCATAAAAACAGAAAGATAGATCAGTGGATCAGGATAGAAAGCCCAGAGATAAACCCACGCACATATGGCCAACTTATCTTTGATAAAGGAGGCAGGAATGTACAGTGGAGAAAGGACAGCCTCTTCAATAAGTGGTGCTGGGAAAACTGGACAGGGACATGTAAAAGTATGAGATTAGATCATTCCCTAACACCATACACAAAAATAAGCTCAAAATGGATTAAAGACCTAAATGTAAGGCCAGAAACTATCAAACTCTTAGAGGAAAACATAGGTAGAACACTCTATGACATAAATCACAGCAAGATCCTTTTGGACCCACCTCCTAGAGAAATGGAAATAAAAACAAAGATAAACAAATGGGACCTAATGAAACTTCAAAGCTTTTGCACAGCAAAGGAAACCATAAACAAGACCAAAAGACAACCCTCAGAATGGGAGAAAATATTTGCAAATGAAGCAACTGACAAAGGATTAATCTCCAAAATTTATAAAGAGCTCATGCAGCTCAATAGCAAAAAAACAAACAACCCAATCCAAAAATGGGCAGAAGACTTAAATAGGCATTTCTCCAAAGAAGATATACAGACTGCCAACAAACACATGAAAGAATGCTCAACATCATTAATCATTAGAGAAATGCAAATCAAAACTACAATGAGATATCATCTCACACCAGTCAGAATGGCCATCATCAAGAAATCTAGAAACAATAAATGCTGGAGAGGGTGTAGAGAAAAGGGAACACTCTTGCACTGCTGGTGGGAATGTGAATTGGTACAGCCACTATGGAGAACAGTATGGAGGTTCCTTAAAAAACTAAAAATAGAACTACCATATGACCCAGCAATCCCACTACTAGGCATATACCCTGAGAAAACCATAATTCAAAAACAGTCATGTACCAAAATGTTCATTGCAGCTCTATTCACAATAACCCGGAGCTGGAAACAACCTAAGTGTCCATCATCGGATGAATGGATAAAGAAGATGTGGCACATATATACAATGGAATATTACTCAGCCATAAAAAGAAACGAAACTGAGCTATTTGTAATGAGTTGGATAGACCTAGAGTCTGTCATACAGAGTGAAGTAAGTCAGAAAGAGAAAGACAAATACCGTATGCTAACACATATATATGGAATTTAAAAAAAAAAATGTCATGAAGAACCTAGGGGTAAAACGGGAATAAAGACACAGACCTACTTGAGAATGGACTTGAGGATATGGGGAAGGGGAAGGGTAAGCTGTGACAAAGGGAAAGAGAGGCATGGACATATATACACTACCAAACGTAAGGTAGATAGATAGAGGGAAGCAGCCGCAGAGCACAGGGAGATCAGCTCGGTGCTTTGTGACCGCCTGGAGGGGTGGGATGGGAAGGGTGGGAGGGAGGGAGATGCATGAGGGAGGGGATGTGGGAACAGATGTATATGTATGACAGATTCACTTTGTTATAAAGCAGAAACTAATAAAAAAATAAAATAAAATAAAATAAAAAGAAAGAGAACAGAGTCTCATATTTAGAAAACATTCTTATGCCTGCTTAAGGGGAAAGGAGATGTGGGGTGATGCATAAAACCAGAGTTTGATATTAGGACAGGTACCGTTCCAAAAACCAACTACGGATTATACACGTCCTAAACCTTCCTCAGTGAAAGGGACTGAAAATCCCATATTTCCCGCAGAGGAATATATCTGACTAGTAAGAATCTTAAAACCTATTTATTGATATGTCTCCGTAAGGGAATCAAGTGTTTCTAGACAGGCATAAAGATGGCAGTGAGAATCATCTCAAACCCACTATAAAAAGGAATTTCAAAAACAAAACAAAAAAACAGGGAAATTCTTTACAATTCCTTCAGGGGCTCTGATGAAACCTGGAATGACCCTATCTACAACGACAGCTGGATGTGGCATAAGGCTGGACACTTGGGACTGAAAGGATTGGTGAGATTGGGTCAGCAAATGCAGACAACTTAAAGCAATAATGCGTGGCACACATTCCAAGGATCCCAACTCTCCTGGTTGAAGGGAATATTACTACAGCTATAACATGTAAGGGAAACCAAGAGAATGGACACACTGTGAATACGAAAGGTTTCTAAAACTCAACTAATACTCCTTCTCCTGGTGCTTCGGTTTGAATTTCCAACTGCTTTATTATCAATCTCCCAAATTGGAGAGACAGCCCCTTTGAACTCCTGGTTCTCACAGGTTGCAAATTAGGCAGAGGATGAAAGGAAAGATGGAGAACCAATGAGAGAGTAGCTGTTAGGCATTTGGACGGGCACATGTCACTCTAATTTCCCGGCAGAAAGAAGAATTAACCAAAGTCTCAGCCACCCGCCGCGAACCAGTATAGATCCTGAACCAAAATTTTGGACATGCGGTCAGCTCACAAAAAACGACTTGAAAAATGGAGCTCAGGGGCACGGCAATTCACAAACTGGTGGAGTAATAAAGGGCAACTATCGTCCAAAAATCTGTTGAGGCAAGGCAACGAGGTGGACTTGAAAGTGAGCCAGAATATCAGGAACCAGGTTTCAAGAGGTACATTGGAATCGCATTTAAAGCACAGGAAGAGGGGCACAATTTCGACAATGATGCACTTGCCCAAAAAGGGCGTATGTGTTTCCTCCTGAATATATTCAGCAGAAAACGCATACGCCGTTTATGGGCAAGCAAGCAAGCGAGCAATTCAATTCTGCAGTACAAAGAAGTATCACTTCCCAGCGGTCAAAAGGGACATCCGCAAAATGTGTAAAAACCAGAAAGGCAAGACAGGTCCTGGAGAAGAGGGAGCCTAGTTATGGTGATGGGCAGCATATTAATTGCCAACCGCCTCTCTGGAGGAGTGCAATGTGTTCCCTAAAACAATTAAACAACAGAGCTACAGAGCCAAGGGCACTTCCAGTCTAGAGAATATACCTTGGGAAAACTGAAAATCAATAAGTCAGAGCCACCCCAAAATTTAGGGCTGCACTGCTTACAAGAACCTCAACTTGGGTACACCTTAAATATTCCAGGAAAGAAAAATTGGTTCAAGAAATTGTGGTACTTACGTACGACGGAATATCCCTCAGGCATGAAATCAATGTCATAAGGCCAGTAGCAGCAAAATGAGTGGATTCAGGTACGATGATTCTAAGTGAAATAAGTCACAGAGAAAAAGAAACTTTTCATAAGATATCACTTAGGAGGGTCCTGTAAACATGGCTACACATGAACTGAGTTAGGAAAGAGAACAGAGTCTCACATTTAGAAAACACTCTTGTGCCTGCTTAAGGGTGAAGGAAAGGTGGGGTGATGCATAAAACCAGAGTTTGATATTAGTACAGGTAACATTCCAAAAACCAACTGCGGAATAGACAAGACCTACACTTTCCTCAGTGAAAGGGACTCAAAACCCCATATTTCCCGCAGATGAATATATCTGACTAGAAAGAATCTTTAATCCAATGTATTGATATGTCTCCGTAAGGGAATCAAGTGTGTCTAGACTGGCATAAACAGGGCAGGGAGAATCAGCTCAAACCCACTATAAAAAGGAATTTCGAAAACAAAACAAAAAACAGGTAAATTATTTACAATTCCTTAAGGGGCTCTGATGAAACCTGGAATGACCATATTTACAACGAGAGCTGGATGTGGCATAAGGCTGGACACTTGGGACTGAGAGGATTGGTGAGATTCGTTGAGCAAATGAAGACCATTTAAAGCAGTAATGTGTGGCACAAATTCCAAGGGTCCCAACTCTCCAGGTTGAACGGAATATTACTACAGCTATAACAATGACGGGAAACCTAAAGAATGGACACACTGTGAATACGAAATGTTTCTAAAACTCAACTAATAGTCCGTCTCCTGGTGCTCTGGTTTGAATTTCCAACTGCTTTACAATCAATCTAGCAACTTGGAGAGACAGCCCCTTTAACCTCCTGTTTCACCCTGGTTGCCAATTTGGCAGAGGTTGAAAGGGAAGAGGGAGAACCAATGAGAGAGTAGGTGTTAGGCATTTGGACGGGCACATGTCACTCTAATTTCCCAGCAGGTAGAAGAATTAGCCAAAGTCTCAGCCACCCGCCGGGAACCAGTATAGTTCCTGAACCAAAGATTTGGACCTGCCGTCAGATCACAAATAAAGAGTTGAAAAATGGAGCTCAGGGGAACAGCAATTCACAAACTGGCAGAGTAGTAAAGGACAACTATCGTCCAGAAATCTGTTGAGGGAAGGCAACGAGGTGGACTTCAACGTGAGCCAGAATAGCAGGAAACAGATTTCAAGAGTTACATTGGAATCCCATTTAAAGATCAGGAAGAGGGGCACAACTTCGACAATGAGGCACTTGGCCAAGAATGGCTATGCATTTTCTCCTGAATATATTCAGGAGAAAACGCATACGCCCTTTTTGGCCAAGCAAGCAAGCTGGCAATGCAAATCTGCACTACAAAGAAGTATCACTTCCCACCGGTCAAAAGGGACATCCGCAAAATGTGTAAAAACCAGAATGGCAAGAAAGGCCCTCGATAACAGGGAGCCTATTTATGCTGATGGGCAGGATGTAAATTGACAACTGCCTCTCTGGAGGAGTGCATTGTGTTCCCTAAAACAAGTAAACAACAGAGCTACAGAGCCAATGGCACTTCCAGTCTAGTGAAGATACCTTGGGAAAACTGAATATCAATAAGACAGAGCAAACACAAGTTTGAGGGCTGCACTGCTTACAAGAACCTCAACTTGCATACACCTTAAATATCCCAGGAAAGACAAAAATGGTTCAAGAAATTGTGTAAATAAGTACAATGGAATACCCATCTTCGATGAAATCAATGTCATAAGGCCAGTAGCAGCAAAATGATTGGATTCAGGTACGATGATTCTAAATGAAATAAGTCACAGAGAAAAAGAATCTTATCATAAGATATCACTTATGAAGTCCTGTAAACACGGCTACACATGAACTGAGTTAAGAAAGAGAACAGAGTCTCATATTTAGAAAACATTCTTATGCCTGCTTAAGGGGAAAGGAGATGTGGGGTGATGCATAAAACCAGAGTTTGATATTAGGACAGGTACCGTTCCAAAAACCAACTACGGATTATACACGTCCTAAACCTTCCTCAGTGAAAGGGACTGAAAACCCCATATTTCCCGCAGAGGAATATATCTGACTAGTAAGAATCTTAAAACCTATTTATTGATATGTCTCCGTAAGGGAATCAAGTGTGTCTAGACAGGCATAAACATGGCAGTGAGAATCATCTCAAACCCACTATAAAAAGGAATTTCAAAAACAAAACAAAAAAACAGGGAAATTCTTTACAATTCCTTCAGGGGCTCTGATGAAACCTGGAATGACCCTATCTACAACGACAGCTGGATGTGGCATAAGGCTGGACACTTGGGACAGAGAGGATTGGTGAGATTGGGTCAGCAAATGCAGACAACTTAAAGCAATAATGCGTGGCACACATTCCAAGGATCCCAACTCTCCTGGTTGAAGGGAATATTACTACAGCTATAACATGTAAGGGAAACCAAGAGAATGGACACACTGTGAATACGAAAGGTTTCTAAAACTCAACTAATACTCCTTCTCCTGGTGCTTCGGTTTGAATTTCCAACTGCTTTATTATCAATCTCCCAAATTGGAGAGACAGCCCCTTTGAACTCCTGGTTCTCACAGGTTGCAAATTAGGCAGAGGATGAAAGGAAAGATGGAGAACCAATGAGAGAGTAGCTGTTAGGCATTTGGACGGGCACATGTCACTCTAATTTCCCGGCAGAAAGAAGAATTAACCAAAGTCTCAGCCACCCGCCGCGAACCAGTATAGATCCTGAACCAAAATTTTGGACATGCGGTCAGCTCACAAAAAAACGACTTGAAAAATGGAGCTCAGGGGCACGGCAATTCACAAACTGGTGGAGTAATAAAGGGCAACTATCGTCCAAAAATCTGTTGAGGCAAGGCAACGAGGTGGACTTGAAAGTGAGCCAGAATATCAGGAACCAGGTTTCAAGAGGTACATTGGAATCGCATTTAAAGCACAGGAAGAGGGGCACAATTTCGACAATGATGCACTTGCCCAAAAAGGGCGTATGTGTTTCCTCCTGAATATATTCAGCAGAAAACGCATACGCCGTTTATGGGCAAGCAAGCAAGCGAGCAATTCAATTCTGCAGTACAAAGAAGTATCACTTCACAGCGGTCAAAAGGGACATCCGCAAAATGTGTAAAAACCAGAAAGGCAAGACAGGTCCTGGAGAAGAGGGAGCCTAGTTATGGTGATGGGCAGCATATTAATTGCCAACCGCCTCTCTGGAGGAGTGCAATGTGTTCCCTAAAACAATTAAACAACAGAGCTACAGAGCCAAGGGCACGTCCAGTCTAGAGAATATACCTTGGGAAAACTGAAAATCAATAAGTCAGAGCCACCCCAAAATTTAGGGCTGCACTGCTTACAAGAACCTCAACTTGGGTACACCTTAAATATTCCAGGAAAGAAAAATTGGTTCAAGAAATTGTGGTACTTACGTACGACGGAATATCCCTCAGGCATGAAATCAATGTCATAAGGCCAGTAGCAGCAAAATGAGTGGATTCAGGTACGATGATTCTAAGTGAAATAAGTCACAGAGAAAAAGAAACTTTTCATAAGATATCACTTATGAGGGTCCTGTAAGCATGGCTACACATGAACTGAGTTAGGAAAGAGAACAGAGTCTCACATTTAGAAAACACTCTTATGCCTGCTTAAGGGGAAAGGAGAGGAGGTGTGATGAATAAAACCAGAGTTTTATATTCATACAGCTACCGTTCCAAAAACAAAATATTGAATAGTCTAGACCTACACCTTCCTCAGTGAAAGGGACTCAAAACCCCATATTTCCTACAGAGGAATATATCTGACTAGTAAGAATCTTAAAACCTATGTATTGATATGTCTCCATAAGGGAATCAAGTGGGTCTAGACTGGCAGAAACGTGGCAGTGAGAATCAGCTCAAACCCACTATAAAAATGAATTTCAAAAACAAAAGAAAAAAACGGGGAAATTCTTTATAATTCCTACAGAGGCTCTGATGAAACCTGGAATGGCCCTGTGTACAAGGACAGCTGGATGTGGCATAAGCCTGAACACTTGGGACTGAGCGGTTTGGTGAGATTCAGTGAGCAAATGCAGACCATTTAAAGCAATAATGAGTGGCACACATTCCAAGGGTCCCAACTCTCCAGGTTGACGGGAATATTATTACAGCTATAACATGTAAGGGAAACATAGAGAATGGACACACTGTGAATACGAAAGCTTTCTAAAACTCAACTAATAGTACCTCTCCTGGTGCTCCGGTTTGAATTTCCAACTGCTTTACTATCAATCTCCCAACTTGCAGAGACAGCCCCTTTAACCTCCTGGTTCGCAGAAGTTGCCAATTTGGCAGAGAATGAAAGGGAAGAGGGAGAACCAATGAGAGAGTAGCTGGTAGGCATTTGGACTGGCATTTGTCACTCTAAATTCCGTTAAGGAAGAAAAATTAACCAAAGTCTCAGCCACCCGCCAGGAACCAGTATATGACCTGAACCAGAATTGTGCATTTCCGATCTGCTCACAAAAAACGAGTTGAACATTGGAGCTCCAGGGCACAGCATTTCAAAAACTGGCAGAATAATAAAGGACAAATATCATCCAAAAATCTGTTGAGGGAAGACAATGAGGCGGAATTGAAAACAAGGCAGAATAGCAGGAAACAGATTTCAAGAGGTACATTGGAATCGCCTTTAAAGCACAGGAAGAGGGGCACAACTTCGACAGTGATGCACTTGGCCAAAAAGTGCATATGCGTTTTCTCCTGAATATATTCAGGAGAAAACGCATAGGCCCATTTGGCCAAGCAACCAAGCGGGCAATGCAAACCTGCACTACTAAGAAGTATTATTTCCCACAGGTGAACAGGGACATCCACAAAATGTGTAAAACCAGAAAGGCAATACAGGCCCTGTAGAACAGGAAGCCTAGTTATGCTGATGGGCGGGATGTAAATTGACAAATGCTTCTCTGGAGGAGTGCATTGTGTTCCCTAAAACAAGTAAACACCAGAGCTACAGAGCCAAGGGCACTTCCAGTCTAGGGAATATACCTTGGGAAAACTGAAAATCAATAAGACAGAGCCACCCCAAAATATAGGGCTGCACTGCTTACAAGAATCTTAACTTGGGTAGACCTTAAATTTCCCAGGAAAGAGAAAAGTGGTTGAAGAAATTGTGGTAGTTACATACGACGCAATATCCCTCAGCCATGAAATCAAAGTCATAAGGCCAGTAGCAGTAAAATGAGTGGATTCAGGTACGATGATTCTAAGTGAAATAAGTCACAGAGAAGAAGAAACTTATCATAAGATATCACTTATGAAGGTCCTGTTAACATGGCTACACATGAACTGATTTACGAAAGAGAACAGACTCTCACATTTAGAAAACACTCTTATGCCTGCTTAAGGGGGAAGGAGAGGTGGGGTGATGAATAAAACCAGAGAGTGATATTAGTACAGGTACTGTTCCAAAAACCAAGTACAGAAAAGACAAGACCTACACCTTCCTCATTGAAAGGGACTCAAAACCCCATATTTCAGCAGAGGAATATATCTGAGTAGTAAGAATCTTAAAACCTAAGTATTGATATGTCTACGTAAGGGAATCAAGTGTGTCTACACCGGTATCAACATGGCAGTGAGAATGAGCTCAAACCCATTATAATCAGGAATTTCAAAAGCCAAACAAAAAAACAGGGAAATTTTTTACAATTCCTTCAGGGTCTCTGATGAAACCTGGAATGACCCTATCTACAACGACAGCTGGATGTGGCATAAGGCTGGACAGTTGGGACTGAGAGGATTGGTGAGATTCGGTGAGCAAATGCAGACCATTTAAAGCAATAATGTGTGGCACACATTCCAAGGGTCCCAACTCTCCAGGTTGAAGGGAATATTACTACAGCTATAACATGTACGGGAAACCTAGAGAATGGACACACTGTGAATACGAAAGGTTTCTAAAACTCAACTAATAGTCCCACTCCTGGGGCTCCGGTTTGACTTTCCAACTGTTTTACTATCAATGTCCCAACTTCGCGAGACAGCCCCTTTAACCTCCGTGTTCGCACAGGTTGCCAATTTGGCAGAGGATGAAAGGAAAGAGGGAGAACCAATGAGAGAGTAGCTGTTAGGCATTTGGACGGGCACATATCACTCTAATTTCCTGGCAGGTAGAAGAATTAGCCAAAGTCTCAGCCACGCGCCGGGAACCAGTATAGTTCCTGAACCAAAGATTTGGACCTGCCGTCAGCTCACAAAAAACGAGTTGAAAAATGGAGCTCAGGGGCACAGCAATTCCCAAACTGGCAGAGTAATAAAGGACAATTATCGTCCAAAAATCTGTTGAGGGAAGGCAACGAGGCGGAATTGAATGCGTGCCAGAATAGCAGGAAACAGATTTCAAGAGGTACATTGGAATCGCCTTTAAAGCACAGGAAGAGGGGCACAACTTCGACAATGATGCACTTGGCCAGAAAGGGCGTATGTGTTTTCTCCTGAATATATTCAGGAGAAACCGAATACACCCTCTGTGGCCAAGCAAGCAAGCGGGCAATGCAAATCTGCACTACAAAGAAGTATCACTTCCCACCGATCAAAAGGGACATCCGCAAAATGTGTAAAATCCAGAAAGGCAAGAAAGGCCCTGAAGTACAGAGAGACTAGTTATGCTGATGGGCAGGATGTTAATTGCCATCTGCCTCTCTGGAGGAGAGCATTGTGTTCCCTAAAACAAGTAAACAACAGAGCTACAGATCCAAGGGCACTTCCAGTCTAGGGAATATACCTTGGGAAAACTGAAAATCAGTAAGACAGAGCCACCCCAAAATTTAGGGCTGCACTGCTTACAAGAACTTCAACTTGTGTACACCTTAAATATCCCAGGAAAGACAAAAATGGTTCAAAAAATTGTGGTACTTACGTAAGATGGAATATCCCTCAGCCATGAAATCAATGTCATAAGGCCAGTAGCATCAAAATGAGTGGATTTAGGTATGATGATTCTAAGTGAAATAAGTCACAGAGAAAAAGAAACTTATCATAAGATATCACTTATGAAGGTCCTGTAAACTTGGCTACACATGAACTGAGTTACGAAAGAGAAGAGAGTCTCACATTGAAAAAACACACTTATGCCTGCATAAGGGGGAAGGAGAGGTGGGGTGATGCATAAAACCAGAGTTTGATATTTGTACAGGTACCGTTCCAAAAATCAACTACGGAATAGGCAAGACCTACACCTTCCTCAGTGAAAGGGACTCAAAACCCCATATTTCCTGCAGACGAATATATCTGACGAGTAAGAATCTTAAAACCTATGTATTCATATGTCTCCATAAGGGAATCAAGTGTGTCAAGACTGGCATATACATGGCAATGAGAATCAGCTCAAACCCACTATAAACAGGAATTTCAAAAACAAAACGCATAAACCGGAAAATTCTTTACAATTACTTCAGGCGCTCTAATGAAAGCAGGAATGACCCTATCTACAATGACAGCTGGATGTGGCATAAGGCTGGACACTTGGGACTGAGAGGATTTGCGAGATTCAGTGAGCAAATGCAGACCATTTAAAGCAATAACGCGTGGCACACATTTCAATGGTTCCAACTCTCCACATTGAAGGGAATATTACTACAGATATAACATGTACGAGAAACCTAGAGAATGGACACACTGTGAAAACGAAAGGTTTCCATAACTCAACTAAGAGTCCCTCTCCTGGTGCTTCTTCACTTTGAATTTCCAACTGTTTTACTATCAATCTCCCAACTTGGAGAGACAGCCTCTTTTACCTCCTGGTTCGCACAGGTTGCCAAATTGCCAGAGGATGAAAGGGAAGAGGGAGAACCAATGAGAGCATAACTGTTAGGCATTTGGACGGGCACATGTCAATCTAATTTACCAGCAGGAAAAAGAATTAACCAAAGTCTCAGCCACCGACCGGGAACCAGTATAGTTCCTGAACCAAAATTCTGGACTTGCGGTCAGCTCACAAAATAACGAGTTGAAAAATGGAGCTCAGGGGCACAGCAATTCACAAACTGGCAGAGTAATAAAGGAGAACAATCTTCCAAAAATCTGTTGAGGGAGGGCAACGAGGTGGACTTGAAAGCGAGCCAGAATAGTAGGAAACAGATTTCAAGAGGTACATTGGAATCACCTTTAAGACACAGGAAGAGGGGCACAAATTCGACAATGATGCACTTGGCCAAAAAGGGCGTATGCATTTTCTCCTGAATATATTCAGGAGAAAACACATACGCCGTTTTTGGCCAGGCAAGCAAGCGGGCAATGCAAATCTGCATTACAAAGAAATATCACTTCCAACCGGTGAAATGGGACATCCATAATATGTGTAAAACCAGAAAGGCAAGAAAGGCCCTGGAGAACAGGGAGCCTAGTTATGCTGAAGGGCAGGATGTAAATTGCCAACTGCCTGTCTGGAAGAGTGCATTGTGTTCCCTTAAACAAGTTAACAACAGAGCTACAGAGCCAAGGGCACTTCCAGTCCAGGGAATATACCTTGGAAAGAGTGAAAATCAATAAGACACAGCCACCCCAAAATTTAGGGCTGCACTGCTTACAAGAACCTCAACTTGGGTAACATCTTAAATATCCCAGGAAAGACAAAAATGGTTCAAGAAATTGTGTTACTTACGTAAGATGGAATATCCCTCAGCCATGAAATCAATGTCATAAGGCCAGTAGCAGCAAAATGAGTGGATTCAGGTACGATGATTCTAAGTGACATAAGTAACAGAGAAAAAGAAACTTATCATAAGATATCACTTATGAAGGTCCTGTAAACTTGGCTACACATGAACTTAGTTAGGAAAGAGAACAGAGTCTCACATTTAGAAAACAATCTTATTCCTGCTTAAGGGGGAAGGAGAGGTGGGGTTATGCATAAAACCAGAGTTTGATATTAGTACAGGTACCGTTCCAAAAACAAAAAAAGGAATAGACAAGACCTACACCATCTTCAGTGAAAGGGACTCAAAACCCTATATTTCCTGCTGAGGAATATATCTGATTAGTAAGAATCTTAAAACCTATGTATTGATATGTCTCTGTAAGGGAATCAGGTGTTTCTAGACTGGCATAAACATGGCAGTGAGTAGCAGAAAAAGGAGTGGATTCAGGTATGATGATTCTAAGTGAAATAAGTCACAGAGAAATAGAAACATATCATAAGATATCACTTATGAAGGTCCTGTAAACATGGCTACACATGAACTGAGTTAGTAAAGAGAACAGAGTCTCACATTTAGAAAACAATCTTATGCCTGCTTAAGGGGGAAGGAGAGGTGGGGTGATGCATAAAATCAGAGTTTGATATTAGTACAGGTACCGTTCCAAAAACAAAATAAGGAATAGACAAGACCTACACCATCCTCAGTAAAATGTAAAGAAAACCAAATATTTCCCGCCGAGGAATATATGTGATTAGTAAGAATCTTAAAACCTATGTATTGATATGTCTCCATATGGGAATCAAGTGTGTCGATACTGGCATAAACATGGCAGTGAGAATGAGCTCAAACCCACTATAAAAAGAATTTCAAAAACAAAACAAAAAAACAGGGAAATTCTTTACAATTCCTTCAGGGGCTCTTATGAAACCTAGAATGACCCTATCTACAATGAAAGCTGGATATGACATAAGGCAGGACACTTGGGACTGAGAGGATTGGTGAGATTCCGTGAGCAAATGCAGACCATTTAAAGCAATAATGCGTGGCACACATTCCAATGGTCCCAACTCTCCAGGTTGAAGGGAATATTACTACAGCTGTAACATGTACGGGAAACATAGAGAATGGACACTCTGTGAATACGAAAGGTTTCTAAAACTCAACTAATATTCACTCTCCTGGTGCTCCGGTCTGATTTTCCAACTGCTTTACTATCAATCTCCCAACTTGGAGAGACAGCCCCTTTAACCTCCTGGTTCTCACATGTTGCCAATTGGCAGCGGATGTAAGGTAAGATTTAGAAACAATGAGAGAGTAGCTGTTAGGCATTTGGATGGGCACATGTCACTCTAATTTCCTGGCAGGAAGAAGAATTAATCAATGTCTCAGCCACCCGCCTGGAACCAGTATAGGTCCTGAACCAAAATTTTGGACTTGAGGTCAGCTCACAAAAACGAGTTGAAAAATGGAGCTCAGGGGCAGAGCAATTCACAAACGGGCAGAGTAATAAAGGAAAACTATTGTCCAAAAATCTGTTGAGGGAAGGCAACGAGGTGGACTTGAATGCGAGCCAGAATAGCAGGAAACAGATTTCAAGATGCACATTGGAATCGCCTTTAAAGCACAGGAAGAGGGGCACAACTTCGACAATGATGCAAAGGGCCAAAAAGGGTGTATGCGTTATCTCCTGAATATATTCAGGAGAAAACGCATACGCCCTTTTTGGCCGAGAAAGAAAGCGGGCAATCCAAATCTGCACTACAAAGCAGTATCACTTCCCACTGGACAAAAGGGACATCCGCAAAATGTGTAAAAACTAGAAAGGCAACACAGGTCCTGGAGAACAGGGAGCCTAGTTATGCTGATGGGCGGGATGTAAATTGCCAACTCCCTATCTGGAGGAGTGCATTGTGTTCCCTAAAACAATTAAACAACCGAGCTACAGAGCCAAGTGCACTTCCAGTCTAGGGAATATACCGAGGGAAAACTGAAAATCAATAAGACAGAGCCACCCCAAAATTTATGGCTGCACTGCTTACAAGAAACTCAACTTGGGTACACCTGAAATATCCCAGGAAAGACAAAAATGGTTCAAGAAATTTTGGTACTTACGTACGATGGAATATCCCTCAGCCATGAAATCAATGTGATGAGGCCAGTAGCAGCAAAAGGAGTGGATTCAGGTACAATGATTCTAAGTGAAATAGTCACAGAGAAATAGAAACATATCATAAGATGTCACTTATGAAGGTCCTGTAAACATGGCTACACATGAACTGAGTTAGGAAAGAGAACAGAGTCTCACATTTAGAAAAGAATCTTATGCCTGCTTAAGGGGGAAGGAGAGGTGGGGTGATGCATAAAACCAGAGTTTGATATTAGTACAGGTACCGTTCCAAAAACAAAATACGGAATAGACAAGACCTACACCATCCTCAGTAAAAGGGACTCAAAACCCCTTATTTCCCGACGAGGAATATATCTGATTAGTAAGAATCTTAAAACCTATGTATTGATATGTCTCTGTAAGGGAATCAAGTGTGTCTACACTGGCATAAACATGACAGTGGGAATCAGGTCAAACCAAGTATAAAAAGGAATTTCAAAAACAAAACAATAAAACAGGGAAATTCCTTACAATTCCTTCAGGGGCTCTGATGAAACCTGGAAGGACACTATCTACAAAGAAACCTGGATGTGACATAAGGCAGGACACTTGGGACTGAGAGGATTGGTGAGATTTGGTGAGCAAATGCAGACCATTTAAAGCAATAATGTGTGGCACACATTCCACGGGTCCCAACTCTCCAGGTTGAAGGGAATATTACTCCAGCTGTAACATGTATGGGAAACCTAGAGAATGGACACACTGTGAATATGAAAGGTTTCTAAAACTCAACTAATATTCCCTCTACTGGTGCTCTGGTCTGATTTTCCAACTGCTTTACTATTAATCTCCCAACTTGGAGAGACAGCCCCTTTAAACTCCTGGTTCTCAAAAGTTGCCAATTGGCAGAGGATGAAAGGTAAGATGGAGCACCAATGAGAGAGTAGCTGTTAGGCAGTTGCACTAGCACATGCCACTCTAATTTCCCTGCAGGAAGAAGAATTAATCAATGTCTCAGCCACCCGCCTGGAACCAGTATAGGTCCTGAACCAAAATTTTGGACTTCCGGTCAGCTCACAAAAAACGAGTTGAAAAATGGATCTCAGGGGCACAGCAATTCAAAAACTGGCCGAGTAATAAAGGAAAACTATCGTCCGAAAATCTGTTGAGGGAAGGCAACGAGGCGGACTTCAAAGCGAGCCAGAACAGCAGGAAGCAGATTTCAAGAGGTACATTGGAATCGCCTTTAAAGCACAGCAAGAGGGGCACAACTTCGACAATGATGCACTGAGGCAAAAAGGGCGTATGCGTTTTCCCCTGAATATATTCAGGGGAAAACGCATATGAACTTTTCGGCCAAGCAAGCAATGCAAATCTGCACTACAAAGAAGTGTCACTTTCCACCGGTCAAAAGGGACATCCGCAAAATGTGTAAAAACCAGAAAGGCAAGACAGGCCCTAGAGAACAGGGAGCCTAGTTATGCTGATGGGCAGGATGTAAATTGCCAACTGCCTCACGGGTGGAGTGCATTGTGTTCCCTAAAACAAGTAAACAACAGAGCTACAGAGCCAAGGGTACTTCCAGTCTAGGGAATATACCTTGGGAATCCTGAAAATCAATAAGACAGAGCCACCCCAAAATTTAGGGCTGCACTCCTTACAAAAACGTCAACTTGGGTACACCTTAAATATCCCAGCAAAGACAAAAATGGCTCAAGAAACTGTGGTACTTACGTACGATGGAATATCCCTCAGCCATGAAATCAATGTCATAAGGCCAGAAGCAGTAAAATGGTGCTTTTAGGTACGATGATTCTAAGTGAAATAAGTCACAGAGAAAAAAGAAACTTATCATAAGATATCACTTATGAAGGTGCTGTTAACATGGCTACACATGAACTGAGTTAAGAAAGAGAACAGAGTCTCACATTTAGAAAACACTCTTATGCCTGCTTAAGGGGAAGGAGAGGTGGGGTGATGCATAAAAACAGAGTTTGATATTAGTACAAGTACAGTTCCAAAAAAACAACTACGGAATAGACAAGACCTTCACCCTCCTCAGTGAAAGGGACTCAAAACCCCATATTTCCCGGAGAGGAATATATCTGACTAGTAAGAATCTTAAAACCTATGTATTGATATGTCTCCGTAAGGGAATCAAGTCTGTCCTAACTGGCATAAACATGGCAGTGAGAATCATCTCAATCCCACTATAAAAAGGAATTTCACAAACAAAACAAAAAAAATAAAGGAAATTCTTTACATTTCCTTCAGGGGCTCTGAGAAAACCTGGAATGACACTATTTACAAGGACAGATGGATGTGGCATAAGTCTGCACACTTGGGACAGAGAGGATTGGTGAGATTCGGTGAGCAAATGCAGACCATTTAAAGCAATAATGCGTGGCACACATTCCAAAGGTCCCAACTCTCCAGGTTGAAGGGAATATTACTATAGCTATAACATGTATGGGAAACCTAGAGAATGGACACACTGTGAATACGAAAGGTTTCTAAAACTCAACTAATTGTCCCTCTCCTGGAGCTCTGGTTTGATTTTGCAACAGCTTTACTATCAATCTCCCAACTTGGAGAGAAAGCCCCTTTAACCTCCTCGTTCGCAAAGGTTGCCAATTTGAAGAGGATGAAATGGAAGAGGGAGAACCAAAGAGACAGTAGCTGTTAGGCATATGGACGGGCATATGTCACTGTAATTTCCCGGCAGGAAGAAGAATTAACCAAAGTCTCAGCCACCCGCCGGGAACCAGTATAGGTCCTGAACCAAAATTTTGGACTTGTGGTCAGCTCACAAAAAACGAGTTGATAAATGGAGCTCAGGCGCACAGCAATTCAAAAACTGGCAGAGTAATAAAGGACAACTATCGTCCAAAAATCTATTGAGGGAAGGCAACGAGGCGGACTTGAAAGCGAGCCAGAATAGCAGGAAACAGAGTTCAACAGGTACAATGGAATTGCCTTTAAAGCACAGGAAGAGGGGCACAACATTGACAATGATGCACTTGTCCAAAAAGAGCGTATGCGTTTTCTCCTGAATATATTCAGGAGAAAACGCATACGCCCTTTTTGGCCAAGCAAGCAAGCGGGCAATGCAAATCTGCACTACAGAGAAGTATCACTTCCCGCCAGTGAAAAGGGACATCCACAAATGTGTCAAAACCAGAAAGGCAAGACAGGCACTGGAGAACAGGGAACATAGTTATGCTGATGGGCAGGATGTAAATTGCCAACTGCCTCTCTGGAGGAGTGCATTGTGTTCCCTAATACAAGTAAACAACAGAGCTACAGAGCCGAGGGCACTTCTAGTCTAGAGAATATACCTTGGGGAACCTGAAAATCAATAAGACAGAGCCACCCCAAAATTTAGGGTTTCACTGCTTACAAGAACCTCAACTTGAGTACACCTTAAATATCCCAGGAAAAACAAAAATGGTTCAAGACTTTGTGTTACTTCGGTATGATGGAATATCCCTCAGCCATGAAATCAATGTCATAAGGCCATTAGCAGCAAAATGAGTGGATTCACGTACGATGATTCTAAGTGAAATAAGTTACAGAGAAAAAGAAACTTATCATAAGATATCACTTATGAAGGTCCTGTTAACATGGCTACACATGAACTGAGTTAGGAAAGAGAACAGAGTCTCACATTTAGAAAACACTCTTATGCCTGCTTAAGGGGGAAGAAGAGGTGGGGTGATGCATAAAACCAGAGTTTGATATTAGTACATGTACCGTTCCAAAACCAACTACGGAAGAGACAAGCCCTACACCTTACTCAGTGAAAATGACTCAAAACCTCCTATTTCCGACAAAGGAGTATATCTGACTAGTAAGATTATTAAAACCTATGTATTGATATGTCTCCATAAGGGAATCAAGTGTTTCTAGACTAGCATAAACATGGCAGTGAGAATCAGCTCAAACACAGTATAAAAAGGAATTTCAAAAACAAAATAAAAAAACAGGGAAATTCTTGACAATTCCTTCAGGGGCTCTGATGAAACCTGGAATAACCCTATCTACAACGACAGCTGTATGTGGCATAAGGTTGGACACGTGGGACTGAGAGGATTGGTGACATTCGGTGAGCAAATGCAGACCATTTAAATCAATAATGCGTGGCACACATTGCAATGGTCCCAACTCTCCAGGTTGAAGGGAATATTACTACAGCTATAACATGTACGGGAAACCTAGAGAATGGACACACTGTGAATACGAAAGGTTTCTGAAACTCAACAAACTCTCCTGGTGCTCTGGTTTGAATTTCCAACTGCTTTACTATCAATCTCCCAACTTGGAGACACAGACTATTTAACCTCCTGGTTAGCACAGGCTGCCAATGTGGCAGAGGATGAAAGGGAAAAGGGAGAACCAATGAGAGAGTAGCTGTTAGGCATTTGGACGGGCAAATGACACTCTAATTTCCCGGCAGGAAGAAGAATTAACCAATGTCTCAGCCACCCGCCGGGAAACAGTATAGGTCCTGAACCGAAATTTTGGACTTGCGGTCAGCTCACAAAAAACGAGTTGAAAAATGGAACTCAGGGGCACAACAATTCACAAACTGGCAGAGTAATAAAGGACAACTATTGTTCAAAAATCTGTTGAGGGAAGGCATCGAGGCATACTTGAAAGCGAACCAGAATTGCAGGAAACAGATTTCAAGAGGTACATTGGAATCCCCTTTAAAGCACAGGAAGAGGGGCACAACTTCGACAATGATGCACCTGGCCAAACAGGGCGTATCCGTTTTCTACTGAATATATTCAGGAGAAAACGCATACGCCCTGTATGGCCAAGCAAGCAAGCGGGCAATGCAAATCTGCACTACAAAGAAGTATCACTACCCACCAGTCAAAACGGACATCGCAAATTGTGTAAAAACCAGAAAGGCAAGACATTCCCTGGAGAACAGGGAGCCTAGTTATGCTGATGGGCAGGATGTAAATTGCCAACTGCCTCTCTGGAGGAGTGCATTGTGTTCACTAAAACAAGTAAAAAACAGAGATACAGATCCGAGGGTACTTCCAGTCTATGGAATATATCTTGGGATAAATGAAAATCAATAAGACAGAGCCACCCCAAAATTTAGGGCTGCTCTGCTTACAAGAACCTCAACTTGGGTACATCTTAAATATCCCAGGAAAGACAAAAAATGCTTCAAGAAGTTGTGATACTTACATACGATGGAATATCCCTCAGCCATGAAATCAACGTCATAAGGCCAGTAGCATCAAAATGAGTGGACCAGGTATGATGATTCTAAGTGAAATAAGTCACAGAGAAAAAGAAAGTTATCATAAGATATCACTTATGAAGGTCCTGTAAAGATGGCTACACATGAACTTAGTTAGGAAAGAGAACAGAGTAACAAATCATATCATAAGATATGACTCATATCGGGAATGTACACATGGCTACACATGAACTGAATTACAAACACAACAGAGTCACACATTTAGAAAACAATCTTCTACCTGCTTATGGGGAAAGGCGAGGTGGGGTAATGCATAAAACCACAGTTTTGAATTAGCACAGATACCGTTACATAAACCAAGTATGTAATAGACAACACCTACTCCCAGCACAATGAACTGGACTCAACACCCCCTATTCATTGCAGAGGAATATATCTGACTTTAAGAATTTTAAAACATATGTATTCTCATGTCTCCATAAAGGGATCATGTGTGTGTATAACGGCATGAACACTGCACTGAAATTCAGCTAAACCCCCTTATAAAAATAAATTTCAAAAGCAAAATGCAAAAACAGCGAAACAGAGAGAAATTCTTAAAAATTCCGTTCAGGGCCTGTGATGCAACCTGGATTGATCACCTTTACACCCACAGCTGGATGAGACATAAGACTGGACACTTGGAGCTGACAAGATTGCTGAGGTTGTGTGAGCAAAAGAACACCACTTAGAGCAATACTGTGTGCTACCCATTCTAGTGGTCCCAACTCTCCAGGTTTAAGGGAATCTTCCTACAGTTAAAACATGCATGGGAAACCCAGTGGATGGTACACTGTGTAATCGGGAAAGTTTTCTAAAAGGTACCTCATTTTTCATTTCATCGTGCTCGGCTTCACCATTCCATCCGCATTACTGAAAATCTCCCCACTTGGAGTGTCAGCACCTTTACCCTCCTGTTATGCACAGTTTGCAAATTGTGCAGAGGATGAACAGGAAGAGGGGAAACATATGAGAGATTAGCTGTAGGTGTTTGCATGGGCACATGTCTCTCTAGTTTCACAACAGGAAGAAGAATTAAACACAGGCTCAGCCTGCAGCCCGGGAACCAGACTAGGGCCTAAAGCCTTCCTGCGGTATTGCAGCCAGCTCACAAATAGGCGATTTGAAAAATGGAAATCAGGGGCACAGCAATTCACAAACTTGCAGAGTTATAAGGGACAACTATCATCCAGAAATATATTGAGGTAAGGCAGTGAAGAGGATTTGAATGCAAGGCAGAACTGAAGGAAACAGATTTCAAGAGGTAGATTGGAGTCGTCTTTAAAGCACATGAAAAGCGACAGAACTTCAACAATGTTGTCCTTGGCCAAAAAGGGAGTATGTGTATTTTCTTGAATATATTCGGGAAAAAATGCATACGCCCTTTTTGGCCAAGCAAGCCATCAGGCATTGCAAATCCACACTACATAGAAGTGTCACTTACCTCCTGTCAAAAGGACCATCCGCAAATAGTGTAAAAACCACAAATACAGGACAGGCCATGGAGAAAAGGGAGCCTGGTTATCCCGATGGGCAAAATGTAAATTGTCAACAGCCTCCCTGGAGAACTGTATGTTGTTTTCTAAAACAGAGGTACAGGGCATAGCACACTTCCACTCATGGGCGTGTATTTTGGGAAAACTAAAAATCCACAACACACAGCCACCCCAAAGTTTAGGGCTGCTCTGTTTACAAGAACCTCAACTTCGGTACACTTTAAATATCCCAGGAAAGGAAAAAATAATGGATAGAGGTGTTGTGGTACTTATATACAATGGAATGTCACTCAGACATAAAATCAATGTCATAAGGCCAATAGCAGCATAATGAGTGGCTTTAGGTACGATGATGCTAATTGAAATGAGCCACAAAGAAAAAGAAACTTATTGTAATATATCACTTATAGAGGGAATGTAAACATGGCTACATATGAACTGAATTTCAAAAGAGAACAGAGTTACAAATTTAGAAAACACACTTATGCCTCCCTAAGGGGAAAGGTGACATGGGGTGATGCGTAAAACCATAGTTTGAAATTAGCACAGATACCATTCCATATACCAAATATCTAATAGACAAGACCTACACTTTTCTCAATGAACTGGACACAAAACACCCTATTCACTGAAGAGGAATATATCTGAGTGGTAAAAATCTTGAAACCTATGTATTTATATGTCTCCATAATGGAATCAAGTGTATGTAGATTGGCATAAACACAGGTCAATGGAACAGGTCAGAAAGCTAAGAGATAAACCTACATACCTATGGCTATCTCATCTATGACAAAGGAGCTAAGGATATACAATGGAGAAAAGACAGTCTCTTCAGTAATTGGTGCTGGGAAAACTGGACCCCTACACATAAAAGAATGAAATTAGAACACTCCATAACACCATACACAAAAATAAACTCTAAATTGATTAGAGATCTAAATATAAGACCAGACACTATAAAACACTTAGAGGAAACCATAGGCAGAACACTCTATGACATAAATCACAGCAAGATCCTTTTTGACCCACCTCCTAGAGAAATGGAAATAAAAACAGAAATCAACAAATGGGACCTAATGAAACTTAAAAGCTTTTACACAGTACAGGAAAACATAAACAAGATGCAAAAACAACACTCAGAATGGGAGAATATATTTTCAAATGAAGCAATTGACAAAGGATTAATCTCCAAACTTTACAAGCACCACATGTAGCTCAATATCACAAAAACAAACAACACAATTCAAAAACGGGCAGAAGACCTAAATAGACATTTCTCCAAAGAAGATATACAGATTACCAAGAAACACATGAAAGGATGCTGAACATCACTAATCATTAGAGAAATGCAAATCAAAACTACAGTGAGGTATCACCTCACAGCAGTCAGAGTGGCAATCATCAAAAAAATCTACAAAACAATAAATGCTGGAGAGGCCTTTATTGGAGAAAAGGGAACACACTTGCACTGTGGGTGGGAATGTAAATTGATATGGCTACTAGGGACAACAGTACGGAGGTTCCTTTAAATAACTAACAATAGAAGTACCAAACGCCACAACAATCCAACTACTGGGCATTTGCCTTGCGAAAACCATAATTCAAAAATAGTTATGTCCAAAATGTTCATTTCAGCTCTATTTACAATAGCCAGGACATGGAAGCAACCTAAGTGTCCATCGACAGATGAATGGATAAAGAAGATCTGGCACATATATACAATGGAATATTACTCAGCCATAAAAAGAAGCAAAACTGACTTATTTGTACTCAGGTGGATGGACTTAGAATCTGTCCTACACGGTGAAGTAAGTCAGAATGGGAAAAACAAATACTGTATGTTAACAGAGATATATGGAATCTAATGAAGGAAAAAAAAGATTTTGAAGAACTTAGTGGCAGGACAGGATTAAGGACACAGAAGTAGAGAAAGGACTTGAGGACACCGGAAGGTGGATGGGTAAGCTGGGACGAAGTGAGAGAGTGGCATGGACATAAATACATTACCAAATGTAACACTGATAGCTACTGGGATGCAACCACATAGAAGAGGGAGATCAGCTCGGTGCTTTGTGACCACCTAAAGGGGTGGGATATGGAGTGTGGGAGGGAGATGCAAGAGGGAGGGGATCTGGTGGCATTTGCATATGTATAGCTGATTCACTTTGTTATACAGCAGAAACAAACACTCCATTGTAAAGCAATTATACTCCAATAAAGGTGTAAAAGGAAAAAAATAAAAGAAAGCCTAGGGATAAACCTACACACCTATGGTCAACTAATCTATGACAAAGGAGGCAAGACTATACAATGGAGATTAGACAGTCTCTTCAATCAGTGGTTCTGGGAAATATGGACAGCTATAGGTAAAAGAATGAAATTAGAACACTCCCCAACACCATCCATAAAAATATATTCAAAATGGATTAGAGAACATAATGTAAGACTGGACAGTATAAAACTCTGAGAGGAAAACTTACGAAGAATACTCTGACGTAAATCACAGCAAGATCTTTTTTGATCCACCTCCTATACTAATGAAATGAAAAAGAAAACTAAACAGCTGGGACCTAATGAAACGTAAAAGCTTTTGCAAAGCAAAGGAAACTACAAACAAGACGAAAAGACAACCCTCAGAATGGCAGAAAATATTTGCAAACGAATCAATGGACAAATGCTTTATCTCCAATATATATAAACAGCTCATGCAGCTCAATATTAATAAAACAAACAACCCAATACAAAAATGGAAGAAGATCTAAATAAACATTTATTCCAAGAAGAGATAGAGATGGCCAAGACACACATGAAAATCTGCTCAACATCACTAATTATTAGAGAAATGGAAATTGAAACTACAATGAGGTATCACCTCACACCTGTTAGAATGGGCATCATCAGAAAATCTACAAACAACAAATGCTGGAGAGGGTGTGGAGAAAAGGAACCTTCTTCCACTATTGTTGGAAATGTAAATCAATACAATCACTATGGAGAACAGTATGGAGGTTCATTTAAAAACTAAAAATATATTTACCATATAATCCAGCAATCCCACTACTGGGCATATACTCAGAGAAAACCATAAATCAAAAAGACACATTCACCACAATGTTCATTGCAGCACTATTTACAATAGCCAGGTAATGAAAGCAACCTAAGTGGCCACGGACAGACGAATGGATAAAGATGTGGTGCATATATACAATTGAATATTACTCAGCCATACATAGGAATGATATTGGGTCATTTGTAGAGACCTTGATGGATCTAGAGACTGTCATACAGAGTGAAGTAAGTCAGAAAGAGAAAAACAAATATTGTATATTAATGCATATATGTGGAACCTAGAAAAATGGTACAGGTGAACCGGTTTGCAGGGCAGAGATAGAGACACAGATGTAGAGAACAAACATATGGACACCAAGGGTGGAATGCCATGTGAGGGTGGTGGTGGGATGAATTGGGAGACTGGGATTCACATGTGCACACTTATATGTATAAAATAGATATCCAATAAGAACCTGCTGTATAAAAGAAATAAATAAATTTAAAAAAAAATTAAAAATAAATAAATAACATTTAAAAAAATAAAACAGAAAAAAAGTTTTTCCCTTCATATAGACGTCTTTATATTAATGCATTATTTCCATGTTTATATCTGTAAATTAAAAAAAAGAGGAATAAATAAAATCTACTTGAACCAAAAAGAAAAAACAAACAAACAAACAAACAAAAAAAACAGAACCTACCAGTTATACAGAGGAAAATTGTATCAGGGCACTTGCTCCAGTGGTAAAAATTCTTAAGTTGGTCAGAGGTGGGAAATCGTCTCCCATGCAGTCAGCAGCGCTCCCCCCCCACAAGGAGCATCCTCATTGCAAAGCTGGGGGACTGTGTCGAGGCGTCTGTGAGTAAATGTGAGCTGAGCCCCAGTCCTGCTGCAGCTGAACTCTTCCCACCCTTTCCAGGTAAAACACCTGAATATGTAAAAGAACTTGCAAGCCTAGAGGAAGGGCTGTGGAGTCACACAAGCGACAGCACGCAGGCCAACTTGGTGCCTGCAGGCCAGCCAGGATGTTCCTGGCTCCAGATGTTCTTCTGGAAGCTTTCCATTTCTCTGCCTGAGATTCCTCTCCTGCCACGGCCCCCACTGCTTTTTTACTTCCTCACCTCTGCCTGGGGAGAAATTCCAGTGGCAGGTATGGGTGACACATCCTCTTCTTTAGCAGGTGGCAGCCTGGCAACTCCTGCAGAATGTCCATCAGAGCCCCCCTCATACTGGGCCACCCACAAAGCCACGGCCCCTCACTCCCTCCCATGTCCCCAGCCCCGGCACTGCTGACGGACCAGAGAATATGGCGCCAGGCACAGCAACAGGGGCTCTTGCTGACTGGAGAGGCGTTTATATTGACCTCAACCCAGGCACACCTGGGGAGGGCTGGCAGGCAGTGTCAGGCTGCCCAAATCAGCCAATCCTCACCCCTCAGGGGCTCACAGTTGCAGAAAATGAAACTTGCTAAAAGGGCCAAACCCAAGGAACAGGTGTGGGCTCCTGAGAGTCAGGATAGACAAGGGCCTGCAGCTGCAGCTTTTTTTCTTATCATTTTATCCGGTCTATGAGTGGAAAACAACTTCAAGAAGACCCTATCCTAATGAGAGGAACCCAGGAGTCAGGGAGAGGAGTGATGGTGGTTGGAGACAGAGGCCTGGTGCCCTGGCTGAAGTGGAAGTGTCGGGAAGTCCGGGCAGAGAGAGGCTGCACAGAGTGATACCCAGGGTCACAGAACTGTCAGAGCTGCTGTTTGTTAGTTCAAGTCCTGCTCTGAGGTGTTCTGTGTCAGCTGTGAGCGAGAGGTGAGCTGGGGGTTCTCTGCAAGGTGGGCTATGTGCACAGTTCCTATATGTCCAGCCCTGCTGGGGTACAGGCCCAGGGGAGCTCTCTATCCTGGGAAGGGCCTGACTAGGAAATCCCCATGGGCTGCTGGTTAGCTGCACATGTGAGCTCCATACCCTGGGAGGGACGACCACGAGAGCCCCGTGGGCTGTGGGGTGGGCGGCACAGCCCAGGTGAGCTCCATATCCTGGTATTGGTCTGACCACGAGAGCCCCATGAGCTGCTGGAAACCTGGTAAAGGATATCAGGACAGTCAGGTAAGCCACCGAGGATATACATCCAGTAGCTCCTATTTCCTACACCCTGCTGGTCATTCTACAATCCACCAGGCCATGGCATTCAGTATTAGACTTCAATGATGCCTTCTTCTGTATTCCATTCATCTCAGAGTCACAAGAACTTTTGGCTTGTGAGTGGCAGGACACAACATGCAATGAAAGCAATAATGCTGGGCCGTCCTGCCCCAATGGTTCAAAAATTCCCACACCATCATTGGGGAAATGTCCTCTAAAGACCTAAAAGTTCTACCTCTGTAAAAGGGAACCCTCCTTCAATATGCAGATGACATCCTGATCGCCAGGCCTACTATAGACGCCTCTGAACTACCTAGCCAAGAAAGGATAGAAGGTGTCCAAGGAAAAGTCTCAAAAATCCCAGGCTAAGGTGACATGCCTGGGCTTCATTCTCACAGATATTCAGAGAAACGCATCCCAGGATAGGGAAGAAGCCATGTGCAGCCTTACCTCTTCTAAAACTAGAAGACAGCTTAGGGGTTCCTGGGGAGGCCAAGGTTTTATGCATCTGGATCCCTAACTACAGTCTAATACCTGGGCCTCTACATGAAACACTGACATGAAATGATGATGATCCTTTTCAACAGAATCAAGAAGCAGACTTTCAAGAATGGAAAGAGCAGTCAATTCAGGCCCTTGCCCAGGAACTCCCTTATTTAGCTAAAACCTTTGACCTTTACATACCCGGTCAAGGTTAATCACCCTTGGAGCCTTAGTGCAAAAACTGGGACCACTTGAAATGGAGCAACAAAAGAATGCCCTTCAGGTATGATAAACTATGGTCACCAAGGGCTTTGCCCACCGCCCCATCAGGCCAGGATACTGGGGTATCTAAAAAGCTGGAAATCAGCAGCCTGCAAGGCCAGCTCCCTCCTAAGGGAAAAGGAACCCACGTGGTGATCCTAACCACCCATCATGCCCTGAAGTTGCAGGGGTCGCTGTGCGGACACACTGACCTCGAGTGAGGAGGCCCTCCAACTCCAACCTCCAGAGAGACAAACGGGGGCAATGGGCCCCCAAGATGACTCGTGTGACCATCACTTGACCTGGAGTTTCTCTCAGAAAACAAGTCTGTGCCCCGAAAGAGCAGACTACTGCTTGCAGGATTTACTGCACCCAGACGGGAGCTAACAAGCTTGGCGGAGGAAAAGTATATCATGATTTCACTATAGAAAACCCTACAGACACTGCGGTGATGGTGGCCAATATGACTGGCTGGACTGCTGGCTACTTCAAAAGGCCGTTGACTAATTGGACGTTGTGGTCCTGGATCACCACTGACCCTGGACTGTCTGGGAGTTGAGCGGGCAGGGCTCTGACACATGGTGCTGTTTGTACATTAATTCAGGGACCTAATTAAAGAAAGCACACACTACTGGTCAGAGCATCTAGGCAGGCAAATTCGTCAGCCTAAGGTCACCGAACAAATGTGGGGTGGGGTGAAACCTGCCACAGCAGCATCACTGTGCAGCTCTTTCCTGGACCCTTAAAGGTGATTAGAATCTATAACACTTCCAATGCTGGTGCTCAGGTGGACGAGCAGTGAGGCAGTAGGCCTTGGGACAATCAACCTCACCTGGAGGCTCCTGGGGAGAAGTTTTGCCCCTACCCCCGTGTATGAGGGCTCCCACCTCAGCATGAAGCAGTTACAAAAGAGGGGTCTTCACCCTCAGCACCCCAAGAATGAGGAACAGTACAAAAAGCAGAGGAGGTGTTCGTCTCCGGCAACGTTCATTAAAAATACCTGGGAGATAAAAAGAGAATCTGGGCAATAAAATAAAGTCTAACCAGTTTTTCCTTTGTGCTTTGTCTAATTTCACGTGCTCCTAGCGTTCCACATGCAGAGGTCCCACACCCGGCACTTCAGACCCGATTTCCTAGTGCAGAATGGCTGGGTCGACACCTCAGCTAGCGGGGTCCCATGCAGACTCTGCAACTTAGAGCCTGAGCTGCAGCCAACCCAGGCCTCGAGAGGCCCATCCCCTCCCTCCCGCTGACGCTGCCGGGAACCCTACACAGCAGCCCAGCCCACAGCCCACGGGGGAGTGCACGCTCTCACCTCTCCATTCTGTTTTCAAAATATAAAGTTTCCTTTGCTTCTGAACCAAACTCAGTCTTGATCTGTTGGCTCCAATGACACTGGGCACGGGAACTCCTGTTGGGGTCCACTGTGGAGGATCAGTAACAGAAATTGAGAACATTGTAACTTCAATGAACAGATGTGTGAGCCAAACTGTAGTCATCCTAGAGCAGTGTATAAGGCTCGGGTAAAATAAGATGTTTCTAAGACTTACATCTGATATTTCCATCGCTTTATTATAAGCAAGTTTAGTGAAGACGTCTGTCTTATTTGTCAGGTCAACATTAGAGAAATGAAGTGATTTATTCCCAAGGATGTACATCGAATACTCTTGGCTGAAGCTTTAATCTTGTTTTGAATGTTTTTCCATTGAAAATGATACCTCTCTTTCAGCTTCCCCATTTCTGAGAAGTATAAAATCTTATAATTTATTATTACCAAAGTGGAAAGGTAGGAAAAGGCATAAATTAACAGTTTGGGATTAACACATACACACTGCTATGTATAAAACAGATCATCAACAAGGAACTACTGTATAGCACAGGGAACTACACTGAATATTTTGCAATAACCTATAAGGGGAAATAATCTGAAAAAGAATAGATATTTTTATTGACATCATTTATCAATGACAGATAAAATGTAACCTAAGCAAGGCCGATGGTGAGCACTTCTGACTCTGAAGATTTCAATCATCTAAAGTTTGGACTCTGCCTATTTCCCAAGGCCCTTAATAGACATATATGTAGCCGTAGCTTAAAAATTCCCCAGTTTTTGGTTCAGGGAGGCACTGATTTGGAAAAATCCCTTGTGTTCTCCTTACATGCACGGGACCATTCCTACGGCTAAAACATGCCTGTCACACCTAGAGGATGGTACACCGTTTGATCGGAAACAGTTTGGAAAAGGCACCTCATCTCCTCATCGCCTGGTGCTCGGGTTCACCCCTCCAGCATCTTTCCTAACAATCTCCTCACTTGGGGATATCAGCACCGTCCACATCCTGTTGCACACAGATTGGATTTGTCCAGAGGATGAAGCGGAAGGATGAGAAAAATTTAGAGACAAGTCCTAGGTTTTCGGAGAGGCACATGCCACTGTAATTTCCAATCCGGAAGACAAATTCATCAAAGGCTAGAATTGCCCACAGAAACAGAATAGTGCTAGAGGAAATCCCGCTGTTTTGTGTCCAGTTTCCAAAAACACAAGTTGAAAAATGGAACTCAGGGGGACTAAAATTCAAGAAACTGCAGAGTTGAAAATATCTATCGTCAAAAAATGTCTTGAGGTAAGTCACAGAAAAGGACTTATAAGCAAGGGAGAGTGGCAGGAAACAGATTTGAAGAGGTGGAAAGGACTCCCCATTAAAGCAAAAGAAAAGGGGCTGAACATCGCCAATGATGCAGTTGGCCAAAAAGGGTGTATGCATTTTTTCTGAGTATATTCAAGTAAAGGCCATACACACTTTTTATCCAACCAAACAGGTGGGCACTGGAAATCAATACTACAAAATATATCACTTCACATCAGTCAGAAGGGCCATCCACATAAAGTGTAAACTCCCGAAATGCAAGACAGGGTGAGGAGAAAAGGGAGCCCTGTGAGGCTGATAGTGGAAATGTAATTTGCCAACGGCCACTCTGGAGGAGTGTATTGTGTTTGCTAAAACATCTAAAAAATGAGCTACAGAGCATAGGGCACTTGCACTCATGGGCGTATACCTTGGGAAAAACAAAAATCGACAGAAAACAGGCACCCCAACGTTTACCACCTCTCTGTTAAAAAGGGCCTCAACTTGGATATAACCTAAATGTCCCTGGAAGGATAAAATGGATAAAAGAGATGGGGTACTTATGTAGAGTGGAATATTACTCATCCAGAAATCAATGAAATAAGGCCAGTTGTAACAACTCTGGAGGAATTACATACGATCATTCTAAGTGACGTATGTCAGAAAGAAAAAGACACATATCATAAGATGTCACTTAATGGTGAAATCAAAAATGGCTACACATGAAATAAATTACAAAACAGAAGCATAGTCAAATATGTAGAAAATAGACATAAGGCTGCTAAATGGGAAAGGTGAGGAAGGGTGAGGTATTATCCAGGAGGTTGAAATTAGCAAAGATACCATTACAAGTACCATATTGAATAACTGACAAGGCCTACACGGTACCTCAAAGAACTGCACTCAGCTCACTCAAGTCACTGGAACATAATACATATGAATGGTAAGCATCTGAAAAAGAATTTATTGTTGTCTCACAGTACATGAATCAAGTGGATGTACAGCAGCAAAAAACAGAGCTTTGAAAATAGCTGTAACCAATATAAAAATAAATTTAAAAATATTTAGAAAAACAGTGAGACAGACAAAATTTCTTACAACTTTTGTTGAAGGGCTATGATGTAACATGGATTGAACACATGTAGACCCACAGCAGGATGATATATAAGGCAAGAAGCTATGCACGCTAAGAGATGTTAGAGAGGCTGGGTGAGGAAATGCAGACCTTTAAAAGAAATACTTCCTGATTCCCATTCCATGGGTCCAAAATCTGCAGGTTCAAGGGAATCTTCTGACAGCAAAAACATGCCTGGGAGACCGAGACGAATGTACACCGTGTGATCAGGAAAGGGGTCTAAAATGCACCTCATTTTTGTTCTCCTGGTGCTGGGGTTCGCCATTCCAGCCACATTACTAACAATCTCCCCACTTGGAGAATCAGCACCTTTAACCTCCTGTTTCACACAGTTTGCAATTTGTGCAGAGGATAAACGGGAAGAGGGGGAACCAATGAGAGACTAGCTGTAGGAGTTTTGACAGGCACATGTCACTCTAATTTCCCATTAGGAAGAAGAATTAACCAAAGGCTCAGCCTGCCTCCCCAGAACCAGAATAGGGCCAGAAGCAATACAATGGTTTGGCGGCCAGCTCACAAAAAATGCGAGTTGAAAAATGGAGCTCAGGAGCAGACAATTCAAAGACCTGCAAAGATATAAATGATAACCAACGTCCAAAAATATATTCAGGAAAGGCAACAAAGAGGATCTGAATGAGAGGCAGAATTGCAGGAAACAGATTTCAAAAGGCAGATTGTACTCACAGTTAAAGCATATGAAAAGCAGCAGAATTTCTAATATGATGCAGTTGGGCAAAAGGGTGTATGCGTTTTTTTCGTGAATATCTTCAGGAAAAAAAAACACATACAGAGTTTTTGGCCAACCAAGCAAGTGGGAAATGCAAATCCGCACAACAAAGAAGTCTCAATTTCCACTGCTCAGAAAGGCCATCCAAAAAATGTGTACAAACCCGAAATGCAGGAGAGGCCATGTAGAACAGGGAGCCTCGTCACGCTGATGGGTGGCGTATAAATATCCAAGAGCCACTGTGAAGTAGTGTATGCTGTTTCCTAAAACATCTAAAATACAAAGCCCCCGAGCAAAGGGGAATTCAACTCATGGGCACATGACTTGGGAAGACTAAATATCAATAAGACAGAGGCACCCCAAAATTTAGGGCTGCTCTGCATACAAAACCTCCACTTCGGTACACCTAAAATATCCCACGATAAAGAGAAATGCATAAAGAACATGTGGTAATTTTGTACAACGGAATATCACTCAGACGTGATATCAATGCCATAAGGCCAGTAGCAGCATAATGAGTGGATTAAGGTACGATGATTCTAAGTGCAATAAGTCACACAGAAAAAGAATCTAATCATAAGATATCACTTATAGAGGTAATGTCAACATCACAACACATGAACTGAATTAGGAAAGAGAACAGAGTCTCACATTTAGAAAACACTCTTATGCCTGCTTAAGGGGAAAGTAGAGGTGGGGTGATGCATAAAACCAGAGTTTGATGTTAGCACAGGTACCATTCCATAAACCAAATACAGAATAGACAAGACCTACACTTTCCTCAGTGAACGGGACTCAACACCCCTATTCCACACAGAGGAATATATCTGACTAGTAAAAATCTTAAAACCTATGTATTGATATGTCTCCGTAAGGGAATCAATTGTGTCTAGACCGGCATAAACACGTCCGTGAAAATTAGTTCAACCCCATTATAAAAATGAATTTCAAAAACAAAACAAAATAACAGCGAAATTCTTACACAATTCCTTCAGGGGTTCTGATGAAACCTGGAATGACCCTATCTGCAAAGACAGCTGGATGAGACATAAGGCTGGAATCCGGGGAATGAGAGGACTGGTGAGATTGGGAGAGAAAATGCACACCCATTAAAGTAGTAATGAATGTCACCATTCCATGGGTCCCAGATCTCCAAGTAGAAGGGAATATCACTACAGTTATAACATGTATGGGGAACCTAGAGAATGAACACACTGTTTTGGCAAAAGGTTTCTAAAAGTCTCCTAATGTTTCCTCTCCTTGTGCTCCAATTTGGCATTCCAACTGCTTTACTATCAATCTCCCAACTTTGGAGAGTCAACTCCTATAACCTCCTGTTTCGCACCGTTTGCTAATTGTGCGGAGGATGAAAGGGAAGAGGGAGAACCAATCAGAGAGTAGATGAAGGCATTTGCACGGGCACATGTCACTCTAATTTCCCGTTCAGTAAGAAGAATTAACCAAAGCCTCAGCCAACAGCAGGGAACCAGTATAGCCACCCCTGGAACCAGTATAGGTCCTGAAGCAATATTGTGGATTTGCGGTCATCTCACAAAAATGGGATTTCAAAATTGGAGCTCAGGGGCACAGAAATTCACAAACCTGCAGTTATAACAAACTACTCAAATCCAAAAATCTGTTGAGGAAAGGCAAATAAGTGGACTTGAAAATGAGGCAGAGTTGCACAAAACATATTTCAAGAGGTAAATTAGAATGGCCTTTAAAGCTCAGGAAAAGCATCACTACTTCGACAATGATGCACTTGGCCAAAAAGGGCGTATGACTTTTCTCCTGAATATATTCAGAAGAAAACGCATATGCCCTTTTTGGCCAATCAAGCAAGCACACAATGCAAATCCACACTACAAAGAATTGTCACTTCCCACCGGTAAAAAGGGATATCCGAAAATCTGTAAAAACCACAAAGGCAAGAGCGAGATGACAAGGGCATGAAGCAAAGTGATCCCAAGGGTCATGGAGGATTGTGATGACAAGTGCACGGAGCATTGTGATGAAAAAGGCATGGAGCCTTTTCATGAGAGTGTTAAAGGGGCATTCTGAAGCCAAGTGTCAGGGAGCCTTGTGATGACAAGTGTATTGAGCATTGTAATGACAAATGCATGTTACATTTTGATGACAAGGGTCATGGAGCACTCTGATGACAAGCGTCATGGAGCATTGGGATTACAGGGGTCTTGGAGCATTGGGATGGAAAGGGCATGAATCCTTGTGATGACAAGTGTCATGGAGCATTTTGATAACAATAGTCCCGGATCCTTGTGTTGTCTGGTGTCATGGAGCGTTGTGATGACAGTGGTCATGGAGCATTGTGATGACTGGGGTCATGGAGCATTGTGATGACGGGTCATGGAGCATTGTGATCAGAAGTTCATGGAGCATTGGGCTGAAAATAATCATTGAGCATTGTGATGGCAGGGGTAATGGAGCATTGTGATGCCAATGGAATGGAGCATTGTGATGAAAATGTCCTGGAGCATTGTGAGGAGAAGACCATGGAGCCTTGTGATGACAAGTATCATGGTGCATTCTGATGAAAAGGGGCTTGGAGAATTGTGATTACATGGGTCTTGGAGCATTGAGATGAATAGCGCATGGATGATTGTGATGAAAAAGCATGGAGCCTTGTCATGAGAGGGTTCGAGGAGCATACTGACGACAAGTGTCAGGTTGCATTGTGATGACAAGTGTATTGAGCATTGTGATGACAAAGTTCATGGAGCATTGTGATGAGAAGACCATGGATAATTGTGATGACGAGCGTCATGGGGAGTTGTGATGACAAGTGTTATGGAACATTGTGAACACAAGGGTTTGGAGCATCGTGATGACAGAGGTTATGGAGCATTTTGACTTCATTGTGATGACAGTAGCATTAAGCATTATGATGATGGGCATGGTGCATTGGAATGACAGAGTTCATTGAGCATTATGATGACAGGGGTCATGGAGCATTGTGATGAGAAGATCATGGAGCATTGAGCTGAAAATGTTCATGGAGTATTTTGATGAAAGGGGTCATGGAACATTGTGATGACAAGGTCCTGGAGCACTCTGATGAGAAGACCGTGGAGCCTTGTGATGAGAAGTCTCATGGAGCATTCTGATGAAAAGGGGCATGGAGCATTGTGATTACAGGGGTCTTGGAGCATTGTGATTACACGGGCATGGAGCATTGTGAGAGATGTCCAAGGAGCATTCTGATGACATGCGTCATGGAGCTTTGTGATGACCAGGGCAAGGAGCATTGTGATTACAGGGGTCTTGGAGCATTGTGATGAAACTGGCATGGATCATTGTGATGAAAAAGGCATGGAGCCTTGTCATGACAGTGTTCAAGGAGCATACTGATGGCAAGAGTCAGGGAGCATTGTGATGATAAATGTTATGGAGCATTGTGATGAGAAGACCATAGATAATTGTGATGATGAGCGTAATTGGGCGTTGTGATGACAAGTGTTATGGAACATTGTGATCACAAGCGTTTGGAATATCGTGATGACAGAAGCATAGATAATTGTGATGATGAGCGTAATTGGGCGTTGTGATGACAAGTGTTATGGAACATTGTGATCACAAGGGTTTGGAACATTGTGATGACAGAGGTCATGGAGCATTTTGATTTCATTTTGATGACAGTAGCATTAAGCATTATGATGATGGGCATGGTGCATTGGAATGACAGAGTTCATTGAGCATTGTGATGAAAAGGGGCATGGAGCATTGTGAATACAGCGGTCTTGGAGCACAGTGATGACAAGGACATGGAGCATTCTGATGAGAAGGCCATGGAGCATTCTGATGACATAAGTCATTGAGCTTCGTGATGACAAGGGCATGGAGCACTGTGATTACAGGGGTCTTGGAGAATTGTGATGACAAGGGTCATGGAGCCTTGTGATGACGAGGCCATGGAACATTGTGATGGCAGGGGTCATGGAGCATTGTTTTGACACGGGTAAAGGAGCCTTTTGATGACAAGGGAATGGAGCATTTGTGTGAAAAGTTTCATGGATTATTGTGATGAGTGTGGACATGGAGCATTGTGATGTCAAGGGCAAGGAATACGGTGATACATGGATCATGGAGGATTGTAATGACAAGGGCATGGAGCACTGTGATGAGAAGAACATCGAGCATTGTGATGACAAGCGTCATGGAGCTTTGTGATGACAAGGGCATGGAGCAATGTGATGAGAGGGTTCATGGAGCATGGTGATGACAATGGCATGGAACATTGTGATGCCAAGGGTCATGGAGCACTGGGATGACAAGCGTCACGGAGCATTCGGATTACAGGTGTCATGGAGCATTGGGATGACAAGCGCATGGATCATTGTGATGACAAGTGTCTTGGAGCATTTTGATGACAAGAGTCCCAGATCATTGTGTTGTCTGGGGTCAGGGAGCGCTGTGATGACAGTGGTCATGGAGCATTGTGATGTCAGGTGTAATGGAGCATTGTGATGGCCAGGGCATGGAGCATTGTGATGAGAAGTCCATGGAGCATTTTGATGACATGCATCATAGAGCTTTGTGATGACAAGGGCATGGAGCATTGTGATTACAGTGGTCATGGAACATTGTGATGACAGGGGTGAGGGAGTATTGTGATGACTAGTGATGGAACATTGTGATATCAGTGGTGAGAGAGCATTTTGGTGAGAAGTGCATGGAGCACTTTGATGACAAGTTTTATGGAGCATAGCGATGAAAAGGATGTAGAGCATTGTGATGAAAAGTTCATGGCGCATTGTGATGTCATGGGTCATGGAGCATTGTTCTGAGAAGCGCATGGAGCATTGTGATGAAAAGGGACATGGAGCATTGTGATGTCCAGGTCATGGAGCATTGTGATGGCAAGACCGTGGAGCATTGTAATCGCAAGACCTTGGAGCATTTTGATGATGAGTGTCATCGAGCACTGTAATGACACGGGGCATGGAGAATTGTGATGACAAGGGTCATGGAGCATTCTGATGACAAGCTTGTGGAGTATTGTGATGACAATGGCATGGAGCATTGTGATGAAAAAGGCATGGAACCTTTTCATGACAGGGATCAAGGAGCATTCTGACGTCAAGTGTCAGGGAGCATTGTGATGACAAGTGTGTTGAGCATTGTGATGACAAAGGTCATGGAGCATTGTGATGACAAGGGCATGGAGTATTGTGATGACAGGCATCATGGAGCGTTGTGATGACAAGTGTTATGGAACAATGTGATCACAAGGATTTGGAGCACTGTGATGACAGAGGTCATGGATCATTTTGATATCAAGGAGCATGGAGCATTGTGATGACAGGGGTCATGGAGCATTGCGATGAGAAGATCATGGAGCATTGAGCTGAAAATGTACATGGAGTATTCTGATGAAAGTGGTCATGGAGCATTGTGATGACAAGGTCCTGGAGCACTCTGATGAGAAGACCATGGAGCCTTGTGATGAGAAGTCTCATGGAGCATTCTGATGAAAAGGGGCATGGAGCATTGTGATTACAGGGGTCTTGGATCATTGTGATTACAAGGACATGGAGCATTGTGATGAAAAACGTATGGAGCCTTGTCATGACAGGGTTCAAGGACATACTGATGGCAAGAGTCAAGGAGCATTGTGATGACAAGTGTATTGAGCATTGTGATGACAAATGATATGGAGCATTGTGATGAGAAGACCATGGATAATTGTGATGACGAGCGTCATGGGGCGTTGTGATGACAAGTGTTATGGAAAATTGTGATCACAAGGGTTTGGAGCATTGTGATGACAGAGGTCATGGAGCATTTTGATTTCATTGTGATGACAATAGCATGAAGCATTATGATGATGGGCATGGTGCATTGTGATGACAGGGTTCATGGAGCATTGAGATGAAAAGGGACATGGAGCATTGTGATTACAGGTGTCTTGGAGCATTGTGATGACAAGGGCATGGAGCATTGTGAATGAGAAGGCCATGGAGCATTCTGATGACATGCGTCATGGAGCTTTGTGATGACAAGGGCATGGAGCATTTGTCTGAAAATTTTCATGGATTATTGTGATGAGAGTGGGCATGGAGGATTGTGATGACAAGGACACGGAACACTGTGATACATGGGTCATGGAGGATTGTAATGACAAGGTCATGGAGCATTGTGATGAGAAGGGCATCGAGCATTGTGATGACAAGCGTCATGGAGCTTTGTGATGACAAAGGTCATGGAGCATTTTGATGACAAGGGAGTGGTGCATTGTGATGATAACGGCATGTAGCATTGTGATGATAGGGGTCATGGAACATTTTGATGACAGGAGTGAGGGAGTATTGTGATGACTAGTGATGGAACATTGTGATATCAGTGGTGAGAGAGCATTTTCATGAGAAGTGCATGGAGCATTGTGATGACAATGTTTATGGAGCATTGTGATGACAAGGATGTGAATCATTGTGATGACAACCGCATGGCACATTGTGATCACATCGGTCATGGAGCATTGTGCTGACAAGCTCATGGATCATTGTGATGACAAGTGTCATGGAACATTGTGCTGACAAAGGCATGGAGCATTGTGATGCCAAGGGTCACAGAGCATTGTGATGAAAAGTTCATGGAGCATTGTGGTGACAAAATTCACAGAGACTTGTGATGATGAGGGCATGGACCATTATGATGACAAAGACTTGAGGCACTGTGATGACTGGAGTCACGGAGCATTGTGATGACAGGTGTCATGGAGCATTGTGATGACAAGTGCATGGAGCATTGTGATGACAGGGGCATGGAGCATCGGTCTGAAAAATTTCATGGATTATTGTGATGACATTGGGCATTGCACATTGTGATGACAAGGGCATGGAGCACTATGAAGGAAAGGTCATGGAGTATTGTGAAGTCAGGTATCAGGGAGCATTGTGATGACCTATGTCATGGTGCATTGTGATGACAACGGCATGGAGCATTTTGATGACAAGTGTCATGGAGGATTGTGATGACAAAGGTAATGGAGCATTGTGATGACAATGGTCATGGAGCATTGTGATGAAAAGCGCATGGAGCATTGTGATGACAAGGGCTTTTGAGAATTTTGATGACAAGTTCGTGAAGCACTGTGATGAAAAGCACATGGAGCTTGCTATGACAGGGGTCATGGAGCATTGTGATGACAACTGCATGGAGAATGTGATTACAAGAGCATGTAACATTGTGATTTGAAGTGTCACGGAGCATTGTGATGGCAAGACAGTGGAGCATTGTGATGAGAAGACCATGGATAATTGTGATGACGAGTGTCATGGAGAACTGTAATGACAAGGGGCCTGGAGCATTGTGATGACAGGTGTCATGGAGCATTGTGATGAAAGGGGTCATGGAGAATTGTGATGACAAGGGTCATGGAGCTTTCTGATGACAAGCTTGTGGAGTATTGTGATGACAAATGCATGGAGCATTGTAATGAGAAGGGCATGGAGCATTGTGATGAAAATGGCAGAGAGCCTTTTCATGACAGGGTTCGAGAAGCATTCTGATGACAAGTGTCAGGGAGCATTGTGATGACAAGTGTATTGAGCATTGTGATGACGAAGGTCATGGAGCACTGTGATGACAAGGGCAAGGAGTACCGTAATGACAGGCATCATGGAGAGTTGTGATGACAAGTGTTATGGAACAATGTAATCACAAGGGTTGGGAGCACTGTGATGACAGAGGTCATGGATCATTTTGATATCAAGGAGCATGGAGCATTGTGATGACAGGGGTCATGGAGCATTGTGATGAGAAGATCATGGAACATTGAGCTGAAAATGTTCATGGAGTATTCGGATGAAAGAGGTCATGGAGCATTGTGATGACAAGGTCCTGGAGCACTCTGATGAGAAGACCATGGAGCCTTGTGATGAGAAGTCTCATGGAGCATTCTGATGAAAAGGGGCATGGAGCATTGTGATTACAGGGGTCTTGGAGCATTGTGATTACAAGGGCATGGAGCATTGTGAGAGATGTCCAAGGAGCATTCTGATGACATGCGTCATGGAGCTTTGTGATGACCAGGGCAAGGAGCATTGTGATTACAGGGGTCTTGGAGCATTGTGATGAAACTGGCATGGATCATTGTGATGAAAAAGGCATGGAGCCTTGTCATGACAGTGTTCAAGGAGCATACTGATAGCAAGAGTCAGGGAGCATTGTGATGACAAGTGTATTGAGCATTGTGATGATAAATGTTATGGAGCATTGTGATGAGAAGACCATAGATAATTGTGATGATGAGCGTAATGGGGCGTTGTGATGACAAGTGTTATGGAACATTGTGATCACAATGGTTTGGAACATTGTGATGACAGAGGTCATGGAACATTTTGATTTCATTGTGATGACAGTAGCATTAAGCATTATGATGATGGGCATGGTGCATTGGAATGACAGTGTTCATTGAGCATTGTGATGAAAAGGGGCATGGAGCATTGTGAATACAGCGGTCTTGGAGCACTGTGATGACAAGGACATGGAGCATTCTGATGAGAAGGCCATGGAGCATTCTGATGACATAAGTCATTGAGCTTCGTGATGAAAAGGGCATGGAGCACTGTGATTACAGGGGTCTTGGAGAATTGTGATGACAAGGGTCATGGAGCCTTGTGATGACGAGGCCATGGAACATTGTGATGGCAGGGGTCATGGAGCATTGTTTTGACATGGGTAATGGAGCCTTTTGATGACAAGGGCATGGAGCATTTGTGTGAAAAGTTTCATGGATTATTGTGATGAGTGTGGACATGGAGCATTGTGATGTCAAGGGCAAGGAATACGGTGATACATGGATCATGGAGGATTGTAATGACAAGGGCATGGAGCACTGTGATGAGAAGAACATCGAGCATTGTGATGACAAGCGTCATGGAGCTTTGTGATGACAAGGGTATGGAGCAATGTGATGAGAGTGTTCATGGAGCATGGTGATGACAATGGCATGGAACATTGTGATGCCAAGGGTCATGGAGCACTGGGATGACAAGCGTCACGGAGCATTCGGATTACAGGTGTCATGGAGCATTGGGATGACAAGCGCATGGATCATTGTGATGACAAGTGTCTTGGAGCATTTTGATGACAAGAGTCCCAGATCATTGTGTTGTCTGGGGTCAGGGAGCGCTGTGATGACAGTGGTCATGGAGCATTGTGATGTCAGGTGTAATGGAGCATTGTGATGGCCAGGGCATGGAGCATTGTGATGAGAAGTCCATGGAGCATTTTGATGACATGCATCATGGAGCTTTGTGATGACAAGGGCATGGAGCATTGTGATTACAGTGGTCATGGAACATTGTGATGACAGGGGTGAGGGAGTATTGTGATGACTAGTGATGGAACATTGTGATATCAGTGGTGAGAGAGCATTTTGGTGAGAAGTGCATGGAGCACTGTGATGACAAGTTTTATGGAGCATAGCGATGAAAAGGATGTAGATCACTGTGATGAAAAGTTCATGGCGCATTGTGATGTCATGGGTCATGGAGCATTGTGCTGAGAAGCGCATGGAGCATTGTGATGAAAAGGGACATGGAGCATTGTGATGTCCAGGTCATGGAGCATTGTGATGGCAAGACCTTGGAGCATTTTGATGACGAGTGTCATCGAGCACTGTAATGACACGGGGCATGGAGAATTGTGATGACAAGGGTCATGGAGCATTCTGATGACAAGCTTGTGGAGTATTGTGATGACAATGGCATGGAGCATTGTGATGAAAAAGGCATGGATCATTGTGATGAAAAAGGCATGGAACCTTTTCATGACAGGGTTCAAGGAGCATTCTGACGTCAATTGTCAGGGAGCATTGTGATGACAAGTGTGTTGAGCATTGTGATGACAAAGGTCATGGAGCATTGTGATGACAAGGACATGGAGTATTGTGATGACAGGCATCATGGAGCGTTGTGATGACAAGTGTTATGGAACAATGTGATCACAAGGATTTGGAGCACTGTGATGACAGAGGTCATGGATCATTTTGATAGCAAGGAGCATGGAGCATTGTGATGACAGGGGTCATGGAGCATTGTGATGAGAATATCATGGAGTATTGAGGTGAAAATGTTCATGGAGTATTCTGATGAAAGGGGCCATGGAGCATTGTGATGACAAGGTCCTGGAGCACTCTGATGAAAAGACCATGGAGCCTTGTGATGAGAAGTCTCATGGAGCATTCTGATGAAAAGGGGCATGGAGCATTGTGATTACAGGGGTCTTGGAGCATTGTGATTACAAGGGCATGGAGCATTGTGATGAAAAAGGCATGGAGCCTTGTCATGACAGAGTTCAAGGAGCATACTGATGGCAAGAGTCAGGGAGCATTGTGATGACAAGTGTATTGAGCATTGTGATGACAAATGTTATGGAGCATTTTGATGAGAAGGCCATGGATAATTGTGATGACGAGCGTCATGCGGCGTTGTGATGACAAGTGTTACGGAACATTGTGATCACAAGGGTTTGGAGCATTGTGATGACAGAGGTCATGGAGCATTTTGATTTCATTGTGATGACAATAGCATGAAGCATTATGATGATGGGCATGGTGCAGTGTGATGACAGGGTTCATGGAGCATTGAGATGAAAAGGGACATGGAGCATTGTGATTACAGGTGTCTTGGAGCATTGTGATGACAAGGGCATGGAGCATTGTGAATGAGAAGGCCATGGAGCATTCTGATGACATGCGTCATGGAGCTTTGTGATGACAAGGGCATGGAGCATTTGTCTGAAAATTTTCATGGATTATTGTGATGAGAGTGGGCATGGAGGATTGTGATGACAAGGACACGGAACACTGTGATACATGGGTCAAGGAGGATTGTAATGACAAGGTCATGGAGCATTGTGATGAGAAGGGCATCGAGCATTGTGATGACAAGCGTCATGGAGCTTTGTGATGACAAAGGTCATGGAGCATTTTGATGACAAGGGAGTGGTGCATTGTGATGATAACGGCATGTAGCCTTGTTATGATAGGGGTCATGGAACATTGTGATGACAGGAGTGAGGGAGTATTGTGATGACTAGTGATGGAACATTGTGATATCAGTGGTGAGAGAGCATTTTCATGAGAAGTGCATGGAGCATTGTGATGACAATGTTTATGGAGCATTGTGATGACAAGGATGTGAATCGTTGTGATGACAACCGCATGGCACATTGTGATCACATCGGTCATGGAGCATTGTGCTGACAAGCTCATGGATCATTGTGATGACAAGTGTCATGGAACATTGTGCTGACAAAGGCATGGAGCATTGTGATGCCAAGGGTCAAAGAGCATTGTGATGAATAGTTCATGGAGCATTGTGGTGACAAAATTCACAGAGACTTGTGATGATGAGGGCATGGACCATTATGATGACAAAGACTTGAGGCACTGTGATGACTGGAGTCACGGAGCATTGTGATGACAGGTGTCATGGAGCATTGTGATGACAAGTGCATGGAGCATTGTGATGACAGGGGCATGGAGCATCGGTCTGAAAAATTTCATGGATTATTGTGATGCCAGTGGGCATTGCACATTGTGATGACAAGGGCATGGAGCACTATGAAGGAAAGGTCATGGAATATTGTGAAGTCAGGTATCAGGTAGCATTGTGATGACCTATGTCATGGTGCATTGTGATGACAACGGCATGGAGCATTGTGATGACAAGTGTCATGGAGGATTGTGATGACAAAGGTAATGGAGCATTGTGATGACAATGGTCATGGAGCATTGTGATGAAAAGCGCATGGAGCATTGTGATGACAAGGGCTTTTGAGAATTTTGATGACAAGTTCGTGAAGCACTGTGATGAAAAGCACATGGAGCTTGCTATGACAGGGGTCATGGAGCATTGTGATGACAACTGCATGGAGAATGTGATTACAAGAGCATGTATCATTGTGATTTGAAGTGTCATGGAGCATTGTGATGGCAAGACAGTGGAGCATTGTGATGAGAAGACCATGGATAACTGTGATGACGAGTGTCATGGAGAACTGTAATGACAAGGGGCCTGGAGCATTGTGATGACAGGTGTCATGGAGCATTGTGATGATAGGGGTCATGGAGCATTGTGATGACAAGGGTCATGGAGCTTTCTGAAGACAAGCTTGCGGAGTATTGTGATGACAAATGCATGGAGCATTGTAATGAGAAGGGCATGGAGCATTGTGATGAAAATGGCAGAGAGCCTTTTCATGACAGTGTTCGAGAAGCATTCTGACGACAAGTGCCAGGGAGCATTGTGATGACAAGTGTATTGAGAACTGTGATGACAAAGGTCATGAAGCATTGTGATGACAGGCATCATGAAGCGTTGTGATGACCAGTGTTATGGAAAAATGTGATCACAAGCGTTTGGAGCACTGTGATGACAGATGTAATGGATCATTTTGATATCAGGAGCATGGAGCATTGTGATGACAGGGGTCATGGAGCATTGTGATGAGAAGATCATGGAGCATTGAGCTGAAAATGTTCATGGAGTATTCTGATGAAAAGGGGCATGGAGCATTGTGATTACAGGTGTCTTGGAGCATTGTGAGGACAAGGGCATGGATCATTGTGAATGAGAAGGCCATGGAGCATTCTGATGACATGTGTCATGGAGCTTGGTGATGACAAGGGCCTGGAGCATTTGTCTGAAAATTTTCATGGATTATTGTGATGAGAGTGGGCATGGAGCATTGTGATGACAAGGACACGGAACCCTATGATACATGGGTCATGGAGGATTGTAATGAAAACGTCATGGAGCATTGTGATTAGAAGGGCATCGATCATTGTGATGACAAGCATCATGGAGCATTGTGATGACAAGGGCACGGAGAAATGTGATGAGAGGCTTCATGAAGCATTGTGATGACAATGGCATGGAGCATTGTGATGACAGGGGTCATGGAGAATTGTGATGACAAGGGTCATGGAGCATTCTGATAACAAGCTTGTGGAATATTGTGATGACAAAGGCATGGAGCATTGTGATGAAACGGGCATGGAGCATTGTGATGATAAAGGCATAGAGCCTTTCCATGACAGGGTTCGAGAAGCATTCTGACGACAAGTGTCAGGGAGCATTGTGATGACAAGTGTATTGAGCATTGTGATGACAATGGCATGGAGCATTGTGATGCCAAGGGTCATGGAGCTTTGTGATGACAAATGTCATGTTGCATTTTGATGACAAGGGCGTGGTGCATTGTGATGAGAAGGTCAGGGAGCATTGTGATGACAGGGTCATGGAGCAATTTGAATAAAAGTGTCATGGAATATTTTGATGACAGGGGTTATGGAACATTGTGATGTCAGGGGTCATGAAGCACTGTGATGAAATTGGTCATGGAGCATTTTGTGACAGGGGTTATGGAACATTGTGATGTCAGGGGTCATGGAGCATTGTGATGATAAGGGCATGTAGCACTGTGATATCAGTGGTCATGGAACATTGTGATGACAGGGGTGAGCGACTATTGTGATGACTAGTGATGGAACATTGTGATATATGTGGTGAGAGAGCATTTTGATGAGAAATGCATGGAGCATTGTGATGACAAGGACGTGGAGAATTGTGATGACATGGGACATGGAACATTTTAATGACCAGGGCATGGAGCATTGTGATGGCAAGACCGTGGAGCATTGTGATGAGAAGATCACGGATAATTTTGATGACGAGCGTCATGGAGCACTGTAATGACAAGGGGCATGGAGCATTGTGATTACAGGGGTCTTGGAGCACTGTGATGACAAGTGAATGGAGCATTGTGATCAGAAGGCCACGGAACATTCTGATGACATGCGTCATGAATCATTGTGACGACAAGGGCATGGAGCATTGTGATTACAGAGGTCTTGGAGCCCTGTGATGACAAGGGTCATGGAGCTTTGGATGACAAGGCCGTGGAACATTGTGATGGCAGGGGTCATGGAGCATTGTTATGACAGGGGTAATGGAGCATTGTGATGACAAGTGCATGGAACATTGGTCTGAAAATTTCATGGATTATTGTGATGAGATTTGGCATGGAGCATTGTGATGACTAGTGCACGGAACACTTGATACATGTGTCATGGAGGATTGTAATGACAAGGGCATGGAGCATTGTGATGAGAAGTTTATCGAGCATTGTGATGACAAGCGTCATGGAGCATTGTGCTGACAAAGGCATGGAGCATAGTGAAGACATGGGTAAAAGAGCATTGTGATAAAATTTTCATGGAGCATTGTGGTGACAAATTTCACATAGCCTTTTGATGAAGTGGACATGGACCAGTGTGATGACAAGGTACTGGAGCATTGTGATGAGAGGACCATGGATCCTTTTGGTGACAATTCTCATGGAGCATTCTGATGAAAAGGGGCATGCAGCATTGTGATTACAGGGGTATTGGATCCTTGTGATGACAAGACCGTAGAACATTGTCATGGCAGGGTTCATGGAGCATGGTTATGACATGGGCAATGGAGGATTGTGATGACAAGTGCATCGAGCATTGGTCTGAAAACTTTCATGGATTACTGTGATGAGAGAGGGCATGGAGCATTGTGATGACATGGGCACGGAACACTGTGATACATGGATCATGGATGTTTCTAATGACAAGGGCATGGAGCAATGTGATGAGAGGCTTCATGGAGCATTGTGATGACAAGGGCATGGAGCATTGTGATGACAAGGGTCATGGAGCATTTTGAATACAAGATTCCCATATCATTGTGTTGTCAGGGGTCATGGAGCTCTGTGATGACAGTGGGCATGGAGCATTGTGATGACAGGGTCATGGAGCATTGTGATAAGAATGTCATGGAGCATTGGGCTGAAAATGTTCATGGAGTATTGTGATGACAGTGTAATGGGGCACTGTGATGACAAGGTCCTGGGGCATTGTGATGAGAAAACCATGGAGCCTTGTGATGACAAGTCTCATGGAGCATTCTGATGAAAATGTTCATGGAGCATTGTGATTACAGGGGTCATGAAACTTTGTGATGAAAATGGCATGGAGCATTGTGATGCCAAGGGTCAAAGAGTTTGTGATCACAAAGCTCATGGAGCATTTTGATGACAAGGTCGTGGTGCATTGTGATGAGTAGGGCAGGGAGCATTTCGATGACAGGGTCATGGAGCAATTTGATGAAAAGTATCATGGAATATTTTGATGACAGTGGTTATGTAACATTGTGATGTCAGGGGTCATGGAGGATTGTGATGACAAAGGTAATGGAGAATTTTGATGACAAGGGCTTGGGAGACTGTGATGACAAGGGTCATGGAGCAATGTGATGACAAGTGCATGGAGCATTGTGATGACAAGGGCCATTGAGAATTTTCATGACAACTTGGTGAAGCATTGTGATGACAAGCACAAGGAGCTTGCTATGACAGGGGTCATAGAATATTGCAATGACAAGTGCATGGAGAACTGTAATGACAAGATCATGTAACATTGTGATAAGAAGTGTCATGGTGCATTGTGATGACAAGGACATGGAGAATTGTGGTGACATGGGACATGGATCATTGTGATGACCAGGGCCTCGAGCATTGTGATGGCAACACCGTGGAGCATTGTGATGAGAAGATCATGATTAATTGTGATGACGAGCATCATGGAGAACTGTAATGACAAGGGGCATGGAGCATTGTGATTACAGGGGTCTTGGAGCATTGTGATGACAAGGGAATGGAGCATTTTGATGAGAAGGCCATGGAGCATTCTGATGACATGCGTCATGAATCATTGTGACGACAAGGGCATGGATCTTTGTGATTACAGACGTCTTGGAGCACTGTGATGACCAAGGTCATGGAGCCTTGGATGACAAGGCCGTGGAACATTGTGATGGCAGGGGTCAGGAAGCATTGTTATGACAGTGGTAAGGGAGCATTGTGATGACAAAGGCATGGAACATTGGTCTGAAAATTTCATGGATAATTGTTTTGAGATTTGGCATGGAGCATTGTGATGACTAGGGCTCGGAACACTGTGATACATGTGTCATGGAGTATTGTAATGACAAGGGCATGGAGCATTGTGATGAGAACAGTATCGAGCATTGTGATGACAAGCATCATGGAGGATTGTGCTGAAAAGGGCATGGTGCAATGTGATAAGAGGTTTCATGTAGCATTGTGATGAAATGGCATGGAGCATTGTGATGCGAGGTGTCATGGAGCTTTGTGATGACAAAGGTCATGGAGCATTTTGATGACAAGGTCGTGGTGCATTGTGATGAGAAGGGCAGGGAGCATTGTGATGACAGGGTCATGGAGCAAATGGATGAAAAGTGTCATGGAACATTTTGATTACAGGGGTTATGGAACATTGTGATGTCAAGGGTCATGGAGCATTTTGATGTAAAGCGTCATAGAGCATTCTGATGAAAAGGTGCATGGAGCATTGTGATTACACGGATTTTGAAGCATTGTGATGACAAGGGCATGGAGCATTGTGATGAGAAGGCAATGGAGCATTCTGATGACATGCGTCATGGAGCTTTGTGATGACAAGGACATGGAACGTTGTGATTACTGGGGTCTTGGAGCATTGTGATGAAAATGGAACGGATCATTGTGATGAAAAATGCATGGAGCCTTGTCATGACACTGTTCAAGGAGCATACTGATGATAAGTGTCCGGGAGCATTGTGATGATAAGTGTATTGAGCATTGAGATGACAAATGCCATGGAGCATTGTGATGAGAAGACCATTGATAATTGTGATGACCAGCGTCATGAGGCATTGTGATGACAAGTGTTATGGAACATTGTGATCAGAAGGGTTTGGTGCATTGTGATGACAGAGGTCATTGAGCATTTTGATTTCATTGTGATGACAATAGCATGAAATATTATGGTGATTGGCACGGTGCATTGTGATGACAGGATTCATGGAGCATTGAGATGAAAAGGGGCATGGAGCATTGTGATTACAGGGGTGTTGGGGCATTTTGACGACAAGGGCATGGAGCACTGTGATGAGAAGGCCATGGAGCATTCTGATGACATGCGTCATGGAGCTTTGTGTTGACAAATGCATAGAGCATTTTTATCACAGGGGTCTTGGAGCATTGTGATGACAAGGGTCATGGAGCATTGTGCTGACAAAGGCATGGAGCATCGTGATGAGAAGGGACAAAGAGCATTGTGATGAAAAGTTCATGGAGCATTGTAGTGACAAAGATCACAGAGCCTTATGTGAAGATGTCATGGATCATTGGTCTGACAAGTTTCATGGATTATTGTGATGACAGTGGCCATGGAGCATTGTGATGACAAGGGCATGTAGAATTGTGGTGACAAAGGTCACAGAGCCTTGTGTGACGAGGGCTTTGACCATTGTGATGACAAAGGTCATGAAACATTGTGATGACTGGCTTCACGGGGCATTGTGATGACAGGCGTCATGGAGCATTGTGATGACAAGGGCATGGAGCATTGTGATGACAGGGGCATGGAACATTGGTCTGACTAGTTACATTGATTATTGTGATGACAGTGGGCATGGCACATTGTGATGACAAGGGCGTGGAACATTGTGATAACAAGGTCATGGAGTACTGTGAAGACAGGTGTCAGGGAGCATTGTGATGACATATGTCATTGTCCATTGTGATGACAATGGCATGGAGCATTGTGATACCAAGTGTCATGGAGGATTGTGATGACAAAGGTAATGGAACATTTTGATGACAAGGGCTTGGGACATTGTGATGACAAGGGTCATGGAGCATTGTGATTACAAGGGCCATTGAGAATTTTGATGACAACGTCGTAAAGCATTGTGATGACAAGCGCATGGAGCCTGCTATGACAGGGGTCATAGAGCATTGCGATGACAAGTGCCTGGAGAATTGTGATGAAAAGATCATGTAACATTGTGATAAGAAGTGTCATGGAGCATTGTGATGACAAGGACGTGGAGAATTGTGATGACATGGGACATAGAGCATTGTGATGACCAGGGCATGGAGCATTGTGATGGCAAGACCGTGGAGCATTGTGATGAGAAGATCACGGATAATTATGATGACGAGCGTCATTGAGCACTGTAATGACAAGGGGCATGGAGCATTGTGATTACAGGGGTCTTGGAGCATTGTGATGAAAAGGGCATGGAGCATTGTGATGAGAAAGCCATGCAACATTCTGATAACATGCATCATGAATCTTTTTGATGACAAGGGCATGGGAAATTGTGATTACAGGGGTCTTGGAGCATTGTGATGACAAAGGTCTTGGAGCCTTGGATGACAAGGCCGTGGAACATTGTGATGGCATGTCTCATGGAGCATTGTTATGACAGGGGTAATGGAGCATTGTGATGACAAGGGCATGGAACATTAGTCTGAAAATTTCATGGATTATTGTGATGAGATTCGACATGGAGCATTGTGATGACTAGGGCATGGAACACTGTGATACATGTGTCATGGGAGTTTGTAATGACAAGGGCATGGAGCATTGTGATGAGAAGAGTATCGAGCATTGTGATGACAAGCGTCATTGATCACTGTGCTGACAAGGGCATGGAGCAATGTGATGAGAGGATTCATGTAGCATTGTGATGAAATGGCATAAAGCATTGTGATGCCAAGGGTCATGGAGCTTTCTGATGACAAAAGTCATGGAGCATTTTGATGACAATGTCGTGGTGCATTGTGATGAGAAGGGCACGGAGCATTGTGATGGCACGGTCATGGAGCAAAGTGATGAAAAGTGTCATGGAACATTTTGATTACAGGGGTTATGGAACATTGTGATGTCAGGGGTCATGGAGCATTTTGATGAAAAGGGTCATGGAGCATTTTGATGAAAAGGTTCATGAAGCTTTCTGATGAAAAGGTGCATGGAGCATTGAGATTACAGGGGTTTTGAAGCATTATGATGACAAGGGCAAGGAGCATTGTGATAAGAAGGCAATGGAGCATTCTGATGACATGCGTCATGGAGTTTTGTGATGACAAGGGCATGGAGCATTGTGGTGACAAAGGTCACAGAGCTATGTGTGACGAAGGCATGGACCATTGTGATGACAAAGGTCATGAAGCATTGTGATGACTAGAGTCACGGAGCATTGTGATGACAGGTGTCATGGAACATTGCGATGACAAGGGCATGGAGCATTGTGATGACAAGGGCATGGAACATTGTGATGACAAGGTCATGGAGTATTGTGAAGACAGGTGTCAGGGAGCATTGTGATGACATATGTCATTGTCCATTGTGATGACAATGGTATGGAGCATTGTGATACCAAGTGTCACGGAGGATTGAGATGACAAATGTAATGGATCATCTTGATGACAAGGGCTTGGAACATTGTGATGACAAGGGACATGGAGCATTGAGATTACAAGGGCTGGAGCATTGTGATGACAAGGGCCATTGAGAATTTTGATGACAATATCGTGAAGCATTGTGATGACAAGCTCATGGAGCTTGCTATGACAGGGATCATAGAGGATTCCAATGACAAGTGCATGGAGAATTGTGATCACAAGATCATGTAACATTGTGATAAGAAGTGTCATGGAGCATTGTGATGACAAGGACGTGGAGAATTTTGATGACATGGGACATGGAGCACTGTGATGACCAGGGCATGGAGAATTGTTATCGCAAGACCGTGGAGCATTGTGATGAGAAGATCACGGATAATTGTGATGACGAGCGTCATGGAACACTGTAATGAAAAGGGGCATGGAGAATTGTTATCGCAAGACCGTGGAGCATTGTGATGAGAAGATCACGGATAATTGTGATGACGAGCGTCATGGAACACTGTAATGACAAGGGGCATGGAGCATTGTGAATCCAGGGTTCCTGGAGCATTGTGATGACAAGGGAATGGAGCATTTTCATGAGAAGGCCATGGAGCATTCTGATGACATGCGTCATGAGTCATTGTGACGACAACGCATGGAGCATTGTGATTACAGAGGTCTTGGAGCACTGTGATGACAAGGGTCATGGGGCTTTGGATGACAAGGCCGTGGAACATTGTGATGGCAGGTGTCATGGAGCATTGTTATGACAGGGGTAATGGAGCATTGTGATGACAAGGGCATGGAACATTTGTCTGAAAATTTCATGGATTATTGTGATGAGATTCGGCATGGAGCATTGTGATGACTAGGGCATGGAACACTTGATACATGTGTCATGGGGGATTGTAATGACAAGGGCATGGAGCATTGTGATAAAAAGTGTATCGAGCATTGTGTTGACAAGCGTCATGGAGCATTGTGCTGACAAAGGCATGGAGCATGGTGAAAACATGGGTAAAAGAGCATTGTGATGAAAATTTCATGGAGCATTGTGGTGACAAATTTCACAGAGCATTTTGATGAAGTGGGCATGGACCAGTGTGATGACAAGGTACTGGAGCATTGTGATGAGAGGACCATGGAGCCTTTTGGTGACAATTCTCATGGATCATTCTGATGAAAATGGGTATGGAGCATTGTGATTACAGGGGTATTGGATCCTTCTGATGACAAGAAAGTAGAACATTGTGATGGCAGGTTTCATGGAGCATGGCTATGAAATGGGCAATGGAGGATTGTGATGAAAAAGTTATCGAGCATTGGTCTGAAAACTTTCATGGATTACTGTGATGAGAGTGGGCATAGAGCATTTTGATGACAATGGCACGGAACACTGTGATACATGGATCATGGAGGTTTGTAATGACAAGGGCATGGAGCAATGTGTTGAGAGGCTTCATGGAGCATTGTGATGACAAGGGCATGGACCATTGTGATGACAAGGGTCATGGAGCATTTTGAATACAAGATTCCCATATCATTGTGTTGTCAGTGGTCATGGAGCTCTGTGATGACAGTGGTCATCGAGCATTGTGATGACAGGGTCATGGAGCATTGTGATAAGAAGGTCATCGAGCATTGGGCTGAAAATTTTCATGGAGTATTGTGATGACAAGTCTCATGGAGCATTCTGATGAAAAGGTGCATGGAGCATTGTGATTACAGAGGTCATGAAGCATTGTGATGAAAATGGCATGGAGCATTGTGATGCCAAGTGTCGTGGAGTTTGTGATGACAAAGTTCATGGAGCATTTTGATGACAAGGTTGTGGTGAATTGTGAAGAGAAGGGCAGGGAGCATTTTGATGACATGGTCATGGAGCAATTTCATGAAAAGTATCATGGAATATTTTGATGACAGTGGTTATGGAACACTGTGATGTCAGGGGTCATGGAGCATTGTGATGACAAGGGTCATGGAGCATTTTGATGAAAAGGGCATGGAGGATTGTGCTGACAAGGGCCATTGAGAATTTTGATGACAAGTTCCTGAAGCATTGTGATGAAAAGCACATGGAGCTTGCTATGACAGGGGTCATGGATCATTGTGATGACAAGTGCATGGAGAACTGTGATGACAAGAGCATGTAACATTGTGATGAGAAGTGTCTTGAGCATTGTGATGGCAAGACCGTGGAGCATTGTGATGAGAAGACCATGGATAATTTTGATGACGAGCGTCATGGAGCACTGTAATGACAAGGGGCATGGAGCATTGTGATGACAGGTGTCATGGAGCATTGTGATGACAGGGATCATGGAGCATTGTGATGAGAAGGGTCATGGAGCATTCTGATGACAAGCTTGTGGAGTACTGTGATGACAATGGCATGGAGCATTGTGAGGAAAAGGGCATGGAACATTGTGATGAAAAAGGCATGGAGCCTTTTCATGACAGGGTTCAAGGAGCATTTTGACGAAAAGTGTCAGGGAGCATTGTGATGAAAAGTGTATTGAGCATTGTGATGACAAAGTTCATGGAGCATTTTGATGAAAAGGGCATGGAGTATTGTGATGACAGGCATCATGGAGCGATGTGATGAAAATTGTTATGGAACATTGTGATCACAAGAGTTTGGAGCATTGTGATGACACAGGTCATGGATCATTTTGATTTCAAGAATCACGGAGCATTGTGATGACAAGGGCATGAAACAATGTGATCCCAAGCATCACGGAGGATTGTGATGACACTGGTAAAGGAGAATTGTGATGACAATTGCATGGAGCATTGTGATGTCAAGGTCATGTAGCAGGACTTCCGGGTAAGATGGCGGAAGAGTAAGACGCGGAGATCACCTTCCTCCTCACGGATACACCAGAAATACAGCTACACGTGGAACAACTCCTACAGAACACCTACTGAACGCTGGCAGAAGACCCCAGACCTCCCAAAAGGCAAGAAGCTCCCCACATACCTGGGTAGGGCAAAGCGGAGAGATTCCCGCACAGAGGATCGGTGCCGAGCGGCACTCACCAGCCCGAGAGGCTTGTCTGCTCGCCCGCCGGGGCGGGCGGCGCTGGAAGCTGAGGCTCGGGCTTCGGTCAGAGCGCAGGGAGAGGACTGGGGCTGGCGGCGAGAACTCAGCCTGAAGGGGGCTAATGTGCCACAGCTAGCCGGGAGGGAGTCCGGGAAAACTCTGGAGCTGCCGAAGAGGCAAGAGACTTGTTCTTCCCTCTTGGTTTCCTGCTGCGCGAGGAGAGGGGATTAAGAGCGCTGCTTAAAGGGGCTCCACAGACGGGCGCGAGTCGCGACTGAAAGCGCGGAGCCCAGTGACGGGCGTGGGACGCTGGGGCTGCTGCTGCCGCCGCCAAGAAGCCCGTGTGCGAGCGCAGGTCACTGTCCACACCGCCCTTCCGGGAGCCTGAGCAGCCCGCCACTGCCGGGGTCCCGGGATCCAGGGGCGGCTTCCCTGGGAGAACGCACGGCGCGCCTCGGGCTGGTGCAACGTCACGCCGACCTCTGCCGCTGCAGGCTCGCCCCGCACTCCGTGCCCCTCCCTCCCGCCCGGCCTGAGTGAGCCAGAGTTCCCGAAGAGGCTGCTCCTTTAACCCTTTCCTGTCTGAGCGAAGAACAGACGCCCTCCGGCGACCTACACGCAGAGGCGGGGCCAAATCCAAAGCTGAGACCCGGGAGCTGTGAGAACAAAGAAGAGAAAGGGAAACCTCTCCCAGCAGCCTCAGAAGCAGCGGATTAAAGCTCCACAATCAACTTGATGTACCCTGCATCTGTGGAATACATGAATAGACAACAAATCATCCCAAATTGAGGAGCCAGGAGTCAGTACTGTGCCTCTGAGGTGGGAGAGCCAACTTCAGGACACTGGTCCACAAGAGACCTCCCAGCTCCACATAATATCAAACGGCGAAAATCTTCCAGAGATCTCCATCTCAACACCAGCACCCAGCTTCACTCAACGACCAGCAAGCTACAGTGCTGGACACCCTATGCCAAACAACTAGCAAGACAGGAACACAACGCCACCCATTAGCAGAGAGGTGGCCTAAAATCATAAAAAGTCTGCAGACACCCCAAAACACACCACCAGACGTGGACCTGCCCACCAGAAAGACAAGATCCAGCCTCATCCACCAGAACACAGGCACTAGTCCCCTCGACCAGGAAACCTACACAACCCACTAAACCAACCTTAGCCACTGGGGACAGACACCAAAAACAACAGGAACTACGAACCTGCAGCCGGCAAAAAGGAGACCCCAAACACAGTAACATAAGCAAAATGAGAAGACAGAAAAACACACAGCAGGAGAAGGAGCAAGATAAAAACCCACCAGACCTAACAAATGAAGAGGTAATAGGCAGTCTATCTGAAAAAGAATTCAGAATAATGATAGTAAAGATGATCCAAAATCTTGGAAATAGAATAGACAAAATGCAAGAAACAGTTAACAAGGACCTAGTAGAACTAAAGATGAATCAAGCATCAATTAAAAACACAATAAATGAAATGAAAAATACTCTAGATGGGATCAATAGCAGAATAACTGAGGCAGAAGAACGGATAAGTGAGGTGGAAGATAAAATAGTGGAAATAACTAATGCAGAGCAAAATAAAGAGAAAAGAATGAAAAGAACAGAGGACAATATCAGAGACCTCTGGGACAACATTAAACGCACCAACATTCGAATTATAGGGGTTCCAGAAGAAGAAGAGAAAAAGAAAGGGACTGAGAAAATATTTGAAGAGATTATAGTTGAAAACTTCCCTAATATGGGAAAGGAAATAGTTAATCAAGTCCAAGAAGCACAGAGAGTCCCATACAGAATAAATCCAAGGAGAAATACGCCAAGACACATATTAATCAAACTGTCAAAAATTAAACACAAAGAAATCATATTAAAAGCAGCAAGGCAAAAACAACAAATAACACACAAGGGAATCCCCATCAGGATAACAGCTGATCTCTCAGCAGAAACTCTACAAGCCAGAAGGGAGTGGCAGGACATAATTAAAGTGATGAAGGAGAGAAACCTGCAACCAAGATTACTCTACCCAGCAAGGATCTCATTCAGATTTGATGGAGAAATTAAAACGTTTACAGACAAGCAAAAGCTGAGAGAGTTCAGCACCACCAAACCAGCTTTACAACAAATGCTAAAGGAACTTCTCTAGGCAAGAAACACAACAGAAGGAAAAGACCTACAATAACGAACCCAAAACAATTAAGAAAATGGGAATAGGAACATACATATCGATAATTACCTTAAATGTAAATGGACTAAACGCTCCCACCAAAAGACACAGATTGGCTGAATGGATACAAAAACAAGACCCATATATATGCTGTCTACAAGAGACCCACTTCAGACCTAGAGACACATACAGACTGAAAGTAAGGGGATGGAAAAAGATATTCCATGCAAATGGAAACCAAAAGAAAGCTGGAGTAGCAATTCTCATATCAGACAAAATAGACTTTAAAATAAAGACTACTAGAAGAGACAAAGAAGGACACTACATAATGATCAAGGGATCGATCCAAGAAGAAGATATAACAATTGTAAATATTTATGCACCCAACATAGGAGCACCTCAATACATAAGGCAAACACTAACAGCCATAAAAGGAGAAATCGACAGTAACACAATCATAGTAGGGGACTTTAACACCCCACTTTCACCAATGGACAGATCATCCAAAATGAAAATAAATAAGGAAACACAAGCTTTAAATGATACATTAAACAAGATGGACTTAATTGATATTTATAGGACATTCCATCCAAAAACAACAGAATACACATTTTTCTCAAGTGCTCATGGAACATTCTCCAGGATAGATCATATCTTGGGTCACAAATCAAGCCTTGGTAAATTTAAGAAAATTGAAATTGTATCAAGTATCTTTTCCGACCACAATGCTATGAGACTAGATATCAATTACAGGAAAAGAGCTATAAAAAATACAAACACATGGAGGCTAAACAATACATTACTTAATAACGAAGTGATCACTGAAGAAATCAAAGAGGAAATAAAAAAATACCTAGAAACAAATGACAATGGAGACACGACGACCCAAAACCTATGGGATGCAGCAAAAGCAGTTCTAAGAGGGAAGTTTATAGCAATACAATCCCACCTTAAGGAACAGGAAATATCTCGACTAAACAACCTAACCTTGCACCTAAAGCAATTAGAGAAAGAAGAACAAAAACATCCCAAAGTTAGCAGAAGGAAAGAAATCATAAAAATCAGATCAGAAATAAATGAAAAAGAAATGAAGGAAACAATAGCAAAGATCAATAAAACTAAAAGCTGGTTCTTTGAGAAGATAAACAAAATTGATAAACCATTAGCCAGACTCATCAAGAAAAAAAGGGAGAAGACTCAAATCAATAGAATTAGAAATGAAAAAGGAGAAGTAACAACTGACACTGCAGAAATACAAAAGATCGTGAGAGATTACTATAAGCAACTCTATGCCAATAAAATGGACAACCTGGAAGAAATTGACAAATTCTTAGAAATGCACAACCTGCCAAGACTGAATCAGGAAGAAATAGAACATATGAACAGACCAATCACAAGCACTGAAATTGAAACTGTGATAAAAAATCTTCCAACAAACAAAAGCCCAGGACCAGATGGCTTCACAGGCGAATTCTATCAAGCATTTAGAGAAGAGCTAACGCCTATCCTTCTCAAACTCTTCCAAAATATAGCAGAGGGAGGAACACTCCCAAACTCATTCTACGAGGCCACCATCACCTTGATACCAAAACCAGACAAGGATGTCACAAAGAAAGAAAACTACAGGCCAATATCACTGATGAACATAGATGCAAAAATCCTCAACAAAATACTAGCAAACAGAATCCAACAGCACATTAAAAGGATCATACACCATGATCAAGTGGGGTTCATCCCAGGAATGCAAGGATTCTTCAATATACGCAAATCAATCAACGTGATACACCATATTAACAAATTGAAGGAGAAAAACCATATGATCATCTCAATAGATGCAGAGAAAGCTTTCGACAAAATTCAACACCCATTCATGATAAAAACCCTGCAGAAAGTAGGCATAGAGGGAACTTTCCTCAACATAATAAAGGCCATATATGACAAACCCACAGCCAGCATCGTCCTCAATGGTGAAAAACTGAAACCATTTCCACTAAGATCAGGAACAAGACAAGGTTGCCCACTCTCACCACTCTTATTCAACATAGTTTTGGAAGTTTTAGCCACAGCAATCAGAGAAGAAAAGCAAATAAAAGGAATCCAAATTGGAAAAGAAGAAGTAAAGCTGTCACTGTTTGCAGATGACATGATACTATACATAGAGAATCCTAAAGATGCTACCAGAAAACTACTAGAGCTAATCAATGAATTTGGTAAAGTTGCAGGATACAAAATTAATGCACAGAAATCTCTGGCATTCCTATATACTAATGATGAAAAATCTGAAAGTGAAATCAAGGAAACACTCCCATTTACCATTGCAACAAAAAGAATAAAATATCTAGGAATAAACCTACCTAAGGAGACAAAAGACCTGTATGCAGAAAATTATAAGACACTGATGAAAGAAATTAAAGATGATACAAATAGATGGAGAGATGTACCATGTTCTTGGATTGGAAGAATCAACATTGTGAAAATGACTCTACTACCCAAAGCAATCTACAGATTCAATGCAATCCCTATCAAACTACCACTGGCATTTTTCACAGAACTAGAACAAAAAATTTCACAATTTGTATGGAAACACAAAAGACCCCGAATAGCCAAAGCAATCTTGAGAACGAAAAATGGAGCTGGAGGAATCAGGCTCCCTGACTTCAGACTATACTACAAAGCTGCAGTAATCAAGACAGTATGGTACTGGCACAGAAACAGAAAGATAGATCAATGGAACAGGATAGAAAGCCCAGAGATAAACCCACGGACATATGGTCACCTTATCTTTGATAAAGGAGGCAGGAATGTACAGTGGAGAAAGGACAGTCTCTTCAATAAGTGGTGCTGGGAAAACTGGACAGGGACATGTAAAAGTATGAGATTAGACCATTCCCTAACACCATACACAAAAATAAGCTCAAAATGGATTAAAGACCTAAATGTAAGGCCAGAAACTATCAAACTCTTAGAGGAAAACATAGGTAGAACACTCTATGACATAAATCACAGCAAGATCCTTTTGGACCCACCTCCTAGAGAAATGGAAATAAAAACAAAGATAAACAAATGGGACCTAATGAAACTTAAAAGCTTTTGCACAGCAAAGGAAACCATAAACAAGACCAAAAGACAACCCTCAGAATGGGAGAAAATATTTGCAAATGAAGCAACTGACAAAGGATTAATCTCCAAAATTTATAAGCAGCTCATGCAGCTCAATAACAAAAAAACAAACAACCCAATCCAAAAATGGGCAGAAGACCTAAATAGACATTTCTCCACAGAAGATATACAGACTGCCAACAAACACATGAAAGGATGCTCAACATCTTTACTAATTAGAGAAATGCAAATCAAAACTACAATGAGATATCATCTCACACCAGTCAGAATGGCCATCATCAAAAAATCTAGAAACAATAAATGCTGGAGAGGGTGTGGAAAAAAGGGAACACTCTTGCACTGTTGGTGGGAATGTGAATTGGTACAGCCACTATGGAGAACGGTATGGAGGTTCCTTAAAAAACTACAAATAGAACTACCATATGACCCTGCAATCCCACTACTGGGCATATACCCTGAGAAAACCATAATTCAAAAAGAGACATGTACCAAAATGTTCATAGCAGCCCTATTTACAATAGCCCGGAGATGGAAACAACCTAAGTGTCCATCATCGGATGAATGGGTAAAGAAGATGTGGCACATACATACAATGGAATATTACTCAGCCATAAAAAGAAATGAAATTGAACTATTTGTAATGAGGTGGATGGACCTAGAGTCTGTCATACAGAGTGAAGTAAGTCAGAAAGAGAAAGACAAATACTGTATGCTGACACATATATATGGAATTTAAGAAAAAAAAAGGTCATGAAGAACATAGGGGTAAGACAGGAATAAAGACACAGACCTACTAGAGAATGGACTTGAGGATATGGGGAGGGGGAAGGGTAAGCTGTGACAAAGTGAAAGAGCGGCATGGACATATATACACTACCAAACGTAAGGTAGATAGCTAGTGGGAAGCAGCCGCATAGCACAGGGAGATCAGCTCGGTGCTTTGTGACCGCCTGGAGGGGTGGGATAGGGAGGGTGGGAGGGAGACGCAAAAGGGAGGGGATATGGGAACATATGTATACATATAACTGATTAAATTTGTGATAAAGCAAAAAATAAAAATAAAAAAAAAAAAAAAAAAAAAAAAAAAAAAGGTCATGTAGCATTTTGCTGACAAAGGCATGGAGAATTGTGATGACAAGTGTCATGGAGCTCTGTGACGACAAGTGTCAAGGAGAATTTTGATTACAGAGGTCATGGAGCATTGGGATGACAAGCACATGGAACATTCTGATGACAAGTGGCATGGATCATTTTGATGACTGTGGTCATGTAGCATTGTGATGACATGGGTCATGGAGCTTTGTGATGAGAAGTCATGGAACATTTGGCTGAAAATATTCATGGAGTACTGTGATGACAGGGGTCATGGAGCATTGTCATGAGAAGGGAATGGAGCAATGTGATGAGAAGGTCCTGGAGCATTGTGATGAGTGGGCCATGGAGCCTTGTGATGAGAAGGCAACAGAGCATTCTGATGACATGCGTCATGGAGCTTTGTGACGACAAGGGCATGGAGCATTGTGATTACAGGGGTCTTGGAGCAATGTGATGACAAGGGCCATGGAGCGTTGGATGACATGGCCATGGAACATTGTGTTGGCAGGGATCATGGAGCACTGTTATGACAGGGGTAATGGAGCATTGTGATGACAAGGGCATGGAACATTGCTCTGAAAATTTCATGGATTATTGTGATGAGATTCGGCATGGAGCATTGTGATGACTAAGGAATGGAACACTGTGATACATGTGTCATGGAGGATTGTAATGACAAGGGCATGGAGCATTGTGATGAGAAGAGTATCCAGCACTGTGATGACAAGGGTCATGGAGCATTGTGCTGACAAGGGCATGGAGCAATGTGATGAGAGGTTACATGTAGCATTGTGATGAAATGGCATGGAGCATTGTGATGCTAAGGGTCATAGAGCTTTGTGATGACAAAGGTCATGGAGCATTTTGATGACAAGGTTGTGGTGCACTGTGATGAGAAAGGCAGGGAGCATTGTGATGAGAGGATCATGGAGCAAATTGATATAAAGCGTCATGGAACATTGTGATGACAGTGGTTATGAAACCTTGTGATGTCAGGGGTCATGGAGCATTTTGAGGAAAAGGGTCATGGAGCATTCTGATGAAAAGGTGCATGGAGCATTGTGATTACAGGGGTTTTGAAGCATTGTGATGACAAGGGCATGGAGCATTGTAATGAGAAGGCAATGGAGCATTCTGATGACATGCGTCATGGAGCTTTGTGATGACAAGGACATGGAGCATTGTGATTAGAGGGGTCTTGGAGCATTGTGATGAAAAGGGCATGGATCATTGTGATGACCAGCGTCATGGGGCATTGTGATGACAAGTGTTATGGAACATTTTGATCAGAAGTGTTTGGTGCATTGTGATGACTGTGGTCATTGAGCATTTTGATTTCATTGTGATGACAATAGCATGAAATATTATGGTGATGGGCACGGTGCAAAGTGATGACAGGGTTCATGGAGCATTGAGATGAAAAGGAGCATGGAGCATTGTGATTACAGGGGTGTTGGAACATTGTGATTACACGGGCATGGAGCATTGTGATGAGAAGGCCATGGAGCATTCTGATGACATGCGTCATGGAGCTTTGTGATGACAAGGGCATGGAGCATTTTGATGACAAGGGTCATCGAGGCTAGTGATGACAAGGCCGTGGAACCTTGTGATGGAAGGGGTCATGGAGCATTGTTATGACAGGGGTAATGGAGCTTTGTTATGACAAGGGAATGGGAAATTGGTCTGAAAATTTTCACGGATTATTGTGATGAGAGTGGGCATGGAGCATTGTGATGACAAGGGAACGGAACACTCTGATACATAGATCATGCAGGATTGTAATGACAAGTGCATGGAGCAATGTGATGAGAGGGTTCATGGAGCATTGTGATGACAATGGAATGGAGCATTGTGATTCCAAGAGTCATGGAACTTTGTGATGACAAAAGTCATGGAGCATTTTGATGACAAGGGCGTGGTGCATTGTGATGAGAAGGGCACGGAACATTGTGATGACAGGGTCATGGAGCAATTTGATGAAAAGTGTCATGGAATATTTTGATGACTGGGGATATAAAATATTGTGATGTCAGTGGTCATGGAGCTTTGTGATGAAAAGGGTCATGGAGAATTTTGATTACAGGGGTTATGGAACATTGTGATGTCAGGTGTCGTGGAGCATTGTGATGATAAGGGCATGTAGCATTGTCATGACAGTGGTCATGAAACATTGTAATGACAGTGGTGAGGGAGTATTGTGACGACTAGTGATGGAATATTGTGATATCATTGGTGAGAGAGCATTTTGAGGAGAAGTGCATGGAGCATTGTGATGAAAAGGTTTATGGAGCATTTTGATGACAAGGATTTGGAGCATTGTGATGACAAGTGCATGTCGCATTGTGATGACAAGGGTCATGGAGCACTGTGCTGAAAAGCGCATGGAGCATTGTGATGACAAGTTTCATGGAGCATTGTGCTGACAAAGGCATGGAGCACTGTGATGATAAGGGACACAGAGCACTGTCATGAAAAGTTAATGGAGCATTGTGGTGACAAAGAACACAGAGCCTTGTGTGACGAGGGCATGGACCATTGGTCTGACAAGTTTCATGGATTATTGTGATGACAGTGGGCAGGGAGCATTGTGATGACAATGGCATGGAGCATTGTGATGAAAAGGGAATGGATCATTGTGATGAAAAAGGAATGGAGCCTTGTCATGACAGTGTTCAAGGAGCATACTGATGACAAGTGTCAGCGAGCATTGTGATGCCAAGTGTATTGAGCATTGTGGTGACAAAGGACATGGAGCATGGTGATGAAAAGACCTTGCATAATTGTGATGACGAGCGTCATGGGGCATGTGATGAGAAGTGTTATGGAACCTTGTGATCAGAAGGGTTTGGAGCACTGTGATTACAGAGGACATGGAGCATTTTGATTTCATTGTGATGACAATAGCATGAATCATTATGATGATGGGCATTGTGCATTGTGATGACAGTGTTCATGGAGCATTGAGATGAAAAGTGGCATGGAGAATTGTGATTACAGAGGTCTTGGAGCATTGTGATGACAAGGGTCATGGAGCCTTGTGATGACAAGGCCGTGGAACATTGTAATGGCAGGGGTCATGGAGCATTATTATGACAGGTGTAATGGAGCATTGTGATGACAAGGGCATGGAGCAATGTGATGAGAGATTTCATCGAGCATTGTGATGCCAAGTGTCATGGAGCTTTGTGATGACAAATGTCATGGGGCATTTTGATGACCAGGGCGTGGTGCATTGTGATGAGAAGGGCAGGGAGCATTGTGATGACAGGGTCATGGAGCAATTTGAATAAAAGGGTCATGGAATATTTTGATGACAGGGGTTATGGAACATTGTGATGTCAGGGGTCATGAATCATTCTGATGAAATGGGTCATGGAGCATTTTGTGACAGGGGTTATGGAACATTTTGATGTCAGTGGTCATGGAGCATTGTGATGAAATGGGCATGGCACATTGTGATTGCATGAGTCATGGAGCATTGTGCTGACAAGCGCATGGAGCATTTTGATGACAAGTGTCATGGAGCATTGTGCTGACAAAGGCATGGAACGTTGTGATGACAAGGGACACAGAGCATTGTGATGAAAAATTCATGGAGCATTGTGGTGACAAAGATCACAGAGCCTTGTGTGACGACGGCATGGACCATTGTGATGAGAAAGGTCAAGAATCATTGTGATGACTGGAGTCACGGAGCATTGTGATGACATGGGTCATGGAGCATTTTCATGACAAGATCATGGAGCTTTTTGATGACAGGCACATGGAACATTGGTCTGACATGTTTCATGGATTATTGTGATGAGAGTGGGCATGGCACATTGTGATGACAAGGGCATGGAACATTGTGATTACAAGGTCATGGAATATTGTGAAGACAGGTGTCAGGGAGCATTGTGATGACATATGCCATTGTCCATTGTGATGACAATGGCATGGAGCATTGTGATACCAAGTGTCATGGAGGATTGTGATGACAAAGGTAATGGAGCATTTTGATGACAAGGGCTTGGAACATTGTGATGACAAGGGTCATGGATCGTTGTGATGAAAAGGGCATGGAGCATTCTGATGAAAAAGTGCGTGGAGCATTGAGATTACAGGGGTTTTGAAGCAATGTGATTACAAGGGCATGGAGCATTGTGATGAGAAGGCAAGGGAGCATTCTGATGGCATGTGTCATGGAGCTTGGTGATGACAAGGACATGGAGTATTGTGATTACAGGGATCTTGGAGCATTGTGATGAAAAGGGAATGGATCATTGTGATGAAAAATGCATGGAGCCTTGTCATGACAGGGTTCAAGGAGCATACTGATGACAACAGTCAGGGAGCATTGTGATGATAAGTGTATTGAGCATTTTGATGACAAAGATCATGGAGCATTGTGATGAGAAGACCATGGATAAATGTGATGACCAGCGTCATGGGGCATTGTGATGACAAGTGTTATGGAACATTGTGATCAGAAGGGTTTGGTGCATTGTGATGACAGAGGTCATTGAGCATTTTGATTTCATTGTGATGACAATAGCATGAAATATTATGGTGATGGGCACGGTGCATTGTGATGACAGGGTTCATGGAGCACTGAGATGAAAAGGGGCATGGAGCATTGTGATTACAGGGGTGTTGGAGCATTGTGATGACAAGGGCATGGAGAATTGTGATTACAGGGGTCATGGAATATTGTGATGACAGGGGTGAGGGAGTATTGTGATGACTAGTGATGGAACATTGTGATATCAGTTGTGAGAAAACATTTTGAGGAGAAGTGCATGGAGCATTGTGATGACACGGTTTATGAAGCATTTTGATGACAAGGATGTGGAGCATTGAGATGACAAGTGCATGGTGCATTGTGATGACATGGGTTATGGAGCATTGTGCTGACACGCGCATCGAGCATTGTGATGACAAGGGTCATGGAGCATTGTGCTGACAAAGGCATGGAGCTTTGTGATGACAAGGGTCACAGAGCATTGTGATAAAAATTGCATGGAGCATTGTGGTGACAAAGGTCACAAAACTTTGTATGCCGAGTTCATGGACCATTGTGATGGCAAATGTCATGAAGCAGTGTGATGAATGGAGTCACGGAGCTTTGTGATAACAGGGGTCTTGGAGCATTTTGATGAAAAGGGAATGTATCATTGTGATGAAAAAGGCATGGAGCCTTGTCATGACAGTGTTCAAGGAGCATACTGATGACAAGTGTCAGCGAGCATTGTGATGCCTAGTGTATTGAGCATTGTGGTGACAAAGGACATGGAGCATTGTGATGAGAAGACCTTGCATAATTGTGATGACAAGCGTCATGGGATATGTGATGAGAAGTGTTATGGAACACTGTGATCAGAAGGGTTTGGGGCATTGTGATTACAGAGGACATGGAGCATTTTGATTTCATTGTGATGAAAATAGCATGAATCATTATGATGATGGGCATGGTGCATTGTGATGACAGTGTTCATGGAGCATTGAGATGAAAAGTGGCATGGAGAATTGTGATTACAGAGGTCTTGGAGCATTGTGATGACAAGGGTCATGGAGCCTTGTGATGAGAAGGCCGTGGAACATTGTGATGGCAGGGTCATGGAGCATTGTTATGACAGGTGTAATGCAGCATTGTGATGACAAGGGCATGGAACAATGTGATGAGAGATTTCATTGAGCATTGTGATGACAATGGCATGGAGCATTGTGATGCCAAGGGTCATGGAGCTTTGTGATGACAAATATCATGGGGCATTTTGATGACAATGGCGTGTTGCATTGTGATGAGAAGGGCAGGGAGCATTGTGATGACAGGGTCATGGAGCAATTTGAATAAAAGTGTCATGGAATATTTCATGACAGGGTGTATGGAACATTATTATCAGAAGGGTTTGGAGAATTGTGATGTCAGAGGACATGGAGCATTTTGATTTCATTGTGATGAAAATAGCATGAATCATTATGATGATGGGCATGTTGCATTGCGATGACAGTGTTCATGGAGCATTGAGATGAAAAGTGGCATGGAGAATTGTGATTAAAGAGTTCTTGGTGCATTGTGATGACAGGGGTCATGGAGCCTTGTGATGACAAATGCCGTGGAACATTGTGATGGCAGGGGTCATGGAGAATTGTTATGACAGGTGTAATGGAGCATTGTGATGACAAGGGCATGGAGCAATGTGATGAGAGATTTCATTGAGCATTGTGATGACAATGGCATGGAGCATTGTGATGCCAAGGGTCATGGAGCTTTGTGATGACAAATGTCATGGGGCATTTTGATGACAAGGGCGTGGTGCATTGTGATGAGAAGGGCAGGGACCATTGTGATGACAGTGTCATGGAGCAATTTGAATAAAAGTGTCATGGAATATTTTGATGAGAGCGGTTATGGAACATTGTGATGTCAGTGGTCATGAAGCATTGTGATGAAATGGGTCATGGAGCATTTTGTGACAGGTGTTATGGAACATTGTGATGTCAGGGGTCATGGAGCACTGTGATGATAAGGGCATGTAGCACTGTGATGACAGGGGTCATGGAACACAGTGATGACAGGGGTGAGGGAGTATTGTGATGACTAGTGATGTAATATTGTGATATATGTGGTGAGAGAGCATTCTGATGAGAAGTGCATGGAGCATTGTGATGACAAGTGTTATGGAGCCTAGCAATGATAAGGATGTGGAGTATTGTGATGACAAGCGCATGGTGCATTGTGATGATATGGGTCATGGAGCATTGTGCTGACAAGCACATGGAGCATTTTGATGACAAGTGTCATGGAGCATTCTGCTGAGAAAGGCATGGAGCATTTTGATGACAAGGGACCCAGAGCATTGTGATGAAATATTCATGGAGCATTGTAGTGAAAAAGATCACAGAGCCTTGTGTGACAAGGGCATGGACCATAGTGATGAGATAGGTCATGAAGCATTGTGATGACTGTAGTCACGGAGCATTGTGATGAAAGGGGTCATGGAGCATTGTGATGACAAGGGCATGGAGCAATGTGAAGACAGGGGAATGGATCATTGGTCTGACAAGTTTCATGGATTATTGTGATGACAGTGAGCACGGAGCATTGTGATGACAAGGGCATGGAGCATTGTGATGACAAGGTCATTGAATATTGTGAAGACAGGTGTCAGGGAGCATTGTGATGACATAAGTCATTGTCCATTGTGATGTCAATGGCATGGAGCATTGTGATACCAAGTGTCATGGAGCATTGTGATGACAAAGGTAATGGAGCATTTTGATGACAAGGGCTTGGAACATTGTGATGACAAGGGTCATGGAGCATTGAGATGACAAGGGCATGGAGCATTTTGATGACAAGGGCCATTGAGAATTTTGATGACAACGTCGTGAAGCATTGTGATGACAAGTGCATGGAGCTTGCTATGACAGGTGTCATAGAGCATTGCGATGACAAGTTCATGGAGAATTGTGATGACAAGATCATGTAACATTGCGATGAGAAGTGTCACGAAGCATTGTGATGACAAGGACGTGGAGAATTGTAATGACATGGGACATGGAGCATTGTGATGAACAGGGCATGGATAATTGTGATATCAAGACCATGGAGCATTGTGATGAAAAGACCATGGATAATTATGATGAAGAGCGTCATGGATCACTGTAATGACAAGGGGCATGGAGCATTGTGATGACTGGTGTCATGGAGCATTGTGATGAGAGGGGTCATGGAGCATTGTGATGACAAGGGTAATGGAGCATTGTGATGAGAAGGTCATAGAGCATTGGCCTGAAAATCTTCATGGAGTATTGTGATTACAGTGGTCAAGGAGCATTGTGATGACAAGGGAATTGAGCATTTTGATGACAAGGTCCTAGAGCAGTGTGATGAGAAGACCATAGAGCCTTGTGATGACAACTCTAATGGAGCATTCTGATGAATAGGGGCATGGAGCATTGTGATTACAGGGGTCCTGGAGCATTGTGATGACAAGGTCATGGAGCATAGTGATGAGAAGGCCATGGAGCATTCTGATGACATGTGTCATGGATCTTTGTGATGACAGGGGCATGGAACATTGTGATTACAGGGATCTTGGAGCATTGTGATGACAAGGGTCATGGAGCCTTGGATGCCAAGGCGGTGGAACATTGTGATGGCAGGGGTCAAGGAGCATTGTTATGACATGGGTAATGGAGCATTGTGATGACAAGGGCATGGATCATTGGTCTGAAAATTTCATGGATTATTGTGATGAGATTCGGCATGGAACATTGTGATGACTAGGGCACGGACCACTGTGATACATGTGTCATGGAGGATTGTAATGACAAGGGCATGGAGCATTGTGATGAGAAGAATATCGAGCATTGTGATGACAAGTGTCATGGAGCATTGTGGTGACAAGGGCATGGAGCAATATGATGAGAGGTTTCATGTAGCATTGTGATGAAATGGCATGGAGCATTGTGATGCCAAGGGTCATGGAGCTTTGTGATGACAAAGGTCATGGAGCATTTTGATGACAAGGTCGTGGTGCATTGTGATGAGAAGGGCAGGGAGCATTGTGATGACAGGGTCATGGAGCAAATTGATGAAAAGTGTCATGGAATATTTTGATGAGAGGTGTTATGGAACATTGCAATGTCAGGGTTCATGGAGCATTTTGATGAAAAGGGTCATGGAGCATTCTGATGAAAAGGTGCATGGAGCATTGAGATTACAGGGGTTTTGAAGCAATGTGATTACAAGGGCATGGAGGATTGTGATGAGAAGACAATGTAGCATTCTGATGACATGTGTCAAGGAGCTTTGTGATGAAAGGGACATGGAGCATTGTGATTACAGGGGTCTTGGAGCATTGTGATGAAAAGGGAATGGATCATTGTGATGAAAAATGCATGGAGCCTTGTCATGACAGGGTTCAAGGAGCATACTGATGACAACAGTCAGGGAGCATTGTGATGATAAGTGTATTGAGCATTGTGATGACAAAGATCATGGAGCATTGTGATGAGAAGACCATGGATAATTGTGATGACCAGCGTCATGGGGCATTGTGATGACAAGTGTTATGGAACATTGTGATCAGAAGGGTTTGGTGCATTGTGATGACAGAGGTCATTGAGCATTTTGATTTCATTGTGATGACAATAGCATGAAATATTATGGTGATGGGCACAGTGCATTGTGATGACAGGGTTCATGGAGCACTGAGATGAAAAGGGGCATGGAGCATTGTGATTACAGGGGTGTTGGAGCAATGTGATGACAAGGGTATGGAGCATTGTGATGAGAAGTCCATGGAGCATTCTGATGACATGCGTCATGGAGCTTTGTGATGACAGGTGCATGGAGAATTGTGATTACAGAGGTCATGGAATATTGTGATGACAGGTTTGAGGGAGTATTGTGATGACTAGTGATGGAACATTGTGATATCAGTTGTGAGAAGGCACTTTGAGGAGAAGTGCATGGAGCATTGTGATGACAAGGTTTATGGAGCATTTTGATGACAAGGATGTGGAGCATTGAGATGACAAGTGCATGGTGCATTGTGATGACATGGGTTATGGAGCATTGTGCTGACACGCGCATCGAGCATTGTGATGACAAGGGTCATGGAGCATTGTGCTGACAAAGGCAAGGAGCTTTGTGATGACAAGGGTCACAGAGCATTGCGATAAAAATTTCATGGAGCATTGTGGTGACAAAGGTCACAGAGCTTCGTATGCCGAGGTCATGGACCATTGTTATGGCAAATGTCATAAAGCATTGTTATGAATGGAGTCACGGAGCTATGTGATAACAGGGGTCTTGGAGCATTTTGATGAAAAGGGAATGGATCATTGTGATGAAAAAGGCATGGAACCTTGTCATGACAGTGTTCAAGGAGCATACTGATGACAAGTGTCAGCGAGCATTGTGATGCCAAGTGTATTGAGCATTGTGGTGACAAAGGACATGGAGCATTGTGATGAAAAGACCTTGCATAATTGTGATGACGAGCGTCATGGGGCATGTGATGAGAAGTGTTATGGAACATTGTGATCAGCACGGTTTGGAGCATTGTGATGACAGAGGACATGGAGCATTTTGATTTCATTGTGATGACAATAGCATGAATCATTATGATGATGGACATGGTGCATTGCGATGACAGTGTTCATGGTTCATTGAGATGAAAAGTGGCATGGAGAATTGTGACTACAGAGGTCTTGAAGCATTGTGATGACAAGGGTCATGGAGCCTTGTGATTGCAAGGCCGTGGAACATTGTGATGCCAGGGGTCATGGAGCATTTTTAGGACAGGTGTAATGGAGCATTGTGATGACAAGGGCATGGAGCAATGTGATGAGAGATTTCATTGAGCATTGTGATGACAATGGCATGGAGCATTGTGATGCCAAGGGTCATGGAGCTTTGTGATGACAAATGTCATGGGGCATTTTGATGACAAGGGCGTGGTGCATTGTGATGAGAAGGACAGGGAGCATTGTGATGACAGGGTCATGGAGCACTTTGAATAAAATGGTCATGGAATATTTTGATAACAGGGGTTATGGAACATTGTTATCAGAAGGGTTTGGAGCATTGTGATGACAGAGGACATGGAGCATTTTGATTTCATTGTGATGACAATAGCATGAATCATTATGATGATGGGCATGGTGCATTGCGATGACAGAGTTCATGGAGCATTGAGATAAAAAGTGCCATGGAGAATTGTGATTACAGAGTTCTTGGTGCATTGTGACGACAAGGGTCATGGAGCCTTGTGATGACAAAGGCCGTGGAACATTGTGATGGCAGGGGTCATGGAACATTGTTATGACCGGTGTAATGGAGCATTGTGATGACAAGGGCATGGAGCAATGTGATGAGAGATTTCATTGAGCATTGTGATGACAATGGCATGGAGCATTGTGATGCCAAGGGTCATGGAGCTTTGTGATGACAAATGTCATGGGGCATTTTGATGACAAGGGCGTGGTGCATTGTGATGAGAAGTGCAGGGAGCATTGTGATGACAGTGTCATGGAGCAATTTGAATAAAAGTGTCATGGAATATTTTGATGACACGGGTTATGGAACATTGTGATGTCAGGGTTCATGAAGCATTCTGATGAAATGGGTCATGGAGCATTTTGTGACAGGGGTTATGGAACGTTGTGATGTCAGGGGTCATGGAGCATTGTGATGAAACGGGCATGTCACACTGTGATGACATGAGTCATGGAGCATTGTGCTGACAAGCGCATGGAGCACTTTGATGACAAGTGTCATGTAGCATTGTGCTGACAAAGGCATGGAGCGTTGTGATGACAAGGGACACAGAGCATTGTGATGAAAAATTCATGGAGCATTGTGGTGACAAAGATCACAGAGCCTTGTGTGACGAGGGCATGGACCATTGTTATGAGAAAGTTCATGAATCATTGTAATGACTGGAGTCACGGAGCATTGTGATGACAGGGGTCATGGAGCATTTTCATGACAAGGGCATGGAGCATTGTGATGACAGGCACATGGAATATTGGTCTGACATGTTTCATGGATTATTGTGATGAGAGTGGGCATTGCGCATTGTGATGACAAGGGCATGGAACATTGTGATTACAAGGTCATGGAATATTGTGAAAACAGGTGTCAGGGAGCATTGTGATGACATATGTCATTGTCCATTGTGATGACAATGGCATGGAGCATTGTGATACCATGTGTCATGGAGGATTGTGATGACAAAGGTAATGGAGCATTTTGATGACAAGGGCTTGGAACATTGTGATGAAAAGGGTCATGGATCATTGTGATGACAAGGGCATGGAGCATTCTGATGAAAAAGTGCATGGAGCATTGAGATTACAGGGGTTTTGAAGCAATGTGATTACAAGGGCATGGAGCATTGTGATGAGAAGACAAGGGAGCATTCTGATGACATGTGTCATGGAGCTTCGTGATGACAAGGACATGGAGCATTTTGATTACAGGGGTCTTGGAGCATTGTGATGAAAAGGGAATGGATCATTGTGATGAAAAATGCATGGAGACTTGTCATGACAGGGTTCAAGGAGCATACTGATGACAACTGTCAGGGAGCATTGTGATGATAAGTGTATTGAGCATTGTGATGACAAAGATCATGGAGCATTGTGATGAGAAGACCATGGATAATTGTGATGACCAGCGTCATGGGGCATTGTGATGACAAGTGTTATGGAACATTGTGATCAGAAGGGATTGGTGCATTGTGATGACAGAGGTCATTGAGCATTTTGATTTCATTGTGATGACAATAGCATGAAATATTATGGTGATGGGCACGGTGCATTTTGATGACAGGGTTCATGGAGCATTGAGATGAAAATGGGCATGGAGCATTGTGATGACCGGGGCATGGACATTTTGATGAGAAGGCCATGGAGCATTCTGATGACATGCATCATGGAGCTTTGAGATGACAAGGGCATGGAGAATTGTGATTACAGGGGTCATGGAATATTGTGATGAAATGTGTGAGGGAGTATTGTGATGACTAGTGATGGAACATTGTGATATCTGTTGTGAGAAAGCATTTTGAGGAGAAGTGCATGGAGCATTGTGATGACAAGGTTTATGGAGCATTTTGATGACAAGGATGTGGAGCATTGAGATGACAAGTGCATGGTGCTTTGTGATGACATGGGTTATGGAGCATTGTGCTGACACACGCATCGAGCATTGTGATGACAAGGGTCACAGAGCACTGTGATAAAAATTTCATGGAGCATTGTGGTGACAAAGGCCACAGAGCTTTGTATGCTGAGGTCATGGACCATTGTGATGGCAAATGTCATGAAGCAGTGTGATGAATGGAGTCACGGAGCTTTGTGATAACAGGGGTCTTGGAGCATTTTGATGAAAAGGGAATGGATCCTTGTGATGAAAAAGGCATGGAGCCTTGTCATGACAGTGTTCAAGGAGCATACTGATGACAAGTGTCAGCGAGCTTTGTGATGCCAAGTGTATTGAGCATTGTGGTGACAAAGGACATGGAGCATTGTGATGAAAAGACCTTGCATAATTGTGATGACGAGCGTCATGGGGCATGTGATGAGAAGTGTTATGGAACATTGTGATCAGAAGGGTTTGGAGCATTGTGATGACAAAGGACATGGAGCATTTTGATTTCATTGTGATGACAATAGCATGAATCATTAAGATGATGGGCATGGTGCATTGCGATGACAGTGTTCATGGAGCATTGAGATGAAAAGTGGCATAGACAATTGTGATTACAGAGGTCTTGGAGCATTGTGATGACAAGGGTCATGGAGCCTTGTGATGACAAGGCCGTGCAACATTGTGATGGCAGGGGTCATGGAGCATTGTTATGACAGGTGTAATGCAGCACTGTGATGACAAGGACATGGAGCAATGTGATGAGAGATTTCATTGAGCATTGTGATGACAATGGCATGGAGCATTGTGATGCCAAGGGTCATGGAGCTTTGTGATGACAAATGTCATGGGGCATTTTGATGACAAGGGCGTGGTGCATTGTGATGAGAAGGGCAGGGAGCATTGTGATGACAGGGTCATGGAGCAATTTGAATAAAAGTGTCATGGAATATTTTGATGACAGGAGTTATGGAACATTGTGATCAGAAGGGTTTGGAGCATTGTGATGACAGAGGACATGGAGCATTTTGATTTCATTGTGATGACAATAGCATGAATTATTATGATGATGTGCATGTTGCATTGCGATGACAGTGTTCATGGAGCATTGAGATGAAAAGTGGCATGGAGCATTGTGATTACAGAGTTCTTGGTGCATTGTGATGACAAGGGTCATGGAGCCTTGTGATGACAAATGCCGTGGAACATTGTGATGGCAGGGGTCATGGAGAATTGTTATGACAGGTGTAATGGAGCATTGTGATGACAAGGGCATGGAGCAATGTGATGAGAGATTTCATTGAGCATTGTGATGACAAAGGCATGGAGCATTGTGATGCCAAGGGTCATGGAGCTTTGTGATGACAAATGTCATGGGGCATTTTGATGACAAGGGCGTGGTGCATTGTGATGAGAAGGGCAGGGAGCATTGTGATGACAGTGTCATGGAGCAATTTGAATAAAAGTGTCATGGAATATTTTGATGACAGGTGTTATGGAACATTGTGATGTCAGGGGTCATGAAGCATTGTGATGAAATGGGTCATGGAACATTTTGTGACAGGGTTTATTGAACATTGTGATGTCGGGGTCATGGAGCATTGTGATGATAAAGGCATGTAGCACTCTGATGACAGTGGTCATGGAAAATTGTGATGACAGGGGTGTGCGAATATTGTGATGACTAGTGATGGAACATTGTGATATATGTGGTGAGAGAGCATTTTGATGAGAAGTGCATGGAGCATGGTGATGACAAGTTTTATGGAGCATAGCGATGAAAAGTATGTGGAGCATTGTGATGAAAAGTGTCATGGAGCCTTGTGATGACAAGGCCGTGGAAAATTGTGATGGCAGGTGTCATGGAGCATTGTTATGACAGGTGTAATGCAACATTGTGATGACAAGGGCATGGAGCAATGTGATAAGAGATTTCATTGAGCATTGTGATGACAATGTCATGGAGCATTGTGATGCCAAGGGTCATGGAGCTTTGTGATGACAAATGTCATGGGGCATTTTGATGACAAGGGCGTGGTGCATTGTGATGAGAAGGGCAGGGAGCATTGTGATGACAGGGTCATGGAGCAATTTGAATAAAAGGGTCATGGAATATTTTGATGACAGCGGTTATGGAACATTGTGATGTAAGGGGTCATGAAGCATTCTGATGAAATGGGTCATGAAGCATTTTGTGACAGGGGTTAAGGAACATTGTGATGTCAGGGGTCATGGAGCATTGTGATGAAAAGGGCATGGCACATTGTGATGACATGAGTCATGGAGCATTGTGATGACGAGGGCATGGAGCATTCTGATGAAAAGGTGCATGGAGCATTGAGATTACAGGGGTTTTGAAGCAATGTGATGACAAGGGCATGGAGCCTTGTGATGAGAAGGCAATGGAGCATTCTGATGACATGCGTAATGGAACTTTGTGATGACAATAGCATGGAGCATTGTGACTACAGGTGTCTTGGAGCATTGTGATGACAAGGGTCCTGGAGCCTTGTGATGACAAGGCCGTGGAACATTGTCATGACAGAGGTGAGGGAGTATTGTGATGACTAGTGATGGAACATTTTGATATCAGTGGTGAGAGAGCATTTTGATGAGAAGTACATGGAGCATTGTGATGACAAGTTTTATGGAGCATTTTGATGACAAGTTTGTGGAAAATTTTGATAACAAGCGCATGGAGCATTGTGATAACAAGGGTCATGGAGCACTCTGCTGACAAACGCATGGAGCATTGTGATGGCAAGGGTCACAGAGCATTGTGAATGAAAATTTCATGGAGCATTATGGTGCCAAATTTCACAGACCCCTGTGATGACGAGGGCATGGACCATTTTGACGCCAAAGGTCATGAAGCATTGTGATGACTGGAATCACGGAGCATTGTGAGGACAAGGGCATGGAGCATTGTGATGACAGGGGCATGGAACATTGGTCTGAAAAGTTTCAGAGATTATTGAGATGACAGTGGGCATGGCACATTGTGATGACAAGGGCATGGAGCATTGTTATGAGAAGGTCATGAATTATTGTGCAGACAGTTGTCAGGGAGCATTGTGATGACATATGTCTTGGTGCACTGTGATGACAATGGCATGGAGCATTGTGAAGCCAAGTTTCATGGAGGATTGTGATGACAAATGTAATGGAGCATTGTGATGACAAGGGCTTGGAGCTTTTTGATGACAATGGTCATGGAGCACTGTGAGGACGAGGGCATGGAGCACTGTGATGACAACGGCCATTGAGAATTTTGATGACAATGTCGTGAAGCACTGTGATGAAAAGCACTTGGAGCTTGCTATGACAGGGGTCATGGAGCATTGCGATGACAAGTGCATGGAGAATTGTGATGACAAGATCATGTAACATTGTGATGAGAAGTGTCATGGAGCATTGTGATGTCAACACCGTGGAGCACTGTGATGAGAAGACCATGGATAATTGTGATGTCGAGCGTCATGCAGCACTGTAATGACAAGGGGCATGGTGCATTGTGATGACAGGGGTCATGGAGCATTGTGATAACAGGGGTCATGGAGCATTGTGATGACAAGTGTCATGGAGCATTCTGATGACAACCTTGTGGAGTAATGTGATGACAATGTCATGGAGCATTGTGATGAAAAGGGCATGGAGCATTGTGATGTAAAAGGCATGGAGGCTTTTCATGACAGCGTTCGAGGAGCATTCTGACGACAAATGTCAGGGAGCATTGTGATGACAAGTTTATTGAGCATTGTGATGACAAGGGCATGGAGTATTGTGATGACAGGCATCATGGAGCGTTGTGATGACAAGTGTTGTGGAACAATGTGATCACATGTGTTTGGAGCATTGTGATGACAGAGGTCATGGATCATTTCGATTTCAAGGAGCACGGAGCGTTGTGATGACAGGGATAATGGAGCATTGTGATGAGAAGATCATGGAGCATTGGGCTGAAAATATTCATGGAGTATTGTGATGACAGGGGTCTTGGAGCACTGTGATAACAAGGACATGGAGCACTGTGATGAGAAGGCCATGGAGCATTCTGATGACATGTGTCATGGATGTTTGTGATGAAAAGGGGAATGGAGCATTGTGATTACAGGGGACTTTGAGCATTGTGATGAAAAGAGCATGGATCATTGTGAAGAAAAATGCATGGAGCCTAGTCATGGCAGGGTTCAAGGAGCATACTTTCGACAAATGTCAGGGAGCATTGTGATGACAAGTGTATTGAGCATTGTGATGACAAAGTTCATGGAGCATTGTGATGAGAAGACCGTTGTTAACTGTGATGAGGAGCGTCATGGGGCATTGTGATGACAAGTGTTATGGAACATTGTGATCACAAGTGTTTGGAGAATTGTGATGACAGAAGTCATGGAGGATATTCATTTCATTGTGATGACAATAGCATGAAGCATTATGATGATGGGCATGGTGCATGGGATGACAGGGTTCTTGGAGCATTGAGATTAAAAGGGGCATGGAGCATTGTGTTAACAGGGGTCTTGGAGCATTGTGATGACAAGGGCATGGAGCATAGTGAATGAGAAGTCCATGGAGCATTCTGATGACATGCGTCATGGAGCTTTCTGATGACAATTGCATGAAGGATTGTGATTACAGGTTCTTGGAGCATTGTGATGAAAAGGGTCATGGAGTCTTGTGATGACAGGGCTGTGGAACCTTGTGATGGCAGGTGTCATGGAGCATTGTTATGACAGGGGGAATGGAGCATTGTGAAGACAAGTTCACGCAACACTGTGATACATGGGTCATGGAGGATTGTAATGACAAGGGCATGGAGCATTGTGATGAGAAATGCATCGAGCATTGTGATGACAAGCGTCATGGAGCTTTGTGATGACAAGGGCATGGAGCAATGTGATGAGAGGTTTCATGGAGCATTTTGATAATAATGGCATGGAGCATTGTAATGCCAGGGTTTATGGAGCTTTGTGATGACAAATGTCATGGAGCATTCTGATGACAAGGGTGACGTGCATTGTGATGAGAAGGGCAGGGAGCATTGTGTTCCCAGGGTCATTGAGCAATTTGGTGAAAAGGGTCATGGAACATTTTGATTACAGTGGTTATGGAATATTGTGATGTCAGGGGTCATGGAGCTTTGTGATGAAATGTGTCATGGAGCATTTTGATGACAGGGGTTATGGAATATTTTGATGTCAGGGCTCATCGAACATTTTGATGATAAGTGCATGTAGCATTTTAATGACAGGGGTCATGGAACATTGTGATGACAGGGGTGATGGAGTATTGGAATGAATAGTGATGGAACATTGTGATATCAGTGGTGAGAGAGCATTTTGATGAGAAGTGCATGGAACCCTGTAATGACAAGGTTTAAGCAGCATTGTGATGAAAAGGATGTGGAGCATAGCGATGACAAGCACATGGCACGTTGTGATGACATGGGTCATGGAGTATTGTGCTGAGAAGCACATGGAGCATTGTGATGACAAGGGTCATGGAGCATTGTGCTGAGAAAGGCATAGAGCATTGTGATGACAAGGGTCACAGAGGATTGTGATGAAAAGTTCATGGAGCATTGTGGTGACAAAGGTCACAGAGACTTGTGATGACGAGGGCATGGACCATTTTAATGAGAAAGGTCATGAAGCATTGTGATGACTGGAGTCACAGAGCATTGTGATGACAGGGGTCATGGAGCATTGTGATGACAAGGGCATGGAGCATTGTGATGACAGGGGCATGGAACATTGGTATGACAAGTTTCATGGATTATTGTGATGACAGTGGGAATGGCGCATTGTGATGACAAGGGCATGGAGCATTGTGATGACAAGGTCATGCAGTTTTGTGAAGACAGGTGTCAGGGAGCATTGTGAACACCTATGTCATGGCCCATTGTGATGACAATGGCATGGAGCATTGTGATGCCAAGTGTCATGGAGTATTGTGGTGACAAAGGTAAAGGAGCATTGTGATGACAAGGGCTTGGAGCATTGTGATGACAAAGGTCATGGAACACTGTGCTGACAAGGGCATGGAGCATTGTGATGACAAGGTTCATGGAGCATTGTGCTGAAAAAGGCATGGAGCATTGTGATGACAAGTGTCACAAAGCATTTTGATGAAAAGTTCATGGAGCATTGTGGTGACAAATGTCACAGAGCCTTGTGATGACGAGGGCATGGACGATTGTGATGACCAAGGTCATGAAGCCTTGTGATGACAGGAGTCAGAGAGCATTGAGATGACAGGGGTCTTGGAGCACTGTGATGACAAGGACATGGAGCATTGTGATGAGAAGGCAATGGAGCATTCTGATGACATGCATCATGGAGCTTTGTGATTAAAGGTCATGGAGCATTGTGATTACAGGGGTCTTGGAGCATTGTGATGAAAATGGTATGGATCACTGTGATGAAAAAGGCCTGGAGCCTTGTCATGACAGGGTTCAATGAGCATACTGATGACAACTGTCAGGGAGCATTGTGATGACAAGTGTATTGAGCATTGTGATGACAATGGTCATGGAGCACTGTGATGAGAAGACCATGGATAATTGTGATGATGAGCGTCATGGTGCATTGTGATGACAATGGTTATGGAACATTGTGATCACAAGGGTTTGGAGCATTTTGATGACAGAGGTCATGGAGCATATTGATTTCATTGTGATGACAATAGCATTAAGCATTATGATGATGGACATGGTGCATTGTGATGACAGGGTCATGGAGCAATTTGATGAAAAGTGTCATGGAACATTTTGATGACAGTGGTTATGGAACATTGTGATGTCAGGGGTCTTGGAGCCTTGTGATGAAAAGGGTGATGGAGCATTCTGATGACAGAGGATATGGAACATTTTGATGTCAGGGGTCATGGAGCATTGTGATGATAAGGCATGTAGCATTGTGATGACAGAGGTCATGGAAAATTGTGATGACAGTGGTGAGGGAATATTGTGATGACTAGTGATGGAACATTGTGATATCAGTGGTAAGAAAGCATTTTGATGAGAAGTGCATGGAGCATTGTGATGACAAGGTTTAATGAGCATTGTGATGACAAGGTTGACGGAGCATTGTGATGACAAGGCTGTGGAGCATTGTGATGACAAGTGCATGGCGCATTTTGATGACATGGGTCATGGAGCATTGTGCTGACAAGCGCATGGAGCATTGTGATGACAAGGGTCATGGAGCATTGTGCTGACAAAGGCATGGAACATTGTGATGACAAAGGTCACAGAGCATTGTGATGAAAAGTTCATGGAGCATTGTGACAATGGTCACAGAGCCTTGTGATGAGGAGTTCAAGGACCATTGTGATGACAAAGGTCATGAAGGATTGTGATGACTGGAGTCACGGAACACTATGATGACAAGGGTATGGAGCATTCTGATGACAGGGGCATGGTGCATTGGTCTGACAAGTTTCACGGTTTATTGTGATGACAGTGGGCAAGGCGCATTCTGATGAGAAGAGCATGGAGCATTGTGATGAGAAGGTCATGAGGTACTGTGAAGACAGCGGTCTGGGAGCATTGTGATGACATATGTCATGGTCCATTGTGATGACAATGGCACAGAGCATTGTGATGCCAAGTGTCATGGAGGAATGTGATGACATAGTTAATGGAGCATTGTGATGACAGGGGTTTGGAGCATTGTGATGACAAGGGTCATGGAGCATTTTGATGACAAGGGCATGGAGGATTGTGATGACAAGGGCCATTGAGAATTTTGATGACAAGTTCGTGAAGCATTCTGAGGAAAAGCACATGGAGCTTACTATTACAGGGGTCATGGAGCAATTCGATGACAAGTTCATGGAGCATTGTGATGACAGGAGCATGTAACACTGTGATGAGAAGTATCATGGATCATTGTGATGGCAAGACCATGGAGCATTGTGATGAGAAGACCATGGATAATTTTGATGATGAGCGTCATGGAGCACTAATGACAAGGTGCATGGAGCACTGTGATGACAGGTGTCATGGAGCATTGTGATGACAGGGGTCATGGAGCATTGTGATGACAAGGGTCATGGAGCATTCTGATGACAAGCTTGTGGAGTATTGTGATGACAATGGCATGGAGCATTGTGAGGAAAAGGGCATGGAGCATTGTGATGAAAAAGGCATGGAGCCTTTTCATGAAAGGGTTCAAGGAGCATTCTGACGAAAACTGTCAGGGAGCATTGTGATGACAAAGATCATGGAGCATTGTGATGAGAAGTCCATGGATAATTGTGATGACCAGCGTCATGGGGCATTGTGATGAAAAGTGTTATGGAACATTGTGTTCAGAATGGTTTGGTGCATTGTGATGACAGAGGTCATTGAGCATTTTGATTTCATTGTGATGACAATAGCATGAAATATTATGGTGATGGGCACGGTGCATTGTGATGACAGGGTTCATGGAGCATTGAGATGAAAAGGGGCATGGAGCATTGTGATTACAGGCCTGTTGGAGCTTTGTGATGAGAAGGACATGGGATATTGTGATGACAGGCATCATGGAGGGTTGTGGTGACAATTGTTATGGAACATTGAGATCACAAGTGTTTGGAGCACTGTGATGACACAGGTCATGGATCATTTTGATTTCAACTATCATGGAACATTGTGATGACAAGGGCATGAAACAATGTGATCCCAAGGTTCACGGAGGATTGTGATGACACTGGTAATGGAGAATTGTGATGACAAGTGCATGGAGCATTGTGATGACAAAGTAATGTAGCATTTTGCTGACAAAGGCATGGAGAATTGTGATGACAAGTGTCATGGAGCTCTGAGACGACAAGCGTCAAGGAGCATTGTGATTACAGGGGTCATGTAGCACTGGGATGACAAACACAGGGAACATTCTGATGACAAGTGGCATGGATCATTTTGATGACTGTGGTCATGTAGCTTTGTGATGACATGGGTCATGGAGCTTTTTGATGAGAAAGTCATGGAGCATTGGGCTGAAAATGTTCATGGAGTACTGTGATGACAGGGGTCATGGAGCATTGTGATGCGAAGGGAATGGAGCAATGTGATGAGAAGGTCCTGGAGCATTTTGATGAGAGGGCCTTGGAGCCTTGTGATGAGAATAGTCATGGAGCATACTGGTGAAAAGGTGCATAGAGCATTGTGATTACAGGGGTTTTGAAGCATTGTGATGACCAGGGCATGGAGCATTGTGATGAGAAGGCCATGGAGCATTCTGATGACATGCGTCATGGAGCTCTGTGATGACAAGGACATGAAGCATTGTGATTAGAGGGGTCTTGGAGCACTCTGATGAAAAGGGAATGGATCATTGTGATTAAAAGTGCATGGAGCCTTCTCATGACAGTGTTCAAGGAGCATACTGATGATAAATGTCCGGGAGCATTGTGATGATAAGTGTATTGAGCATTGTGATGACAAAGGTCATGGAACATTGTGATGAGAAGTGCATGGATAATTGTGATGACCAGCGTCAAGGGGCATTGTGATGACAAGTGTTATGGAACATTGTGATCACAAGGGATTAGAACATTGTGATGACAGAGGTAATGGAGCACTTTGATTTCATTGTGATGACAATAGCATGAAGCATTATGATGATGGGCATGGTGCATTGTGATGACAGTGTTCATGGAGCATTGAAATGAAAAGTGGTATGGAGCTTTGTGATTACAGGGGTCTTGGATCATTGTGATGACAAGGGCATGGAGCCCTGTGATGACAAGTTTTATGGAGCATAGCATTGAAAAAGATGTGGAGCATTGTGATGAGATGCGCATAGCGCATTGTGATGACATGGGTCATGGAGCATTGTGCTGAGAAGCGCATGGAGCATTTTGATGACAAGTGTCATGGAGCATTGTGCTGACAAAGCCATGGAGCATTGTGATGACAAGGGACACGGAGCATTGTGATGAAAAGTTCATGGAGCATTGTGGTGACAAAGATCACCGAGAATTCTGTGAAGAGGGCATGGATCATTGCTCTGACAAGTTTCATGGATTATTGTGATGACAGTGGGCAAGGAGCATTGTGATGACAAGGGCATGGAGCATTGTGTTGACAAAGGTCACAGAGCCTTGCGTGATGAGGGCATGGACCATTGTAATGACAAATGTCATGAAGCAATGTGATGACTGGAGTCACAGAGCATTGTGATGACAGGGGCATGGAACATTGGTCTGAGAAGTTTCATGGATTATTGTGATGACAGTCGGCATGGCACATTGTGATGAAAAGGGAATGGAACATTGTGATGACAAGGTCAAGGAGTATTGTGAAGACAGGTGTCAGGGAGCATTGTGATGACATATGTCATTGTCCATTGTGATGACAATGGCATGGCATATTGTGATACCAAGTGTCATGGAGGATTGTGATGAAAAAGGTAATGGAGCATTTTGATGACAAGGGCTTGGGACATTGTAATGACAACGGTCATGGAACATTGTGATGACAAGTGCCATTGAGAATTTTGATGACAACGTCGTGAAGCATTGTGATGACAAGCGCATGGAGCTTGCTATGACAGGGGTCATAGAGCATTGCGATGATAATTGCATGGAGAAGTGTTATGGCAAGATCATGTAACATTGTGATGAGAAGTGTCATGAAGCATTGTGATGACAAGGACGTGGAGAATAGTGATGACACGGGACATGGAGCATTGTGATGACCAGGGCATGGAGCATTATGATGGCAAGACCGTGGAGCATTGTGATGAGAAGATCACGGATAATTGTGATGACGAGCGTCATGGAACACTGTGAATGACAAGGGGCATGGAGCATTGTGATTACAGTGGTCTTGGAGCATTGTGATGACAAGGGCATGGAGAATTGTGATGAGAAGGCCACGGAGCATTCTGATGACATGCGTCATGAATCTTTGTGATGACAAGGGCATGGAACATTGTGATTACAGGGGTCTTGGAGCACTGTGATGAGAAGGGTCATGGAGCCTTGGATGACAAGGCCGTGGAACATTGTGATGGCAGGGGTCATAGAGCATTGTTATGACAGGGGTAATGGAGCATTGTGATGACAAGGGCATGGAGCAATGTGATGAGAGATTTCATTGAGCATTGTGATGACAATGGCATGGAGCATTGTGATGCTAAGTGTCATGGAGCTTTGTGATGACAAATGTCATGGGGCATTTTGATGACAAGGGCATGGTGCATTGTGATGAGAAGGGCAGGGAGCATTGTGATGACAGGGTTAAGGAGCAATTTGAATAAAAAGGTCATGGAATATTTTGATGACAGGGGTTATGGAACATTGTGATGTCAGGGGTCATGAAGCATTGATATGAAATGGGTCATAGAGCATTTTGTGACAGGGGTTATGGAACATTGTGATGTCAGTGGTCATGGAGCATTGTGATGATAAGGGCATGTAGCACTGTGATGAGAGTGTTCAGGGAACATTGTGATGACAAGGGTGAGCGAGTATTGTGATGATTAGTGATGGAACATTGTGATATATGTGGTGAGAGAGCATTTTGATGAAATGTGCATGGAGCATTGTGATGACAAGTTTTATGGAGCATAGCGATGAAAAGGATGTGGAGCATTGTGATGAAAAGAGCATGGCACATAGTGATGACATGTGTCATGGAGCATTGTGCTGACAAGAGCATAGAGCATTTTGATGACAAGTGTCATGGAGCATTGTGCTGACAAAGGCATGGAGCATTGTGATGACAAGGGACAAAGAGCATTGTGATGAAAATTTCATGGAGCATTGTGGTGACAAAGATCAGAGAGCCTTGTGTGACGAGGACATGGACCATTGTGATGAGAGAGGTCATGAATCATTGTGATGACTGGAGTCACGGAGCACTGTGATGACAGGGGTCATGGAGCATTGTGATGACAAGGGCATGGAGCAATATAATGACAGGTGTACGGAACATTGGTCTGACAAGTTTCATGGATTATTTTGATGACAGTGGGCATGGAGCACTGAGATGACAAGGGCATGGAGCATTGTGGTGACAAAGGTCACAGAGCCTTGTGTGACGAGGTCATGGACCATTGTGAGGACAACGGTCATGAAGCATTTTGATGACTGGAATCACGGAGCATTGTGATGACAGGGGTCATGGAGCATTGTGATGACAAGGGCATGGAGCATTGTGATGACAGGGGCATGGAACATTGGTCTGACATGTTTCATGGAGTATTGTAAATACAGTGGGCATGGCGCATTGTGATGAAAAGGGCAGGGAACATTGTGATGACACGGTCATGGAATATTGTGAAGACAGGTGTCAGGGAGCATTGTGATGACATATGTCATTGTCCATTGTGATGACAATGGCATGGCACATTGTGATACCAAGTGTCATGGAGGATTGTGATGACAAAGGTAAAGGAGCGTTTTGATGACAAGGGCTTGGAACATTGCGATGACAAGGGTCATGGAGCATTGTGATGACAAGGGACACAGAGCATTCTGATGAAAATTTCATGGAGCATTGTGGTGACAAACATCACAGAGCCTTGTGTGATGAGGACATGGAACATTGTGAGGACAAAGGTCATGAAGCATTGTGATGACTGGAGTCACGGAGCATTGTGATGACAGGGGTCATGGAGCATTGTGATGACAAGGGCAAGGAGCATTTTGATGACAGGGGCATGGAACATTTGTCTGACATGTTTCATAGATTATTGTGATGACAGTGGGAATGGCGCATTGTGATGACAATGGAATGGAACATTGTGATGACAAGGTCATGGAGTATTGTGAAGACAGGTGTCAGGGAGCATTGTGATGACATATGTCATTGTCCATTGTAATGACAATGGCATGAAGCATTGTGATACCAAGTGTCATGGAGGATTGTGATGACAAAGGTAATGGAGCATTTTGATGACAAGGGCTTGGATCATTGCGATGACAAGGGTCATGGAGCATTGTGATGACAAGGGCATGGAGCATTCTGTTGAAAATGTGCATGGAGCATTGAGATTACAGTGGTTTTGAATCAATGTGGTTACAAGGGCATGGAGCATTGTGATGAGAAGGCAATGGAGCATTCTGATGACATACATCATGGAGCTTTTTGATGACAAGGACATGGAGCATTGTGATTACAGGGGTCTTGAAGCATTGTGATGAAAAGGGAATGGATCATTGTGAAGAAAAATGCATGGAGCCTTGTCAAGACAGGGTTCAAGGAGCATACTGATGACAACTGTCAGGGAGCATTGTGATGATAAGTGTATTGAGCATTGTGATGACAAAGATCATGGAGCATTGTGATGAGGAGACCATGGATAATTGTGATGACCAGCGTCATGGGGCATTGTGATGACAAGTGTTATGGAACATTGTGATCAGAAGGGTTTGGTGCATTGTGATGACAGAGGTCATTGAGCATTTTGATTTCATTGTGATGACAATAGCATGAAATATTATGGTTTTGGGCACGGTGCATTGTGATGACAGGGTTCATGGAGCATTGAGATGAAAAGGGGCATGGAGCATTGTGATTACAGGGGTGTTGGCACATTGTGATGACAAGGGCATGGAACATTGTGATGAGAAGGCCATGGAGAATTGTGATTACAGGGGTCATGGAATATTGTGATGACAGGGGTGAGGGAGTATTGTGATGACTAGTGATGGAACATTGTGATATCAGTGGTGAGAAGGCATTTTGAGGAGAAGTGCATGGAGCATTGTGATGACAAAGTTTATGGAGCATTTTGATGACAAGGATGTGGAGCATTGTGATGACAAGTGCATGGTGCATTGTCATGATATGGGTTATGGAGCATTGTGCTGACAAAGGCATGGATCTTTGTGATGACAAGGGTAACAGAGCATTGTGATAAAACTTTCATGGAGCATTGTGCTGACAACGGCATGGAGCTTTGTGATGACAAGTGTCACAGAGCATTGTGATAAAAATTTCATGTAACATTGTGGTGACAAAGGTCACAGAGCTTTGTGTGATGAGGTCATGGACCATTGTGATGACAAATGTCATGAAGCATCGTGATGACTGGAGTCAGGGAGCATTGTGATAACAGGGGTCTTGGAGCATTGTGATGAAAAGGGAATGGATCATTGTGAAGAAAAAGGCATGGAGCCTTGTCATTACAGTGTTCAAGGAGCATACTGATGACAGGTGTCAGCGAGCATTGCGATGCCAAGTGTATTGAGCATTGTGGTGACAAAGGTCATGGATCATTGTGATGAGAAGACCTTGCATAATTGTGATGACGAGCGTCATGGGGCCTGTGATGACAAGTGTTATGGAACATTGTGATCAGAAGGGTTTGGAGCATTGTGATGACAGAGGACATGGAGCATTTTGATTTCATTGTGATGACAATAGCATGAATCATTATGATGATGGGCATGGTGCATTGTGACGACAGTGTTCATGGAGCATTGAGATGAAAAGTGGCATGGAGAATTGTGATTACAGAGGTCTTGGAGCATTGTGATGACAAGGGTCATGGAGCCTTGTGATTACAAGGCCGTGGAATATTGTGATGGCAGGGGTCATGGAGCATTTTTATGACAGGTGTAATGGAGCACTGTGATGAAAAGGGCATGGAGCAATGTGATGAGATATTTCATTGAGCACTGTGATGACAATGGCATGGAGCATTGTAATGCCAAGGGTCATAACTTTGTGATGACAAATGTCATGGGGCATTTTGTTGACAATGGCGTGGTGCATTGTGATGAGAAGGGCAGGGAGCATTGTGATGACAGGGTCATGGAGCAATTTGAATAAACGGGTCATGGAATATTTTGATGACAGGGGTTATGGAACATTGTGATGTCAGGGTTCATGAAGCCTTTTGATGAAATGGGTCATGGAGCATTTTGTGACAGGGGTTATGGAACATTGTGATGTCTGGGGTCATGGAGCATTGTGATGACAAGGGCAAGGAGCATTTTGATGACAGGGGCATGGAACATTTGTTTGACATGTTTCATGGATTATTGTGATGACAGTGGGCATGGCGCATTGTGATGACAATGGCATGGAACATTGTGATGATAAGGTCATGGAGTATTGTGAAGACAGGTGTCAGGGAGCATTGTGATGACATATGTCATTGTCCATTGTAATGACAATGGCATGAAGCATTGTGATACCAAGTGTCATGGAGGATTGTGATGACAAAGGTAATGGAGCATTTTGATGACAAGGGCTTGGATCATTGCGATGACAAGGGTCATGGAGCATTGTGATGACAAGGGCATGGAGCATTCTGTTGAAAATGTGCATGGAGCATTGAGATTACAATGGTTTTGAATCAATGTGGTTACAAGGGCATGGAGCATTGTGATGAGAAGGCAATGAAGCATTCTGATGACATACATCATGGAGCTTTTTGATGACAAGGACATGGAGCATTGTGATTACAGGGGTCTTGAAGCATTGTGATGAAAAGGGAATGGATCATTGTGAAGAAAAATGCATGGAGCCTTGTCAAGACAGGGTTCAAGGAGCATACTGATGACAACTGTCAGGGAGCATTGTGATGATAAGTGTATTGAGCATTGTGATGACAATGACCATGGAGCATTGTGATGAGGAGACCATGGATAATTGTGATGACCAGCGTCATGGGGCATTGTGATGACAAGTGTTATGGAACATTGTGATCAGAAGGGTTTGGTGCATTGTGATGACAGAGGTCATTGAGCATTTTCATTTCATTGTGATGATAATAGCATGAAATATTATGGTTATGGGCATGGTGCATTGTGATGACAGGGTTCATGGAGCATTGAGATGAAAAGGGGCATGGAGCATTGTGATTACATGGGTGTTGGTGCATTGTGATGACAAGGGCATGGAGCATTGTGATGAGAAGGCCATGGAGCATTCTAATGACACGCGTCATGGAGCTTTGTGATGACAAGGGCATGGAGAATTGTGATTACAGGGGTCATGGAATATTGTGATGACAGGGGTTAGGGAGTATTGTGATGACTAGTGATGGAACATTGTGATATCAGTGGTGAGAAGGCATTTTGAGGAGAAGTGCATGGAGCATTGTGATGACAAGGTTTATGGAGCATTTTGATGACAAGGATGTGGAGCATTGTGATGACAAGTGCATGGTGCATTGTCATGATATGGGTTATGGAGCATTGTGCTGACAAAGGCATGGATCTTTGTGATGACAAGGGTAACAGAGCATTGTGATAAAACTTTCATGGAGCATTGTGCTGACAACGGCATGGAGCTTTGTGATGACAAGTGTCACAGAGCATTGTGATAAAAATTTCATGTAGCATTGTGGTGACAAAGGTCACAGAACTTTGTGTGATGAGGTCATGGACCATTGTGATGACAAATGTCATGAAGCATCGTAATGACTTCAGTCACGGAGCATTGTGATAACAGGGGTCTTGTAGCATTGTGATGAAAAGGGAATGGATCATTGTGATGAAAAAGGCATGGAGCCTTGTCATTACAGTGTTCAAGGAGCATACTGATGACAAGTGTCAGCGAGCATTGCGATGCCAAGTGTATTGAGCATTGTGGTGACAAAGGTCATGGAGAATTGTGATGAGAAGACCTTGCATAATTGTGATGTTGAGCGTCATTGGACATGTGATGACAAGTGTTATGGAACATTGTGATCAGAAGGGTTTGGAGCATTGTGATGACAGAGGACATGGAGCATTTTGAGTTCATTGTGATGAAAATAGCATGAATCATTATGATGATGGGCATGGTGCATTGTGACGACAGTGTTCATGGAGCATTGAGATGAACAGTGGCATGGAGAATTGTGATTACAGAGGTCTTGGAGCATTGTGATGACAAGGGTTATGGAGCCTTGTGATTACAAGGCCGTGGAATATTGTGATGGCAGGGGTCATGGAGCATTTTTATGACAGGTGTAATGGAGCACTGTGATGAAAAGGGCATGGAGCAATGTGATGAGAGATTTCATTGAGCACTGTGATGACAATGGCATGGAGAATTGTAATGCCAAGGGTCATAACTTTGTGATGACAAATGTCATGGGGCATTTTGTTGACAATGGCGTGGTGCATTGTGATGAGAAGGGCAGGGAGCATTGTGAGGACAGGGTCATGGAGCAATTTGAATAAACGGGTCATGGAATATTTTGATGACAGGGGTTATGGAACATTGTGATGTCAGGGTTCATGAAGCCTTTTGATGAAATGGGTCATGGAGCATTTTGTGACAGGGGTTATGGAACATTGTGATGTCTGGGGTCATGGAGCATTGTGATGATAAGGGCATGTAGTACTGTGATGACAGTGGTCATGGAACATTGTGATGACAGGGGTGAGCGAGTATTGTGATGACTAGTGATGGAACATTGTGATATATGTGGTGAGAGAGCATTTTAAGGAGTAGTGCATGGAGCATTGTGATGACAAGTTTTATGGAGTACAGCGATGAAAAGGATGTAGAGCATTGTGATGAAAAGAGTATGGCAAACTGTGATGTCAAGTGTCATGCAGCATTGTGCTAACAAAGGCATGGACAATTCTGATGACAAGGGACGCAGAGCATTATGAAGAAAATTACATGGAGCATTATGGTGACAAAGATCACAGAGCCTTGTGTGACGAGGGCATGGACCACTGTGATGAGAAAGGTCATGAACCATTTTGATGACTGGAGTCACGGAGCACTGTGATGACAGGGGTCATGGAGCATTCTGAGGACAAGGGCATGGAGCAATATGATGACAGTGTCATGGAACATTGGTCTGACAAGTTTCATGGATTATTGTGGTGACAGTGTGCATGGAGCATTGAGATGACAAGGGCATGGAGCATTGTGGTGACAAAGGTCACAGAGCCTTGTGTGACGAGGTCATGGACCATTGTGAGGACAAAATTCATGAAGCATTGTGATGATTGGAGTCACGGAGCATTGTGATGACAGGGGTCATGGAGCATTGTGATGACAAGGGAATGGAGCATTGTGATGACAGGGCCATGGAACATTGGTCTGACATGTTTCAAGGATTAGTGTGATAAAAGTGGGCATGGCACATTGTGATGACAAGGGCATGGAACATTGTGATGACAAGGTCATGGAGTATTGTGAAGACAGTTGTCAGGGTGCATTGTGATGACATATGTCATTGTCCTTTGTGATGACAATGGCATGGAGCATTGTGATACCAAGTGTCATGGAGGATTGTGATGACAACGATAATGGAGCATTTTGATGACAAGGGATTGGAACATTGCGATGACAAGGGTCATGGAACATTGTGATGAAAAGGGCATGGAGCATTCTGATGAAAAGGTGCATGGAACATTGAGATTACAGGGATTTTGAAGCAATGTGATTACAAGGGCATGGAGCATTGTGATGAGAAGGCAATGGAGAATTCTGATGACATGCGTCAAGGAGCTTTGTGATGACAAGGACATGGAGCATTGTGATTACAGGGGATTTGGAGCATTGTGATGAAAAGGGAATGGATCATTGTGATGAAAAATGCATGGAGCCTTGTCATGACAGGGTTCAAGGAGCATACTAATGACAACTGTCAGGGAGCATTGTGATGATAAGTGTATTGAGCATTGTGATGACAAAGATCATGGAGCATTGTGATGAGAAGACCATGGATAATTGTTATGACCAGCGTCATAGGGCATTGTGATGACAAGTGTTATGGAACATTGTGATCAGAAGGGTTTGGTGCATTGTGATGACAGAGGTCATTGAGCATTTTGATTTCATTGTGATGACAATAGCATGAAATATTATGGTGATGGGCACGGTGCATTGTGATGACAGGGTTCATGGAGCATTGAGATGAAAAGGGGCATGGAGCATTGTGATGAGAAGGCCATGGACCAATCTGCTGACACCCGTCATGGAGCATTGTGATGACAAGGGCATGGAGAATTGTGATTACCGGGGTCATGGAATATTGTGATGACAGGTGTGATGGAGTATTGTGATGACTAGTGATGGAATATTGTGATATCAGTAGTGAGAAGGCATTTTGAGGAGAAGTGCATGGAGCATTGTGATGACAAGGTTTATGGAGCATTTTGATGACAAGGATGTGGAGCATTGTGCTGACAAAGGCATGGAGCTTTGTGATGACCAGGGTCACAGAGCATTGTCATAAAAATTTCATGGAGCATTGTGGTGACAAAGGTCACAGAGCTTTGTGTGATGAGGTCATGGACCATTGTGATGACAAATGTCATGAAGCATCATGATGACTGGAGTCATGGAGCATTGTGATAACAGGGGTCTTGGAGCATTGTGATGAAAACGGAATGGATCATTGTGATGAAAATGGCATGGAGCCTTGTCATTACAGGGTTCAAGGAGCATACTGATGACAAGTGTCAGCGAGCACTGCGATGCCAAGTGTATTGAGCATTGTGGTGACAAAGGTCATGGAGCATTGTGATGAGAAGACCTTGCATAATTGTGATGACGAGCGTCATGGGGCATGTGATGACAAGTGTTATGGAACATTGTGATGAGAAGGGTTTGGAGCATTGTGATGACAGGGGACATGGAGCATTTTGATTTCATTGTGATGACAATAGCATGAATCATTATGATGATGGGCATGGTGCATTGTGATGACAGTGTTCATGGAGCATTGAGTTGAAAAGTGTCATGGAGAATTGAGATTACAGAGGTCTTGGAGCATTGTGATGACAAGGGTCATGGAGCCTTGTGATGACAAGGCCGTGGAACATTGTGATGGCAGGGGTCATGGAGCATTGTTATGACAGGTGTAATGGAGCATTGCGATGACAAGGGCATGGAGCAATGTGATGAGAGATTTCATTGAGCATTGTGATGACAATGGCATGGAGCATTGTGATGCCAAGGGTCATGGAGCTTTGTGAAGACAAATGTCATGGGGCATTTGAAGACAAGGGCGTGGTGCATTTTGATGAGAAAGGCAGGGAGCATTGTGATGACAGGGTCATGGAGCAATTTGAATAAAAGGGTCATGGGATATTTTGAGGACTGGGGTTATGGAACATTGTGATGTCAGGGGTCATGAAGCATTGTGTTGAAATGGGTCATGGAGCATTTTGTGACAGGGGTAATGGAACATTGTGATGCCAGGGGTCATGGAGCATTGTGATGATAAGGGCATGTAGCACTGTGATGACAGTGGTCATGGAACATTTTGATGACAGGGGTGAGGGAGTATTGTGATGACTAGTGATAGAACATTGTGATATATGTGGTGAGAGAGCATTTTGTTGAGAAGTGCATGGAGCATTGTGATGACAAGTTTTATGGAGCATAGCGATGAAAAGGATGTGGAATATTGTGATGAAAAGAGCATGGCGCATCGTGATGACAAGTGTCATGGAGCATTGTGCTAACAAAGGCATGGAGCATTGTGATGAAAAGGTCATGGAGTATTGTGAAGACAGGTGTCAGGGAGCATTGTGATGACATATGTCATTGTCCAATGTGATGACAATGGCATGGAGCATTGTGATACCAAGTGTCATGGAGGATTGTGATGACAAAGGTAATGGAGCATTTTGATGACAAGGGCTTGGAATATTGCGATGAGAAGGGTCATGGAGCATTGTGCTGACAAAGGCATGGAGCATTCTGATGACAAGGGACACAGAGCATTGTGATGAAAATTTCATGGAGCATTATGGTGACAAAGATCACAGAGCCTTGTGTGACGAGGGCATGGACCACTGTGATGAGAAAAGTCATGAATCATTGTGATGAGAGGAGTCACGGAGCACTGTGATGAAAAGGGTCATGGAGCATCGTGAGGACAAGGGCATGGAGCAATATGATGACAGTGTCATGGAACATTGGTCTGACGAGTTTCATGGATTATTGTGATGACAGTGTGCATGGAGCATTGAGATGACAAGGGCATGGAACATTGTGGTGACAAAGGTCACAGAGCCTTTTGTGACGAGGGCATGGACCATTGTGTGGACAAAGGTCATGAAGTATTGTGATGACTGGAGTCACGGAGCATTGTGATGACAAGGGCATGGAGCATTGTGATGTCAGGGCCATGGAACATTGGTCTGATATATTTCATGGATTATTGTGATGACAGTGGGCATGGCACATTGTGATGACAAGGGCATGGAACATTGTGATGACAAGGTTATGGAGTATTGTGAAGACAGGTGTCAGGGTGCATTGTGATGACATATGTCATTGTCCATTGTGATGACAATGGCATGGAGCATTGTGATACCAAGTGTCATGGAGGATTGTGATGACAAAGGTAATGGAGCATTTTGATGACAAGGGCTTGGAACATTGAGATGACAAGGGTCATGTAGAATTGTGATGACAAGTGCATGGAGCACTGTGATGACAAGCGCCATTGAGAATTTTGTTGACAAGTTCGTGAAGCATTGTGATGAAGAGCACATGGAGCTTGCTATGACGGGTCATGGAGCATTGCGATGACACGTGCATGGAGAATTGTGATGATAAGATCATGTAACATTGTGATGAGAAGTGTCATGGAGCATTGTGATGGCAAGACCGTGGAGCATTGTGATGAGAAATCCATGGATAATTGTGATGACGAGCTTCATGGAGCACTGTAATGACATGGGCATGGAGCATTGTGATGACAAGGGTCATGGAGGATACTGATAACAAGCTTGTGAAGTGTTGTGATGACAATGGCATGGAGCATTGTGATGAAAAGTGCATGGAGCCTTTTCATGACACGGTTCAAGGAGCATTCTGATGAGAAATGACAGGGAGCATTGTTATGATAAGTGTATTGAGCATTGTGATGACAAAGTTCATGGAGCATTGTCATGAGAAGTCCATGGATAATTGTGATGACAGGCATCAAAGTGTGTTGTGATAACAAGTGTTATGGAACATTGTGATCACAAGTGTTTGGAGCATTGTGATGACAGAGGTCATGGATCATTTTGATTTCAAGGAACATGGAGCATTTTGATGACAAGGGCTTGAAGCAATGTGATCCCAAGGTTCATGTAGGATTTTGATGACAATGGTAATGGAGAATTATGATGACAAGCGCATGGAGCATTGTGATGACAATGTCATGTAGCATTTTGCTGACAAAGCATGGAGCATTGTGATGACAAGGGTCACGGAGCAATGTGATGACAAGCGTCACAGAGCATTGTGATTACAGGGGCCATCTAACACTGGGATGACAAGGGCATGGATCAATGTGATGACAATGGTCATGGAGCATTTTGATGACAGTGGTCATGGAGCATTTTGATGACATGGGTCATGAAGCATTGTGATGAGAAGGTCATGGAACATTGGGCTGAAAATGTTCATGGAGTATTGTGATGACAGGTGTCATAGAAAATTGTGATGACAAGGGAATGGAGCATTGTGATGACATGGTGCTGGAGCATTGTGATGAGAAGACCATGGAGCCTTGTGATGACAAGTCTCATGGAGCATTCTGATGAAAAGGGGCATAGAGCATTGTGATTACAGGGTTCTTGGAGCATTGTGATGAAAAGGGCATGGAGCATTGTGATGACAGGGGCATGGAGCATTGGTCTGACAAGTTTCATGGATTATTGTGATGACAGTGGGCATGGTGCATTGTTATGACAAGGGCATGGATCATTGTGATGACAAGGTCATGGATTATTGTGAAGACCGGTGTCAGAGAGCATTGTGATGACATATGTCATGGTCCCTTGTGATGACAATGCCATGGAGCATTGTGATACCAAGTGTCATGGAGGATTGTGATGACAAAGGTAATGGAGCATTGTGATGACATGGACTTGGAGCACTGTGTTGACAAGGGCATGGAGCATTGTGATAACAAGGGCCATTGATAATTTTGATGACAAATCATGAAGCATTGTGATGACAACCACATGGAGCTTGCTATGACTGGGGTCATGGAGCATTGCGATGAAAAGTGCGTAGAGAATTGTGATGACAAAGCATTTATCACTGTGAGGAGAAGTGTCATGGAGCATAGTGATTCCAAGGACGTGGAGAATTGTGATCACCGAAGACATGGAGCATTGTGATGACCAGGGCATGCAGCATTATGATGACAATACCGTGGAGCATTGTGATGAGAAGACCATGGATAATTGTGATGACGAGTGTCATGGAGCACTGTAATGACAAGGGGCATGGAGCATTGTGATGGCAGGTGTTATAGAGAATTCTGATGACAAGTGTCATTGAGCACTCTGATGACAAGCTTGTGGAGTATTGTGATGACAATGGCATGGAGCATTGTGATGAAAATGGCATGGAGCATTGTGATGAAAAATGCATGGAGCCTTTTCATGACAGGGTTCAAGGAGCATTCTAACGACAAGAGTTAGGGAGCATTGTGATGACAAGTGTATTGAGAATTGTGATGACAAAGGTCATGGAGCATTGTGATGACAAGGGCATGGTGTATTGTGATGACAGGCATCATTGAGCGTTGTGATGACAAGAATTATGGAACATTGTGATCACAAGGGTTTGGAGCATTGTGATGACAGGGGTCATGGATCATTTTGATTTCAAGGAGCATGGAGCACTGTGATGCCAATGGTCATGGAGCTTTGTGATGACAAATGTCATGGAGCATTGTGATGAGAAGGGCATATTGCATTGTGATGACAAGGTCATGGAGCATTTTGATGACAAAGGCATGGAGCATTGTGATGACAAGTGTCATGGAGCACTGTGATGACATGTGTCACGGAGCATTGCGATTACGGGTTCATGGAGCATTGGGATGACAAGGGCAGGATCATTGTGATGACAAGTGTCATGGAGCATTTTGATGACAAGAGTCCCGGATCACTGTTTTGTCAGGGGTCATGGAGCACTGTGATGACAGTGGTCATGGAGCATTGTGATGACAGGGGTCATGGAGCATTGTGATGAGAATGTCATGGAGGATTGTTCTGAAAATGTTCATGGAGTACTGTGATGACAGCAGTCATGGAGCATTGTGATGACAAGGGAATGGAGCATTGTGATGACAAGGTCCTGGAGCATTCTGATGTAAATGGGCATGGATCATTGTGATTACAGGTGTCTTGGAGCATTCTGATGACAAGGGAAAGGAGCATTGCAATGAGAAAGCCAAGGGGCATTCTTATGACATCCATCATGGATCTTTGTGATGACAAGGGCATGGAGCACTGTTAGTACATGGGTCTTGGAGCCTTGTGATGACAAGGGTCATGGAGCATTGTTATGACAGGAGTAATGGAGCATTGTGATGACAAGGCCATGTGGAATTGGTCTGAAAAGTTTCATGGATTATTGTTATGAGAGTGGTCATGGAGCATTGTGATGACCAGGGCCCGGAATACTGTGGTACAGGGTTCATGGAGAACTGTAATGACAAGGGCATGGAGCAGTGTTATGAGAAGGGCATCGAGCATTTTGATGACAAGCGTCATGGAGATTTGTGATCACAAGGGCATGGCGCAATGTGACGAGAAGGTTCATGGAGCATTGTGATGACAATGACATGGAGCATTGTGATGCCAAGGGTCATGGAGCTTTGTGATGACAAAGGTCATGGAGCATTTTGATGACATGTGTTATGGAGCAATGTGAGGTCAGGGGTCATGGAGCATTGTGATGAAAAGTGTCATGGAGAATTTTGATGACATGGGTTATGGAGCACTGTGTTGTCAGGCGTCATGGAGCATTGTGATGATAAGGGCATGTAGTATTGCGATGACAGGGGTCATGGAACATTGTGATGACAAGGGTGAGGGAGTATTGTGATGACTACTGATGGAACATTGTGATATCAGTGTTGACAGAGCATTTTGATGAGAAGTGCATGGATCATTGTAATGACAAGGGCAATTGAGAATTTTAATGACCAGGTCTTGAAACATCGTGATGACAAGCACATGGAGCTTGTTATGACAGGGGTCATGGAGCATTGTGATGACAAGTGCATGCAGAATTGTGATGACAAGAGCATATATCATTGTGATGAGAAGTGTCAAGAAGCACTGTGATGAAAAGGACGTGGAGAATTGTGATGACAAGGGACATGGAGCATTGAGATGACCAGGGCATGGAGCATTGTGATGGTAAAACCGTGAAGCATTGTGATGAGAAGACCTTGGGTAATTGTGATGACGAACATCATGGCGCAATGTACTGACAACGGGCAAGGAGCATTGTGATGACAGGTGTCAGGGAACATTGTGATGACATGGGTCATGTAGCATTGTGATGACAAGGGCATGGAGCATTGTGATGACAAGGGCTTGGAGCATTGTGATGACAAGGGACATTGAGAATTTTTATAACAATGTCATGAAGAATTGTGATGACAAGGATATGGAGCTTGCTATGACAGTGTTCAGGGAGCATTGCGATGACAAGTGCATGGAGAATTGTGATGACAAGTGCATGTAACATGGTGATGAGAAGTGTCATGGAACATTGTGATGACAAAGAGGTGGAGAATTATGATGACAAGGGACATGGAGCATTGTGATAACCAGGGCATGGAGCAATGTGATGTCAAGACCGTGGAGTATTGTGATGAGAAGACCATGGATAATCGTGGTGACAAGCATCATGGAGCATTATGATGACAAGAGCCATGGAGCATTCTGACATAAGATATCACTTATGAAGGAAATGTAAACATGGGTACACATGAACTGAATTAGGAAAGAGATCAGAGTCTCACATAGAGAAAACATACTTATGCCTGCTTAAGGTGAAAGGAGAGGTGGGGAGATGCAAAAAACCAGAGTTTGATATTAGCACAGGTACCATTCCATAATCCAAATACAGAATAGACAAGACCTACTCCTTCCTTAGTGAACGGGACTCAACACCCCTATTCTCCGCAGAGGAATATATCTGACTAGTAAGAATCTTAAAACCTATGTATTGATATGTCTCCGTAAGGGAATCAAGTGTGTCTAGACGGGCATAAACATGACAGTGAAAATCAGCTGAAACCCACGATAAAAAGGAATTTAAAAACAAAACCAAAAAACAGGGAAATTCTTTACAATTCCTTCAGGGGCTCTGATGAAACCTGGAATGACCCTATCTACGACAGGTGGATGTGGCATAAGGCTGGACACTTGGGACTGAGAGGATTGGTGAGATTCGGTGAGCAAATGCAGATGCTTTAAAGCAAAAATGCGTGGCACCCATTCCTTGGGTCCCAACTCTCCAGGTAGAAGGGAATATTACTACAGCTATAACATGTACGGGAAACCTAGAGAATGGACACACTGTGAAGAAATGAAAGGTTTCTAAAACTCAACTAATAGTCCCTCTCCTCGTGCTCCGGTTTGACTTTCCAACTGCTTTACTATCAATCTCCCAACTTGGAGAGACAGCCCCTTTAACTCCTGGATCGCACAGGTTGCCAAATTGGCAGAGGATGAAAGGGAAGAGGGAGTACCAATGAGAGAGTAGCTGTTAGGCATTTGGACGGGCACATGTCACTCTACTTTCCCGGCACAAAGAAGAAGTAACCAAATTCTCAGCCAACTGCTGGGAACCAGTATAGGTCCTGAACCAACATTTGGGACTTGCGGTCAGCTCACAAAAAAACGAGTTGTAAAATGGAGCTCAGGGGCACAGCAATTCACAAACGGGCAGAGTAATAAAGGACAACAATCTTCCAAAAATCTGTTGAGGGAAGGCAATGAGGTGGAATTGAAAGCAAGCCAGAATTGCAGGAAACAGATTTCAAGAGGTACATTGGAATTGCCTTTAAAGCACAGGAAGAGGGGCACAACTTAGACAATGATGCACTTGGCCAATAAGTGTGTATGCGTTTTCTCCAGATTATATTCAGGAGAAAATGCATACGCCCTTTTTGGCCAAGCAAGCAAGCAGGCAATGCAAATCTGCACTACAAAATGTACCACTTCCCACTGGTTAAAAAGGACATCCACAAAATATGTAAAAACCAGAATGGCAAGACCTGCCCTGGAGAACAGGGAGCCTAGTTATGCTGATTGATGGGATGTAAATTGGCAACTGCCTCTCTGGAGGAGTGCAATGTGTTCCCTAAAACAAGTAAACAACAGAGCTACAGAGCCAAGCGCACTTCCAGTCTAGAGAATATACCTTGGGAAAACTGAAAATCAATAAGACAGAGCCACCCCAAAATTTAGGGCTGCACTGCTTACAAGAATCTCAACTTCGGTACACCTTAAATATCCCAGGAGAGACAAAAATGGTTCAAGCAATTGTGTTACTTACGTACGATGGAATATCCCTCAGCCATGAAATCAATGTCATAAGGCCAGTAGCAGCAAAATGAGTGGATTCAGTTACGATGATTCTAAGTGAAATAAGTCACAGAGAAAAAGAAACTTATCATAAGATATCACTTATGAAGGTCCTGTAAACATGGCTACACATGAACTGTGTTAGGAAAGAGATCAGAATCTCACATTTAGAAAACACACTTATGCCTTCTTAAGGGGGAAGGAGAGTTGGGGTGATGCATAAAACCAGAGTTTGATATTAGTACAGGTACCGTTCCAAAAACCAACTACGGAATAGACAAGACCTATGCCTTCCTCAGTGAAAGGGACTCAAAACCCAATATTTCCCGCAGAGGAATATTTGTGACTAGTAAGAATCATAAAAACCTATGTATTGATATGTCTCTGTAAGGGAATCAAGTGTGTCTAGACTGGCATAAACATGGCAGTGAGAATCAGCTCAAACTCACTATAAAAATGAATTTCGAAAACAAAACAAAAAAACAGGGAAATTCTTAACAATTCCTTCAGGGGCTCTGATGAAACCAGGAATGACCCTATCTACAACGATAGCTGGATGTGGCATAAGGCTGGACACTTGGGACTGAGAGGATTGGTGAGATTCAGTGAGCAAATGCAGACCATTTAAAGCAATACTGCGTGGCACCCATTCCTTGGGTCCCAACTCTCCAGGTAGAAGGGAATATTACTACAGCTATAACATGTATGGGAAACACAGAGAGTGGACACACTGTGAATATGAAAGGTTTCTAAAACACAACTAATATTCCCTCTCCTGGTGCTGCGGTTTGAATTTCCCACTGCTTTACTATCAATCTCCCAACTTGGAGAGACAGCCCTTTATCCACCTGTTTCACACAGGTTGCCAATTTGGCAGAGGATGAAAGGGAAGAGGGAAAACCAATGAGAGAGTAGCACTTAAGCATTTGGACAGGCATATGTCACTCTAATTTCCCGACACGAAGAAGGATTAACCAAAGTCTCAGCCACCCGCCATGAACGAGTATAGGTCCTGAACCAACATTTGGGACTTGTGGTCAGCTCACAAAAAACGAGTTGAAAAATGGAGCTCAGAGGCACAGCAATTCATAAACTGGCAGAGTAATTAAGGACAACTATCGTCCAAAAGTCTTTTGAGGAAAGGCAACTAGGTGAACTTGAAATCGAGCCAGAATAGCAGGAAACAGATTTCAAGAGGTACATTGGAATCGCCTTTAAAGCAAATGAAGTGGGGCACAACTTCGACAATGATGCACTTAGCCAAAAAGGGCGTATGCGTTTTCTCCTGAATATATTCAGGAGAAAACGCATACACACTTTTTGGCCAAGCAAGCACGTGGGCAATGCAAATCTGCACTACAAAGAATTGTCAATTCCCACCGGTCAAAGGGGTCATCCGCAAAATGTATAAAAACCAGAAAGGCAAGACAGGCCCTGGAGAACAGGGAGCCTAATTATGCTGATCGGCAGGATGTAATTTGCCAACTGCCACTCTGAAGGAGTGCATTGTGTTCCCTAAAACAAGTAAACAACAGAGGTACAGAGCCAAGGGCACTTCCAGTCTAGGGAATATACCTTGGGAAAAATGAAAATCTATAAGACAAAGCCACCCCAAAATTCAGGGCTGCACTGCTTACAAGGACCTCAACTTGGGTACACATTAAGTATCCCAGGAAAGACAAAAATGGTTCAAGAAATTGTGTTACTTACGCAGGATGGAATATCCCTCAGCCATGAAATCAATGTCATAAGGCCAGGAGCAGCAAAATGAGTGGATTCAGGTATGATGATTCTACGTGAAATAAGTCACAGAGAAAAAGAAACTTATCATAAGATATCACTTATGAAGGTCCTGGAAACATGGCTACACAAGAACTGAGTTAGGAAAGATAACAGAGTCTCACATTTAGAAAAGAGTCTTGTGCATGCTTAAGGGGGAAGGAGAGGTGGGGTGATTCATAAAACCAGAGTTTGATATTAGTACAGGTACCGTTCCGAAAACCAACTACGGAATAGACAAGACCTACACATTCCTCAGTGAAAGGGACTCAAAACCAAATATTTCCTGCTGAGGAATATATCTGACTAGTAAGAATCTTAAAAACTGTGTATTGATATGTCTCCCTAAGGGAATCATGTGTGTCTAGACGGGCATAAACATGGCAGTGTGAATCAGCTCAAAATCACTCTAAAAAGGAGATTCAAAAACAAAACAAAAAAACATGGAAATTCTTTACAATTCCTTCAGGGGCTCTGATGAAACCTGGAATGACCCTTTATACAAAGACAGCTGGATGTGGCATAAGGCTGGACACTTGGGACTGAGAGGATTGGTGAGATTCGGTGAGCAAATGCAGACCATTTAAAGCAATACTGCCTGTCACACATTCCAAGGGTCCCAACTCTCCAGGTTGAAGGGAATATTACTACAGCTATAATATCTACGGGTAACCTAGAGAATGGACACCCTATGAATATGAAAGGTTTCTAAAACTCAACTAATATTCTGTCTCCTGGTGCTCCGGTTTGATTTTCCAACTGCTTTACTATCAATCTCCCAACTTGGAGAGACAGCCTCTTTAACCTCCTGGTTCGCACAGGTTGCCAATTTGGCAGAGGATGAAAGGGAAGAGGGAGAAACAATGAGAGAGTAGCTGTTAGGCATTTGGACCGGCACATGTCACTCTAATTTCCCATCAGGAAGAAAAATTAACAAAAGACTCAGCCACCCGCCCGGAAACAGTATAGTTCCTGAACCAAAATTTTGGACTTGCGGTCAGCTCACAAAAAACGAGTTGAAAAATGGAGCTCAGGGGCACAGCAATTCACATACTGGCAGCCTAATAAAGGACAACTATTTTTCAAAAATCTGTTGAGGGAAGGCAACGAGACGGACTTGAAAGCGAGCCAGAATAGCAGGAAACAGATTTCAAGAGGTACATCGGAATTGCCTTTAAAGCACAGGAAGAGGGGCACAACTTCGCCAATGATGCACTTGGCCAATAAGGGCATATGCGTTTTCTCCAGATTGTATTCAGGAGAAAACACATACGCCCTTTTTGGCCAAGCAAGCAAGCGGGCAATGCAAATCTGCACTACAAAGAAGTATCACTTCCAACCGGTGAAAAGGGACATCCGCAAAATGTGTAAAAAAACAGAAAGGCAAGACAGGCCCTGGAGAACAGGGAGCCTACTTAGGCAGAAGGGCAGGATGTAAATTGCCAACTGCTTCTCTGGAGGAGTGCACTGTGTTCTCTAAAACAAGTAAACAACAGAGCTACAGAGCCAAGGGCACTTCCAGTCTAGGGAATATACCTTGGGAAAACTGAAAATCAATAAGGCAGAGCCACTCCAAAATTTAGGGCTGCACTGCTTACAAGAACCGCAAATTGGGTACACCTAAAATATCCCAGGAAAGACAAAAATGCTTCAAGAAATTGTGGTACTTACGTACAATGGAATACCCCTCAGCCATGAAATCAATATCATAAGGCCAGTAGCTTCAAAATGAGTGGATTCAGATACGATGATTCTAAGTGAAATAAGTCACAGAGAAGAAGAAACTTATCATAAGATATCACTTATGAAAGTCCTGTAAACATGGCTACACATGATCTGAGTTAGGAAAGGCAACAGAACAATGAAACTTATCATAAGATATCACTCATAGCGGGAATGTACACATGGCTACCCATGAACTGAATTACAAACACAACAGAGTCACACATTTAGAAAACAAACTTCTGCCTGATTAAGGGGAAAGGCGAGGTTGGGTGATGCATAAACCCACAGTCCTTAAATAGCACAGATATCGTTCCATAAACCAAGTATGTAACAGACAGCACCTCCTCCCGGCACAATGAACTGGACTCAACAACCCCTATTCATTGAAGAGGAATATATCTGACTAGTAAGAATTTTAAAACATATGTATTCTCATGTCTCCAAAAATGAATCATGTGTGTGTATAATATCATGAACACAGCACTGAAATTCAGCTAAACCCCCTTATAAAAATAAATTTCAAAAGCAAAATGCAAAAACAGTGAAACAGGGAGAAAGTCTTAAAAATTACGTTCAGGGCCTGTGATGCAACCTGGATGGACCACCTTTACATCCACAGCTGGATGAGACATAAGACTGGACACTTGGTTCTGACAACATTGCTGATGTTGTGTGAGCAAAAGAACACCACTTAGAGCAATACTGTGTGCTACCCATTCTAGTGGCCGCAACTCTCCAGGTTTAAGGGAATCTTCCTACAGTTAAGACATGCTTGGGGAACCCAGTGGATGGTACACTGTGTAATCGGGAAAATTTTCTAATAGGTACCTCATTTTTCCTTTCCTCGTGCTCGGCTTCGCCATTCCATCTGCATTACTAAAAATCTCCCCACTTGGAGTGTCAGCGCCTTTACCCTCCTGTTATGCACAGTTTGCAAATTGTGCAGAGGATGAACAGGAAGAGGGGAAACAAATGAGACATTAGCTGTAGGTGTTTGGATGGGCACATGCCACTCTAGTTTCCCATCAGGAAGAAGAATTAAACACAGGCTCAGCCTGCATCCCCGGGACCAGACTAGGGCCTAAAGCCATCCTGCGGTATTGCAGCCAGGTCACAAATAAGCAAGTTGAAAAATGGAAATCAGGGGCACAGCAATTCACAAAATTGCAGAGTTATAAAGGACAACCATCATCCAGAAATATATTGAGGTAAGGCAGTGAAGAGGATTTGAAAGCAAGGCAGAATTGAAGGAAACAGATTTCAAGAGGTAGATTGGAGTCGTCTTTAAAGCACATGAAAAGCGACAGAACTTTGAAAATGTTGCCCTTGGCCGAAAAGTGAGTATGTGTATTTTCTTGAATATATTCGGGAAAAAAATGCATACACCCTTTTTGGCCAAGCAAGCCATCAGGCATTGCAAATCCACCCTACATAGAAGTGTCACTTACCTCCGGTCAAAAGGGCCATCCGCAAATAGTGTAAAAACCACAAATACAGGACAGGCCATGGAGAAAAGGGAGCCTGGTTACGCCGATGGACAGGATGTAAATTGCCAACAGCCTCTCTGGAGAGCTGTATGTTTTTTTCTAAAACAGAGCTACAGAGCATAGCACACTTCCACTCATGGGCTTTTATTTTGGGAAAATTAAAAATCCACAAAACACAGCCAGCCCAAAGTTTAGAGCTGCTCTGTTTACAAGAACCTCGACTTTGGTACACTTTAAATATCCCAGGAAAGGGAAAATAATGGATAAAGATGTTGTGGTACTTATATACAATGGAATGTCACTCAGACATAAAATCAATGTCATAAGGCTAATAGCAGCATAATGAGTGGCTTTAGGTATGATGATGCTAAGGGAAATGAGCCACAAAGAAAAAGAAACTTATTGTAATATATCACTTATAGAGGGAATTTAAACATGGATACACATGAACTGAATTTCAAAAGAGAACAGAGTTACACATTTAGAAAACACACTTATGCTTCCTTAAGGGGAAAGGTGACGTGGGGTGATGTGTAAAAGCAGAGTTTGAAATTAGCACAGATACCATTCCATATACCAAATATGTAATAGTCAAGACCTACTCCTTTCTCAATGAACTGGCACAAAACTCCCTATTCACTGAAGAGGAATATATCTGACTGGTAATAATCTTGAAACCCATGTATTTATACGTCTCCATAAAGGAATCAAGTGTATGTAGATTGGCATAAACACAGATCAATGGAACAGGACAGAAAGCTCAGAGATAAACCTACATACCTATGGATATCTCATCTATGACAAAGGCGCTAAGGATATACAATGGAGAAAAGACAGTCTCTTCAGTAATTGGTGCTGGGAAAACTGGACCCCTACACATAAAAGAATGAAATAAGAACACTCCATAACACCATACACAAAAAATAAACTCTAAATTGATTAGAGATCTAAATATAAGACCAGACACTATAAAACACTTAGAGGAAACCATAGGCAGAACACTCTATGACATAAATCACAGCAAGATCCTTTTTGACCCACCTCCTAGAGAAATGGAAATAAAAACAGAAATCAACAAATGGGACCTAATGAAACTTAAAAGCTTTTACACAGTACAAGAAAACATAAACAAGATGCAAAAACAACCCTCAGAATGGGAGAAAATATTTTCAAATGAAGCAATTTTTAAAGGATTAATCTCCAAAGTTTACAAGCACCACATGTAGCTCAATATCACAAAAACAAACAACCCAATCCAAAAACGGGCAGAAGACCTAAATAGACATTTCTCCAAAGAAGATATACAGATTACCAAGAAACACATGAAATGATGCTGAACATCACTAATCATTAGAGAAATGCAAATCAAAACTACCGTGAGGTATCACCTCACAGCAGTCAGAGTGGCAATCATCCAAAAATTCTACAAAACAATAAATGATGGAGAGGCCTTTATTGGAGAAAAGGGAACACACTTGTACTGTGGGTGGAAATGTAAATTGATATAGGCACTAGGGAGAATAGTACAGAGGTTCCTTTAAATAACTAACAATAGAAGTACCATACGACACAACAATCCAACTACTGGGCATTTGCCTTACGAAAACCATAATTCAAAAAGAGTTATGTACAAAAATGTTCATTGCAGCTCTATTTACAATAGCCAGGACATGGAAGCAACCTAAGTGTCCATCGACAGATGAATGGATAAAGAAGATCTGGCACATATATACAATGGAATATTACTCAGCCCTAAAAAGAAGCAAAACTGAGTTATTTGTACTGATGTGGATGGATTAGAATCTGTCCTACACAGTGAAGTAAGTCAGAAAGGGAAAAACAAATACTGTATGTTAACAGAGATATACGGAATCTAATGAGGAAAAAAAAAAAAAAAGATTATGAAGAACCTAGTGGCAGGACAGGATTAAGGACACAGATGTAGAGAAAGGACTTGAGGACACCGGAAAGGGTATGGGTAAGCTGGGACGAAGTGAGAGAGTGGCATGGACATAAATACATTACCACATGTAACACCGATAGCTACTGGGAAGCAGCCACATAGAACAGGGAGATCAGCTCGGTGCTTTATGACCACATAAAGAGGTGGGATATGGAGTGTGTGAGGGAGATGCAAGAGGGAGGGGATCTGGTGATATTTGTATATGTATAGCTGAGTCACTTTGTTATACAGCAGAAACTAACACTCCATTGAAAAGCAATTATACTCCAATAAACGTGTAAAAGGAAAAAAAAAAAAAAAAAAGAAAGCCCAGGGATAAACCTACACACCTATGGTCAACTAATCTATGACAAAGGAGGCAAGACTATACAATGGAGATAAGACAGTCTCTTCAATCAGTGGTGCTGGGAAATATGGACAGCTACATGTAAAAAATGAAATTAGAACACTCCCCAACACCATACATAAAAATATATTCAAAATGGATTAGAGACCTTAATGTAAGACCGGACAGTATAAAACTCTGAGAGGAAAACTTACGAAGAATACTCTGACGTAAATCACAGCAAGATCTTTTTTGATCCACCTCCTATACTAATGAAATAAAAAAAAAGAAGCTAAACAGATGGGACCTAATGAAACGTAAAAACTTTTGCAAAGCAAAGGAAACTACAAACAAGACGAAAAGACAACCCTCAGAATGGCAGAATATATTTGCAAACGAATCAATGGACAAATGATTAATCTCCAATATATATAAACAGCTCATGCAGGTCAACATTAATAAGACAAAAAACCCAATACAAAAATGGAAGCAGATCTAAATAGACATTTCTTCCAAGAAGACATAGAGATGGCCAAGACGCACATGAAAATCTGCTCAACATCACTAATTATTAGAGAAATGGAAATCGAAACTACAATGAGGTATCACGTCACACCTGTTAGAATGGGCATCATCAGAAAATCTACAAACAACAAATGCTGGAGAGGGTGTGGAGAAAAGGAACCTTCTTCCACTATTGTTGGGAATGTAAATCGATAGAGTCTCTATGGAGAACAGAATGGAGGTTCCTTAAAAATCTAAAAATAGAATTACCATATAATCCAGCAATCCCACTGCTGGGCATATACCCAGAGAAAAGCATAAATCAAAAAGACACATTCACCACAATGTTCATTGCAGCACTATTTACAATAGCCAGGTAATGAAATCACCCTAAGTGCCCACAGACAGACGAATGGATATAGATGTGGTACATATATACCATGGAATATTACTCAGCCATACATAGGAATGAAATTGGATCATTTGTAGAGACCTTGATGGATCTAGAGAGTGTCATACAGAGTGAAGTAAGTCAGAAAGAGAAAAACAAATATTGTATATTAATGCATATATGTGGAACCTAGACAATTGGTACAGATGAACCAGTTTGCAGGGCAGAGATAGAGACAAAGATGTAGAGAACAAACATATGGACACCAAGGGGGGAACACCATGGGAGGGTGGTGGTGGGATGAATTGGGAGACTGGGATTCACATGTGCACACTTATATGTATAAAATAGATATCCAATAAGAACCTGCTGTATAAAAGAAATAAATAAATTTTAAAAAATTAAAAATAAATAAATAACATTTAAAAAAACACAACAGAAAAAAAGTTTTTTCCCTTCATATAGACGTCTTTATATTAATGCATTATTTCCATGTTTATATCTCTAAATTAAAAAAAAAAGAGGAATAAATAAAACCTACCTTGAACCAAAAAGAAAAAAGAAAAAAAAAAAAAAAAACAGAACCCACCAGTTATACAGAGGAAAATCGTATCAGGGCACTTGCTCCAGTGGTAAAAAATTCCTAACTTGGTCGGAAGTGGGAAATCATCACCCATGCAGTCAGCAGCGCTCCCCCCCACAAGGAGCATCCTCATTGAAAAGCTGGGGGACTATGTCGAGGCGTCTGTGAGTAAATGTGTGCTGAGCCCCAGTCCTGCTGCAGCTGAAATCTTCCCACCCTTTCCAGGTAAAACACCTGAATATGTACAAGAACTTGCAAGCCTAGAGGAAGGGCTGTGGAGCCACACCAGTGACAGCATGCAGGCCGACTTGGTGCCTGCAGGACAGCCAGGATGGTCCTGGCACCAGATGCTCTTCTGGAAGCTTTCCATTTCCCTGCCTGAGATACCCCTCCTGCCACGGCCCCCACTGCTTTTTTACTTCCTCACCTCTGCCTGGGGAGAAATTCCAGCGGCAGGTATGGGTGACACATCCTCTTCTTTAGCAGGTGGCAGCCTGGCAACTCCTGCAGAAAGTCCAGCAGAGCCCCACTCACACTGGGCAACCCACAAAGCCACGGCCCCTCACTCCCTCCCACCACCCCAGCCCCGACACTGCTGATGGGGCAGAGAATATGGCGTCAGGCACAGCTACAGGAGCTCTTGCTGACTGGAGAGGTGTTTATATTGACCTCAACCCAGGCACACCTGGGGAGGGCTGGCAGGCGGTGTCAGGCTGCCCAAATCAGCCAATCCTCACCCCTCCGGGGCTCACAGTTGCAGAAAATGAGCCTTGCTAAACGGGCCAGGCCAAAGGAACAGGTGTGGGCTCTTGAGAGTCAGGATAGACAAGGGGCTGCAGCTGCGGCTTATTTTCTTATCATTTTATGTGGTCCATGAGTGGAAAACAACTTCAAGAAGACCCTATCATAACGAGAGGAACCCAGGAGTCAGGGAGAGGAGTGATGGTGGGTGGAGACAGAGGCCTGTTGCCCTGGCTGCAGTGGAAGTGTCTGGAAGACCAGGCAGAGAGAGGCCACACAGAGTGATACCAAGGGTCACAGACCTGTCAGAGCTGCTGTTTGTTAGTTCAAGTCCTGCTCTGAGGTGTTCTGTGTCAGCTGTGAGCGACAGGTGAGCTGGGGTTTCTCTGCAAGGTGGGCTATGTGAACGGTTCCTGTGTGTACAGCCCTGCTGGGGTACATGCCCAGGGGAGCTCCTTATACTGGTAAGGGCCTGACTATGAGAGACCCATGGGCTGCTGGGTAGCTGCACAGGTGAGCTCCATACCCTGGGAGGGACTTGACCACGAGAGCCCCGTGGGCTGTGCGGTGGGTTGTGCAGCCCAGGTGAGCTCCATATCCTGGGATTGGCCTGACCACGAGAGCCCCATGGGCTGCTGGAGACCTGGTAAAGTATATCAGGACAGTCAGTGAAGCCACTGAGGATATACATCAAGTAGCTCCTATTTCCTACACCCTGCTGGTCATTCTAACATCCACCAGGCCATGCCATTCTGTATTAGACTTCAATGATGCCTTCTTCTGTATTCCATTCATCTCAGAGTCACAAGAACTTTTGGCTTGTGAGTGGCAGGACACAACATGCAACAAAAGCAATAATGCTGGGCCGTCCTGCCCCAATGGTTCAAGAATCCTCACACCATCATTGGGGAAATTTCCTCTAAAGACATAAAAGTTCTACCTCTGTAAAAGGGAACCCTCCTTCAATATGCAGATGACATTCTGATCGCCAGGCCTACTAAAGACGACTCTGAACTACCTAGCGAAGGAAGGATAGAAGGTGTCCAAGAAAAAGGCTCAAATATCCCAGGCTAAGGCGACATGCCTGGGCTTCATTCTCACAGATATTCAGAGAAACGCATCCCAGGATAGGGAAGAAGCCATTTGCAGCCTTACCTCTTCTAAAACTAGAAGACAGCTTAGGGGTTCCTGGGGAGGCCAAGGTTTTCTGCATCGGGATCCCTAACTACAGTCTAATAGCTGGGCCTCTACATGAAACACTGACACGAAAAGATGATGATGCTTTTGAATAGGATCCAGAAGCAGCCTTTCAAGAATGGAAAGAGCAGTCAATTCAGACCCTTGCCCAGGAACTCCCTAAATTAGCTAAAACCTTTGACCTTTACATACCCCGTCAAAGGTTAAATGCCCTTGGAGCCTTAGTGCAAAAACTGGGACCACTTGAAATGGGGCAACACAAGAAAGCCCTTCAGGTATGATAAACTATGGTCACCAAGGGCTTTGCCCCCCGCACCATCAGGCCAGGATACTGGGGTATCTAAAAAGCTGGAAATCAGCAGCCCACAAGGCCAGCTCCCTCCTAAGAGAAAAGGACCCCACGTGGTGATCCTAACCACCCATCATGCCCTGAAGTTGCAGGGGTCGCTCTGTGGACACACTGACCTCGAGTGAGGAGGCCTCAAACTCCAACCTCCAGAGAGACAAACGGGGGCATTGGGCCCCCAAGAAGACACGTGTGACCATCACTTGACCTGGAGTTTCTCTCAGAATACAAGTCTGTACCCCGAAAGAGCAGACTACTGCTTGGAGGACTTACTGCACCCAGACGGGAGCTAACAAGCTTGGCGGAGGAAACGTATATCACGATTTCACCATAGAAAACGCTACAGACACCGCGGTGATGGTGGCCAATATGACTGGCTGGACTGCTGGCTACTTCAAAAGGCCGTTGACTCAGTGGACGTCATGGTCCTGGATCACCACCGAACCTGGACTGTCTCGGAGTTGAGCGGGCAGGGCTCTGACACATGGTGCTGTTTGTACATTAATTCAGGGACCTAATTAAAGAAAGCACAAACTACTGGTCAGTACATCTAGGCTGGCAAAAACCGTCAGCCTAAGGTCGCCGAACAAATGTGGGGTGGGGTGAAACCTGCCACCGCAGCATCAGTGTGCATCTCTTTCCTGGACCCTTAAAGGTCATTAGAATCTATAACACTTCCAATGCTGGTGCTTAGTTGGAAGACCAGTGAGGCAGGAGTCCTGGGGACAATCAACCTCACATGGAGGCTGCTGGGGAGAAGTTTGGCCCCTCCCCCCGTGTATGAGGGCTCCCACCTCAGCATGAAGCAGTTACAAAAGAGGTGTCTGCACCCTCAGCACCCCAAGAATGAGGAACGGGACAAAAAGCAGAGGAGGTGTTCATCTCCGGCAATGTTCATTAAAAATTCCTGGGAGATAAAAAGAGAATCTGGGCAATAAAATAAAGTCTAACCTGTTTTTCCTTTGTGCTTTGTCTAATTTCACCTGCTCCTAGGTTTCCACATGCAGAGGTCCCACACCCGGCACTTCAGACCCGATTTCCGAGTGCAGAATGGCTGGGTCGACACCTCAGCTAGCGGGGTCCCATGCAGACTCTGCGACATAGAGCCTGAGCTGCATCCAAGCTAGCCTTCGAGAGCTCCATCCACTCCCTCCTGCTGACGCTGCCAGGATCCCTACACAGCAGCCCAGCCCACAGCCCACGGGGGCGTGCACGCTCTCACCTCTCCATTCTGTTTTCAAAATATAAAGTTTCTTTTGCTTTTGAACCAAACTCAGTCTTGATCTGTTGGCTCCAATGACAATGGGCACAGGGACTCCTGTTGGGGTCCACTCTGGAGGATCAGTAACAGAAATTGAGAACATTGTAACTTCAATGAACAGATGTGTGAGCCAAACTGTACTCAACCTAGAGCAGTGTATAAGGCTCGGGTAAAATAAGATGTTTCTAAGACTTACATTTAATATTTCCATCACTTTATTATAAGCAAGTTCAGTGAAGACGTCTGTCTTATTTGTCAGGTCAACATTAGAGAAATGAAGTGATTTATTCCCAAGGATGTACATCGAATACTCTTGGCTGAAGCTTCAATCTTGTTTTGAATGCTTTTCCATTGAAAATGATACCTCTCTTTCAGCTTCCCCATTTCTGAGAAGTATAAAATCTTATAATTTATTATTACCAAAGGGGAAAGGTAGGAGAAGGGGTAAGTTAACAGTTTGGGATTAACACATACACACTGCTATGTATAAAACAGATCATCAACAAGGAACTATTGTTTAGCACAGGGAACTACACTGAATATTTTGCAATAACCTATAAGGGGAAATAACCTAAAAAAGAATAGATATATTTTTTGACATCATCTATCAATGACAGATAAAATGTAACCTAAGCAAGGCCGATGGTGAGCACTTCTGACTCTGAAGATTTCAATCATCTAAAGTTTGGACTCTGCCTATTTCCCAAGGCCCTTAATGGACATATGTGTAGCCGTAGCTTAAAAATTCCCCAGTTTGGGGTTCGGGGAGGCACTGATTTGGAAAAATCCCTGATGTTCTCCTTACATGCACGGGACCATTCCTACGGCTCAAACATGCCTGTCACACCTAGAGGATGGTACACCGTTTGATCGGAAACAGTTTGGAAAAGGCACCTCATCTCCTCATCGCCTGGTGCTCGGGTTCACCCCTCCAGCATCTTTCCTAACAATCTCCTCACTTTGGGATATCAGCACCGTCAACATCCTGTTGCACACAGTTTGGAATTTGTCCAGAGGATGAAGCGGAAGGATGAGAAAAATTTAGAGACAAGCCCTAGGTGTTTGGACAGGCACATGCCACTCTAATTTCCAATCCGGAAGACAAATTCATCAAAGGGTAGAATTGCCCATGGAAACAGAATAGGACTAGAGGAAATCCCACTGTTTTGTGTCCAGTTTCCAAAAACACAAGTTGAAATATGGAACTCAGGGGCACTAAAATTTATGAAACTGCAGAGTTGAAAATATCTATCGTCAAAAAATATCTTGAGGTAAGTCACAGAAAAGGACTTGTAAGCAAGGAAGAGTAGAAGGAAACAGATTTGAAGAGGTAGAAAGGACTCCCCATTAAAGCACAAGAAAAGGGGCTGAACATCGCCAATGATGCAGTTGGCCAAAAAGGGCGTATGCATTTTTTCTGAATATATTCAAGTAAAGGCCATACACACATTTTATCCAACCAAACAGGTGGGCACTGGAAATCAATACTACAAAATGTATCACTTCACATCAGTCAGAAGGGCCATCCACATAAAATGTAAACACACGAAATGCAGGACAGGGTGAGGAGAAAAGGGAGCCCTGTGAGGCTGAGAGTGGAAATGTAATTTGCCAACGGCCTCTCTGGAGAAGTGTATTGTGTTTGCTAAAACATCTAAAACATGAGCTACAGAGCATAGGGCACTTGCACTCATGGGCGTATACCTTGGGAAAAACAAAAATCGACAGAAAACAGGCACCCCAACGTTTACCACCTCTCTGTTAAAAAGGGCCTCAACTTGGATATAACCTAAATGTCCCTGGAAGGATAAAATGGTTAAAAGAGATGGGTTACTTATGTAGAGTCGAATATTACTCATCAAGAAATCAATGAAATACGGCCAGTTGTAACAACTCTGGAGGAGTTACATACGATCATTCTAAGTGAGGTATGTCAGAAAGAAAAAGACACATATCATAAGATTTCACTTAAAGGTGGAATCAAAAATGGCTACACATGAAATAAATTACAAAACAGAAACATAGTCAAATATGTAGAAAATAGACATAAGGCTGCTAAATGGGAAAGGTGGGGAAGGGTGAGGTATTATCCAGGAGGATGAAATTAGCAAAGATACCATTCCAAGTACCATATTGAATAACTGACAAGGCCTACACGGTACCTCAAAGAACTGCACTCAGCCCACTCAAGTCACTGGAAAATAATACATATGAACGGTAAGCATCTGAAAAAGAATTCATTGTTGTCTCACAGTACATGAATCAAGTGGATGTACAGCAGCAAAAAACAGAGCTTTGATAATCAGCTGTAACCAATATAAAAATAAATTTAAAAATATTTAGAAAAACTGTGAGACAGACAAAATTTCTTACAACTTTTGTTGAAGGGCTATGATGTAACATGGTTTGAACACATGTAGACCCACAGCAGGATGATATATAAGGCAGGAAGCTATGCACGCTAAGAGATGTTAGAGAGGCTGGGTGAGGAAATGCAGACCTTTAAAAGAAATACTGCCTGATTCCCATTCCATGGGTCCCAAATCTGCAGGTTCAAGGGAATCTTCTGACAGCAAAAACATGCCTGGGAGACCGAGACGAATGTACACCGTGTGATCAGGAAAGGGGTCTAAAATGCACCTCATTTTTGATCTCCTGGTGCTGGGGTTCGCCATTCCAGCCAAATTACTAACAATCTCCCCACTTGGAGAATCAGCACCTTTAACCTCCTGTTTCACACAGATTGCAATTTGTGCAGAGGATAAACGGGAAGAGGGGGAACCAATGAGAGACTAGCTGTAGGAGTTTTGACAGGCACATGTCACTCTAATTTCCCATTAGGAAGAAAAATTAACCAAAGGCTCAGCCTGCCTCCCCAGAACCAGAATAGGGCCGGAAGCAACACAATGGTTTGGCGGCCAGCTCACAAAAAAAGCGAGTTGCAAAATGGACCTCAGGAGCAGACAATTCAAAGACCTGCAAAGATAAAAATGATAACCAACGTCCAAAAATATATTCAGGTAAGGCAACGAAGAGGATCTGAATGAGAGGCAGAATTGCAGGAAACAGATTTCAAAAGGGAGATTGGACTCACATTTAAAGCATATGAAAAGCAGCAGAATTTCTAAAATGATGTAGTTGGGCAAAAGGGTGTATGCGTTTTTTTCATGAATAACTTCAGGAAAAAAACACATACAGATTTTTTGGCCAACCAAGCAAGCGGGAAATGCAAATCTGCACAGCAAAGAAGTCTCAATTTCCACTGCTCAGAAAGGCCATCCAAAAAATGTGTACAAACCAGAAATGCAGGAGAGGCCATGGAGAACAGGGAACTAGTCACGCTGATGGGTGTGGTATAAATATCCAAGAGCCACTCTGAAGAAGTGTATGCTGTTTCCTAAAACATCTAAAATACAAAGCTACCGAGCATAGGGCACTTCCACTCATGGGCATATAACTTGGGAAGACTAAATATCAACAAGACACAGGCACCCCAAAGTTTAGGGCTTCTCTGCATACAAGAACCTCAACTTCGGTACAACTTAAATATTCCAGGAAAGAGAAATTTGTGTAAAGAACTTGTGGTAATTTTGTACAATGGAATATCACTCAGACATGAAATCAATGTCATTAGGCAAGTAGCAGCATAATGAGTGGATTTAGGTACGATGATTCTAAGTGAAATAAGTCACACAGAAAAAGAAACTTATCATAAGATATCACTTATGAAGGTCCTGTAAACATGGCTACACATGAACTGAGGAAAGAGAACAGAGTCTCACATTGAGGAAACACTCTTATGCCTGCTTAAGGGGGAAGGAGAGGTGGGGTGATGCATAAAACCAGAGTGTGATATTAGCACATGTAGCATTCCATGAAGCAAATACAGAATAGACAAAACCTACACCTTCCTCAGTGAATGGGATTCAAAACCCCAATTCCCAGCACAGGAATATATCTGACTAGTAAGAATCTTAAAACCTATATATTGATATGTCTCCATAAGGGAATCAAGTGTGTCTAGACCGGCATAAACATGTCGGTGAAAATCAGCTCAAACTCATTATAAAAATGAATTTCAAAAACAAAACAAAAAAAACAGTGAAATTCTTATACAATTCCTTCAGGGGTTCTGAGGTAACCTGGAATTACCCTCTCTGCAAAGTCAGCTAGATGAGACATAAGGCTGGACACTTGTGGCTGAGAGGACTGGTGAGATTGGGTGAGAAAATGCAGACCCTTTAAAGCAGTAATGCATGCCACCCATTCCATGGGTCCCAACTCTCCAGGTAGAAGGGAATATCACTACATTTATAACATGTATGGGAAACCTAGAGAATGGACACCCTGTGATGGCAAAAGATTTCTAAAAGGCTCCTAATTTTTTCCTCTCGTTGTTCTCCAGTTTGGCATTCCAACTGCTTTACTATCAATCTCCCAACTTGGAGAGTCAGCCCCTGTAAGCTCCTGCTTCGCACAGTTTGCAAATTGTGCAGTGGATGAAATGGAAGAGGGAGAACCAATCTGAGAGTAGCTGTAGGCATTTGGACGGACACATGTCACTCTAATTTCCCCTCTGGAAGGAAGAATTAACCAAAGTGTCAGCCTGCACCCCCGGAACCAGTATAGGTCCTGTAGCAAAACTGTGGATTTGCGGTCAGCTCACAAAAACACGAGTTGAAAATTGGAGCTCAGGGGCACAGCAATTTACAAACCTGCAGAGTTATAAAGGACAACTCTTTTCCAAAAATCTGTTGAGGGAAGGCAACGAAGCAGACTTCAAAATGAGGCAGAATTGCACAAAACATATTTCAAGTGGTAAATTGGAATCGCCTTTAAAGCACAGGAAAAGCGTAACAACTTCGACAATGATGCACTTGGCCAAAAAGGGCGTATGCATTTTCTGCTGAATATATTCAGGAGAAAATGCATACGCCCTTTTTGGCCAATCAAACAAGCCCGCAATGCAAATCCACACTACAAAGAATTGTCTCTTCCCACCACTCAAAAGGGACATTCGAAAATCTGTAAAAACCAGAAAATAAAGACAGAGATAACAAGAGCATGTTGCAATGTGATCCCAAGGGTCATTGAGGACTGTGATGACAAGGTCATGGAGCATTGTGCTGACAAATGCATGGAGCATTGTGATGACAAGGGTCACGGAGCACTGTGATGACAAGCGTCACGGAGCATTGTGATTACAGGGGTCATGGAGAATTGGGATGACAAGGGCATGGATCATTGTGATGACAAGGGTTATGGAGCATTTTGATGACAAGAGTCCAGGATCAATGTGTTGTCAGGGGTCATGGAGGGTTGTGATGACAGTGGTCATGGAGCATTGTGATGACAAGGGTCATGGAGAAGTGAGATGAGAAGGTCATGGAGCTTTGGGCTGAAAATATTCATGGAGTATTGTGATTACATGGGTCATGGAGCATTGTGATGAAAAGGTCCTGGAGCATTGTAATGAGAAGACCATGGAGCATTTTGATGACAAGTCTCATGGAGCATTCTGATGAAAAGGGGCATGGAGAATTGTGATTACAGGGGTCTTGGAGCATTGTGATGACAAGGGCATGGAGCATTGGGATGAGAAGACCATGGAACGTTCTGATGACATGCGTCATGGAGCTTTGTGATGACAAGGGCATGGAGCATTTTGATTACAGGGGTCTTGGAGCATTGTGATGAAAAGGGCATGTATCATTGTGATGGAAAAGGCATGGAGCCTTGTCATGACAGGGTTCAAGGAGCATACTGACGACATGTATCAGGGAGCATTGTGATGACAAGTGTATTGAGCATTGTGATGACAAATGTCATGGAGCATTGTGATGAGAAAACCATGGATAAATGTGGTGAAGAGCGTCATGGGGCGTTGTGATGACAAGTGTTGTGGAACATTGTGATCACCAGGGTTTGGAACATTGTGATGACAGAGGTCATGGAGCATTTTGATTTCATTTTGATGACAATAGCATGAATCATTATGATGATGGGCATGGTGCATTGTGATGACAGGGTTCATGGAGCATTGAGATGAAAAGGGGCATGGAGCATTGTGATTAAAATGGTCTTGGAGCAGTGTGATGACTAGGTCATGGAGCATTGTGATGAGAAGGCAATGGAGCATTCTGATGACATGCGTAATGGAGCTTTGTGATGACAAGGGCATGGAGCATTGTGATGACAGTGGCATTCAAAATTGGTCTAACAAGTTTCATGGATTATTGTGATGATGTTGGACATGGTGCATTTTGATGACAAGGGCATGGAGCATTGTGATTTCAATATCATGGAATATTGTGAAGACAGGTGACAGGGAGCGTTGTGATGACATATGTCATGGTCCATGGAGATGCCAATGTCATGGAGCATTGTGATGCCAAGTGTCATGGAGGATTGTGATGACAAGGGTCATGGAGCATTGTGATGACAGCGGCTTGGAGCTTTGTGATCACAAGGGACATGCAGCATTGTGATGACAAGGGCATGGAGCACTGTGATGACAACGGACACTGAGAATTTTGATGAAAATGTATGAAGCATTTTGATGACAAATGCATGGAGCTTGCTATGACAGGTGTCATGTGGCATTTCGATGACAGGTGCATGGAGAATTGTGATGACAAGAGCATGTAACATTGTGATGAGAAGTGTCATGGAGCATTGTGAAGACAAGGACGTGGAGAATTGTGATGACAAGGGACATGGAGCATTGTTATGACCAGGGAATGGAGCATTGTGATGGCAGGACCGTGGAGCACTGTGATGAGAAGACCATGGATAACTGTGATGACGAGCGTCATGGACCACTGTAATGACAAGGGGCATGGAGCATTCTGATGACAGGCGTCATGGAGCATTGTGATGACAGAGGTCATGGAACATTGTGAAGACGGGTCATGGAGCATTGTGATGACAAGGGTCATGGAGCATTCTGATGATAAGCTTGTGGAGTACTGTGATGAAAATGGCATGGCTCATTGTGATGAAAAGGGCATGGATCATTGTGATGAAAAATGCATGGAGCCTTTTAATGACAGGTTTCAAGGAGCATTCTGACAACAAGTGTCAGGGAGCATTGTGATGACAAGTGTATTGAGCATTGTGATGACAATGATCATGGAGCATTGTGGTGACAACTGTCCCGGATTATTGTGTTGTAAGGTGTCATAGAGCATTGTGAAGACAGTGGTCATGGAGCATTGTGATGACAGGGGTCATTGAGCAGTGTGATGAGAAGATCATGGAGCATTGGCTGAAAATGTTCATGGAGTAATGTGATGACAAGGGAATGGATCATCGTGATGACAAGGTCCTGGAGCATTGTGATGAGAAGTCCATGGAGCCTTGTGATGAGAAGTCTCATGGAGCATTCTGATGAAATGGGGCATGGAGCATTTTGATTACATTAGCCTTCGAGCATTGTGATGACCAGGGCCTGGAGCATTGTGATGAGAAGGCCATGGAACATACTTACGACATGCGTCATGAAGCTTTGTGATGACCAGGGCATGGAGCATTGTGATTACAGTGGTACTGGAGCATTGTGATGACAAGGGCAAGGAACACTGTGATACATGGGTCATGGAGGATTGTAATGACAAGAGCATGGAGCATTGTGAATAGAAGGTCATCGAGCATTGTGATGACAAGCGTCATGGAGCTTTGTGATGACAAGGGCATGAAGCAATGTGATGAAAGGGTTCATGGAGCATTGTGATGACAATGGCATGGAGCATTGTGATGCCAAGGGTCATGGAGCTTTGTGATGACAAAGGTCATGGAGCATTTTGATTACAAGGGCGTTGTGCATTGTGATTGGAAGGGCAGGGAGCATTGTGATGACAGGGTCATAGAGCAATTTGATGAAAACTGTCATGGAACATTTTGATGACAGGGGATATGGAACATTGTGATGTCAGGGGTCATGGAGCTTTGTGATGAAAAGGGTCATGGAGCTTTTTGATCCTGGGTGTATGGAACATTGTGATATCAGGCGTCATGGAGCATTGTGATGATAATTGCATGTAGCATTGTGATGACAAAGGTCACGGAACATTGTGATGATGCGGGCATGGACCATTTTGATGACAAAGTCATGAAGTATTGTGGTTGCTGGAGTCACGGAGCATTTTGATGACAGGGGACATGGAGCATTGTGATGACAAGGGCATGGAGCATTGTGATGACAGGGGCATAGAGCATTTCTCTGACAGTTTTTATGGATTATTGTGATGACAGTGGGCATGGCACATTGTGATGACAGGCGCATGGAGCATTGTGACGACAAGGTCAAGGAATATTGTGAAGACAGGTGTCAAGGAGCATTGTGATGACATATGTCATGTTCCAGTATGATGACAATGGCATGGAGCATTGTGATGCCAAGTGTCATGGAGGATTGTGATGACAAAGTAATGGACCATTGTGATGAAAAGGGCTTGGAGCATCGTGATGACAAGGGTCATGGAGCACTGTGATGACAAGATCTTGGAGCATTGTGAGGAGAAGGGCCATTGAGAATTTTGATGAGAAGTTCGTGAAGCATTGTGATGAAAAGCGCACCGAGCTTGCTATGACAGGGGTCATGGAACATTGTGATGTACAAGTGCATGGAGAATTGTATTGACAAGATCATGTAACATTGTGATGAGAAGTGTCATGGAGCATTTTGATGATAAGGACATGTAGAATTGTGATGACCAGTGCATGGAGCATTGTGATGGAAAGACCGTGGAGCACTGTGATGAGAAGACCATGGGTAATTGTGATGATGAGCGTCATGGAGAACTGTAATGACAAGGGGCATAGAGCATTGTGATGACAGGTGTCATGGATCATTGTGATGACAAGGGTCATGGACCATTCTGATGACAAGCTTGTGGAGTAATGTGATGACAATGGCATGGAGCATTGTGATGAAAAGGGCATAGGGCATTGTGATGAAAAAGGCTTGGAGCCTTTTCATGACAGGGTTCAAGGAGCATTCTTACGACAAGTGTCAGGGAGCATTGTGATGACAAGTGTATTGAGCATTGTGATGACAAAGATCATGGAGCATTGTGATGACAGGCATCATGGAGCGTTGTGATGACAAATGTTATGGAACATTGTGATCACAAGGGTTTTGAGCATTGTGATGACAGAAGTCATGTATCATTTTCATTTCAAGGTGCATGGAGCATTGTGATGACAAGGGCATGAAGCTTTGTGAACCCAAAGTTCATGGAGGGTTTTGATGACAATGGGAATGGAGTATTGTGATGACAAGCGCATGGAGCATTGTGATGACAAGGTCATGTAGCATTTTGCTGACAAATGCATGGAGCATTTTGATGACAAGTGTCATGGAACACTGTGATGACACGCGTCATGGAGCATTGTGATTACAGGGGTCACGGAGCATTGGGATGGCAAGGGCATGGATCATTGTGATGACAAGGGTCATGGAGCATTTTGATGACAAGAGTCCCGGATCATAGTGTTGTCCGGTGTCATGCAGCACTGTGATGACAGTCGTCATGGAGCATTGTGATGACAGGGGTCATGGAGCACTGTGTTGAGAAGTTCATGGAACATTAGGCTGACAATACTCATTGAGAATTGTGATGGCAGTCGTCATGGAGCACTGTGATGACAGGGGCATGGAACATTGGTCTGAAAAGTTTCATAGATTATTGAGATGACAGTGGGCATGGCACATTGTGATGACAAGGGCATGGATCATTGTTATGAGAAGGTCATGAATTATTGTGCAGACAGGTGTCAGGGAGCATTGTGATGACATATGTCTTGGTGCATTGTGATGACAATGGCATGGAGCATTGTGAAGCCAAGTGTCATGGAGGATTGTGATGACAACAGTAATGGAGCATTGTGATGACAACGGCTTGGAGCTTTTTGATGACAATGGTCATGGAGCACTGTGATGACAACGGCCATTGAGAATTTTGATGACAATCTCGTGAAGCACTGTGATGAAAAGCACTTGGAGCTTGCTATGTCAGGGGTCATGGAGCATTGTGATGACAATTGCATGGAGAATTGTGATGACAAGATCATGTAACATTGTGATGAGAAGTTTCATGGAGCATTGTGATGGCAAGACCGTGGAGCATTGTGATGAGAAGACCATGGATAATTGTGATGTCGAGCGTCATGCAGCACAGTAATGACAAGGGGCATGGAGCATTGTGATGACAGGGGTCATGGAGCATTGTGATGACAGGGGTCATGGAGCATTGTGATGACAAGGGTCAAGGAGCATTCTGATGACAACCTTGTGGAGTAATGTGATGACAATGGCATGGAGCATTGTGATGAAAAGGGCATGGAGCATTGTGATGTAAAAGGCATGGAGGCTTTTCATGACAGCGTTCAAGGAGCATTCTGACGACAAGTGTCAGGGAGCATTGTGATGACAAGTGTATTGAGCATTGTGATGACAAAGGTCATGGAGCATTGTGATGACAAGGGCTTGGAGTATTGTGATAACAGGCATCATGGAGCGTTGTGATGACAAGTGTTGTGGAACAATGTGATCACATGTGTTTGGAGCATTGTGATGACAGAGGTCATGGATCATTTTGATTTCAAGGAGCACGGAGCGTTGTGATGAGAGGGATAATGGAGCATTGTGATGAGAAGATCATGGAGCATTGGGCTGAAAATATTCATGGAGTATTGTGATGACAGGGGTCTTGGAGCACTGTGATAACAAGGGCATGGAGCATTGTGATGAGAAGGCCATGGAGCATTCTGATGACATGTGTCATGGATGTTTGTGATGAAAAGGGAAATGGAGCATTGTGATTACAGGGGACTTTGAGCATTGTGATGAAAAGGGCATGGATCATTGTGATGAGAAAGGCATGGAGCCTTGTCATGGCAGGGTTCAAGGAGCATACTTTCGACAAATGTCAGGGAGCCTTGTGATGACAAGTGTATTGAGCATTGTGATGACAAAGTTCATGGAGCATTGTGATGAGAAGACCATGGTTAACTGTGATGAGGAGCGTCATGGGTCATTGTGATGACAAGTGTTATGGAACATTGTGATCACAAGTGTTTGGAGCATTGTGATGACAGAAGTCATGGAGCATATTGATTTCATTGTGATGACAATAGCATGAAGCATTATGATGATGGGCATGGTGCATGGGATGACAGGGTTCTTGGAGCATTGAGATTAAAAGGGGCTTGAAGCATTGTGATTACTGGGGTCTTGGAGCATTGTGATGACAAGGGCATGGAGCATAGTGAATGAGAAGTCCATGGAGCATTCTGATGACATGCGTCATGGAGCTTTCTGATGACAATTGCATGGAGCATTGTGATTACAGGTTCTTGGAGCATTGTGATGAAAAGGGTCATAGAGTCCTGTGATGACAAGGCTGTGGAACCTTATGATGGCAGGTGTCCTGGAGCATTGTTATGACAGGGGGAATGGAGCATTGTGATGACAAGTTCACGCAACACTGTGATACATGGGTCATGGAGGATTGTAATGACAAGGGCATGGAGCATTGTGATGAGAAATGCATCAAGCATTGTGATGACAAGCGTCATGGAGCTTTGTGATGACAAGGGCATGGAGCAATGTGATGAGAGGGTTCATGGAGCATTGTGATGACAATGGCATGGAGCATTGTGATGCCCAGGGTTATGGAGCTTTGTGATGACAAATGTCATGGAGCATTCTGATGACAAGTGTGACGTGCATTGTGATGAGAAGGGCAGGGAGCATTGTGATCACAGGGTCATTGAGCAATTTGGTGAAACTGGTCATGGAACATTTTGATTACAGTGGTTATGGAATATTGTGATGTCAGGGGTCATGGAGCTTTGTGATGAAAAGTGTCATGGAGCATTTTGATGACAGGGTTTATGGAATATTGTGATATCAGGGCTCATCGAACATTGTGGTGATAAGTGCATGTAGCATTTTAATGACAGGTGTCATGGAACATTGTGATGACAGGGGTGATGGAGTATTGGAATGAATAGTGATGGAACATTGTGATATCAGTGGTGAGAGAGCATTTTGATGAGAAGTGCATGGAGCACTGTAATGACAAGGTTTAAGCAGCATTGTGATGAAAAGGATGTGGAGCATTGTGATGACAAGCACATGGCACGTTGTGATGACATGGATCATGGAGTATTGTGCTGAGGAAGGCATAGAGCATTGCGATGTCAAGGGTCACAGAGCATTGTGATGAAATGTTCATGGAGCATTGTGGTGACAAAGGTCACAGAGACTTGTGATGATGAGGGCATGGACCATTTTAATGAGAAAGGTCATGAAGCATTGTGATGACTGGAGTCACAGAGCATTATGATGACAGGGGTCATGGGGCATTGTGATGACAAGGGCATGGAGCATTGAGATGACAGGGGCGTGGATCAATGGTCTGACATGTTTCATGGATTATTGTGACGACAGTGGGAATGGCGCATTGTGATGACAAGGGCACAGAGCATTGTGATGACAAGCTCATGCAGTTTTGTGAAGACAGGTGTCAGGGAGCATTGTGAACACCTATGTCATGGTCCATTGTGATGACAATGGCATGGAGCATTGTGATGCCAAGTGTCATGGAGTATTGTGATGACAAAGGTAATGGAGCATTGTGATGACAAGGGCTTGGAGCATTGTGATGACAAAGGTCATGGAACACTGTGCTGACAAGGGCATGGAGCATTGTGATGACAAGGTTCATGGAGCATTGTGCTGAAAAAGGCATGGAGCATTGTGATGACAAGTGTCACAAAGCATTTTGATGAAAAGTTCATGGAGCATTGTGGTGACAAATGTCACAGAGCCTTGTGATGACGAGGGCATGGACCATTGTTATGACAAAGGTCATGAAGCATTTTGATGACTGGAGTCACGGATCATTGTTATGACAATGGCATGGAGCATTGTGATGACAGGGGCATGGAACATTTGTCTGACATGTTTCATGGATTATTGTGATGGCAATGGGCATGGCTCCTTGTGATGACAAGGGCATTGAGCATTGTGATGACAACGTCATGCAGAATTGTGAAGACAGGTGTCAGGGAGCATTGTGATGACCTATGCCATGGACAATTGTGATGACAATGGCATGGAGCATTGTGATGCCAAGTGTCATGGAGGATTGTGATTACAAAGGTAATGGAGCATTGTGATGACAAGGGGTTGGAGCATTGTGATGACAAGGGTCATTGAGAATTTTGATGACAAGTTCGTGAAGCATTGTGATGACATGCGCATGAAGCTTGCTATGACAGGGGTCATGGAGCATTGCGATGACAAGTGCATGGAGAATTTTGATGAAAAGAGCATGTAAAATTGTGATGAGATGTGTCAAAGAGCATTGTGATGACAAGGACGTGGAGAATACTGATGACCAGGGCATGGAGCATTGTGATGGCAAGACCGGGGAGCATTGTGATGAGTAGACCATGGATAATTGTGATGACTGGCGTCATATAGCACTGTAGTGACAAGGGGCATGGAGCATTGTGATAACTGGTGTAATGGAGCATTGTGATGACAGGGGTCATGGAACATTGTGATGACAATGTTCATGGAGCATTCAGACGACAAGCTTGAGGAGTATGATGATGACAATTGCATGGAGCATTGTGATGAAAAGGCCATTGAGCATTGTGATGACAAGGGCAGGGAGCAATGTGATGAGAGTGTTCATGGAGCATTGTGATGACAATGGCATGGAGTATTGTGATGCCAAGGGTCATGGAGCTTTGTGATGACTAAGGTCATGGAGCATTTTGATGACAAGTGCGTGGTGCATTGAGATGAGAAGGGCAGGGAGCATTGTGATGACAGGGTCATGGAACAATTTGATGAAAAGGGTCACGGAACATTTTGATGACAGGGGTCATGGAACATTGTGATGTCAGTGGTCATGGAGCATTGTGATGATAAGGACATGTAGCATTTTGATGACAGGGGTCATGGAACATTGTGATGACAGGGGTGAGGGAGTATTGAGATGACTAGTGATGGAACATTGTGATATCAGTGGTGAGAGAGCATTTAGATGAGAAGTGCATGGAGCATTGTGATAAAAAGGTTTATGGAGCATTGTGATGACAAGGTTGTGGAGCATTGTGATGACAAGTGCATGGCACATTGTGATGACATGTGTCTTGGAGCATTGTGCTGAGAAGCACATGGAGCATTGTGATGACAAGGGTCATGGAGCATTGTTCTGACAAAGGCATGGAGCATTGTGATGAGAAGTGTTACAGAGCATTGTGATGATGAGGGAATGGACCATTGTGATGACAAAGGTCCTAAAGCATTGTGATGACTGGAGTCAAGGAACATTATGATGTGAGGGGTAATGGAGCATTGTGATTAAAAGGGCATGGAGCATTGTGATGACAGGGGCATGGAGCATTGGTCTGACAAGTTTCATGGATTATTGCTATGACAATGGGCATGGAGCATTGTGATGACAGAGGTCATGGACCATTTTCATTTCAAGGACCATGGCGCATTATGATGACAAGGGCATCAAGCAATGTGAACCCAAGTTTCATCGAGGATTTTGATGACAATGGGAATGGAGCATTGTGATGCCAAGTGTCATGGAGAAATGTGATGACAAATATAATGGATGATTGTGATGACAAGGGCTTGGAGCCTTGTGATGACAAGGGTTATGGAGCATTGTGATGACAAGGGAATGGATCATTGTGATGACAAGAGTCATGGAGCATTTTGATGACAAGAGTCCAGGATCATTGTGTTGTCAGGGGTCATGGATCGTTGTGATGACAGTGGTCATGGAGCATAGTGATGACAGGGTTCATGGGGCATTGTGAAGTGAAGGTCATGGAGCATTGGGCTGTAAATATTCATAGAGTATTGGGATGACAATGGTCATGGAGCATTTTGATGACAAGGGAATGGAGCATTGTGATGAAAAGGGCATGGAGCATGGTGATGAGAAGGCCATGGAGCAATTTGAAGACATGCTTCATGAAGCTTTGTGATGACAAGGGCATGGTGCATTGTGATTACAGGAGTCTTGGAGTATTGTGATGAAAAGTGCATGGATCATTGTGATGAAAAATGCATGGAGCCTTGTCATGACAGGTTTCAAGGAGCATATTCACGACCATTGTCAGGGAGCATTGTGATGACATGTTTATTGAGAATTGTGATGAAAAAGGTCATGGAGTATTGTGAATAGAAGACCATGGATAATTGTGATGATGAGCGTCATGGGGCGTTGTGATGAAAAGTGTTATGGAACATTGTGATCACAAGGGTTTGGAGCATTGTGATGACAGAGGTCATGGAGCATTTTGATTTCATTGTGATGACAATAGCATGAAGCATTATGATGATGGGCATGGTGCATTGTGATGACAGGGTTCATGGAGCATTGAGATGAAAAGGGGCATGGGGCATTGTGATTACAGGGGTCTTGGAGCATTGCGATGACCAGGTCATGGAGCATTGTGATGAGAAGGCGAAGGCGCATTCTGATGACATGCGTCATGGAGCTTTGTGATGACAAGGCCATGGAGCATTGTGATTACAGGTGTCTTGGAGAATTGTGATGACAAGGGTCATGGAGCCTTGTGATGAGAAGGTCGTGGAACATTGTAATGGCAGTTTTCATGGAGCATTGTTATAACAGTGGTAATGGAGCATTTTCATGACAAGGGCATGGAGCATTGGTCTGAAAATTTTCATGGATTATTGTGATGAGAGGGGGCATGGGGCATTGTGATGACAAGGGCACGGAACACTGTTATACATGGGTCATGGAGGATTGTAATGACAAGCCTTGGAGCTTTGTGTTAAGAAGGGCATAGAGCATTGTGATGAAAAGCATCATGGAGCCTGTGATGACAAGGACATATAACAATGTGTTGAGAGGGTTCATGGAGCATTTTGATGACAATGGCATGGATCATTGTGATGCCAAGGGTCACGGAGCTTTGTGATGACAAAGGACATGGAGGGTTTTGATGACAAGGGCGTGGTGCACTGTGATGAGAAGGGCAGGGAGCATTGTGATGAAAGGGTCATGGAGCAATTTGATGAAAAGTGTCATGGGACATTTTGATGACAGGGGTTATGGAACATTGTGATGTCAGGGGTCAGGGAGCATTGTGATGAAAAGTGCCATTGAGTATTGTGATGACAGGGGTCATGGAACATTGTGATGACAGGGGTGAGGGAGTATTGTGATGACTAGTGATGGAATATTATGATATCACTGATGGGAGAGCATTTTGATGGGAAGTGCATGGAGCATTGTGACGACAAGGTTTATGGAGCACTGTGATGACAAGGTTGTGGAGCATTGTGATGACAAACGCATGTCGCATTGTGATGACACAGGTCATGGGGCATTGTACGGACAAGCACATGGAGCACTGTGATAACAGGGGTCATGGAGCATTGTGCTGACAAAGGCATGGAGCATAGTGATGACATGAGTAAGAGAATATTGTCATGAAAATTTCATGGAGCATTGTGGTGACAATTGTCACAGAGCCTTTTGATGACGAGGGCATGCACCATTGTGATGACAGGGGTCATGGATCATTTTGATGACTGTGTTCATGGAGCATTGTGATGACATGGGTCATGGAGCATTGTAATGAGACGGTCATTGAGCATTGGGCTGAAAATGTACATAGAATATTGTGACGACAGGGGTCATGGAGCATTGTGATGACAAGGGAATGGAGCACTGTGATGACAAGGTCCTGGAGCATTGTGATGAGAGGACCATGGAGCCTTGTGATGACAAGTGTCATGGAGCATTCTGATGAAAAGGTGCTTGGAGCATTGTGATTACAGGGGTTTTGTAGCATTGTGATGACAAGGGCATGGAGCATTGTGATGTGAAGGCCATGGAGCATTCTGATGACATGCATCATGGAGCTTTGTGATGACAAGGACATGGATCATTGTGATGAAAATTGCATGGAGCCTTGTCATGGCAGGGTTCAAGTAGCATACTGATGAGAAGATTCAAGGAGCATTGTGAAGATAAGTGTATTGAGCATTGTGATGACAAAGATCATGGAGCATTGTGATGAGAAGACCACTGATAATTGTGATGACCAGCCTCATGGGGCATTGTGATGACAAGAGTTATGGAACATTGTGATCAGAAGGGTTTGGAGCATTGAGATGACAGAGGTCATTGAGCATTTTGATTTCATTGTGATGACAACAGCATGAAATATTATGGTGATGGGCATGGTGCATTGTGATGACAGAGTTCATGGAGCATTGAGATGAAGAGGGGCATGGAGCACTGTGATTACAGGGGTCTTGCAGCATTGTGATGACAAGGGAATGGAGCATTGTGATTAGAGGGGTCTTGGAGCATTGTGATGACAAGGGTCATGGAGCCTTGGATAACAAGGCCATGGAACATTGTGATGGCAGGGATCATGGAGCATTGTTATGACAGGGGTCAGGAAGCATTGTGATGACAAAGGCATGGAGCATTTTGATGACAGGGGCATGGAACGTTGGTCTGACAAGTTTCATTGATTATTGTGATGACAGTGGGCATGACACATTGTGATGACAAGGGCATGTAGCATTGTGATGACAAGGTCAGGGAGTATTGTGAATACAGGTGTCAGGGAGCATTTTGATGAAATATGTCATGGTCCATTGCGATGACAATTGCATGGAGCATTGTGATGCCAAGTGTCATGGAGGATTGTGATGACAAACGTAATGGAACATTTTGATGACAAGGGCTTAGAGCATCGTGATGACAAGGGTCATGGAGCATTGTGATGACAAGGGCATGGAGCATTGTGATGACAGTGGTATGGCACATTGTGATGACAAGAGCGTGGAGCATTGTGGTGACAAACGTCACAGAGCCTTGTGTGATGAGGGCATGGATCATTGTAATGACAAATGTCATAAAGCATTGTGATGACTGGAGTCACGGAGCATTGTGATGACAGGGGTCATGGAGCATTGTGATGACAAGTGCATGGAGCATTGGGATGACAGGGGCAAGGAGCACTGGTCTGACAAGTTTCCTGGATTATTGTGATGACGGTGGGCAAGGAGCATTGAGATGACAAGGGCATGGAGCATTGTGATGACAAGGGCGTGGTGCATTGTGATGAGAAGGGCAGGGAGCATTGTGATGACAGGGACATGGAGCAATTTGAATAAAAGGGTCATGGAATATTTTGATGACACGGGTTATGGAACATTGTGATATCAGGGATCACGAAGCATTGTGAAGAAATGTGTCATGGAGCTTTTTGTGACAGGGGTTATGGAACATTGTGATGTCAGGGGTCATGGAGCATTGTGATGATAAGGGCATGTAGCACTGTGATGACAGTGGTCATGGAACATTGTGATGACAGGGGTGAGCGAGTATTGTGATGACTAGTGATGGAACATTGTGATATATGTGGTGAGAGAGCATTCTGATGAGAAGTGCGTGGAGCATTGTGATGACAAGTATTATGGAGCATAGCGATGAAAACGATGTGGAGCATTGTGATGAAAAGAGCATGGCACATTGTGATGACATGTGTCATGGAGCATTGTGCTGACAAGGGCATGGAGAATTTTGATGACAAGTGTCATGGAGCATTGTGCTGACAAAGGCATGGAGCATTGTGATGACAAGGGACACAGAGCATTGTGATGAAAATTTCATGGATTGTTGTGGTGACAAGGATCACAGAGCCTTGTGTGACGAGGGCATGGACCATTGTGAGGACAAAGGTCCTGAATCATTGTGATGACTGGAGTCATGGTTCATTGTGATGACAGTGGTCATGGGGCATTGTGATGACAAGGGCATGGAGCAATGTGATGACAGGGGCATGGAACATTGGTCAGATATGTTTCATGGATTATTGTGATGACAGTGGGCAGGGAGCATTGAGATGACAAGGGCATGGAAAATTGTGCTGACAAATGTCACAGAGCCTTTTTTGACGAGGGCATGGACCATTGTGAGGACAAAGGTCATGAAGCATTGTGATGACTGGAGTCACGGAGCATTGTGATGACGAGTGTCATGGAGCATTGGGATGACAAGGGCATGGAGCATTGTGATGACAGTGGTCATAGAGCATTCTGATGACAAGGGAATGGAGCATTGTGATGACAGGGGCATGGAACATTTGTTTGAAATGTTTCATGGATTATTGTGATGACAGTGGGCATGGCACATTGTGATGACAAGGGCATGGAACATTGTGATGACAAGGTCATGGAGTATTGTGAAGACAGGTATCAAGGAGCATTGTGATGACATATGTCATTGTCCATAGTGATGACAATGGCGTGGAGAACTGTGATACCAAGTGTCATGGAGAATTGTGATGACAAATGTAATGGAGCATTCTCATGACAAGGGCTTGGAACATTGTGATGACAACAGTCCTGGAGCATTGTGATGACAAGTGCATAGAGCATTCTGATGAAAAGGTGCATGGTGCATTGAGATTACAGGGGTTTTGAAACAATGTGATTACAAGGGCATGGAGCATTGTGATGAGAAGGCAATGGAGCATTCTGATGACATGCATCATGGAGCTTTGTGATGACAAGGACATGGAGCATTGTGATTACAGTGGTCTTGGAGCATTGTGATGAAAAGGGAATGGATCATTGTGATGAAAAATGCATGGAGACTTGTCATGACAGTGTTCAAGGAGCATACTGATGACAACTGTCAGGGAGCCTTGTGATGATAAGTGTATTGAGCATTGTGATGACAAAGATCATGGAGCATTGTGATGACAAGTCCATGGATAATTGTGATGACCAGCATCATGGGGCATTGTGATGACAAGTGTTATGGAACATTGTGATCAGCAGGGTTTGGTGCATTGTGATGACAGAGGTCATTGAGCATTTTGATTTCATTGTGATGACAATAGCATGAAATATTATGGTGATGGGCGCGGTGCATTGTGATGACAGGGTTCATGGAGCATTGAGATGAAAAGGGGCATGGAGCATTGTGATTACAGGGGTGTTGGAGCATTGTGATGACAAGGGCAAGGAACATTGTGATGAGAAGACCATGGAGCATTCTGATGACATCCGTCATGGAGCTTTGTGATGACAAGGGCATGGAGAATTGTGATTACAGTGGGCATGGAATATTGTGATGACAGGGGTGAGGGGGTATTGTGATGACTAGTGATGGAACTTTGTGATATCAGTTGTGAGAAGGCATTTTGAGGAGAAGTGCATGTAGCATCGTGATGACAATGTTTATGGAGCGTTTTGATGACAAGGATGTGGAGCATTGTGATGACAAGTGCATGGTGCATTGTGATTATATGGGTTATGGAGCATTGTGCTGACACGCACATCGAGCATTGTGATGACAAGGGTCAAGGAGCCTTGTGCTGACAAAGGCATGGAGCTTTGTGATGACCTGGGTCACAGAGCATTGTGATAAAAATTTCATGGAGCATTGTGGTGACATAGGTCACAGAGCTTTGTGTGACGAGGTCATGGACCATTGTGATGACAAGTGTCATGAAGCACTGTGATGACTGGAGTCAAGGAGCATTGTGATAACAGGGGTCTTGGAGCATTGTGATGAAAAGGGAATGGATCATTGTGATGAAAAAGGCATGGAGCCTTGTCATGACAGTGTTCAAGGAGCATACTGATGACAAGTGTCAGCGAGCATTGTGATGCCAAGTGTATTGAGCATTGTGGTGACAAAGGTCATGGTGCATTGTGATGAGAAGACCTTGCATAATTGTGATGACGAGCGTCATGGGGCATGTGATGACAAGTGTTATGGAACATTGTGATCAGAAGGGTTTGGAGCATTGTGATGAGAGAGGGTATGGAGCATTTTGATTTCATTGTGATGACAATAGCATGAATCATTATGATGATGGGCATGGTGCATTGTGATGACAGGGTTCATGGAGCATTGAGATGAAAAGTGGCATGGAGAATTGTGATTACAGAGGTCTTGGAGCATTGTGATTACAAGGGTCATGGAGCCTTGTGATGACAAGGCCATGGAACACTGTGATGGCAGGGGTCATGGAGCATTGTCATGACAGGTGTAATGGAGAATTGTGATGAAAAGGGGCATGGAACATTGTGATTACAGGGGTGTTGGAGCACTGTGATGACAAGGGCATGGAGCATTGTGATGAGAAACCATGGAACATTGTGATGACATGCGACATGGAGCTTTGTGATGACAAGGGCATGGAGAATTGTGATTACAGGGGTCATGGAATATTGTTATGACAATGGTGAGGGCGTATTGTGATGACTAGTGATGGAACATTGTGATATCAGTGGTGAGAAGGCATTTGAGGAGAAGTGCATGGAGCATTGTGATGACAAGTTTTATGGAGCATTTTGATGACAAGGATGTAGAGCATTGTGATGACAAGTGCATGGTGCATTGTGATGACATGGGTTATGGAGCATTGTGCTGACACGCGCATCGAGCAATGTGATAACAAGGGTCATGGAGCATTGTGCTGACAAAGGCATGGAGCTTTGTGATGACAAGAGTCACAGAGCATTGTGATAAAAATTTCATGGAGCATTGTGGTTACAAAGGTCACAGAGCTTTGTGTGACGAGGTCAGGGACCATTGTGATGAAAAATGTCAGGAATCATTGTGATGACTGGAGTCACGGAGCTTTGTGATAACAGGGGTCTTGGAGCATTGTGATGAAAAGGGAATGGATCATTGTGATGAAAATGGCATGGAGCCTTGTCATGACAGTGTTCAAGGAGCATACTGATGACAAGTGTCAGCGAGAATTGTGATGCCAAGTGTATTGAGCATTGTGGTGACAAAGGTCATGGAGCATTGTGATGAGAAGACCTTGCATAATTGTGATGACGAGCGTCATGGGGCATGTGATGACAAGTGTTATGGAACATTGTGATCAGAAGGTTTTGGAGCATTGTGATGACAGAGGACATGGAGCATTTTGATTTCATTGTGATGACAATAGCATGAATCATTATGATGATGGGCATGGTGCATTGTAATGACAGTGTTCATGGAGCATTGAGATGAAAAGTGGCATGGAGAATTGTGATTACAGAGGTCTTGGAGCATTGTGATGACAAGGGTCATGGAGTCTTGAGATGAGAATGCCGTGGAACGTAGTGATGTCAGGGGTCATGTAGCATTGTGATGATAAGGGCATGTAGCACTGTGATGACAGTGGTCATGGAACATTGTGATGACAGGGGTGAGCGAGTATTGTGATGACTAGTGATGGAACATTGTGATATATGTGTTGAGAGAGCATTTTGATGAGAAGTGCATGGAGCATTGTAATGACAAATTTTATGGAGCATAGCGATGAAAAGGATGTGGATCATTGTGATGAAAAGAGCATGGCATATTGTGATGACATGTGTCATGGAGCATTGTGCTGACAAGCGCAGGGAGCATTTCGATGACAAGTGTCATGGAGCATTGTGCTGACAAAGGCATGGAGCACTGTGATGACAAGGGACACAGAGCAGTGTGATTAAAATTTCATGGAGCATTGTGGTGACAAAGATTACAGAGCCTTTTGTGACGAGTTCATGGACCATTGTGATTAGAAAATACATGAATCATTGTGATGACTGGAGTCACGGAGCACTGTGATGACATGGGTCATGGAGCATTGTGATGACAAGGGCATGGAGCTGTATGATGACAGGGGCATGGAACTTTTGTCTGACAATTTCATGGATTATTGTGATGACAGTGTGCATGGAGCATTGAGATGAAAAGGGCATGGAGCATTGTGGTGACAAAGGTCAAAGAGCCTTGTGTGACGAGGGCATGGACCATTGTGAGGACAAAGGTCATGAAGCATTGTGATGATTGGAGTCACGGAGCATTTTGATGACAGGGGTCATGGAGCATTGTGATGACAAGGGTATGGATCATTGTGATGACAGGGGCATGGAACATTGGTCTGACATGTTTCATGGATTATTGTGATGACGGTGGGCATGGCGCATTGGGATGACAAGGGCATGGAACATTGAGATGACAAGGTCATGGAGTATTGTGAAGACAGGTGTCAGGGTGCATTGTGATGACATATGTCATTGTCCATTGTGATGACAATGGCATGGAGCATTGTGATACAAATTGTCATGGAGGATAGTGATGACAAAGTTAATGGATCATTTTGATGACAAGGGCTTGGAACATTGTGATGACAAGGGTCATGGAGCATTTTGATGACAAGGGCATGGAGCATTCTGATGAAAAGTTGCATGGAGCATTGAGATTACAGGGGTTTTGAAGCAATGTGATTACAAGGGCATGGAGCATTGTGATGAGAAGGCAATGGAGCATTCTGATGACATGCGTCATGGAGCTTTGTGATGTCAAGTACATGCAGCATTGTGATTACAGGGGTCTTGGAGCATTGTGATGAAAAGGGAATCAATCATTGTGATGAAAAATGCATGGAGCCTTGTCATGACAGGGTTCAAGGAGCATACTGATGACAACTGTCAGGTAGCATTGTGATGATAAGTGTATTGAGCATTGTGATGACAAAGATCATGGAGCATTGTGATGAGAAGACCATGGATAATTGTGATGACCAGCGTCATGGGGCATTGTGATGACAAGTGCTATGGAACATTGTGATCAGAAGGGTTTGGTGCATTGTGATGACAGAGGTCATTGAGCATTTTGATTTCATTGTGATGACAATAGCATGAAATATTATGGTGATGGGCACGGTGCATTGTGATGACAGGTTTCATAGAGCATTGAGATGAAAAGGGGCATGGAGCATTGTGATTACAGTGGTGTTGGAGCATTGTGATGACAAGGGCATGGAGCATTGTGATGAGAAGGCCATGGAGCATTCTGATGACATGAGTCATGGAGCTTTGTGATGAAAAGGGCATGGAGAATTGTGATTACAGGGTCATGGAATATTTTGATGACAGTGGTTATGGAACATTGTGATGTCAGGGGTCATGAAGCATTGTGATGAAATTGGTCATGGAGCATTTTGTGACAGGGGTTATGGAACATTGTGATGTCAGGGGTCATGGAGCATTGTGATGATAAGGGCCTGTAGCACTGTGATGACAGTGGTCATGGAAAATTGTGATGACAGGGGTGAACGAGTATTGTGATGACTAGTGATAGAACATTGTGATATATGTGGTGAGAGAGCATTTTGATGAGAAGTGCATGGAGCATTGTGATGACAAGTTTTATGGAGCATAGCGATGAAAAGGATGTGGAGCATTGTGATGAAAAGAGCATGGCACATTGTGATGACATGTGTCATGGAGCATTGTGCTGACAAGGGCATGGAGAATTTTGATGACAAGTGTCATGGAGCATTGTGCTGACAAAGGCATGGAGCATTGTGATGACAAGGGAGACAGAGCATTGTGATGAAAATTTCATGGATTGTTGTGGTGACAAGGATCACAGAGCCTTGTGTGACGAGGGCATGGACCACTGAGAGGACAAAGGTCCTGAATCATTGTGATGACTGGAGTCACGGTTCATTGTGATGACAGTGGTCATGGGGCATTGTGATGACAAGGGCATGGAGCAATGTGATGACAGGGGCATGGAACATTGGTCAGATATGTTTCATGGATTATTGTGATGACAGTGGGCAGGGAGCATTGAGACGACAAGGGCATGGAAAATTGTGCTGACAAATGTCACAGAGCCTTTTGTGACGAGGGCATGGACCATTGTGAGGACAAAGTTCATGAAGCACTGTGATGACTGGAGTCACGGAGCATTGTGATGACGAGTGTCATGGAGCATTGTGATGACAAGGGCATGGAGCATTGTGATGACAGTGGTTATGGAGCATTGTGATGACAAGGGAATGGAGCATTGTGATGACAGGGGCATGGAACATTGGTCTGACATATTTCATGGATTATTGTGATGATAGTGGGCATGGCACATTGTGATGACAAGGGCATGGAACATTGTGATGACAAGGTCATGGAGTATTGTGAAGACAGGTATCAAGGAGCATTGTAATGACATATGTCATTGTCCATTGTGATGACAATGGCGTGGAGCATTGTGATACCAAGTGTCATGGAGAATTGTGATGACAAATTTAAAGGAGCATTCTCATGACAAGGGCTTGGAACATTGCGATGACAAGGGTCCTGGAGCATTGTGATGACAAGTGCATAGAGCATTCTGATGAAAAGGTGCATGGTGCATTGAGATTACAGGGGTTTTGAAACAATGTGATTACAAGGGCATGGAGCATTGTGATGAGAAGGCCATGGAGCATTCTGATGACATGCGTCATGGAGCTTTGTGATGACAAGGACATGGAGCATTGTGATTACAGGGGTCTTGGAGCATTGTGATGAAAAGGGAATGGATCATTGTGATGAAAAATGCATGGAGCCTTGTCATGACAGTGTTCAAGGAGCATAGTGATGACAACTGTCAGGGAGCTTTGTGATGATAAGTGTATTGAGCATTGTGATGACAAAGATTATGGAGCATTGTGATGACAAGACCATGGATAATTGTGATGACCAGCATCATGGGGCATTGTGATGACAAGTGTTATGGAACATTGTGATCAGAAGGGTTTGGTGCATTGTGATGACAGAGGTCATTGAGCATTTTGATTTCATTGTGATGACAATAGCATGAAATATTATGGTGATGGGCACGGTGCATTGTGATGACAGGGTTCATGGATCATTGAACTGAAAACGGGCATGGAGCATTGTGATTACTGGGGTGTTGGAGCATTGTGATGACAAGGGCAAGGAGCATTGTGATGAGAAGACCATGGAGCATTCTGATGACATGCGTCATGGAGCTTTGTGATGACAAGGGCATGGAGAATTGTGATTACAGTGGGCATGGAATATTGTGATGACAGGGGAGAGGGGGTATTGTGATGACTAGTGATGGAACATTGTGATATCAGTTGTGAGAAGGCATTTTGAGGAGAAGTGAATGGAGCATCGTGATGGCAATGTTTATGGAGCGTTTTGATGACAAGGATGTGGAACATTTTGATGACAAGTGCATGGTGCATTGTGATTATATGGGTTATGGAGCATTGTGCTGACACGCGCATCGAGCATTGTGATGACAAGGGTCATGGAGCCTTGTGCTGACAAAGGCATGGAGCTTTGTGATGACCAGGGTCACAGAGCATTGTGATAAAAATTTCATGGAGCATTGTGGTGACATAGGTCAAAGAGCTTTGTGTGACGAAGTAATGGACCATTTGATGACAAGTGTCACGAAGCACTGTGATGACTGTAGTCACGGAGCATTGTGATAACAGGGGTCTTGGAGCATTGTGATGAAAAGGGAATGGATCATTGTGATGAAAAAGGCATGGAGCCTTGTCATGACAGTGTTCAAGGAGCATACTGATGAAAAGTGTCAGCGAGTATTGTGATGCCAAGTGTATTGAGCATTGTGGTGACAAAGGTCATGGAGCATTGTGATGAGAAGACCTTGCATAATTGTGATGACGAACATCATGGGGCATGTGATGACAAGTGTTATGGAACATTGTGATCAGAAGGGTTTGGAGCATTGTGATGACAGAGGACATGGAGCATTTTGATTTCATTGTGATGACAATAGCATGAATCATTATGATGATGGGCATGGTGCATTGTGATGACAGGGTTCATGGAGCATTGAGATGAAAAGTGGCATGCAGAATTGTGATTACAGAGGTCTTGGAGCATTGTGATGACAAGGGTCATGGAGCCTTGTGATGCCAAGGCCGTGGAACATTGTGATGGTAGGGGTCATGGAGCATTGTTATGACAGTTGTAATGGAGAATTGTGATGAAAAGGGGCATGGAACATTGTGATTACAGGGGTGTTGGAGCACTATGATGACAAGGGCATGGAGCATTGTGATGAGAAACCATGGAACATTGTGATGACATGCGACATGGAGCTTTGTGATGACAAGGTCATGGAGAATTGTGATTACAGGGGTCATGGAATATTGTTATGACAAGGGTGAGGGCGTATTGTGATGACTAGTGATGGAACATTGTGATATCAGTGGTGAGAAGGCATTTGAGGACAAGTGCATGGAGCATTGTGATGACAAGTTTTATGGAGCATTTTGATGACAAGGATGTAGAGCATTGTGATGACAAGTGCATGGTGCATTGTGATGACATGGGTTATGGAGCATTGTGCTGACACGCGCATCGAGCAATGTGATAACAAGGGTCATGGAGCATTGTGCTGACAAAGGCATGGAGCTTTTTGATGACAAGAGTCACAGAGCATTGTGATAAAAATTTCATGGAGCATTGTGGTTACAAAGGTCACAGAGCTTTGTGTGACGAGGTCAGGGACCATTGTGATGAAAAATGTCAGGAAGCATTGTGATGACTGGAGTCACGGAGCTTTGTGATAACAGGGGTCTTGGAGCATTGTGATGAAAAGGGAATGGATCATTGTGATGAAAATGGCATGGAGCCTTGTCATGACAGTGTTCAAGGAGCATACTGATGACAAGTGTCAGCGAGAATTGTGATGCCAAGTGTATTGAGCATTGTGGTGACAAAGGTCATGGAGCATTGTGATGAGAAGTCCTTGCATAATTGTGATGATGAGCGTCATGGGGCATGTGATGACAAGTGTTATGGAACATTGTGATCAGAAGGTTTTGGAGCATTGTGATGACAGAGGACATGGAGCATTTTGATTTCATTGTTATGACAATAGCATGAATCATTATGATGATGGGCATGGTGCATTGTGATGACAGTGTTCATGGAGCATTGAGATGAAAAGTGGCATGGAGAATTGTGATTACAGAGGTCTTGGAGCATTGTGATGACAAGGGTCATGGATCCTTGAGATGAGAAGGGCGTGGAACGTAGTGATGTCAGGGGTCATGTAGCATTGTGATGATAAGGGCATGTAGCACTGTGATGACAGTGGTCATGGAACATTGTGATGACAGGGGTGAGCGAGAATTGTGATGACTAGTGATGGAATATTGTGATATATGTGTTGAGAGAGCATTTTGATGAGAAGTGCATGGAGCATTGTAATGACAAATTTTATGGAGCATAGCGATGAAAAGGATGTGGATCATTGTGATGAAAAGAGCATGGCACATTGTGATGACATGTGTCATGGAGCATTGTGCTGACAAGAGCAGGGAGCATTTCGATGACAAGTGTCATGGAGCATTGTGCTGACAAAGGCATGGAGCACTGTGATGACAAGGGACACAGAGCATTGTGATTAAAATTTCATGGAGCATTGTGGTGACAAAGGTCACAGAGCCTTTTGTGACGAGGTCATGGACAATTGTGATGAGAAAAGACATGAATCATTGTGATGACTGGAGTCACGGAGCACTGTGATGACATCGGTCATGGATCATTGTGATGGTAAGGGCATGGAGCAATATGATGACAGGGGCATGGAACTTTGGTCTGACAATTTCATGGATTATTATGATGACAGTGGGCATGGAGCATTGAGATGACAAGGGCATGGAGCATTGTGGTGACAAAGGTCACAGAGCCTTGTGTGACGAGGGCATGGACCATTGTGAGGACAAAGGTCATGAAGCATTGTGATGATTGGAGTCACGGAGCATTGTGATAACAGGGGTCATGGAGCATTGTGATGACAATGGTATGGATCATTGTGATGACAGGGGCATGGAGCATTGGTCTGACATGTTTCATGGATTATTGTGATGACGGTGGGCATGGTGCATTGGGATAACAAGGGCATGGAACATTGTGATGACAAGGTCATGGAGTATTGTGAAGACAGGTGTCAGGGTGCATTGTGATGACATATGTCATTGTCCATTGTGATGACAATGGCATGGAGCATTGTGATACCAATTGTCATGGAGGATAGTGATGACAAAGGTAATGGATCATTTTGATGACAAGGGCTTGGAACATTGCGATGACAAGGGTCATGGAGCATTGTGATGACAAGGGCATGGAGCATTCTGATGAAAAGGTACATGGAGCATTGAGATTACAGGGGTTTTGAAGCAATGTGATTACAAGGGCATGGAGCATTGTGATGAGAAGGCAATGGAGCATTCTGATGACATGCGTCATGGAGCTTTGTGATGTCAACTACATGCAGCATTGTGATTACAGGGGTCTTGGAGCATTGTGATGAAAATAGAATCGATCATTGTGATGAAAAATGCACGGAGCCTTGTCATGACAGGGTTCAAGGAGCATACTGATGACAACTGTCAGGGAGCATTGTGATGATAAGTGTATTGAGCATTGTGATGACAAAGATCATGGAGCATTGTGATGAGAAGACCATGGATAATTGTGATGACCAGCGTCATGGGGCATTGTGATGACAAGTGTTATGGAACATTGTGATCAGAAGGGTTTGGTGCATTGTGATGACAGAGGTCATTGAGCATTTTGATTTCATTGTGATGACAATAGCATGAAATATTATGGTGATGGGCACGGTGCATTGTGATGACAGGTTTCATAGAGCATTGAGATGAAAAGTGGCATGGAGCATTGTGATTACAGTGGTGTTGGAGCATTGTGATGACAAGGGCATGCAGCATTGTGATGAGAAGGCCATGGAGCATTCTGATGACATGAGTCATGGAGCTTTGTGATGACAAGGGCATGGAGAATTGTGATTACAGGGTCATGGAATATTTTGATGACAGGGGTTATGGAACATTGTGATGTCAGGGGTCATGAAGCATTGTGATGAAATTGGTCATGGAGCATTTTGTGACAGGGGTAATGGAACATTGTGATGTCAGGGGTCATGGATCATTGTGATGATAAGGGCATGTAGCACTGTGATGACAGTGGTCATGGAACATTGTGATGACAGGGGTGAGCAAGTATTGTGATGACTAGTGATGGAACATTGTGATATATGTGGTGAGAGAGCATTTTGATGAGAAGTGCATGGAGCATTGTGATGACAAGTTTTATGGAGCATAGCGATGAAAAGGATGTGGAGCATTGTGATGAAAAGAGCATGGCACATTGTGATGACATGTGTCATGGAGCATTGTGTTGACAAGGGCATGGAGAATTTTGATGACAAGTGTCATGGAGCATTGTGGTGACAAAGGCATGGAGCATTGTGATGACAAGGGACACAGAGCATTGTGATGAAAATTTCATGGAGGGTTGTGGTGAAAAGGATCACAGAGCCTTGTGTGACGAGGGCATGGACCATTGTGCGGACAAAGGTCCTGAATCATAGTGATGACTGGAGTCACGGTTCATTGTGATGACAGTGGTCATGGGGCATTGTGATGACAAGGGCATGGAGCAATGTGATGACAGGGGCATGGAACATTAGTCTGACATGTTTCATGGATTATTTTGATGACAGTGGGCATGGAGCATTGAGATAACAAGGGCATGGAACATTGTGGTGACAAAGGTCACAGAGCCTTTTGTGACGAGGGCATTGACCATTGTGAGGACAAAGGTCATGAAGCATTGTGATGACTGGAGTCACGGAGCATTGTGATGACATGGGTCATGGATCATTGGGATGACAGGGGCATGGAACATTAGTCTGACATGTTTCATGGATCATTGTGATGACAGTGGGCATGGCACATTGTGATGACAAGGGCATGGAACATTGTGATGACCAGGTCATGGAGTATTGTGAAGACAGGTATCAAGGAGCATTGTGATGACATATGTCATTGTCCATTGTGATGACAATGGCATGGAGCATTGTGATACCAAGTGTCATGGAGGATTGTGATGACAAAGGTAATGGAGCATTTTGATGACAAGTGCTTGGAACATTGCGATGACAAGGGTCATGGAGCATTCTGATGAAAAGATGCATTGAGCATTGAGATTACAGGGGATTTGAAGCAATGTGATGAAAAGGGCATGGAGCATTGTGATGAGAAGGCAATGGAGCATTCTGATGACATGCGTCCTGGAGCTTTGTGATCACAAGGACATGGAGCATTGTGATTACAGGGGTCTTGGAGCATTGTGATGAAAAGGGAATGGATCATTGTGATGAAAAAGGCATGGGACCTTGTCATGACAGTGTTCAAGGAGCATACTGATGACAAGTGTCAGCGAGCATTATGATGCCAAGTGTATTGAGCATTGTGGTGACAAAGGTCATGGAGCATTGTGATGAGAAGACCTTGCATCATTGTTATGAGGAGCGTCATGGGGCCTGTGATGACAAGTGTTATGGAACATTGTGATCAGAAGTGTTTGGAGCATTGTGATGACAGAGGACATGGAGCATTTTGATTTCATTGTGATGACAATAGCATGAATCATTATGATGATGGGCATGGTGCATTGTGATGACAGTGTTCATGGAGCATTGAGATGAAAAGTGGCATGGAGAATTGTGATTACAGAGGTCTTGGAGCATTGTGATGACAAGGGTAATGGAGCCTTGAGGTGACAAGGCCATGGAACGTTGTGATGTCAGGGGTCATGGAGCATTGTGATGATAAGGGCATGTAGCACGGTGCTGACATTGGTCATGGAAAATTGTGATGACAGGGGTGAGGGAGTATTGTGACGACTAGTGATGGAACATTGTGATATATGTGTTGAGAGTGCATTTTGATGAGAAGTGCATGGAGCATTGTGACGACAAGTTTTATGGAGCATAGCGATGAAAAGAATGAGGAGCATTGTGATGAAAAGAGCATGGCACATGGTGATGACATGTGTCATGGAGCATAGTGCTGAAAAAGGCATGGAGCATTGTGATGACAAGGGACACAGAGCATTGTGATGAAAATTTCATGGAGCATTGTGGTGACAAAGATCACAGAGCCTTATGTGACGAGGGCATGGACCATTGTGAGGACAAACGTCATGAAGCACTGTGATGACTGGAATCACGGAGCATTGTGATGACAGTGGTCATGGAGCATTGTGATGACAAGGGCATGGAGCATTGTGATGACAGGGGCATGGAACATTGGTGTGACATGTTTCATGGATTATTGTGATGACAGTGGGCATGGCGCAATGTGATGACAAGGGCATGGATCATTGTGCTGACAAGTTCATGGAGCATTGTGAAGACAGGTGTCAGGGAGCATTGTGATGAAATATGTCATTGTCCATTGTGATGACAATGGCATGGAGCATTGTGATACCAAGTGTCATGGAGGATTGTGATGACAAATGTAATGGAGCATTTGGATGACAGGGGCTTGGAACATTGCGATCAAATGGGTCATGGAGCATTGTGATGACAAGGGCATGGAGCATTCTGATGAAAAGGTGCATGGAGCATTGAGATTACAGGGATTTTGAAGCAATGTGATGACAAGGGCATGGAGCATTGTGATGAGAAGGCAATGGAGCATTCTGATGACATGCGTCATTGAGCTTTGTGATGACAAGGACATGGAGCTTTGTGATTACAGGGGTCTTGGAGCATTGTGATGAAAAGGGAATGGATCATTGTGATGAAAAATGTATGGAGCCTTGTCATGACAGGGTTCAAGGAGCATACTGATGACAACTGTCAGGGAGCTTTGTGATGATAAGTGTATTGAGCATTGTGATGACAAAGATCATGGAGCATTGTGATGAGAAGACCATGGATAATTGTGATGACCAGCGTCATGGTGCATTGTGATGACAAGTGTTATGGAACATTGTGATCAGAAGGGTTTGGTGCATTGTGATGACAGAGGTCATTGAGCAATTTGATTTCATTGTAATGACAATAGCATGAAATATTATGGTGATGGGCACGGTGCTTTGTGATGACAGCGTTCATGGAGCATTGAGATGAAAAAGGGCATGGAGCATTGTGATTACAGGGCTGTTGGAGCATTGTGATGACAAGGGCATGGAGCAATGCGATGAGAGATTTCATTGAGTATTGTGATGACAATGGCATGGAACATTGTGATGCCAAGTGTCATAGAGCTTTGTGATGACAATTGTCATGGGGCATTTTGATGACAAGGGCGTGGTGCATTGTGATGAGAAGGGCATGCAACATTGTGGTGACAAAGGTTACAGAGCCTTGTGTGACGAGGGCATGGACCATTGTGAGTACAAATGTCATGAAACATTGTGATGACTGGAGTCACGGAGCACTGTGATGACAGGGGTCATGGAGCATTGAGATGACACGGGCATGGATCATTGTGATGACAGGGGCATGGAACATTGGTCTGACATGTTTCATGGATTATTGTGATGACAGTGGGTATGGCACATTGTGATGACAAGGGCATGGAACATTGTGATGACAAGGTCATTGATTATTGTGAAGACAGGTGTCAGGGAGCATTGACCTGACATATGTCATTGTCCATTGTGATGACAATGGCATGGAGCATTGTGATACCAAGTGTCAAAGAGGATTGTGATGACAAAGGTAATGAAGCCTTTTGATGACAAGGGCTTGGAACAGTGTGATGACAAGTGTCATGGAGCATTGTGATGACAAGGACATGGAGCATTGTGATGACAAGGGCCATTGAGAATTTTGATGACAACGTCGTGAAGCATTGTGATGACAAGCGCATGGAGATTGCTATGACAGGCGTCATAGAGCATTGCGATGACAATTGCATGGAGAATTGTGATGACAAGATCATGTAACATTGTGATGAGAAGTGTCACGAAGCATTGTGATGACAAGGACGTGGAAAATTGTAATGACATGGGACATGGAGCATTGTGATGAACAGGGCATGGAGAATTGTGATAGCAATACCGTGGAGCATTGTGATGAAAAGTCCATGGATAATTATGATGAAGAGCGTCATGGATCACTGTAATGACAAGGGGCATGGAGCATTGTGATGACAGGTGTCATGGAGCATTGTGATGAGAGGGGTCATGGAGCACTGTGATGACAAGGGAATGGAGCATTGTGATGACAAGGTCCTGGAGCAGTGTGATGAGAATACCATGGAGCCTTGTGATGACAAATCTTATGGAGCATTCTGATGAATAGGGGCATGGAGCATTGTGATTACATGGGTCTTGGAGCATTGTGATGACAAGGACATGGAGCATTGTGATGAGAAGGCCATGGAGCATTCTGATGACATGTGTCTTGGATTTTTGTGATGACAAGGGCATGGAGCATTGTGATTACAGTGGTCTTGGAGCATTGTGATGACAAGGGCATGGAACAATGGTCTCAAAATTTCATGGATTATTCTGATGAGATTCGGCATGGAGCACTGTGATGACTAGGGCACAGAACACTGTGATACATGTGTCATGGAGGATTGTAATGACAAGGGCATGGAGCATTGTGATGAGAAGAGTATCGAGCATTTTGATGACAAGTGTCAGGGAGCATTGAGGTGACAAGGGCATGGAGCAATGTGATGAGAGGTTTCAAGTAGCACTGTGATGGAATTGCATGGAGCATTGTGATGCCAAGGGTCATGGAGCTTTGTGATGACAAAGGTCATGGAGCATTTTGATGACAATGTTGTGGTGCATTGTGATGAGTAGGGCAGGGAGCATTGTGATGACAGGGTCATGGAGCAAATTGATGAAAAGTGTCATGGAACATTTTGATGACAGGGGTTATGGAACATTGTGATGTCAGGGATCTTGGAGCATTGTGATGATAAGGGCATGTAGCACTGTGATGACAGTGGTCATGGAATATTGTGATGACAGAGGTGAGGGAGTATTGTGATGACCAGTGATGGAACATTGTGATATATGTGTTGAGAGAGCATTTTGATGAGCAGTGCATGGAGCATTGTGATGACAAATTTTATGGAGCATAGCGATGAAAAGGATTTGGAGCATTGTGATGAAAAGAGCATGGCCCATTGTGATGACATGTGTCATGGAGCATTGTGCTGACAAGCGCATGGAGCATTTTGATGACAAGTGTCATGGAGCATTGTGCTGACAAAGGCATGGAGCATTGTGATGACAAGGGACACAGAGCATTGTGATGAAAATTTCATGGAGCATTGCGGTGACAAATATCACAGAGCCTTGTGTGACGAGGGCATTGACCATTGTGATGAGAAAGGTCATGAATCATTGTGATGACTGGAGTCACGGAGCACTGTGATGACAGGCGTCATGGAGCATTGTAATGACAAGGGCATTGAGCATTGTGATAACAGGGGCAGGGAATATTGGTCTGACATGTTTCATGGATTATTGTGATGACAGTGGGCATGGCGCATTGTGATGACAAGGGCATGGAACATTGTGATGACAAGGTCATGGAGTATTGTGAAGACAGGTGTCAGGGAGCATTGTGATGACATATGTCATTGTCCATTTTGATGACAATGGCTTGGAGCATTGTGATACCAAGTATCATGGAGGATTGTGATGACAAAGGTAATGGAGCATTTTGATGACAAGGGCTTGGGACATTGTGATGACAGTGGCATGGAGCATTGTGATGAAAAAGGCATAGAGCCTTTTCATGACAGGTTTCGAGAAGCATTCTGATGACAAGTGTCTGGGAGCATTGTGATGACAAGTGTATTGAGCATTGTGATGACAAAGTTCATTGAGCATTGTGCTGACAAGGGCATGGAGTATTGTGATGACAGGCAACATGGAGCGTTGTGATGACAAGTGTTATGGAACAATGTGATCACAAGGGTTTGGAGCACTGTGATGACAGAGGTCATGGATCATTTTGATATCAAGGAGCATGGAGCACTGTGATGACAGGGGTCATGGAGCATTGTGATGACAAGGTCCTGGAGCACTCTGATGAGAAGACCATGGAGCCTTGTGATGAGAAGTCTCATGGAGCATTCTGATGAAAAGGGGCATGGAGCATTGTGATTACAGGGGTCTTGGAGCCTTGTGATTACAAGGGCATGGAGAATTGTGAGAGATGTCCAAGGAGCATTCTGATGACATGTGTCATGGAGGTTTGTGATGTCCAGGGCAAGGAGCATTGTGCTTACAGGGGTCTTGGAACATTGTGATGAAATGTGCATGGATCATTGTGATGAAAAAGGCATGGAGCCTTGTCATGACAGTGTTCAAGGAGCATACTGATGGCAAGAGTGAGGTTGCATTGTGATGACAAGTGTATTGAGCATTGTGATGACAAATGTTATGGAGCATTGTGATGAGAAGACCATGGATAATTGTGATGACGAGCGTCATGGGGCATTGTAATGACAAGTGTTATGGAACACTGTGATCACAAGGGTTTGGAGCATTGTGATGACAGAGGTCATGGAGCATTTTGATTTCATTGTGATGGCAATAGCATGAAGCATTATGATGATGGGCATGGTGCATTGTGATGACAGGGTTCATGGAGCATTGAGATGAAAAGGGACATGGAGCATTGTGATTACAGGTGTCTTGGAGCATTGTGATGACAAGGGCATGGAGCATTGTGAATGAGAAGGCCATGGAGCATTCTGATGACATGCGTCATGGAGCTTTGTGATGACAAGTGCATGGAACATTTGTCTGAAAATTTTCATTGATTATTGTGATGAGAGTGGGCATGGAGCATTGTGATGACAAGGACACGGAACACTGTGATACATGGGTCATGGAGGATTGTAATGACAATGTCATGGAGCATTGTGATGAGAAGGGCATTGAGCATTGTGATGACAAGTGTCATGGAGCTTTGTGGTGACAAGGGCATGGAGAAATGTGATGAGAGGCTTCATGAAGCATTGTGATGACAATGGCATGGAGCATTGTGATGGCAAGGGTCATGGAGCTTTGTGATGACAAAGGTCATGGAACATTTTGATGACAAGGGAGTGGTGCATTGTGATGATAACGGCATGTAGCATTGTGATCGTAGGGGTCATGGAACATTGTGATGGCAGGGGTGAGGCAGTATTGTGATGACTAGTGATGGAACATTGTGATATCATTGGTGAGAGAGCATTTTCATGAGAAGTGCATGGAGCATTGTGATGACAATGTTTATGGAGCATTGTGATGACAAGGATGTGGAGCATTGTGATGACAACCGCATGGCACACTGTGATCACATTGGTCATGGCGCATTGTGCTGACAAGCTCATGGAGCATTGTGATGACAAGTGTCATGGAACATTGTGCTGACAAAGGCATGGAGCATTGTGATGACAAGGGTCACAGAGCATTGTGATGAAAAGTTCATGGAGCATTGTGGTGACAAATGTCACAGAGAATTGTGATCATGAGGGCATGGACCATTGTGAAGACAAAGTCTTCAAACACTGTGATGACTGGAGTCAAGGAGCACTGTGATGAGAAGCGTCACGGAGCATTGTGATTAGAGGGGTCATGGAGCATTGGGATGGCAAGGGCATGGATCATCGTGATAACAAGAGTCATGGAGCATTTTGATGACAAGAATCCCGGATCATTGTGTTGTCAGGCTTCATGGAGCATTGTGATGACAGGGTTCATGGAGCATTGTGATGAGAAGGTCATGGATCATTGGGCTGAAAATGTTCATGGAGTATTTTGATGACAGGGTTCATGGAGCACTGTGATGACAAGGGAATGGAGCATTGTGATGACAAGTTCCTGGAGCATTGTGTTGAGAAGACCATGGAGTCTTGTGATGACAAGTCTCAAGGACCTTTCTGATGAAAAGCAGCATGGAGAATTGTAATTACAGGGGTCTTGGAGCACTGAGATGACAAGGGCATGGAGCATGGTGATGAGAAGGCCATGGAGCATTCTGATGACATGCGTCATGGAGCTTTTTGAAGACAATCACATGGAGCATTGTGATTACCGGGGACTTGGAGCATTGCGATGAAAAGGGCATGGATCATTGTGATGAAAAATGCATGGAGCCTTGTCATGACAGGGTTCAAGGAGCACACTGAGGACAAGTGTCAGGGAGCATTGTGATGACAAAGGTCATGGAGCATTGTGATGAGAAGACCATGGATAATTGTGATGATGAGCGTAATGGGGCGTTGTGATGCCAAGTGTTATGGAACATTGTGATTACAAGGGTTTGGGACATTTTGGTGTCAGAAGTCATGGAGCATTTTGATTTCATTGTGATGACAGTAGCATGAAGCATTATGATGATGGGCATGGTGCATTGTGATGACAGGGTTCATGGAGCATTGAGATGAAAAGTGGCATGGAACATTGTGATGACGAATGTCATGAAGCATTGTGATGAGTGGAGACACCGAGCACTGTGATGACAGGAGTCATGGAGCATTGTGATGACAAGGACATGGAGAATTGGGATGAAAGGGGCATGGAGCATTGGTCTGACATGTTTAATGGATTATTGTGATGACAGAGGCCATGGCACATTGTGATAACTAGTGCATGGAGCATTTTGATGACAAGATCATAGATTATTGTGAAGAAAGGTGTCAGGGAGCATTGTGGTGACATATGTCACGGTGCATTGTGATGACAATGGCATTGAGCATTGTGATGCCAAGTGTCATGGAGTATTGTGATGACAAGGGTAATGGAGCATTGTGATGACAAGGGAATGGATCATTGTGATGAGAAGGATCATGGAGCATTTTGATGACAAAAGTCCCGGATCATTGTGTTGCCAGGGTTCATGGAGCATTGTGATGACATGGGTCATGGAGAATTGTGATGAGAGGGGTCATGGAGCATTGTGATGACAAGGGTCTTGGAGCATTCTGATGACAAGGTTGTGGAGTATTGTGATGACAATGGCATGGAGCATTGTTTGAAGAAGGGCATGGAGCATTGTGATGAGAGAGGTCATGGATCATTTTGATTTCATGAATCATGGAGCATTGTGATGACAAGGGCATGAAGCAATGTGATCCCCAGGCTCATGGAGGATTGTGATGAAAAATGTCATGAAGCATTGTGATGACTGGAGTCACGGAGCACTGTGATGACAGGGGTCATGGAGCATTGTGATGACAAGGGCATGGAGCATTGTGATGACAGGGGCATGGGACATTGGTCTGACAAGTTTCATGGATTATTGTGATGACAGTGGGCATGGCACATTGTGATGACAAAGGCATGGAACATTGTGATGACAAGGTCATGGAGTATTTTGAAGACAGGTGTCAGGAAGAATTGTTATGACATATGTCATTGTCCATTGTGATGACAAGGGCATGGAGCATCGTGATGACAAAGGCATGAAACAATGTGATCCCAAGGTTCATGGAGGATTGTGATGACACTGGTAATGGAGAATTGTGAGGACAAGTGCATGGAGCATTGTGATGACAAGGTCATGTAGCATTTTGCTGACAAAGGCATGGAGCACCGTGATGACAAGTGTCATGGAGCTATGTGAAAACAAGCGTCAAGGACCATTGTGATTACAGGGGTCATGGAGCATGGGGATGAGAAGCGCATGGAATATTCTGATGACAAGTGGCATGGATCATTTTGATTGCTGTGGTCATGTAGCATTGTGATGACATGGGTCATGGAACTTTGTGATGAGAAGGTCATGGAGCATTGGGCTGAAAATATTCATGGAGTACTGTGATGACAGGGGTCATGGAGCATTGTGATGAGAAAGGAATGGAGCAATGCGATGAGAAGGTCCTGGAGCATTGTGATGAGAGGGCCATGGAGCCTTGTGATGACAAGTGTCATGGAGCATTGTGCTGACAAAGGCATGGAGCATTTTGATGACAATGGACACAGAGCATTGTGAAGAAAAGCTCATGGAGCATTGTGGTGACAATGATCACAGAGCCTCGGTGACGAGGGCATGGATCATTGGTCTGACAATTTTCATGGATTATTGTGATGACATTGGGCATGGAGCATTGTGATGACAAGGGCATGGAGCATTGTGGTGACAAAGCTCACAGAGCCTTGTGTGACCAGGGCATGGACCATTGTGATGACAAAGGTCATGAAGCATTGTGATGACTGGAGTCACGGAGCATTGTGATGACAGGTGTCATGGAGCATTGTGATGACAAGGGCATGGAGCATTGTTATGACAGGGGCATGGAACATTGGTCTGACATGTTTCATGGATTATTGTTATGACAGTGGGCATGGCACATTGTGATGACAAGGGCATGGAACATTGTGATGACAAGGTCATGGAATATTGTGAAGACAGGTGTCAGGGAGCATTGTGATGACATATGTCATTGTCCATTGTGATGACAATGGCGTGGAGCATTGTGATGACTAGTAAGAATCTTAATACCTACGTATTGATATGTATCCGTAAGGGAATCAAGTGTGTCTAGACCGGCATAAACACGTCAGTGAAAATCAGCTCAACCTCATTATATAAATGAATTTCAAAAACAAAACAAAAAAACAGTGAAATTCTAACACAATTCCTTCAGGTGTTCTGATGAAACCTGGAATGACCCCATCTAAAATGACACCTGGATGAGACATAAGGCTGGACACTTTGGACTGAGAGGATTGATGAGATTGGATGAGAAAATGCAGACCGTTTATAGCAATAATACATGCCACCAATTCCATGGGTCCCAACTCGACAGGTAAAAGGGAATATCACTACAGTTATAACATGTATGGGAAGCGTGGAAAATGGAAACACTGTGAATATGAAAGGATTCTAAAACACAACTAACAGTCCCTATCCTGGTGCTCTGGTGTGAGTTTCCAACTGCTTTACTATCAAGCTCCCAACTTGGAGAGACAGGCCCTTTAACCTCCTGGTTCGCACATGTTGCCAATTTGGCAGAGGATGAAAGGGAAGAGGGAGAACCAATGAGAGAGTAGCTGTTAGGCATTTGGATGGTCACATGTCACTCTAATATCCCGTCAGGAAGAAAAATTAACCAAAGTCTCAGACACCCGCCTGGAACCAAAATAGGTCCTCAACCAAAATTGTGGATTTGTTGTCAGCTTACAAAAAACGAGTTGAAAAATGGAGCTCTGGGGCACAGCAATTCACAAACTGGCAGCGTAATAAAGGACAACTATCGTCCAAAAATCTGTTGAGGGTTGGCAATGAGGTGGACTTGAAAACGAGGCACAATAGCATGAAAGAAATTTCAAGAGGTACTTTGGAATCGCCTTTTAAGCACAGCAAGAGGGGCTCATTGTCGACAATGATGCACTTGCCCAAAAAGTGCATATGCGTTTTCTCCAGAATATATTCAGGAAAAAACGCATATGCCCTTTTTAGCCGAGCAAGCAAGCGGGCAATGCAAATCTGCACTACAATGAAGTATCAGTTCCCACCGGTCAAAAGGGACATCCGCAAAATGTGTAAAAACCAGAAAGGCAAGACAGGCCCTGGAGAACAGGGAGCCTAGTTATGCTGATGGGCACAATGTAAACTGTCAACAGCCTCTCTGGAGGAGTGCAATGTGCTCCCTAAAACAGGTAAAAAGAGAGCTACAGAGCCACGGGCACTTCCACTCTAGGGAATATACCTTGGGAAAACTGAAAATCAATAAGACAGAGCCACCCCAAAATTTAGGGCTGCACTGCTTACAAGAAGCTCAACTAAGGTACACCTTAAATATATCAGGAAAGACAAAAATGTTTCAAAAAATTGTGGTACTTACGTACGATGGAATATCCCTCAGCCATGAAAGCAATGTCATAATGACAGTAGCAGCAAAATCAGTGGATTCAGGTACGATGATTCTAAGTGAAATAAGTCACAGAGAAAAATAAACTTATCATAAGATATCACTTATGAAGGTCCTGTAAACATGGCTACACCTGAACTGAGTTAGGAAAGAGAACAGAGTCTCACATTTAGAAAACACCCTTGTGCCTGCTTAAGGGGGAAGGAGAGGTGGGGTGATGCATATAACCAGAGTTTTCTATTAGTACATGTACTATTCCAAAAACCAACTACGGAATAGAAATGACCTACAACTTCCTCAGTGAAAGGGACTCAAAACCCCATATTTCCCGCAGAGGAATATATCTGACTAGTAAGAATCTTAAAACCAATGTATTGATACGTCTCCATAAGGGAATCAAGTGTGTCTACACTCGCATAAACATGGCAGTGAGAATCAGCTCAAACCCACTTATATAAAAAGGAATTTCACAAACAAAACAAAAAATCAGGCAAATTCTTTACAATTCCTTCAGGGTCTCTGATGAAACCTGGAATGACCTTATCTACAAAGGCAGCTGATTGTGGCATAAGGCTGGACACTTGGGACTGAGAGGATTGGTGAGATTAGATGAGCAAATGCAGACCATTTAAAGCAATAATGCGTGGCACACATTCCAACAGTCCCAACTCTCCAGGTTGAAAGGAACATTACTACAGCTATAACATATATGGGAAACAGAGAGAAAGGACACACTGTGAATACGAAAGCTTTCTAAAACTCAACTAATAGTCCCTCTCATGGTGCTCCGGTTTGACTTTCCAACTGCTTTACTATCAATCTGCCAACTTGGAGAGACAGCCCCTTTAACCTCCTGGTTCGCACAGGTTGCCATTTTGGCAGAGAATGAAAGAGAAGAGGGAGAACCAATGAGAGAGTAGCTGTTAGTCATTTGGACCGGCACATGTCATTCAAATTTCCTGGCAGGAAGAAGTATTAACCAAAGTCTCAGCTGCCCGCCGGGAACCAGTATAGGTCCTGAACCAAAATTTTGGACCTGCGGTCAGCTCACAAAAAACGAGTTGAAAAATGGAGCTCATGGGCACAGCAATTCACAAACTGGCAGAGTAATAAAGGACAACTATCGTCCAAAAATCTGTTGAGGGAAGGCAACAAGGCGGACTTGAAAGCGATCTAGAATAGCAGGAAACAGATTTCAAGAGGTACATTGGATTCGCCTTTAAAGCACAGGAAGAGGGGCACAAATTCGACAATGATGCACTTGACCAGAAAGGGCGTATTGGTTTACTCCTGAATATATTCAGGAGAAAACGCATACACCCTTTTTTGCCAAGCAAGCAAGCGGGCAATGCAAATCTGCACTACAAAGTAGTATCACTTCCCACCGGTCAAAAGGGACATCCGCAAAATGTGTAAAAACGAGAAATGCAAGACAGGCCCTGGAGAACAGGGAGCCTAGTTATGCTGATGGGCTGGATGTAAATTGCCAACTGCCTCTCTGGAGGAGTGCATTGTGTTCCCTCAAACAAGTAAACAACAGAGCTACAGAGCCAAGGACACTTCCAGTCTAGGGAATATACCATGGGAAAACTGAAAATCAATAAGACAGAGCCACCTCAAAATTTAAGGCTGCACTGCTTACAGAACCTCAACTTGGGTACACCATAAATTTCCCAGGAAAGACAAAAAATGGTTGAAGAAATCGTGTAACTTATGTACGATGGAATAAGCCTCAGCCATGAAATCAATGTCATAAGGCCAGTGGCAGCAAAATGAGTGGATTCAGTTACGATGATTCTAAGTGAAATAAGTCATAGAGAAAATGAAATTATCATAAGATATCACTTATGAAGATCCTGTAAACATGGCTACACATGAACTGAGTAAGGAAAGAGAAGAGAGTCTCACATTTAGAAAACACACTTATGCCTGCTAAAGGGGGAAGGAGAGGTGGGGTGATGCATAAAACCAGAGTTTGATATTAGTACGGGTACCGTTCCAAAAACCAACTATGGAAGAGCAAGACCTACAATTTCCGCAGTGAAAGGGACTCAAAACCCCATATTTCCCACCGAGGAATATATCTGACTAGTAAGAATTTTAAAGCCTATGTATTAATATGTATCCATAAGGGAATCAATTGTGTCTAGGCTGTCATAAACTTGGCAGTGATAATCAGCTCAAAACCACTATAAAAATGAATTTCAGAAACAAAACAATAAAACAGCGAAATTCTTTACAATTCCTTCAGGGGCTATGATGAAACCTGTAATGACAATATCTACCGTGACAGATGGATGTGGCATAATTCTGAACTCTTGGGCCTGAGAGGACTGGTGAGATTCGGTGAGCAAATGCAGACCATTTAAAGCAATAATGCGTGGCACACATTCCAAGGGTTCCAACTCTCCAGGTTGAAGGGAATTTTACTACAGTTATAACATGTACGGGAAACCTAGAGAATGGACACACTGTGAACACAAAAGGCTTTTAAATCTCAACTAATAGTCCCTCTCCTGGTTCTCAAGTTTGAATTTCCAACTGCTTTACTATCAATCTCCCAACTTGGAGAGACAGCCCCTTTAACATCCTGGTTCTCACATGTTGCCAATTGGCAGAGGATGAAAGGTAAGATGGAGAACCAATGAGAGAACTGCTGTTAGGCATTTGTTCTGGCACATGTCACTCTAATTTCCCGGCAGGAAGAAGAATTAATCAAATTTTCAGACACCCGCCGAGAACGAGTATAGGTCCTGAACCAAAATTTTGGACTTGCGGTCAGCTCACAAAAAACGAGTTGAAAAATGGAGCTCAGGGGCACAGCAATTCACAAACGGGCAGAGTAATAAAGGAAAACTATCGTCCAAAAATCTGTTGAGGGAAGGCAACGAGGTGGACTTGAAAGCGAGCCAGAATAGCAGGAAACAGATTTCAAGAGGTAAATTGGAATCACCTTTAAAGCACAGGAAGAAGGGCAGAACTTCGAAAATGCTGCAATGGGCCAAAAAGTGCGTATGTTGTTTCTCCTGAATATATTAGGGAGAAAATGCATACACCCTTTTTGGCCCAGCAAGCAAGTGGGCAATGCATATCTGCACTACAAAGCAGTATCACTTCCCACCGGACAAATGGCACATCCGCAAAATGTGTAAAAACTAGAAAGGCAACACAGGCCCTGGAGAACAGGGAGCCTAGTTATGGTGATGGGCAGGATGTAAATTGCCAACTCCCTCTCTGGAGGAGTGCATTGTGTTCCCTAAAACAAGTAAACAACAGAGCTACAGAGCCAAGTGCACTTCAAGTCTAGGGAATATACATTTGGAAAACTGAAAATCAATAAGACAGAGCCACCCAAAAATTTAGGGCGGCACTGATTACAAGAAACTCAACTTGGGTACACCTGAAATATCCCAGGAAAGACAAAAATGGTTCAAGAAATTGTGGTATTTCCGTACGATGGAATATCCCTCAGCCATGAAATCAATGTCATAAGGCCAGTAGCTTCAAAATGAGTGGATTCAGGTACGATGATTCTAAGTGAAATAAGTCACAGAGAAATAGAAACTTATCATAAGATATCACTTATGAAGGTCTTGTAAACATGGCTACACATGAACTGAGTTAGGAAGGAAAACAGGGTCTCACATTTAGAAAACATTCTTATGCCTGCTTAAGGGGGAAGGAGAGGTGGAGTGATGTGTAAAACAAGAGTTTGATATTCGTACATGTACCGTTCCAAAAACCAAATACGGAATAGACAAGACCTACACCATACTCAGTAAAAGGGAGTCAAAACCCAATATTTCCCGCCGAGGAATATATCTGACTAGTAAGATTCTTAAAACCTATGTATTGATATGTCTCCATAAGGGAATCAAGTGTGTCCTAACTGGCACAAACATGGCAGTGAGAATCAGCTCAAACCCACTATCAAAAGGAATTTCAACAACAAAACAAAAAAACTGGGAAATTCTTTACAATTCCTTCATGGGCTCTGCTGAAACCTGGAATGAACTATCTACAAAGAAAGCTGGATGTGGCATAAGGCAGGACACTTGCGTCTGAGAGGATTGGTGAGATTCGGTGAGCAAATGCAGACCATTTAAAGCAATAATGCGTAGCACACATTCCAATGGTCCCAACTCTCCAGGTTGAAGGGAATATTACTACAGCTATAACATGTACGGGAAACCTAGAGAATGGACACACTGTGAATACGATAGGTTTCTAAATCTCAACTAATTGTCCCTTTCCTGGTGCTCCGATTTGAATTTCCAAATGCTTTACTATCAATCTCCCAACTTGGAGAGACAGCCCATCCTTTAACCTCCTGGTTCTCACATGTTGCCAATTTGGCTGAGAATGAAAGGGAAGATGGACAACCAATGAGAGAGTAGCTATTAGGCATTTTGACCGGCGTTAGTCACTCTAATTTACGGGCAGGAAGAAGTATTAGCCAAAGTCTCAGCCAGCCGCCGGGAACCAGTATAGGTCCTGAACCAAAATTTTAGACTTGCGGTCAGCTCACCAAAAACGTGTTGAAAAATGGAGCTCAGGGGCACAGCAATTCACAAACGGGCAGAGTAATAAAGGAAAACTATCGTCCAAAAATCTGTTGAGGGAAGGCAACGAGGTGGACTTGAAAGCGAGGCAGAATAGCAGGAAACAGATTTCAAGAGGGAAATTGGAATCGCCTTTAAAGCACAGGAAGAGGGGCACAACTTCGAAAATGATGTAATGGGCCAAAAAGGGCGTATGCATTTTCTCCTGAATATATTCAGGAGAAAACGCATACGCCCTTTTGGGCTGAGCAAGCAATTGGGCAATGCAAATCTGCACTACAAAGCAGTATCATTTCCCACCGGACAAAAGGCACATCCGCAAAATATGTAAAAACTAGAAAGGCAACACAGGCCCTGGAGAACTGGGAGCCTAGTTATGCTGATGGGCGGGATGTAAATTGCCAACTCCCTCTCTGGAGGAGTGCATTGTGTTCCCTAAAACAAGTAAACAACAGAGCTACAGAGCCAAGTGCACTTCCCGTCTAGGGAATAATCATTGGGAAAAGTGAATATCAATAAGACAGAGCCACCCCAAAATTTAGGGCTGCACTGCTTACAAGAACCTCAACTTGAGTACACCTGAAATATCCCAGGGAAGACAAAAATGGTTCAAGAAATTGTGGTACTTACGTAAGGTGGAATATCCCTCAGCCATGAAATCAATGTCATAAGGCCAGTAGCAGCAAAATGAGTGGATTCAGGTACGATGATTCTAATTTAAATAAGTCACAGAGAAAAAGAAACTTATCATAAGATATCACTTATGAAGGTCCTGTAAACATGGCTACACATGTACTGAGTTAGGAAAGAGAACAGAGTCTCACATTGAGAAAACACTCTTATGCCTGCTTAAGGGGGAAGGAGAGGTGGGGTGATGCATAAAACCAGAGTTTGATATTAGTACATGACCTTTCAAAAAACCAACTACGGAAGAGACAATCCCTACACCTTCCTCAGTGAAAGGGACTGAAAACCCCATATTTCCCGCAGAGGAATATATCTGATTAGTAAGAATCTTAAAACATATGTATTGATATGTCTCTGTAAGGGAATCAATTGTGCCCTAACTGGCATAAACATGGCATTGAGAATCAGATCAAACCCAATATAAAAAGGAATTTCAAAAACAAAACAAAAAAAACAGGGAAATTGTTTACAATTCCTTCAGGGGCTCTGATGAAACCTGTAATGACCCTATCTACAATGCCAGCTGGATGTGGCATAAGTCTGGACACTTGGGACTGAGAGGATTGGTGAGATTCGGTGAGCAAATGCAGACCGTTTAAAGCAAAAATGTGTGGCACACATTCCAATTGTCCCAACTCTCCAGGTTGAAGGGAATACTACTACAGCTATAACATTTACGGGAAACCTAGACAATGGACACACTGTGAATACGAAAGGTTTTTAAAAATCAACTAATAATCCCTCTCCTGTTGCTCCGGTTTGAATTTCCAACTGCTTTACTATCAATCTCCCAACTTGGAGAGACAGCCACTTTAACCTCCTCGTTCTCACATGTTGCCAATTGGCAGAGGCTGAAAGGGAAGAGGTAGAACCAATGAGAGAGTAGCTGTTAGGCATTTGGACGGGCACATGTCACTCTAATTTCCCGGCAGGAAGAAGAATTAATCAAAGTCTCAGCCACTCGCCGGGATCCAGTAGAGGTCCTGAACCAAAATTTTGGACTTGCAGTCAGCTCACAGAAAACGAGTTGAAAAATGGAGCTCAGGGGCACAGCTATTCACAAAAGGGCAGAGTAATAAAGGAAAACTATCGTTCAAAAATCTGTTGAGGGAAGGCAACGAGGTGGACTTGAAAGCGAGCCAGAGTAGCAGGAAACAGATTTCAAGAGGTGCATTGCAATCGCCTTTAAAGCACAGGAAGAGGGACACAACTTCGACAATGATGCAATGCACCAATAAGGGCGTATGCGTTTTCTCCTGAATATATTCAGGAGAAAACGCATACGCCCTTTTTGGTCAAGCAAGGATGTGGGCAATGCAAATCTGCACTACAAAGCAGTATCACTTCCCACCAGACAAAAGGGACATCCGCAAAATGTGTAAAAACTAGAAAGTCAACACTTGCCCTGGAGAAAAGGGAGCCTAGTTATGCTGATGGGCGGGATGTAAATTACCAACTGCCTCTCTGGAGGAGTGCATTGTGTTCCCTAAAACAAGTAAACAACAGAGCTACAGAGCCAAGGGCACTTCCAGTCTAGGGAATATACCTTGGGAAAACTGAAAATCAATAACACAGAGCCACCCCAAAATTTAGGGCTGCACTGCTTACAAGAACCTCAACTTGGGTACACCTGAAATATCCCAGGAAAGAAAAAAATGGTTCAAAAAATTGTGGTACTTACGTACGATGGAATATCCCTGAGCCATGAAATCAATGTCATAGGGCCAGTAGAAGCAAAATGAGTGGATTCAGGTACGATGATTCTAAGTCATATAAGTCACAGAGAAAAAGAAACTTATCATAAGATATCACTTATGAAGGTACTGTAAACATGGCTACACATGAACTGAGTTAGGAAAGAGAACAGAGTCTCACATTGAGAAAACACTCTTATGCCTGCTTAAGGGTGCTGGAGAGGTGGGGTGATGCATAAAACCAGAGTTTGATATTAGTACAGGTACCGTTCCAAAAACCAAATACGGAATAGACAAGACCTACACCATCCTCAGTAAAAGGGACTCAAAACTCATTATTTCCCTCCGAGGAATATATCTGCTTAGTAAGAATCTTAAAACCTATGTATTGATATGTCTCCGTAAGGGAATCAAGTGTGTCTAGACTGGCATAAACATGACAGTGAGAATCAGCTCAAACCCACTATAAAAAGAATTTCAAAAACAAAAGAAAAAAACATGGAAATTCTTTACAATTCCTTCAGGGGCTCTGATGAAACCTGGAATGACACTATCTACAAAGAAAGCTGGATGTGTCATAAGGGAGGACACTTGGGACTGAGAGGATTGGTGAGATTCGGTGCGCAAATGCAGACCATTTAAAGCAAAAATGCGTGGCACACATTCCACGGGTCCCAACTCTCCAGGTTGAAGGTTATATTAGTACAGCTATAACATGTACGGGAAACCTAGAGAATGGACACACTGTGAATAAGAAAGGTTTCTAAAACACAACTAATATTCCCTCTCCTGGTGCTCCGGTCTGATTTTCAAACTGCTTTACTATCAATCTCCCAAATTAGAGAGACAGACCCTTTAACCTCCTGGTTCGCACAGGTTGCCAATTTGGCAGAGGATGAAAGGGAAGAGGGGGAACCAATGAGAGAGTAGGTGTTAGGCATTTGGACGGGCAAATGTCACTCTAATTTCCCGGCAGGAAGAAGAATTAACCAATGTCTCAGCCACCTGCCGGGAACCAGTATAGGTCCTGAAGCACAATTTTGGACTTGCGGTCACCTGACAAAAAACGAGTTGAAAAATGGAGCTCAGGGGCACAGCAATTCACAAACTGGCAGAGTAATAAAGGACAAGTATCGTCAAAAAATCTGTTGAGGGAAGGCAACGAGGCAGAATTGAAAGCGATCCAGAAATGCAGGAAACAGATTTAAAGAGGTACATTGGAATCACCTTTAAAACACAGGAAGAGGGGTACAACTTCGACAATGATGCACTTGGCCAAAAATGGCGTTTGCGTTTTCTCCTGAATATATTCAGGAGAAAACGCATACGCCCTTTTTGGTCAAGCAAGGAAGTGGGCAATGCAAATCTGCACTACAAAGCAGTATCACTTCCCACCAGACAAAATGGACATCCACAAAATGTGTAAAAACTACAAAGGCAACACTGGCCCTGAAGAAAAGGGAGCCTAGTTATGCTGATGCGCGGGATGTAAATTGCCAACTGCCTCTCTGGAGGAGTGCATTGTGTTCCCTAAAACAAGTAAACAACAGAGCTACAGAGCCAAGGGCACTTCCAGTCTAGGGAATATACCTTGGGAAAACTGAAAATCAATAAGACAGAGCCACCACAAAATTTAGAGCCGCACTGCTTACAAGTACCTCAACTTGGGTACACCTGAAATATCCCAGGAAAGACAAAAATGGTTCAAGAAATTGTGGTACTTATGTACAATGGAATATCCCTCAGCCATGAAATCAATGTCATAAGGCCAGTAGCAGCAAATTGAGTGGATTCAGGTACGATGATTCTAAGTGAAATAAGTCACAGAGAAAAAGAAACTTATCATAAGATATCACTTATTAAGGTCCTGTAAACATGGCTACACATGAACTGAGTTAGGAAAGAGAACAGAGTCTCACATTGAGAAAACACTCTTATGCCTGCTTAAGGGGGAAGGAGAGGTGGGGTGATGCATAAAACCAGAGTTTGATACTATTACAGGTACTGTCCCAAAAACCATATACGGAAGAGACAATCCCTACACCTTCCTCAGTGAAATGGACACAAAACCCCATAATTCCCGCAGAGGAATATATCTGATTAGTAAGAATCTTAAAACCTATGTATTGATATGTCTCCGTAAGGGAATCAAGTGTGTCTAGAGAGGCATAAACATGGCAGTAAGAATCGGCTCAAACTCAGTATAAAAAGGAAATTCAAAAACATAACAAAAAAACAGGGAAATTCTTTACAATTCCTTCAGGGGCTCTGATGAAACCTGGAATAACCCTATCTACAACGACAGCTGGATGTGGCATAAGGCTGGACCCGTGGGACTGAGAGGATTGGTGAGATTCAGTGAGCAAATGCAGACCATTTAAAGCAATAATGCGTGGCACACATTCCTAGGGAACCAAATCTCCAGGTTTAAGGGAATATTACTACAGCTATAACATGTATAGGAAACCTAGAGAATGAACACACTGTGAATACAAAAGGTTTCTGAAACTCAACAAATAGTCCCTCACCTGGTGCTCCGGTTTGAACTTCCAACTGCTTTACTATCAATCTCCCAACTTGGAGAGACAGACCCTTTAACCTCCTGGTTAGCACAGGTTGCCAATTTGGCAGAGGATGAAAGGGAAGATGGAGAACCAATGAGAGAGTAGCTGTTAGGCATTTGGACTGGCACATGACACACTAATTTCCCGGACGGAAGAAGGATTAACCAAAGTCTCAGCCACCCGCCGGGAACCAGTATAGTTACTGAAGCACAATTTTGGTCTTGTGGTCAGCTCACAAAAAACGAGTTGAAAAATGGAGCTCAGGGGCACAGCAATTCACAAACTGGCAGAGTAATAAAGGACAACTATCGTCCAAAAATCTGTTGAGGGAAGGCAACGAGGCAGACTTGAAAGCAAGGCAGAAATGCAGGAAACAGATTTAAAGAGGTACATTGCAATCACCTTTAAAGCACAGGAAGAGGGGCACAAATTCGACAATGATGCACTTTGCCAAACAGGGCATATGCGTTTTCTCCTGAATATATTCAGGAGAAAATGCATACGCCCTATATGGTCAAGCCAGCAAGCGGGCAATGCAAATCTGCACTACAAAGAAGTATCAGTACACACCAGTCAAAACGGACACCACAAAATGTGTAAATACCAGAAAGGCAAGACATGCCCTGGAGAACAGGGAGCCTAGGTATGCTGATGGGCTGGATGTAAATTGCCAACTGCCTCTCTGGAAGAGTGCATTGTGTTCCCTAAAACAAGTAAAAAACAGAGCTACAGAGCCGAGGGCACTTCTAGTCTATGGAATATACCTTGGGAGAACTGGAAATCAATAAGACAGAGACACCCCAAAATTTAGGGCTGCTCTGCTTACAAGAACCTCAACTTGGGTACACCTTAAATATCCCAGGAAAGACAAAAATGGATCAAGAAATTGTGGTACTTACGTACGATGGAATATCCCTTAGCCATGAAATCAATGTCATAAGGCCATTAGCAGCAAAATGAGTGGATTCAGGTACGATGATTCTAAGTCAAATAAGTCACAGAGAAAAAGAAACATATCATGAGATATCAATTATGAAGGTCCTGTAAACATGGCTACACATGAACTTAGTTAGGAAAGAGAACAGAGTAACGAATCTTATCATAAGATATGACTCATAGTGGGAATGTACACATGGCTACACATGAACTGAATTACAAACACAACAGAGTCACACATTTAGAAAACAATCTTCTACCTGCTTAAGGGGAAAGGCGAGGTGGGGTAATGCATAAAAGCACAGTTTTAAATTAGCACAGATACCAATACATAAACCAAGTATGTAATAGACAACACCTACTCCCAGCACAATGAACTGGACTCAACACCCCCTATTCATTGCAGAGGAATATATCTGACTTTAAGAATTTTAAAACATATGTATTCTCATGTCTCCATAAAGGAATCATGTGTGTGTATAATGGCATGAACACAGCACTGAAATTCAGCTAAACCCCCTTATAAAAATAAATTTCAAAAGCAAAATGCAAAAACAGCGAAACAGATAGAATGTCTTAAATATTACGTTCAGGGCCTGTAATGCAACCTGGATTGACCACCTTTACACCCACAGCTGGATGAGACATAAGACTGGACACTAGGGTCTGAGAAGATTGCTGAGGTTGTGTGAGCAAAAGAACACCACTTAGAGCAATACTGTGTGCTACGCATTCTAGTGGCCCCAACTCTCCATGTTTAAGGGAATCTTCTTACAGTTAAAACATGCGTGGGAAACCCAGTGTATGGTGCACTGTGTAATCGGGAAAGTTTTCTAAAAGGTACCTCATTTTTCCTTTCCTCGTGCTCGGCTTTGCCATTCCATCTGCATTACTAAAAATCTCCCCACTTGGAGTGTCACTGCCTTTACCCTCCTGTTGTGCACAGTTTGCAAATTGTGCAGAGGATGAACAGGAAGAGGGGAAACAAATGAGACATTAGCTGTAGGTGTTTGGATGGGCACATATCTCTCTAGTTTCCCATCAGGAAAAAGAATTAAAAACAGGCTCAGCCTGAAACCGCGGAACCAGACTAGGGCCTAAAGCCATCCTGTGGTATTGCAGCCAGCTCACAAATAGGCGAGTTGAAAAATGGAAATCAGGGGCACAGCAATTCACAAACTTGCAGAGTTATAAAGGACAACTATCATCCAGAAATATATTGAGGTAAGGCAGTGAAGAGGATTTGAATGCAAGGCAGAATTTAAGGAAACAGATTTCAAGAGGTAGATTGGAGTCGTCTTTAAAGCACATGAAAAGCGACAGAACTTTGACAATGATGTCCTTGGCCAAAAAGGGAGTATGTGTATTTTCTTGAATATATTCGGGAAAAAATGCATACGCCCTTTTTGGCCAAGCAAGCCATCAGGCATTGCAAATCCACACTACATAGAAGTGTCACTTACCTGCGGGCAATAGGGCCATCTGCAAATAGTGTAAAAACCACAAATACAGGACAGGCCATGGAGAAAAGGGAGCCTGGTTACGCCGATGGACAGAATGTAAATTGTCAACAGCCTCTCTGGAGAACTGTATGTTGTTTTCTAAAACAGAGCTACAGAGCATAGCACACTTCCACTCATGGGCGTGTATTTTGGGAAAACTAAAAATCCACAACACACAGCCACCCCAAAATTTAGGGCTGCTCTATTTACAAGAACCTCAACTTCGGTACAGTTTAAATACCCCAGGAAAGGAAAAAAATAATGGATAAAGATGTTGTGGTACTTATATACAATGGAATGTCACTCAGACATAAAATCAATGTCATAAGGCCAATAGCAGCATAATGAGTGGCTTTAGGAACGATGATGCTAAGTGAAATGAGCCACAAAGAAAAAGAAACTTATGGTAATATATCACTTATAGACGGAATGTAAACATGGCTACACATGAACTGAATTTCAAAAAAGAACAGAGTTACACATTTAGAAAACACACTTATGCCTCCTTAAGGAGAAAGGTGACGTGGGGTGATGCATAAAACCAGAGTTTGAAATTAGCACAGATACCATTCCATATAACAAATATCTAACAGACAAGACCTACTCCTTTCTCAATGAACTGGACACAAAACACCCTATTCACTGAAGAGGAATATATCTGACTGGTAAAAATCTTGAAACCTATGTATTTATATGTCTCCATAATGGAATCAAGTGTATGTAGATTGGCATAAACACAGTTCAATGGAACAGGACAGAAAGCCCAGAGATAAACCTACATACCTATGGCTATCTCAACTATAACAAAGGAGCTAAGGATATACAATGGAGAAAAGACAGTCTCTTCAGTAATTGGTGCTGGGAAAACTGGACCCTTACACATAAAAAAATGAAATTAGAACACTCCATAACACCATACACAAAAATAAACTCTAAATTGATTAGAGATCTAAATATAAGACCAGACACTATAAAACACTTAGAGGAAACCATAGGCAGAACACTCTATGACATAAATCACAGCAAGATCCTTTTTGACCCACCTCCTAGAGAAATGGAAATAAAAACAGAAATCAACAAATGGGACCTAATGAAACTTAAAAGCTTTTACACAGTACAGGAAAACATTAACAAGATGCAAAAACAACCCTCAGAATGGGAGAAAATATTTTCAAATGAAGCAATTGACAAAGGATTAATCTCCAAACTTTACAAGCACCTCATGTAGCTCAATATCACAAAAACAAACAACCCAATTCAAAAACGGGCAGAAGACCTAAATAGACATTTCTCCAAAGAAGATACACAGATTACCAAGAAATACATGAAAGGATGCTGAACATCACTAATCATTAGAGAAATGTAAGTCAAAACTACCGTTAGGTATCACCTCACAGCAGTCAGAGCGGCAATCATAAAAAAAAATCTACAAAACAATAAATGCTGGAGAGGCCTTTATTGGAGAAAAGGGAACACACTTGCACTGTGGGTGGGAATGTAAATTGATATGGGCACTAGGGAGAACAGTACGGAGGTTCCTTTAAATAACTTACAATAGAAGTACCAAACGACACAACAATCCAACTACTGGGCATTTGCCCTGCGAAAACCATAATTCAAAAAGAGTTATGTACGAAAATGTTCATTTCAGCTCTATTTACAATAGCCAGGACATGGAAGCAACCTAAGTGTCCACCGACAGATGAATGGATAAAGAAGATCTGGCACATATATACAATGGAATATTACTCAGCCATAAAAAGAAGCAAAACTGAGTTATTTGTACTGAGGTGGATGGACTTAGAATCTGTCCTACAAAGTGAAGTAAGTCAGAAAGGGAAAAACAAATACTGTATGTTAACAGAGATATACGGAATCTAATGAGGCAAAAAAAAAAAAGATTTTGAAGAACTTAGTGGCAGGACAGGATTAAGGACACAGGAGTAGATAAAGGACTTGAGGACACTGGAAAGGGGATTGGTAAGCTGGGACGAAGTGAGAGAGTGGCATGGACATAAATACATTACCAAATGTAACACTGATAGCTACTGGGAGGCTGCCACATAGAAGAGGGAGATCAGCTCGGTGCTTTGTGACCACCTAAAAGTGTGGGATATGGAGTGTGGGAGGGAGATGCAAGAGGGAGGGGATCTGGTGACATTTGTATATGTATAGCTGATTCACTTTGTTATACAGCAGAAACAAACACTCCATTGTAAAGCAATTATACTCCAACAAACGTGTAAAAGGAAAGAAAAAAAAAAGAAAGCCCAGGGATAAACCTACACACCTATGGTCAACTAATCTATGACAAAGGAGGCAAGACTATACAATGGAGATAAGACAGTCTCTTCAATCAGTGGTGCTGGGAAATTTGGACAGCTACATGTAAAAGAATGAAATTAGAACACTCCCCAACACCATCCATAAAAATATATTCAAAATGGATTGGAGACCTTAATGTAAGACTGGACAGTATAAAACTCTGAGAGGAAAACTTACGAAGAATACTCTGACGTAAATCACAGCAAGATCTTTTTTGATCCACCTCCTATACTAATAAAATAAAAAAGAAAACTAAGCAGCTGGGACCTAATGAAACGTAAAAGCTTTTGCAAAGCAAAGGAAACTACAAACAAGACGAAAAGACAACCCTCAGAATGGCAGAAAATATTTGCAAACGAATCAATGGACAATTGCTTAATCTCCAATATATATAAACAGCTCATGCAGCTCAATATTAATAAAACAAACAACCCAATACAAAAATGGAAGAAGATCTAAATAGACATTTTTTCCAAGAAGACATAGAGATGGCCAAGACACACATGAAAATCTGCTCAACATCTCTAATTATTAGAGAAATGGAAATCGAAACTACAATGAGTTATCACATCACACCTGTTAAAATGGGCATCATCAGAAAATCTACAAACAACAAATGCTGGAGAGGGTGTGGAGAAAAGGAATCTTCTTCCACTATTGTTGGGAATGTAAATCAATACAATCTCTATGGAGAACAGTATGGAGGTTCCTTTAAAAACTAAAAATAAAATTACCATATAAACCAGCAATCCCACTACTGGGCATATACCCAGAGAAAACCATAAATCAAAAAGACACATTCACCACAATGTTCATTGCAGCACTATTTACAATAGCCAGGTAATGAAAACAACCTAAGTGCCCACAGACAGACGAATGGATAAAGATGTGGTTCATATATACAATGGAATATTACTCAGCCATACATAGGAATGAAATTGGGTCATTTGTAGAGACCTTGATGGATCTAGAGACTGTCATACAGAGTGAAGTAAGTCAAAAAGAGAAAAACAAATATTGTATATTAATGCATATATGTGGAACCTAGAAAAATGGTACAGGTGAACCGGTTTGCAGGGCAGAGATAGAGACACAGATGTAGAGAACAAACATATGGACACCAAGGGGGGAATGCCATGTGACGGTGGTGGTGGGATGAATTGGGAGACTGGGATTCACATGTGCACACTTATATGTATAAAATAGATATCCAATAAGAACCTGCTGTATAAAAGAAATAAATAAATTTTAAAAAATTAAAAATAAATAAATATCATTTAATTAAAAAAACAGAAAAAAGTTTTTCCCTTCATATAAACATCTTTATATTAATGCATTATTTCCATGTTTATATCTGTAAATTAAAAAAAGAGGAATGAATAAAATCTACCTTGAACCAAAAAGAAAAAAAGAAAAAAAAAAAACAGAACCTACCAGTTATACAGAGGAAAATTGTATCAGGGCATTTGCTCCAGTGGTAAAAATTCTTACGTTGGTCAGAGGTGGGAAATCGTGTCCCATGCAGTCAGCAGTGCTCCCCCCCACAAGGAGCATCCTCATTGCAAAGCTGGGGGACTGTGTCGAGGCGTCTGTGAGTAAATGTGAGCTGAGCCCCAGTCCTGCTGCAGCTGAACTCTTCCCACCCTTTCCAGGTAAAACACCTGAATATGTACAAGAACTTGCAAGCCTAGAGGAAGGGCTGTGGAGTCACACAAGCGACAGCACGTAGGCCGACTTGGTGCCTGCAGGCCAGCCAGGATGGTCCTGGCCCCAGATGATCTTCTGGAAGCTTTCCATTTCCCTGCCTGAGATACCCCTCCTGCCACAGCCCCCACTGCTTTTTTACTTCCTCACCTCTGCCTGGGGAGAAATTCCAGCGGCAGGTATGGGTGACATATCCTCTTCTTTAGCAGGTGGCAGCCTGGCAACTCCTGCAGAATGTCCATCAGAGCCCCCCTTAAACTGGGCCACTCACAAAGCCACGGCCCCTCATTCCCTCCCACCACCCCAGCCCCGGCACTGCTGACGGGGCAGAGAATATGGTGCCAGGCACAGCAACAGGGTCTCTTGCTGACTGGAGAGGTGTTTATATTGACCTCAACCCAGGCACACCTGGGGAGGGCAGGCAAGCAGTGTCAGGCTGACCAAATCAGCCAATCCTCACCCCTCAGGGGCTCACAGTTGCAGAAAATGAAACTTGCTAAACGGGCCAGGCCAAAGGAACAGGTGTGGGCTCCTGAGAGTCAGGATAGACAAGGGTCTGCAGCTGCGGCTTGTTTTCTTATCATTTTATCTGGTCCATGAGTGAAAAACAACTTCAAGAAGACCCTATCCTAATGAGAGGAACCCAGGAGTCAGGGAGAGGAGTGATGGTGGGTGGAGAGAGAGTCCTGGTGCCCTGGCTGCAGTGGAAGTGTCTGGAAGAGCAGGCAGAGAGAGGCTGCACAGAGTGATACCCATGGTCACAGACCTGTCAGAGCTGCTGTTTGTTAGTTCAAGCCCTGCTCTGAGGTGTTCTGTGTCAGCTGTGAGTGACAGGTGAGCTGGGGGTTCTCTGCAAGGTGGGCTATGTGCACAGTTACTGTGTGTCCAGCCCTGCTGGGGTACCTGCCCAGGGGAGCTCTGTATCCTGGGAAGGGCCTGACTAGGAGAGCCCCATGGGCTGCTGGGTAGCTGCACAGGTGAGCTCCATACCCTGGGAGGGACTTGACCACGAGAGCCCCGTGGGCTGTGGGGTGGGCGGCGCAGCCCAGGTGAGCTCCATATCCTGGGATTGGCCTGACCACGAGAGCCCCATGGGCTGCTGGAGACCTGGTAATGTATATCAGGACAGTCAGTGAAGCCACCGAGGATATACATCCAGTAGCTCCTATTTCCTACACCCTGCTGGTCATTCTACCATCCACCAGGCCATGGCATTCTGTATTAGACTTCAATGATGACTTCTTCTGTATTCCATTCATCTCAGAGTCACAAGAACTTTTGGCTTGTGAGTGGCAGAACACAAGATGCAGCAAAAGCAATAATGCTGGGCCGTCCTGTCCCAATGGTTCAAATATCCCCACACCATCATTGGGGAAAAGTCCTCTAAAGACCTAAAAGCTCTACCTCTGTAAAAGGGAACCCTCCTTCAATATGCAGATGACATTCTGATCGCCAGGCCTACTAAAGACGCCTCTGAACTACCTAGCCAAGAAAGGATAGAAGGTGTCCAAGGAAAAGGCTCAAATATCCCAGGCTAAGGTGACATGCCTGGGCTTCATTCTCACAGATATTCGGAGAAAAGCATCCCAGGATAGGGAAGAAGCCATTTGCAGCCTTACCTCTTCTAAAACTAGAAGACAGCTTAGGGGTTCCTGGGGAGGCCAAGGTTTTATGCATCTGGATCCCTAACTACAGTCTAATAGCTGGGCCTCTTCATGAAACACTGACACGAAATGATGATGATTCTTTTGAATAGAATCCAGAAGCAGCCTTTCAAGAATGGAAAGAGCAGTCAATTCAGGCCCTTGCCCAGGAACTCCCTAATTTAGCTAAACCCTTTGACCTTTACATACCCGGTCAAAGGTTAATCGCCCTTGGAGCCTTAGTGCAAAAACTGGGACCACTTGAAATGGAGCAACACAAGAATGCCCTTCATGTATGATAAGCTATGGTCACCAAGGGCTTTGCCCACTGCCCCATCAGGCCAGGATACTGGGGTATCTAAAAAGCTGGAAATCAGCAGCCCGTTAGGCCAGCTCCCTCCTAAGGGAAAAGGAGCCCACGTGTTGATCCTAACCACCCATCATGCCCTGAAGTTGCAGGGGTCGCGCTGCGGACACACTGACCTCGAGTGAGGAGGCCCTCCAACTCCAACCTCCAGAGAGACAAACGGGGGCAATGGGCCCCCAAGATGACTCGTGTGACCATCACTTGACCTGGAGTTTCTCTCAGAATACAAGTCTGTGCCTCTAAAGAGCAGACTACTGCTTGCAGGGCTTACTACACGCAGACAGGAGCTAACAAGCTTGGCGGAGGAAACGTATATCACGATTTCACCATAGAAAACCCTACAGACACCGCGGTGATGGTGGCCAATATGACCGGCTGCACTGCTGGCTACTTCAAAAGGCCGTTGACTCAGTGGACGTCATGGTCCTGGATCACCACCGACCCTGGACTGTCTGGGAGTTGAGCGGGCAGGGCTCTGACACATGGTGCTCTTTGTACATTAATTCAGGGACCTAATTAAAGAAAGCACAGACTACTGGTCAGAGCATCTAGGCTGGCAAAAACCGTCAGCCTAAGGTCGCCGAAGAAATGTGGGGTGGGGTGAAACCTGCCAACGCAGCATCTCTGGCAATCTCTTTCCTGGACCCTTAAAGGTCAATCGAATCTATAACACTTCCAATGCTGGTGCTCAGGTGGACGAGCAGTGAGGCAGGAGGCCTTGGGACAATCAACCTCACCTGGAGGCTCCTGGGTAGAAGTTTTGCCCCTTCCCCCGTGTATGAGGGCTCCCACCTCAGCATGAAACAGTTACAAAAGAGGTGTCTGCACCCTCTGCACACCAAGAATGAGGAACGGGACAAAAAGCAGAGGAAGTGTTCGTCTCCGGCAACGTTCATTAAAAATTCCTGGGAGATAAAAAGAGAATCTGGGCAATAAAATAAAGTCTAACTTGTTTTTCCTTTGTGCTTTGTCTAATTGCATGTGCTCCTAGAGTTCCGCATGCAGAGGTCCCACACCCGGCACTTCAGACCCGATTTCCTAGTGCAGAATAGCTGGGTCGACACCTCAGCTAGCGGGGTCCCATGTAGACTCTGCGACATAGAGCCTGAGCTGCAGCCAACCCAGCCCTCGAGATCTCCATCCCCACCCTCCTGCTGATGCTGCCAGGATCCCTACACAGCAGCCCAGCCCAAAGGCCGCGGGGGAGTGCACGCTCTCACCTCTCCATTCTGTTTTCAAAATATAAAGTTTCCTTTGCTTCTGAACCAAACTCAGTCTTGATCTGTTGGCTCCAAAGAAACTGGGCACGGGGACTCCTGTTGGGGTCCACTCTGGAGGATCAGTAACAGAAATTGAGAACATTGTAACTTCAATGAACAGATGTGTGAGCCAAACTGTAGTCAACCTAGAGCAGTGTATAAGGCTCGGGTAAAATAAGATGTTTCTAAGACTTACATCTGATATTTTCATCACTTTATTATAAGCAACTTTAGTGAAGACGTCTGTCTTATTTGTCAGGTCAACATTAGAGAAATGAAGTGATTTATTCCCAAGGATGTACATTGAATACTCTTGGCTGAAGCTTTAATCCTGTTTTGAATGTTTTTCCATTGAAAATGATACCTCTCTTACAGCTTCCCCATTTCTGAGAAGTATAAAATCTTATAATTTATTATTACCAAAGGGGAAAGGTAGGAGAAGGGATAAATTAACAGTTTGGGATTAACACATACACACTGCTATGTATAAAACAGATCATCAACAAGGAACTACTGTATAGCACAGGGAACTACACTGAATATTTTGCAATAACCTATAAGGGGAAATAATCTGGAAAATAATAGATATTTTTATTGACATCATCTGTGAATGACAGATAAAATGTAACCTAAGCAAGGCCAATGGTGAGCACTTCTGACTCTGAAGATTTCAATCATCTAAAGTTTGGACTCTGCCTATTTCCCAAGGCCCTTATTGGACATATATGTAGCCATAGCTTAAAAATTCCCCAGATTGGGGTTCAGGGGGGCACTGATTTGGAAAAATCCCTGGTGTTCTCCTTACATGCACGGGACCATTCCTACGGCTAAAACATGCCTGTCACACCTAGAGGATGGTACACCGTTTGATCGGAAACAGTTTGGAAAAGGCACCTCATCTCCTCATCGCCTGGTGCTCGGGTTCACCCCTCCAGCATCTTTCCTAACAATCTCCTCACTTGGGGATATCAGCACCGTCAACATCCTGTTGCACATATTTTGGAATTTGTCCAGAGGATGAAGCGGAAGGATGAGAAAAATTTAGAGACAAGTCCTAGGTGTTCGGACAGGCACATGCCACTCTAATTTCCAATCCGGAAGACAAATTCATCAAAGGCTAGAATTGCCCACGGAAACAGAATAGGGCTAGAGGAAATCCCGCTGTTTTGTGTCCTGTTTCCAAAAACACAAGTTGAAAAATGGAACTCAGGGGCACTAAAATTCATGAAACTGCAGAGTTGAAAATATCTATCGTCAAAAAATGTCTTGAGGTAAGTCACAGAAAAGGACTTTTAAGCAAGGGAGAGTGGCAGGAAACAGATTTGAAGAGGTAGAAAGGACTCCCCATTAAAGCAAAAGAAAAGGGGCTGAACATCGCCAATGATGCAGTTGGCCGAAAAGGGCGTATGCATTTTTTCTGAATATATACAAGTAAAGGCCATACACACTTTTTATCCAACCAAACAGGTGGGAACTGGAAATCAATACTACAAAATGTATCACTTCACATCAGTCAGAAGGGCCATCCACATAAAGTGTAAACACCCGAAATGCAGGACAGGGTGAGGAGAAAAGAGAGCCCTGTGAGGCTGATAGTGGAAATGTAATTTGCCAACGGCCACTCTGGAGAAGTGTATTGTGTTTGCTAAAAGATCTAAAAAATGAGCTACAAAGCATAGGGCACTTGCACTCATGGGCGTATACCTTGGGAAAAACAAAAATCGACAGAAAACAGGCACCCCAACGTTTACCACCTCTCTGTTAAAAAGGGCCTCAAGTTGGATATAAAATAAATATCCCTGGAAGGATAAAATGGATAAAAGAGATGGGGTGCTTATGTAGAGTGGAATATTACTCATCCAGAAATCAATGAAATAAGGCCAGTTGTAACAACTCTGTAGGAGATACATACGATCATTCTAAGTGACGTATGTCAGAAAGAAAAAGACACATATCATAAGATGTCACTTAAAGGTGGAATCAAAAATGGCTACATATGAAATAAATTATAAAACATAAACATAGTCAAATATGTAGGAAATAGACATAAGGCTGCTAAATGGGAAAGGTGGAGAAGCTTGAGGTATTATCCAGGAGGTTGAAATTAGCAAAGATACCATTCCAAGTACCAAATTGAATAACTGACAAGGCCTACACCGTACCTCAAAGAACTGCACTCAGCACAATCAAGTCACTGGAAAATAATACATATGACTGGTAAGCATCTGAAAAAGAATTTATTGTTGTCTCACAGTACATGAATCAAGTGGATGCACAGCAGCAAAAAACAGAGCTTTGAAATTCAGCTGTAACCAATATAAAAATAAATTTAAAAATATGTATAAAAACAGTGAGACAGACAAAAATTCTTACAACTTTTGTTGGAGGGCTATGATGTAACATGGATTGAACACATGTAGACCCACAGCAGGATGATATATAAGGCTGGAAGCTATGCACGCTAAGAGATGTTAGAGAGGCTGGGTGAGGAAATGCACACCTTTTAAAGTAATACTGCCTGGTACCCTATCCATGGGTCCCAAATCTGTAGGTTCAAGGGAATCTTCTGACAGCGAAAACATGCCTGGAAAACCAAGATGAACGTACACCATGTGCTCAGGAAAGGTGTCTAAAATGCACCTCATTTTTGATCTCCTGTTGCTGGGTTTCGCCATTCCAGCCACATTACTAACAATCTCCCCACTTGGAGAATCAGCACCTTTAACCTCCTGTTTCACACAGTTTGCAATTTCTGCAGAGGATAAACGGGAAGAGGGGGAACCAATGAGAGACTAGCTGTAGGAGTTTTGACAGGCACATGTCACTCTAATTTCCAATTAGGAAGAAGAATTAACCAAAGGCACAGCCTGCCTCCCAAGAACCAGAATAGGGCTGGAAGCAATACAATGGTATGGCGGCCAGCTCACAAAAAATGCGAGTTGAAAAATGGAGCTCGGGAGCAGACAATTCGAAGACCTGCAAAGATATAAATGATAACCAACGTCCAAAAATATATTCAGGTAAGGCAACGAAGAGGATCTGAATGAGTGGCAGAATTGCAGGAAATAGATTTCAAAAGGTAGATTGTACTCACTTTTAAAGCATATGAAAAGCAGCAGAATTTCTAAAATGATGCAGTTGGGCAAAAGGGTGTATGCATTTTTTCGTGAATATCTTCTGGAAAAAAACAAATACGGAGTTTTTGGCCAACCAAGCAAGCGGGAAATGCAAGTCCGCTCAACAAAGAAGTCTCAATTTCCACTGCTCAGAAAGGCCATCCAAAAATATGTACAAACCAGAAATGCAGGAGAGGCCATGGAGAACACGGAGCCTGGTCACGCTGATGGCTGGGGTATAAATATCCAAGAGCCAATCTGAAGAAGTGTATGCTGTTTCCTAAAACATCTAAAATACAAAGCCCCCGAGCAAAGGGGACTTCAACTCATGGGCATATGACTTGGGAAGATTAAATATCAACAAGACACAGGCACCCCAAAATTTAGGACTGCTCTGCATACAAGAACCTCCACTTCGGTACACATAAAATATCCAAGGAAAAAGAGAAATGCATAAAGAACTTGTGGTAATTTTGTACAACAGAATATCACTCAGACGTGATATCAATGCCATAAGGCCAGTAGCAACATAATGAGTGGATTAAGGTACGATGATTCTAAGTGCAATAAGTCACAGAGAAAAAGAATCTAATCGTAAGATATCACTTATAGAGGTAATGTCAACATCACAACACATGAACTGAATTAGGAAAGAGAACAGAGTCTCACATTTAGAAAACACTCTTATGCCTGCTTAAGGGGAAAGTAGAGGTGGGGTGATGCATAAAACCAGAGTTTGATATTAGCACAGGTACCATTCCGTAAACCAAATACAGAATAGACAAGACCTACACTTTCCTCAGTGAACGGGACTCAACACCCCTATTCCACGCAGAGGAATATATGTGACTAGTAAAAAAACTTAAAACCTATGTATTGATATGTCTCTGTAAGGGAATCAGTTGTGTCTAGACCGGCATAAACACGTCCGTGAAAATCTGTTGCACCCCATTATAAAAATGAATTTCAAAAACAAAACAAAATAACACTGAAATTCTTACACAATTCCTTCAGGGGTTCTGATGAAACCTGGAATGACCCTATCTGCAAAGACAGCTGGATGAGACATAAGGCTGGACACCGGGGAATGAGAGGACTGGTGAGATTGGGAGAGAAAATGCAGACCCTTTAAAGTAGTAATGCATGCCACCATTCCATGGGTCCCAAATCTCCAGGTAGAAGGGAATATCACTACAGTTATAACATGTATGGGGAAACTAGAGAATGAACACACTGTTTTGGCAAAAGGTTTCTAAAAGTCTCCTAATTTTTCCTCTCCTTGTGCTCCAATTTGGCATTCCAACTGCTTTACTATCAATCTCCCAACTTTGGAGAGTCAACCCCTATAACCTCCTGGTTCGCACAGTTTGCTAATTGTGCAGAGGATGAAAGGGAAGAGGGAGAACCAATCAGAGAGTAGATGAAGCCATTTGGACGGGCACATGTCACTCTAATTTCCCGTTCAGGAAGAAGAATTAACCAAAGCCTCAGCCAACAGCAGGGAACCAGTATAGTCAGCCCTGGAACCAGTATAGGTCCTGAAGCAATACTGTGGATTTGCGGTCAGCTCACAAAAATGAGATTTCAAAATTTGAGCTCAGGGGCACAGAAATTCACAAACCTGCAGTTATAAAGAACTACTCAATTCCAAGAATCTGTTGAGGAAAGGCAAAGAAGTGGACTTGAAAATGAGGCAGAATTGCACAAAACATATTTCAAGAGGTAAATTAGAATCACATTTAAAGCTCAGGAAAAGCATCACAACTTCGACAATGATGCACTTGGCCAAAAAGGGCGTATGACTTTTCTCCTGAATATATTCAGGAGAAAACGCATACGCCCTTTTTGGCCAATCAAGCAAGCACACAATGCAAATCCACACTACCAAGAATTGACCCTTCCCACCAGTAAAAAGGGATATCCGAAAATCTGTAAAAACCACAAAGGCAAGAGAGAGATGACAAGGGCATGAAGCAATGTGATCCCAAGGGTCATGGAGGATTGTGATGACAAGTGCATGGAGCATTGTGATGACAAGATTATGTAGCATTTGCTGACAAAGGCATGGAGCATTGTGATGACAAGGTTCATGGAGCACTGTGATGACAAACCTCAAGGAGCATTGTGATTAGAGTGGTCATGGAGCATTGGGATGACAAGGGCATGGATCATTGTGATGACAAGGGTCATGGAGCATTTTGATCACAAGAGTCCCGGATCATTGTGTTGTCAGGGTTCATGGAGCGTTGTGATGACAGTGGTCCTGGAGCATAGTGATGACAGGGGTCATGGAGCATTGTGATAAGAAGGTCAAGGAGCATTGGGCTGAAAATGTTCATGGAGTATTGTGATGACAGGGATCATGGAGCATTGTGATAACAAGGTACTGGAGCATTGTGATAAGAAGACCATGGAGCCTTGTGATGACAAGTCTCATGGAGCATTGTGATGAAAAGGGGCATGGCGCATTGTGATTACAGGGGTCTTGAAGCATTGTGATGACAAGGGCATGGAGCATTGGGATGAGAAGGCCATGGAGCGTTCTGATGACATGCATCACGGAGCACTGTGATGACAAGGGTAAGGAGCATTGTGATTACATGGGTCTTGGAGCACTGTGATGAAAAGGGCATGGATCATTGTGATGAAAAAGCCATGGAGCCTTGTCATGACAGGGTTCCAGGAGCATACTGATGACAAGTGTCAGGGAGCATTGTGATGACAAGGGTATTGAGCATTGTGATGACAAAGGTCATGGAGCATTGTGATGAGAAGACCATGGATAATTGTGATTGCGAGCGTCATGGGGCGCTGTGATGATAAGTGTTATGGAACATTTTGCTCAGAAGGATTTTGAGCATTGTGATGACAACGGCATGGAGCATTGTGATAAAAGGGGCATGAAACATTCGTCTGACAAATTTCATGGAATATTGTGATGACAGTGGGCATTTCACATTGTGATGACAAGGGCATGGAGCACTGTGGTGACAAAGGTCACAGAGACTTGTGTGACCAGAGCATGGACCATTGTGATATAAAATGTCATATAGCATTGTGATGATTAGAGTCACGGAGCATTGTGATGACAGGGGTCATGGAGCATTGTGATGACAAAGGCATGGAGCATTGTGATGACAGGGGCCTGGAACATTGGTCTGACAATTTTCATAGATTATTGTGATGACAGTGGGCATGGCTCATTGTGATGACAACGGCATGGAGCATTGTGATGCCAAGTGTCATGGAGCATTGTGATGACAAGTGTTATGGAACATTGTGATCAGAAGGTTTTGGAGCATTGTGATGACAGAGGTCATTGAGCATTTTGATTTCCTTGTGATGACAATAGCATGAAATATTATGGTGATGAGCACGGTGCATTGTGATGACATGGTTCATGAAGCATTGAGAAGAAAAGTGGCATGGGGCATTGTGATTACAGGGGTGTTGGAGCATTGTGATGACAAGGGCAAGGAGCATTGTGATTACAGGGGTCTTGGAGCATTGTGATGACAATGGTCATGGAGGCTTGTGATGACAAGGCCGTGGAACATTGTGATAGCAGGGTTCATGGAGCATTGTTATGACAGGGGTAATTGAGCATTGTGATGACAAGGGTATGGGGCATTGGTCTGAAAAGTTTCATGGATTATTTTGATGAGAGTGGGCATGGAGCATTGTGATGACAAGGGCACGGAACACTGTGATACATAGATCATGCAGGATTGTAATGACAAGGGCATGTAGCATTGTGTTCAGAAGGACATCGAGCATTGTGATTACAAGAGTCACGGAGATCTGGGATGACAAGTGCATGGAGCAATGTGATGAGAGGGTTCATGGAGCATTGTGATGACATTGGAATGGAGCATTGTGATGCCAATGGTCATGGAGCTTTGTGATGACAAATGTCATGGAGGATTTTGATGACATGTGTTATGGATCATTGTGAGGTCAGGGGTCATGGAGCATTGTGATGAAAAGGATCATGGAGCATTTTGATTACATGGCTAATGGAGCATTGTGATGCCAGGTGTCATGGAGCACTGTGATGATAAGGGCATGTAGTATTGTGATGACAGAGGTCAGGGAAAATTGTGATGAGAAGGGTGAGGGAGTATTGTTATGACTAGTGATGGAACATTGTGATATCATTGGTGACGGATCATTTTGATGAGAAGTGCATGCAGCATTGTGATGACAAGCTGGTGGAGCATTTTGCTGACAAGTGCATGGAGCATTGTGATGACAAGTGTCATTGAGTATTGTGCTGAGAAAGGCATAGAGCATTGTGATGACAAGGGTCATGGAGAATTGTGATGAAAAGTTCATGGAGCATTGTGGTGACACAGGTCACAGAGCCTTGTGATGACGAGGCATTGACCATTGTGATGACAAAGATCATGAAGCATTGTGGTGAATGGAGTCACGGGGCATTGTGATGACAGGGGTCGTGGAGCATTGTGATGTCAAGGGCATGGAGCATTGTGATGACAGGGGCATGGAGCATTGGTCTCACAAATTTCATGGATTATTGTGATGACAGTGGGCATGGTGCATTGTGACGAAAAGAGCATGGAACATTGTGAAGACAACGTCATGGATTATTGTTAAGCCAGGTGTCAGGGAACAATGTGATGACATATGTCACGGTCCATTGTGATGCCAATGACTTGGAGCATTGTGATGCCAAGTGTCATGGAGGATTGTGATGATAAAGGTAAAGGAGCATTGTGATGATCAGGACATGGAGCAATGTGATGGCAAGACCGTGGAGCATTGTGATGAGAAGACCATGGATAATTGTGATGACGAGCATCATGGAGCTTTATGATGAAAAGAGCCATGGAGCATTCTGACATAAGATATCACTTATGAAGGAAATGTAAACATGGCTAAACATGAACTGAATTAGGAAAGAGAACAGAGTCTCACATTTAGAAAACATACTTATGGCTGCTTAGGGGAAAGAAAGGTGGGAAGATGCACAAAACCAGAGTTTGATATTAGCACAGGTACCGTTCCATAATCCAAATACAGAATAGACAAGACCTACTCCTTCCTCAGTGAACGGGACTCAACACCCCTATTCCCCGCAGAGGAATATATCTGATTAGTAAGAATCTTTTTTTTTTTTTTTTTTTTTTTTTTTTTTTTTGCGGTATGTGGGCCTCTCACTAATGTTGCCTCTCCCATTGCGGAGCACAGGCTCCGGACACGCAGGCTCAATGGCCATGGCTCATGGGCCAAGCTGCTCCCCGGCCTGTGGGATCCTCCCAGACAGGGGCACGAACCCGTGTCTCCTGCATCGGCAGGGAGACCCTCAACCACTGCGCCACCAGGGAAGCCCCTGATTAGTAAGAATCTTAAAACCAATGTATCAATATGTCTCCGTAAGGGAATCAAATCTGTCTAGACCGGCATAAACACGTCAGTGAAAATCAGCTCAACCTCATTATAAAAATGAATTTCAAAAACAAAACAAAAAAAAAAGCGAAATTCTAACACAATTCCTTCAGGTGATATGATGAAACCTGTAATGACCCTATCTAAAACGACAGCTGTATGAGACATAAGGCTGGTCACTTGGGACTGAGAGGATTGGTGAGATTGAGTGAGAAAATGCAGACGCTTTAAAGCAATAATGCATTCCACCAATTCCATGGGTCCCAACTCTCCAGGTAGAAGGGAATATCACTACAGTTATAACATGTATGAGAAACGTAGAGAGTGTACACACTGTGAATTCTAAAGGATTCCAAAACTCAACTAATATTCCCTCTCCTGGTGCTCCAGTTTGACTTTCCAACTGCTTAACTATCAATCTCCCAAATTGAAGAGACAGTCCCTTTAACCTCCTGGTTCGCACAGGTTGCCAATTTGACAGAGGATAAAAGGGAAGAGGGAGAACCAATGAGAGAGCAGTTGTTAGGCATTTGGACGGGCACATGTCACTCTAATTTCCCGGCAGGAAGAAGAATTAACCAAAGTCTCAGGCAGCCGCCGGGAACCAGTATAGGTCCTGAACCAAAATTTTGGACTTGTGGTCAGCTCACAAAAAAAGAGGTGAAAATTGGAGCTCAGGGGCCCAGCAATTCACAAACTGGCAGAGTAATAAAGGACAACTATCGTCCAAAAATCTGTTCAGGGAAGGCAACGAGGCAGACTTGAAAGCGAGGCAGAATAGTAGGAAACAGATTTCAAGAGGTACATTGGAATCGCCTTTAAAGCACAGGAAGAGGGGCACAACTTCGACAATGATGCACTTGGCCAAACAGGGCGTATGTGTTTTCTCCTGAATATATTCACGCGGAAATGCATACGCCCTGTTTGGCCAAGCAAGCAAGCGGGCAATGCAATTTGGCACTGCAAAGAAGGATCACTTCCCACCGTTAAAAAGTGACACCCTCAAAATGTGTAAAAACATCAAAGGCAAGACAGGCCCTGGAGAACAGGGAGCCTCGTTATGCTGATGGGCAGGATGTAAATTTCCCACTACCTCTCTGGAGGAGTGCATTGTGCTCCCTAAAACAGGTAAACAACAGAGTTACAGAGCCAAGGGCACTTCCAGTATAGGGAATATAACTTGGGAAAACTGAAAATCAATAAGACAGAGCCACACCAAAATTTAGGGCTGCACTGCTTACAATAACCTCAACTTGGGTACACCATATATATCCCAGGAAATACAAAAATGGTTCAACAACTTGTGTTACTTACGTAGGATGGAATATCACTCAGACATGAAATAAATGTCATAAGGCCAGTAGCAGCAAAATGAGTGGATTCAGGTACCATGATTCTAAGTGAAATAAGTCACAGAGAAAAAGAAACTTATCAAAAGATATCACTTATGAAGGTCCTGTAACATGGCTAAACATGAACTGATTTAGGAAAGAGAGCAGAGTCTCACATTTAGAAAACTCTCTTATGACTGCTTAAGGGGAAGGAGAGGTGGGGTGATGCATAAAACCAGAGTTTGATATTAGTACAGGTACCGTTTCAAAAACCAAATATGTAATAGACAAGACCTATACTCTCCTCAGTGAAAGGGACTCAAAACCCCATATTTCACGCAGAGGAATATATCTCAATAGTCAGAAACTTAAAACCTATATATTCATATGTCTCCGTAAGGGTATCAAGTCTGTCTAGACTGGCAGAAACATGGCAGTGAGAATCATCTCAAACCCACGATAAAAAGGAATTTCAAAAACAAAACAGAAAAACAGGGAAATTCTTTACAATTCCTTCAGGGTCTCTGATGAAACCTTGTATGACCAAATCTACAATGAGAGCTGGATGTGGCATAATGCTGGATAATTGGGACTGAGAAGATTGGTGAGATTGGGTGAGCAAATGCAGACCCTTACAAGCAATAATGCGTGGCACACATTCCAAGGGTCCCAACTCTCCAGGTTGAAGGGAATATTACTACAGCTATAACATATACGGCAAACCTAGAGAATGGACACACTGTGAATATGAAAGGTTTCTAAAACTCAACTAATAGTCCCTATCCTGGTGCTCCAGTTTGACTTTCCAACTGCTTTACTATCAATCTCTCAACTTGTAGAGACAGACACTTTAACCTCCTGGTTCGCACAGGTTGTCAAATTGGCAGAGGATGAAAGGGAAAAGGGAGAACCAATGAGAGAGTAGCTGTTAGGCATTTGGACGGGCACATGTCACTCTAATTTCCCGGCAGGAAGAAGAATTAATCAAAGTCTCAGCCACCCGCCGGGAATCAGTATAGTTCCTGAACCAAAATTTTGGACTTGCGGTCAGCTCACAAAAAAAGAGTTGAAAAATGGAGCTCAGGGGCACAGAAATTCACAAAGTGGCAGAGAAATAAAGGACAACTATCATGCAAAAATCTGTTGAGGGAAGGCAACGATGCATACTTGAAAGCGAGCCAGAATAGCAGGAAACAGATTTCAAAAGGTACATTGGAATCGCCTTCAAAGCACAGGAAGAGGGGCACAACTTCGACAATGATGCACTTGGCCAAAAAGGGCGTATGTGTTTTTTCCTGAATATATTCAGGAGGAAACGCATATGCCCTGTTTGGCCAAGCCAGTAAGCGGGCAATGCAAATCTGCACTACAAAGAAGTATCACTTCCCACCGTTCAAAAGGGACATCCGCAAAATATGTAAAAATCAGGAAGAAAGACAGGCCCTGGAGAACAGGGAGCCTAGTTATGCTGATGGGCAGGATGTAAATTTCCAACTGCCTCTCTGGAGGAGTGCACTGTGCTCCCTAAAACAGGTAAACAACAGAGATACAGAGCCAAGGGCATTCCAGTCTAGGGAATATAACTTGGGAAAACTGAAAATCAATAAGACACAGCCACACCAAAATTTAGGGCTGCACTGCTTACAATATCCTCAACTTGGGTACAACATATATATCCCAGGAAAGACAAAAATGCTTCAAGAAATTGTGTTACTTACGTACGATGGAATATCCTTCAGCCATGAAATCAATGTCATAAGGCCAGTAGCAGCAAAATGAGTGGATTCAGGTACCATGATCCTAACTGAAATAAGTCACAGAGAAAAAGAAAGTAATCATAAGATATCACTTATGAAAGTCCTGTAACATGGCTAAACATGAACTGAGTTAGGAAAAAGAACAGAGTCTCACATTTAGAAAACACTCTTATAACTGCATAAGGGGGAAGGAGAGGTGGGGTGATGCATAAAACCAGTTTGATATTAGTACAGGTACCGGTCCAAAAATCAAATACGGAATAGACAAGACCTACACTTTCCTCAGTGAAAGGGACACAAAACCCCATATTTCGCGCAGAGGAATATATCTGACTAGTAAGAATCTTAAAACCTATGCTTTCATATGTCTCCATAAGGGAATCAAGTGTGTCTAGACTGACATAAACATGGCAGTGAGAATCAGATCAAACCCACTATGAAAAAGAATTTCAAAAACAAAACAAAAAAAGAGCAAAAATCTATACAATTCCTTCAGGGGCTGTGATGAAACCTGGAATGACCATATCTACAATGACAGCTGGATGTGGAATAAGCCTGGACACTTGGGACTGAGATGATTGGTGAGTTTCGGTGAGCAAATGCAGACCATTTAAAACAATAATGCGTGGCACGCATTCCAATGGTCCCAACTCTCCAGGTTGAAGGGAATATTACTACAGTTATTACATGTACGGGAAACTTAGAGAATGGACACACTGTGAATACGAAATGTTTCTAAAACTCAACTAATAGTCCCTCTCCTGGTGCTCCGGTTTGAATTTCCAACTGCTTTATTATCAATCTCCCAACTTGGAGAGACAGCCCGTTTAACCTCCCGGTTCGCACAGGTTGCCAGTTTGGCAGAGGATGAAAGGGAAGATGGAGAACCAATGAGAGAATAGCTGTTAGGCATTTGGACGGGCACATGTCACTCTAATTTCCCGGAAGGAAGAAAAATTAATCAAATTCTCAGCCACCCACTGGGAACCTGTATAGTTCTTGAACCAAAATTTTGGACTTGTGGTCAGCTAACAAATAATGAGTTGAAAAATGGAGCTCAGGGGCACAGAAATTCACAAACTGACAGAGTACTAAAGGGCAACTATCGTCCAAAAATCTGTTGAGGGAAGGCAACGAGGCGGACAGGAAAGCGAGCCGGAATAGCAGGAAACAGATTTCAAGAGGTACATAGGAATCGCATTTAAAGGACAGGAAGAGGGGCACAACTTCGACAATGATGCACTTGGCCAAAAAGGGCGTATGCGTTTTCTCCTGAATATATTCAGGAGAAAACGCATACGCCCTTTTTGGCCAAGCAAGCAAGCAGGCAATGCAAATCTGCACTACAAAGAAGTATCACTTCCCACCGGTCAAAAGGGACATCCGCAATATGTGTAAAAACCAGAAAGGCAAGACAGGCCCTGGAAAACAGGGAGCCTAGTTATGCTGATGGGCAGGATGTAAATTGCCAACTGCCTCTCTGGAGGAGTGCATTGAGTTCCCTAAAACAAGTAAACAACAGAGCTATAGAGCCAAGGGCACTTCCAGTCTAAGGAATATACATTGGGAAAAGTAAAAATCAATAAGACAGAGGCACCCCAAAATTTAGGGCTGCACTGCTTACAAGAACCTCAACTTGGGTACACCTTAAATATCCCAGGAAAGACAAAATTGGTTCAAGAAATTGTACTTACGCACGATGGAATATCCTTCATCCATGAAATCAATGTCATAAGGCCAGTAGCAGCAAAATGAGTTGATACAGGTACGATGATTCTAAGTGAAGTAAGGCAGACAGAAAAAAAAAAACTTATAATAAGATATCACTTATGAAGGTCCTGTAAACATGGCTACACATGAACAGAGTTAGGAAAGAGAACAGAGTCTCACGTTTAGAAAACACTCTTATGCCTGCTTAAGGGGAAAGGAGTGGAGGGGTGATGCATAAAACCAGAGTTTGATATTCGTACAGCTACCGCTCCAAAAACCAAATATGGAATAGACAAGACCTACACCTTCCTCAGTGAAAGGGACTCAAAACCCCATATTTCCCACAGAGGAATATATATGACTAGTAAGAAGCTTAAAACCTATGTATTGATATGTCTCCGTAAGGGAATGAAGTTGGTTTAGACAGGCATAAACATGGCATTGAGAATCAGCTCAAACCCTCTATAAAAAGGAATTTCAAAAACAAAACAAAAAAACAGGGAAGTTCTTTACAATTCCTACAGGGGTTCTGATGAAACCTGGAATGACCCTCTCTACAAGGACAGCTGGATGTGGCATAAGCCTGGACTCTTGGGACTGAGAGGTTTGGTGAGATTCAGTGAGTAAATTCAGACCATTTAAAGCAAAAATGCGTGGCACACATTCCAAGGGTCCCAAATATCCAGGTTGAAGGGAATATTACTACAGCTATAACATGTACGGGAAACCTAGAGAATGGACACACTGTGAATACGAAAGGTTTCTAAAACTCAACTAAGAGTCCCTCTTATGGTGCTCCGGTTTGAATTTCCAACTGCTTTATTATCAATCTCCCAACTTGGACAGACATCCCCTTTAACCTCCTGTTTCTCACAGGTTGCCAAATTGGCAGAGAATGAAAGGGAAGAGGGAGAACCAATGAGAGAATAGCTGTTAGACATTTGGACGGCACATGTCACTCTAATTTCGTGGAAGGAAGAAGAAATAATCAAATTCTCAGCCACCCACTGAGAACCTCTATAGGTCCTGAACCAAAATTTTAGACTTGTGGTCAGCTCACAAAAAAATGAGTTGAAAATTGGAGCCCAGGGGCACAGCAATTCACAAACTGGCAGAGTACTAAAGGGCAAATATCGTCCAAAAATCTGTTGGGGGAAGGCAACGAGGTGGACCTGAATGCGAGCTGGAATAGCAGGAAACAGATTTGAAGAGTTATATTGGAATCACCTTCAAAGAACATGAAGAGGGGCACATCTTCGAAAATGATGCACTTGGCCAAAAAGGGTTTATGCGTTTTCTCCTGAATATATTCAAGAGAAAAAGCATACGCCCCTTTTTGCCAAGCAAGCAAGCCAGCAATGCAAATCTCCACTACAAAGAAGTATCACTTCCCACTGGTCAAAAGGGACATCCACAAAATGTGTAAAAATCAGAAAGGCAAGGCAGGCCCAAGAGAACAGGGAGCCTTGTTATGCTGATGGGTGAGATGTAAATTGCCAACTCCCTCTCTGGAGGAGTGCATTGTGTTCCCTAAAACAGGTAAAAACCGGAGCTACAGAGCCAAGTGCACTTCCAGTCTAGGGAATATACCTTGGGAAAACTGAAAATCAATAAGACAGAGCCACCCTAAAATTTAGGGCTGCACTGCTTACAAGAACCTCAACTTGGGTACACCTTAAATATCCCAGGAAAGACAAAAATGGTTCAAGAAATTGTGTTACTTTCGTAGGATGGAATATCCTTCAGCCATGAAATCAATGTCATAAGGCCAGTAGCAGCAAAATGAGTGGATTCAGGTACGATGATTCTAAGTGAAATAAGTCACAGAGAAAAAGTAACTTATCATAAGATATCACTTATGAAGGTCCTGTAAACATGGCTGCACATGAACTGAGTTAGGAAAGAAAACAGAGTCTCACATTTAGCAAACACTCTTATGCCTGCTTATGGGGGAAGGAGAGGTGGGGTGATGCATAAAACCAGAGTTTGATATTAGTACAGGTACCGTTCCAAAAACCAACTATGTATTATACAAGTCCTAAACCTTCCTCAGTGAAAGGGACTCAAAACCGCATATTTCCCACAGAGGAATATATCTGACTTGAAAGAATCTTAAAACGTATGTATTGATATGTCTCCGTACGGGAATCAAGTGTGTCTAGATTGGCATAAATACGGCAGTGAGAATCGACTCGTACCCACAATAAAAAGGAATTTCAAAAACAAAACAATAAAATAGGGAATTTCTTTACAATTCCTTAAGGGGCTCTGATGAAACCTGGAATGACACTATCTACAACGACAGCTGGATGTGGCATAAGCTGGACACTTGGGACTGAGAGAATTTGTGAGATTGGGTCTGCAAATTCAGACCATTGAAAGCAATAATGAGTGGCACATATTCCAAGGGTCCCAACTCTCCAGGTAGAAGGGAATATTACTACAGCTATAACATGTACGGGAAACCAAGAGAATGGACACACTGTGAATACGAAAGGTTTCTAAAACTCAACTAATAGTCCCTCTCCTGGTGCTTTGGTTTGAATTTCCAACTGCTTTACTATCAATCTCCCAAATGGAGAGACAGCCCCTTTAACCTCCTGGTTCTCACAGGTTGCAAATTAGGAAAAGGATGAAACGAAAGATGGAGAACCAATGAGAGAGTAGCTGTTAGGCATTTGGATGGGCACATGTCACTCTAATTTCCTGGCAGAAAGAAGAATTAACCAAAGTCTCAGCAACCCGCAGGGAACCAGTATAGATCCTGAAGGAAAATTTTGGACTTGCGGTCAGCTCACAAAAAACGAGTTGAAAAATGGAGCTGAAGGGCACAGCAATTCACAAACTGGCAGAGTAATAAAGGGCAACTACCGTCCAAAAATCTGTTGAGGGAAGGCAACGAGGCGGACTTGAAAGCGAGCCAGAATAGCAGGAAACAGATTTCAAGAGGTACATTGGAATCGCCTTTAAAGCACAGGAAGAGGGGCACAACTTCGACAATGATGCACTTGGCCAAAAAGGGCGTATGGGTTTCCTCCTGAATATATTCAGGAGGAAACACATACGCCCTTTTTGGTCAAGCAAACAAGCGGGCAATGCAATTCTGCAGTACAAAGAAGTATCACTTCCCAGCAGTCAAAAGGGACATCCTCAAAATATGTAAAAACCAGAAAGGCAAGACAGGCCCTGGAGAACAGGGAGCCTAGTTATGCTGATGGGCAGGATGTAAATTGGAAACTGCCTCTCTGAAGGAGTGCATTGTGTTCCTTAAAACAATTAAACAACAGAGCTATGGAGCCAAGGGCACTTCCAGTCTAGGGAATATACCTTGGGGAAAGTGAAAATCAGTAAGACAGAACCATCCCAAAATTTAGGGCTGCACTGCTTACAAGAACCTCAACTTGGGTACAACTTAAATACCCCAGGAAAGACAAAATTGCTTCAAGAAATTGTGGTACTTACGTACGATGGAATATCCCTCCGCCATGAAATCAAAGTCATAAGGCCAGAAGCAGCAAAATGAGTGGATTCAGCTACGATGATTCTAAGTGAAATAAGTCACAGAGAAAAAGAAAATTATCATAAGATATCACTTATGAACGTCCTGTAAACATGGCTACACATAAACTGAGTTAGGAAAGAGAACAGAGTCTCACATTTAGCAAACACTCTTATGCCTTCTTAAGGGGAAAGGAGAGGAGGGGTGATGCATAAAACCAGAGTTTCATATTCGTACAGCTACCTTTCCAAAAAGAAATATGGAATAGACAAGACCTACACCTTCTTCAGTGAAAGGGACTCAAAACCCCATATTTCCTGCAGAGGATTATATCTGACGAGTAAGAATCTTAAAACCTATGTATTGATATGTCTCCATAAGGAAATCAAGTGGGTTTAGACGGGCATAACCATGGCAGTGAGAATCAGATCAAACCCACTATAAAAAGGAATTTCAAAAACAAAACAAAAAAACAGGGAAATTCTTTACAATTCCTACAGGGGCTCTGATGAAACCTGGAAAGGCCCTCTGTACAAGGACAGCTGGATGTGGCATAAGCCTGGACACTTGGGACTGAGAGGTATTTTGAAATTCAGTGTGCAAATGCAGACCATTTAAAGCAATAATGCGTGGCACACATTCCAAGGGTCCCAACTCTACAGGTTGAAGGGAATATTACTACAGCTATAACATGTACGGGAAACCTAGAAAATGGACACACTGTGAATACGAAAGGTTTCTAAAACTCAACTAATAATCCCCCTCCTGGTGCTCCGGTTTCACTTTCCAACTGCTTTACTATCAATGTCCCAAATTGGAGAGACAGCCCCTTTAACCTCCTGGTTCTCACAGGTGGCCAATTTTGTAGATGATGAAAGGCAAGAGGGAGAACCAATGAGAGAGTAGCTGTTAGGCATTTGGACGGGCACATGTCATTCTAATTTCCGGGAGGAAGAAGAATTAACCAAAGTCTCAGACACACGCCGGGAACCAGTATAGGCCCTGAACCAAAATTTTGGACTTGCGGTCAGCTCACAAAAAACGAGTTGAAAAATGGAGCTCAGGGGCACAGCAATGCACAAACTGGCAGAGTAGTAAAGGACAACAATCGTCCGAAAATCTGTTGAGGGAAGGCAACGAGGTGGACTTGAAAGCGAGCCAGAATAGCAGGAAACAGATTTCAAGAGGTACATTGGAATCGCCTTTAAAGCACAGGAATAGTGGCACAACATAGACAATGATGCACTTGGCCAAAAAGGGCTTATGCGTTTTCTCCTGAATATATTCAGGAGAAAACGCTTACACGCTTTTTGGCCCAGCAAGCAAGTGGGCAATGCAAATCTGCACTACAATGAAGTATCACTTCCCACCGGTCAAAAGGGACATCCGCAAAAGGTGTAAAATCCAGAAAGGCAAGATAGGCCCTGGAGAACAGGGAGACTAGATATGCTGATGCACAGGATATAAATTGCCAACTGCCTCTCTGGAGGAGTGCACTCTGTTCCCTAAAACAAGGAAACAACAGAGCTACAGAGCCAAGGGCAATTCAAGTCTAGGTAGTATACATTGGGAAAATTGAAAATCAATAAGACACAGCCACCGCAAAATTTAGGGCTGCACTGCTAACAAGAACCTCAACTTGGGTACACCTTAAATATCCCAGGAAAGACAAAAATGGTTCAAGAAATTGTTTTACTTACATACGACGGAATATCAGTCAGCCATGAAATCAATGTCATAAGGTCATTAGCAGCAAAATGAGTGGATTCAGGTACGATGATTCTAAGTGAAATAAGTCACAAACATAAAGAAACTTATCATAAGATATCACTTATGAAGGTCCTGTAAACATGGCTACACATGAACTGAGTTAGGAAAGAGAACAGAGTCTCACATTTAGCAAACACTCTTATGCCTGCTTAATGGGGAAGGAGAGGTGGGGTGATGCATAAAACCAGGGTTTGATATTAGGACATGTACCGTGACAAATACCAACTACGGAGTAGAAAAGACCTACACTTTCCTCCGTGAAAGGGACTCAAAACCCCATATTTCCCGCAGAGGTATATATCTGACTAGTAAGAAACTTAAAACCTATGTATTGATATGTCTCCGTAAGTGAATGAAGTGTTTCTTGACTGCCATAAACATGGCAGTGAGAATCAGCTCAAACACACTATAAAATGGAATTTCAAATACAAAACAAAAAAAAAAGGGATATTCTTTACAATTCCTTCAGGGGCTCTGAGGAAACCTGGAATGACACTCTCTACAATGACAGCTGGATGTGGCATTAGGCTGGACACTTGGGACTGAGTGGATTGGTGAGCAAATGCAGACCATTTAAAGCAATAATGCGTGGCACACATTCCAAGGGTCCCAACTCTCCAGGTTGTAGGGAATATTACTACAGTTATAACATGTACGGGAAACCTAGAGAATGGACACAGTGTGAATATAAAAGGTTTCTAAAACTCAACTAATAGTCCCTCTCCTGGTGCTCTGGTTTGAATTTCCAACTGCTTTACTATCAATCTCCCAAATTAGAGAGACAGCCCCTTTAACCTCCTGGTTCGAACAGGTTGCCAATTTGGCAGAGGATGAAAGGGAAGAGGGAGAACCAATGAGAAATTAGCTGTTAGGCATTCAGACGGGCACATGTCCCTTTAATTTCCCGGCAGGAAGAAGATTTAAACAAAGTCTCAGCCACCCTCCGGGAACCAGTATAGGTCCTGAACCAAAATTTTTTACTTGCGGTCAGCTCACAAAAAACGAGTTGAAAAATGGAGCTCAGGGGCACAGCAGTTAACAAACTGGCAGAGTAATAAAGGAAAACTATCGTCCAAATATCTGTTGAGGGAAGGCAACGAGGCAGACTTCAAAGCTAGCCAGAATAGCAGGAAACAGTTTTCAAGAGGTACATTGGATTTGCGTTTAAAGCACAGGAAGAGGGGCACAACTTCGAAAATGATGCACTTGGCCAAAAAGGGCGTATGCGTTTCCTCATGAATATAATCAGGAGGGAACACATACGTCCTTCTTGGCCAAGCAAGCAAGCGGGCAATGCAAATCTGAACTACAATGAAGTATCATTTCCCAGCGGTCAAAAGGGACATCCGCAAAATGTGTAAAAGCCAGAAAGGCAAGACAGGAAATGGAGAACAGGGAGTGTATTTATGCTGATGGGCAGGATGTAAATTGCCAACTGCCTCTTTGGAGGAGTGCATTGTGTTCCCTAAAACAAGTAAACAAGAGAGCTACAGAGCCAAGGGCACTTCCAGTCTAGGGAATATACCTTGGGAAAACTGAAAATCAATAAGATAGAGCCACCCCAAAATTTAGGGATGCACTGCTTACAAGAACCTCAACTTGGGTACACCTTAAATATCCCGGGAAAGACAAAATTAGTTCAAAAAATTGTGGTATTTACATATGATGTAATATCCCTCAGCCATGAAATCAATGTCATAAGGCCAGTAGCAGCTAAATGAGTGGATTCAGGTACGATGATTCTAAGTGAAATAAGTCACAGAGAAAAATAAATTTATCATAAGATATCACTTATGAAGGTCCTCTAAACATGGCTACACATGAACTGAGTTAGGAAAGAGAACACAGCCTCACATTTAGAAAATACTCTTGTGCCTGCTTAAGGGGGAAGGAGAGGTGGGGTGATGCATAAAACCAGAGTTTGATATTAGTACAGGTACGGTTCCAAAAACCAAATATGGAATAGACAAGACCTACACTTTCCTCAGTGATAGGGACTCAAAACGCCATATTTCCCGCAGTGGAATATATCTGACTGGTAAGAATTTTAAAATCTATGTATTGATATGTCTCCATAAGGGAATCAAGTTTCTCTAGACTGGCATAAACATGGCAGTGAGAATCAGTTCAAACCCACTATAAAAAGGAATTTCAAAAACAAAACAAAAAAACAGGGAAATTCTTTACAATTCCTTCAGGGGCTCTGGTGAAACCTGGAATGACCCTATGTAAATGACAGCTGGATATGGCATAAGGCTGGACACTTGGGACTGAGAGTATTGGTGAGATTCGGTGAGCAAATGCAGACCCTTTAAAGCAATAATGTGTGGCAAACATTCCAAGGGTCCCAACTCTACAGGATGAAGGGAATATTGCTACAGATATAACATGTACGGGAAACCTAGAGAATGGACACACTGTGAATACGAAAGGTTTCTAAAACTCAACTAATAGTCCCTCTCCTGCTGCTCCGGTTTGACTTTCCAACTGCTTTACTATCAATCTCCCAACTTGGAGAGATAGTCCATTTAACATCCTGGTTCGCACAGGTGGCCAATTTGGTAGAGAATGAAAGGGAAGAGGGAGAACCAATGAGAGAGTAGCTGTTAGGCATTTGGACGGCATATGTCACTCTGTTTCCCGGCAGGAAAAAGAATCAAACAAAGTCTCAGACACCCGCCGGGAACCAGTATAGGTCCTGAACAAAAATTTTGGACTTGTGGTCAGCTCACAAAAAACGAGTTGAAAAATGGAGCTCCGGGGCACAACAATGCACAAACTGGCAGAGTAATAAAGGCCAACAATTTTACGAAAATCTGTTAAGGGAAGGCCACGAGGCGGAATTGAAAGCGAGCCAGAATAGCAGGAAACAGATTTCAAGAGGTACATTGGAATCGCCTTTAAAGCACAGGAAGAGGGGCACATCTTCGACAATGATGCACTTGGCCAGCAAGAGCGTATGTTTTTTCTCCTGAATATATTAAGGAGAAAACGCGTAGGTCCTTTTTGGCCGAGCAAGCAAGCGGGTAACGCAAATCTGAACTACAATGAAGTATCACTTCCCACCGGTCAAAAGGGACATCCGCAAAATGTGTAAAAACCAGAAAGGCAACACAGGTCCTGGAGAACAGGGAGCCTAGTTTTGATGATGGGCAGGATGTAAATTGCCAAATGCCTCTATGGAGGAGTGCATTGTGTTCCCTAAAACAAGGAAACAACAGAGCAACAGAGCCAAGGGCACTTCCAGTCTAGGGAATATACATTGGGAAAACTGAAAATCAATAAGACAGAGCCACCACAAAATTTAGGGCTGCACTGCTAACAAGAACCTCAACTTGGGTACACCTTAAATATCCAAGGAAAGACAAAAATGGTTCAAGAAATTGTGTTACTTACATACGATGGAATATCAGTCAGCCATGAAATCAATGTCATAAGGCCAGAAGCAACAAAATGAGTGGATTCAGGTACGATGATTCTAAGTGAAATAAGTCACAGAGAAAAAGAAACTTATCATAAGATATCACTTATGAAGGTCCTGTAAACATGGCTACACATGAACTGAGTTAGGAAACAGAACAGAGTCTCACATTTAGCAAACACTCTTATGCCTGCTTAAGGGGGAAGGAGAGGTGGGGTGATGCATAAAACCAGAGTTTGATATTAGGACATGTACCGTTCCAAAAACCAACTACGGAATAGAAAAGAACTACACTTTCCTCAGTGAAAGGGACTCAAAACCCCATATTTCCCGCAGAGGTATATATCTGACTAGTAAGAAACTTAAAACCTATGTATTGATATGTCTCCGTAAGGGAAAGATCTGTTCCTTGACTGCCATAAACATGGGAGTGAGAATCAGCTCAAACCCACTATAAAAAGGAATTTCAAAAACTAAACAAAAAACCACAGAAATTCATATAATTCCTTCAGGGGCTCTGATGAAACCTGGAATAACCCTATCTACAATGACAGCTGGATGTGGCATTAGGCTGGACACTTGGGACTGAGAAGATTGGTGAGATTCGGTGAGCAAATGCAGACAATTTAAAGCAATAATGTGTGGCACACATTCCAAGGGTCCCGACTCTCCAGGTTGAAGGGAATATTACTACAGCTATAACATGTACGGGAAACCTAGAGAATTGACACACTGTGAATATGGGAGGTTTCTAAAACTCAACTAATAGTCCCTCTCCTGCTGCTCCGGTTTGACTTTCCAACTGCTTTACTATCAATCTCCCAACTTGGAAAGAGAGCCCCTTTAACCTCCTGGTTCGCACAGGTTGCCAATTTGGCAGAGGATGAAAGGGAAGAGGGAGAACCAATGAGAGAGTAGCTGTTAGGCATTTGGACGGGCACATGTCACTCTAATTTCCCGGAAGGAAGAAGAATTAACCAAAGTCTCAGCCACCCGCTGGGAACCAGTATAGGTCCTGAATCAAAATGTTGGACTTGCGGTCAGCTCACAAATAACGAGTTGAAAAATGGATCTTAGGGGCACAGCAATGCAAAAACTGTCAGAGAAATAAAGGACAACAATCGTCCAAAAATCTTTTGAGGGAAGGCAATGAGGCGGACTTGAAAGTGAGTTAGAATAGCAGGAAACAGATTTCAAGAGGTACATTGGAATCGCCTTTAAAGCACAGGAAGAGGGGCACAACTTCGACAATGATGCACTTGGCCAGCAAGAGCGTATGTGTTTTCTCCTGAATATATTCAGGAGAAAACGCGTAGGTCCTTTTTTGGCCAAGCAAGCAAGCAGGCAACGCAAATCTGAGCTACAATGAAGTATCACTACCCACCTGTCAAAAGGGAAATCCGCAAAATGTGTAAAAGCCAGAAATAGAAGACAGGCCCTGGAGAATAGGGAGCCTAGTTATGATGATGGGCTGGATGTAAATTGCCAACTGCCTCTATGGAGGAGTGCATTGTGTTCCCTAAAACAAGGAAACAACAGAGCAACAGAGCCAAGGGCACTTCCAGTCTAGGGAATATACCTTGGGAAAACTGAAAATCAATAAGACAGAGCCACCGCAAAATTTAGGGTTGCACTGCTTACAAGAACCTCAACTTGGGTACACCTTAAATATCCCAGGAAAAACAAAAATGGTTCAAAAATTGTGTTACTTACGTACGATGGAATATCCCTCAGCCATGAAATCAATGTTATAAGGCAAGTAGCAGCAAAATATGTGTATTCAGGTTCGATGATTCTAAGTGAAATAAGTCACAGAGAAAAAGAAACTTATCCTAAGATATCACTTATGAAGGTCCTGTAAACATGGCTACACATGAACTGAGTTAGGAAAGAGAACAGAGTCTCACATTTAGAAAACACTCTTATGCCTGCTTAAGGGGGAAGGAGAGGTGGGGTGATGCATAAAACCAGAGTTTGATATTAGTACAGGTACCGTTCCAAAAACCAAATATGGAATGGACAAGACCTACACTTTCCTCAGTGAAAGGGACTCAAAACCCCATATTTCCCGCAGAGGAATATATCTGACTGATAAGAATCTTAAAACCTATGTATTGATATGTCTCCGTAAGGGAATCAAGTTTGTCTAGACTGGCATAAACATAGCAGTGAGAATCAGTTCAAACCCACTATAAAAAGGAATTTCAAAAACAAAACAGAAAAACTGGGAAATTCTTTACAATTCCTTCAGGGGCTCTGATGAAACCTGGAATGACCCTATCTACAACGACAGCTGGATGTGGCATAAGGCTGGACAGTTGGGACTGAGAGGATTGGTGAGATTCGGTGAGCAAATGGACACCCTTTAAAGCAAAAACGCGTGGCACACATTCCAAGGTTCCCAACTCTCCAGGTTGATGGGAATATTACTACATCTATAACATGTACTGGAAACCTAGAGAATGGACACACTGTGAATACGAAAGGTTTCTAAAACTCAACTAATAATCCCCCTTCTGGTTCTCCGGTTTGACTTTCCAACTGCTTTACTATAAATCTCCCAACTTGGAGAGACAGCCCCTTTAACCTCCTGGTTATCACAGGTGGCCAATTTTGTAGAGGATGAAAGGCAAGAGGGAGAACCAATGAGAGAGTAGCTGTTAGGCATTTGGACGGGCACATGTCATTCTAATTTCCCAGCAGGAAGAAGAATTAGCCAAAGTCTCAGACACCCGCCGGGAACCAGTATAGGTCCTGAACCAAAATTTTGGACTTGCGGTCAGCTCACAAAAAACGAGTTGAAAAATGGAGCTCAGGGGCACAGCAATGCACAAACTGGCAGAGTAGTAAAGGACAACAATAGTTCGAAAATCTGTTGAGGGAAGGCAAAGAGGTGGACTTGAAAGCGAGCCAGAATAGCAGGAAACAGATTTCAGGATGTACATTGGAATCACCTTTAAAGCACAGGAATAATGGCACAACTTCGAAAATGATGCACTTGGCCAAAAAGGGCTTATGCGTTTTCTCCTGAATATATTCAGGAGAAAACGAATACACGCTTCTTCGCCAAGCAAGCAAGCGGGCAATGCAAATCTGCACTACAATGAAGTATCACTTCCCACCGGTCAAAAGGGACATCCGCAAAAGGTGTAAAATCCAGAAAGGCAAGATAGGCCCTGGAGAACAGGGAGCCTAGTTATGCTGAAGGAAAGTATGTAAATTGCCAACTGCCTCTACGGAGGAGTGTACTGTGTTCCGTAAAACAAAGAAACAACAGAGCCACAGAGCCAAGGTCAATACAAGTATAGGGAGTATACTTTGGGAAAATTGAAAATCAATAAGACACAGCCACCGCAAAATTTAGGGCTGCACTGCTAACAAGAACCTCAACTTGGGTACACCTTAAATATCCTAGGAAAGACAAAAATGATTGAAGAAATTGTGTTACTTACATACGATGGAATATAAGTCAGCCATGAAATCAATGTCATAAGGCCAGTAGCAGCAAAATGAGTGGATTCAGGTACGATGATTCTAAGTGAAATAAGTCACAGAGAAAAAGAAACTTATCATAAGATATCACTTATGAAGGTCCTGTAAACATGGCTACACATGATCTGAGCTAGGAAACAGAAAAGAGTCTCCCATTTAGAAAACACTCTTATGCCTGCTTAAAGGGGAAGGAGAGGTGGGGTGATGCATAAAACCAAAGTTTGATAGTAGTACATGTACCGTTCCAAAAACCAACTACGGAATAGAAAAGACCTACACTTTCCTCAGTGAAAGGGACTCAAAACCCCATTATTCCCGCAGAGGTATATATCTGTCTAGTAAGAAACTTAAAACCTATGTACTGATATGTCTCCGTAAGGGAATGAAGTGTTTCTTGACTGCCATAAACATGGCAGTGAGAATCAGCTCAAACCCACTATAAAAAGAATTTCAAAAACAAAACAAAAAACAGGGAAATTCTTTCCAATTCCTTCAGGGGCTATGATGAAACCTGGAATGACCCTATCTACAATGACAGCTGGATGTGGCATAAGGCTGGACACTTGGGACTGACAGGATTGGTGAGATTCGGTGAGCAAATGCAGACCATTTAAAGCAATAATGTGTGGCACACATTCCAAGGGTCCCAAATCTCCAGGTTGAAGGGAATATTACTAAATCTATAACCTGTACGGGAAACCTAGAGAATGGACACACTGTGAATATGGAAGGTTTCTAAATCTCAACTAATAGTCCCTCTCCTGCTGCTCCGGTTTGACTTTCCAACTGCTTTACTATCAATCTCCCAACTTGGAAAGAGAGCCCCTTTAACCTCCTGGTTCGCACAGGTTGCCAATTTGGCAGAGGATGAAAGGGAAGAGGGAGAACCAATGAGAGAGTAGCTGTTAGGCATTTGGACAGGCACATGTCACTCTAATTTCCCGGAAGGAAGAAGAATTAACCAAAGTGTAAGACACCCGCCGGGAACCAGTATAGTTCCGGAACCAAAATTTTGGACTTGCGGTCAGCTCACAAATAACGAGTTGAAAAATGGATCTTAGGGGCACAACAATGCAAAAACTGTCAGAGAAATAAAGGACAACAATCGTCCAAAAATCTTTTGAGGGAAGGCAACTAGGCGGACTTGCAAGTGAGCCAGAATAGCAGGAAACTGATTTCAAGAGGTACATTGGAATCACCTTTAAAGCACAGGAAGAGGGGCACAACTTCAACAATGATGCACTTGGCCAGAAATGCCGTATGTGTTTTCTCCTGAATATATTCAGGAGAAAACTCATACGTCCTTTTTGTCCAAGCAAGCAAGCGGGCAATGGAAATCTGAACTACAATGAAGTATCACTTCCCACCGGTCAAAAGGGACATCCGCAAAATGTGTAAAAACCAGAAAGGCAAGGCAGGCGCTGGAGAACAGAGAGCCTAGTTATTCTGATGGGCAGGATGTAAATTGCCAACTGCCTCTCTGGAGGAGTGCATTGTGTTCCCTAAAACAAGGAAACAACAGAGCAACAGAGCCAAGGGCACTTCCAGTCTAGGGAATATACCTTGGGAATACTGAAAATCAATAAGACAGAGGCACCTCAATATTTAGTGCTGCACTGCTTACAAGAACCTCAACTTGGGTACAACTTAAATATCCTAGGAAAGACAAAAATGGTTCAAGAAATTGTGTTACATACGTACGATGGAATATCCCTCAGCCATGAAATCAATGTTATAAGGCAAGTAGCAGCAAAATGAGTGTATTCAGGTTCGATGATTCTAAGTGAAATAAGTCACAGAGAAAAAGAAACTTATCCTAAGATATCACTTATGAAGGTCCTGTAAACATGGCTACACATGAACTGAGTTAGGAAAGAGAACAGAGTCTCACATTTAGAAAACACTCTTATGTCTGCTTAAGGGGGAAGGAGAGGTGGGGTGATGCATAAAACCAGAGTTTGATATTAGTACACGTACCGTTCCAAAAACCAAATACGGAATAGACAAGACCTACACTTTCCTCAGTGAAATGGACTCAAAACCCCATATTTCTCGCAGAGGAATATATCTGACTAGTAAGAATCTTAAAACCTATGTATTGAGAAGTCTCCATAAGGGAATCAAGTGTGTCTAGACTGGCATAAACATGGCAGTTAGAATCAGCTCAAACCCACTATAAAAAAGAATTTCAAAAACAAAAAAAAAAACAGGGAAATTCTTTACAATTCCTTCAGGGGCTCTGAGGAAACCTGGAAGTACACTCTCTACAATGACAGCTGGATGTGGCATTAGGCTGCACACTTGGGACTGAGAGGATTGGTGAGCAAATGCAGACCATTTAAAGCAATAATGCGTGGCACACATTCCAAGGGTCCCAACTCTCCAGGTTGTAGGGAATATTACTACAGTTATAACATATACGGGAAACCTAGAGAATGGACACAGTGTGAATATAAAAGGTTTCTAAAACTCAACTAATAGTCCCTCTCCTGGTGCTCTGGTTTGAATTTCCAACTGCTTTACTATCAATCTCCCAACTTGGAGAGACAGCCCCTTTAACCTCCTGGTTCGACCAGGTTGCCAATTTGGCAGAGGATGAAAGGGAAGAGGGAGAACCTATGAGACAGTAGCTGTTAGGCATTTGGACGGGCACATGTCACTCTAATTTCCCGTCAGGAAGAAGATTTAAACAAAGTCTCAGCCACCCTCCGGGAACCAGTATAGGTGCTGAACCAAAATTTTGGACTTGTGGTCAGCTCACAAAAACCTAGTTGAAAAATGGAGCTCAGGGGCACAGCAATTCACACACTGGCAGAGTAATAAAGGAAAACAATCGTCCAAATATCTGTTGAGGGAAGACAACGAGGCGGAATTGAAAGCGAGCCAGAATAGCAGGAAACAGATTTCAAGAGGTACATTGGAATCGCCTTTAAAGGACAGGAAGAGGGGCACAACTTTGACAATGATGCACTTGGCCAAAAAGGACGTATGCGTTTCCTCCTGAATATAATCAGGAGGGAACGCATACGTCCTTCTTGGCCAAGCAAGCAAGCGGGCAATTCAAATCTGAACTACAATGAAGTATTATTTCCCAGCGGTCAAAAGGGACTTCCGCAAAATGTGTAAAAGCCAGAAAGGCAAGACAGGCAATGGAGAACAGGGAGCCTAGTTATGCTGATGGGCAGGATGTAAATTGCCAACTGCCTCTCTGGAGGAGTGCAGTGTGTTCCCTAAAACAAGTAAACAAGAGAGCTACAGAGCAAAGTGCACTTCCAGTCTAGGGAATATACCTTGGGAAAACTGAAAATCAATAAGATAGAGCCACCCCAAAATTTAGGGCTGCACTGCTTACAAGAACCTCAACTTGGGTACACCTTAAATATACCAGGAAAGACAAAAATGGTTCAAAAAATTGTGGTATTTACATACGATGTAATATCCCTCAGCAATGGAATAAATGTCATAATGCCAGTAGCATCAAAATGAGTGGATTCAGGTACGATGATTCTAAGTGAAATAAGTCACAGAGAAAAATAAATTTATCATAAGATATCACTTATGAAGGTCCTCTAAACATGGCTACACATGAACTGAGTTAGGAAAGAGAACACAGACTCACATTTAGAAAACACTCTTTTGCCTGCTTAAGGGGGAAGGAGAGGTGGGGTGATACATAGAACCAGAGTTTGATATTAGTACAGGTACCGTTCCAAAATCCAAATACGGAATAAACAAGACCTACACTTTCCTCAGTGAAAGGGACTCAAAACGCCATATTTCCCTCAGAGGAATATATCTGACTGGTAAGAATCTTAAAATCTATGTATTGATATGTCTCCGTAAGGGAATTAAGTTTGTCTAAACTCGCATAAACATGGCAGTGAGTATCAGTTGAAACCCACTATAAAAAGGAATTTCAAAAACAAAACAAAAAAACAGGGAAATTCTTTACAATTCCTTCAGGGGCTCTGATGAAACCTGGAATGACCCTATCTACAAAGACAGCTGGATGGCATAAGGCTGGTCACTTGCGACTGAGAGGATTGGTGAGATTCAGTGAGCAAATGCAGACCCTTTAAAGCAATAATGCGTGGCACACATTCCTAGGGTCCCAACTCTCCAGGATGAAGGGAATTTTACTACAGCTATAACAGGTACGGGAGACCTACAGAATGGACACACTGTGAATATGAAAGGATTCTAAAACTCAACTAATAATCCCTCTCCTGGTGCTCCGCTTTGACTTTCCAACTGCTTTACTATCAATCTCCCAACTTGGAGAGACAGCACTTTTAAGCTCCTGGTTCTCACAGGTGGCCAATTTGGTTGACAATGAAAGGGAAGAGGGAGAACCAATGAGAGAGTAGCTGTTAGGCATTTGGACGACACATGTCATTCTAATTTCCCGGCAGGAAGATGAATTAACCAAATTCTCAGACACCCGCCGGGAACCAGTATAGTTCCTGAACCAAAATTTTGGACTTGCGGTCAGCTCAGAAAAAAACGAGTTGAAAAATGGAGCTCAGGGGCACAGCATTGCACAAACTGGCAGAGTAATAAAGGACAACAATCGTCCAAAAATCTGTTGAGGGAAGGCAACGAGGTGGACTTGAAATCGAGCCAGAATAGCAGGAATCAGATTTCAAGAGGTACATAGGAATCGCCTTTAAAGCACAGGAAGAGGGGCACAACTTTGACAATGATGCACTTGGCCAAAAAGGGCGTATGCGTTTTCTCCTGAATATGTTCAGGAGAAAACTCATTCGCCCTTTTTTGCCAAGCAAGAAAGCGGGCAATGCAAATCTGCACTACAATGAAGTATCACTTCCCACCGGTCAAAAGGGACATCCGTAAAATGTGTAAAAACCAGAAAGGCAAGACAGGCCCTGGGGAACAGGGAGCCTAGTTATGCTGATGGGCAGGATGTAAATTGCCAACTGCCTCTCTGGCGGAGTGCATTGTGTTCCCTAAAACAAGGAAACAGCAGAGCTACTGAGCCAAGGGCCATGACAGTCTAGGGAATATACCTTGGGAATACTGAATATCAATAAGACAAAGCCACCGCAAAATTTAGTGCTGCACTGCTTACAAGAACCTCTACTTGGGTACACCTTAAATATCCTATGAAAGACAAAAATGGTTTAAGGAATTGTGTTACTTACGTACGATGGAATATCCCTCAGCCATGAAATCAATGTTATAAGGCCAGTAGCAGCAAAATGAGTGGATTCAGCTACGATGATTCTAAGTGAAATAAGTCACAGAGAAAAAGAAACTTATCATTAGATATCACTTATGAAGGTCCTGTAAACATGGCTACACATGATCTGAGTTAGGAAAGAGAACAGAGTCTCCCATTTAGAAAACACTCTTATGCCTGCTTAATGGGGAAGGAGAGGTGGGGTGATGCATAAATCCAGAGTTTGATATTAGTACAGTTACCGTTCCAAAAACCAAATACGGAATAGACAAGACCTACACTTTCCTCAGTGAAATGGACTGAAAACCCCATATTTCTCGCAGAGGAATATATCTGACTAGTAAGAATCTTAAAACCTATGTATTGATAAGTCTCCTTGATGATGGGCCTCGTTCATTGTGATTACAGAGATCATGGAGCATTGAGATGAAAAGTGGCATGGAGCATTTTGATTACAGTTGCCTTGGAGCCTTGTGATGACAAGGGCATGGAGCATTGTGATGAGAAGGCCATGGAGCAGATTGATGACATGCGTCATGGAGCTTTGTGATGACAATAGCATGGAGTATTGTGATTAGAGGGGTCTTGGAGCATTGTGCTGACAAGGTTCATGGAGCCTTGTGATGACAAGGCCGTGGAACATTGTCTTGACTGTGGTGAGGGAGTATTGTGATTACTAGTGATGGAACATTTTGATATCAGTGGTGAGAGAGCATTTTCATGATAAGTACATGGAGCATTGTGATGACAAGTTTTATGGAGGATTCTGATGACAAGTTTGTGGAAAATTTTGATAACAAGCGCATGGAGCATTGTGATAACAAGTGTCATGGAGCACTCTGCTGACAAAGGAATGGAGCATTGTGATGGCAAGGGTCACAGAGCATTGTGAATGAAAAGTTCATGGAGCATTATGGTGACAAATTTCACTGAGCCCTGTGATTACGAGGGTATGGACCATTTTGATGCCAAAGGTCATGAAGCATTGTGATGACTGGAGTCACGGAGCATTGTGATGACAAGGGCATGGAGCATTGTGATGACAGTGGCATGGAGCATTGGTCTGAGATGTTTCATGGATTATTGAGATGACAGTGGGCATGGCGCATTGTGATGACAAGGGCATGCAGCATTGTTATGAGAAGGTCATGGAGCACTGTGCAGCCTGGTGTCAGGGAGCATTGTGATGACATATGTCTTGGTGTATTGTGATGACAATGGCATGGAGCATTGTGAAGCCAAGTGTCATGGAGGATTGTGATGACAAAGGTAATGGAGCATTGTGATGACAAGGGCTTGGAGCTTTTTGATGACAACGGTCATGGAGCACTCTGATGACAAGGGTATGGAGCACTGTGATGACAACGGCCATTGAGAATTTTGTTGACAATGTCGTGAAGCACTGTGATGAAATGCACTTGGAGCTTGCTATGACAGGGTTCATGGATCATTGCGATGACAAGTGCATGGAAAATTGTGATGACAACATCATGTAACACTGTGATGAGAAGTGTCATGGAGCATTGTAATGGCAAGACCGTGGAGCACTGTGATGAGAAGACCATGGATAATTGTGATGTCGAGCATCGTGCAGCACTGTAATGACAAGGGGCATGGAGCATTGTGATGACATGTGCCGAGGAGCATTCAGATGACAAGCTTGTGGAGTAATGTGTTTACAATGGCATGGAGCATTGTGATGAAAAGGGCATGGAGCATTGTGATGTAAAAGGCATGGAGGCTTTTCATGACAGCGTTCAAAGAGCATTCTGACGACAAGTGTCAGGGAGCATTGTGATGACAAGTGTATTGAGCATTGTGATGACAAAAGTCATGGAGCATTGTGATGACACGGTTATGGAGTATTGTGATGACAGGCATCATGGAGTTTTGTGATGACAAGTGTTGTGGAACATTGTGATCACAAGGGTTTGGAGCATTGTGATGACAGAGATCAAGGATCATTTTGATTTCAAGGAGCACGGAGCGTTGTGATGACAGGGATCATGGAGCATTGTGATGAGAAGATCATGGAGCATTGGGCTGAAAATATTCATGGAGTATTGTGATGACAGGAGTATTGTGATGACAGTGGTCTTGGAGCACTGTGATAACAAGGGCATGGAGCATTGTGATGAGAAGGCCATGGAGCATTCTGATGACATGTGTCATGGATGTTTTTGATGAAAAGGGGAATGGAGCATTGTGATTACAGGGGTCTTTGAGCATTGTGATGAAAAAGGCATGGATCATTGTGATGAAAAAGGCATGGAGCCTTGTCAGGGCTGGGTTCTAGGAGCATACTCTCGACAAATGTCAGGGAGCATTGTGATGACAATTGTATTGAGCATTGTGATGACAAAGTTCATGGAGCATTGTGATGAGAAGACCATGGTTAACTGTGATGAGGAGCGTCATGGGGCATTGTGATGACAAGTGTTATGGAACATTGGGATCACAAGTGTTTGGAGCATTGTGATGACAGAAGTCATGGAGCATATTGATTTCATTGTCATGACAATAGCATGAATCATTATGATGATGGGTATGGTGCATGGGATGACAGGGTTCTTGGAGCATTGAGATTAAAAGGGGCATGGAGCATTGTGATTACATGGGTCTTGGAGCATTGTGATGAAAAGGAAATGGAGCATAGTGAATGAGAAGTCCATGGAGCGTTCTGATGACATGAGTCATGGAGCTTTCTGATGACAATTGCATGGAGCATTGTGATTACAGGGTCTTGGAGCATTGTGATGAAAAGTGTCATGGAGTCTTGTGATGACAAGGCTGTGGATCCTTGTGACGGCAGGTGTCATGGAGCATTGTTATGACAGGGGGAATGGAGCATTGTGATGACAAGGGCATGGAGCATTGGTCTGAAAAGTTTCATGGATTAATGTGATGTGAGTGGGCATGGAGCATTGTGATGAAAAGCGTCATGGAGCTTTGTGATGACAATGGCATGGAGCAAAGTGATGAGAGGGTTCATGGAGCATTGTGATGACAATGGCATGGAGCATTGTGATGCCCAGTGTTATGGAGCTTTGTGATGACAAATGTCATGGAGCATTCTGATGACAAGGGTGACGTGCATTGTGATGAGAAGGGCAGGGAGCATTGTGATGACAGGGTCATTGAGTAATTTGGTGCAAAGGGTCATGGAATATTTTGATTACAGTGGTTATGGAATATTGTGATGTCAGGGGTCATGGAGCTTTGTGATGAAAAGTCTCATGGAGCATTTTGATGACAGGGGTTATGGAATATTGTGATGTCAGGGGTCAGCGAAGATTGTGATGATAAGTGCATGTAGCATTTTAATGACAGGGGTCATGGAACATTGTGATGACAGGGGTGATGGAGTATTGGAATGAATATTGATGGAACATTGTGATATCAGTGGTGAGAGAGCATTTTGATGAGAAGTGCAAGGAGCACTGTAATGACAAGGTTTAAGCAGCATTGTGATGAAAAGGATGTGGAGCATTGTGCTGAGAAGCGCATGGAGCATTGTGATGACAAGGGTCATGGAGCATTGTGCTGAGAAAGGCATAGAGAATTGTGATGACAAGGGTCCCAGAGCATTGTGATGAAAAGATCATGGAGCATTGTGGTGACAAAGGTCACAGAGACTTGTGATGACGAGGGCATGGACCATTTTGATGAGAAAGGTCATGAAGCATTATGATGACTGGTGTCAGAGAGCATTGTGATGACAGGGGTCATGGAGCATTGTGATGACAAGGGCATGGAGCATTATGATGACAGGGCCATGGAGCATTGGTCTTACAAGTTTCATGGATTATTGTGATGACAGTGGGAATGGCGCATTGTGATGACAATGGCACGGAGCATTGTGGTGACAAAGTCATGCAGTATTATGAAGACAGGTGTCAGGGAGCATTGTGAAGACCTAAGTCATGGCCCATTGTGATGACAATGGCATGGAGCATTGTGATTCCAAGTGTCATGAAGGATTGTGATGACAAAGGTAATGGAGCATTGTGATGACAAGGCCTTGGAGCATTGTGATGACAAAGTTCATGGAGCACTGTGCTAACAAGGGCATGGAGCATTTTGATGACAAGGTTCATGGAGCATTGTGCTGATAAAGGCATGGAGCATTGTGATGACAAGTGTCACAAAGCATTTTGATGAAAAGTTCATGGAGCATTGTGGTGACAATTGTCACAGAGCCTTGTGATGACGAGGGCATAGACCATTGTGATGACCAAGGTCATGAAGCATTTTGATGACTGGAGTCACGGATCATTGTGATGACAATGGCATGGAGCATTGTGATGACAGGGACATGGAGCTTTGGTCTGACAAGTTTTATGGATTATTGTGATGGCTATGGGCATGGCTCCTTGTGATGACAAGGGCATGGAACATTGTGATGACAACATCATGCAGAATTGTGAAGACAGGTGTCAGGGAGCATTGTGATGACCTAGGTCATGGACAATTGTGATGACAATGGCATGGAGCATTGTGATGCCAAGTGTCATGGAGGATTGTGATGACAAAGGTAATGGAGCATTGTGATGACAAGGGCTTGGAGCATTGTGATGACAAGGGCCATTGAGAATTCTGATGACAAATTCGTGAAGCATTGTGATGACAAGGGCATGAAGCTTGCTATGACAGGGGTCATGGAGCATTGCAATGACCAGGGCATGGAGAATTTTGATGAAAAGAGCATGTAAAATTGTGATGAGATGTGTCAAAGAGCACTGTGATGACAAGGACGTGGAGAATACTGATGACCAGGGCATGGAGCATTGTGATGGCAAGACCGGGGAGCATTGTGATGTGTAGACCATGGATAATTGTGATGACGGGTGTCAGGGAGCACTGTAGTGACAAGGGGCATGGAGCATTGTGATAACTGGTGTCATGGAGCATTGTGATGACAGGGGTCATGGAGCATTGTGATGACAATGTTCATGGAGCATTCGGATGACAAGCTTGTGGAGTATTATGATGACAATTGCATGGAGCTTTGTATGAAAAGGCCATTGAGCATTGTGATGACAAGGGCAAGGAGCAATATGATGAGAGTGTTCATGGAGCATTGTGATGACAATGGCATGGAGTATTGTGATGCCAAGGGTCATGGAGCTTTGTGATGACAAAGGTCATGGAGCATTTTGATGACAAGTGCGTGGTGCATTGTGATGAGAAGGGCAGGGACCATTGTGATGACAGGGTCATGGAGCAATTTGATGAAAAGGGTCAGGGAACATTTTGATGACAGGGGTCATGGAACATTGTGATGTCAGTGGTCATGGAGCATTGTGATGATAAGGGCATGTAGCATTTTGATGACAGGGGTCATGGAACATTGTGATGACAGGGGTGAGGGAGTATTGTGATGACTAGTGATGGAACATTGTGATATCAGTGGTGAGAGAGCATTTAGATGAGAAGTGCATGGAGCATTGTGATAAAAAGGTTTATGGAGCATTTTGATGACAAGATTGTGGAGCATTGTGATGACAAGTGCATGGTACATTGTTATGACATGTGTCTTGGAGCATTGTTTTGAGAAGCACATGGAGCATTGTGATGACAAGGGTCATGGAGCATTGTGCTGACAAAGTCATGGAGCATTTTGATGACAAGTGTTACAGAGCATTGTGATGACGAGGGGATGGACCATTGTGATGACAAAGGTCATAAAGCATTGTGATGACTGGAGTCAAGGAACATTATGATGTGAGGGGTAATGGAGCATTGTGATTACAAGGGCATGGAGCATGGGTCTGACAAGTTTCATGGATTATTGCTATGACAGTGGGCATGGAGCATTGTGATGACAGAGGTCATGGATCATTTTCATTTCAAGGACCATGGCGCATTGTGATGACAAGGGCATCAAGCAATGTGAACCGAAGTTTCATCGAGGATTTTGATGACAATGGGAATGGAGCATTGTGATGACAAGTTCATGAAGCATTTTGCTGACAAATGCATGGAACATTTTGATGACAAGGGTTATGGAGCACTGTGATGAAAAGCGTCACAGAACATTGTGATTACAGGGGTCATGGAGCATTGGGATAACAAGGGCATGGATCATTGTGATGACAAGGGTCATGGAGCATTTTGATGACAAGAGTCCAAGATCATTGTGTTGTCAAGGGTGATGGATCGTTGTGATGACTGTGGTCATGGAGCATTGTGATGACAGGGGTCATGGAGCATTGTGATGACAAGGGCATGGTGCATTTTGAATGAGAAGGCCATGAAGCATTCTGATGACATGCGTCATGGAGCTTTGTGATGACAAGGGCATGGAGCATGGTGATTACAGGGTCTTGGAGCATTGTGATGACAAGTGTCATGGAGTCTTGTGATGACAAGGCCGTGGAACCTTGTGATGGCAGGGGTCATGGAGCATTGTTATGACAGGAGTAATGGAGCATTGTGATGACAAGGGCATGGAGCATTGGTCTGAAAAGTTTCATGGATTATTGTGATGAGAGTGTGCATAGAGCATTATGATGACAAGAGCAAGGTACACTTTGATACATGGGTCATGGAGGATTGTAATGACAATGTCATGGAGCATTGTGATGAGAAGGGCATCGAGCATTGTGATGACAAGCGTCTTGGAGCTTTGTGCTGACAAGGGCATGGAGCAATATGATGAGAGGCTTCATGGAGCATTGTGATGACAATGGCATGGAGCACTGTGATTCCAAGGGTCATGGAGCTTTGTGATGACAAAGGTCATGTAGCATTTTGATGACAAGGGAGTGGTACATTGTGACGATAAGGGCATGTAGCATTGTGATGAGTGGGGTCATGGAACATTGTGATGAAAGGGGTTAGGGAGTATTGTGATGATTAGTGATGGAACATTGTGATATCAGTGGTGAGAGAGCATTTTCTTGAGAAGTGCATGGAGTATTGTGATGTACAAGTTTTATGGTGCATTGTGATGACAAAGATGTGAAGCATTTTATTGACAAGCGCATGGCGCCTTGTGATGACATCGGTCATGGAGCAGTGTGCTGACAAACTCATGGAGCATTGTGAAGACAAGGGTCATGGAGCATTGTGCTGACAAAGGTCACAGAGCTTTGTGTGACGAGGTCATAGACCATTGTGATGACAAATGTCATGAAGCATTGTGATGACTGAAGTCACGGAGCATTGTGATAACAGTGGTCTTGGAGCATTGTGATGAAAAGGGAATGGACCGTTTTGATGAAATAGGCATGGATCCTTGTAATGACAGTGTTCAAGGAGCATAGTGATGACAAGTGTCAGGGAGCATTGTGCTGACAAGCTCATGGAGCTTTGTGATGACAAGTGTATTGAGCATTGTGATGACAAATGTCATGGAGCATTGTGATGAGAAGACCATTGATAATTGTGATGACGAGCGTAATGGGGCGTTGTGATGAGAACTGTTATGGAACATTGTGATCACAAGGGTTGGGAACATTGTGATGACAGAGGTCATGGAGCATTTTGATTTCATTGTGATGAAAATAGCATGAAGCATTATGATGATGGGCATGGATCATTGTGATGACAGGGTTCATGGAGCATTGAGATGAAAAGGGGCAAGGAGCATTGTGATTAAAGGGATCTTGGAGCATTGTGATGAGAAGGTCATGGAGCATTGGGCTGAAAATATTCATGGAGTATTGTGATGGCAGGGGTCATTGAGCATTGTGATGACAAGGGTCATGGAGTTCTGTGATGAAAAGCGTCATGGAGCATTCTGATTACAGGGGTCATGGAGCATTGGGATGACAGGGTTCATGGGGCATTGGTCTGATAAATTTCTTGGATTATTGTGATGACAGTGGGCATGGCGCATTGTGATAAAAAGGGCATGAAGCATTGTTATGACAAGGTCATAGATTATTGTGAAGACAGGTGTCAGGGAGCATTGTGGTGACATATGTCATGATCCATTGTGATGCCAATGGCATGGAGCACTGTGATGCCAAGTGTCATGGAGAAATGTGATGACAAATATAATGGAGCATTTTGATAACAAGGGCTTGGAACCTTGTGATGACAAGGGTTATGGAGCATTGTGATGACAAGGGAATGGATCATTGTGATGACAAGTGTCATGGAGCATTTTGATGACAAGAGTCCAGTATCATTGTGTTGTCAGGAGTAATAGATTGTTGTGATGACCGTGGTCATGGAGCATAGTGATGACTGGGTTCATGGGGCATTGTGAAGAGAAGGTCATGGAGCATTGGGCTGTAATATTCATGGAGAATTTTGATGACACGTGTCATGGAGCATTGTGATGACAAGGGAATGGAGCATTGTGATGAAAAGGGCATGGAGCATGTTGATGAGAAGGCAATGGAGCATTTTGAAGACATGCTTCATTAAGCATTGTGATGACAAGGGCATGGAGCATTGTGATTACAGGGGTCTTGGTGTATTGTGATGAAAAGTGCAAGGATTATTGTGATGAAAAATGCATGGAGCCTTGTCATGACAGGTTTAAAGGAGCATATTGGCGACCATTGTCAGGGAGCATTGTGATGACAAGTTTATTGAGCATTGTGATGACAATTGTCATGGAGTATTGTGAATAAAATACCATGAATAATAGTGATGATGAGCCTCATGTGGCCTTGTGATGACAAGTGTTATGGAACATTTTGATCACAAGTGTTTAGAGCATTGTGATCACAGAGGTCATGGAGCATTTTGATTTCATTGTGATGACAATAGCATGAAGCATTATGATGATGGGCATGGTGCACTGTGATGACAGGGTTCATGGTGCATTGAGATGAAAAGGGGCATGGAGCATTGTGATTAGAGGTGTCTTGGAGCATTGCGATGACCAGGTCATGGAGCATTGTGATGAGAAGGCGAAGGCGCATCCTGATGACATGCGTCATGGAGCTTTGTGATGACAAAGGCATGGAGCATTGTGATTACAGGTGTCTTGGAGCATTGTGATGACAAGGGTCATGGAGCCTTGTGATGAGAAGGCCGTGGAACATTGTAATGGCAGTTTTTAAGGAGCATTGTTATAACAGGGGTAATGGAGCATTTTCATGACAAGGGCATGGAGCATTGTTCTGAAAATTTTCATGGATTATTGTGATGAGAGGTGGCATGGAGCATTGTGATGACAAGGGCACGGAACACTGTGATACATGGGTCATGGAGGATTGTAATGACAAGCCTTGGAGCTTTGTGTTAAGAAGAGCATCGAGCATTGTGATGAAAAGCATCACGGAGCCTGTGATGACTAGGACATGTAACAATGTGATGAGAGGGTTCATGGAGCATTTTGATGACAATGGCATGGAGCATTGTGATGCCAAGGTCACGGAGCTTTGTGATGACAAAGGTCATGGAGGGTTTTGATGACAAGGGCGTGGTGTACTGTGATGAGAAGGGCAGTGAGCATTGTGATGAAAGGGTCATGGAGCAATTTGATGAAAAGTGTCATGGGACATTTTGATGACAGGGGTTATGGAACATTGTGATGTCAGGGGTCAGGGAGCATTGTGATGAAAAGGGTCATGGAGCATTGTGATGACAGGTGTCATGGAACATTGTGATGACAGGGGTGAGCGAGTATTGTGATGACAAGTGATGGAACATTATGATATCAGTGATGAGAGAGCATTTTGATGGGAAGTGCATGGAGCATTATGACAACAAGCTTTATCGAGAACTGTGATGACAAGGTTGTGGAGCATTGTGATGACAAGCACATGTCGCATTGTTATGACACAGGTCATGGGGCATTTTGCGGACAAGTGCATGGAGCATTGTGATGACAAGTGTCATGGAGCATTGTGCTGACAAAGGCATGGAGCATAGTTATGACATGAGTAAGAGAACATTGTGAGGAAAATTTCATGGAGAATTGTGGTAACAAATGTCACAGAGCCTTTTGATGATGAGGGCATGGACCATTGTGATGACAGGGGTCATGGAGCATTTTGATGAATGTGGTCATGGAGCATTTTGAAGACATGGGTCATGAAGCATTGTAATGAGACGGTAATTGAGCATTGGGCTGAAAATGTACATGTAGTACTGTGATGACAGGGGTCATGGAGCATTGTGATGACAAGGGAATGGAGCACTGTGATGACAAGTTCCTGGAGCATTGTGATGAGAGGACCATGGAGCCTTGTGATGACAAGTGTCATGGAGCATTCTGATGAAAAGGTGCATGGAGCATTGTGATTACAGGGGTTTTGTAGCATTGTGATGACAAGGGCATATAGCATTGTGATGCGAAGGCCATGGAGCATTCTGATGACATGCGTCATGGAGCTTCGTGATGACAAGGACATGGAGCATTGTGATTACAGGAGTCTTGGAGCATTGTGATGAAAAGGGCATGGATTATTGTGATGAAAATTGCATGGAGCCTTGTCATGACAGGGTTCAAGGAGCATACTGATGAGAAGTGTCAGGGAGCATTGTGATGATAAGTGTATTGAGCCTTGTGATCACAAAGATCATGGAGCATTGTGATGAGAAGACCTTTGATAATTGTGATGACCAGCCTCATGGGGCATTGTGATGACAAGAGTTTTGGAACATTGTGATCAGAAGGGTTTGGAGCATTTTGATGACAGAGGTCATTGAGCATTTTGATTTCATAGTGATGACAATAGCATGAAATATTATGGTGATGGGCATGGTGCATTTTGATGACAGGGTTCATGGTGCATTGAGATGAAAATGGGCATGGAGCACTGTGATTACAGTGGTCTTGGAGCATTGTGATCACAAGGCCATGGAGCATTGTGATGAGAAGGCCATGGAGCATTCTGATGACTTGCGTCATGGAGCTTTGTGATGACAAGGGCATGGAACATTTGATTAGAGGGGTCTTGGAGCATTGTGATGACAAGTTTCATGGAGGCTTGTGATGACAAGGCCGTGGAACTTTGTGATGGCAGGGGTCATGGAGCATTGTTATGACAAGGGCACGGAACACGGTGATACATAGATCATGCAGGATTGCAATGACAAGGACATGTACCTTTGTGATGAGAAGGGCATCGAGCGTTGTGATGACAAGCCTCATGGAGATTTGTGATGACAAGTGCATGGAGCAATGTGATGAGAGTTTTCATTGAGCATTGTGATGACAATGGAATGGAGCATTGTGATGCCAAGTGTCATGGAACTTTGTTATGACAAAGGTCCTGGAGCATTTTGATAACAAGTGCGTGGTGCATTGTGATGAGAAATGCAGGGAGCATTGTGATGACTTGGGTTATGGAGCATTGTGCTTACACGCGCATCGAGCATTGTGCTGAAAACGGTCATGGAGCATTGTGCTGACAATGGCATGGAGCTTTGTGATGACAAGGGTCACAGAGCACTGTGATGAATAGTTCATGGAGCATGTGGTGACAAAGGTCACAAAGCCTTGTGTGACGAGGTCATGGAACATTGTAATGACAAATGTCATGAAGCACTGTGATGACTGTAGTCACGGAGCATTGTGATGACAGTGTACTTGGAGCACTGTGATGCCAAGGGCATGGAGCATTGTGATGAGAATGCCATGGAGCATTCAGATGACATGTGTCATGGAGCTTTGTGATGACAAGGGCAGGGAGCATTGTGATTACAGGGGTCTTGCAGCATTGTGATGAAAAGGGAAAGGATCATTGTGATGAAAAAGGCATGGAGCCTTTTCATGACATGGTTCATGGAGCATACGGATGACAAATGTCAGGGAGCATTGTGGTGATAAGTGTATTGAGGATTGTGGTGACAAAGGTCATGCAGCACTGTGATGATTAAACCATTCATAATTGTGATGATGAGCGTCATGGGGCATTGTGATGACAAGCGTTATGGAACATTCTGATCACAAGGGTTTTTAGCATTGTGATGACAGATGTCATGGAGCATTTTGATTTCATTGTGATGGCAAAAGAATGAAGCATTATGATGATGTGCATGGTGCATTGTGATGACAGGGTTCATGGAGCATTGAGATAAAAAGGGGCATGGAGCACTGTGATTACAGGGGTCTTGGAGCATTGTGATGACAAGGGCATGGAGCATTGTGATGAGAAGGCCATGGAGCATTCTGATGACATGCGTCATAGATCTTTGTGATGATACCGGCATGGAGCATTGTGATTACAGGGGTCTTGGAGCATTGTTATGACAAGGGTCATGGAGCCTTGGATGACAAGGCCGTGGAACATTGTGATGGCAGGGATCATGGAGCATTGTTATGACAGGGGTTATGGAGCATTGTGATGACAAAGGCATGGAGCATTGTGATGACAGGGGCATGGAACTTTGGTCTGACAAGTTTCATGGATTATTGTGATGACAGTGGGCATGACACATTGTGATGACAAGGGCATGGAGCATTGTGATGACAAGGTCAGGGAATATTGTGAAGACAGATGTCAGGGAGCATTTTGATGAAATATGTCATGGTCCATTGTGATGACAATTGCATGGAGCATTGTAATGCCAAGTGTCATGGAGGATTGTGATGACAAACGTAATGGAGCATTTTGATGACAAGGGTTTAGAGCATCGTGACGACAAGGGTTTTGGAGCATTGTGATGACAAGTGCATGGAGCATTGTTATGACAGGGGCATGGAACATTGGTCTGACAAGTTTCATGGATTATTGTGATGACAGTGGGCATGGCACATTGTGATGACAAGAACATGGAGCATTGTGGTGACAAAGGTCACAGAGCCTTGTGTGACGTGGGCATGGAACATTGTGATGACAAAAGTCATAAAGCATTGTGATGACTGGAGTCACGGAGCATTGTGATGACAGGGTTCATGGAGAATTGTGATGACAAGGCATAGAGCACTGTGATGACAGGGCCATGGAACATTGGTCTGAGAAGTTTCATGGATTATTGTGATGACAGCGGGCATGGCTCATTGTGATGACAAGGGCATGGAGCATTGTGAAAACAAGGTCATGGAGTATTGTGAAGACAGGTGTCAGGGAACATAGTGATGACATATGTCATGGTCCATTGTGATGACAAAGGTAATGGAGCATTTTGATGACTAGGGTTTGGAGCACCGTGATGACAAGGGTCATGGAGCATTGTGATGACAAGGGCATGGAGCATTGTAATGAAACTTGTGATGAGAAGTGCATCGTGCGTTGTGATGACAAGCCTCATGGAGATTTGTGATGACAAGTGCATGGTGCATTGTGATGACATGGCTCATGGAGCATTGTGCTGACAAGCACATGGAGCATTGTGATGACAAGGGTCATGGAGGCTTGTGATGACAAGCGCATGGAGCATTGTGATGACAAGGGTCATGGAGGCTTGTGATGACAAAGCCGTTGAACATTGTGATGGCATTGGTCATGGAGCATTGTTATGATAGGGGTAATGGAGCATTGTGATGACAAGTGCATGGGGCATTGGTGTGAAAATTTTCATGGATTATTGTGATGAGAGTGGTCATGGAACATTGTGATGAAAAGGGCAGGGAACACTGTGATACATAGGTGATGAGGATTGTAATGACAATGGCATGGAGCATTGTGATGAGAAGGGCATCGAGCATTGTGATGACAAGCGTCATGGAGATGTGGGATGAAAAGTGCATGGAGCGATGTGATGAGAGGGTTCATGGAGCATTGTGATGACAAGGGACACAGAGCATTGTGATGAAAAGTTCATGGAGCATTGTGGTGACAAAGATCACAGAGCCTTGTGTGAAGCGGGCCTGGATCATTGGTCTGAAAAGTTTCATGGATTATTGTGATGACAGTGGGCATGGAAAATTGTGATGACAAGGATATGGAGCATTGTGGTGACAAAGGTCACAGAGCCTTTTGTGACGAAGGCATGGACCATTGTGATGACAAAGGTCATGAAACATTGTGATGATGGCAGTCAGGGAGAATTGTGATGACCGGGGTCATGGAGCACTGTGATGACAAGGGCATGGAGCATTGTGAGGACAGGGGCATGGAACATTGGTCTGACATGTTTCATGGATTATTGTGATGAGAGTGGGCATGGCACATTGTGATGACAAGGGCATGGAACATTGTGGTGACAAGGTCATGGAGTATTGTGAAGACAGGTGTCAGGGAGCACTGTGATGAAATATGTCATTGTCCATTGGGATGACAATGGCATGGAGCATTGTGATACCAAGTGTCATGGAGGATTGTGATGACAAAGGAAATGGAACATTTTGATGACAAATGCTTGGAACATTGTGATGAAAAGGGCCATTGAGAATTTTGATGACCACGTCGTGAAGCATTGTGATGATAAGCGCATGGAGCTTGCTATGACAGGGGTAATAGAGCATTGCGATAACAAGTGCATGGAGAATTTTGATGACAAGATCATGTAACATTGTGATGAGAAGTGTCACGGAGCATTGTGATGACAAGGACGTGGAGAATTGTAATGACATGGGACAGGGAGCATTGTAATCAACAGGGCATGGAAAATTGTGATGGCAAGACCGTGGAACATTGTGATTAAAAGACCATGGATAATTATGATGAAGAGCGTCGTGGATCACTGTAATGACAAGGGGCATGGAGCATTGTGATGACAGGTGTCATGGAGCATTGTGATGAGAAGGGTCGTGGAGCATTGTGATGACAAGGGTCATGGAGCATTGTGATGAGAAGGTCATCGAGCATTGGGCTGAAAATGTTCATGGTGTATCGTGATGACAGTGGTCAAGGAGCATTTTGATGACAAGGGAATGGAGCATTGTGATGACAAGGTCCAGGTGCACTATGATGAGAAGACCATGGAGCCTTGTGATGACAAGTCTCATGGAGCATTCTGATGAATAAGGGCATGGAGCATTGTGATTACAGGGGTCTTGGAGCATTGTGATGACAAGGGCATGGAGCATTGTGATGAGAAGGCCATGGAGCATTCTGATGACATGCATCATGGATATTTGTGATGACAAGGGCATGGAGCATTGTGATTAGAGGGGTCTAGGATCACTGTGATTACAAGGGTAATGGAGCCTTGGATGACAAGGCCTTGGAACATATTGATGGCAGGGGTCATGGAGCATTGTTATGACAGGGGTAATGGAGCATTTTTATGAGAGGGGTAATGGAGCATTGTGATGACAAGGGCATGGAACATTGGTCTGAAAATTTCATGGATTTTTGTGATGAGATTCGGCATGGAGCACTGTGATGACTAGGGCACGAAACACTGTGATACATGTGTCATGGAGGATTGTAATGACAAGGGCATGGAGCATTGTGATGAGAAGAGTATTGAGCACTGTGATGACAAGCCTCATGGAGCATTGTGGTGACAAGGGCATGGAGCAATGTGATGAGAGATTTCATGTAGCATTGTGATGAAATGGCATGGAGCATTGTGGTGATAAATGTCACAGAGCCTTGTGTGAAGAGGGCATGGACAACAGTGATGACAAAGTCATGACGGATTGTGATGACTGGAGTCAGGGAGCATTGTGATGACAGGGGTCATGGAGCATTGTGCTGAAAAGCACATGGAGCATTTTGATGACAAGTGTCATGGAGCATTGTGCTGACAAAGCATGGAGCATTGTGATGACAAGGGACACAAAGCATTGTGATGAAAAGTTCATGGAGCATTGTGGCGACAAAGATCACAGAGCCTTGTGTGACGAGGGCATGGACCATTGGTCAGACAATTTTCATAGATTATTGTGATGACAGTGGGCATGGAGCATTGTGATGACAAGGGCATGAAGCATTTTGGTGACAAAGGTCACAGAGCCTTGTGTGACGACGGCATGGACCATTGTGATGACAAATGTCATGAAGCATTATGATGACTGGAGTCACGGAGCATTGTGATGACAGGGGTCATGGAGCCTTGTGATGACAAGTGCATGGAGCATTGTGATGACAAGGCATGGAGCATTGTGATGACAAGTTCATGGAGTATTGTGAAGACAGTTGTCAGGGAGCATTGTGATGACATATGTCATTGTCCATTGTGATGAAAATGGCATGGAACATTGTGATACCAAGTGTCATGGAGGATTGTGATGACAAAGGTAATGGAGCATTTTGAGGACAAGGTTGTGGTGCATTGTGATGAGAAAGGCAAGGAGCATTGTGTTGACAGGGTCATGGAGCAAATTTATGAAAAGGGTCATGGAACATTTTGATTACAGGGTTTATGGAACATTGTGATGTCAGGGGTCATAGAGCATTTTGATGAAAAGGGTCATGGAGCATTCTGACGAAAAGTTGCATGGAGCATTGTGATTACAGGGGTTTTGAAGCAATGTGAAGACAAGGGCATGGAGCATTGTGATGAGAAGGCAATGGAGCATTCTGATGACATGCGTCATGGAGCTTTGTGATGACAAAGACATGGAGCCATGTGATTACAGGTGTCTTGGAGCATTGTGATGAAAAGGGAATGGATCATTGTGATGAAAAATGCATGGAGCCTTGTCATGACAGGGTTCAAGGAGCATACTGATGACAACTGTCAGGGAGCATTGTGATGATAAGTGTATTGAGCATTGTGATGACAAAGATCATGGAGCATTGTGATGAGAAGACCTTGCATAATTGTGATGACCAGCGTCATGGGACTTTGTGATGACAAGTGTTATGGAACATTGTGATCAGAAGGGTTTGGTGCATTGTGATGACAGAGGTCACTGAGCATTTTGATTTCATTGTGATGACAATAGCATGAAAAATTATGGTGATGGGCACGGTGCATTGTGATGACAGGGTTCATGGAGCATTGAGATGAAAAGGGGCATGGAGCACTGTGATTACAGGGGTCTTGGAGCATTGTGATGACAATGGCATGGAGCATTGTGATGAGCAGGCCATGGAGCATTCTGATGACATGCGTCATGGAGCTTTGTGATGCCAAGGTCATGGAGCATTGTGATTAGAGGGGTCTTGGAACATTGTGATGACAAGGGTCATGGAGGCTTGCGATGACAAGGCCGTGGAACCTTGTGATGGCCGGGGTCATGGATCATTGTTATGAGAGGTGTAATGGAGCATTGTGATGACAAGGGCATGGAACACTGTGATATATAGATCATGCAGTATTGTAAAGACAAGGGCATGGAGCACTGTGATGTGAAGTGCATCCAGCGTTGTGATGACAAGCCTCATGGAGATTTGTGATGACAAGCAGATGGCGCATTCTGATGACATGGGTCATGGAGCATTGTGCTGACAAAGGCATCGTGCATTTTGATGACAAAGGTCACAGCGCATTGTGATGAAATATTCATGGATCATTCTGGTGACAAAGGTCACAGAGCCTTGTATGACAATGGCATGGACCATTGTGATGACAAAAGTCATGAAGCATTGTGATGACTGGAGTCACGGAGCATTCTGATGACAGGGGTCATGGAGCATTGTGATGACAGGGTTCATGGGGCATTGTGATGAGAAAGTCATGGAGCATTGGGCTGAACATGTTCATGATGTATTATGATGACAGGTGTCATGGGGCATTTTGATGACATGGGAATGGACCATTGTGATGAAAAGGGCATGGAGCATGGTGAAGAGAAAGCCTTGGAGCATTCTGAAGACATGTGTCATGAAGCTTTGTGATCACAATGGCATGGAGCATTGTGATTCCAGGGGTCTTCGAGCATTGTGAGGAAAAGGGCATGGATCATTGTGTTGAAAAATGCATGGAGCCTTGTCATGACATTGTTCAAGGAGCACACTGACGTCCAGTGTCAGGGAGCATTGTGATGACAAGTGTATTGAGCATTGTGATGACAAAGGTAATGGAGTATTGTGAATAGAAGTACATGGATAATTGTGATGATGAGAGTCATGGGGCGTTGTGTTGACAAGTGCTATGGAACATTGTGATCACAAGGGTTTGGAGCATTGTGATGACAGAGGTCATGGAGCATTTGGATTCCATTTTGATGACAATAGCATGTAGCATTTTGATGTTGGGCATGGTGCACTGTGATGACACGGTTCATGGAGCATTGAGATGAAAAGGAGCATAGAGCATTGTGATTACAGGGTCCTTGGAGCATTGTGATGACAAGGGCATGGAGCATTGTGATGAGAAAGCCATGGAGCATTCTGATGACATGTGTCATGGAGCTTTGTGATGACAAGTGTATGGGGAATTGTGATTACAGTGTCTTGAAGCATTGTGATGACGAGTGTCATTGAGTCTTGTGATGACAAGGCCGTGGAACCTCGTGAAGGCAGGTGTCATGGAGCATTGTTATGACAGGGGTAATGGAGCATTGTGATGAGAAGGGCATGGAGCACTGGTCTGAAATGTTACATGGATTATTGTGATGAGAGTGGCCAGGGAGCATTGTGATGACAAGGGCACAGAACACTTTGATACATGAGTCATGGAGGATTGTAATGACATGTTCATGGAGCATTGTAATGAGAAGGGCATCGAGCATTGCGAAGACAAGTGTCATGGAGCTTTGTGATGACAAGGACATTGAGCAATGTGATGAGAGGTTTCATGGAGCATTGTGATGACAATGGCATGGAGCATTGTGATGCCAAGGGTCATGGAGCTTTGTGATGACAAAGGTCATGGGGCATTTTGATGACAAGGGCATGGTGCATTGTGATGACAAGGGCAGGGAGCATTGGGCTAACAGGGTCATGGAGCAATTTGGTGAAAAATGTCATGGGATATTTTAATGAGTGGTTATGGAAAATTGTGATATTGGGGTCATGGAGCATTGTGATGAAAAGGGTAATGGAGCATTTTGATGCCAGGGATTATGGAACATTGTGATGTCAGGGGTCATGGAGCATTTTGATGATAAGGGCATGTAGCATAGTGATGATAGGGGTCATGGAATATTGTGATGACAGTGGTGACGGAGTATTGTGAAGACTAGTGGTGGAACATTGTGATATCAGGGGTGAGAGAGCATTTTAATGAGAAGTGCATGGAGCATTGTGATGACAAGGTTTATGGAGCATTGTGATGATAAGGATGTGGAGCATTGTGATGACAAGCGCATGGTGCATTGTGATGACATGGGTCAAGGAGGATTGTGCTGAAAAGCACATGGAGCACTGTGATGACAAGTGTCATGGATCATTGTGCTGACAAAGGCATGGTGCATTGAGATGCCTAGAGTCACGGAGCATTGTGATGAAAAGGACATGGATCATTGTGATGCAAAATTCATGGAGCCTTGTCATGACAGGTTTCAAGGAGCATACATCTGACAAGTTTCAGGGAGCATTGTGATGACAAGCGTATTGAGCATTGTGATGACAATGGTCATGGAGTATTGTGAATAGAAGGCCATGGATAATTGTGAAGATGAACGTCATGAGGCGTTGTGATGACAAGTGTTATGGAACATTGTGATCACAAGGGTTTGGAGCATTGTGATGACAGAGGTCATGGAGCATTTTGATTTCATTGTGATGACAATAGCATGAAGCATTATGATGATGGGCATGGTGCATTGTGATGACACGGTTCATGGAGCATTGAGATGAAAAGGGGCATTGAGCATTGTGATTACAGTGGTCTAGGAAAATTCTGATGACAAGGGCATGGAGCATTGTGAATGAGAAGGCCATGGAGCATTCTGATGACATGCGTCATGGTGCTTTGTGATGACAGGGACCATGGAGCATTGTGATGACAAGGGCATGAAGCATTGTGATGACAGGGGCATCGAACATTGGTCTGACAAGTTTCATGGATTATTGTGATGAAAAGGGGCATGGAGCATTGTGATTACAGGGGTGTTGGAGCATTGTGATGACAAGGGCATGGGGCATTGTGTAGAGAATGCCATGGAGCATTCTGATGACATGCGTCATGGAGCTTTGTGATGACAAGGGCATGGAGCACTGTGATTACAGGGGTCTTGGAGCATTGTGATGACAAGGGTCATGGAGGCTTGTGATGACAAGGCCGTGGAAACTTGTGATGGCAGGGGTCATGGAGCACTGTTATGACAGGGGTAATGGAGCTTTGTGATGATAATGGTCATGGGGCATTTTGATGACAAGGGCGTGGCGCACTGTGATGAGAAGGGCAGGGCACATTGTGATGACAGCATCATGGAGCAATCTGATGAAAAGTGTCAATGAATAATTTGATCATAGGGGTTATGGAACATTCTGATGTCAGGGGTCCTGAAGCATTGTGATGAAATGGGTCATGGAACATTTTGTGACAGGGGTTATGGAACATTGTGATGTCAGTGGTCATGGAGCATTGTGATGATAAGTGCATGTAGCATTGTAATAACGGTGGTCATGGAACATTGTGATGACAGGTGTGAGCGAGAATTGTGATGACTAGTGATGGAACATTGTGATATATGTGGTGAGAGAGCATTTTGATGAGAAGTGCATGGAGCATTGTGATGACAAGTTTTATGGAGCATAGCGATGAAAAGCATGTGGAGCATTGTGATGAAAAGCGCATGGCGCAATGTGATGATATGGGTCATGGAACATTGTGCTGACAAAGGCATAGAGCATTGGGATGACAAGGTACACAGAGTATTGTGATGAAAAGTTCATGGAGCATTGTGGTGACAAAGATCACAGAGCCTTGTGTGAAGACAGCATGGATCATTGGTCTGACAAGTTTCATGGATTATTGTGATGACAGTGGGCATGGAGTAAATTGATGAAAAGGGTCATGGAACATTTTGATAACAGGGGTTATGGAACATTGTGATGTCAGGGGTCATGGAGCATTTTGATGAAAAGGGTCATGGAGCATTCTGATGAAAAGGTGCATGGAGCATTGTGATTACAGGGGTTTTGAAGCATTGTGATGACAAGGGCATGGATCATTGTGATGAGAAGGCAATGGAGCATTCTGATGACATGTGTCATGGAGCTTTGTGATGACAAGGACATGGAGCATTGTGATTACAGGGGTCTTGGAGCATTTTGATGAAAAGTGAATGGATCATTGTGATGAAAAATGCATGGAGCCTTGTCATGACAGGGTTCAAGGAGCATACAGATGACAACAGTCAGGGAGCATTGTGGTGATAAGTGTATTGAGCATTGTGATGACAAAGATCATGGAGCATTGTGATGAGAAGTCCATGGATAATTTTGAGGACCAGCGTCATGCGGCATTGTGATGACAAGAGTTATGGAACATTGTGATCACAAGGGTTTGGTGCATTGTGATGACAGAGGTCATGGAGCATTTTGATTTCATTTTTATGACAATAGCATGAAGCATTATGATGATGGGCATGGTACATTGTGATGACACGGTTTATGGAGCATTGAGATGAAAAGGGCCATGGAGCATTTTGATTACAGGGGTCTAGGAGAATTGTGATGACAATGGCATGGAGCATCGAGAATGAGAAGGCCATGGTGCATACTGATGACAGGGGCATGGATCATTAGTCTGACAAGTTTCATGGATTATTGTGATGACTGTGTGCATGGTGCATTGTGATGACAAGGGCATGAAACATTCTGATGACAAGGTCATGGAGTACTGTGAAGACAGGTGTCAGGGAGCATTGTGATGACATATGTCATTGTCCATTGTGATGACAATGGCATGGAGCATTGTGATACCAAGTGTCATGGAGGATAGTGATGACAAAGTTAATGGAGAATTTTGATGACAAGGGGTTGGGACATTGTGATGACAAGCGTCATGGAGCATTGTGATGACAAGGGCCATTGAGAATTTTGATGACAACGTCGTGAAGCATTGTGATGACAAGCGCATGGAGCCTGCTATGACAGGGGTCATAGGGCATTGCGATGACAATTCCCTGGAGAATTGTGATGAAAAGATCATGTAATATTGTGATAAGAAGTGTCATGGAGCATTGTGATGACAAGGACGTGGAGAATTGTCATGACATGGGACATGGAGCATGGTGATGACCAGGGCATGGAGCATTGTGATGGCAAGACCGTGGAGCATTGTGATGAGAAGATCACGGATAATTGTGATGACGAGCGTCATGGAGCACTGTAATGACAAGGGGCATGGATCATTGTGATTACAGGGGTCTTGGAGCATTGTGATGACAAGGGCATGGAACATTGTGATGGCAGGGGTCATGGAGCATTGTCATGACAGGGGTAATGGAGCATTGTGATGACAAGGGCATGGAACAATAGTCTGAAAATTTCATGGATTCTTGTGTTGAGTTTCGGCATGGAGCATTGTGATGACTAGGGATCGGAACACTGTGATACATGTGTTAGGGGGGATTGTAATGACAAGGGCATGGAGGATTGTGATGAGAAGAGTATCGAGCATTGTGATGACAAGCGTCATGGAGCATTCTGCTGACAAGGGCATGGAGCTATGTGATGAGAGGTTTCATGTAGCATTGTGATGAAATGGCATGGAGCATTGTGATGCCAAGGGTCATGGAGCTTTGTGATGACAAAGGTCATGGAGCATTTTGATGACAAGGTCGTGGTGCATTTTGATGAGAAGGGCAGGGAGCATTGTGATGACAGGGTCATGGAACAAATTGATGAAAAGGTTCATGGAACATTTTAATTACAGGGGTTAGGCAACATTGTGATGTCAGGGGTCATGGAGCATTTTTATGAAAAGTGTCATGGAGCATTCTGATGAAAAGGTGCATGGAGCCTTGTGATTACAGGGGTTTTGAAAAATTGTGATGACAAGGGCAAGGAGCATTTTGATGAGAATGCAAAGGAGCATTCTGATGAAATGCCTCATGGAGCTTTGTGATGAGAAGGACATGGAGCATTGTGGTGTCAAAGGTCACAGAGCATTGGGTGACGAGGGCATGGACCATTGTGAGGACAAAGGTCATGAAGCATTCTGATGACTGGTGTCACGGAGCCTTGTGATGACAGGGGTCATGGAGCATTGTGATGAAAAGGGCATGGAGCATGGCGATGACAGGGGCATGGAACATTGGTCTGACAAGTTTCATGGATTCTTGTGATGACAGTGGGCATGGCGCATTGTGATGACAGGGGCTTGGAACATTGTGATGACAAGGTCATGGAGTATTGTGAAGAGAGGTGTCAGGGATCATTGTAATGACATATGTCAATGCCCATTGTGATGAAAATGGCATGGAGCATTGTGATACTAAGTGTCATGGAGGATTGCGATGACAAAAGTAATGTAGCATTTTGATGACAAGAGCTTGGGATATTGTGATGACAAGCGTCATGGAGCATTGTGATGACAAGGGCATGGAGCATTGTGATGACAAGCACATGGAGCATTGTGATTACAGGGGTCTTGGATCATCGTGATGAAAGGGGAATGGATCATTCTGATGAATAATGCATGGAGCCTTGTCATGACATTGTTCAAGTAGCATACTGATGATAAGTGTCCGGGAGCATTGTGATGATAAGTGTATTGAGCATTGTGATGACAAAGGTCATGGAGCATTGTGATGAGAAGACCATGGATAATTGTGAGGACCAGGCTCATGGGGCATTGTGATAGCAAGTGTTAGGGAACATTGTGATCACAAGCGTTTGGTGCATTGTGATGACAGAGGTCATTGAGCATTTTGATTTCATTCTGATGACAATAGCATGAAATATTATGGTGATGGGCACGATGCATTGTGATGACAGTGTTCATGGAGCATTGAGATGAAAAGGGGCTTTGAGCATTGTGATTACAGGGGTGTTGGGGCACTGTGACGACAAGGGCATGTAGCACTGTGATGTGAAGGCCATGGAGCATTCTGATGACATGCGTCATGGAGCTTTGTGATGACAAGTGAATGGAGCATTGTGATTACAGGGTTCTTGGAGCATGTGATGACAAGTGCATGGAGCATTGTGATGAGAAGGCCATGGAGCATTTTGATGATATGCGTCAAGGATCTTTGTGACGACAAGGGCATAGAGCATTGTGATTACAGGGGTCTTGGAGCAATGTGATGACAAGGGTCATGTAACCTTGGATGACAAGGATGTGGATCACTGTGATGGCAGGGTCATGGAGCATTGTTATGACAGGGGTATGGGAGCATTGTGATGACAAGGGCATGGAACATTGGTCTGAAAATTTCATGGATTATTGTGATGAGATTCGGCATGGAGCATTGTGATGACTAAGGCACGGAACACTGTGATAAATGTGTCATGGAGGACTGTTATGACAAGGGCATGGAGCATTGTGATGAGAAGAGTATCGAGCATTGTGATGACAAGCATCATGGAGCATTGTGCTTACAATGGCATGGGGCAATGTGATGAGAGGTTTCATGTAGCATTGTGATGAAATGGCATGGAGCATTGTGATGTCAAAGGTCATGGAGCTTTGTGATGACAAAGGTCATGGAGCATTTTGATGACAAGTCGTGGTGCATTGTGATGAGAAGGGCAGGGAGCATTGTGATGACAGTGTAATGGAGCAAATGGATGAAAAGTGTCATGGAACATTTTGATAACAAGGGTTATGGAAAATTGTGATGTGAGGGTTAATGGAGCATTTTGATGAAAAGGGTCATGGAGCATTCTGATGAAAAGGTGCATGGAGCATTGTGATTAAAAGGGTTTTGAAGCATTGCCATGACAAGGGCATGGAGTATTGTGATGAGAAGGCAATGGAGCATTCTGATGACATGCGTCATGGAGTTTTGTGATGACAAGGACATGGAGCATTGTGATTACAGGGGTCTTGGAGCATTGTGATGAAAAGGGAATGGATCATTGTGATGAAAAATGCATGGAGCCTTGTCATGACAGGGTTCAAGGAGCATACTGATGATAAGAGTCCGGGAGCATTGTGATGATAAGTGTATTGAGCATTGTAATGACAAAGGTCATGGAGCATTGTGATGAGAAGACCATGGATAATTGTGAGGACCAGGCTCATGGGGCATTGTGATGACAAGTGATATGGAACATTGTGATCACAAGGGTTTGGTGCATTGTGATGACAGAGGTCATTGAGCATTTTAATTTCATTGTGATGACAATAGCATGAAATATTATGGTGATGGGCAAGGTGCATTGTGATGACAGGGTTCATGGAGCATTGAGATGAAAAGGGGCATGGAGCATTGTGATTACAGGGGTGTTGGGGCATTGTGACGACAAGTGCATGGAGCATTGTGATGTAAAGGCCATGGAGCATTCTGATGACATGCGTCATGGAGCTTTGTGATGACAAGTGAATGGATCACTGTGATTACAGGGGTCTTGGAGCATTGTGATGATAAGGGTCATGGAGGCTTGTGATGACAAGGCCGTTGATACTTGTGATGGCATTGGTCATGGAGCATTGTTATGACAGGGGTAATGGAGCATTGTGATGACAAGTGCATGGGGCAATTGTATGAAATTTTTCATGGATTATTGTGATGAGAGTGGGAATGGAGCATTCTGATGACAAGGGCACGGAACACTGTGATGCATAGATCATGCAGGATTGTAATATCAGTCGCATGGAGCATTGTGAGGAGAAGGGCATCGAGCATTGTGATGACAAGCGTCATGGAGATTTGGGATGGAAAGTGCAAGGAGCGTTGTGATGAGGGGGTTCATGGAGCATTGTGATGACAATGGAATGGAGCATTGTGATTCTAGGTCATGGACCTTTGTGATGATAAAGGTCATGGAGCATTTTGATGACAAGGGTGTGGTGCATTGTGATGAGAAGGGCAGGGAGCATTGTGATTACAGGGGTCTTGGAGCATGTGATGACAAGTGCATGGAGCATTGTGGTGAGAAGGCCACGGAGCATTCTGATGACATGCGTCATGAATCTTTGTGACGAAAAACGCATGGAGCATTGTGATTACAGGGGTCTTGGAGAACTGTGATGACAAGGGTCATGGAGCCTTGGATGACAAGGCCGTGGAACATTGTGATGAGAAGGCCACGGAGCATTCTGATGGCATGCGTCATGAATCTTTGTGACGAAAAAGGCATGGAGCATTTGATTACAGGGGTCTTGGAGAACTGTGATTACAAGGGTCATGGAGCCTTGGATGACAAGGCCGTGGAACATTGTGATGGCAGTGCTCATGGAACATTGTTATGACAGGGGTAATGGAGCATTGTGATGACAAGGGCATGGGACATTAGTCTGTAAATTTCATGGATTATTGTGATTAGATTCGGCATGGAGCATTGTGATGACTAGGTCTACGGAACACTGTGATACCTGTGTCATGGGGGATTGTAGTGACAAGGGCATGGAGCATTGTGATGAGAAGAGTATCGAGCATTGTGATGACAAGCGTCATGGAGCATTGTGCTGACAAGGGCATGGAGCAATGTGATGAGAAGTTTCATGTAGCATTGTGATTAAATGGCATGGAGCATTGTTATGCCAATCGTCATGGAGCTTTGTGATGACAAAGGTCAAGGAGCATTTTGATGACAAGGTCGTGGTGCATTGTGATGAGAAGGGAAGGGAGCATTGTGATGAAAAGGTCATGGAGCAAATTGATGAAAACTGTCATGGATCATTTTGATAACAGGGGTTATGGAACATTGTGATGTCATGGGTCATGGAGTACTTTGATGAAAAGGGTCATGGAGCATTCTGATGAAAAGGTGCATGGAGCATTGTGATTACAGGGGTTTTGAAGCATTGAGATGACAAGGGCAAGGAACATTGTGATGAGAAGGCAATGGAGCTTTCTGATGACATGCGTCATGGAGCTTTGTGATGACAAGGACATGGAGCATTGTGGTGACAAAGGTCACAGAGCCTTGTGTGACGAGGGCATGGAACATTGTGATGACAAAGGTCATGAAGCATTGTGATGACTGGAGTCACGGAGCATTGTGATGACCGTGGTCATTGAGCATTGTGATGACAAGGGCATGGAGCATTGGTCTGACATGTTTCATGGATTATTGTGATGACAGTGGGCATGGTGCATTGTGATGACAAGGGCATGGAACATTGTGATGACGAGGTTATGGAGTATTGTGAAGACATGTGTCAGGGAGCATTGTGATGACATATGTCATGGTCCATTGTGATGACAATGGCATGGAGCATTGTGATACCAAGTGTCATGGAGGATTGTGATGACAAAGGTAATGGAGCATTTTGATGACAAATGCTTGGAACATTGCGATGACAAGGATCATGGAGCATTGTGATGACAAGGGCATGGAGTATTGTGATGACAAGGGCCATTGAGAATTTTGATGACAATGTCGTGAAGCATTGTGATGACAAGCTCATGGAGCTTGCTATGACAGGGATCATAGAGCATTCCGATGACAAGTGCATGGAGAATTGTGATGGCAAGATCATGTAACATTGTGATAAGAAGTGTCATGGAGCATTGTGATGACAAGGACGTGGAGAATTGTGATGACATGGGACATGGAGCATTGTGTTGACCAGGGCATGGAGCATTGTGATGGCAAGACCGTGGAGCATTGTGATGAGAAGATCACGGATAATTGTGATGATGAGCGTCATGGAGAACTTTAATGACAAGGGGTATGGAGCATTGTGAATCCAGGGTTCCTGGAGCATTGTGATGACAAGGGAATGGGGCATTTTCATGAGAAGGCCATGGAGCATTCTGATGACATGCATCATGAATCATTGTGACGACAAGGGCATGGAGCATTGTGATTACAGAGGTCTTGGAGCACTATGATGACAAGGGTCATGGAGCTTTGTATGACAAGGCCGTGGATCATTGTGATGGCAGGGGTAACAGAGCATGGTTATGACATGGGCAATGGAGGATTGTGATGACAAGGGCATCGAGCATTGGTCTGAAAACTTTCATGGATTACTGTGATGAGAGTGGGCATAGAGCATTGTGATGACAAGGGCACGGAACACTGTGATACATGGATCATGGAGGTTTGTAATGACAAGGGAATGGAGCAATGTGATGAGAGGCTTCATGGAGCATTGTGATGACAAGGGCATGGAGCATTGTGATGACAAGGGTAATGGAGAATTTTGAATACAAAATTCCCATATCATTGTGTTGTCAGGGGTCATGGAGCTCTGTGATGACAGTGGTCATGGAGCATTGTGATGACAGGTCCTGGAGCATTGTGATAAGAAGGTCATGGAGAATTGGGCTGAAAATGTTCATGGAGTATTGTGATGACAGGGTAATGGTGCACTGTGATGACATGGTCCTGGGGAATTGTGATGAGAAAACCATGGAGCCTTGGGATGACAAGTCTCATGGAGCATTCTGATGAAAATGTTCATGGAGCATTGTGATTACAGGGGTCATGAAACATTGTGATGAAAATGGCATGGAGCATTGTGATGCCAAGGGTAATGGAGTTTGTGATGACAAAGTTCATGGAGCATTTTGATGACAAGGTCGTGGTGCATTGTGATGAGAAGGGCAGGGATCATTTTGATGACAGGGTCATGGAGCTATTTGATGAAAAGTATCATGGAATATTTTGATGACAGTGTTTATGGAACATTGTGATGTCAGGGGACATGGAGGATTGTGATGAAAAGGGTCATGGAGCAGTTTGATGACAGGGGTTATGGAACATTGTGATGTCAGGGTTCATGGAGCATTGTGATGATAAGGTCATGTAACATTGTCATGACACGGATCATGGAACATTGAGATGACAGAGGGGAGAGAGCATTTTAATGAGAAGTGCATGGAGCATTGTGATGACAAGGTTTTTGGAGCACTGTAATGACAAGGATGTGGAGCATTGTGATGACAATCGCATGGCGCATTGTGATGACATGGCTTGTGGAGCATTGTGCTCACAAGCACATGGAACATTGTGATGACAAGGGTCATGGAGCATTGTGCTGACAAAAGCATGGAGCATGTTGATGACAAGGATCAGAGAGCATTGTGATGAAAAGTTCATGGAGCATTGTGGTGAGAAAGGTCACAGAGCCCTGTGTGACGAGGACATAGACCATTGTGATGACAAATATCATGAAGCCTTGTGATGACTGGAGTCACAGAACATTGAGATGACAGGGGTCTTGGAGCACTGTGATGACAAGGACATGGAGCAATGTGATGAGAAGGCCATGGAGCATTCTAACGACATGCATCATGGAGCTTTGTGATTAAAGGTCATGGAGCATTGTGATTACAGTGGTCTTGGAGCATTGTGATGAAAATGGTATGGATCATTAGTGATGAAAAAGGCATGGAGCCTTGTCATGACAGGGTTCAAGGAGCATACTGATGACAAGTGTCAGGGAGCATTGTGATGACAAGTGTATTGAGCATTGTGATGACAAAGGTCATGGAGCACTGTGATGAGAAGACCATGGATAATTGTGATGATGCGCGTCATGGTGCATTGTGATGACAATGGTAATGGAACATTGTGATCACAAGGGTTTGGTGCATTTTGATGACAGAGGTCATGGAGCGTATTGATTTCATTGTGATGACAATAGCATGAAGCATTATGATGATGGACATGGTGCATTGTGATGACAGGATCATGGAGCAATTTGATGAAAAGGGTCATGGAACATTTTGATGACAGTGGTTATGGAACATTGTGATGTCAGTGGTCTTGGAGCATTGTGATGAAAACGGTGATGGAGCATTCTGATGACAGAGGATATGGAATATTTTGATGTCAGGGGTCAGGGAGCATTGTGATGATATGGCATGTGGCATTCTGATGACAGAGGTCATGGAAAATTGTGATGACAGTGGTGAGGGAGTATTGTGATGACTACTGATGGAACATTGTGATATCAGTGGTGAGAAAGCATTTTGATGAGAAGTGCATGGAGCATTGTGATGACAAGGTTTATGGAGCATTGTGATGACAAGGCAGTGGAGCATTGTGTTGACAATTGCATGGCGCATTTTGATGACATGGGTCATGGAGCATTGTGCTGAGAAGCGCATGGATCATTGTGATGACAAGGGTCATGGAGCATTGTGCTGACATATTCATGGAACCTTGTGATGACAACGGTCACAGAGCATTGTGATGAAAAGTTCATGGAGCATTGTGGTGACAATGGTCACAGAGCCTTGTGATGACGAGGTTAAGTACCATTGTGATGACAAAGGTCATGAAGCATTGTGATGACAGGAGTCACGGAACATTGTGATGACAAGGGTATGAAGCATTCTGATGACAGGGGCATGGTGCATTGGTCTGACAAGTTTCATTGTTTATTGTGATGACAGTGGGCAAGGCGCATTCTGATGAGAAGAGCATGGAGCATTGTGATGAGAAGGTCATGGAGTACTGTGAAGACAGGGGTCTGGGGGCATTGTGATGACATATGTCATGGTCCATTGTGATCACAATGGCATGGAGTGTTGTGATGCCAAGTGTCATGGAGGAATGTGATGACAAAGTTAATGAAGCATTGTGATAACAAGGGCAAGGAGTATTGTGATGACAGACATCATGGAGCGTTGTGATGACAATTGTTATGGAACATTGTGATCACAAGGGTTTGGAGCATTGTGAGGACACAGGTCATGGATCATTTTGATTTCAAGAATCACGGAGCATTGTGATGACAAGGGCATGAAACAATGTGATCCCAAGGGTCACGGAGGATTTTGATGACACTGGTAAAGGAGAATTGTGATGACAATTGCATGGAACATTGTGATGACAAGGTCATGTAGCATTTTGCTGACAAAGGCATGGAGAATTGTGATGACAAGTGTCATGGAGCTCTGTGACGACAAGTGTCAATGAGCATTTTGATTACAGGGGTCATGGAGCATTGGGATGACAAGCACATGGAACATTCTGATGACAAGTGGCATGGATCATTTTGATGACTGTGGTCACGTAGCATTGTGATGACATGGGTCATGGAGCTTTGTGATGAGAATGTCATGGAGCATTTGGCTGAAAATGTTCATGGAGTACTGTGATGACAGGGGTCATGGAGCATTGTCATGAGAAGGGAATGGAGCAATGTGATGAGAAGGTCCTGGAGCATTGTGATGAGAAGGCCATGGAGCCTTGTGATGACAAGGGTCATGGAGCATACTGATGAAATGGTGCATGGAGCATTGAGATTGCAGGGGTTTTGAAGCATTATGATGACAAGGGCATGGAGTATTGTGATGACAAAGCAATGGAGCATTCTGATGACATGCGTCATGGAGCTTTGTGATGACAAGGACATGGAGCATTGTGATTACAGGGGTCTTGGAGCATTGTGATGAAAAGGGAATGGATCATTGTGATGAAAAATGCATGGAGCCTTGTCATGACAGGGTTGAATGAGCATACTGATGACAACTGTCAGCGAGCATTGTGATGATAAGTGTATTGAGCATTTTGATGACAGAGATCATTGACCATTGTGATAAGAAGTCCATGGATAACTGTGATGACCAGCTTCATGGGGCATTGTGATGACAAGTTGTTATGGAACATTGTGATCAGAAGCGTTTGGTGCATTGTGATGACAGTGGTCATTGAGCGTTTTGATTTCATTGTGATGACAATAGCATGAAATATTATGGTGATGGACACGGTGCATTGTGATGACAGGGTTCATGGAGCATTGAAATGAAAAGGGGCATGGAGAATTGTTATTACAGGGGTGTTGGAGCATTGTGATGACAAGGGTCATGGAGGCTTGTGATGAAAAGGCTGTGGAAACTTGTGATGGCAGGGGTCATGGATCATTGTTATGACAGGGGTAATGGAGCTTTGTGATGACAAAGGTCTTGGGGCCTTTTGATGACAAATGCGTGGAGCATTGTGATGACAAAGGTCATGGAGCATTTTGATGACAGGGTCATTGTGCATTGTGATGAGAAGGTCAGGGAGCATTGTGATGAGAGGGTCTTGGAGAAAATTGATGAAAAATGTCTTGGAACATTTTGATATGAGGGGTTATGGAACATTGTGATGACAAGGGCATGGAGTATTGTGATGAGGAGGCAATGGAGCATTGTGATGACAAGGGCCACTGAGAATTTTGATGACAACGTTGTGAAGCATTGTGATGACAAACGCATGGAGCTTGCTATAAGATGGGTCATACAGCATTGCAATGACAAGGGCATGGAGAATTGTGATGACAAGATCATGTAACATTGTGAAAAGAAGTGTCATGGAGCATTGTGATGACAAAGACGTGGAGAATTGTGATGACATGGGACATGGAGCATTGTGATGAGAGGGGTCATGGAGCATTGTGATGACAATGGAATGGAGCATTGTGATGCTATGGTCACGGACCTTTGTGATGATAAAGGTCATGGAGCATTTTGATGACAAGGGCGTGGTGCATTGTGTTGAGAAGGGCAGGGAGCATTGTGATTACAGGGTTCTTGGAGCATGTGATGACAAGTGCATTGAGCATTGTGATGAGAAGGCCATGGAGCATTTTGATGACATGCGTTAAGGATCTTTGTGACGACAATGGCATAGAGCATTGTGATTACAGGGGTCTTGGAGCAATGTGATGACAAGGGTCATGTAACCTTGGATGACAAGGCCGTGGATCATTGTGATGGCAAGGGTCATGGAGCATTATTATGACAGGGGTAATGGAGCATTGTGATGACAAGGGCATGGAACATTGGTCTGAAAATTTCATGGATTATTGTGATGATATTCAGCATGGAGCATTGTGATGACTAAGGCACGGAACACTGTGATACATGTGTCATAGAGGATTGTAATGACAAGGGCATGGAGCATTGTGATGAGAAAAGTATCGAGCATTGTGATGACAAGCATCATGGAGCATTGTGCTGACATTGGCATGGAGCAATGTGATGAGAGGTTTCATGTAGCATTGTGATGAAATGGCATGGAGCATTGTGATGCCAAGGGTCATGGATCTTTGTGATGACAAAGGTCATGGAGCATTTTGATGACAAGATCGTGGTGCATTGTGATGAGAAGGTCAGGGAGCATTGTGATGACAGTGTGATGGAGAAAATTGATGAAAAGTGTCATGGAACATTTTGATAACAGGGGTTATGGAACATTGTGATGTGAGGGCTAATGGAGCATTTTGATGAAAAGCGTCATGGAGCATTCTGATGAAAATGTGCATGGAGCATTGTGATTACAAGGGTTTTGAAGCATTGTGATGACAAGGGCATGGAGCATTGTGATGAGAAGCCAATGGAGCATTCTGATTACATGCGTCATGGAGCTTTGTGATGAAAAGGACATGGAGCATTGTGATTACAGGGGTCTTGGAGCATTGTGATGAAAAGGGAATGGATCATTGTGATGAAAAATGCATGGAGCCTTGTCATGACAGGGTTCAAGGAGCATACTGATGACAACTGTCAGGGAGCATTGTGATGATAAGTGTATAGAGCATTGTGATGACAAAGATCATGGAGCATTGTGATGAGAAGTCTATTGATAATTGTGATGACCAGCGTCATAGGGCATTGTGATGACAAGTGTTATGGAACATTGTGATCAGAAGGGTTTGGTGCATTGTGATGACAGAGGTCATTGAGCATTTTGATTTCATTGTGATGACAATAGCATGAAATATTATGGTGATGGGCACGGTGCATTGTGATGACAGTGTTCATGGAGCATTGAGATGAAAAGGGGCATGGAGCATTTTGATTATAGGGCTGTTGGAGCATTGTGATGACAAGGGCATTGAGAATTGTGATGAGAAGGCCATGGAGCATTCAGATGACATGCGTCATGGAGCTTTGACATGACAAGGGCATGGAGCCTTGTGATTTCAGGGGTCTTGGAGCATTGTGATGACAAGGGTCATCGAGGCTTGTGATGACAAGGCCACGGAACCTTGTGATGGCAGGGGTCATGTATCATTGTTATGCCAGGGGTAATGGAACTTTGTGATGACAAAGGTCATGGGGCATTTTGATGACAAGGTCGTGGTGCATTGTGATGAGAAGTGCAGGGAGCATTGTGATGACAGCGTCATGGAGCAATTTGATGAAAAGTGTCATGGAATACTTTGATGACAGGGGTTATGGAACATTGTGATGTCTGGGGTCATGAAGCATTGTGATGAAATGGGTCATGGAGAATTTTGTGACAGGGTATATGGAACATTGTGATGTCAGGGGTCATGGAGCATTGTGATGATAAGGGCCTGTAGCACTGTGATGACAGGGGTCATGGAACATTGTGATGACAGGGGTGAGGGAGTATTGTGATGACTAGTGATGGAACATTGTGTTATATGTGTTGAGAGAGCATTTTGATGAGAAGTGCATGGAGCATTGTGATGACAAGTTTTATGGAGCATAGCCATGAAAATGATGTGGAGCATTGTGATGACAAGCACATGGCACATTATGATGACATAGGTCAAGGAGCATTGTTCTGACAAGTGCATGGAGCATTTTGATGACAAGTGTCATGGAGCATTGTGGTGACAAAGGCATGGAGCATTGTGATGAGTAGAGACAAAGAGCATTGTGATGAAAATTTCATGGAGCATTGTGGTGACAATGATTACAGAGCCTTGTGTGAAGAGGGCATGGATCATTGGTCTGACAAGTTTCATGGAATATTGTGATGACAGTGGGCATGGAGCATTGTGATGACAAGGGCATGGAGCATTGTGGTGACAAAGGTCATGAAGCATTGTGATGACTGGAGTCACGGAGCATTTTGATACCAAGTGTGATTGAGGATTGTGATGACAAAGGTAATGGAGCATTTTGATGACAAGGGCTTGGGACGTTGTGATGACAAGTGCCATCGAGGATTATGATGACAACGTCGGGAAGCATTGTGATAAAAAGCACATGGAGCTTGCTATGAGAGGGGTCATAGAGCATTGCGATGATAAGTGCATGGAGAATTGTGATGAAAATATCATGTAACATTGTGATAAGAAGTGTCATGGAGCATTGTGATGACATGGACGTGGAGAATTGTGATGACATGAGACATGGAGCATTGTGATGACCGGGGCATGGAGCATTGTAATGGCAAGACCGTGGAGCATTGTGATGAGAAGATCACGGATAATTGTGATGACGAGTGTCATGGAGCACTGTAATGACAAGGGGCATGGAGCATTGTGATTGCAGGGGTCTTGGAGCATTGTGATGAAAAGGGAATGGATCATTGTGGTGAAAAATGCATGGAGCCTTGTCATGACAGGTTTCAAGGAGCATACTGATGACAACAGTCAGGGAGCATTGTGATGATAAGTGTATTGATCATTGTGATGACAAAGATCATGGAGCATTGTGATGAGAAATCCATGGATAATTGTGATGACCAGCCTCATGGGGAATTGTGATGACAAGTGTTATGGAACATTGTGATCAGAAGGGTTTGGTGCATTGTGATGACAGAGGTCATTGAGCATTTTGATTTCATTTTGATGACAATAGCATGAAATATTATGGTGAAGGACACGGTGCATTGCGATGACAGGGTTCATGGAGCATTGAGATTAAAAGGGGCATGGAGCATTGTGATTACAGAGCTGTTGGAGAATAGTGATGACAAGGGCATGGAGCATTGTGATGAGAAGGCCACGGAGCATTCAGATGACATGCGTCATAGAGCTTTGTGATGACAAGGGCATGGAGCATTGTGATTACAGGGGCCTTCTAGCATTGTGATGACAAGGGTCATGGAGGCTTGTGATGACAAGGCCGCGGAACATTTTGATGGTAGGGGTCATGGATCATTGTTATGACAGGGGTAATGGAGCTTTGTGATGTCAAAGGTCATGGGGCATTTTGATGACAAGGGCGTGGTGCATTGTGATGAGAAGGGCAGGGAGCATTGTGATGACAGCGTCATGGAGCAATTTGATGAAAATGGTCATGGAATATTTTGATGACAGGGGTTATGGAACATTGTGATGTCAGGGGTCATGGAGCATTGTGATGATAAGGGCATGTAGCACTATGATGACAGGGGCATGGAACATTGGTCTGACAAGTTTCATGGATTATTGTGATGATAGTCGGCATGGCGCATTGTGATGACAAGGGCATGGAACATTGTGATGACAAGGTCATGGAGTATCGTGAAGACAGGTATAAGGGAGCATTGTGATGACATATGTCATTGTCCATTGTGATGACAATGGCATGGAGCATTGTGATACCAAGTGTCATGGAGGATTGTGATGACACAGGTAATGGAGCATTTTGATGACAAGTGCTGGGAACATTGCGATGACAAGGGTCAAGGAGCATTGTGATGACAAGGGCATGGAGCATTCTGATGAAAATTTGCATGGAGCATTGGGATTACAGGGGTTTTGAAGCAATGTGATTACAAGGGCTTGGAGCATTGTGATGAGAAGGTAATGGAGCATTCTGATGACATGCTTCATGGAGCTTTGTGATGACAAAGACCTGGAGCATTGTGATTACAGGGGTCTTGGAGCATTGTGATGAAAAGGGAATGGATCATTGTGATGAAAAATGCATGGAGCCTTGTCATGACAGGGTTCAATGAGCATACTGATGACAACTCTCAGGAAGCATTGTGATGATAAGTGTATTGAGCATTGTGATGACAAAGATCATGGAGCATTGTGATGAGAAGACCATGGATAATTGTGATGACCAGCGTCATGGGGCATTGTGATGACAAGTGTTATGGAACATTTTGATCAGAAGGGTTTGGTGCATTGTGATGACAGAGGTCATTGAGCATTTTGATTTCATTGTGATGACAATAGCATGAAATATTATGGTGATGGACACGGTGTATTGTGATGACAGGATTCATGGAGCATTGAGATGAAAAGTGTCATGGCACATTGTGATTACAGGGGTGTTGGAGCATTGTGATGTCAAGGGCATGGAGCATTGTGATGAGAAGGCCATGGAGCATTCTGGTGACATGCGTCATGGAGCTTTGTGATGACAATGGCATGGAGAATTGTGATTACAGGGGTCATGGAATATTGAGGTGACAGGGGTGAGGGAGTATTGTGATGACTAGTGATGGAACATTGTGATATCAGTGGTGAGAAAGCATTTTGAGGAGAAGTGCATGGAGCATTGTGATGACAAGGTTTATGGAGCATTTTGATGACAAGGATGTGGAGCATTGTGATGAAAAGTGCATGGTGCATTGTGATGACATGGGTTATGGAGCATTGTGCTGACACACACATCGAGCATTGTGATGAAAAGGTTCATGGAGCATTGTGCTGACAAAGGCATGGAGCTTTGTGATGACAAGAGTCACAGAGCATTGTGATAATATTTCATGGAGCATTGTGATGACAAAGGTCACAGAGCTTTGTATGACGAGGTCATGGACCATTTTGATGACAAATATCATGAAGCATTGTGATGAATGGAGTCACGGAGCTTTGTGATAACAGTGGTCTTGGAGCATTGTGATGAAAATGGAATGGATCATTGTGATGAAAAAGGCATGGAGCCTTGTCATGACAGTGCTCAAGGAGCATACTGATGACAAGTGTCAGCGAGCATTGTGGTGACAAAGGTCATGGAGCATTGTGATGAGAAGACCTTGCATAATTGTGATGACGAGCGTCATGGGGCATGTGATGACAAGTGTTATGGAACATTGTGATCAGAAGGGTTTGGAGCATTGTGATGACAGAGGACATGGAGCATTTTGTTTTCATTGTGATGACAATAGCATGAAGCATTATGATGATGGGCATGGTTCATTGTGATGACAGTGTTCATGGAGCATTGAGATGAAAAGTGGCATGGAGAATTGTGATTACAGAGGTCTTGGTGCATTGTGTTGACAATGGTCATGGAGCCATGTGATGACAAGGCCGTGGATCATTGTGATGGCAGGGGTCATGGAGCATTGTTATGACAGGTGTAATGGAGCATTGTGATGACAAAGGCATGGAGCAATGTGATGAGAGATTTCATTGAGCATTGTGATGACAATGGCATGGAGCATTGTGATGCTAAGTGTCATGGAACATTGTGATGACAATGGTCATGGGGCATTTTGACGACAAGGGCATAGTGCATTGATATTAGAAGGACAGGGAGCATTGTGATGACAGGGTCATGGAGCAATTTGATGAAAAGGGTCATGGAATATTCTGATGAGAGGGCTTATGGAACTTTGTGATGTCAGGGGTCATGAAGCATTGTGATGAAATGGGTCATGGAGCATTTTGTGACAGGGGTTATGGAACATTGTGATATCAGGGGTCATGGAGCATTTTGATGATAATGGCATGCAGCACTGTGATGACAGGGGTCATGGAACACTGTGATGACAAGGGTGAAGGAGTATTGTGGTGACTAGTGATGTAACATTGTGACATATGTGGTGAGAGAGCATTTTGATGAGAAGTGCATGGAGCATTAGGATGACAAGTGTTATGGAGCATAGCAATGATAAGGATGTGGAGTATTGTGATGACAAGCGCAAGGCACATTGTGATGACATGGGTCATGGAGCACTGTGCTGACAAGCACATGGAGCATTTTGATGACAAGTGTCATGGAGCATTTTTCTTACAAAGGCATGGAGCATTTTGATGACAAGTTTCACAGAGCATTGTGATGAAATATTCATGGAGCATTGTGGTGAAAAAGATCACAGAGCCTTGTGTGACGAGGGCATGGACCATAGTGATGAGATAGGTCATGAAGCATTTTGATGACTGGAGTCACGGAGCATTGTGATGAAAGGGGTCATGGAGCATTGTGATGACAAGGACATGGAGCAATGTGAAGACAGGGGCATGGAACATTGGTCAGACAAGTTTCATGGATTATTGTGATGACAGTGGTCATGGAGCATTGTGATGACAAGGGCATGGAGCATTGTGGTGACAAAGGCATGGAGCATTTTGAAGACAAGGGACACAGAGCATTGCGACGAAATATTCGTGGAGCATTGTGGTGTAAATGATCACAGCGCCTTGTTTGAAGAGGTCATGGACCACTGTGATGACTAAGGTCATGAAGCATTGTTATGACTGGAGTCACGGAGCATTGTAATGACAGGGGTCATGGAGCATTGCTCTGATAAGATTATGGATTATTGTGATGAGAGTGGGCATGGCGCATTGTGATGACAAGGTCATGGAACATTGTGATGACCAGGTCATGGATTATTGTGAAGACAGTTGTCAGGGAGCATTGTGATGACATATGTCATTGTCCATTGTGATGACAATGGCATGGAGCATTGTGATACCAAGTGTCATGGAGGATTGTGATGACAAAGGTAATGGAGCATTTTGATTAAAAGGGGTGGAACATTGTGATGACTAGGTTCATGGAGCATTGTGATGACCAGGGCATGGAGCATTGTGATGACAAGGGCCATTGAGAATTTTGATGACAACGTCGTGAAGCAATGTGATGACAAGCGCATGGAGCTTGCTATGCCAGTGGTCATAGAGCATTGCGATGACAAGTGCATGGATAATTGTGATGACAAGATCATATAACATTGTGATCAGAAGTGTCACGTAGCATTGTGATGACAAGGACGTGGAGAATTGTAATGACTTGGGATATGGAGCATTGAGATGAACAGGGCATGGAGAATTGTGATAGCAAGACCGTGGAGCATTGTGATGAAAAGACCATTGATAATTATGACGAAGAGCGTCATAAATCACTGTAATGACAAGGGGCATGGAGCATTGTGATGACAGGTGTCATGGAGCATTGTGATGAGAGGGGTCATGCAGCATTGTGAAGACAAGTGTAAGGGAGCATTGTGATGAGAGGTGTCATGGAGCATTGTGATGACAAGGGTAATGGAGCATTGTGATGAGAAGGTCATGGAGCATTGGCCTGAAAATGTTCATGGAGTATTGTGATTACAGTGGTCAAGGAGCATTGTGTTGACAAGGGAAAGGAGCATTTTGATGACAAGGTCCTGGAGCAGTGTGATGAGAAGACCATGGAGCCATGTGATGACAAGTCTAATGGAGCATTCTGATGAATAGAGGCATGGAGCATTGTGATTAGAGGGGTCTTGGAGAATTGTGATGACAAGGTCAGGGAGCATAATGATGAGAAGGCCATGGAGCATTCTGATGACATGTGTCATGGATCTTTGTGATGACAGGGGCATGGAGCATTGTAATTACAGGGGTCTTGGAGCATTGTGATGACAACGGACATGGAGCTTTGGATGCCAAAGCGGTGGAACACTGTGATGGCAGGGGTCATGGAGCAATGTTATGACAGGGGTAATGGAGCATTGTGATGACTAGGGCACGGAAAACTGTGATACATGTGTCATGGAGTATTGTAATGACAAGGGCATGGAGCATTGTGATGAGAATAGTATCGAGCACTGTGATGACATGTGTCATGTAGCATTGTGGTGACAAGGGCATGGAGCAATATGATGAGAGGTTTCATGCAGCATTGTGATGAAATGACATGGAGCATTGTGATGCAAAGGGTCATGGAGCATTGTGATGACAAAGGTCATGGAGCATTTTGATGACAAGGTCGTGGTGCATTGTGATGAGAAGGGCAGGGAGCATTGTGATGACAGGGTCATGGAGCAAATTGATGAAAATTGTCATGGAACATTTTGATGACAGGGGTAATGGAACATTGCGATTTCATGGGTCATGGAGCATTTTAATGAAAAGGGTCATGGAGCATTCTGATGAAAATGTGCATGGAGCATTGAGATTAGAGGGGTTTTGAAGCAATCTGATGACCAGGGCATAGAGCATTGTGATGAGAAGGCAATGGATCATTCTGATGACATGCGTCATGGAGCTCTGTGATGACAAGGACATGGAGCATTGTGATTACAGGGGTCTTGGAGCATTGTGATGAAAAGGGAATGGATCATTGTGATGAAAAATGCATGGAGCCTTTTCATGACAGGGTTCAAGGAGCATACTGATGACAACTGTCAGGGAGCATTGTGATGATAAGTGTATTGAGCATTGTGATGACAAAGATCATGGAGCATTGTGATGAGAAGACCATGGAAAATTGTGATGACCAGCGTCATGGGGCATTGTGATGACAAGTGTTATGGAACATTGTGATCAGAAGGGTTTGGTGCATTGTGATGACAGAGGTCATTGAGAATTTTAATTTCATTGTGATGACAATAGCATGACATATTATGGTGATGGGCATGGTGCATTGTGATGACAAGTTTCATGGAGCATTGAGATGAAAAGTGGCATGGAGCATTGTGATTACAGGGGTGTTGGAGCATTGTGATGACAAGGGCATGGAGCACTGTGGTGAGAAGGCCATCGAGCATTCTGATGACATGCGTCATGGAGCTTTGTGATTACAAACGCATGGAGAATTGTGATTACAGGGGTCATGGAATATTGTGATGACATGGGTGAGGGAGTATTGTGATGACTAGTGATGGAATATTGTGATGACATGGGTGAGGGAGTATTGTGATGACTAGTGATGGAACATTGTGATATCAGTGGTGAGAAGGCATTTTGAGGAGAAGTGCATGGAGCATTGTGATGACAAGGTTTATGGAGCATAGCGATGACAAGGATGTGGAGCATTGTGATGAAAAGAGCACGGCACATTGTGATGACATGTGTCATGGAGCATTGTGCTGACAAGCGCATGGAGCATTTTGAAGACAAGTGTCATGGAGCATTGTGCTGACAAAGGCATGGAGCATTGTGATGACAAGGGACACAGAGCATTGTGATGAAAATTTCATGGAGCATTGTGGTGACAAAGATCACAGAGCATTGTGTGACGAGGGCATGGATAATTTTGAGGACAAAGGTCATGAATCATTGTGATGACTGGAGTCACGGAGCATTGTGATGACAGGGGTCTTGGAGCATTGTGATGACTTATGTCATTGTCCATTGTGATGACAATGGCATGGAGCACTGTGATACCAAGTGTCATGGAGTATTGTGATGACAAAGGTAATGGAGCATTTTGATGACAAGGGCTTGGAATATTGTGATGACAAGGGTCATGGAGCATTGTGATGACAAGTGCATGGTGCATTGTGATGACATGTGTTATGGAGCATTGTGCTGACACGCGCATCGAGCATTGTGATGACAAGGGTCATGGAGCATTGTGCTGACAAAGGCATGCAGCTTTGTGATGCCAAGGGTCACTGAGCATTGTGATAAAAATTTCATGGAGCATTGTGGTGACAAAGGTCACAGAGCTTTGTGTGATGAGGTCATGGACCATTGTGATGACAAATGTCATGAAGCATTGTGATGACTGGAGTCACGGAGCATTGTGATAACAGGGTTCTTGGAGCATTGTGATGGAAAGGGAATGGATCATTGTGATGAAAAAGGCATGGAGCCTTTTCGTGACAGTGTTCAAGGAGCATACTGATGACAAGGGTCAGCGAGCACTGTGATGCCAAGTTTATTGAGCATTGTGGTGACAAAGGTCATGGAGCATTGTGATGAGAAGACCTTGCATAATTGTGATGACGAGCATCATGGGGCATGTGATGACAAGTGATATGGAACATTGTGTTCAGAAGGGTTTGGAGCATTGTGATGAGAGAGGACATTGAGCATTTTGATTTCATTGTGATGACAATAGCATGAATCATTATGATGATGGGCATGGTGCTTTGTGATGACAGTGTTCATGGAGCATTGAGATGAAAAGTGGCATGGAGAATTGTGATTACACAGGTCTTGGAGCATTGTGATGACAAGGGTCATGGAGCCTTGTAATGACAAGGCCGTGGAACATTGTGATGGCAGGGGTCATGGAGCATTGTTATGACAGGTGTAATGGAGCATTGTGATGACAATGGCATGGAGCATTGTGAGGCCAAGGGTCATGGAGCTTTGTGATGACAAATGTCATGGGGCATTTTGATGACAAGGGCGTGGTGCATTGTGATGAGAAGGGCAGGGAGCATTGTGATGACAGTGTCATGGAGCAATTTGAATAAAAGTGTCATGGAATATTTTGATGACCGGGGATATGGAACATTGTGATGTCAGGGGTCATGAAGCATTGTGATGAAATGTGTCATGGAGCATTTTGGGACAGGGGTTATGGAACATTGTGATGTAAGGGGTCATGGAGCATTGTGATGATAGTGGTCATGGAACATTGTGATGACAGGTGTGCGTGAGTATTGTGATGACTAGTAATGGAACATTGTGATATATGTGGTGAGAGAGCATTTTGATGAGAAGTGCATGGAGCATTGTGATGACAAGTTTTATGGAGCATAGCGATGAAAAGGATGTGGAGCTTTGTGATGAAAAGAGCATGGCACATTGTGATGACATGTGTCATGGAGAATTGTGCTGACAAGAGCATGGAGCATTTTGATGACAAGTGTCATGGAGCATTGTGCTGACAAAGCCATGGAGCATTGTGATCACAAGGGACACAGAGGATTGTGATGAAAATTTCATGGAGCATTGTGATGACAATGGCATGGAGCAATATGATGACAGGGACATGGAACATTGGTCTGACAATTTTCATGGATTATTGTGATGACAGTGGGCATGGAGCATTGAGATGACAAGGGCATGGAGCATTGTGGGCAGAAAGGTCACAGAGCCTTGTGTGACGAGGGCATGGAACATTGTGAGGACAAAGGTCATGAAGCATTGTGATGACTGGAGTCACGGAGCATTGTGATGACAGGGGTCATGGAGCATTGTGATGACAAGGGCATGGATCATTGTGATGAAAGGGGCATGGAACATTGGTCTGACATGTTTCATGGATTATTGTGATGACAGTGGGCATGGCGCATTGTGTTGACAAGGGCATGGAACATTGTGATGACAAGGTCATGGAATATTGTGAAGACAGGTGTCAGGGAGCATTGTGATGACATATGTCATTGTTCATTGTGATGACAATGGCATGGAGCATTGTGATACCAAGTGTCATGGAGGATTGTGATGACAAATGTAATGGAGCATTTTGATGACAAGGCCTTGGAACATTGCGATGACAAGGGTCATGGAGCATTGTGATGAAAATATCATGGAACATGGTGATGAAAAAGCCATGGAGCATTCTGAAGACATTTGTCATGAAGCTGTGTGATGACAACGGCATGGAGCATTGTGATTACAGTGGTCTTGGAGCATTTTGAGGAAAGGGGCATGGATCACTGTGATGAAAAATGCATGGAGCCTTGTGATGCCAGGGTTCAAGGAGCATACTGACGACAAGTGTCAGGGAGCATTGTGATGACAAGTGTATTGAGAATTGTGATGACAAGTGTATTGAGCATTGTGATGACAAGGTCATGGAGTATTGTGAAGACAGGTGTCAGGGAGCATTGTGATGACATATGTCATGTTCCATTGCGATGACAATGGCATGGGGAATTGTGATGCCAAGTGTCATGGAGGATTGTGATGACAAAGATAATGGGGCATTGTGATGATTAGGGCTTGGAACATTATGACGACAAGGGACATTGAGAATTTTGATGAGGAGGTCGTGAAGCATTGTGATGAGAAGGTCCTCGAGCATTGTGATGAGAAGACCATGGAGCCTTGTGAAGACAAGTCTCATGGACCACACTGATGACAAGGGGCATGGAGCATTGTGATTACTGGGGTATTGGACCTTTGTGATGACAAGGGTCATGGAGCCTTGTGATGACAAGGCCGTGGAACATTGTCATGACAGGGGTGAGGGAGTATTGTAATGACTAGTGATGGAACATTTTGATATCAGTGGTGAAAGAGCATTTTGATGAGAAGTGCATGGAGCTTTGTGATGACAATGTTTACGGAGCATTGTGATGATGAGGTTGTGGAATATTGTGATGACAAGCGCATGGCACATTGTGATGACATGGGTAATGGAGCATTGTTCTGACAAGCGCATGGAGCATTGTGATGCCAAGGGTCATGGAGCACTCTGCTGACAAAGCCATGGAGCATTGTGATGACAAGGGTCAGAGAGCATTGTGAAGAAAATTCCTTGGAGCATTATGGTGACAAATTTCAAAGAACACTGTGATGAGGAGGGCATGGACCATTGTGATGACAAAGGTCATGAAGCAATGTGATGACTGGAGTCACGGAGCACTGTGATGACAATGGCATGGAGCATTGTGATGACACGGGCATGGAGCATTGGTCTGACAAGTTTCATGGATTATTGTGATGATAGTGGGCATGGCACATTGTGATGACAAGGGCATGGAGCATTGTTATGACCAGGTCATGGAATATTGTGAAGACAGGTGTCAGGGAGCATTGTGATGACATATGTCATGGTGCATTGTGATGACAATGACATGGAGCATTGTGAAGCCAAGTGTCATGGAGGAATGTGATGACAACGGTAATGGAGCATTGTGATGACAAGGGCCATTGAGAATTGTGATGACAAGTTCGTGAAGCACTGTGATGAAAAGCACATGGAGCTTCCTATGACAGGGGTCATGGAGCATTGCAATGACAAGTGCATGGAGAATTGTGATGACAAGAGCATGTAACATTGTGATGAGAAGTTTCATGGAGCATTGTGATGGCAAGACCGTGGAGCACTGTGATGAGAAGACCATGGATAATTGTGATGACGAGCGTCATGGAGCATTGTGATGACAAGGGCCATTGAGAATTTTGATGCCAACGTCGTGAAGCAATGTGATGACAAGCGCATGGAGCTTGCTATGACAGGGGACATGGAACATTGTGATGAAAAGTGCATGGAGAATTGTGATGACAGGGGTCATAGAGCATTGTGATGAAAATTGCATGGAGCATTGTGATGGAAAAGGCATGGATGTCTTCATGAAAGTGTTCAAGGAGCATTCTGACGACAAGTTTCAGTGAGTATTGTGATGACAAGTGTACTGTGCATTGTGATGACAAAGTTCATGGAGCATTGTGATGACACGGGCATGGAGTATTGTGATGACAGGTATCACAGAGCGTTGCAATGACAAGTGTTGTGGAACAATGTGATCACAAGGGTTTGGAGCATTGTGATGACAGAGGTCATGGAGCATTTTGATTTCATTTTGATGACAATAGCATGAAGCATTATGATGATGGGCATGGTGCATTGTGATGACACGGTTCATGGAACATTGAGATGAAAAGGGGCATGGAGAATTGTGATTACAGGGGTCTAGGAGAATTGTGATGACAAGGGCATGGAGCATCGTGAGTGAGAAGGCCATGGAGCATTCTGATGACATGCGTCATGGAGCTTTGTGATGACAAGGACATGGAGCATTGTGATGACAAGAGTTATGGAGTCTTGTGATGATAAGGCCGTGGAACATTGTAATGGCAGGTGTCCTGGAGCATTGTTATAACAGGGGTAAGGGAGCATTTTGATGACACGGGCATGGAGCATTGGTCTGAAAAGTTTCATGGATTATTGTGATGAGAGGGGGCATGGAGCATTGTGATGACAAGGGCATGGAACACTGTGATACATGGGTCATGGCGGATTGTAATGAAAAGTGCATGGAGCATTGTGTTAAGAAGACCATCGAGCATTTTGATGAAAAGCATCATGGAGCCTGTGATGACAACTGCATGGAACAATGTGATGAGAGTTTTCATGGAGCATTTTGATGACAATGGCATGGAGCATTGTGATGCCAAAGGTCATGGAGGAATGTGATGACAAAGTTAATGGAGCATTGTGATGACAGGGGTTTGGAGCATTGTGAGGACAAGGGTCATGGAGCATTTTGATGACAAGGGCATGGAGGATTGTGATGACAAGGGCCATTGAGAATTTTGATGACAATTTCGTGAAGCATTGTGATGAAAAGCACATGGAGCTTGCTATGACAGGTGTCATGGAGCATTGCGATGACAAGTGCATGGAGAATTGTGATGACAAGAGCATGTATCATTGTGATGAGAAGTGTCATGGAGCATTGTGATGGAAAGACCGTGGAGCATTGTGATGAGAAGATCATGGATATTTGTGATGACGAGCGTCATTGAGCACTGTAATGACAAGGGGCATGGAGCATTGTGATGACAGGTGTCATGGAGCATTGTGATGACAGGGATCATGGAGCATTGTGATGACAAGGGTCTTGGAGCATTCTGATGACAAGCTTGTGGAGTACTGTGATGACAATGGCATGGAGCCTTGTGAGAAAAAGGGCATGGAGCATTGTGATGAAAATGGCATGGAGCCTTTTCATGACAGGGTTCAAAGAGCATTGGGAGGAAAAGTGTCAGGGAGCATTGTGATGACAGGTGTATTGAGCATTGTGATGACAAAGTTGATGGAGCATTGTGATGACAAGGGCATGGAGTATTGTGATGACAGGCATCATGGAGCGTTGTGATGACAAGTGTAATGGAACATGGTGATCACAAGTGTTTGGAGCATTGTGATGACAGAGGTCATGGATCATTTTGATTTCAAGTATCATGGAGCATTGTGATGACAAGGGCATGAAGCAATGTGATCCCAAGGTTCATGGAGGATTGTGATGACACTGGTAATGGAGAATTGTGAGGACAAGTGCATGGAGCATTGTGATGTCAAGGTCATGTAGCACTTTGCTGACAAAGGCATGGAGCACCGTGATGACAAGTGTCATGGAGCTCTGTGACGACAAGCGTCAAGGACCATTGTGATTACAGGGGTCATGGAGCATGGGGATAACAAGCTCATGGAATATTCTGATGACAAGTGGCATGGATCATTTTGATGCCAGTGGTCATGTAGCATTGTGATGACATAGGTCATGGAGCATTGTGATGAGAAAGTCATGGAGCATTGGGCTGAAAATATTCATGGAGTACTGTGATGACAGGTGTCATGGAGCATTGTGATGAGAAGGGAATGGAGCAATGCGATGAGAAGGTCTTGGAGCATTGTGATGAGAGTGCCATGGAGCCTTGTGATGACAAGTGTCATGGATCATACTGATAAAAAGGTTCATGGAACATTGTGATTACAGGGGTTTTGTAGCATTGTGAAGACCAGGGCATGGAGCATTGTGATGAGAAGGCCATGGAGCATTCTGATGACATGCGTCATGGAGTTTTGTGATGACAGGGACATGGAGCATTGTGATTTGAGGGGTCTTGGAGGATTGTGATGAAAAGGGAATGGATCATTGTGATGAAAAATGCATGGAGCCTTGTCATGACAGTTTTCAAGGAGCATACTGATGATAAGTGTCCGGGAGATTTGTGATGACAAAGGTCATGGAGCATTGTGATGAGAAGACCATGGATAATTGTAATGACCAGCGTCATGGGGAATTGTGATGACAAGTGTTATGGAACATTGTGATCACAAGGATTTGGAGCATTGTGATGACAGAGGTCATGGAACATTTTGATTTCATTGTGATGACAAGAGCATGAAGCATTATGATGATGGGCATGGTGCATTGTGATGACAGGTTTCATGGAGCATTGAGATGAAAAGGGGCATGGAGCATTGTGATTACAGTGGTGTTGGAGCATTGTGATGACAAGGGCATGGAGCATTGTGATGAGAGTGCCATGGAGCTTTCTGATGACATCCATCTTGGAGCTTTGTGATGACAAAGAAATGGAGCATTGTGATTAGAGGGGTCTTGGAGCATTGTGATGACAAGGGTCATGGAGGCTTGTGATGACAAGGCCATGGAACCTTGTGATGGCAAGTGTCATAGAGCATTATTATGACAGGGGTAATGGAGCATTGTGATGACAAGGACATGGAGCACTGGTCTGAAATGTTTCATGGATTATTGTGATGAGAGTGGGCATGGAGCATTGTGATGACAAGGGCACGGAAAACTATAATACATGGTTCATGGAGGATTGTAATGATAAGGGCATGGAGCATTCTGATGAGAAGGACATCGAGCACTGTGATGACAAGCGTCATGGAGCTTTGTGATCAGAAGTGCATGGAGCAATGTGATGAGAGGGTTAAAGAAGCATTTGATGATAATGGCATGGAGCACTGTAATGCCAATGGTCATGTAGTTTTGTGATGAAAAATGTCATGGAGCATTTTGATGACAAGGCCGTGGTGCACTGTGATGAGAAGTGCAGGGAGCATTGTGATGACAGTGTCATGGAGCAATTTGATGAAAAGGTTCATGGAACATTTTGATGAGAGGGGTTATGGAAAATTTTGATGTCATGTGTCATGGAGCATTGTGATGAAAAGAGTCATGGAGCATTTTGTGACAGGGATTACTGAACATTCTGATGTCAGGGGGCATGGAGCATTGTGATGAAACGGGTCATTGAGCATTTTGATGACAGATGTCATGGAGCATTGTGATGATAAGTGTATTGAGGATTGTGGTGACAGAGGTCATGGAGCATTGTGATGAGAAAACCATTCATAATAGTGATGACGAGCGTCAAGGGGCATTTTGATGACAACTGTTATGGAACACTGTGATCACAAGGATTTGGAGCATTGTGATGACAGATGTCATGGAGCATTTTGATTTCATTGTGATGACAATAGCATGAAGCATTATGATGATAGGCATGGTGCATTGTGATGACAGGGTTCATGGAGCATTGAGATGAAAAGGGGCATGGAGCATTGTGATTACAGGGGTGTTGGAGCATTCTGATGAGAAGGGCATGGAGCATTGTGATGAGAAGGCCATGGAGCATTCTGATGACATGCGTCATGGAGCTTTGTGATGACAAGTCATGGAGAATTGTGATTACAATGATCATGGAATATTGTGATGACAGGTGTGAGGGAGTATTGTGATGACTAGTGATGGAACATTGTGATATCAGTGGAGAGAAAGCATTCTGAGGAGAAGTGCATGGAGCATTGTGATGACAAGGTTTATGGAGCATTTTGATGACAAGGATGTGGAGCATTGTGATGACAAGTGCATGGTGCATTGTGATGACATGGGTTATGGAGCATTTTGCTGACACGCGCATCGAGCATTGTGATGACAAGGGTCATGGAGCATTGTGCTGACAAAGGCATGGAGCTTTGTGATGACAAGGGTCACAGAGCATTGTGATAAATATTTCATGGAGCATTGTGGTGACAAAGGTCACAGAGCTTTGTGTGACGAGGTCATGGACCATTGTGATGACAAATGTCATGAAGTATTGAGATGACTGGAGTCACGGAGCATTGTGAAAACAGGGGTCTTGGAGCATTGTGATGAAAAGGGAATGGATCATTGTGATGAAAAAGGCATGGAGCCTTGTCGTGACAGTGTTCAAGGAGCATACTGATGACAAGTGTCAGCGAGCATTGTGATGCCAAGTGTATTGAGCATTGTGGTGACAAAGGTCATGGAGCATTGTGATGAGAAGACCTGGCATAATTGTGATGACGAGCGTCATGGGGTATGTGATGACAAGTATTATGGAACATTGTGATCAGAAGGGTTTGGAGCATTGTGATGAAGAGGACATGGAGAATTTTGATTTCATTGTGATGACAATAGCATGAATCATTATGATGATGGGCATGGTGCATTGTGATGCCAGTGTTCATGGAGCATTGAGATGAAAAGTGGCATGGAGAATTGTGATTACAGAGGTCTTGGAGCATTGTGATGACAAGGGTCATGGAGCCTTGTGATGAGAGATTTCATTGAGCATTGTGATGACAATGGCATGGAGCATTGTGAGGCCAAGGGTCATGGAGCTTTGTGATGACAAATGTCATGGGGCATTTTGATGACAATGGCGTGGTGCATTGTGATGGGAAGGGCAGAGAGCATTGTGATGACAGTGTCATTGAGCAATTTGAATAAAAGTGTCATGGAATATTTTGATGACCGGGGATATGGAACATTGTGATGTCAGGGGTCATGAAGCATTGTGATGAAATGTGTCATGGAGCATTTTGGGACAGGGGTTATGGAACATTGTGATGTAAGGGGTCATGGAGCATTGTGATGATAAGTGTATTGAGGATTGTGGTGACAGAGGTCATGGAGCATTGTGATGAGAAAACCATTCATAATGGTGATAATGAGCGTCAAGGGGCATTTTGATGACAAGTGTTATGGAACACTGTGATCACAAGGATTTGGAGCATTGTGATGACAGATGTCATGGAGCATTTTGATTTCATTGTGATGACAATAGCATGAAGCATTATGATGATAGGCATTGTGCATTGTGATGACAGGGTTCATGGAGCATTGAGATGAAAAGGGGCATGGAGCATTGTGATTACAGAGGTCTTGGAGCATTGTGATGACAAGGGCATGGAGCATTGTGATTACAGGTGTCTTGGGGCATTGTGATGACAAGGGTCATGGAGCCTTGTGATGACAAGGCCGTGGAACATTGTGATGGCAGGGGTCATGGAGCATTGTATGACAGGTGTAATGGAGCATTGTGATGACAAGGGCATGGAGCAATGTGATTAGAGATTTCATTGATCATTGTGATGACAAAGGCATGGAGCATTGTGATGCAAAGGGTCTTGGAGCTTTGTGATGACAAATTCATGGGGCATTAGGTGACAAGGGCGTGGTGCATTGAGATGAGAAGGGCAGGGAGCATTGTGATGACAGGGTCATGGAGAAATTTGATGAAAAGTGTCATGGAATATTTTGATAACAGGGGTTATGGAACATTGTAATGTCAGGGGTCATGAAGCATTGTGATGAAATGGGTCATGGAGCATTTTCTGACAGGGTTTATGGAACATTGTGATGTCAGTGGTCATGGTGCATTATGAAGATAAGGGCATGTAGCACTCTGATGACAGGGGTCATGGAACACTGTGATGACAGGGGTGAGGGAGTATTGTGATGACTAGTGATAGAACATTGTGATATATGTGGTGAGAGAGCATTTTGATGAGAAGTGCATGGAGAATTGTGATGACAAGGGCAAGGAGCAATGTGATGACAGGGGCATGGAACATTGGTCTGACAAGTTTCATGGATTATTGTGATGACAGTGAGCTTGGAGCATTGTGATGAAAATGGCATGCAGCATTGTGGTGACAAAGGTCACAGAGCATTGTGTGACGAGGTCATGCACCATTGTGATGACAAAGGTAATGAAGTATTGTGATAACTGGAGTCACAGAGCACTGTGATGACAGGGGTCATGGAGCATTGTGATGACAAGGGCATGGAACATTGTGATGACAAGGTCATGGAGTATTTTGAAGACAGGTGTCAGGGAGCATTGTGATGACATATGTCATTGTCCATTGTGATGACAATGGCATGGAGCATTGTGATACCAAGTGTGCTGGAGGATTGTGATGACAAAGGTACTGGAGCATTTTGATGACAAGGGCTTGGAACATTGTGATGACAATGGTCATGGAGCATTGTGATGGCAAGGGAATGGAGCATTGTGATGACAAGGGCCATTGAGAATTTTGATGAAAACGTCGTGAAGCATTGTGATGAAAACACATGGAGCTTGCTATGACTGTGGTCATAGAGCATTGCGATGACAAGTGCATGGAGAATTGTGAAGACAAGATCATGTAACATTGTTATGAGAAGTGTTAAGGATCATTGTGATGACAAGGACATGGAGTATTGTAATGATAAGGCACATGGAGCATTGTGATGGCAAGACCGTGGAGCATTGAGATGAGAAGACCATGTATAATTTTGATGATGAGCATCATGGAGCACTGTAATGACAAGGGGCATGGAGCATTGTGATGACAGGGGTTATGGAGCATTTTGATGACAAGTGTCATGGAGGATACTGATGACAAGCTTGTGAAGTATTGTGATGACAATGGCATCGAGCATTGTGATGAAAGGGGCATGGAGCCTTTTCATGACACGGTTTAAGGAGCATTCTGATGAGAAGGGACAGGGAGCATTGTGATGACAAGTGTATTGAGCATTGTGATGACAAATGTCATGGAGCATTGTCATGAGAAGTCCATGGATAATTGTGATGACAGGCATCAAAGTGTGTTGTGATGGCAAGTGTTATAGAACATTGTGATCACAAGTGTTTGGAGCATTGTGATGACAGAGGTCATGGATCATTTTGATTTCAAGGAGCATGGAGTATTATGATGACAAGGGCATGAAGCAATGTGAACCCAAGGTTCATGGAGGATTGTGATGACACAGGTCATGGAGCATTGTGATGCCAATGGTCATGGAGCTTTGTGATGACAAATGTTATGGAGCATTATGATGACATGTGTTATGGAGCATTGTGAGGTCAGGGTTCATGGTGCATTGTGATGAAAAGGGTCATGGAGCATTTTGATTACATGGGTTATGGAGCATTTTGATGTCAGGGGTCATGGAGCACTGTGATGATAAGGGCATGTAGTATTGTGATGACAGAGGTCAGGGAAAATTGTGATGACAAGGGTGAGGGAGTATTGTTATGACTAGTGATGGAACATTGTGATATCAGTGGTGACGGATCATTTTGATGAGAAGTGCATGCGGCATTGTGATGACAAGCTGGTGGAGCATTTTGCTGACAAGCGCATGGAGCATTGTGATGACAAGGGTCATTGAGTATTGTGCTGAGAAAGGCATGGAGCATTGTGATGAAAAGGGTCATGGAGCATTGTGATGAAAAGTTCATGGAGCATTGTGGTGACACAGGTCACAGAGCCTTGTGATGACGAGGGCATTGACCATTGTGATGACAAAGATCATGAAGCATTGTGGTGAATGGAGTCACGGAGCATTGTGATGACAGAGGTCATGGAGCATAGGGATGTCAAGGGCATGGAGCATTGTGATGAGAAGACCATGGATAATTGTGATGACGAGCATCATGGAGCTTTATGATGAAAAGAGCCATGGAGACTTTTGACATAAGATATCACTTATGAAGGAAATGTAAACATGGCTAAACATGAACTGAATTAGGAAAGAGAACAGAGTCTCATCTTTAGATAACATACTTATGGCTGCTTAGGGGAAAAAAAGGTGGGAAGATGCACAAAACCAGAGTTGGATATTAGCACAGGTACCGTTCAATAATCCAAATACAGAATAGACAAGACCTACTCCTTCCTCAGTGAACGGGACTCAACACCCCTATTCCCCACAGAAGAATATATTTGATTAGTAAGAATCTTTTTTTCTTTTTTTTTTTTTTTTTTTTTTTTTGCGGTATGTGGGCCTCTCACTGATGTGGCCTCTCCGTTGCGGAGCACAGGCTCCGAACAAGCAGGCTCAATGGCCATGGCTCATGGGCCAAGCCGCTCCGCGGCATGTGGGATCCTCCCAGACCGGGGCACGAACCCGTGTCCCCTGCATCGGCCGGCGGACTCTCAACCACTGTGCAACCAGGGAAGCCCCTGATTAGTAAGAATCTTAAAACCTATGTATCGATATGTCTCCGTAAAGGAATAAAGTCTGTCTAGACCGGCATAAACACGTCAGTGAAAATCAGCTCAACTTCATTATAAAAATGAATTTCAAAAACAAAACCAAAAAAAAAGCGAAATTCTAACACAATTCCTTCAGGTGTTATGATAAAACCTGTAATAACCCTATCTAAAACGACAGCTGGATGAGACATAAGGCTGGTCACTTGGGACTGAGAGGACTGGTGAAATTGGGTGAGAAAATGCAGACGCTTTAAAGCAATAATGCATTCCACCAATTCCATGGGTCCCAACTCTCCAGATAGAAGGGAATATCACTACAGTTATAACATGTATGGGAAACGTAGAGAAAGTACACACTGTGAATTCTAAAGGATTCTAAAACTCAACTAATCGTCCCTCTCCTGGTGCTCCAGTTTGACATTCCAACTGCTTTACTATCAATCTCCCAAATTGGAGAGACAGCCCATTTAACCTCCTGATTCGCACTGGTTGCCAATTTGGCAGAGGATGAAAGGGAAGAGGGAGAACCAATGAGAGAGTAGCTGTTAGGCATTTGGATGGGCACATGTCACTCTAATTTCCCGGCAGGAAGAAGAATTAACCAAAGTCTCAGCCAGCCGCCGGCAACAAGTATAGGTCCTGAACCAAAATTTTGGACTTGTGGTCAGCTCACAAAAAAAGAGTTGAAAAATGGAGGTCAGGGGCACAGCAATTCACAAACTGGCAGAGTAATAAAGGACAACTCTCATCCAAAAACCTGTTGCGGGAAGGCAACGAGGCAGACTTGAAAGCGATCCAGAATAGCAGGAAACAGATTTCAAGAGGTACATTGGAATCGCCTTTAAAGCACAGGAAGAGGGGCACAACTTCGACAATGATGCACTTGGCCAAAAAGTGCGTATGCGTTTCCTCCTGAATATATTCAGGAGGAAACGTATACGCCCTGTTTGGCCAAGCAAGCAAGCGGGCAATGCAATTCGGCACTGCAAAGAAGTATCACTTCCCACCGTTCAAAAGTGACATCCGCAAAATGTGGAAAAACAAGAGAGGCAAGAAAGGCCTTGGAGAACAGGGAGCCTCATTATGCTGATGGGCAGGATGTAAATTGCAAACTGCCTCTCTGGAGGAGTGCATTGTGCTCCCTAATACAAGTAAACAACAGAGCTACAGAGCCAAGGGCACTTCCAGTCTAGGGAATATAACTTGGGAAAACTGAAAATCAATAAGAAAGAGCCACCCCAAAATTTAGGGCTGCACTGCTTAGAAGACCCTCAACCTGGATACACATTAAATATCCCAGGAAAGACAAAAATGGTTCAAGAATTCTGTTACTTACGTATGATGGAATATCCCTCATCCATGAAATCAATGTCATAAGGCCAGTAGCAGCAAAATGAGAGGATTCAGGTACGATGACTCTAAGTGAAATAAGTCACAGAGAAAAAGAAACTTATCATAAGATATCACTTATGAAGTTCCTGAAAAACATGGCTACACATGAACTGAGTTAGGAAAGAGAACAGAGTCTCACATTGAGAAAACACTCTTCTGCCTGCTTAAGGGGGAAGGAGAGGTGGGGTGATGCATAAAACCAGAGTTTGATATTAGTACAGGTACCATTCCAAAAACCAACTATGGAATAGACAAGACCTACACCTTCCTCAGTGAAAGGGACTCAAAACCCCATATTTCCCGCAGAGGAATATACCTGACTAGTAAGAAACTTAAAACCTATTTATTGATATTTCTTCATAAGGGAATCAAGTGTGTCTAGAGTGGCATAAACATGGCAGTGAGAATCAGCTCAAACCCAATATAAAAATGAAATTCAAAAACAAAACCAAAAAAAAACAGGGAAATTCTTTAGAATTCCTTCAGGGTCTCTGATGAAACCTGGAATGACTCTATCTACAACGACAGCTGGATGTGGCATAAGGCTGGACATTTGGGACTGAGAGGATTGGTGAGATTGGGTCAGCAAATGCAGACAATTAAAGGCAATAATGCGTGGCACACATTCCAAGGGTCCCAACTCTCCAGGTTGCAGAGAATATTACTACAGCTATAACATATATGGGAAACGTAGAGAATGGACACACTGTGAATATGAAAGATTTCTAAAACTCAACTAATAGGTCCTCTCCTGCTGATCCGTTTTGAATTTCCAACTGCTTTACTATCAACCTCCCAACTTGGAGAGACAGCCCCTTTAAATTCCTGGTTCTCACAGGTTGCCAATTTGGTAGAGGATGAAAGGGAAGAGGGAGAACCAATGAGAGAGTAGCTGTTAGGCATTTGGACGGGCACATGTCACTCAAATTTCCCTTCAGGAAGAAGAATTAACCAAAGTCTCAGCCACCCGCCGGGAACCAGTATAGGTCCTGAACCAAAATTTTGGACTTCTGGTCAGCTCACAAAAAACGAGTTGAAAAATGGAGCGCAGGGGCTGAGCAATTCACAAACTAGCAGAGAAATAAAGGACAACTATCGTTCAAAAATCTATTGACCGAAGCAACGAGGAAGACTTGAAATCGAACCAGAATAGTAGGAAACAGATTTCAAGAGATACATTGGAATCGCCTTTAAAGCACAGGAAGAGGGGCACAACTTCAACAATGATGCACTTGGCCAAAAGAGGCGTATGCGTTTTCTCTGGAATATATTCAGGAGAAAACACATACGCCCTTTTTGGCCAAGCAAGCATGTGGACAATGCAAATCTGCTCTACAAAGAAGTATCACTTCCCACCGGTCAAAAGGGACATCCGCAATATGTGTAAAAACCAGAAAGACAAGACAGGCCTTGGAGAATGGGGAGCCTAGTTATGCTGATGGGTAGGATGTAAATTGCCTACTGCCTCTTTGGCGGAGTGCATTGTGTTCCCTAAAACAAGTAAAAAACAGAGCTTCAGTGCCAAGCGCACTTCCAGTCTAGAGAAGATACCTTGGGAAAACTGAAAATCAATAAGACAGAGCCACCCCAAAATTTAGGGCTGCACTGCTCACAAGAATCTCAACTTGGGTACACCCTAAATATCCCAGGAAAGACAAAAATGGTTCAAGAAATTGTGTTACTTACATACGATGGAATATCCCTCAGTCATGAAATCATTGTTATAAGACCAGTAGCAGCAAAATGAGTGGATTCATGTACGATGATTCTAAGTGAAATAAGTCACAGAGAAAAACAAACTTATCATAAGATATCACTTATGAAGGTCCTTTAAACATGGCTACACATGAACTGAGTTAGGAAAGAGAACAGAGTCTCACATTTGGAAAACACCCTTATGCTTGCTTAAGGTGGAAGGAGAGGTGGGGTGATGCATAAAACAAGATTTTCATATTAGTACATGTACCGTTCCAAAAACCAAATACGGAATAGACAATACCTACACTTTCCTCAGTGAAAGGGACTCAAAATCCCATATTTCTCGCAGAGCAATATATCTCACTAGTAAGTATCTCAAAACCTATGTATTTATATGTCTCTGTAAGGGAATCAAATGTGTCTAGACTGGCATAAACATAGCAGTGAGAATCAGCTCAAACCCACTGTAAAAAGGAATTTCAAAAACAAAAAAAAATAACATGGAAATTTTTACAATTCCTTCAGGGAATCTGATGAAACCTGGAATGACCCTATCTACAACGACACCTAGATGTGGCATAATGCTGGACACTTGGGACTGAGAGGATTGGTGACATTGTGTGAGCAAATGCAGACCCTTTAAAGCAATAATGCGTGGCACACATTCCAAGGGTCCCAACTCTCCAGGTTGAAGGGAATATTACTACAGCTATAATATGTACAGGTAACCTAGATAATGGACACACTGTGAATAAGAAAGGTTTCTAAAACTCAACTAACAGTCCCTCTCCTAGTGCTCCAGTTTGAATTTCCAACTGCTTTACTATGAATCTTCCAACTTGGAGAGGTAGCCTCTTTAATCTCTGGGTTCAAACAGGATGCCGATTTTGCAGAGGATGAAAGGCAAGAGGGAGAACAAATGAGAGAGTAGCTGTTACGCATTTAGAGGGCAAATGTCACTCTAATTTCCCGGCAGGAAGAAGAATTAACCAAAGTTCAGCCACCTGCTGGGAACCAGTTTAGGTCCTGGACCAAAATTTTGGACTTGCGGTCAGCTCACAAAATACGAGTTGAAAATGTATCTCAGGGGCTCAGCAATTCACAAACTGGCAGAGTAATGAAGGACAACTATCATCCAAAAATCTGTTGATGGAAGGCAACGAGGTGGACTTGCAAGGGACCCGGAATAGCAGGAACCGGATTTCAAGAGGTACATTGGAATTGCCTTCAAACCATAGGAAGAGGGGAACAACTTCGATAATGATGCACTTGGCCAAAAAGGGCGTATGCGTTTTCTCCTGAATATATTCAGGAGAAAATGCATACGCCCTTTTTGGCCAAGCAAGCAAGCGGGAAATGCAAATCTGCACTACAATATGTATCACTTCAAACCGGTCAAAAGGGACATCCGCAAAATGTGTAAAAACCAGAAAGGCAAGACAGGCCCTGGAGAACAGGGAGCCTAGTTATGCTGATGGGCAGAAGGTAAACTGACAACTGCATCTCTGGAGGAGTGCATTGTGTTCTCTCAAACAAGTAAACAACAGAGCTACAGAGCCAAGGGCACTTCCAGTGTAGGGAATATACCTTGGGAAAACTGAAAATCAATAAGACAGAGCCACCCCAAAATTTAGGGCTGCACTGCTTACAGGAACCTCAACTTGGGTACACCTTAAATATCCGAGGAAAGACAAAATTGTTTCAAGAAACTGTGTTACTTATGTACGATGGAATATCCCTCAGCCATGAAATCAATGTCATAAGGCCAGTAGCAGCAAAAAGAGTGGATTCAGGTACGATGTTTCTAAGTGAAATAAGTCACAGAAAAAAAGAAACTTATAATAAGATATCACTTATGAAGGTCCTGTAAACATGGCTACACATGAACTGAGTTAGGAAAGAGAACAGAGTCTCATATTTAGGAACGACTCTTATGACTGCTTAAGGGGGAAGGAGAGGAGGGGTGATGCATAAAACCAGAGTTTGATAGTAGTACAGGTACCGTTCCAAAAACCAAATATGGAATAGACAAGACCTACACATTCCTCACTGAAGGGACACAAAACCCCATATTTCCCGCAGAGGAATATATCTGACTAGTAAGAATATTAAAACCTATGTATTGATATGTCCTGTAAGGGAACCAATTGTGACTAGACTGGCATAAACATGGCAGTGAGAATCAGCTCAAACCCACTATAAAAAGGAATTTCAAAAACAAAACACAAAAACAGGGAAATTCTTTACAATTCCTTCAAGGGCTCTAATGAAACCTGGAATGACCCTATCTACAACGACACCTGGATGTGGCAAAAGGCTGGATACTTGGGACTGAGAGGATTTGCGAGATTTAGTGAGCAAATGCAGACGATTTAAAGCAATAATGTGTATCAAGCATTCCAAGGGTCCCAACTCTCCAGGTTGAAGGGAATATTACTACAGCTATAACATGTACGGGAATCCTAGAGAGTGGACACATTGTGAATACGAAAGGTTTCTAAAGCTCAACTAATGTCCCTCTCCTGGTGCTCCGGTTTCTATTTCCAAATGCTTTACTCTCAATCTCCCAAATTGGAGAGACAGCCCCTTTAGCCTCCTGGTTAGCACACGTTGCCAATTTGGGAGAGGATGAAAGGGAAGAGGGAGAACCAATGAGAGAGTAGCTATTAGGCATTTGGACGGGCACATGTCACTCTAATTTCCCGGCAGGAAGAAGAATTAATCAAAGTCTCAGCCACCCACTGGGAACCTGTATAGTTCCTGAACCAAAATTTTGGACTTGCGGTCAGCGCACAAAATACGAGTTGAAAAATGGAGCTCAGGGGCACAGAAATTCACAAACTGGCAAAGTGCTAAAGGGCAAGTATCGTCCAAAAATCTGTTGAGGGAAGGCAACGAGGCGGACTTGAAAGGGAGCCAGAATAGCAGGAAACAGATTTAATGAGGTACATTGGAATCGCCTTTAAAGCACAGGAAGAGGGCACAATTTCGACCATGATGCACTTGCACAAAAAGGGCGTATGCGTTTCCTCCTGAATATAATCAGGAGGAAACGCATACGCCCTTTTTGGCCAAGCATGCAAGCGGGCAATGATATTCTGCAGTAAAAAGAAGTATCACTTCCCAGTGGTCAAAAGGGACATCTGCAAAATGCGTAAAAACCAGAAAGGCAAGACAGGCCCTGGAGGACACGGAGCCTAGTTATGCTGATGGGCAGGATGTAAATTGCCAACCGCCTCTCTGTAGGAGTGCAATGTGTTCCCTAAAACAATTAAACAACAGAGCTACAGAGCCAAGGGCACTTCCAGTCTAGGGAATATACCTTGGGAAAACTGAAAATCAATAAGCCAGAGCCACCCCAAAATTTAGGGCTGCACTGTTTACAAGAACCTCAACTTGGTTACACCTTAAATATCCCAGGAAAGACAAAATTGGTTCAAGAAATTTTGGTACTTACGTACGATGGATTATCCCTCAGCCATGAAATCAATGTCATAAGGCCAGTAGCAGCAAAATGAGTGGATTCAGGTACGATGATTGTAAGTGAAATAAGTCACAGAGAAAAAGAAACTTATCATAAGATATCACTTATGAAGGTCCTGTAAACATGGCTACACATGAACAGAGTTAGGAAAGAGAAAAGAGCCTCTCATCTAGAAAACATTCTTATGCCTGCTTAAAGGGAAAGGAGAGGAGGGGAGATGCATAAAACCAGAGTTTGATATTCGTACAGGTACCATTCCAAAAACCAAATAAGGAATAGACAAGACCTACACCTTCCTCAGGGAAAGGGACTCAAAACACCATATTTCCCGCAGAGGAATATATCTGACTAGTAATAATCTTAAAACCTATATATTGATATGTCTCCATAAGGGAATCAAGTGTGTCTAGACTGGCATTAACATGGCAGTGAGAATCACCTCAAACCCACCATAAAAAGGAATTTCAAAAACAAAAACAAAAACAAAAAACCCGGGAAATTCTTTACAATTCCTTCAGGGGTTCAGATGAAACCTAGAATGACAGTATCTACAACGACAGCTGGATGTGGCATAAGGCTGGACACTTGGGACTGAGAGGATTGGTGAGATTGGGTCAGCAAATGCAGACCATTTAAAGCAATAATGCGTGGCACACATTCCACGGGTCCCAACTTTCCAGGTTGAAGGGAATATTACTACAACTATAACATGTACGGGAAACCTATAAAATGGACACAGTGTGAATACGAAAGGTTTCTAGAACTCAACTAATAGTCCCTCTCCTGGTTCTCAACCTAGAATTTCCAAATGCTTTACTATTAATCTCCCAATTTGGAGAGACAGCCCCTTAACCTCCTGGTTCGCACAGTTGCCAATTTGGCTGAGGATGAAATGGAAGAGGGAGAACCAATGAGAGGATAGCTGTTAGGCATTTGGACGGGCATATGTCACTCTAATTTCCCAGCAGGAAGAAGAATTAACCAAAGTCTCAGCCAACCGCATGGAACCAGTATAGGTCCTGAACCAAAATTTTGGATTTGCGGTCAGCTCATAAAAAAGAAGGGGAAAAATGGAGCTCAGGGTCACAGCAATTCACAAACTGGCAGAGTAATAAAGGACAACTATAGTTGAAAAACCTGTTGAGGGAAAGCCACCAGGCTGACTTGAAAGCGAGCCAGAAATACAGGAAACAGATTTAAAGAGGTACATTGGAATCGCCTTTAAAACACAGGAAGAGGGGAACAATTTCGACAATGATGCACTTGGCCAAACAGGGCGTATGCATTTTCTCCTATTCAGGAGAAAATGAATACGCCCTATATGGCCAAGCAAGCAAGCGGGCAATGCATATCTGCACTACAAGAAGTATCAGTACCCACCAGTCAAAACGGACATTGCAAAATGTGTAAAAACCAGAAAGGCAAGACATGCCCTGGAGAAGAGGGAGCCTAGGTATGCTGATGGGCTGGATGTAAATTGCCAAATGCCTCTCTGGAGGAGTGCATTGTGTTCGCTAAAACAAGTAAAAAACAGAGCTACAGAGCCGAGGGCACTTCCTGTCTATGGAATATACCTTGGTAGAACTGAAAATCAATAAGACAGAGCCACCCCAAAATTTAGGGCTGCACTGCTTACAAGAACCTCAACTTGGGTACACCTTAAATATCCCAGGAAAGACAAAAATGGTTCAAGAAATTGTCTTACTAAAGTACGATGGAATATCTCTAAGCCATGAAATCAATGTCATAAGGCCAGTAGCAGCAAAATGAGTGGATTCAGGTACGATGATTCTAAGTGAAATAAGTCACAGAGAAAAAGAAACTTATCATAAGATATCACTTATGAATGTCCTGTAAACATGGCTACACATGAACTGAGTTCGGAAAAAGTACAGAGTAACGAATCTTATCATAAGATAAGACTCATAGCTGGAATGTACACATGGCTACACATGAACTGAACTACAAACACAACAGAGTCACACATTTAGAAAACAATCTTCTAACTGCTTAAGGGGAAAGGCGAGGTGGGCTAATGCATAAAACCACAGTTTTAAATTAGCACAGATACCGATACTTAAACCAAGTATGTAATAGACAACACCTACTCCCAGCACAATGAACTGGACTCAACACCCCCTATTCATTGCAGAGGAATATATCTGACTTTAAGGATTTTAAAACATATGTATTCTCATGTCTCCATAAAGGAATCATGTGTGTGTATAACGGCATGAACACTGCATTGAAATTCAGCTAAATCCCCCGTATAAAAATAAATTTGAAAAGCAAAATGCAAAAACAGTGAAACAGAGAAAAATTCTTAAAAATTACGTTCAGGGCCTATAATGCAACGTGGACTGACCAACTTTACACCCACCTCTGGATGAGACAGAAGACTGGACACTTGGAGCTGACAAGATTGCTGAGGTTGTGTGAGCAAAAGAACACCACTTAGAGCAATACTTTGTGCTACCCATTCTAGTGGTCCCAACACACCAGGTTTAAGGGAATCTTCCTACAGTTAAAAATGCATGGGAAACCCAGTGGTTGGTACACTGTGTAATCGGGAAAGTTTTCTAAAAGGTACCTCATTTTTCCTTTCATCGTGCTCGGCTTCGCCATTCCATCTGCATTACTGAAAATCTCCCCACTTGGAGTTTCAGTGGCTTTACCCTCCTGTTATGCACAGTTTGCAAATTGTGCAGAGGATGAACAGGAAGAGGGGAAACAAATGAGAGATTAGCTGTAGGTGTTTGGATGGGCACATGTCTCTCTAGTTTCACCTCAGGAAGAAGAATTAACCAAAGGCTCAGCCTGAAGCCCCAGAACCAGCCTAGGGCCTAAAGCCATCCTGCGGTATTGCAGCCAGCTCACAAATAGGCGAGTTGAAAAATGGAAATCAGGGGCACAGCAATTCACAAATTTGAAGAGTAACAAAGGACAACTATCATCCAGAAATATATTGAGGTAAGGCAGTGAAGAGGATTTGAATGCAAGGCAGAATTTAAGGAAACAGATTTCAAGAGGTAGATTGGAGTCGTCTTTAAAGCACATGAAAAGCGACAGAACTTTGACAATGATGTCCTTGGCCAAAAAGGGAGTATGTGTATTTTCTTGAATATATTCGGGAAAAAATGCATACGCCCTTTTTGGCCAAGCAAGCCATCAGGCATTGCAAATCCACACTACATAGAAGTGTCACTTACCTCTGGTCAAAAGGGCCATCCGCAAATAGTGTAAAAATCACAAATACAAGACAGGCCATGGAGAAAAGGGAGCCTGGTTACACCGATGGACAGAATGTAAATTGTCAACAGCCTCTCTGGAGAAATGTATGTTGTTTTCTAAAACAGAGCTACAGAGCATAGCACACTTCCACTCATGGGCGTGTATTTTGGGAAAACTAAAAATCCACAACACACAGCCACCCCAAATTTAGGGCTGCTCTGTTTACAAGAACCTCAACTTCAGTACACTTTAAATACCCAGGAAAGGAAAAAAAATAATGGATAAAGATATTGTGGTACTTATATACAATGGAATGTCACTCAGACATAAAATCAATGTCATAAGGCCAATAGCAGCATAATGAGTGGCTTTAGGTATGATGATGCTAATTGAAATGAGCCACAAAGAAAAAGAAACTTACTGTAATATATCACTTATAGAGGGAATGTAAACATGGATACACATGAACTGAATTTCAAAAGAGAACAGAGTTACACATTTAGAAAACACACTTATGCCTCCTTAAGGGGAAATGTGACGTGGGGTGATGTGTAAAAGCAGAGTTTGAAATTAGCACAGATACCATTCCATATACCAAATATGTAGTAGACAAGACCTACTCCTTTCTCAATGAACTGGACACAAAACACCCTATTCAATGAAGAGGAATATATCTGACTGGTAATAATCTTGAAACCGTTGAATTTTTATGTCTCCATAATGGAATCAAGTGTATGTAGATTGGCATAAACACAGATCAAAGGAACAGGACAGAAAGCTCAGAGATAAACCTACATACTTATGGCTATCTCATCTATGACAAAGGAGCTAAGGATATACAATGGAGAAAAGACAGTCTCTTCAGTAATTGGTGTTGTGAAAACTGGACCCCTACACATAAAAGAATGAAATTAGAACACTCCATAACACCATACACAAAAATAAACTCTAAATTGATTAGAGATCTAAATATAAGGACACACACTATAAAACACTTAGAGGAAACCATAGGCAGAACACTCTATGACATAAATCACAGCAAGATCCTTTTTGACCCACCTCCTAGAGAAATGGAAATAAAAACAGAAATCAACAAATGGGACCTAATGAAACTTAAAAGCTTTTACACAGTACAGGAAAACATAAACAAGATGCAAAAACAACCCTCAGAATGGGAGAAAATATTTTCAAATGAAGCAATTGACAAAGGATTAATCTCCAAACTTTACAAGCACCACATGTAGCTCAATATCACAAAAACAAACAACCCAATTCAAAAACGGGCAGAAGACCTAAATATACCTTTCTCCAAAGAAGATATACAGATTACCAAGAAACACATGAAAGGATGCTGAACATCACTAATCATTGGAGAAATGCAAATCAAAACTACCGTGAGGTATCACCTCACAGCACTCAGAGTGGCAATCATCAAAAAAAATCTACAAAACAATAAATTCTGGAGAGGCCTTTATTGGAGAAAAGGGAACACAGTTGCACTGTGTGTGGGAACGTAAATTGATATGGGCACTAGGGAGAACAGTACGGAGGTTCCTTTAAATAACTAACAATAGAAGTACCAAACGACACGACAATCCAACTACTGGGCATTTGCCTTGTGAAAACCATAATTCAAAAAGAGTTATGTACGAAAATGTTCATTTCAGCTCTATTTACAATAGCCAGGACATGGAAGCAACCTAAGTGTCCATCGACAGATGAATGGATAAAGAAGATCTGGCACATATATACAATGGAATATTACTCAGCCATAAAAAGAAGCAAAACTGACTTATTTGTACTGAGGTGGATGGGCTTAGAATCTGTCCTACACAGTGAAGTAAGTCAGAAAGGGAAAAACAAATACTGTATATTAACAGAGATATACGGAATCTAATGAAGAAAAAAAAAAGATTTTGAAGAACTTAGTGGCAGGACAGGATTAAGGACACAGAAGTAGAGAAAGGACTTGAGGACACCGGAAGGGTGATGGGTAAGCTGGGACGAAGTGAGAGAGTGGCATGGACATAAATACATTACCAAATGTAACACTGATAGCTACTGGGAGGCTGCCACATAGAAGAGGGAGATCAGCTCGGTGCTTTGTGGCCACCTAAAGGTGTGGGATATGGAGTGTGGGAGGGAGATTTAAGAGGGAGGGGATCTGGTGACATTTGTATATGTATAGCTGATTCACTTTGTTATACAGCAAAATCAAACACTCCATTGTAAAGCAATTATACTCCAATAAACGTGTAAAAGGAAAAAAAAAAAAAGAAAGCCCAGGGATAAACCTACACACCTATGGTCAACTAATCTATGACAAAGGAGGCAAGACTATACAATGGAGATAAGACAGTCTCTTCAATCAGTGGTGCTGGGAAATATGGACAGCTACATGTAAAAGAATGAAATTAGAACACTCCCCAACACCATATATAAAAATATATTCAAAATGGATTAGAGACTTTAATGTAAGACTGGACAGTATAAAACACTGAGAGGAAAACTTACCAAAAATACTCTGACGTAAATCACAGCAAGATCTTTTTTGATCCACCTCCTATACTAATGAAATAAAAAAGAAAACTAAACAGCTGGGACCTAATGAAACGTAAAAGCTTTTGCAAAGCAAAGGAAACTACAAACAAGACGAAAAGACAACCCTCAGAATGGCAGAAAATATTTGCAAAAGAATCAATGGACAATTGCTTAATCTCCAATATATATAAACAGCTCATGCAGCTCAATATTAATAAAACAAACAACCCAATACAAAAATGGAAGAAGATCTAAATAGACATTTATTCCAAGAAGACATAGAGATGGCCAAGACACACATGAAAATCTGCTCAACATCTCTAATTATTAGAGAAATGGAAATCGAAACTACAATGAGGTATCACGTCACACCTGTTAAAATGGGCATCATCAGAAAATCTACAAGCAACAAATGCTGGAGAGGGTGTGGAGATAAGGAACCTTCTTCCACTATTGTTGGGAATGTAAATCAATACAATCTATATGGAGAACAGTATGGAGGTTCCTTTAAAAACTAAAAATAGAATTACCATATAATCCAGGAATCCCACTACTGGGCATATACCCAGAGAAAACCGTAAATCAAAAAGACACATTCACCACAATGTTCATTGCAGCACTATTTACAATAGCCAGGTAATGAAAGCAACCTAAGTTCCCACAGACAGACGAATGGATAAAGATGTGGTACATATATACAATGGAATATTACTCAGCCATACATAGGAATGAAATTGGGTCATTTGTAGAGACCTTGATGGATCTAGAGACTGTCATACAGAGTGAAGTAAGTCAGAAAGAGAAAAACAAATATTGTATATTAATGCATATATGTGGAACCTAGAAAAATGGTACAGGTGAACCGGTTTGCAGGGCAGAGATAGAGACACAGATGTAGAGAACAAACATATGGACACCAAGGGGGGAATGCCATGTCAGGGTGGTGGTGGGATGAATTGGGAGACTGGGATTCACATGTGCACATTTATATGTATAAAATAGATGTCCAAAAAGAACCTTCTGTATAAAAGAAATAAATAAATTTTTAAAAAAAATTAAAAATAAATAAATAACATTTATTAAAAAAAAACAGAAAAAAAGGTTTCCTCTTCATATAGACCTCTTTATATTAATGCATTATTTCCATGTTTATATTTGTGAATTTAAAAAAAGAGGAATAAATAAAACATACCTTGAACCAAAAAGTAAAAAAGAAAAAAAAAAAAAAAAACAGAACCTACCAGTTATACAGAGGAAAATTGTATCAGGGCACTTGCTCCAGTGGTAAAAATTCTTAAGTTGGTCAGAGGTGTGAAATCGTCTCCCATGCAGTCAGCAGTGCTCACCCCCACAAGGAGCATCCTCATTGCAAAGCTGGGGGACAGTGTCGAGGAGTCTGTGAGTAAATGTGAGCTGAGCCCCAGTCCTGCTGCAGCTGTACTCTTCCCACTTTTTCCAGGTAAAACACCTGAATATGTACAAGAACTTGCAAACCTAGAGGAAGGGCTGTGGAGTCACACAAGCGACAGCACGTAGGGCGACTTGGTGCCTGCAGGCCAGCCAGGATGGTCCTGGCAACAGATGCTCTTCTGGAAGCTTTCCATTTCCCTGCCTGAGATACCCCTCCTGCCACGGCCCCCACTGCTTTTTTACTTCCACACCACTGCCTGGGGAGAAATTCCAGCGGCAGGTATGGGTGACACATCCTCTTCTTTAGCAGGTGGCAGCCTGGCAACTCCTGCAGAATGTCCATGAGAGCGCCCCTCAAACTGGGCCACCCACAAAGCCACGGACCCTCACTCCCTCCCACCACCCCAGCCCTGGCACTGCTGACGGGGCTGAGAATATGGCGCCAGGCACAGCAACAGGGTCTCTTGCAGACTGGAGAGGTGTTTATATTGATCTCAACCAAGGCACACCTGGGGAGGGCTGGCAGGCAGTGTCAGGCTGCCCAAATCAGCCAATCCTCACCCCTCAGGGGCTCACAGTTGCAGAAAATGAAACTTGCTAAACGGGCCAGGCCCAAGGAACAGGTGTGGGCTCCTGAGAGTCTGGATAGACAAGGGGCTGCAGCTGCGGCTTGTTTTCTTATCATTTTATCTGGTCTATGAGTGGAAAACAACTTCAAGAAGACCCTATCCTAATGAGAGGAACTCAGGAGTCAGGGAGAGGAGTGATTGTGGGTGGAGACAGTGGCCTGGTGCCCTGGCTGGAGTGGAAGTGTCTGGAAGACCAGGCAGAGAGAGGCTGCACAGAGTGATACCCAGGGTCACAGACCTGTCAGAGCTGCTGTTTGTTAGTTCAAGTCCTGCTCTGAGGTGTTCTGTGTCAGCTGTGAGCGACAGGTGAGCTGGGGGTTCTCTGCAAGGTGGGCTATGTGCACAGTTCCTTTGTGTCCATCCCTGCTGGGGTACCCGCCCAGGGGAGCTCTGTATCCTGGGAAGGGCCTGACTAGGAGAGCCCCATGGGCTGCTGGGTAGCTGCACAGGTGAGCTCCATACCCTGGGATGGACTTAACCACGAGAGACCTGTGGGCTGTGGGGTGGGCGGCTCAGCCCAGGTGAGCTCCATATCCTGGGATTGGCCGGACCATGAGAGCCCCATGGGCTGCTGGAGACCTGGTAAAGTATATCAGGACAGTCAGTGAACCCACCGAGGATATACATCCAGTAGCTCCTATTTTCTACACCCTTCTGGTCATTCTACCATCCACCAGGCCATGGCATTCTGTATTAGACTTCAATGATACCTTCCTCTGTATTCAATTCATCTCAGAGTCACAAGAACTTTTTGCTTGTGAGTGGCAGGACACAACATGCAACAAAAGCAATAATGCTGGGCCGTCCTGCCCCAATGGTTCAAAAATCCCCACACCATCATTGGGGAAATGTCCTCTAAAGACCTAAAAGTTCTACCTCTGTAAAAGGGAACCCTCCTTCAATATGCAGATGACATTCTGATCGCCAGGCCTACTAAAGACGACTCTGAACTACCTAGGCAAGAAAGGATAGAAGGTGTCCAAGGAAAAGGCTCAAATATCCCAGCCTAAGGTGACATGCCTGGGCTTCATTCTCACAGATATTCGGAGAAACGCATCCCAGGATAGGGAAGAAGCCATTTGCAGCCTTACCTCTTCTAAAACTAGAAGACAGCTTAGGGGTTCCTGGGGAGGCCAAGGTTTTATGCATCTGGATCCCTAACTACAGTCTAATAGCTGGGCCTCTACATGAAACACTGACACGAAATGATGATGAATCTTTTGAATAGAATCCAGAAGCAGCCTTTCAACAATGGAAACAGCAGTCAATTCATGCCCTTGCCCAGGAACTCCCTAATTTAGCTAAACCCTATGACCTTTACATACCCGGTCAAAGGTTAATCGCCCTTGGAGTCTTAGTGCAAAAACTGGGACCACTTGAAATGGAGCAACACAAGAATGCCCTTCAGGTTTGATAAACTATGTTCACCAAGGGCTTTGCCCACTGCCCCATCAGCCCAGGATACTGGGGTATCTAAAACGCTGGAAATCAGCAGCCCGCAAGGCCAGCTCCCTCCTAAGGGAAAAGGACCCCACGTGGTGATCCTAACCACCCATCATTCCCTGAAGTTACAGTGGTCGCGCTGCGGACACAGTGACGTGGAGTGAGGAGGCCCTCCAACTCCAACCTCCAGAGAGACAAACGGGGGCAATGGGCTCCCAAGATGACACGTGTGACCATCACTTGACCTGGAGTTTCTCTCAGAAAACAAGTCTGTGCCCCGAAAGAGCAGACTACTGCTTGCAGGACTTACTGCACCCAGACGGGAGCTAACAAGCTTGGCGGAGGAAACGTATATCACGATTTCACCTTAGAAAACCTTACAGACACCGCGGTGATGGTGGCCAGTATGACCGGCTGGACTTCTGGCTACTTCAAAAGGCCGTTGACTCAGTGGACGTCATGGTCCTGCATCACCACCGACACTGGACTGTCTGGGAGTTGAGCGAGCAGGGCTTTGACACATGGTGCTGTGTGTACATTAATTCAGGGACCTAATTAAAGAAAGCACAGACTACTGGTCAGAGCATCTAGGCTGGCAAATCCGTCAGCCTAAGGTCACCGAACAAATGTGGGGTGGGGTGAAACCTGCCACAGCAGCATCTCTGTGCATCTCTTTCCTGGAACCTTAAAGGTCATTAGAATCTATAACACTTCCAATGCTGGTGCTCAGGTGGACGAGCAGTGAGGCAGGAGGCCTTGGGACAATCAACCTTACCTGGAGGCTGCTGGGGAGAAGTTTTGCCCCTCCCCCCGTGTATGAGGGCTCCCACCTCAGCATGAAGCAGTTACAAAAGAGGGGTCTGCACCCTCTGCACCCCAAGAATGAGGAACGGGACAAAAAGCAGAGGAGGTGTTCGTCTCTGGCAACGTTCATTAAAAATTCCTGGGAGATAAAAAGAGAATCTGGGCAATAAAATAAAGTCTAACCTGTTTTTCCTTTGTGCTTTGTCTAATTTCACGTGCTCCTAGGGTTCCGCATGCAGAGGTCCCACACCCGGCACTTCAGACCCGATTTCCGAGTGCAGAATGGCTGGGTCGACACCTCAGCTAGCGGGGTCACATGCAGACTCTGCGACATAGAGCCTGAGCTGCAGCCAACCCAGCCCTCGAGAGCTCCAACCCCTCCCTCCCGCTGACGCTGCCGGGATCCCTACACAGCAGCCCAGCCCACAGCCCGCGGGGGAGTGCACTCTCTCACCTCTCCATTCTGTTTTCAAAATATAAAGTTTCCTTTGCTTCTGAACCAAACTCAGTCTTGATCTGTTGGCTCCAATGACACTGGGCACGGGGACTCCTGTTGAGGTCCACTCTGGAGGATCAGTAACAGAAATTGAGAACATTGTAACTTCAATGAACAGATGTGTGAGCCAAACTGTAGTCAACCTAGAGCAGTGTGTAAGGCTCGGGTAAAATAAGATGTTTCTAAGACTTACATTTGATATTTCCATCACTTTATTATAAGTAAGTTTAGTGAAGATGTCTGTCTTATTTGTCAGGTCAACATTAGAGAAATGAAGTGATTTATTCCCAAGGATGTACATCGAATACTCTTGGCTGAAGCTTTAATCTTGTTTTGAATGCTTTTCCATTGAAAATGATACCTCTCTTTCAGCTTCCCCATTTCTGAGAAGTATAAAATCTTATAATTTATTATTACCAAAGGGGAAAGGTAGGAGAAGGCATAAATTAACAGTTTGGGATTAACACATACACACTGCTATGTATAAAACACATCATCAACAAGGAACTACTGTATAGCACAGGGAACTACACTGAATATTTTGCAATAAACTATAAGGGGAAATAATCTGAAAAAGAATAGTTATTTTTATTGACATCATCTATCAATGACAGATAAAATGTAACCTAAACAAGGCCGATGGTGAGCACTTCTGACTCTGAAGATTTCAATCATCTAAAGTTTGGACTCTGCCTATTTCCCAAGGCTCTTAATGGACATATATGTAGCCATAGCTTAAAAATTCCTCAGTTTGGGGTTCAGGGAGGCACTTATTTGGAAAAATCCCTGGTGCTCTCCTTACACGCATGGGACCATTCCTACGGCTAAAACATGCCTGTCACACCTAGAGGATGGTACACCGTTTGATCGGAAACAGTTTGGAAAAGGCACCTCATCTCCTCATCGCCTGGTGCTCGGGTTCACCCCTCCATAATATTTCCTAACAATCTCCTCATTTGGGGATATCAGCACCGTCAACATCCTGTTGAACACAGTTTGGAATTTGTCCAGAGGATGAAGCGGAAGGATGAGAAAAATTTAGAGACAAGTCCTAGGTGTTCGGACAGGCACATGCCACTCTAACTTCCAATCCGGAAGACTAGTTCATCAAAGGCTAGAATTGCCCACGAAAACAGAATATGGCTAGAGGAAATCCTGCAGTTTTCTGTCCAGGTTCCAAAAACACAAGTTGAAAAATGGAACTCAGGGGCACTAAAATTCATGAAACTGCAGAGTTGAAAATATCTATCATCAAAAAATGTCTTGAGGTAAGTCACAGAAAAGGACTTGTAAGCAAGGGAGAGTGGCAGGAAACAGATTTGAAGAGGTAGAAAGGACTCCCCATTAAAGCAAAGAAAAGGGGCTGAACATCGCCAATGATGCAGTTGGCCGAAAAGGGCATATGCATTTTTTTCTGAATATATTCAAGTAAAGGCCATACACACTTTTTATCCAACCAAACAGGTGGGCACTGGAAATCAATACTACAAAATGTATCACTTCACATCAGTCAGAAGGGCCATCCACATAAAGTGTAAACACCCGAAATGCAGGACAGAGTGAGGAGAGAAGGGAGCCCTGTGAGGCTGATAGTGGAAATGTAATTTGCCAACGGCCACTCTGGAGAAGTGTATTGTGTTTGCTAAAACATCGAAAAAATGAGCTACAGAGCATAGGGCACTTGCACTCATGGGCGTATACCTTGGGAAAAACAAAAATCGACAGAAAACAGGCACCCCAACGTTTACCACCTCTCTGTTAAAAAGGGCCTCAACTTGGATATAAAATAAATGTCCCTGGAAGGATAAAATGGATAAAAGAGATGGGGTACTTATGTAGAGTGGAATATTACTCATCCAGAAATCAATGAAATAAGGCCAGTTGTAACAACTCTGTAGGAGATACATAAGATCATTCTAAGTGAGGTATGTCAGAAAGAAAAAGACACATATCATAAGATGTCACTTAAAGGTGGAATCAAAAATGGCTACACATGAAATAAATTACAAAACAGAAACATAGTCAAATATGTAGAAAATAGACATAAGGCTGCTAAATGGGAAAGGTGGGGAAGCGTGAGGTATTATCCAGGAGGTTGAAATTAGCAAAGATACCATTACAAGTACCATATTGAATAACTGACAAGGCCTACACGGTACCTCAAAGAACTGCACTCAGCCCACTCAAGTCACTGGAAAATAATACATATGACTGGTAAGCATCTGAAAAAGAATTTATTGTTGTCTCACAGTACATGAATCAAGTGGATGCACAGCAGCAAAAAACAGAGCTTTGAAAATCAGCTATAACCAATATAAAAATAAATTTAAAAATATGTATAAAAACAGTGAGACAGACAAAAATTCTTACAACCTTTGTTGAAGGGCTACGATGTAACATGGATTGAACACATGTAGACCCACAGCAGGATGATATATAAGGCTGGAAGCTATGCACGCTAAGACATGTTAGAGAGGCTGGGTGAGGAAATGCAGACCTTTTAAAGTAATACTGCCTGGTACCCATTCCATGGGTCCCAAATCTGCAGGTTCAAGGGAATCTTCTGACAGCGAAAACATGCCTGGAAAACCAAGATGAACGTACACCGTGTGCTCAGGAAAGGTGTCTACAATGCTCCTCATTTTTGATCTCCTGTTGCTGGGGTTCGCCATTCCAGCCACATTATTAACAATCTCCCCACTTGGAGAATCAGCACCTTTAACCTCCTGTTTCACACAGTTTGCAATTTGTGCAGAGGATAAACGGGAAGATGGGTACACAATGAGAGACTAGCTGTAGGAGTTTTGACAGGCACATGTCACTCTAATTTCCCATTAGGAAGAAGAATTAACCAAAGGCACAGCCTGCCTCCCCAGAACCAGAATAGGGCTGGAAGCAATACAATGGTTTGGCGGCCAGCTCACAAAAAATGCGAGTTGAAAAATGGAGCTCAGGAGCAGACAATTCAAAGACCTGCAAAGATGTAAATGATAACCAACATCCAAAAACATATTCAGGTAAGGCAACGAAGAGGATCTGAATGAGCGGCAGAATTGCAGGAAACAGATTTCAAAAGGTAGATTGTACTCACAGTTAAAGCATATGAAAAGCAGCAGAATTTCTAAAATGATGCAGTTGGGAAAAAGGGTGTATGCGTTTTTTTCGTGAATATCTTCAGGAAAAAAACACATACAGAGTTTTTGGCCAACCAAGCAAGCGGGAAATGCAAGTCCGCTCAACAAAGAAGTCTCAATTTCCACTGCTCAGAAAGGCCATCCAAAAAATGTGTACAAACCAGAAATGCAGGAGAGGCCATGGAGAACCCGGAGCCTGGTCACGCTGATGGGTGGGGTATAAATATCCAAGAGCCACTCTGAAGAAGTGTATGCTGTTTCCTAAAACATCTAAAATACAAAGCCCCCGAGTAAAGGGGACTTCAACTCATGGGCATATGACTTGGGAAGACTAAATATCAACAATACACAGGCACCCCAAAATTTAGGGCTGCTCTGCATACAAGTACCTCCACTTTGGTACACATAAAATATCCCAGGAAAAAGAGAAATGCATAAACAACTTGTGGTAATTTTGTACAACGGAATATCACTCAGACGTGATATCAATGCCATAAGGCCAGTAGCAGCATAATGAGTGGATTAAGATACGATGATTCTAAGTGCAATAAGTCACACAGAAAAAGAATCTAATCATAAGATATCACTTATAGAGGTAATGTCAACATCACAACACAAAAACTGAATAAGGAAAGAGAACAGAGTCTCACATTTAGAAAACACTCTTATGCCTGCTTAAGGGGAAAGTAGAGGTGGGGTGATGCATAAAACCAGAGTTTGATGTTAGCACAGGTACCATTCCATAAACCAAATACAGAATAGACAAGACCTACACTTTCCTCAGTGAACGGGCCTCAACACCCCTATTCCACACAGAGGAATATATCTGACTAGTAAAAAATCTTAAAACCTATGTATTGATATATCTCTGTAAGGGAATCAATTGTATCTAGACCGGCATAAACACGTCCGTGAAAATCAGTTCAACCCCATTATAAAAATGAATTTCAAAAACAAAACAAAATAACAGCGAAATTCTTACACAATTCCTTCAGGTGTTCTGATGAAACCTGGAATGACCCTATCTGCAAAGACAGCTGGATGAGACATAAGGCTGGAATCCGGGGAATGAGAGGACTGGTGAGATTGGGAGAGAAAATGCAGACCCTTTAAAGTAGTAATGCATGCCACCATTCCATGGGTCCCAAATCTCCAGGTAGAAGGGAATATCACTACAGTTATAACATGTATGGGAAACCTAGAGAATGAACACACTGTTTTGGCGAAAGGTTTCTAAACATCTCAATTTTTCCTCTCCTTGTGCTCCAATTTGGCATTCCAACTTCTTTACTATCAATCTCCCAACTATGGAGAGTCAACCCCTATAACCTCCTGGTTCGCACAGTTTGCTAATTGTGCAGAGGATGAAAGGGAAGAGGGAGAACCAATCAGAGAGTAGATGAAGGCATTTGGACAGGCACATGTCACTCTAATTTCCCGTTCAGGAAGAAGAATTAACTAAAGCCTCAGCCAACAGCAGGGAACCAGTATAGCCACCCCTGGAACCAGTATAGGTCCTGAAGCAATATTGTGGATTTGCGGTCAGCTCACAAAAATGGGATTTCAAAATTGGAGCTCAGGGGCACAGAAATTCACAAACCTGCAGTTATAAAGAACTACTCAATTCCAAGAATCTGTTGAGGAAAGGCAAAGAAGTGGACTTGAAAATGAGGCAGAATTGCACAAAACATATTTCAAGAGGTAAATTAGAATCACATTTAAAGCTCAGGAAAAGCATCACAACTTCGACAATGATGCACTCGGCCAAAAAGGGCGTATGACTTTTCTCCTGAATATATTCAGGACAAAAGGCATACGCCCTTTTTGGCCAATCAAGCAAGCGCACAATGCAAATCCACACTACAAAGAATTGTCACTTCCAACCGGTAAAAAGGGATATCCGAAAATCTGTAAAAACCACAAAGGCAAGAGAGAGATGACAAGGGCATGAAGCAATGTGATCCCAAGGGTCATGGAGGATTGTGATGACAAGTGCATGGAGCATTGTGATGACAATGTTCATGGAGCACTGTGATGACAAGCCTCAAGGAGCATTGTGATTAGAGTGGTCATGGAGCATTGGGATGACAAGGGCATGGATCATTGTGATGACAAGGGTCATGGAGCATTTTGATCACAAGAGTCCCGGATCATTGTGTTGTCAGGGTTCATGGAGCGTTGTGATGACAGTGGTCCTGGAGCATTGTGATGACAGGGGTCATGGAGCATTGTGATGAGAAGGTCATTGAGCATTGGGCTGAAAATGTTCATGGAGTATTGTGATGACAGGGGTCATGGAGCATTGTGATGACAAGTTACTGGAGCATTGTGATAAGAAGACCATGGAGCCTTGTGATGACAAGTCTCATGGAGCATTCTGATGAAAAGGGGCATGGAGCATTATGATTACAGGGGTCTTGGAGCATTGTGATGACAAGGGCATGGAGCATTGGGATGAGAAGGCCATGGAGCGTTCTGATGACATGCATCCCGGAGCACTGTGATGACAAGGGTTTGGTGCATTGTGATGACAGAGGTCATGGAGCATTTTGATTTCATTGTGATGACAATAGCATGAAGCATTATGATGATGGGCATGGTGCATTTTGATGACAGGGTTCATGGAGCAGTGAGATGAAAAGGGGCATGGAACATTGTGATAACAGCAGTCTTGGAGCATTGTGATGACAAGGGCATGCATCATTGTGATTACAGGGGCCGTGGAGCATTGTGATGACAAGGGTCATGGAGCCTTGTGATGACAAGTCTGTGGAACATTGTGATGGCAGGTGTAATGGAGCATTGTTATGACAGGGGTAATGGAGCATTGTGATGACAAGAGCATGGAGCATTCATCTGAAAAATTTCATGGATTATTGTGATGAGAGGGGGAAGGAGCATTGTGATGACAAGGGCACGGAATACTGAGATACATGGGTCATGCAGGATTGTAATGACAAGCGCATGGAGCATTGTGATAAGAAGGACATCGAGCATTGTGAGGACAAGCGTCATGGAGCTTTGTGATGACAAGGCCATGGAGCAATGTGATGAGAGGGTTCATGGAGCATTGTGATGACAATGGTATGCAGCAATTTGATGCCAAGGGTCATGGAGCATTTTGATGACAAGTGTGTGGTGCACTCTGTTGTGAAGGGCAGGGAGCATTGTGATGACAGGGTCATGGAGAAATTTGATGAAAATTGTCATGGAACATTTTGATGAAAGTGGTTATGGAACGTTGTGATGTCAGGGGTCCTGGAGCATTTTGATGAAAAGGGTCATGGAGCATTTTGATGACAGGGGTTATGGAACATTGTGATATTAGGGGTCATCGAACATTGTGATGATAAGTGCATGTAGCATTGTGATGACAGGAGTCATGGAACATTTTGATGACAGGGGTGAGGGAGAATTGTGATGAATAGTGATATAACATTGTGATATCAGTGGTGAGAGATCATTTTGATGAGAAGTGCATGGAGCATTGTGATGACAAGGTTTATGGAGCACTGTGATGAAAAGATTGTGGAGCACTGTGGTGACAAGTGCAATGCACATTGTGATGACATGGGTCATGGAGCATTGTGCTGAGAAAGGCATAGAGCATTGTGATGACAAGGGTCAAATAGCATTGTGATGAAAAGTTCATGGAGCATTGTGGTGAAAAATGTCTCAGAGATTGGTGATGACGAGGGCATATACCATTGTGACGACAAAGGTCATGAAGCATTGACATGACTGGAGTCACGGAGCATTGTGATGACAGGGGTCATGGAGCATTGTGATAACAAGGGCATGGAGCATTGTGTTGACAAGTGTCATGGAGAATTCTGATGACAAAGATAATGGAGCATTGTGATGACAATCGCTTGGAGCATTGTGATGACAAGGGTCAGTGAGCATTGTACTGACAAGTGCATGGAGAATTGTGATGACAAGTGTCATGCAGCACTCTGATGACAAGCTTGTGAAGTATTTTGATGACAATGGCATGGAGCGTTCTGATGACATGCGTCATGGAGCTTTGTGATGACAAGGGCATGGAGCATTGTGAGGAGAAGTGCATCGAGCGTTGTGATGACAAGCCTCATGGAGATTTGTGATGACAAATGCATGGAGCAATGTGATGAGAGGGTTCATGGAGCATTGTTATGACAATGGAATGGAGCATTGTGATGCCAAGGGTCATGGAGCTTTGTGATGACAAAGGTCATGGAGCATTTTGATGACAAGGGCGTGGTGCATTGTGATGAGAAGTGCAGGGAGCATTGTGATGACATGGGTTATGGAGCATTGTGCTTACATGCGCATCGAGCATTGTGATGACAAATGTAATGGAGCATTGTGCTGAAAATTGCATGGAGCTTTGTGATGACAAGGGTCACAGAGCATTGTGATGAATAGTTCATGGAGCATTGTGATGACAGTCATGGAGCAATCTGATGAAATGTATCATGGAACATTTTGATGACAGGCGTTATGGAACATTGTGATGTCAGGGGTCATGGAGCATTGTGATGAAAAGTGTCATGGAGCATTTGGTGACAGGGGTTATGGAACATTGTCATGTCAGGGGTCATGGAGCATTGTGAAGATATGGGAATGTAGCATTGTGATGATATGGGCATGTTGCATTTTGATGACAGGGTTCATCGAACATGGGGATGACGGGGTGAGGGAGTATTGTGATGACTAGTGATGGAACATTGTGATATATGTGGTGAGAGAGCATTTAGATGAGAAGTGCATGGAGAATTGTGATGACACGTTTTATGCAGCATAGCGATGAAAAGGATGTGGAGCATTGTGATGACAAGCGTTTGGTGAATTGTTATGACATGGGTCAGGGAGCATTGGGCTGACAAGTGCATGGAGCATCGTGATGACATGCGTCATGGAGCATTGTGCTGACAAAGGCTGTAGCATTGTGATGACAAGGCTCATAGGGTTTTGTGATGAAAAGTTCATGGAGCATTGTGGTGACAAAGGTCACAGAGCCTTGTGTGACGAGGGCATGGACCATTGTGATGATAAAGGTCATGAAGCATTGTGATGACTGGAGGCACGGAGCACTGTGATGACAAGGGCATGGAGCACTGTGATGACAGGGGCATGGAACATTGGTCTGACCAGTTTCATGGATTATTGTGATGACAGTGGGGATGGCACATTGTGATGACAAGGGCATGGACCACTGTGGTGACAAAGGTCACAGAGCCTTGTGTGACAAGAGCATGGACCATTGTGATATAAAATGTCATAAAGCATTGTGATGACTAGAGTCACGGAGCATTGTGATGACAGGGGCATGGAACATTGGTCTGACAATTTTCATGGATTATTGTGATGACAGTGGGCATGGCTCATTGTGATGACAAGGGCATGGAGCATTGTGATGACAAGGTCATGGAGTATTGTGAAGACAGATGTCAGGGAGCATTGTGATGACATATGTCATGGTCCATTGCGATGACAATGGCATGGAGCATTGTGATGCCAAGTGTCATGGAGCATTGTGATGACAAGTGCTATGGAACATTGTGATCAGAAGGGTTTGGAGCATTGTGATGACAGAGGTAATTGAGCATTTTCATTTCTTTGTGATGACAATAGCATGAAATATTATGGTGATGGGCACGGTGCATTGTGATGACATGGTTCATGAAGAATTGAGAAGAAAATTGGCATGGAGCATTGTGATTACAGGGGTCTTAGAGCATTGTGATGACAAGGGTCATGGAAGCTTGTGATGACAAGGCCGTGGAACATTGTGATAGCAGGGGTCATGGAGCATTGTTATGAAAGGGGTAATGGAGCATTGTGATGACAAGGGTATGGGACATTGGTCTGAAAAGTTTCATGGATTATTTTGATGAGAGTGGGCATGGAGCATTGTGATGACAAGGGCACGGAACACTGTGATACATAGATCATGCAGGATTGTAATGACAAGGGCATGTAGCATTGTGTTGAGAAGGACATCGAGCATTGTGATTACAAGGGTCATGGAGATTTGGGATGACAAGTGCATGGAGCAATATGATGAGAGGCTTCATGGAGCATTGTGATGACATTGCAATGGAGCATTGTGATGCCAATGGTCATGGAGCTTTGTGATGACAAAGGTCATCGAGCATTTTGATGACACGTGTTATGGAGCATTGTGATGAAAAGGGTCACAGAGCATTTTGATTACATGGGTTATGGAGCATTGTGATATCAGGGGTCATGGAGCACTGTGATGATAAGGGCATGTAGTATTGTGATGACAGAGGGCAGGGAAAATTGTGATGACAAGGGTGAGGGAGTATTGTTATGACTAGTGATGGAACATTGTGATATCAGTGGTGACGGATCATTTTGATGAGAAGTGCATGCGGCATTGTTATGACAACCTGGTGGAGCATTTTGCTGACAAGCGCATGGAGCATTGTGATGACAAGGGTCATTGAGTATTGTGCTGAGAAAGGCATGGAGCATTGTGATGACAAGGGTCATGGAGCATTGTGATGAAAAGTTCATGGAGCATTGTGGTGACACAGGTCACAGAGCCTTGTGATGAGGAGGGCATTGACCATTGTGATGACAAAGATCATGAAGCATTGTGGTGAATGGAGTCACGGAGCATTGTGATGACAGGGGTCATGGAGCATAGGGATGTCAAGGTCATGGAGCATTGTGATGACAGGGGCATGGAGCATTGGTCTCACAAATTTCATGGATTATTGTGATGACAGTGGGCATGGTGCATTGTGATGAAAAGAGCATGGAACATTGTGATGACAACGTCATGTATTATTGTGAAGACAGGTGTCAGGGAACAATGTGATGACATATGTCAGGGTCCATTGTGATGCCAATGACGTGGAGCATTGTGATGCCAAGTGTCATGGAGGATTGTGATGACAAAGGTAAAGGAGCATTGTGATGATCAGGACATGGAGCAATGTGATGGCAAGACTGTGGAGCATTGTCATGAGAAGACCATGGATAATTGTGATGACGAGCATCATGTAGCTTTATGATGAAAAGAGCCATGGAGCCTTCTGACATAAGATATCACTTATGAAGGAAATGTAAACATGGCTAAACATGAACTGAATTAGGAAAGAGAACAGAGTCTCACATTTAGAAAACATACTTATGGCTCCTTAGGGGAAAGAAAGGTGGGAAGATGCACAAAACCAGAGTTGGATATTAGCACAGGTACCGTTCAATAATCCAAATAAAGAATAGACAAGACCTACTCCTTCCTCAGTGAACAGGACTCAACGCCCCTATTCCCCACAGAGGAATATATTTGATTCGTAAGAATTTTTTTTTTTTTTTTTTTTTTGCGGTATGTGGGCCTCTCACTGTTGTGGCCTCTCCCGTTGTGGAACACAGGCTCCGGACACGCAGGCTCAATGGCCATGGCTCATGGGCCAAGCCACTCCGCGGCATGTGGGATCCTCCCAGACCGGGGCACGAACCCGTGTCCCCTGCATCGGCAGGAGGACTCTCAACCACTGCGCCACCAGGGAAGCCCCTGATTAGTAAGAATCTTAAAACCTATGTATCGATATGTCTCCGTAAGGGAATCAAGTGTGTCTAGACCGGCATAAACACGTCAGTGAAAATCAGCTCAACCTCATTATAAAAATGAATTTCAAAAACAAAACCAAAAAAAAAACAGCGAAATTCTAACACAATTCCTTCAGGGGTTATAATAAAATGTAATGACCCTATCTAAAATGACAGCTGGATGAGACATAAGGCTGGTCACTTGGGACTGAGAGGATTGGTGAAATTGGGTGAGAAAATGCAGACGCTTTAAAGCAATAATGCATTCCACCAATTCCATGGGTCCCAACTCTCCAGATAGAAGGGAATATCACTACAGTTATAACATGTATGGGAAACGTAGAGAAAGTACACACTCTGAATTCTAAAGGATTCTAAAACTCAACTAATCGTCCCTCTCCTGGTGCTCCAGTTTGACATTCCAACAGCTTTACTATCAATCTCCCAAATTGGAGAGACAGACCCTTTAACCTCCTGGTTCGCACATGTTGCCAATTTGGCAGAGGATGAAAGGGAAGAGGGAGAACTAATGAGAGAGTAGCTGTTAGGCATTTGGACGGGCACATGTCACTCTAATTTCCCGGCAGGAAGAAGAATTAACCATGTCTCAGCCAACCGCCGGCAACCAGTATAGGTCATGAACCAAAATTTTGGACTTGCGGTCAGCTCACAAAAAAAGAGTTGAAAAATGGAGCTCAGGGGCACAGCAATTCACAAACTGGCAGAGTAATAAAGGACAACTATCGTCCAAAAATCTGTTGAGGGAAGGCAACGAGGCAGACTTGAAAGCGAGCCAGAATAGCAGGAAACAGATTTCAAGAGGTACATTGGAATCACCTTTAAAGCACAGGAAGAGGGGGACAACTTTGACAATGATGCACTTGGCCAAACACGGCGTATGCGTTTTCTCCTGAATATATTCAGGAGGAAACACATACGCCCTGTTTGGCCAAGCAAGCAAGCGGGCAATGCAATTCGGCACTGCAAAGAAGTATCACTTCCCACCGTTCAAAAGTGACATCCGCAAAATGTGGAAAAACAAGAAAGGCAAGAAAGGCCCTGGAGAACAGGGAGCCTCATTATGCTGATAGGCAGGATGAAATTTCCAACTGCCTCTCTGGAGGAGTGCATTGTGCTCCCTAAAACAGGTAAACAACAGAGGTACAGAGCCACGGTCACTTCCAGTCTAGGGAATATAACTTGGGAAAATTGAAAAATCAATAAGACAGAGCCACCCCAAAATTTAGGGCTGCACTGCTTACAAGAACCTCAACTTGGGTACACCATATATATGCCAGGAAAGACAAAAATGGTTCAAGAAATTGTGTTCCTTACGTAGGATGGAATATCCCTCAGGCATGAAATCAATGTCATAAGGCCAGTAGCAGCAAAATGAGTGGATTCAGGTAAGATGATTCTAAATGAAATAAGTCACAGAGAAAAAGATACTAATCATAAGATATCACTTATGAAGGTCCTGTAACATGGCTAAACATGAACTGAGTTAGGAAAGAGAGCAGAGTCTCATATTTAGAAAACACACTTATGACTGCTTAAGGGGGAAGGAGAGGTGGGGTGATGCATAAAACCAGAGTTTGATATTAAGTCAGGTACCGTTCCAAAAACCAAATACGTAATAGACAAGACCTACACTTTCCTTAGTGAAAGGGACTCAAAACCACATATTTTGCGCAGAGGAATATATCTGACTAGTAAGAATCTTAAAACCTATGTATTCATATGTCTCCATAAGGGAATCAAGTGTGTCTAGACTGGCATAAACATGGCAATGAGAATCACCTCAAACCCACTATGAAAAGGAATTTCAAAAACAAAACAAAAAAACAGCGAAATTCTTTGCAATTCCTTCACGGGCACTGATGAAACCTTTAATGACCCTATCTACAACGACAGCTGGATGTGGCATAAGCCTGGACACTTGGGACTGAGAGGATTGGTGAGATTGGGTGAGCAAATGCAGACATTTTAAAGCAATAATGTGTGGCACACATTCCAAGGGTCCCAACTCTCCAGGTTGAAGGGAATATTACTACAGCTATAACATGTACGGGAAACCCAGAGAATGGACACACTCTGAATACAAAAGGTTTCTAGAACTCAACTAATTGTCCCTCTCCTGGTTCTCCAGCTAGAATTTCCAACTGCTTTACTATCAATCTCCCAACTTGGAGAGACAGCCCCTTTAACCTCTTGGTTCGCACAATTTGTCAATTTGGCAGAGGATGAAAGGGAAGAGGGAGAACCAATGAGAGTGTAGCTGTTAGGCATTTGGACGGGCACATGTCACTCTAATTTCCCAGCAGGAGGAAGAATTAGCAAAACGTCAGCCACCCACCGGGAACCAGTATAGGTCTTGAACCAAAATTTGAAGTTGCGGTCAGCTCACAAAAAAACAAGTTGAAAAATGGAGCTCAGGGGCACAGCAATTCACAAACTGGCAGAGTAATAAAGGACAACTATTGTCCAAAAACCTGTTGAGGGAAGGCAACCAGGCGGACTTGAAAGCTAGCCAGTATAGCAGGAAACAGATTTCAAGAGGTACATTGGAATCGCCTTTAAAGCAGAGGAAGTGGGAGCACAACTTCTACAATGATGCACTTGGCCAAAAAGGGCGTATGCGTTTTCTCCTGAATATATTTAGGAGAAAACGCATACGCCTTTTTTGGCCAAGCAAGCAAGCGGGCAATGCAAATCTGCACTACAAAGAAGTATCACTTCCCACCGGTCAAAAGGGATATCTGAAAAATGTGTAAAAATCAGAGAGGCAAGACAGGCCCTGGAGAACAGGAAGCCTAGTTATGATGATGGGCAGGATGTAAACTGCCAACTGCCTCTCTGGAGTAGTGCATTGTGTTCCATCAAACAAGTTAACAACAGAGCTACAGAGCCAAGGGCACTTCCAGTCTAGGGAATATACCTTGGGAAAACTGAAAATCAATAAGACAGAGCCACCCCAAAATTTAGGGCTGCACTGCTTACAAGAACCTCAACTTGGGTACACCTTAAATATCCGAGGAAAGACAAAAATGTTTCAAGAAATAGTGTTACTTACGTATGATGGAATATCCCTCAGCCATGAAATCAATGTCATAAGGCCAGTAGCAGCAAAATGATTGTATTCAGGTACGATGATTCTAAGTGAAATAAGTCACAGAGAAAAAGAAACTTATCATAAGATATCATTTAAGAAGGTCCTGTAAACATGGCTAAACATGAACTGAGTTAGGAAGAGAACAGAGTCTCACATTTAGAAAACACTTTTATGCCTGCCTAAGGGGGAAGGAGAGGTGGAGTGATGAATAAAACCAGAGTTTGATATTAGTACAGGTACCGTTCCAAAAACCAACTATGGATTATACAAGTCCTACACCTTCGTCAGTGAAAGGGACTCAAAACCCCATATTTCCCGCAGAGGAATATATCTGACTAGTAATAATCTTAAAACCTATGTATTGATATGTCTCTGTAAGGGAATCAAGTGTGTCTAGACTGGCATAAACATGGCAGTAAGAATCAGCTCAAACCCACTATAAAAAGGAATTTCAAAACCAAACAAAAAAACAGGGAAATTCTTTACAATTCCTTCACGGGCTCTGATGAAAACTGGAATGACCCTATGTACAACGACAGCTGGATGTGGCATAAGGCTGGACACTTGGGACTGAGAGGATTGGGGATATTGGGTCAGCAAAAGCAGGCCTTTTAAAGCAATAATGTGTGGAACACATTCCAAGGGTCCCAACTCTCCAGGTTGAAGGGAATATTACTGCAGCTATAACATGTAAGGGAAACCTAGAGAATGGACACAGTGTGAATATGAAAGGTTTCTAAAACTCAACTAAGAGTCCCTCTCCTGGTGCTCCGGTTTGACTTTCCAACTGCTTTACTATCAATCTCTCAACTTGGAGAGACAGCCCCTTTAACCTCCTGGTTCTCACAGGTTGCCAATTTGGCAGAGGATGAAAGGGAAGATGGAGAACCAATGAGAGAATAGCTGGTAGGCCTGTGGACGGGCACATGTCACTCCAATTTCCCGGCAGGAAGAAAAATTAATCAAAGTCTCAGCCAACCGCCGGGAACCAGTATTTGTCCTGAACCAAAATTTTGGACTTGCGGTCAGCTCACAAAAAACGAGTTGAAACATGGAGCTCAGGGGCACAGCAATTCACAAACTGGCAGAGTAATAAAGGACAAGTATCGACCAAAAATCTGTTGAGGGAAGGCAACGAGGCAGACTTGAATGCGAGCCAGAATAGCAGGAAACAGATTTCAAGAGGTACATTGGAATTGCCTTCAATGCACAGGAAGAGGGACACAATTTCGACAATGATGCACTTGGCCAAAAAGGTCGTATGCGTTTTCTCCTGAATATATTCTGGAGAAAATGCATACGCCCTTTTTGGCCAAGCAAGCAAGAAGGCAATGCAAATCTGCACTACAAAGAAGTATCACTACCCACGGGTCAAAAGGGACATCCGCAAAATGTGTAAAAACCAGAAAGGCAAGGCAGGCCCTAGAGAACAGGGAGCCTAGTTATGTTGATGGGTGGGATGTAAATTACCAACTGCCTGTATGGGGGAGTGCATTGTGTTCCCTAAAACAAGTAAACAACACAGCTACAGTGCCAAGGGCACTTCCAGTCTAGGGAATATACCTTGGGAAAACTGAAAATCAATAAGACAGAGCCACCCCAAAATTTACGTCTGCACTGCCTACAAGAACCTCAACTTGGGTTCACCTTAAATATCCCAGGAAAGACAAAATTGGTTCAGGAAATTGTACTTACGTACGATGGAATATCCCTCAGCCATGAAATCAATGTCATAAGGCCAGTAGCAGCAAAATGATTGGATTCATGTACGATGATTCTAAGTGAAATAAGTCACAGAGAAAAAGAAACTTATAATAAGATATCCCTTATGAAGTTCCTGTAAACATGTCTGCACATGAACTGAGTTAGGAAAGAGAAGAGAGTCTCACGTTTAGAAAACACTCTTATGCCTGCTCAAGGTGGAAAGAGAAGTGGGGTGATGCATAAAACCAGAGTTTGATATTAGTACAGGTACCGTTACAGAAACAAAATACGGAATAGACAAGACCTACACCTTCTTCAGGGAATGGGACTCCAAACCACATATTTCCCTCAGAGGAATATATCTGATTAGTAATAATCTTAAACCTATGTATAGATATGTCTCCATAAGGGAATCAAGAGTGTGTAGACTGCCATAAACATGGCAGTGAGAATCAGCTCAAACCCAGTATAAAAAGGAATTTCAAAAACAAAACAAAAAACAGGGAAATTCTTTACAATTCCTTCAGGGGCTCTGATGAAACATGGAATGACCATATCTACAACAAAAGCTGTATTTGGCATAAGGCTGGACACTTGGGACTGAGAGGAATGGTGAGATTCAGTGAGCAAATGCAGACCATTTAAAGCAATAATGTGTGTCACACATTCCAAGGGTCCCAACTCTCCAGGTTGAAGGGAATATTACTACAGCTATAACATGTATGGCAAACCTAGAGAATGGACACACTGTGAATATGAACGGTTTCTAAAACTCAACATATAATCCCTCACCTGCTGCTCCGGTTTGACTTTCGAACTGCTTTACTATCAATCTCCCTACTTGGAGAGACAGCCCCTTTAACCTCCTGGTTCGCACAGGTTGCCAATTTGGCAGAGGCTGAAAGAGCAGACATAGAACCAATAAAAGAGTAGCTGTTAGGCATTTAGACGGGCACATGCCACTCTAATTTCCTGGCAGGAAGAAGAATTAATCAAATTCTCAGCCACCCACTGGGAAACTGTATAGGCCCTGAACCGAAATTTTGGACTTGTGGTCAGCGCACAAAAAACGAGTTGAAAAATGGAGCTCAGGGGCACAGCAATTCACAAAATGGCAGAGGACTAAACGGCAACTATCGTCCAAAAATCTGTTGAGGGAAGGCAACGAGGCGGACTTGAAAGCGAGCCGGAATAACAGGAAACAGATTTCAAGAGGTACATTGGAATCGTCTTCAAAGCACAGGAAGAGGGGCACAACTTCGACAATGTTGCACTTGGCAAAAAAGTGTGTATGTGTTTTCCCCTGAATATATTTAGGAGAAAACGCATAAGCCCTTTTTGGCCAAGCAAGCAAGCGGGCAATGCAAATCTGCACTAAAAAGAAGTATCACTTCCCAGCGGTCAAAAGGGACATCCGCAAAATGTGTAAAAACCAGAAAGGAAAGACAGGCCCTGGAGAACAGTGAGCCGTTTTATGCTGATGTGCGGGATGTAAATTGCCAACTCCCTCTCTGGAGGAGTGCATTGTGTTCCCTAAAACAGGTAAACACCAGAGTTACAGAGCCAAGGGCACTTCCAGTCTAGGGAATATACCTTGGGAAAACTGAAAATCAATAAGACAGGGCCACCCCAAAATTTAGGGCTGCACTGCTTACACGAACCTCAACTTGGGTACACCTTAAATATCGCAGGAAAGACAAAAATGGTACAAGAAAATGTGTTACTAAAGTACGATGGAATATCCCTAAGCCATGAAATCAATGTCATAGGCCAGTAGCAGCAAAATGAGTGGATTCAGGTACGATGATTCTAAGTGAAATATGTCACAGAGAAAAAGAAACTTATCATAAGATATCACTTATGAAGGTCCTGTAACATGGCTACACATGAACTGAGTTAGGAAACAGAAAAGAGTCTCACATTTAGAAAACACTCTTATGTCTGCTTAAGGGGGAAGGAGAGGTGGGGTGATGCATAAAACAAGAGTTTGATATTAGTACAGGTAACGTTCCAAAAACCAACTACAGAATAGACAAGACCTACCCTTTCGTCAGTGAAAGGGACTCAAAACCCCATATTCCTGCAGAGGAATATATCTGACTAGTAAGAATATTAAAACATTTGTATTGATATCTCTCTGTAAGGGAATCAAGTGTGTCTAGACTGGAATAAACATGGCAGTGAGATTCAGCTCAAACGCACTATAAAGAGGAATTTCAAAAACAAAATACATAAACAGGGAAATTCTTTACAATTCCTTCAGGGGCTCTGATGAAACCAAGAATGACCCAATCTACAACGACAGCTGGATGTGGCATAAGGCTGGACACTTGGGACTGAGAGGATTTGCGAGATTCAGTGAGCAAATGCAGACCATTTAAAGCAATAATGCGTGGAACACATTCCAAGGGTCCCAACTCTCCAGGTTGAAGGGAATATTACTACAGATATAACATGTACTGGAAACCTAGAGAATGGACACAGTGTGAATATGAAAGGTTTCTAAAACTCATTAAAAGTCCCTCTCCTGGTGCTCCGGTTTGAGTTTCCAACTGCTTTACTATCAATCTCCCAACTTGGAGAGACAGCCCCTTTAACCTCCTCGTTCTCACAGGTTGCCAATTTGGCAGAGGATGAAAGGGAAGATGGAGAACCAATGAGAGAATAGCTGTTAGGCATGTGGACGGACACATGTCACTCCAATATCCCGGCAGGAAGAAGAATTAATCAAAGTCTCAGCCAACCGCCGGGAACCAGTATTGGTCCTGAACCAAAATTTTGGACTTGCGGTCAGCTCACAAAAAAACAGTTGAAAAAATGGATCTCAGGGGATCAGCAGTTCACAAACTGGCAGAGTAATAAAGGACAACTATCGACAAAAATCTGTTGAGGGAAGCAACGAGGCAGACTTGAATGCGAGCCAGAATAGCAGGAAACAGATTTCAAGAGGTACATTGGAATTGCCTTCAATGCACAGGAAGAGGGGCACAATTTCGACAATGATGCACTTGGCCAAAAAGGTCGTATGCATTTTCTCCTGAATATATTCAGGAGAAAAATGCATACGCCCATTTTGGCAAAGCAAGCAAGCAGGCAATGCAAATCTGCACTACAAAGAAGTATCACTTCCCACGGGTCAAAACGGACATCCGCAAAATGTGTAAAAACCAGAAAGGCAAGGCAGGCCCTGGAGAACAGGGAGCCTAGTTATGCTGATGGGCGGCATGTAAATTACCAACTGCCTGTATGGGGGAGGTCATTGTGTTCCCTAAAACAAGTAAACAACACAGCTACAGTGCCAAAGGCACTCCCAGTCTAGGGAATATACCTTGGGAAAACTGAAAATCAGTAAGATAGAGCAACCCCAAAATTGAGGTCTGCACTGCTTACAAGAACGTCAACTTGGGTACACCTTAAATATCCCAGGAAAGACAAAAATGGTTCAAGAAATTGTGTTAATATAGTACAATGGAATAACCCTCAGACATGAAATCAATGTCATAAGGCCAGTAGCAGCAAAATGAGTGGATTCAGGCACGATGATTCTAAGTGAAATAAGTCACAGAGAAAAAGAAACTTATCATAAGATATCACTTTTGAAGGTCCTGTAAACATGGCTACACATGAACTGAGTTAGGAAAGAGAACAGAGTCTCACATTTAGAAAACACTCTTATGCCTGACTAAGGGGGAAGGATAGGTGGGGTGTTGCATAAAACCAGAGTTTGATATTAGTACAGGTACCGTTCCAAAAACCAACTATGGATTATACAAGGCCTACACCTTCGCCAGTGAAAGTGACTCAAAACCCCATATTTCCCGCAGGGGAATATATCTGACTAGTAAGAATCTTAAAACCTATGTATTGATATGTCTCCGTAAGTGGATCAAGTTTGTCTAGACTTGCATAAACATGGCAGTGAGAATCAGTTCAAACCCACTATAAAAAGGAATTTAAAAACAAAACAAAAAAAGAGGGAAATTCTTTACATTTCCTTCAGGGGCTCTGATGAAACCTGGAATGACCCTATCTACAACGACAGCTGGATGTGGCATAAGGCTGGACTCTTCGGACTGAGAGGATTGGTGAGATTCGGTGAGCAAATGCAGACCCTTTATAGCAATAACGCGTGGCACACATTCCAAGGTTCCCAACTATCCAGGTTGAAGGAAATATTACTACAGCTATAACATGTACGGGAAACCTAGAGAATGGACACAAAGTGAATACGAATGATTGCTAAAACTCAACTAATAATCCCTCTGCTCGTGCTCTGGTTTGACTTTCCAACTGCTTTACTATCAATCTCCCAACTTGGAGAGATAGCCCCTTTAACCTCCTGGTTTGCATAGGTTTCGAATTTGGCAGAGGATGAAAGGGAAGAGGGAGAACCAATGAGAGAATAGCTGTTAGGCATTTGGACGGGCACATGTCACACTAATTTCCAGGCAGGAAGAAGAATTAACCAAAGTCTCAGACACCCGCTGGGAACAAGTATAGGTCCTGAACCAAAATTTTGGACTTGCGGTCAGCTCACAAAAAACGAGTTGAAAAATGGAGCTCAGAGCCACAGAAATTCACAAACTGGCAGAGTAATAAAGGACAACAATCGTCCAAATATCTGTTGAGAGAATGCAATGAGGCGGACTTGAAAGCGATCCAGAATATCAGGAAACAGATTTCAAGAGGTACATTGGAATCGCCTTTAAAGCACAGGAATTGGAGCACAACTTCGACTATGATGCACTTGGCCAAAAAGGGCTTATGCGTTTTCTCGTGAATATATTCAGGAGAAAACGCATACGCCCTTTTTGGCCAAGCAAGCAAGCGGGCAATGCAAATCGGCACCACAAACAAGTATCATTTCCCCCAGTCAAAAGGGACATCCGCAAAATGTGTAAAAGCCAGAAAGGCAAGACAGGCAATGGAGAACAGGGAGCCTAGTTATGCTGATGGGCAGGATGTAAATTGCCAACTGCCTCTCTGGAGGAGTGGATTGTGTTCCCTAAAACAAGTAAACAACAGAGTAACAGAGCCAAGGGCACTTCCAGGCTAGGGAATATACATTGGGAAAACTGAAAATCAATAAGATAGAGCCGCCCTAAAATTTAGGGCTGCACTGCTTACAAGAACCTCAACTGGGTACACCTTAAATATCCCAGGAAAGACAAAAATGGTTCAAAAAATTGTGGTATTTACATACGTTGTTATATCCTTCAGCCATGAAATCAATGTCATAATGTCAGTAGCAGCAAAAAGAGTGGATTCAGGTACGATGATTCTAAGAGAAATAAGTCACAGAGAAAAAGAAATTTATCATACGATATCCCTTATGAAGGTCCTCTAAACATGGCTACACATGAACTGATTTAGGAAAGAGAACAGAGCCTCACATTTAGAAAACTCTCTTGTGCCTCCTTAAGGGGGAAGGAGAGGTGGAGTGATGCATAAAACCAGAGTTAGATATTAGTACAGATACCGTTCCAAAAACCAAATACGGAATAGACAAGACTTACACTTTCCTCAGTGAAAGGGACTCAAAACGCCATATTTCCCGCAGAAGAATATATCTGACTGGTAAGAATCTTAAAGTCTATGTATTGATATGTCTCCGTAAGGGAATCAAGTTTGTCTAGACTGGCATAAACATGGCAGTGAGAATCAGTTAAAACCCACTATAAAAAGGAATTTCAAAAACAAAACAAAAATCAGGGAAATTCTTTACAATTCATTCAGGGGCTCTGATGAAACCTGAATGACCCTTTCTACAATGACAGCTGGATGTGGCATAAGGCTGGACACTTGGGACTGAGAGGATTGGTGAGATTCGGTGAGCAATCCAGACCCTTTAAATCAATAATGCATGGCACACATTCGAAGGGTCCCAACTCTCCAGGTTGAAGGGAATACTACTACAGCTATAACATGTACGGGAAACCTAGAGAATGTACACACTGTGAATACGAAAGGTTTCTAAAACCCAACTAATAATCCCTCTCCTTGTGCTCCGGTTTGACTTTCCACCTGCTTTACTATCAATCTCCCACCTTGGAGAGACAGCCCCTTTAAGCTCCTGGTTCTCACAGTTGGCCAATTTGGCAGGGGATGAAAGGGAAGAGGGAGAACCAATGAGAGAGTAACTGTTAGGCATTTGGATGGGCACATGTCATTCTAATTTCCCAGCAGGAAGAAGAATTAACCAAAGTCTCAGACACCCGCTGGGAACCAGTATAGGTCCTGAATCAAAATTTTGGACTTGCGGTCAGCTCACAAAAAACGAGTTGAAAAATGGAGCTCAGGGCCACAGCAATTCACAAACTTGCAAAGTAATAAAGGACAACAATCGTCCCATAATCTGTTGAGGGAAAGCAACGAGGCGGACTTGAAAGCGAGCCAGAATAGCAGGAAACAGATTTCAAGAGGTACATTGCAATCGACTTTAAAGCACCGGAATAGGGGCACAACTTCGACAATGTTGCACTTGGCTCAAAAAGCGCGTATGCGTTTTCTCCTGAATATATTCAGGAGAAAACGCATACGTGCTTTTTGGCCAAGCAAGCAAGCGGCCAATGCAAATCTGCACTACAATGAAGTATCACATCCCACCGGTCAAAAGGGACATCCGCAAAATGTGTAAAAACCAGAAAGGCAATATAGGCCCTGGAGAACAGGTAGCCTATTTATGCTGACGGAAAGGATGTAAATTGCCAAATGCCCCTCTGGAGGAGTGCACTGTGTTCCCTAAAACAAGGAAACAACAGAGCTACAGAGCCAAGGGCAATTACAGTCTAGGGAATATACATTGGGAATACAGAAAATCAATAAGACAGAGCCACCCGAAAATTTAAGGCTGCACTGCTTACAAGTACCTCAACTTGGGTACAACTTAAATATCCCAGGAAAGACAAAAATGTTTCAAGAAATTGTGTTACATATGTACGATGGAATATCAGTCAGCCATGAAATCAATGTCATAAGGCCAGTAGCTGCAAAATGAGTGGATTCAGGTACGATGATTCTAAGTGAAATACGTCACAGAGAAAAAGAAACTTATGATAAGATATCACTTATGAACGTCCTGTATACATGGCTACATATGAATTGAGTTAGGAAAGAGAACAGAGTTTCACATTTAGAAAACACTCTTATGCCTGCTTAAGGGGGAAGGAGAGGTCGGGTGATGCATAAAACCAGAGTTTGATATTAGTCCAGGTACTGTTCCAAAAACCAAATACGGAATAGACAAGACCTACACTTTCCTCAGTGAAAGGGACTCAAAACCCCATATTTCCCGCAGAGGAATATATCTGACTGGTAAGAATCTTAAAACCTATATATTGATATGTCTCCGTAAGGGAATCAAGTGTTTCTAGACTGGCATAAACATGGCAGTGAGAATCAGTTCAAACCGACTATAAAAATGAATTTCAAAAACAAAACAAAAAAACAGGGAAATTCTTTACAATTCCTTCAGGGGCTCTGATGAAACCTGGAATGACCCTATCTACAATGTCAGCTGGATGTGGCATAAGGCTGGACACTTGGGACTGAGAGGATTGGTGAGATTCGGTGTGCAAATGCAGACCCCTTAAAGCAATAATGTGTGGCACACATTCCAAGGGTCCCAACTCTCCAGGGTGAAGGGAATATTACTACAGCTATAACATGTACTGGAAACCTAGAGAATGGACACACTGTGAATATGAAAGGATTCCTAAAACTCAACTTATAATCCCTCTCCTGGTGATCCAGGTTGACTTTCCAACTGCTTTACTATCAATCTCCCAACTTGGAGAGACAGGCCCTTTAAACTCCTGGTTCTCACATGTGGCCAATTTTGTAGAGGATGAAAGGGAAGAGGGAGAACTAATGAGAGAGTAGCTGTTAGGAATTTGGACGGGCGCATGTCATTCTAATTTCCCAGCAGGAAGAAGAATTAACCAAAGTCTCAGACACCCGCTGGGAACCAGTATAGGTCCTGCACCAAAATTTTGGACTTGCGGTCAGCTCACAAAAAACGAGTTGAAAAATGGAGCTCAGGGGCACAACAATGCACAAACTGTCAGAGTAGTAAAGGACAACAATCGTCCGAAAATCTGTTGAGGGAAGGCAACGAGGCAGACTTGAAAGCTAGCCAGAATAGCAGGAAACAGATTTCAAGAGGTATATTGGAATCACATTTAAAGCCCAGGAATAGGGGCACAACTTCGACAATGATGCACTTGGCCAAAAAGGGTGTATGCGTTTTCTCCTGAATATATTCAGGAGAAAACGCATACGTGCTTCTTGGCCAAGCAAGCAAGCGGGCAATGCAAATCTGCACTACAATGAAGTATCACTTCCCACCGGTCAAAAGGGCCATCCGCCAAATGTGTAAAAACCAGAAAGGCAAGATAGGCCCTGGAGAACAGGGAGCCTAGGTATGCTGATGGACAGTATGTAAATTGCCAACTGCCTCTCTGGAGGAGTGCATTGTGTTCCCTAAAACAAGGAAACAACAGAGCTACAGAGCCAAGGGCACTTCCAGTCTAGGGAATATACCTTGGGAAAACTGAAAATCAATAAGATAGAGCCACCCCAAAATTTAGGGCTGCTTATGTAGATGCTTTACTTATGTAGAGGGGAATATTACTCATCCAGAAATCAATGAAATAAGGCCAGTTGTAACAACTCTGGAGGATTTACATACGATCATTCTAAGTGACGTATGTCAGAAAGAAAAAGACACATATCATAAGATGTCACTTAAATGTGGAATCAAAAATGGCTACACATGAAATAAATTACAAAACAGAAACATAGTCAAATATGTAGAAAATAGACATAAGGCTGCTAAATATAAAGGTGAGGAAGGGTGAGGTATTATCCAGGAGGTTGAAATTAGCAAAGATACCATTCCAAGAACCAAATTGAATAACTGACAAGGCCTACACTGTACCTCAAAGAACTGCACTCAGCCCACTCAAGTCACTGGAAAATAATACATATAAATGGTAAGCATCTGAAAAAGAATTTATTGTTGTCTCACAGTACATGAATCAACTGTATGTACAGCAGCAAAAAACAGAGCTTTGAAAATCAGCTGTAACCAATATAAAAATAAATTTAAAAATATTTAGAAAAACAGTGAGACAGACAAAAATTCTTACAACTTTTGTTGAAGGGCTACGATGTAACGTGGATTGAACACATGCAGACCCACAGCAGGATGATATATAAAGCTGGAAGCTATGCACACTAAGAGATGTTAGAGAGGCTGGGCGAGGAAATGAAGACCTTTAAAAGAAATACTGCCTGATTCCCATTCCATGGGTCCCAAATCTGCAGGTTCAAGGTAATCTTCTGACAGCAAAAACATGCCTGGGAGACCGAGACAAATGTACACCGTGTGATCAGGAAAGGGGTCTAAAATGCACCTCATTTTTGATCTCCTGGTGCTGGGGTTCGCCATTCCAGCCAAATTACTAAAAATCTCCCCACTTGGAGAATCAGCACCTTTAACCTCCTGTTTCACACAGTTTGCAATTTGTGCAGAGAATAAACGGGAAGAGGGGGAAACAATGAGAGACTAGCTGTAGGAGTTTTGATAGGCACATGTCACTTTAATTTCCCATTAGGAAGAAGAATTAACCAAAGGCTCAGCCTGCCTCCCCAGAACCAGAATAGGGCCCGAAGCAACACAATGGTTTGGCGGCCAGCTCACAAAAAAAGCGAGTTGCAAAATGGAGCTCAGGAGCAGACAATTCAAAGACCTGCAAAGATAGAAATGATAACCAACGTACAAAAATATATTCAGGTAAGGCAACGAAGAGGATCTGAATGAGAGGCAGAATTGCAGGAAACAGATTTCAAAACGTAGATTGGACTCACATTTAAAGCATATGAAAAGCAGCAGAATTTCTAAAATGATGTAGTTGGGCAAAGGGTGTATGCGTTTTTTTCATGAATAACTTCAGGAAAAAAACACATACAGACTTTTTGGCCTACCAAGCAAGCGCGAAATGCAAATCTGCACAACAAAGAAGTCTCAATTTCCACTGCTCAGAAAGGCCATCCAAAAAATATGTACAATCCAGAAATGCAGGAGAGGCCATGGAGAACAGGGAGCTAGTCAGGCTGAAGGGTGTGGTATAAATATCCAAGAGCCACTCTGAAGAAGTGTATGCTGTTTCCTAAAACATCTAAAATACAAAGCTACCGAGCATAGGGCACTTCCACTCATGGGCATATAACTTGGGAAGACTAAATATCAACAAGACACTGGCACCCCAAAGTTTAGGGGTGCTCTGCATACAAGAACCTCAACATCAGTACAACTTAAATATTCCAGGAAAGAGAAAATTGCGTAAAGAACTTGTGGTAATTTTGTACAATGGAATATCACTCAGACATGAAATCAATGTCATAAGGCCAGTAGCAGCACAATGAGTGGATTTAGGTACGATGATTCTAAGTGAAATAAGTCACACAGAAAAAGAAACTTATCATAAGATATCACTTATGAAGGTCCTGTAAACATGGCTACACATGAACTGAGGAAAGAGAACAGAGTCTCACATTGAGAAAACACTCTTATGACCGCTTAAGGGGGAAGGAGAGTTGGGGTGATGCATAAAACCAGAGTTTGATATTAGCACATGTACCATTCCATGAAGCAAATACAGAATAGACAAAACCTACACCTTCCTCAGTGAACGGGACTCAAAACCCCAATTCCCAGCACAGGAATATATCTGACTAGTAAGAAACTTAAAACCTATATATTGATACGTCTCCATAAGGGAATCAAGTGTGTCTAGAACGGCATAAACATGTCGGTGAAAATCAGCTCAACCCCATTATAAAAATGAATTTCAAAAACAAAACAAAAAAAAAACAGCAAAATTCTTACACAATTCCTTCAGGGGATCTGATGAAACCTGGAATGACCCCATCTGCAAAGACAGCTAGATGAGACATAAGGCTGGACACTTGGGGCTGAGGGGACTGGTGAGATTGGGTGAGAAAATGCAGACCCTTTGAAGCAGTAATGCATGCCACCCATTCCATGGGTCCCAACTCTCCAGGTAGAAGGGAATATCACTACAGTTATAACATGTATGGGAAACCTAGAGAATGGACACCCTGTGATGGCAAAAGATTTCTAAAAGGCTCCTAACTTTTCCCCTCCTTGTGCTCCAGTTTGGCATTCCAACTGCTTTACTATCAATCTCCCAACTTGGAGAGTCAGCCCCTATAAGCTCCTTCTTCGCACACTTTGCAAATTGTGCAGTGGATGAAAGGGAAGAGGGAGAACCAATCAGAGAGTAGCTGTAGGCATTTGAACGGACACATGTCACTCTAATTTCCCGTCTTGAAGGAAGAATTATCCAAAGTGTCAGCCTGCACCCCCGGAACCAGTATAGGTCCTGTAGCAAAATTGTGGATTTGTGGTCAGCTCACAAAACCACGAGTTGAAAATTGGAGCTCAGGGGCACAGCAATTCACAAACCTGCAGAGTTATAAAGGACAACTCTCTTCCAAAAATCTGTTGAGGGAAGGCAACGAAGGAGACTTGAAAATGAGGCAGAATTGCAGAAAACATATTTCAAGTGGTAAATTGGAATCGCCTTTAAAGCACAGGAAAAGCGTAACAACTTCGACAATGATGCACTTGGCCAAAAAGGGCGTATGCATTTTCTGCTGAATATATCCAGGAGAAAATGAATACGCCCTTTTTGGCCAATCAAGCAAGCCCGCAATGCAAATCCACACTACAAAGAATTGTCACTTCCTACCGGTAAAAAGGGACATCTGAAAATCTGTAAAAACCAGAAAATAAAGACAGAGATAACAACAGCATGTTGCAATGTGATCCCAAGGGTCATGGGGGATTGTGATGACAAGGTCATGGAGCTTTTTGCTGACAAAGGCATGGAGCATTGTTTTGACAAGTGTCACGGAGCACTGTGATGACAAGCGTCACGGAGCATTGTGATTACAGGGGTCATGGAGCATTGGGATGACAAGGGCATGGATCATTGTGATGACAAGGGTTATGGAGCATTTTGATGACAAGAGTCCCGGATCACTGTGTTGTCAGGGGTCATGGAGGGTTGTGATGACAGTGGTCATGGAGCATTGTGATGACAAGGGTCATGTAGAAGTGAGAAGAGAAGGTCATGGAGCTTTGGGATGAAAATGTTCATGGAGTATTGTGATGACATGGGTCATGGAGCATTGTGATGACAAGGTCCTGGAGCATTGTAATGAGAAGACCATGGAGCCTTGTGATGACAAGTCTCATGGAGCATTCTGATGAAAATGTGCATGGAGAATGTGATTACAGGGGTCTTGGAGCATTGTGATGACAAGGGCATGGAGCATTTGGAAGAGAAGACCATGGAGCATTCTGATGATATGCGTCATGGAGCTTTGTGATGACAAGGGCATGGAGCATTGTGATTACAGGGGTCTTGGAGCATTGTGATGAAAAGGGCATGGATCATTGTGATGGAAAAGGCATGGAGCCTTGTCATGTCAGGGTTCAAGGAGCATACTGATGACAAGTGTCAGGGAGCATTGTGATGACAAGTGTATTGAGCATTGTGATGACAAATTTCATGGAGCATTGTGATGAGAAGACCATGGATAATTGTGATGACGAGCGTCATGGGGCGTTGTGATGACAAGTTTTATGAAACATTGTGATCACAAGGGTTTGGAACATTGTGATGACAGAGGTCATGGAGAATTTTGATTTCATTTTGATGACAATAGCATGAAGCATTATGATGATGGGCATGGTGCATTGTGATGACAGGGTTCATGGAGCATTGAGATGAAAAGGGGCATGGAGCATAGTGATTAAAGTTGTCTTGGAGCAATGTGATGACAAGGGCATGGAGCATTGTGATGAGAAGGCAATGGAGCATTCTGATGACATGCGTCATGGAGCTTTGTGATGACAAGTCATGGAGCATTTTGATGACACTGGCATTCAAAATTGGTCTAACAAGTTTCATTGATTATTGTGATGACGGTGGGCATGGTGCATTTTCATAACAAGGGCATGGAGCATTGTGATTTCAAAGTCATGGAATATTGTGAAGACAGGTGACAGGGAGTGTTGTGATGACATATGTCATGGTCCATTGCGATGACAATGTCATGGAGCATTGTGATACCAAGTGTCATGGAGGATTGTGATGAGAAAGTAATGGAGCATTGTGATGACAAGGGCTTGGAGCATCGTGATGACAAGGGTCATGGAGCACTGTGATGACAAGATCTTGGAGCATTTTGAGGAGAAGGGCCATTGAGAATTTTGATGAGAAGGTCGTGAAGCATTGTGATGAAAAGCGCACCGAGCTTGCTATGACAGGGGTCATGGAGCATTGCGATGACAAGTGCATGGAGAATTGTGATGACAAGAGCATGTAACATTGTGATGAGAAGTGTCATGGAGCATTTTGATGATAAGGACCTGTAGAATTTTGATGACCAGTGCGTGGAGCATTGTGATGGAAAGACCATGCAGCAATGTGATGAGAAGACCATGGATAATTGTGATGATGAGCGTCATGGAGCACTGTAATGACAAGGGGCATAGAGCATTGTGATGACAGGTGTCATGGATCATTGTGATGACAAGTGTCATGGACCATAATGATGAGAAGCTTGTGGAGTACTGTGATGACAATGGCATGGAGCATTGTGAGGAAAATGGCATGGAGCATTGTGATGAAAAATGCTTGGAGCCTTTTCATGACAGGGTTCAAGGAGCATTCTGATGACAAGTGTCAGGGAGCATTGTGATGACAAGTGTATTGAGCATTGTGATGACAAAGGTCATGGAGCATTGTGATGACAGGCATCATGGAGCGTTGTGATGACAAATGTTATGGAACATTGTGATCACAAGGGTTTTGAGCATTGTGATGACAGAAGTCATGTATCATTTTCATTTCAAGGTGCATGGAGCATTGCGATGACAAGGGCATGAAGCATTGTGAACCCAAGATTCATGGAGGGTTTTGATGACAATGGGAATGGAGTATTGTGATGACAAGCGCCTGGAGCATTGTGATGACAAGGTCATGTAGCATTTTGCTGACCAATGCATGGAACATTTTGATGACAAGGGTCATGGACCACTGTGATGACAAGCGTCATGGAGCATTGTGATTACAGCGGTCACGGAGCATTGGGACGGCAAGGGCATTGATCATTGTGATGACAAGTGTCATGGAGTATTTTGATGACAAGAGTCCTGGATCATTGTGTTGTCCGGTGTCATGGAGCACTGTGATGACAGTGGTCATGGAGCCTTGTGATGAGAAGTGTCATGGAGCATTCTGATGAAAAGGGGTGTGGAGCATTGTGATTACATGGGTCTTGGAGCATTGTGATGAAAATGGCATGGATGATTGTGATGCAAAATGCATGGAGCCTTGTCATGACAGGGTTCAAGGAGCATACTGACGACAAGTGTCAGGGAGCATTGTAATGACAAGTGTATTGAGCATTGTGATGACAAAGGTCATGGAGCATTGTGATGAGAAGACCATGGATAATTGTGATGATGAGCATCATGGGGCGTTGTGATGACAAGTGTTATGGAACATTGTGATCACAAGGGTTTGGAGCATTGTGTTGACAGAGGTTATGGAGCATTCTGATTTCATTGTGATGACAATAGCATGAAGCATTATGATGATGGGCATGGTTCATTGTGATTACAGAGTTCATGGAGCATTGAGATGAAAAGTGGCATGGAGCATTTTGATTACAGTTTTCTTGGAGCATTGTGATGACAAGGGCATGGAGCATTGTGATGAGAAGGCCATGGAGCAGATTGCTGACATGCGTCATGGAGCTTTGTGATGACAATAGCATGGAGCATTGTGATTACAGGGGTCTTGGAGCATTGTGATGACAAGGGTCATGCAGCCTTGTGATGACAAGGCCGTGGAACATTGTCATGACAGCGGTGAGGGAGTATTGTGATGACTAGTGATGGAACATTTTGATATCAGTGGTGAGAGAGCATTTTGATGAGAAGTACATGGAGCATTGTGATGAAAAGTTTTATGGAGCATTCTGATGACAAGTTTGTGGAAAATTTTGATAACAAGCGCATGGAGCATTTTGATAACAAGGGTCATGGAGCACTCTGCTGACAAAGGCATGGAGCAATGTGTTGGCAAGTGTCACAGAGCATTGTGAATGAAAAGTTCATGGAGCATTATGGTGACAATTTTCACAGAGCCCTGTTATGACGAGGGCATGGACCATTTTGATGCCAAAGGTCATGGAGCACTGTGATGACAATGGCATGGAGCACTGTGATGACAACGGCCATTGAGAATTTTGATGACAATGTCGTGAAGCACTGTGATGAAAAGCACTTGGAGCTTGCTATGACAGGGTTCATGGAGCATTGCGATGACAAGTGCATGGAGAATTTTGATGACAAGATCATGTAACATTGTGATGAGAAGTGTCATGGAGCATTGTGATGGCAAGACCGTGGAGCACTGTGATGAGAAGACCATGGATAATTGTGATGTCGAGCATCATGCAGCACTGTAATGACAAGGGGCATGGAGCATTGTGATGACAGGGGTCATGGAGCACTGTGATGAGAAGTTCATGGAGCATTGGGCTGAAAATATTCATTGAGTATTGTGATGGCAGAGGTCATGGATCATTGCGATGACAATGGAATGGAGCATTGTGATGACAAGGTCCTGGATCATTGTGAGGAGAAGACCATGGAGACTTGTGATGACAAGTGTCATGGAGCATTCTGATGAAAAGGGGTGTGGAGCATTGTGATTACATGGGTCTTGGAGCATTGTGATGAAAATGGCATGGGTGATTGTGATGCAAATGGCATGGATTCTTGTAATGACAGGGTTCAAGGAGCATACTGACGACAAGTGTCAGGGAGCATTGTAATGACAAGTGTATTGAGCATTGTGATGACAAAGGTCATGGAGCATTGTGATGAGAAGAACATGGATAATTGTGATGAAGAGCATCATGAGGCATTGTGATGACAAGTGTTATGGAACATTGTGATCACAAGGGTTTGGAGCATTGTGTTGACAGAGGCTATGGAACATTCTGATTTCATTGTGATGACAATAGCATGAAGCATTATGATGATGGGCATGGTTCATTGTGATTACAAAGTTCATGGAGCATTGAGATGAAAAGTGGCATGGAGCATTTTGATTACAGTTGTCTTGGAGCATTTTGATGACAAGGGTATGAAGCATTGTGATGAGACGGCCATGGAGCAGATTGATGACATGCGTCATGGAGCTTTGTGATGACAATAGAATGGAGCATTGTGATTACAGGGGTCTTGGAGCATTGTGATGGCAAGGGTCATGGAGCTTTGTGATGACAAGGCCGTGGAACATTGTCATGACAGGGGTGAGGGAGTATTGTGATGACTAGTGATGGAACATTTTGATATCAGTGGTGAGAGAGCATTTTGATGAGAAGTACATGGAGCATTGTGATGACAAGTTTTATGGAGCATTCTGATGACAAGTTTGTGGAAAATTTTGATAACAAGCGCATGGAGCATTGTGATAACAAGGGTCATGGAGCACTCTGCTGACAAAGGCCTGGAGCATTGTGATGGCAAGGGTCACAGTGCATTGTGAATGAAAAGTTCATGGAGCATTATGGTGACAAATTTCACAGAGCCCTGTGATGACGAGGGCATGGACCATTTTGTTGGCAAAGGTCATGAAGCATTGTGATGACCGGAATCACGGAGCATTGTGATGACAAGGGCATGGAGCATTGTGATGACAGGGGCATGGAACATTGGTCTGACAAGTTTCATGGATTATTGAGATGACAGTGGGCATGGCGCATTGTGATGACAAGGGCATGCAGCATTGTTATGAGAAGGTCATGGAGTACTGTGCAGACAGGTTCAGGGAGCATTGTGATGACATATGTCTTGGTGCATTGTGATGACAATGGCACGGAGCATTGTGAAGCCAAGTGTCATGGAGGATTGTGATGACAAAGGTAATGGAGCATTGTGATGACAAGGGCTTGGAGCTTTTTGATGACAATGGTCATGGAGCACTGTGATGACAAGGGCATGGAGCACTGTGATGACAACAGCCATTGAGAATTTTGATGACAATGTCGTGAAGCACTGTGATGAAAAGCACTTGGAGCTTGCTATGACAGGGGTCATGGAGCATTGGGATGACAAGTGCATGGAGAATTGTGATGACAAGATCATGTAACATTGTGATGAGAAGTGTCATGGAGCATTGTGATGGCAAAACTGTGGAGCACTGTGATGAGAAGACCATGGATAATTGTGATGTCGAGCGTCATGCAGCACTGTAGTGAAAGGGGCATGGAGCATTGTGATGACAGGGATCATGGAGCATTGTGAAGACATGGGTCATGGAGCATTGTGATGACAAGGGTCGTGGAGCATTCTGATGACAAGCTTGTGGAGTAATGTGATGACAATGTCATGGAGCATTGTGATGAAAAGGGCATGGAGCATTGTGATGTAAAAGGCATGGAGGCTTTTAATGACAGCGTTCAAGGGGCATTATGACGACAAGTGTCAAGGAGCATTGTGATGACAAGTGTATTGAGCATTGTGATGACAAAGGTCATGGAGCATTGTGAAGACACGGGCATGGAGTATTATGATGACAGGCATCATGGAGCGTTGTGCTGACAAGTGTTGTGGAACAATGTGATCACAAGGGTTTGGAGCATTGTGATGACAGAGGTCATGGATCATTTTGATTTCAAGGAGCACGGAGGGTTGTGATGACAGGGATCATGGAGCATTGTGATGAGAAGATCATGGAGCATTGGGCTGAAAATATTCATGGAATATTGTGATGACAGGGGTCTTGGAGCACTGTGAAAACAAGGGCATGGAGCATTGTGATGAGAAGGCCATGGAGCATTCTGATGACATGTGTCATGGATGTTTGTGATGAAAAGGGGAATGGAGCATTGTGATTACAGGGGACTTTGAGCATTGTGATGAAAAGGGCATGGATCATTGTGATGAAAAAGGCATGGAGCCTTGTCAGGGCAGGTTTCAAGGAGCATACTCTCGACAAATGTCAGGGAGCATTATGATGACAATTGTATTGAGCATTGTGATGACAAAGTTCATGGAGCATTGTGATGAGAAGACCATGGTTAACTGTGATGAGGAGCGTCATGGGGCATTGTGATGACAAGTGTTATGGAACATTGTGATCACAAGTGTTTGGAGCATTGTGATGACAGAAGTCATGGAGCATATTGATTTCATTGTCATGACAATAGCATGAATCATTATGATGATGGGCATGGTGCATGGGATGACAGGGTTCTTGGAGCATTGAGATTAAAAGGGGCATGGAGCATTGTGATTACATGGGTCTTGGAGCATTGTGATGACAAGGGCATGGTGCATAGTGAATGAGAAGTTCACGGAGCATTCTAATGACATGTGTCATGGAGATTTCTGATGACAATTGCATGGAGCATTGTGATTACAGGGTCTTGGAGAATTGTGATGAAAAGGGTCATGGAGTCTTGTGATGACAAGGCTGTGGATCCTTGTGATGGCAGGTGTCATGGAGAATTGTTATGACAGGGGGAATGGAGCATTGTGATGACAAGGGAATGGAGCATTGGTCTGAAAAGTTTCATGGATTATTGTGATGAGAGTGGGCATGGAGCATTGTGATGACAAGCGTCATGGAGCTTTGTGATGACAATGTCATGGAGCAATGTGATGAGAGGGTTCATGGAGCATTGTGATGACAATGGCATGGAGCATTGTGATGCCCAGGGTTATGGAGCTTTGTGATGACAAATGTCATGGAGCATTCTGATGACAAGGGTGAGGTGCATTGTGATGAGAAGGGCAGGGAGCATTGTGATGACAGGGTGATTGAGTAATTTGGTGAAAAGGGTCATGGAATATTTTGATTACAGTGGTTATGGAATATTGTGATGTCAGGGGTCATGGTGCTTTGTGATGAAAAGTGTCATGGAGCATTTTGATGACAGGGGTTATGGAATATTGTGATGTCAGGGGTCATCGAAAATTGTGATGATAAGTGCATGTAGCATTTTAATGACAGAGGTCATGGAACATTGTGATGACAGGGGTGATGGAGTATTGGAATGAATAGTGATGGAACATTGTGATATCAGTGGTGAGAGAGCATTTTGATGAGAAGTGCATGGAGCGCTGTAATGACAAGGTTTAAGCAGCATTGCGATGAAAAGGATGTGGAGCATTGTGATGACAAGCACATGTCGCGTTGTGATGACGTGGGTCATGGAATATTGTGCTGAGAAGCGCATGGAGCATTGTGATGACAAGGGTCATGGAGCATTGTGCTGAGAAAGGCATAGAGCATTGTGATGACACGGGTCATGGAGCTTTGTGATGACAAGGGCATGGAGCATTGTGATGACAAGGGTCACAGAGCATTGTGATGAAAAGTTCATGGAGCATTGTGGTGACAAACGTCACAGAGACTTGTGATGACGAGGGCAAGGACCATTTTGATGAGAAAGGTCATGAGCATTGTGATGACTGGAGTCACAGAGCATTGTGATGACAGGGGTCATGGAGCATTGAGATGACAAGGGCATGGAGCATTGTGATGACAGGGGCATGGAGCATTGGTCCTACAAGTTTCATGGATTATTGTGATGACAGTTGGAATAGCGTATTGCGATGACAATGGCAAGAAGCATAGTGATGACAAAGTCATGCAGTATTATGAAGACAGGTGTCAGGGAGCATTGTGAAGACCTAAGTCATGGACCATTTTGATGACAATGGCATGGAGCATTGTGATTCCAAGTGTCATGGAGGATTGTGATGACAAAGGTAATGGAGCATTGTGATGACAATGGCTTGGAGCATTGTGATGACCAAGGTCATGGAGCACTGTGCTCACAAGGTCATGGAGCATTGTGATGACAAGGTTCATGGAGCATTGTGGGGACAAATGTCACAGAGCCTTGTGATTACGAGGGCATGGACCATTGTGATGACCAAGGTCATGAAGCATTTTGATTACTGGAGTCATGGATCATTGTGATGACAATGGCATGGAGCATTGTGATGACAGAGGCATGGAGCTTTGGTCTGACAAGTTTCATGGATTATTGTGATGGCAATGGGCATGGCTCCTTGTGATGACAAGGGCATGTAGCATGCTGATGACACCATCATGAGGAATTGTGAAGACAGGTGTCAGGAAGCATTGTGATGACCTATGTCATGGACAATAGTGATGACAATGGCTTGGAGCATTGTGATGCCAAGTGTCATGGAGGATTGTGATGACAAAGGTAATGGAGCATTGTGATGACAAGGGCTTGGAGAATTGTGATGACAAGAGCCATTGAGAATTTTGATGACAAATTCGTGAAGCACTGTGATGACAAGCGCATGAGGCTTGCTATGACAGGGGTCATGGAGCATTGCAATGACAAGGGCATGGAAAATTTTGATGAAAAGAGCATGTAAAATTGTGATGAGATGTGTCAAAGAGCATTGTGATGACAAGGACGTGGAGAATACAGATGACCAGGGCATGGAGCATTGTGATGGAAAGACCTGGGAGCATTGTGATGTGTAGACCATGGATAATTGTGATGACGGGTGTCAGGGAGCACTGTAGTGACAAGGGGCATGGAGCATTGTGATAAATGGTGTCATGGAGCATTGTGATGACAGGGGTCATGGAGCATTGTGATGACAAGGTTCATGGAGCATTCGGACAACAAGCTTGTGGAGTATTATGATGACAATTGCATGGAGCATTGTGATGAAAAGGCCATTGAGCATTGTGATGAGAAGGGCAAGGAGTAATGTGATGAGAGTGTTCATGGAGCATTGTGATGACAATGGAATGGAGTATTGTGATGCCAAGGGTCATGGAGCTTTGTGATGACAAAGGTCATGGAGCATTTTGATGACAAGTGTGTGGTGCATTGTGATGAGAAGTGCAGGGAGCATTGTGATGACAGGGTCATGGAGCAATTTGATGAAAAGGGTCAGGGAACATTTTGATGACAGGGGTCATGGAACATTTTGATGTCAGTGGTCATGGAGCATTGTGATGATAAGGGCATGTAGCATTTTGATGACAGGGGTCATGGAACATTGTGATGACAGGGGTGAGTGAGTATTGTGATGAGTAGTGATGGAACATTGTGATATCAGTGGTGAGAGAGCATTTAGATGAGAAGTGCATGGAGCATTGTGATAAAAATGTTTATGGAGCATTTTGATGACAAGGTTGTGGAGCATTGTGATGACAAGTGCATGGCTCATTGTGATGACATGTGTCTTGGGACATTGTGCTGAGAAGCACATGGAGCATTGTGATGACAAGGGTCATGGAGCATTGTGCTGACAAAGTCATGGAGCATTGTGATGACAAGTGTTACAGAGCATTGTGATGACGAGGGGATGGACCATTGTGATGACAAAGGTCATAAAGCATTTTGATGACTGGAGTCAAGGAACATTATGATGTGAGGGGTAATGGAGAATTGTGATTTAAAGGGCATGGAACATTGTGATGACAGGGGCATGGAGCATTGGTCTGACAAGTTTCATGGACTATTGCTATGACAGTGTGCATGGAGCATTGTGATGACAGAGGTCATGGATCATTTTCATTTCAAGGACCATGGCGCATTGTGATGACAAGGGCATCAAGCAATGTGAACCCAAGTTACATCGAGGATTTTGATGACAATGGGAATGGAACATTGTGATGACAAGTTCATGAAGAAATTTGCTGACACATGCATGGAACATTTTGATGACAAGGGTTATGGAGCACTGTGATGACAAGCGTCACTGAACATTGTGATTACAGGGGTCATGGAGCATTGGGATAACAAGGGCAAGGATCATTGTGATGACAAGGGTCATGGAGCATTTTGATGACAAGAGTCCCGGATCATTGTGTTGTGAGGGGTGATGGATCGTTGTGATGACTGTGGTCATGGAGCATTGTGATGACAGGGGTCATGGAGCATTGTGATTACAAGGGCATGGTGCATTGAGAATGAGAAGGCCATGGAGCATTCTGATGACATGCGTCATGGAGCTTTGTGATGACAAGGGCATGGAGCATTGTGATTACAGGGTCTTGGAGCATTGTGATGACAAGTGTCATGGAGTCTTGTGATGACAAGGCTGTGGAACCTTGTGGTGGCAGGGGTCATGGAGCATTGTTATGACAGGAGTAATGGAGCATTTTGATGACAAGGGCATGGAGCATTGGTCTGAAATGTTTCATGGATTATTGTGTTGAGAGTTTGCATGGAGCATTATGATGATAAGGGCAAGGAACACTTTGATACATGGGTCATGGAGGATTGTAATGACAAGGGCATGGAGCATTGTGATGAGAAGGGCATCGAGCATTTTGATGACAAGCGTCTTGAAGCTTTGTGATAACAAGGGCATGGAGCAATATGATGAGAGGCTTCTTGGAGCATTGTGATGACAATGGCATGGAGCATTGTGATGCCAAGGGTCAAGGATCATTGTGATGACAAAGGTCATGTACATTTTGATGAAAAGGGAGTGGTACATTGTGACGATAAGGGCATGTAGCATTGTGATGACTGGGGTCATGGAACATTGTGATGAAAGGGGTGAGGGAGTATTGTGATGATTAGTGATGGAACATTGTGATATCAGTGGTGAGAGATCATTTTCTTGAGAAGTGCATGGAGTATTGTGATGACAAGTTTTATGGTGCATTGTGATGACAAAGATGTGAAGCATTGTGTTGACAAGCGCATGGCAACTTGTGATGACATCGGCCATGGAGCAGTGTGCTGACAAGCTCATGGAGCATTGTGTTGACAAGGGTCATGGAGCATTGTGCTGACAAAGGCATGGAGCGTTGTGATGCCAAGGGTCACAGAGCATTGTGATGAAAAGTTCATGGAGCATTGTGGTGACAAAGGTCACAGAGATTTGTGTGACGAGGTCATGGACCATTGTGATGACAAATGTCATGAAGCATTGTGATGACTGAAGTCACGGAGCATTGTGATAACAGTGGTCTTGGACCATTGTGATGAAAAGGGAATGGTTCATTGTGATGAAATAGGCATGGATTCTTGTCATGACAGTGTTCAAGGAGCATACTGATGACAAGTGTCAGGGAGCATTGTGCTGACAAGCTCATGGAGCATTGTGATGACAAGTGTATTGAGCATTGTGATGACAAATGTCATGGAGCATTGTGATGAGAAGATCATTGATAATTGTGATGACGAGCGTAATGGGGCGTTGTGATGACAACTGTTATGGAACACTGTGATCACAAGGGTTGGGAACATTGTGATGACAGAGGTCATGGAGCATTTTGATTTCATTGTGATGAAAACAGCATGAAACATTATGATGATGGGCATGGTTCATTGTGATTACAGGGTTCATGGAGCATTGAGATGAAAAGGGGCAAGGAGCATTGTGATTAAAGGGATCTTGGAGCATTGTGATGAGAAGGTCATGGAACATTGGGCTGAAAATATTCATGGAGTATTGTGATGGCAGGGGTCATGGAGCATTGTGATGACAAGGGTCATGGAGATATGTGATGAAAAGCGTCATGGGTCATTCTGATTACAGGGGTCATGGAGCATTGGGATGACAGGGTTCATGGGGCATTGGTCTGATAAATTTCTTGGATTATTGTGATGACAGTGGGCATGGCGCATTGTGATAAAAAGGGCATGAAGCATTGTGATGACAAGGTCATAAATTATTGTGAAGACAGGTGTCAGGGAGCATTGTGGTGACATATGTCATGATCCATTGTGATGACAATGGCATGGAGCACTGTGATGCCAAGTGTCATGGAGAAATGTGATGACAAATATAATGGAGCATTTTGATGACAAGGGCTTGGAGCCTTGTGATGACAAGGGTTATGGAGCATTGTGATGACAAGGGAATGGATCATTGTGATGACAAGTGTCATGGAGCATTTTGATGACAAGTGTCCAGTATCATTGTGTTGTCAGGGGTCATGGATCGTTGTGATGACAGTGGTCATGGAGCATAATGATGAGAGGGTTCATGGGGAATTGTGAAGAGAAGGTCATGGAGCATTGGGCTGTAAATATTCATTGAGTATTGTGATGACACGGGTCATGGAGCATTTTGATGACAAGGGAATGGAGCATTGTGATGAAAAGGGCATGGAGCATGTTGATGAGAAGGCAATGGAGCATTTTGAAGACATGCTTCATTAAGCATTGTGATGACAAGGGCATGGAGCATTGTGATTACAGGGATCTTGGAGTATTGTGATGAAAAGTGCAAGTATTATTGTGATGAAAAATGCATGGAGCCTTGTCATGACAGGTTTCAAGGAGCACATTGACGACCATTGTCAGGGAGCATTGTGATGACAAGTTTATTGACCATTGTGATGACAAAGGTCATGGAGTATTGTGAATAAAATACCATGGATAATTGTGATGATGAGCGTCATGGGGCGTTGTGATGACAAGTGTTATGGAACATTGTGATCACAAGGGTTTAGAGCATTGTGATGACAGAGGTCATGGAGCATTTTGATTTCATTGTGATGACAATATCATGAAGCATTATGATGATGGGCATGGTGCACTGTGATGACAGGGTTCATGGAGCATTGAGATGAAAAGGGGCATGGAGCATTGTGATTACAGGGGTCTTGGAGCATTGCGATGACCAGGTCATGGAGCATTGTGATGAGAAGGCGAAGGTGCATTCTAATGACATGTGTCATGGAGCTTTGTAATGACAAAGGCATGGAGCATTGTGATTACAGGTGTCTTGGATCATTGTGATGACAAGGGTCATGGAGCCTTGTGATGAGAAGGCCGTGGAACATTGTAATGGCAGTTTTTATGGAGCATTGTTATAACAGGGGTAATGGAGCATTTTCATGACAAGGGCATGGAGCATTGTTCTGAAAATTTTCATGGATTATTGTGGTGAGAGGGGGCATGGAGCATTGTGATGACAAGGACACGGAACACTGTGATACATGGGTCATGGAGGATTATAATGACAAGCCTTGGAGCTTTGTGTTAAGAAGAGCATCGAGCATTGTGATGAAAATCATCATGGAGCCTGTGATGACTAGGACATGTAACAATGTGATGAGAGGGTTCATGGAGCATTTTGATGACAATGGCATGGAGCATTGTGATGCCAAGGGTCACGGAGCTTTGTGATGACAAAGGTCATGGAGGGTTTTGATGACAAGGGCGTGGTGTACTGTGATGAGAAGGGCAGTGAGCATTGTGATGAAAGGGTAATGGAGCAATTTGATGAAAAGTGTCACGGGACATTTTGATGACAGGGGTTATGGAACATTGTGATGTCAGGGGTCAGGGAGCATTGTGATGAAAAGGGTCATGGAGCATTGTGATGACAGGGGTCATGGAACATTGTGATGACAGGTGTGATGGAGTATTGTGATGACAAGTGATGGAACATTATGATATCAATGATGGGAAAGCATTTTGATGGGAAGTGCATGGAGCATTGTGACAACAAGGTTGATCGAGAACAGTGATGACAAGGTTGTGGAGAATTGTGATGACAAGCACATGTCGTATTGTGATGACACAGGTCATGGGGCATTTTGCGGAAAAGCGCATGGAGCATTGTGCTGACAAAGGCATTCAGTATAGTTATGACATTAGTAAGAGAACATTGTGATGAAAATTTCATTGAGAATTGTGGTGACAAATGACACAGAGCCTTTTGATGACGAGGGCATGGACCATTGTGATGACAGGGGTCATGGAGCATTTTGATGACTGTGGTCATGGCGCATTGTGAAGACATGGGTCATGGAGCATTGTAATGAGACGGTCATTGAACATTGGGCTGAAAATGTACATGTAGTATTGTAATGATAGTCATCATGGAGCATTGTGATGACAAAGTCCTGGAGCATTGTGATGAGAGGACCATGGAGCCTTGTGATGACAAGTGTCATGGAGCATTCTGATGAAAAGTTGCATGGAGCATTGTGATTACAGGGGTTTTGTAGCATTGTGATGACAAGGGCATGGAGCTTTGTGATGCGAAGGCCATGGAGCATTCTGATGACATGCGTCATGGAGCTTTGTGATGACAAGGACATGGAGCATTGTGATTACAGGAGTCTTGGAGCATTGTGATGAAAAGGGCATGGATCATTATGATGAAAATTGCATGGAGCCTTGTCATGACAGGGTTCAAGGAGCATACTGATGAGAAGTGTCAGGGAGCATTGTGATGATAAGTGTATTGAGCATTGTGATGACAAAGATCAAGGAACATTGTGATGAGAAGACCATGGATAATTGTTATGACCAGCGTCATGGGGCATTGTGATGACAAGTGTTATGGACCATTGTGATCAGATGGGTTTGGTGCATTGTGATGACAGAGGTCATTGAGCATTTTGATTTCACTGTATGACAATAGCATGAAATATTATGGTGATGGGCACGGTGCATTGTGATGACAGGGTTCATGGAGCATTGAGATGAAAAGGGGCATGGAGCATTGTGATGACAGGGGTCATGGAGCATTGTAATGAGAAGATCATGGAGCATTGAGCTGAAAATATTCATGGAGTATTCTGATGAAATGGGTCATGGAGCATTGTGATGACAAGGTCCTGGAGCACTCTGATGAGAAAACCATGGAGCCTTGTGATGAGAAGTCTCATGGAGCATTCTGATGAAAAGGGGCATGGAGCATTGTGATTACAGGGGTCTTGGAGCATTGTGATTACAAGGGCATGGAGCATTGTGAGAGATGTCCAAGGAGCATTCTGATGACATGTGTCATGGAGCTTTGTGATGACCAGGGGAAGGAGCATTGTGATTACAGGGGTCTTGGAGCATTGTGATGAAAATGGCATGGATCATTGTAATGAAAAAGGCATGGATCATTGTAATGAAAAAGGCATGGAGCCTTGTCATGACAGTGTTCAAGGAGCATACTGATGGCAAGAGTCAGGGAGCATTGTGATGTCAAGTGTATTGTGCATTGTGATGACAAAAGTCATGGAACATTGTGATGAGAAGACCATGGATAATTGTGAAGACGAGCATAAGGGGGCGTTGTGATGACAAGTGTTATGGAACATTGTGATCACAAGGGTTTGGAGCATTGTGATGACAGAGGTCATGGAGCATTTTGATTTCATTGTGATGACAATAGCATGAAGCATTATGATGATGGGCATGGTGCAGTGTGATGACAGGGTTCATGGATCATTGAGATGAAAAGGGACATGGAGCATTGTGATTACAGGTGTCTTGGAGCATTGTGATGGCAAGGGCATGGAGCATTGTGAATGAGAAGGCCATGGAGCATTCTGATGACATGCGTCATGGAGCTTTGTGATGACAAGGGCATGGAGCAATGTGATGAGAGGCTTCATGAAGCATTGTGATGACAATGGCATGGAGCATTGTGATGCCATGGGTCATGGAGCTTTGTGATGACAAAGGTCATGGAGCATTTTGATGACAAGGGAGTGGTGCATTGTGATGATAACGGCTTGTAGCATTGTGATGATAGGGGTCATGGAACATTGTGATAACAGGTGTGAAGGAGTATGGAGATGACTAGTGATGGAACATTTTGATATCAGTGGTGAGAGAGCATTTTCATGAGAAGTGCATGGAGCATTGTGATGAAATGTTCATGGATCATTGTGGTGACAAAGGTCACAGAGACTTGTGATGATGAGGGCATGGACCATTCTGATGACAAAGCCTAGTAGCATTGTGATGACTGGAGACACGGAGCATTGTGATGACAGGTGTCATGGAGCATTGTGATGACAAGTGCATGGATCATTGTGATGACAGGGGCATGGAGCATCGGTCTGAAAAATTTCATGGATTATTGTGATGACAGTGGGCATTGCACATTGTGATGACAAGGGCATGGAGCACTGTGAAGAAAAGGTTATGGCGTATTGTCAGGTAGGTGTCAAGGAGCATTGTGATGACCTATGTCATGGTGCATTGTGATGACAACGGCATGGAGCATTGTGATGACAAGTGTCATGGATGATTGTGATGACAAATGTAATGGAGCATTTTGATGACAATGGTCATGGATCATTGTGATGAAAAGGGCATGGAGCATTGTGATGCCAAGGGCTTTTGAGAATTTTGATGACAAGTTCGTGAAGCACTGTGATGAAAAGCACATGGAGCTTGCTATGACAAGGGTCATGGAGCATTGCGATGACAAGTGCATGGAGAATGTGATTACAAGAGCATGTAACATTGTGATTTGAAGTGTCATGGAGCATTGTGATGGCAAGACGGTGGAGCATTGTGATGAGAAGACCATGGATAATTGTGATGACGAGCGTCATTGAGAACTGTAATGACAAGGGGCCTGGATAATTGTGATGACTGTGGTCATGGAGAATTGTGATGACAAGTGTCATGGAGCATTCTGATGACAAGCTTGTGGAGTATTGTGATGACAATGGCGTGGAGCATTTTGATGAAAAGGGCATGGAGCATTGTGATGAAAAAGGCATACAGCCTTTTCATGACAGGGTTCGAGAAGCATTCTGACGACAAGTGTCAGGGAGCATTGTGATGACAAAGGTCATGGAGCATTGTGATGACAAGGGCATGGAGTATTGTGATGACAGGCATCATGGAGCATTGTGATGACCAGTGTTATGGAACAATGTGATCACAATGGTTTGGAGCACTGTGATGACAGAGGTCATGGATCATTTTGATATCAAGGAGCATGGAGCATAGTGATGACAGGTGTCATGGAGCATTGTGATGAGAAGATCATGGAGCATTGAGCTGAAAATGTTCATGGAGTATTCTGATGAAAGGGGTCATGGAGCATTGTGATGACAAGGTCCTGGAGCATTGTGATGAGAAGACCATGGAGCCTTGTGATGAGAAGTCTCATGGAGCATTCTGATGAATAGGGGCATGGAGCATTTTGATTACAGGGGTCTTGGAGCATTGTGATGAGAAGGGCATGGAGCATTGTGAGAGATGTCTAAGGAGCATTCTGATGACATTCGTCTTGGAGATTTGTGATGACCAGGGCATGGAACATTGTGATTACAGGGGTATTGGAGCATTGTGATGAAAAAGGCATGGAGCATTATCATGAAAAAGGCATGGAGCCTTGTCATGACAGGGTTCAAGGAGCATACTGACGACAAGTGTCAGGGAGCATTGTGATGACAAGTGTATTGAGCATTGTGATGACAAAGGTCATGGAACATTGTGATGAGAAGTGCATGGATAATTGTGATGACGAGCCTCATGGGGCGTTGTGATGACAAGTGTTATGGAGCATTGTGATCACAAGGTTTTGGAGCATTGTGATGACAGAGGTCATGGAGCATTTTGATTTCATTATGATGACAATAGCATGAAGCATTATGATGATGGGCATGGTTCCTTGTGATGACAGGGTTCATGGAGCATTGAGATGAAAAGGGGTATGGGACATTGTGATTACTCGGGTCATGGAGCCTTGTGATGACAAGGCCGTGAAATATTGTGATGACAGGGGTGAGGGAGTATTGTGATGACTAGTGCTGGAAAATTGAGATATCATTGGTGAGAGAGCATTTTGATTCGTAGATCATGGAGATTTGTGAAGACAATATTTATGGAGCATTGTGATGACAAGTTTGGGGAGCATTGTGATGACAAGTGCATGGCACACTGTGATGACATGGGTCATGGAGCATTGTTCTGACAAGCGCATGGAGCATTGTGATAACAAGGGTCATGGAGCATTGTGCTGACAAAGGCATGGAGCGTTGTTATGACAAGACTCAGAGAGCATTGGGATGAAAAGATCATGGAGAATTGTGGTGACAAAGTTCACAGAGCCTTGTGATGACGAGGGCATGGATCATTGTGATGAAAAATGTCATGAAGTATTGTGATGACTGGAGTCACAGAGCATTGTGATGACAAGGGAATGGAGCATTGTGATGACATCGGCATGGAACATTGGTCTGGGAAGTTTCATGGATTATTGTGATGACAGTCGGCATGGCGCACTGTGATGACAAGGGCATGGAGCATAGTGATAACAAGGTCATGGAGTATTGTGAAGACAGGTGTCAGGGTTCATTGTGATGGCATATGTCATGTTCCATTGTGATGACAATGGCATGGAGAATTGTGATGCCAATTGTCATGGAGGATTGTGACGACAAAGGTAATGGATCATTGTGATGACAAGGGCTTGGAGCATTGTGATGACAATGGTCATGGAGCATTGTGATGAAAAGGGCATGGAGCATTGTGATGACAAGGGCTTTTGAGAATTTTGATGACAAGTTCGTGAAGCACTGTGATGAAAAGCACATGAAGCTTGCTATGACAGGGGTCATGGAGCATTGCGATGAGAAGTGCAAGGACAATGTGATTACAAGAGCATGTAACATTGTGATTTCAAGGGTCATGGAGCATTGTGATTGCAAGACGGTGGAACATTGTGATTAGAAGACCATGGATAATTGTGATGACGAGCGTCATGGAGAACTGTAATGACAAGGGGCATGGAGAATTGTGATGACAGGTGTCATGGAGCTTTGTGATGACAGGGGTCATGGATCATTGTGATGACAAGGGTCATGGAGCATTCTGATGACAAGCTTGTGGAGTATTGTGATGACAATGGCATGGAGCATTGTGATGAAAAGGGCATGGAGCATTTTGGTGAAAAAGAAATAGAGCCTTTCCATGACAGGGTTCGAGAAGCATTCTGACGACAAGTGTCAGGGAGCATTGTGATGACAAGTGTATTGAGCATTGTGATGACAAAGGTCATGGAGCATTGTGATGACAAGGGCATGGAGTATTGTGATGACAGGCATCATGGAGCGTTGTGATGACAAGTGTTATGGAACAATGTGATCACAAGGGTTTGGAGCACTGTGATGACAGAGGTCATGGATCATTTTGATATCAAGGAGCATGGAGCACTGTGATGAGAGGGGTCATGGAGCATTGTAATGAGAATATCATGGAGCATTGAGCTGAAAATGTTCATGGAGAATTCTGATGAAATGGGTCATGGAGCATTGTGATGACAAGGTCCTGGAGCACTCTGATGAGAAGACCATGGAGCCTTGTGATGAGAAGTCTCATGGAGCATTCTGATGAAAAGAGGCATGGAGCATTGTGATTACAGGGGTCTTGGAGCATTGTGATTACAAGGGCATGGAGCATTGTGAGAGATGCCCAAGTAGCATTCTGATGACATGTGTCATGGAGCTTTGTGATGACCAGGGCAAGGAGCATTGTGATTACAGGGGTCTTGGAGCATTGTGATGAAAAAGGCATGGATCATTGTAATGAAAAAGGCATGGAGCCTTGTCATGACAGTGTTCAAGGAGCATACTGATGGCAAGAGTCAGGGAGCACTGTGATGACAAGTGTATTGAGCATTGTGATGACAAAGGTCATGGAACATTGTGATGAGAAGACCATGGATAATTGTGAAGACGAGCGTCATGGGGCGTTGTGATGACAAGTGTTATGAAACATTGTGATCACAAGGGTTTGGAGCATTGTGATGACAGAGGTCATGGAGCATTTTGATTTCATTGTGATGACAATAGCATGAAGCATTATGATGATGGGCATGGTGCAGTGTGATGACAGGGTTCATGGATCATTGAGATGAAAAGGGACATGGAGCATTGTGATTACAGGTGTCTTGGAGCATTGTGATGGCAAGGGCATGGAGCATTGTGAATGAGAAGGCCATGGAGCATTCTGATGACATGCGTCATGGAGCTTTGTGATGACAAGGGAATGGAGCATTTGTCTGAAAATTTTCATGGATTATTGTGATGAGAGTGGGTATTGAGCATTGTGATGAAAAGGACACGGAACACTGTGATACATGGGTCATGGAGGATTGTAATGACAAGGTCATGGAGCATTGTGATGAGAAGGGCATCGAGCATTGTGATGACAAGCGTCATAGAGCTTTGCGATGACAAGGGCATGGAGCAATGTCATGAGAGGCTTCATGAAGCATTGTGATGACAATGGCATGGAGCATTGTGATGCCATGGGTCATGGAGGTTTGTGATGACAAAGGTCATGGAGCATTTTGATGACAAGGGAGTGGTGCATTGTGATGATAACGGCATGTAGCATTGTGATGATAGGGGTCATGGAACATTGTGATGACAGGGGTGAAGGAGTATGGTGATGACTAGTGATGGAACATTGTGATATCACTGGTGAGAGAGCATTTTCATGAGAAGTGCATGGAGCATTGTGATGACAAGGGTCACAGAGCATTGTGATGAAATGTTCATGGAGCATTGTGGTGACAAAGGTCACAGAGACTTGTGATGATGAGGGCATGGACCATTCTGATGACAAAGTCTTGAAGCATTGTGATGACTGGAGACACGGAGCATTGTGATGACAGGTGTCATGGAGTATTGTGATGACTAGTGCATGGATCATTGTGATGACAGGGGCATGGAGCATCGGTCTGAAAAATTTCATGGATTATTGTGATGACAGTGGGCATTGCACATTGTGATGACAAGGGCATGGAGCACTGTGAAGAAAAGGTATGGAGTATTGTGAAGTCAGGTGTCAGGGAGCATTGTGATGACCTATGTCATGGTGCATTTTGATGACAATGGCATGGAGCATTGTGCTGACAAGTGTCATTAATGATTGTGATGACAAATGTAATGGAGCATTTTGATGACAATGGTCATGGATCATTGTTATGAAAAGGGCATGGAGCATTGTGATGCCAAGGGCTTTTGAGAATTTTGATGACAAGTTCGTGAAGCACTGTGATGAAAAGCACATGGAGCTTGCTATGACAGGGGTCATGGAGCATTGCGATGACAAGTGCATGGAGAATGTGATTACAAGAGCATGTAACATTGTGATTTGAAGTGTCATGGAGCATAGTGATGGCAAGACGGTGGAGCATTGTGATGAGAAGACCATGGATAATTGTGATGACGAGCGTCATGGAGAACTGAAATGACAAGGGGCCTGGAGCATTGTGATGACAGGGGTCATGGAGAATTGTGATGACAAGTGTCATGGAGCATTCTGATGACAAGCTTGTGGAGTATTTTGATGACAATGGCGTGGACCATTGTGATGAAAAGGGCATGGAGCATTGTGATGAAAAAAGCATACAGCCTTTTCATGACAGGGTTCGAGAAGCATTCTGACGACAAGTGTCAGGGAGCATTGTGATGACAAGGGCATGGAGTATTGTGATGACAGGCATCATGGAGCATTGTGATGACCAGTGTTATGGAACAATGTGATCACAATGGTTTGGAGCACTGTGATGACAGAGGTCATGGATCATTTTGATATCAAGGAGCATGGAGCATAGTGATGACAGGGGTCATGGAGCATTGTGATGAGAAGATCATGGAGCCTTGTGATGAGAAGTCTCATGGAGCATTCTGATGAAAACGGGCATGGAGCATTGTGATTACAGGGGTCTTGGAGCATTGTGATGAAAAGGACATGGAGCATTGTGAGAGATGTCTAAGGAGCATTCTGATGACATTCATCATGGAGCTTTGTGATGACCAGGGCATGGAGCATTGTGATTACAGGGGTCTTGGAGCATTGTGATGAAAAAGGCATGGATCATTATCATGAAAAAGGCATGGAGCCTTGTCATGACAGGGTTCAAGGAGCATACTGACGACAAGTGTCAGGGAGCATTGTGATGACAAGTGTATTGAGCATTGGAATGACAAAGGTCATGGACCATTGTGATGAGAAGTGCATGGATAATTGTGATGACGAGCCTCATGGGTCGTTGTGATGACAAGTGTTATGGAGCATTGTGATCACAAGGGTTGGGAGCATTGTGATGACAGAGGTCATGGAGCATTTTGATTTCATTGTGATGACAATAGCATGAAGCATTATGATGATGGGCATGGTTCGTTGTGATGACAGGGTTCATGGAACATTGAGATGAAAAGGGGTACGGAGCATTGTGATTACTCGGGTCATGGAGCCTTGTGATGACAAGGCCGTGTAACATTGTGATGACAGGGGTGAGGGAGTATTGTGATGACTAGTGATGGAAAATTGAGATATCAGTGGTGAGAGAGCATTTTGATTCGAAGTGCATGGAGCTTTGTGATGACAATGTTTATGGAGCATTGTGATGACAAGTTTGGGGAGCATTGTGATGACAAGTGCATGGCACACTGTGATGACATGGGTCATGGAGCATTGTTCTGACAAGCGCATGGAGCATTGTGATAACAACGGTCATGGAGCATTGTGAGGACAAAGGCATGGAGAGATGTTATGACAAGGCTCAGAGAACATTGGGATGAAAAGATGATGGAGAATTGTGGTGACAAAGTTCACAGAGCCTTGTGATGATGAGGGCATGGATCATTGTGATGAAAAATGTCAAGAAGTATTGTGATGACTGGAGTCACAGAGCATTGTGATGACAAGGGAATGGAGCATTGTGATGACAGCGGCATGGAACATTGGTCTGGCAAGTTTCATGGATTATTGTGATGACAGTCGGCATGGCACATTGTGATGACAAGGGCATGGAGCATAGTGATGACAAGGTCATGGAGTATTGTGAAGACAGGTGTCAGGGTTCATTGTGATGGCATATGTCATGTTCCATTGTGATGACAATGGCATGGAGAATTGTGATGCCAATTGTCATGGATGATTGTGACGACAAAGGTGATGGAGCATTGTGATGACAAGGGCTTGGAGCATTGTGATGACAATGGTCATGGTGCATTGTGATGAAAAGGGCATGGAGCATTGTGATGACAAGGGCTTTTGAGAATTTTGATGACAAGTTCATTAAGAACTGTGATGAAAAGCACATGAGGCTTGCTATGACAGGGGTCATGGAACATTGCGATGACAAGTGCATGGACAATGTGATTACAAGAGCATGTAACATTGTGATTTCAAGGGTCATGGAGCATTGTGATTGCAAGACGGTGGAACATTGTGATTAGAAGACTATGGATAATTGTGATGACGAGCATCATGGAGAACTGTAATGACAAGGGGCATGGAGAATTGTGATGACAGGTGTCATGGAGCTTTGTGATGACAGGGGTCATGGAGCATTGTGATGACAAGGGTCATGGAGCATTCTGATGACAAGCTTGTGGAGTATTGTGATGACAATGGCGTGGAGCATTGTGATGAAAAGGGCATGGAGCATTGTGATGAAAAAGGCATACAGCCTTTTCATGACCGGGTTCGAGAAGCATTCTGACGACAAGTGTCAGGGAGCATTGTGATGACAAAGGTCATGGAGCATTGTGATGACAAGGGCATGGAGTATTGTGATGACAGGCATCATGGAGCGTTGTGATGACAAGTGTTATGGAACAATGTGATCACAAGGGTTTGGAGCACTGTGATGACAGAGGTCATGGATCATTTTGATATCAAGGAGCATGGAGCATTGTGATGACAGGGGTCATGGAACATTGTAATGAGAAGATCATGGAGCATTGAGCTGAAAATGTTCATGGAGAATTCTGATGAAATGGGTCATGGAGCATTGTGATGACAAGGTCCTGGAGCATTCTGATGAGAAGACCATGGAGCCTTGTGATGAGAAGTCTCATGGAGCATTCTGATGAAAAGGGGCATGGAGCATTGTGATTACAGGGGTCTTGGATCATTGTGATTACAAGGGCATGGAGCATTGTGAGAGATGCCCAAGGAGCATTCTGATGACATGTGTCATGGAGCTTTGTGATGACCAGGGCAAGGAGCATTGTGATTAAAGGGGTCTTGGAGCATTGTGATGAAAAAGGCATGGATCATTGTAATGAAAAAGGCATGGAGCCTTGTCATGACAGTGTTCAAGGAGCATACTGATGGCAAGAGTCAGGGATCATTGTGATGACAAGTGTATTGAGCATTGTGATGACAAAAGTCATGGAACATTGTGATGAGAAGACCATGGATAATTGTGAAGACGAGCATCAGGGGGCGTTGTGATGACAAGTGTTATGGAATATTGTGATCACAAGGGTTTGGAGCATTGTGATGACAGAGGTCATGGAGCATTTTGATTTCATTGTGATGACAATAGCATGAAGCATTATGATGATGGGCATGGTGCAGTGTGATGACAGGGTTCATGGATCATTGAGATGAAAAGGGACATGGAGCATTGTGATTAGAAGTGTCTTGGAGCATTGTGATGGCAAGGGCATGGAGCATTGTGAATGAGAAGGCCATGGAGCATTCTGATGACATGCGTCATGGAGCTTTGTGATGACAAGGGCATGGAGCATTTGTTTGAAAATTTTCATGGATTATTGTGATGAGAGTGGGCATGGAGCATTGTGATGAAAAGGACACGGAACACTGTGATACATGGGTCATGGAGAATTGTAATGACAAGGTCATGGAGCATTGTGATGAGAAGGGCATCGAGCATTGTGATGACAAGCGTCATGGAGCTTTGCGATGAGAAGGGCATGGAGCAATGTCATGAGAGGCTTCATGAAGCATTGTGATGACAATGGCATGGAGCATTGTGATGCCATGGGTCATGGAGCTTTGTGATGACAAAGGTCGTGGAGCATTTTGATGACATGGGAGTGGTGCATTGTGATGATAACGGCATGTAGCATTGTGATGATAGGGGTCATGGAACATTGTGATGACAGGGGTGAAGGAGTATGGTGATGACTAGTGATGGAACATTGTGATATCACTGGTGAGAGAGCATTTTCATGAGAAGTGCATGGAGCATTGTGATGCCAAGGGTCACAGAGCATTGTGATGAAATGTTCATGGAGCATTGTGGTGACAAAGGTCACAGAGACTTGTGATGATGAGGGCATGGACCATTCTGATGACAAAGTTTTGAAGCATTGTTATGACTGGAGATACGGAGCATTGCGATGACAGGTGTCATGGAGCATTGTGATGACAAGTGCATGGATCATTGTGATGACAGGGGCATGGAGCATTGTTCTGAAAAATTTCATGGATTATTGTGATGACAGTGGGCATTACACATTGTGATGACAAGGGCATGGAGCACTGTGAAGAAAAGGTTATGGAGTATTGTGAAGTCAGGTGTCAGGGAGCATTGTGATGACCTATGTCATGGTGCATTGTGATGACAATGGCATGGAGCATTGTGCTGACATGTGTCATGGATGATTGTGATGACAAATGTAATGGAGCATTTTGATGACAATGGTCATGGATCATTGTGATGAAAAGGGCATGGAGCATTGTGATGACAAGGGCTTTTGAGAATTTTGATGACAAGTTCGTGAAGCACTGTGATGAAAAGCACATGGAGCTTGCTATGACAGGGGTCATGGAGCAATGCGATGACAAGTGCATGGAGAATGTGATTACAAGAGCATGTAACATTGTGATTTGAAGTGTCATGGAGCATTGTGATGGCAAGACGGTGGAGCATTGTGATGAGAAGACCATGGATAATTGTGATGACGAGCGTCATGGAGAACTGTAATGACAAGGGGCCTGGAGCATTGTGTTGACAGGGGTCATGGAGAATTGTGATGACAAGTGTCATGGAGCATTCTGATGACAAGCTTGTGGAGTATTGTGATGACAATGGCGTGGAGCATTGTGATGAAAAGGGCATGGAGCATTGTGATGAAAAAGGCATACAGACTTTTCATGACAGGTTTCGAGAAGCATTCTGACGACAAGTGTCAGGGAGCATTGTGATGACAAGTGTATTGATTACTGTGATGACAGAGGTCATGGAGCATTGTGATGACAAGGGCATGGAGTATTGTGATGACAGGCATCATGGAGCATTGTGATGATCAGTGTTATGGAACAATGTGATCACAATGGTTTGGAGCACTGTGATGACAGAGGTCATGGATCATTTTGATATCAAGGAGCATGGAGCATAGTGATGACAGGGGTCATGGAGCATTGTGATGAGAAGATCATGGAGCATTGAGCTGAAAATGTTCATGGAGTATTCTGATGAAAGTGGTCATGGAGCATTGTGATGACAAGGTCCTGGAGCATTGTGATGAGAAGACGATGGAGCCTTGTGATGAGAATCTCATGGAACATTCTGATGTAAAGGGGCATGGAGCATTGTGATTACAGGGGTCTTGGAGCATTGTGATGAAAAGGACATGGAGCATTGTGAGAGATGTCTAAGGAGCATTCTGATGACATTCATCATGGAGCTTTGTGATGACCAGGGCATGGAGCATTGTGATTACAGGGGTCTTGGAGCATTGTGATGAAAAAGGCATGGATCATTGTGATGAAAAAGGCATGGAGCCTTGTCATGACAGGGTTCAAGGAGCATACTGACGACAAGTGTCAGGGAGCATTGTGATGACAAGTGTATTGAGCATTGTCATGACAAAGGTCATGGACCATTGTGATGAGAAGTGCATGGATAATTGTGATGACAAGCCTCATGGGTCGTTGTGATGACAAGTGTTATGGAGCATTGTGATCACAAGGTTTGGGAGCATTGTGATGACAGAGGTCATGGAGCATTTTGATTTCATTGTGATGACAATAGCATGAAGCATTATGATGATGGGCATGGTTCGTTGTGATGACAGGGTTCATGGAGCATTGAGATGAAAAGGGGTATGGAGCATTGTGATTACTCGGGTCATGGAGCCTTGTGATGACAAGGCCGTGTAACATTGTGATGACAGGGGTGAGGGAGTATTGTGATGACTAGTGATGGAAAATTGAGATATCAGTGGTGAGAGAGCATTTTGATTCGAAGTGCATGGAGCTTTGTGATGACAATGATTATGGAGCATTGTGATGACAAGTTTGGGGAGCATTGTAATGACAAGTGCATGGCACACTGTGATGACATGGGTCATGGAGCATTGTTCTGACAAGCACATGGAGCATTGTGATAACAACGGTCATGGAGCATTGTGAGGACAAAGGAATGGAGAGTTGTTATGACAAGGCTCAGAGAACATTGGGATGAAAAGATGATGGAGAATTGTGGTGACAAAGTTCACAGAGCCTTGTGATGACGAGGGCATGGATCATTGTGATGAAAAATGTCAAGAAGTATTGTGATAACTGGAGTCACAGAGCATTGTGATGACAAGGGAATGGAGCATTGTGATGACAGCAGCATGGAACATTGGTCTGGCAAGTTTCATGGATTATTGTGATGACAGTCGGCATGGCACATTGTGATGACAAGGGCATGGAGCATAGTGATGACAAGGTCATGGAGTATTGTGAAGACAGGTGTCAGGGTTCATTGTGATGGCATATGTCATGTTCCATTGTGATGACAATGGCATGGAGAATTGTGATGCCAATTGTCATGGATGATTGTGACGACAAAGGTGATGGAGCTTTGTGATGACAAGGGCTTGGAGCATTGTGATGACAATGGTCATGGAGCATTGTGATGAAAAGGGCATGGAGCATTGTGATGACAAGGGCTTTTGAGAATTTTGATGACAAGTTCATTAAGAACTGTGATGAAAAGCACATGAGGCTTGCTATGACAGGGGTCATGGAGCATTGCGATGACAAGTGCATGGAGAATGTGATTACAAGAGCATGTAACATTGTGATTTGAAGTGTCATGGAGCATAGTGATGGCAAGACGGTGGAGCATTGTGATGAGAAGACCATGGATAATTGTGATGACGAGCGTCATGGAGAACTGAAATGACAAGGGGCCTGGAGCATTGTGATGACAGGGGTCATGGAGAATTGTGATGACAAGTGTCATGGAGCATTCTGATGACAAGCTTGTGGAGTATTTTGATGACAATGGCGTGGACCATTGTGATGAAAAGGGCATGGAGCATTGTGATGAAAAAAGCATACAGCCTTTTCATGACAGGGTTCGAGAAGCATTCTGACGACAAGTGTCAGGGAGCATTGTGATGACAAGGGCATGGAGTATTGTGATGACAGGCATCATGGAGCATTGTGATGACCAGTGTTATGGAACAATGTGATCACAATGGTTTGGAGCACTGTGATGACAGAGGTCATGGATCATTTTGATATCAAGGAGCATGGAGCATAGTGATGACAGGGGTCATGGAGCATTGTGATGAGAAGATCATGGAGCCTTGTGATGAGAAGTCTCATGGAGCATTCTGATGAAAACGGGCATGGAGCATTGTGATTACAGGGGTCTTGGAGCATTGTGATGAAAAGGACATGGAGCATTGTGAGAGATGTCTAAGGAGCATTCTGATGACATTCATCATGGAGCTTTGTGATGACCAGGGCATGGAGCATTGTGATTACAGGGGTCTTGGAGCATTGTGATGAAAAAGGCATGGATCATTATCATGAAAAAGGCATGGAGCCTTGTCATGACAGGGTTCAAGGAGCATACTGACGACAAGTGTCAGGGAGCATTGTGATGACAAGTGTATTGAGCATTGGAATGACAAAGGTCATGGACCATTGTGATGAGAAGTGCATGGATAATTGTGATGACGAGCCTCATGGGTCGTTGTGATGACAAGTGTTATGGAGCATTGTGATCACAAGGGTTGGGAGCATTGTGATGACAGAGGTCATGGAGCATTTTGATTTCATTGTGATGACAATAGCATGAAGCATTATGATGATGGGCATGGTTCGTTGTGATGACAGGGTTCATGGAACATTGAGATGAAAAGGGGTACGGAGCATTGTGATTACTCGGGTCATGGAGCCTTGTGATGACAAGGCCGTGTAACATTGTGATGACAGGGGTGAGGGAGTATTGTGATGACTAGTGATGGAAAATTGAGATATCAGTGGTGAGAGAGCATTTTGATTCGAAGTGCATGGAGCTTTGTGATGACAATGTTTATGGAGCATTGTGATGACAAGTTTGGGGAGCATTGTGATGACAAGTGCATGGCACACTGTGATGACATGGGTCATGGAGCATTGTTCTGACAAGCGCATGGAGCATTGTGATAACAACGGTCATGGAGCATTGTGAGGACAAAGGCATGGAGAGATGTTATGACAAGGCTCAGAGAACATTGGGATGAAAAGATGATGGAGAATTGTGGTGACAAAGTTCACAGAGCCTTGTGATGATGAGGGCATGGATCATTGTGATGAAAAATGTCAAGAAGTATTGTGATGACTGGAGTCACAGAGCATTGTGATGACAAGGGAATGGAGCATTGTGATGACAGCGGCATGGAACATTGGTCTGGCAAGTTTCATGGATTATTGTGATGACAGTCGGCATGGCACATTGTGATGACAAGGGCATGGAGCATAGTGATGACAAGGTCATGGAGTATTGTGAAGACAGGTGTCAGGGTTCATTGTGATGGCATATGTCATGTTCCATTGTGATGACAATGGCATGGAGAATTGTGATGCCAATTGTCATGGATGATTGTGACGACAAAGGTGATGGAGCATTGTGATGACAAGGGCTTGGAGCATTGTGATGACAATGGTCATGGTGCATTGTGATGAAAAGGGCATGGAGCATTGTGATGACAAGGGCTTTTGAGAATTTTGATGACAAGTTCATTAAGAACTGTGATGAAAAGCACATGAGGCTTGCTATGACAGGGGTCATGGAACATTGCGATGACAAGTGCATGGACAATGTGATTACAAGAGCATGTAACATTGTGATTTCAAGGGTCATGGAGCATTGTGATTGCAAGACGGTGGAACATTGTGATTAGAAGACTATGGATAATTGTGATGACGAGCATCATGGAGAACTGTAATGACAAGGGGCATGGAGAATTGTGATGACAGGTGTCATGGAGCTTTGTGATGACAGGGGTCATGGAGCATTGTGATGACAAGGGTCATGGAGCATTCTGATGACAAGCTTGTGGAGTATTGTGATGACAATGGCGTGGAGCATTGTGATGAAAAGGGCATGGAGCATTGTGATGAAAAAGGCATACAGCCTTTTCATGACCGGGTTCGAGAAGCATTCTGACGACAAGTGTCAGGGAGCATTGTGATGACAAAGGTCATGGAGCATTGTGATGACAAGGGCATGGAGTATTGTGATGACAGGCATCATGGAGCGTTGTGATGACAAGTGTTATGGAACAATGTGATCACAAGGGTTTGGAGCACTGTGATGACAGAGGTCATGGATCATTTTGATATCAAGGAGCATGGAGCATTGTGATGACAGGGGTCATGGAACATTGTAATGAGAAGATCATGGAGCATTGAGCTGAAAATGTTCATGGAGAATTCTGATGAAATGGGTCATGGAGCATTGTGATGACAAGGTCCTGGAGCATTCTGATGAGAAGACCATGGAGCCTTGTGATGAGAAGTCTCATGGAGCATTCTGATGAAAAGGGGCATGGAGCATTGTGATTACAGGGGTCTTGGATCATTGTGATTACAAGGGCATGGAGCATTGTGAGAGATGCCCAAGGAGCATTCTGATGACATGTGTCATGGAGCTTTGTGATGACCAGGGCAAGGAGCATTGTGATTAAAGGGGTCTTGGAGCATTGTGATGAAAAAGGCATGGATCATTGTAATGAAAAAGGCATGGAGCCTTGTCATGACAGTGTTCAAGGAGCATACTGATGGCAAGAGTCAGGGATCATTGTGATGACAAGTGTATTGAGCATTGTGATGACAAAAGTCATGGAACATTGTGATGAGAAGACCATGGATAATTGTGAAGACGAGCATCAGGGGGCGTTGTGATGACAAGTGTTATGGAATATTGTGATCACAAGGGTTTGGAGCATTGTGATGACAGAGGTCATGGAGCATTTTGATTTCATTGTGATGACAATAGCATGAAGCATTATGATGATGGGCATGGTGCAGTGTGATGACAGGGTTCATGGATCATTGAGATGAAAAGGGACATGGAGCATTGTGATTAGAAGTGTCTTGGAGCATTGTGATGGCAAGGGCATGGAGCATTGTGAATGAGAAGGCCATGGAGCATTCTGATGACATGCGTCATGGAGCTTTGTGATGACAAGGGCATGGAGCATTTGTTTGAAAATTTTCATGGATTATTGTGATGAGAGTGGGCATGGAGCATTGTGATGAAAAGGACACGGAACACTGTGATACATGGGTCATGGAGAATTGTAATGACAAGGTCATGGAGCATTGTGATGAGAAGGGCATCGAGCATTGTGATGACAAGCGTCATGGAGCTTTGCGATGAGAAGGGCATGGAGCAATGTCATGAGAGGCTTCATGAAGCATTGTGATGACAATGGCATGGAGCATTGTGATGCCATGGGTCATGGAGCTTTGTGATGACAAAGGTCGTGGAGCATTTTGATGACATGGGAGTGGTGCATTGTGATGATAACGGCATGTAGCATTGTGATGATAGGGGTCATGGAACATTGTGATGACAGGGGTGAAGGAGTATGGTGATGACTAGTGATGGAACATTGTGATATCACTGGTGAGAGAGCATTTTCATGAGAAGTGCATGGAGCATTGTGATGCCAAGGGTCACAGAGCATTGTGATGAAATGTTCATGGAGCATTGTGGTGACAAAGGTCACAGAGACTTGTGATGATGAGGGCATGGACCATTCTGATGACAAAGTTTTGAAGCATTGTTATGACTGGAGATACGGAGCATTGCGATGACAGGTGTCATGGAGCATTGTGATGACAAGTGCATGGATCATTGTGATGACAGGGGCATGGAGCATTGTTCTGAAAAATTTCATGGATTATTGTGATGACAGTGGGCATTACACATTGTGATGACAAGGGCATGGAGCACTGTGAAGAAAAGGTTATGGAGTATTGTGAAGTCAGGTGTCAGGGAGCATTGTGATGACCTATGTCATGGTGCATTGTGATGACAATGGCATGGAGCATTGTGCTGACATGTGTCATGGATGATTGTGATGACAAATGTAATGGAGCATTTTGATGACAATGGTCATGGATCATTGTGATGAAAAGGGCATGGAGCATTGTGATGACAAGGGCTTTTGAGAATTTTGATGACAAGTTCGTGAAGCACTGTGATGAAAAGCACATGGAGCTTGCTATGACAGGGGTCATGGAGCAATGCGATGACAAGTGCATGGAGAATGTGATTACAAGAGCATGTAACATTGTGATTTGAAGTGTCATGGAGCATTGTGATGGCAAGACGGTGGAGCATTGTGATGAGAAGACCATGGATAATTGTGATGACGAGCGTCATGGAGAACTGTAATGACAAGGGGCCTGGAGCATTGTGTTGACAGGGGTCATGGAGAATTGTGATGACAAGTGTCATGGAGCATTCTGATGACAAGCTTGTGGAGTATTGTGATGACAATGGCGTGGAGCATTGTGATGAAAAGGGCATGGAGCATTGTGATGAAAAAGGCATACAGACTTTTCATGACAGGTTTCGAGAAGCATTCTGACGACAAGTGTCAGGGAGCATTGTGATGACAAGTGTATTGATTACTGTGATGACAGAGGTCATGGAGCATTGTGATGACAAGGGCATGGAGTATTGTGATGACAGGCATCATGGAGCATTGTGATGATCAGTGTTATGGAACAATGTGATCACAATGGTTTGGAGCACTGTGATGACAGAGGTCATGGATCATTTTGATATCAAGGAGCATGGAGCATAGTGATGACAGGGGTCATGGAGCATTGTGATGAGAAGATCATGGAGCATTGAGCTGAAAATGTTCATGGAGTATTCTGATGAAAGTGGTCATGGAGCATTGTGATGACAAGGTCCTGGAGCATTGTGATGAGAAGACGATGGAGCCTTGTGATGAGAATCTCATGGAACATTCTGATGTAAAGGGGCATGGAGCATTGTGATTACAGGGGTCTTGGAGCATTGTGATGAAAAGGACATGGAGCATTGTGAGAGATGTCTAAGGAGCATTCTGATGACATTCATCATGGAGCTTTGTGATGACCAGGGCATGGAGCATTGTGATTACAGGGGTCTTGGAGCATTGTGATGAAAAAGGCATGGATCATTGTGATGAAAAAGGCATGGAGCCTTGTCATGACAGGGTTCAAGGAGCATACTGACGACAAGTGTCAGGGAGCATTGTGATGACAAGTGTATTGAGCATTGTCATGACAAAGGTCATGGACCATTGTGATGAGAAGTGCATGGATAATTGTGATGACAAGCCTCATGGGTCGTTGTGATGACAAGTGTTATGGAGCATTGTGATCACAAGGTTTGGGAGCATTGTGATGACAGAGGTCATGGAGCATTTTGATTTCATTGTGATGACAATAGCATGAAGCATTATGATGATGGGCATGGTTCGTTGTGATGACAGGGTTCATGGAGCATTGAGATGAAAAGGGGTATGGAGCATTGTGATTACTCGGGTCATGGAGCCTTGTGATGACAAGGCCGTGTAACATTGTGATGACAGGGGTGAGGGAGTATTGTGATGACTAGTGATGGAAAATTGAGATATCAGTGGTGAGAGAGCATTTTGATTCGAAGTGCATGGAGCTTTGTGATGACAATGATTATGGAGCATTGTGATGACAAGTTTGGGGAGCATTGTAATGACAAGTGCATGGCACACTGTGATGACATGGGTCATGGAGCATTGTTCTGACAAGCACATGGAGCATTGTGATAACAACGGTCATGGAGCATTGTGAGGACAAAGGAATGGAGAGTTGTTATGACAAGGCTCAGAGAACATTGGGATGAAAAGATGATGGAGAATTGTGGTGACAAAGTTCACAGAGCCTTGTGATGACGAGGGCATGGATCATTGTGATGAAAAATGTCAAGAAGTATTGTGATAACTGGAGTCACAGAGCATTGTGATGACAAGGGAATGGAGCATTGTGATGACAGCAGCATGGAACATTGGTCTGGCAAGTTTCATGGATTATTGTGATGACAGTCGGCATGGCACATTGTGATGACAAGGGCATGGAGCATAGTGATGACAAGGTCATGGAGTATTGTGAAGACAGGTGTCAGGGTTCATTGTGATGGCATATGTCATGTTCCATTGTGATGACAATGGCATGGAGAATTGTGATGCCAATTGTCATGGATGATTGTGACGACAAAGGTGATGGAGCTTTGTGATGACAAGGGCTTGGAGCATTGTGATGACAATGGTCATGGAGCATTGTGATGAAAAGGGCATGGAGCATTGTGATGACAAGGGCTTTTGAGAATTTTGATGACAAGTTCATTAAGAACTGTGATGAAAAGCACATGAGGCTTGCTATGACAGGGGTCATGGAGCATTGCGATGACAAGTGCATGGACAATGTGATTACAAGAGCATGTAACATTGTGATTTCAAGGGTCATGGAGCATTGTGATTGCAAGACGGTGGAACATTGTGATTAGAAGACCATGGATAATTGTGATGACGAGCGTCATGGAGAACTGTAATGACAAGGGGCATGGAGAATTGTGATGACAGGTGTCATGGAGCTTTGTGATGACAGGGGTCATGGAGCATTGTGATGACAAGGGTCATGGAGCATTCTGATGACAAGCTTGTGGAGTATTGTGATGACAATGGCATGGAGCATTGTGATGAAAAGGGCATGGAGCATTGTGGTGAAAAAGGCATAGAGCCTTTCCATGACAGGGTTCGAGAAGCATTCTGACGACAAGTGTCAGGGAGCACTGTGATGACAAGTGTATTGAGCATTGTGATGACAAAGGTCATGGAGCATTGTGATGACAAGGGCATGGAGTATTGTGATGACAGGCATCATGGAGCGTTGTGACGACAAGTGTTATGGAACAATGTGATCACAAGCGTTTGGAGCACTATGATGACAGAGGTCATGGATCATTTTGATATCAAGGAGCATGGAGCATTGTGATGACATGGGTCATGGAGCATTGTAATGAGAAGATAATGGAGCATTGAGCTGAAAATGTTCATGGAGTATTCTGATGAAATGGGTCATGGAGCATTGTGATGACAAGGTCCTGGAGCACTCTGATGAGAAGACCATGGAGCCTTGTGATGAGAAGCCTCATGGAGCATTCTGATGAAAAGGGGCATGGAGCATTGTGATTACAGGGGTCTTCGAGCATTGTGATTACAAGGGCATGGAGCATTGTGAGAGATGTCCAAGGAGCATTCTGATGACATGTGTCATGGAGCTTTGTGATGACCAGGGCAAGGAGCATTGTGATTACAGGGGTCTTGGAGCATTGTGATGAAAAAGGCATGGATCATTGTAATGAAAAAGGCATGGAGCCTTGTCATGACAGAGTTCAAGGAGCATACTGATGGCAAGAGTCAGGGAGCACTGTGATGACAAGTGTATTGAGCATTGTGATGACAAAAGTCATGGAACATTGTGATGAGAAGACCATGGATAATTGTGAAGACGAGCGTCATGGGTCGTTGTGATGACAAGTGTTATGGAACATTGTGATCACAAGGGTTTGGAGCATTGTGATGACAGAGGTCATGGAGCATTTTCATTTCATTGTGATGACAATAGCATGAAGCATTATGATGATGGGCATGGTGCAGTGTGATGACAGGGTTCATGGAGCATTGAGATGAAAAGGGACATGGAGCATTGTGATTACAGGTGTCTTGGAGCATTGTGATGGCAAGGGCATGGAGCATTGTGAATGAGAAGGCCATGGAGCATTCTGATGACATGCGTCATGGAGCTTTGTGATGACAAGGGCATGGAGCATTTGTCTGAAAATTTTCATGGATTATTGTGATCAGAGTGGGCATGGAGCAATGTGATGAAAAGGACACGGAACACTGTGATACATGGGTCCTGGAGGATTGTAATGACAATGTCATGGAGCATTGTGATGAGAAGGGCAAAGAGCATTGTGATGACAAGTGTCATGGAGCTTTGTGATGACCAGGGCAAGGAGCATTGTGATTACAGGGGTCTTGGAGCATTGTGATGAAAAAGGCATGGATCATTGTAATGAAAAAGGCATGGAGCCTTGTCATGACAGAGTTCAAGGAGCATACTGATGGCAAGAGTCAGGGAGCACTGTGATGACAAGTGTATTGAGCATTGTGATGACAAAAGTCATGGAACATTGTGATGAGAAGACCATGGATAATTGTGAAGACGAGCGTCATGGGTCGTTGTGATGACAAGTGTTATGGAACATTGTGATCACAAGGGTTTGGAGCATTGTGATGACAGAGGTCATGGAGCATTTTCATTTCATTGTGATGACAATAGCATGAAGCATTATGATGATGGGCATGGTGCAGTGTGATGACAGGGTTCATGGAGCATTGAGATGAAAAGGGACATGGAGCATTGTGATTACAGGTGTCTTGGAGCATTGTGATGGCAAGGGCATGGAGCATTGTGAATGAGAAGGCCATGGAGCATTCTGATGACATGCGTCATGGAGCTTTGTGATGACAAGGGCATGGAGCATTTGTCTGAAAATTTTCATGGATTATTGTGATCAGAGTGGGCATGGAGCAATGTGATGAAAAGGACACGGAACACTGTGATACATGGGTCCTGGAGGATTGTAATGACAATGTCATGGAGCATTGTGATGAGAAGGGCAAAGAGCATTGTGATGACAAGTGTCATGGAGCTTTGTGATGACAAGGTCATGGAGCAATGTGATGAGAGGCTTCATGAAGCATTGTGATGACAATGGCATGGAGCATTGTGATGCCATGGGTCATGGAGCTTTGTGATGACAAAGGTCATGGAGCATTTTGATGACACGGGAGTGGTGCATTTTGATGATAACGGCATGTAGCATTGTGATGATAGGGGTCATGGAACATTGTGATGACAGGGGTGAAGGAGTATGGTGATGACTAGTGATGGAACATTTTGATATCAGTGGTGAGAGAGCATTTTCATGAGATGTGCATGGAGCATTGTGATGCCAAGGGTCACAGAGCATTGTGATGAAATGTTCATGGATCATTGTGGTGACAAAGGTCACAGAGACTTGTGATGATGAGGGCATGGACCATTCTGATGACAAAGCCTAGTAGCATTGTGATGACTGGAGACACGGAGCATTGTGATGACAGGTGTCATGGAGCATTGTGATGACAAGTGCATGGATCATTGTGATGACAGGGGCATGGAGCATCGGTCTGAAAAATTTCATGGATTATTGTGATGACAGTGGGCATTGCACATTGTGATGACAAGGGCATGGAGCACTGTGAAGAAAAGGTTATGGAGTATTGTCAGGTAGGTGTCAAGGAGCATTGTGATGACCTATGTCATGGTGCATTGTGATGACAACGGCATGGAGCATTGTGATGACAAGTGTCATGGATGATTGTGATGACAAATGTAATGGAGCATTTTGATGACAATGGTCATGGATCATTGTGATGAAAAGGGCATGGAGCATTGTGATGCCAAGGGCTTTTGAGAATTTTGATGACAAGTTCGTGAAGCACTGTGATGAAAAGCACATGGAGCTTGCTATGACAGGGGTCATGGAGCATTGCGATGACAAGTGCATGGAGAATGTGATTACAAGAGCATGTAACATTGTGATTTGAAGTGTCATGGAGCATTGTGATGGCAAGACGGTGGAGCATTGTGATGAGAAGACCATGGATAATTGTGATGACGAGCGTCATTGAGAACTGTAATGACAAGGGGCCTGGATAATTGTGATGACTGTGGTCATGGAGAATTGTGATGACAAGTGTCATGGAGCATTCTGATGACAAGCTTGTGGAGTATTGTGATGACAATGGCGTGGAGCATTTTGATGAAAAGGGCATGGAGCATTGTGATGAAAAAGGCATACAGCCTTTTCATGACAGGGTTCGAGAAGCATTCTGACGACAAGTGTCAGGGAGCATTGTGATGACAAAGGTCATGGAGCATTGTGATGACAAGGGCATGGAGTATTGTGATGACAGGCATCATGGAGCATTGTGATGACCAGTGTTATGGAACAATGTGATCACAATGGTTTGGAGCACTGTGATGACAGAGGTCATGGATCATTTTGATATCAAGGAGCATGGAGCATAGTGATGACAGGTGTCATGGAGCATTGTGATGAGAAGATCATGGAGCATTGAGCTGAAAATGTTCATGGAGTATTCTGATGAAAGGGGTCATGGAGCATTGTGATGACAAGGTCCTGGAGCATTGTAATGAGAAGACCATGGAGCCTTGTGATGAGAAGTCTCATGGAGCATTCTGATGAATAGGGGCATGGAGCATTTTGATTACAGGGGTCTTGGAGCATTGTGATGAGAAGGGCATGGAGCATTGTGAGAGATGTCTAAGGAGCATTCTGATGACATTCGTCTTGGAGCTTTGTGATGACCAGGGCATGGAGCATTGTGATTACAGGGGTCTTGGAGCATTGTGATGAAAAAGGCATGGATCATTATCATGAAAAAGGCATGGAGCCTTGTCATGACAGGGTTCAAGGAGCATACTGACGACAAGTGTCAGGGAGCATTGTGATGACAAGTGTATTGAGCATTGTGATGACAAAGGTCATGGAACATTGTGATGAGAAGTGCATGGATAATTGTGATGACGAGCCTCATGGGGCGTTGTGATGACAAGTGTTATGGAGCATTGTGATCACAAGGTTTTGGAGCATTGTGATGACAGAGGTCATGGAGCATTTTGATTTCATTGTGATGACAATAGCATGAAGCATTATGATGATGGGCATGGTTCGTTGTGATGACAGGGTTCATGGAGCATTGAGATGAAAAGGGGTATGGAGCATTGTGATTACTCAGGTCATGGAGCCTTGTGATGACAAGGCCGTGTAATATTTTGATGACAGGGGTGAGGGAGTATTGTGATGACTAGTGCTGGAAAATTGAGATATCATTGGTGAGAGAGCATTTTGATTCGTAGTGCATGGAGATTTGTGAAGACAATATTTATGGAGCATTGTGATGACAAGTTTGGGGAGCATTGTGATGACAAGTGCATGGCACACTGTGATGACATGGGTCATGGAGCATTGTTCTGACAAGCGCATGGAGCATTGTGATAACAAGGGTCATGGAGCATTGTGCTGAGAAAGGCATGGAACGTTGTTATGACGAGGCTCAGAGAGCATTGGGATGAAAAGATCATGGAGAATTGTGGTGACAAAGTTCACAGAGCCTTGTGATGACGAGGGCATGGATCATTGTGATGAAAAATGTCAAGAAGTATTGTGATGACTGGAGTCACAGAGCATTGTGATGACAAGGGAATGGAGCATTGTGATGACATCGGCATGGAACATGGGTCTGGGAAGTTTCATGGATTATTGTGATGACAGTCGGCATGGCGCACTGTGATGACAAGGGCATGGAGCATAGTGATGACAAGGTCATGGAGTATTGTGAAGACAGGTGTCTGGGTTCATTGTGATGGCATATGTCATGTTCCATTGTGATGACAATGGCATGGAGAATTGTGATGCCAATTGTCATGGAGGATTGTGACGACAAAGGTGATGGAGCATTGTGATGACAAGGGCTTGGAGCATTGTGATGACAATGGTCATGGAGCATTGTGATGAAAAGGGCATGGAGCATTGTGATGACAAGGGCTTTTGAGAATTTTGATGACAAGTTCGTGAAGCACTGTGATGAAAAGCACATGAGGCTTGCTATGACAGGGGTCATGGAGCATTGCGATGAGAAGTGCATGGACATTGTGATTAAAAGAGCATGTAACATTGTGATTTCAAGGGTCATGGAGCATTGTGATTGCAAGACGGTGGAACATTGTGATTAGAAGACCATGGATAATTGTGATGACGAGCGTCATGGAGAACTGTAATGACAAGGGGAATGGAGAATTGTGATGACAGGTGTCATGGAGCTTTGTGATGACAGGGGTCATGGATCATTGTGATGACAAGGGTCATGGAGCATTCTGATGACAAGCTTGTGGAGTATTGTGATGACAATGGCGTGGAACATTGTGATGAAAAGGGCATGGAGCATTGTGGTGAAAAAGGCATAGAGACTTTACATGACAGGTTTCGAGAAGCATTCTGACGACAAGTGTCAGGGAGCATTGTGATGACAAGTGTATTGAGCATTGTGATGACAAAGGTCATGGAGCATTGTGATGACAAGGGCATGGAGTATTGTGATGACAGGCATCATGGAGCATTGTGATGACAAGTGTTATGGAACAATGTGATCACAAGGGTTTGGAGCAGTGTGATGACAGAGGTCATGGATCATTTTGATATCAAGGAGCTTGGAGCACTCTGATGACAGGGGTCATGGAGCATTGTAATGAGAAGATCATGGAGCATTGAGCTGAAAATGTTCGTGGAGAATTCTGATGAAATGGGTCATGGAGCATTGCGATGACAAGGTCCTGGAGCACTCTGATGAGAAGACCATGGAGCCTTGTGATGAGAAGTCTCATGGAGCATTCTGATGAAAAGGGGCATGGAGCATTTTGATTACAGGGGTCTTGGAGCATTGTGATTACAAGGGCATGGAGCATTGTGAGAGATGCCCAAGTAGCATTCTGATGACATGTGTCATGGAGCTTTGTGATGACCAGGGCAAGGAGCATTGTGATTACAGGGGTCTTGGAGCATTGTGATGAAAAAGGCATGGATCATTGTAATGAAAAAGGCATGGAGCCTTGTCATGACAGTGTTCAAGGAGCATACTGATGGCAAGAGTCAGGGAGCACTGTGATGACAAGTGTACTGAGCATTGTGATGACAAAGGTCATGGAACATTGTGATGAGAAGACCATGGATAATTGTGAAGACGAGCGTCATGGGGCGTTGTGATGACAAGTGTTATGAAACATTGTGATCACAAGGGTTTGGAGCATTGTGATGACAGAGGTCATGGAGCATTTTGATTTCATTGTGATGACAATAGCATGAAGCATTATGATGATGGGCATGGTGCAGTGTGATGACAGGGTTCATGGATCATTGAGATGAAAAGGGACATGGAGCATTGTGATTACAGGTGTCTTGGAGCATTGTGATGGCAAGGGCATGGAGCATTGTGAATGAGAAGGCCATGGAGCATTCTGATGACATGCGTCATGGAGCTTTGTGATGACAAGGGCATGGAGCATTTGTCTGAAAATTTTCATGGATTATTATGATGAGAGTGGGTATGGAGCATTGTGATGACAGGGGTGAAGGAGTATGGTGATGACTAGTGAGGGAACATTGTGATATCATTGGTGAGAGAGCATTTTCATGAGAAGTGCATGGAGCATTGTGATGCCAAGGGTAACAGAGCATTGTGATGCAATGTTCATGGAGCATTGTGGTGACAAAGGTCACAGAGACTTGTGATGATGAGGGCATGGACCATTCTGATGACAAAGCCTTGAAGCATTGTGATGACTGGAGACACGGATCATTGTGATGACAGGTGTCATGGAGCATTGTGATGACAAGTGCATGGATCATTGTGATGACAGGGGCATGGTGCATCGGTCTGAAAAATTTCATGGATTATTGTGATGAGAGTGGGCATTGCACATTGTGATGAGAAGGGCATGGAGCACTGTGAAGAAAAGGGTATGGAGTATTGTGAAGTCAGGTGTCAGGGAGCATTGTGATGACCTATGTCATGGTTCATTGTGATGACAACGGCATGGAGCATTGTGATGACAAGTGTCATGGATCATTGTGATGACAAATGTAAGGGAGCATTTTGATGACAATGGTCATGGATCATTGTGATGAAAAAGGCATGGAGCATTGTGATGACAAGGGCCATTGAGAATTGTGATGACAAGTTCTTGAAGCACTGTGATGAAAAGCATATGGAGTTTGCTATGACAGGTGTCATGGAGCATTGCAATGACAAGTGCATGGAGAATTGTGATGACAAGAGCATGTAACATTGTGATGAGAAGTGTCATGGAGCATTGTGATGGCAAGACCGTGGAGCACTGTGATGAGAAGACCATGGATAATTGTGATGACGAGCATCATGGAGCATTGTGATGACAAGGGCCATTGAGAATTTTGATGCCAACGTCGTTAAGCATTTTGATGACAAGCACACGGAGCTTGCTATGACAGGGGACATGGTGCATTGCGATGAAAAGTGCATGGAGCATTGTGATGACAGTGGTCATGGAGCATTGTGATGAAAAGGGCATGGAGCATTGTGATGGAAAAGGCATGGAGCTCTTCATGATAGGGTTCAAGGAGCATTCTGACGAAAAAAGTCAGTGAGCATTGTGATCACAAGTGTATTGTGCATTGTGATGACAAAGTTCATGGAGCATTGTGATGACACGGGCATGGAGTATTATGATGACAGGTATCATGGAGCGTTGTAATGACAAGTGTTGTGGAACAATGTGATCACAAGGGTTTGGAGCATTGTGATGATAGAGGTCAGGGATCATTCTGATTTCAAGGAGCATGGAGCATTGTGATGAAAAGGGTCATGGAGCATTGTGATGAGAATATCATAGAGAATTGGGCTGAAAATATTCATGGAGTATTGTGATGACAGGGTTCTTGGAGCATTGTGATAACACCGACATGGAGAATTGTGATGAGATGGCCATAGTGCATTCTGATGACATCCGTCATGGAGGGTTGTGATGATAAGGGCAAGGAGCATTGTGATTACAGGGGTCTTGGAGCATTGTGATGAAAAGGGCATGGAGCCTTGTCATGACAGGGTTCGAGGAGCATACTGATGAAAAGTGTCTGGGAGCATTTTGATGACAAGTGTATTGAGCATTGTTTTAACAAATTTCATGGAACATTGTGATGAGAAGACCATGGATAACTGTGATGAGGAGCGTCATGGGGGATTGTGATGACAAGTGTTATGGAACATTGTGATCACAAAGGATTGGAGCATTGTGATGACAGAGGTCATGTAGCATTTTTATTTCATTGTGATGACAAAAGCATGAAGCATTATGATGATGGGCATGGTGCATTGTGATGACAGGGTTCATGGAGCATTGAAATGAAAAGGGGAATGGAGCATTGTGATTACAGATGTCTTGAAACATTGTGATGACAAGGGAATGGAGCATTGTGAATAAGAAGGCCATGGAGCATTCTGATGACATGCGCCATGGAGCTTTGTGATGACAAGTGCATGGAGCATTGTGATTACAGGGTCTTGGAGCATTGTGATCACAAGGGTCATGGAGACTTGTGATGACAAGGCCGTTGAACCTTGTGATGGCAGGTGTCATGGAGCATTTTTATGACAGGGGTAATGAAGCATTGTGATGACAAGGGCATCAGCATTGGTCTGAAGAGTTTCACGGATTATTGTGATGAGAGTGGGCATGGAGCATTGTGATGACAAGGTCAAGGAACACTGTGTTACATGGGTCATGGAGGATTGTAATGACAAGGGCATGGAGCATTGTGATGAGAAGGGCATCGAGCATTGGTATCACAAGCGTCATGGAGCTTTGTGATGACAAGTGCATGGAGCAATTTGATGAGAGGGTTCATGGAGCATTGTGATGACAATGGCATGGAGCATTGTGATGCCAAAGGTTATGGAACTTTGTGGTGACAAATGTCATGGAGCAATTTGATGACAAGGGCATGGAGCATTATGATTAGAAGGACAGGGAGCATTGTGATGACAGGGTCATGGAGAAATTTGATGAAAAGGGTCATGGATCATTTTGATGACAGTGGTTATGGAACATTGTGATGTCAGGGGTCATCGAACATTGTGATGATAAGTGCATGTAGCATTTTGATGACAGGGGTAATGGAACATTGTGATGACAGGGGTGATGGAGTATTGGGATGACTAGTGATGGAACATTGTGATATCAGTGGTGAGAGAGCATTTTGATGACAAGTGCATGGATCACTGTGATGACAAGTTTTATGGAGCATTGTGATGACGAGGATGTGGAGCATTGTGATGACGAGGATGTGGAGCATTGTGATGACATGGGTCATGCAGCATTGTGCTGATAAGCACATGGAGCATTGTGATGAAAAGAGTCATGGAGAATTGTGATGAAAAGTTCATGGAGCATTGTGGTGACAAATGTCACCGTGACTTGGGATGACGAGGGCATGGACCATTTTCATGAGAAAGGTCATGAAGCATTGTGATGACAGGAGTCACGGAGCATTGTGATGACGGGTCATGGAGCATTGTGATGACAAGGGCATGGAGCATTGTGATGACAGGGGCATGGAGCATTGTGATGACAGGAGCATGGATCATTGGTCTTACATGTTTCATGGATTATTGCGATGATATTGGGAATGGTGCATTGTGATGACAAGGGCATGGAGCATTGTGATGACAAGGTCATGCAGTATTTGAAGACAGGTGTCTGGGAGCATTTTGAAGACATAAGTCATGGCCCATTGTGATGACAATGCCATGGAGCATTGTGAAGCTAAGTGTCATGGAGGTTTGTGATGATAAAGGTAATGGAGCTTTGTGATGACAAGGGCTTGGAGCCTTGTGTTGACAAGGGTCATGGCGCACTGTCCTGACAAGGGCATGGAGCATTGTGATGACAATGGTCATGGAACATTTACTGAGAATGGCTTGGAGCATCGTGATGACAAAGGTCCCAGACCATTATGATGAAAATTTCATGGAGCACTGTGGTGACAAATGTCACAGAGCATTGTGAAGATGGGGCATGGACCATTGTGATGACAAAGGTCATGAAGCATTGTGATGACTGGAGTCATGGAGCATTGTGATGACAGGGGTCATGGAGCATTGTGATGGCAAGGGCATGGATCATTGTGATGACAAGTGTCATGGAGCATTTTGATGACAGGGGTCACGGATCATTTTGTTGTCTGGTGTCATGGAGTGTTGTGATGACAGTGGTCATGGAGCATTGTGATGACAGGGGTCATAGTTCATTGTGATGACAGGGGTCATGGAGCATTGTGATCAGAAATTCATGGAGCATTGGGCTGAGTGTATTCATTGAGTATTGTGATGGCAGGGGTCATGGCGCATTGTGATGACAAGGTCCTGGAGCATTGTGAGGAGAAGACCATGGAGCCTTGTGATGACAAGTATCATGGAGCATTCTGATGAAAAGGGGCATGGAGCATTGTGATTACATGGGTCTTGGAGCATTGTGAAGAATAGGGCATGGATGATTGTGATGAAAGAGCATGGAGCCTTGTCATGAGAGGATTCACAGAGCATACTAACGACAAGTGTCAGGGAGCATTGTGAAGACAATTGTATTGAGCATTGTGATGACAAAGGTCATGGAACACTGTGATGAGAAGACCATGGATAATTGTGATGATGAGCGTCATGGGGAGTTGTGATGACAAGTGTTATGGAACACTGTGAACACAAGGGTTTGTAGCATTGTGATGACAGAGTTAATGGTGTATTCTGATTTCATTGTGATGACAATAGCATGAAGCATTATGATGATGGGCAGGGTTCATTGTGATGACAGAGTTCATGCAGCATTTTCATGAAAGGGGCATGGAGCATTGTGATGAGAAACCATGGAGCTGTCTGATGACATGCGTCACGGTGCTTTGTAATGACAAGAGCATGGAGCATTGTGATTACAGGCGTTTTCGAGCATTGTGATGACAAGCGTCATGGAGCCTTGTGATGACAAGGCCGTGGAACATTGTCATGACAGGGATGGGGGAGTATTGTAATGGCTAGTGACGGAACATTTTGATATCTGTGGTGAAAGAGCATTTTAATGAGAAGTGCATGGAGCTTTGTGATGACAAGGTTTATGGAGCATTGGGATGACAAAGATGTGGAACATTGTGAAGACAAGCGCATGGCATATTGTGATGACATGGGTCATGGAGCATTGTGCTGACAAGCACATGGAGCATTGTGATGACAAGGGACATGGAGCACTCTGCTGACAAAGGCATGGAGCATGGTGATGACAAGGGTCACAGAGCATTGTGATGATAAGTTCATGGAGCATTACGGTGAAAAATTTCACAGAGCCCTGTGATTACGAGGGCATGGACCATTGTGATGACAAAGGTCAAGAAGCAGTGTGATGACTGGAGTTACGGAGCATTGTGATGACAAGGGCATGGAGCATTTTGATGACAAGGGCATGGAGCATTGTTATGACCAGGTCATGGATTATTGTGAAGACAGCTATCAAGGAGCATTGTCATGACATATGTCCTGGTGCATTGTGATGACAATGTCATGGAACATTGTGAAGCCAAGTGTCATGGAGGATTGTGATGACAAAGGTAATGGAGCATTGTGATGACAAGGGATTGGAGCACTGTGGTGGCAAGGGCCATTGAGAATTTTGATGACAAGGTCGTGAAACATTGTTATGACAAGCACATGGAGCTTGCTATGGCAGGGGTCATGGAGCATTGCGATGACAAGTGCATGGAGCATTGTGATTACAGGGGTCTTGGAGCATTGTGATGACAATGGCATGGAGCATTGTGATGCCAAGGGTTATGGAGCTATGTGATGACAAATGTCATGGAGCATTTTGATGACAAGGGCATGGTGCATTGTGATGAGAAGGGCAGGGAGCATTGTGATGACAGGGTCATGGAGCAATTTGATGAAAAGGGTCATGGAACATTTTGATTACATGGGTTATAGAATATTGTGATGTCACGGGTCATGGAGAAGTGTGATGAAAAAGGTCCTAGAGCATTGTGATGACAAGGGTCGCAGAGCATGGTGATGAAAAGTTCATGGAGCATTGTGGTGACAAATGTCAAAGAGACTTGTGATGACGAGGGCATGGACCATTGTGATGAGAAATGTCATGAAGCATTGTGATGACAGGAGTCACGGTGCATTATGATGACGGGTGATGGAGCATTGTGATGACAAAGGCATGGAGCATTGTTATGACAGGGGCATGGAGCATTGGTCTTACAATTTCATGGATTATTGCGATAACAGTTGGAATGACGCATTGTGATGACAAGGTCATGCAGTATTTGAAGACAGGTGTCTGGGAGCATTTTGAATACATAAGTCATGGCCCATTGTGATGACAATGCCATGGAGCGTTGTGATGACAAAGGTAATGGATCATTGTGATGATAAGGGCTTGGAGCCTTGTGATGACAAGGTTCATAGCGCACTGTTCTGACAATGGCATGGAGCATTGTGATGACAATGGTCATGGAGCATTGTACTGAGAAAGGCTTGGAGCATTGTGATGACAACGGTCACAGACCATTATCATGAAAATTTCATGGAGCATTGTGGTGACAAATATCACAGAGCCTTGTGAAAACGAGGGCATGGACCATTGTGATTACAAAGGTCATGAAGCATTGTGATGACTGGAGTCATGGAGCATTGTGTTGACAGGGCTCATGGAGCATTGTGATGGAAAGGGATTGGATCATTGTGATGACAAGTGTCCTGGAGTATTTTGATGACAAGTGTCCCGGATCATTGTGTTGTCTGGTGTCATGGAGCGTTGTGATGACAGGGGTCATGGAGCATTGTGATTACAGGTGTCATGGAGCATTGCGATCAGAAGTTCATGGAGCATTGGACTGACAGTATTCATTGAGTATTGTGATGGCATGGGTCATGGAGCATTGTGATGACAATGGAATGGAGCATTGTGATGGCAAGGTCCTGGAGCATTGTGAGGAGAAGACCATGGAGCCTTGTGATGACAAGTATCATGGAGCATTCTGATGAAAAGGGGCATGGAGCATTGTGATTACATGGGTCTTGGAGCATTGTGAAGAATAGGGCATGGATGATTGTGATGAAAGGGCATGGAGCCTTGTCATGAGAGGGTTCAAGGAGCATACCAACGACAAGTGTCAGGGAGCATTGTGATGACAAGTGTATTGAGCATTGTGATGAAAAAGGTCATGGAGCATTGTGATGAGAAGACCATGGATAATTGTGATGATGAGCGTCATGGGGAGTTGTGATGACAAGTGTTATGGAACATTGTGAACACAATGTTTTGGAGCATTGGGATGACAGAGGTTATGGTGCATCTTGATTTCATTGTGATGACAATAGCATGAAGCATTATGATGATGGGCATGGTTCATTGTGATGACAGAGTTCATGGAGCATTGTGATGAAAAGGGCATGGAGCATTGTGATGAGTAGGCCATGGAGCTGTCTGATGACATGTGTCATGGTGCTTTGTGATGACAATAGCATGGAGCAGTGTGATTACAGGGGTCTTGGAGCCTTGTGATGACAATGCCGTGGAACATTGTCATGACAGGAGTGTGGGAGTATTGTAATGACTAGTGACGGAACATTTTGATATCTGTGGTGAAAGAGCATTTTAATGAGAAGTGCATGGAGCTTTGTGATGACAAGGTTTATGGAGCATTGGGATGACAAAGTTGTGGAACATTGTGATGATAAGCGCATTGCATATTGTGATGACATGGGTCATGGTGCATTGTGCTGACAAGCGCATGGAGCATTGTGATGACAAGGGACATGGAGCACTCTGCTGACAAACGCATGGAGCATTGTGATGACAAGGGTCACAGAGCATTGTGATGATAAGTTCATGGAGCATTATGAGGACAAAGTTCACAGAGCCCTGTGATTACGAGGGCATGGACCACTGTGATGAAAAAGGTCAAGAAGCAGTGTGATGACTGGAGTCACGGAGAATTGTGATGACAAGGTCATGCAGAATTGTGATGACAGGGGCATGGAGCATTGGTCTGAGAAGTATCATGGATTATTGTGATGAAAGTGTGCATGTCTCATTGTGATGACAAGGGCATGGAACATTGTTATGACCAGGTCATGGATTATTGTGAAGACAGGTATCAGGGAGTATTGTGATGACATATGTCCTGGTGCATTGTGATGACAATGTCATGGAGCATTGTGAAGCCAAGTGTCATGGAGGATTGTGATGACAAAGGTAATGGAGCATTGTGATGACAAGGGCTTGGACCATTGTGTTGACAAGGGCCATTGAGAATTCTGATGACAAGGTCGTGAAGCATACTTATGACAAGCGCATGGAGCTTGCTATGACATGGGTCATGGAGCATTGCGATGACAAGTGCATGGAGCATTGTCATTAGAGGGGTCTTGGAGCATTGTGATGACAAGGGCATGGAGAATGGTGATGACAATGCCATGGAGCATTCTGATGACATGCGTCCTGGAGATTTGTGATGACAAGCACATGGAGCATTGTGATTACAGTGGCATGGAACATTGGTCTGGCAAGTTTCATGGATTATTTTGATGACAGTGGGCAAGGCACATTGTGATGACAAGGGCATGGAGAATTGTGATGACAAAGTCAAGTGTATTGTGAAGACAGGTGTCAGGGAGTGTTTTATTGACATATGTCATGGTCCATTGTGATGACAATGGCATGGAGCATTGTGATGCCAAGTGTCATGGAGGATTGTGATGACAAAGGTAATGGAGCATTGTGATGACAAGGGTCATGGAGCATTTTGATGAGAAGAGCATGGAGCATTGTGATGACAAGGGCCATTGATAATTATGATGACAAGGTCGTGAAGCATTGTGATAAAAAACATATGGAGCTTGCTATGACGGGGTCCATGGAGCATTGTGATGACAGTTGCATGGAGAATTGTGATGACAACATCATGTAACATTGTGATGAAAAGTGTCATGGATCCTTGTGATGGCAATACCGTGGAGCACTGTGATGAGAAGACCATGTATAATTGTGATGACGAGCGTCATGGAGCACTGTAATGACAAGGGGCAAGGAGCATTTTGATGACAGGTGTCATGGAGAATTGTGATAGCAGGGGTCATGGAGCATTGTGATGACAGGTGTTATGGAGCATTCTGATGACAAGCTTGTGGAGTATTGTGATGACAATGGCATGGAGCATTGTGATGCAAAGGGCATGGAGCATTGTGATGAAAAAGGCATGGAACCTTTTCATGACAGGGTTCAAGGAGCATTCTGACGACAAGTGTAAGGGAGCATTGTGATGACAAGTGTATTGAGCATTGTGATGAAAAAGGTCATGGAGCATTGTTAAGACAAGGGCATGGAGTATTGTTACGACAGGCATCCTGGAGTGTTGTGAAGACAAGTGTTATGGAACAATGTGATCACAATGATTTGGAACATTGTGATGACAGAGGTCATGGAACATTTTGATTTCAAGGAGCATGGAGAATTGTAATGATAGGGGTAATGGAGCATTGTGATGAGAAGTTCATGGAGCATTGGGCTGAAAATGTTCTTGGGGTATTGTTATGACAGGGGTCATGGAGATTTGTGATGACAAGGGAATGGAGCATTGTGATTAAAAGGTCCTGGATCATTGTGATGAGAAGACAATGGAGCCTTGTGATGACAAGTCTCATGGAGCATTCTGCTGAAAAGGAGCATGGATCATTATGATGACAGTTGTCTTGGAGCATTGAGATGAAAAGGTCATGGAGCATAATGATGAGAAGGCCATGGAGCATTCTAATGACATGCATAATGGAGCTTTGTGATGACAAGGGCAAGGAGCATTGATATTAGAGTGGTCTTGGAGCATTGTGATGAAAAGGGCATGGATCATTGTGATGAAAAATGCATGGAGCCTTGTCATGAAAGGTTTCAAGGAGCATTCTGACGACAAGTGTCATGGAGCATTGTGATGACAAGTTTATTGAGCATTGTGATGACAAAATCATGGAGCATTGTGACGAGAAGACCATGGATAATTGTGATGACCAGAGTCATGTGGCATTGTGATGACAAGTGTTATGGAACATTGGGATCACAAGGGTTTGGTGCATTGTGATGACAGAGGTCATGGAGCATTTTAATTTCATTGTGATGACAATAGTATGAAGCATTTTGATGATGGGCATGGTGCATTGTTATGACAGGGTTCATGGAGCATTGACATGAAAAGGGGCAGGGAGCATTGTCATTACAGGAGTCTTGGAGCATTGTGATGACAAAGATATGGAGCATCGTGAATGAGAAGGCCATGGAGCATTCTGATTACATGTGTCATGGATCTTTGTGAGACATGGGTATGGAGAATTGTGATTACATTGTCTTGGAGCATTGTGATGAAAAGTGTCTTGGAGTCTTGTGATGACAAGGTCGTGGAACCTTGTGTGGACAGGTGTCATGGAGCAGTGTTATGACAGTGGTAATAGTGCGTTGTGATGACAAGGGCATGGTGAATTGGTCTGAAAAGTTTCATGGATTATTGTGATGACAAGGGCACGGAACACTTTGATACATGGGTCATGGTGGATTGTAATGACAAGGGCATGAAGCATTGTGATGAGAAGGGCATCAAGCATTGGGATCACAAGCGTCATGGAGCTTTGTGATGACAAGGGCATGGAGCAATGTGATGAGAGGCTTCATGGAGCATTGTGATGACAATGGCATGGAGCATTGTGATGCTAAGGGTCATGGAGCTTTGTGATGACAAAGGTCATGGAGCATTTTGATGACAAGGTCGAGGTGCGTTGTGATGAGAAGGGCAGGGAGCATTGTGATAACAGGGTCTAAGAGCAATTTGATGAAAAAGTTCATGGAATATTTTGGTGAGAGTGGTTATGGAAAATTGTGGTGTCAGGGGTCATGGAGCATTATGATGAAAAGGGTCATGGAGCATTTTGATGACAGGGGTCCTGGAACATTGTGATGAAAGGGGTGAGGGAGTATTGTGATGACTATTGATGGAACATTATGATATCCGTGGTGGGACAGCATTTTGATGGGAAGTGCATGGAGCATTGTGATGACAAGATTTATGGAGCACTGTGATGAAAAGTTTGTGGAGCATTGTGATGACAAGCGCATGGCGCATTGTGATGACACAGGTCATGGGGCATTGTGCGGACAAGCACATGGAGCATTGTGATGACAATGCTCATCGAGCATTGTGCTGACAAAGGTATGGAGCATAGTGATTACATGGGTAACAGAGCATTGTGATGAAAATTTCATGGAGCACTGTAGTGACAAATATCACAGAGCCTTTTGATGACGAGGGAATGGACCACTGTGTTGACAAAGGTCATAAAGCATTGTGATGACTGGAGTCATGGTGCATTGTGATGACAAGGTCCTGGAGCATTGTGATGAGAGGACGATGTAGCCTTGTGATGACAATTCTCATGGAGCATTCTGATGAAAACTGGCATAGAGCATTGTGATTACACGGGTCTTGGATCCTTGTGATGACAAGGCCATGGACCATTGTGATGGCAGGGGTCATGGAGCATTGTTATGACATGGGCAATGGAGCATTGTGATTACAAGGGCATGGAGCAATGTGATTAGAGGGGTCTTGGAGGATTGTGATGAAAAGGGCATGGATCATTGTGATGAAAAATGCATGGAGCCTTGTCATGACAGGGTTCAAGGAGCATACTGACGTCAAGTGTCAGGGAGCATTGTGATGACAAGTGTATTGAGCATTGTGATGACAAAGGTCATGGAGCATTGTGATGAGAAGACCATGGATAATTGTAATGACCAGCGTCATGGAGCATTGTGATGACAGGGATCATGGAGCATTGTATTGACAAGGGTCTTGGAGCATTCTGATGACAAGCTTGTGGAGTATTGTGATCACAATGGCATGGAGCATTGTGAGAAAAAGGGCATGGAGCATTGTGATGAAAAAGGCATAGAGCCTTTTCATGACAGGGTTCAAGGAGCATTCTGAGGAAAAGTGTCAGGGAGCATTGTGATGACAGGTGTATTGAACATTGTGATGACAAAGGTCATGGAGCATTGTGATTACAAGGGCATGGAGTATTGTGATGGCAGGCATCATGGAGCGTTGTGATGACAACTGTTATGGAACATGGTGATCACAAGTGTTTGGAGCATTGTGATGACAGAGGTCATGGATCATTTTGATTTCAAGAATCATGGAGCATTGTGATGACAAGGGCGTGAAGCAATGTGATCCCAAGGTTCATGGAGGATTGTGATGACACTGGTAATGGAGAATTGTGAGGACAAGTGCATGAAGCATTGTGATGACAAGGTCATGTAGCATTTTGCTGACAAAGGCATGGAGCACCGTGATGACAAGTGTCATGGAGCTCTGTGACGAAAAGCGTCAAGGACCATTGTGATTACAGGGGTCATGGAGCATGGGGATGACAAGCTCATGGAATATTCTGATGACAAGTGGCATGGATCATTTTGATGACTGTGGTCATGTAGCATTGTGATGACATGGGTCATGGAGCATTGTGATGAGAAGTTCATGGAGCATTGTGCTGAATATATTCATGGAGTACTGTGATGACATGGGTCATGGAGCATTGTGATGAGAAGGGAATGGAGCAATGCGATGAGAAGGTCCTGGAGTATTGTGATGAGAGGGCCATGGCGCCTTGTGATGACAATTGTCATGGAGCATACTGATAAAAAGGTTCATGGAGCACTGTGATTAGTGGGGTCTTGGAGGATTGTGATGAAAAGGGCATGGATCATTGTGATGAAAAATGCATGGAGCCTTGTCATGACAGGGTTCAAGGAGCATACTGACGACAAGTGTCAGGGCGCATTGTGATGACAAGTATATTGAGCATTGAGATGACAAAGGTCATGGAGCATTGTGATGAGAAGACCATGGATAATTGTAATGACCAGCGTCATGGGGCATTGTGATGACAAGTGTTATGGAACATTGGGATCACAAGGGTTTGGAGCATTGTGATGACAGAGGTCATGGAGCATTTTGATTTCATTGTGATGACAACAGCATGAAGCATTATGATGATGAGCATGGTTCATTGTGATGACAGGGTTCATGGGGCATTGAGATGAAAAGGGGAATGGAGCATTGTGATGAGAAGGCCATGGAGCATTCTGATGACCTGCATCATGGAGCTTTGTGATGACAAAGACATGGAGCATTGTGATTAGATGGGTCTTGGAGCATTGTGATGACAAGGGTCATGGAGGCTTGTGATGACAAGGCCATGGAATCTTGTGATAGCAGGTGTCATGGAGCATTATAATGACAGGGGTAATCGAGCATTGTGATGACAAGGGCATGGAGCATTGGTCTGAAAAGTTTCATGGATTATTGTGATGAGAGTGGGCATGGAGCATTGTGAAGACAAGGGCACGGAACACTATGATACATAGGTCATGGAGGATTGTAATGATAAGGGCATGGAGCATTGTGATGAGAAGGGCATCGAGCATTGTGATGACAAGCGTCTTGGAGCTTTGTGATGACAAGGGCATGGAGCAATGTGATGAGAGGGTTCAAGGAGCATTTTATGATAATGGCATGGAGCATTGTGATGCCAATGATCAAGGAGCTTTGTGATGACAAATGTCATGGAGCATTTTGAGGACAAGGCCGTGGTGCATTGTGATGAGAAGGGCAGGGAGCATTGTGATGACAGGGTCATGGAGCATTTGATCAAAAGGGTCATGGAACATTTTGCTGAGAGGGGTTATGGAAAATTGTGATGTCAGGTGTCATGGAGCATTGTGATGAAAAGGGTCATGGAGCATTTTGTGACAGGGATTATTGAACATTCTGATGTCAGGGGGCATGGGGCATTGTGATGAAACGGGTCATGTAGCATTTTGATGACAGGGGTCATGGAACATTGTGATGACAGGGGTGAGCGAGTATTGTGATGACTAGTGATGGAACACTGTGGTATCATTGATGAGAGAGCATTTTTATGAGAAGTGCATGGAGCATTGTGATGACAAGGTTTATGGAGCATTTTGATGACAAGGATGTGGAGCATTGTGATGACAGGCACATGGCGCATTGTGATGACATGGGTTATGAAGCATTATGCTGACAAGCGCATGGAGCATTGTGATGACAACGGTCATTGAGCATTGTGCTGACAAACGCATGGAGCATTGTGATGACAAGGGTGACAGAGCATTGTGATGAAAAGTTCATGGAGCATTGTGGTGACAAAGGTCACAGAACCTTCTGTGAGGAGGTCATGGACCATTGTGATGACAAATGTCATGAAGCACTGCAATGACTGTAGTCACGGAGTATTGTGATTACAGGGTTCTTGGAGCATTGTGATGCCAAGGGCATGGATCATTGTGATGAGAAGGCCATGGAGCATTCTGATGACATGTGTCATGGAGCTTTGTGATGACAAGGGCATGGAGCAATGTGATGAGAGGGTTCAAGGAGCATTTTATGATAATGGCATGGAGCATTGTGATGCCAATGATCAAGGAGCTTTGTGATGACAAATGTCATGGAGCATTTTGAGGACAAGGCCGTGGTGCATTGTGATGAGAAGGGCAGGGAGCATTGTGATGACAGGGTCATGGAGCATTTGATCAAAAGGGTCATGGAACATTTTGCTGAGAGGGGTTATGGAAAATTGTGATGTCAGGTGTCATGGAGCATTGTGATGAAAAGGGTCATGGAGCATTTTGTGACAGGGATTATTGAACATTCTGATGTCAGGGGGCATGGGGCATTGTGATGAAACGGGTCATGTAGCATTTTGATGACAGGGGTCATGGAACATTGTGATGACAGGGGTGAGCGAGTATTGTGATGACTAGTGATGGAACACTGTGGTATCATTGATGAGAGAGCATTTTTATGAGAAGTGCATGGAGCATTGTGATGACAAGGTTTATGGAGCATTTTGATGACAAGGATGTGGAGCATTGTGATGACAGGCACATGGCGCATTGTGATGACATGGGTTATGAAGCATTATGCTGACAAGCGCATGGAGCATTGTGATGACAACGGTCATTGAGCATTGTGCTGACAAACGCATGGAGCATTGTGATGACAAGGGTGACAGAGCATTGTGATGAAAAGTTCATGGAGCATTGTGGTGACAAAGGTCACAGAACCTTCTGTGAGGAGGTCATGGACCATTGTGATGACAAATGTCATGAAGCACTGCAATGACTGTAGTCACGGAGTATTGTGATTACAGGGTTCTTGGAGCATTGTGATGCCAAGGGCATGGATCATTGTGATGAGAAGGCCATGGAGCATTCTGATGACATGTGTCATGGAGCTTTGTGATGACAAGGGCAGGGAGCATTGTGATTACAGCGGTCTTGGAGCATTGTGATGAAAAGGGAATGGATCATTGTGATAAAAAAGGCATGGAGCCTTTTCACGACAGGGCTCAAGAAGCATACTAATGACAAGTGTCAGGGAGCATTGTAATGATAAATATATTCAGGATTGTGGTGACAAAGGTCATGGAGCATTGTGATGAGAAGACCATGGATAGTTGTGATGACCAGCGTCATGGGGCATTGTGATGACAAGTTTTATGGAACATTGTGATCAGAAGGGTTTGGTGCATTGTGATGACAGAGATCATTGAGAATTTTGATTTCATTGTGATGACAATAGCATGAAATATTATGGTGATGGGCACAGTGCATTGTGATGACAGGGTTCATGGAGCATTGCGATGTAAAGGGGCATGGAGCATTGTGATTACAGGGGTGTTGGAACATTGTGATGACAAGGGCATGGAGCATTGTGATAAGAAGGCCATGGAGAATTCTGATGACATGCGTCATGGAGCTTTGTGATGACAAGGGCATGAAGAATTGTGATTACAGGGGTCATGGAATATTGTGATGACAGGGGTGAGGGAGTATTGTGATGACTAGTGATGGAACATTGTGATATCAGTGGTGAGAAGACATTTTGAGGAGAAGTGCATGGAGCATTGTGATGACAAGGTTTATGGAGCATTTTGATGACAAGGATGTGGAGCATTGTGATGACAAGTGCATGGTGCATTGTGATGACATGGGTTATGGAGCATTGTGCTGACACGTGCAACGAGCATTGTGATGACAAGGGTCATGGAGCATTGTGCTGACAAAGGCATGGAGCTTTGTGATGACAAGGGTCAGAGAGCATTGTGATAAAAATTTCATGGAGCATTGTGGTGACAAAGTTCACAGAGCTTTGTGTGACCACGTCATGGACCATTGTGATGACAAATGTCATGAAGCATTGTGATGACTGGAGTCACGGATCATTGTGATAACAGGGGTCTTGGAGCATTGTGATGAAAAGGGAATGGATCATTGTGATTAAAAATCATGGAGCCTTGTCATGACAGTGATCAAGGAGCATACTGATGACAAATGTCATGGAGCATTGTGATGAGAAGACCTTGCATAATTGTGATGACGAGCGTCATGGGGTATTGTGATGACAAGTGTTATGGAACATTGTGATCAGAAGGGTTTGGAGCATTGTGATGACAGAGATCATGGAGCATTTTAATTTCATTGTGATGACAATAGCATGAATCATTATGATGATGGGCATGGAGCATTGTGATGACAGTGTTCATAGAGCATTGAGATGAAAAGGGGCATGGAGAATTGTGATTACAGAGGTCTTGGTGCATTGTGATGACAAGGGTCATGGAGCCTTGTGATGACAAGGCCGTGGAATATTGTGATGGCAGGGGTCATGGAGCATTGTTATGACAGGTGTAATGGAGTACTCTGATGACAAGGGCATGGAGCATTGTGATGAGAGATTTCATTGAGCATTGTGATGACAATGGCATGGAGCATTGCGATGCCAAGTGTCAGGGAACTTTGTGATGACAAAGGTCATGGGGCATTTTGACAACAAGGGCATGGTGCATTGAGATGAGAAGGACAGGGAGCATTGTGATGACAGGGTCATGGAGCAATTTGTTGAAAAGTGTCAGGGAATATTTTGATGACAGGGGTTATGGAACATTGTGATGTCAGGGGTCATGAAGCATTGTGATGAAATGGGTCATGAAGCATTTTGTGACAGGGGTTATGGGACATTGTGATGTCAGGGGTCATGGAGCATTCTGATGATAAGGGCATGTACCACTGGGATGACAGGGGTCATGGAACACTGTGATGACAGGGGTGAGGGAGTATTGTGATGACTAGTGATGTATCATTTTGATATATGTGGTCAGAGAGCATTTGGATGAGAAGTGCATGGAGCATTGTGATTACCAGTGTTATGGAGTATAGCAATGATAAAGATGTGGAGTATTGTGATGACAAGCGAATGGTGCTTTGTGATGACATGGGTCATGGAGCATTGTGCTGACAAGCGCCTGGAGCATTTTAATGACAAGTGTCATGGAGCATTGTGCTCACAAAGGCATGGAGCATTTTGATGACAAGGGACACAGAGCACTGTGGTGAAATATTCATGGAGCATTGTGGTGAAAAAGATCACAGAGCCTTGTGTGACGAGGGCATGGACCATTGTGATGAGAACGGTCATGAAGCATTGGGATGACTGGAGTCACGGAGCACTGTGATGACAGGGGTCATGGAGTATTGTGATAACAAGGGCATGGAGCAATGTGATGACAGGGGCATGGAACATTGGTCTGACAAGCTTCATGGATTATTGTGATGACAGTGGGCATGGAGCATTGAGATGACAAGGGCATGGAGCATTGTGGTGACAAAGGTCACAGAGCCTTGTGTGACGAGGGCATGGACCATTGTGAGGACAAAGGTCATGAAGAATTGTGATGACTGGAGTCACGGAGCACTGTGATGACAGGTGTCATGGAGCATTGTGATGACAAGAGCATGGAGTATTGTGATGACAGGGGCATGGAGCATTGGTCCGACATGTTTCATGGATTATTGTGATGACAGTGGGCATGGCGCATTGTGATGACAAGGGCATGGAACATTGTGATGACAAGGTCATGGAGTATTGTGAAGACAGGTGTCAGGGAGCATTGTGATGACATATGTCATTGTCCATTTTGATGACAATGGCATGGAGCATTGTGATACCAAGTGTCATGGAGGATTGTGATGAAAAATGTAATGGAGCATTTTGAGGAGAAGGGCTTGGAACATTGCGATGACAAGGGTCATGGAGCATTGTGATGACAAGGGCATGGAGCATTCTGATGAAAAGTTGCATGGAGCATTGATATTACAGGCGTTTTGAAGCAATGTGATTACAAGGGCAGGGAGCATTGTGATGAGAAGGCAATGGAGCATTCTGATGACATGCGTCATGGAGCTTTGTGAGGACAAGGACATGGAGCATTATGATTACAGGGGTCTTGGAGCATTGTGATGAAAAGGGAATAGATCATTGTGATGAAAAAGGCATGGAGACTTGTCATGACAGTTTTCAAGGAGCATACTGATGACAACTGTCAGGGAGCATTGTGATGATAAGTGTATTGAGCATTGTGATGACCAATATCATGGAGCATTGTGATGAGAAGACCATGGATAATTGTGATGACCAGCGTCATGGGGCATTGTGATGACAAGTGTTATGGAATATTGTGATCAGAAGGGTTTGGTGCATTGTGATGACAGAGGTCATTGAGCATTTTGACTTCATTGTGATGACAATAGCATGAATTATTATGGTGATGGGCATGGTGCATTGTGATGACAGGGTTCATGGAGCATTGAGATGAAAAGGGGCATGGAGCATTGTGATTACAGGGGTTTGGAGCATTGTGATGACAAGGGCATGGAGCATTGTGATGAGAAGGCCATGGAGCATTCTCATGACATGCGTCATGGAGCTTTGTGATGACAAGGGCATGGAGAATTGTGATTACATGGGTCATGGAATATTGTGGTGACAATGGTGAGGGAGTATTGTGATGACTAGTGATGGAACATTGTGATATCAGTGCTGAGAACGCATTTTGAGGAGAAGTGCATGGAGCATTGTGATGACAAAGTTTATGGAGCATTTTGATGACAAGGATGTGGAGCATTGTGATGACAAGTGCATGGCGTATTGTGATGACATGGGTTATGGAGCATTGTGCTGACACACGCATCGAGCATTGTGATGACAAGGGTCATGGAGCATTGTGCTGACAAAGGCATGGAGCTTTGTGATGACAAGGGTCACAGAGCATTGTGATAACAGGGGTCTTGGAGCATTGTGATGAAAAGAGAATGGATCATTGTGATGAAAAAGGCATGGGGCCTTGTCATGACAGTGTTCAAGGAGCATACTGATGAGAAGTGTCAGCGAGCATTGTGATTCCAAGTGTATTTTTGTCTTTCCTGGGATATTTTTTATTTTTATTTTTATTTATTTTTTTGCTTTATAACAAATTTAATCAGTTATGCATATACATATGTTCCCATATCCCCTCCCTTTTGCGTCTCCCTCCCACCCTCCCTATCCCACCCCTCCAGGCGGTCACAAAGCACCGAGATGATCTCCCTGTGCTATGTGGCTGCTTCCCACTAGCTATCTACCTTACGTTTGGTAGTGTATATATGTCCATGCCTCTCTTTCACTTTGTCACAGCTTACCCTTCCCCCTCCCCATATCCTCAAGTCCATTCTCTAGTAGGTCTGTGTCTTTATTCCTGTCTTACCCCTATGTTCTTCATGACATTTTTTTTTTCTTAAATTCCATATATATGTGTCAGCATACGGTATTTGTCTTTCTCTTTCTGACTTACTTCACTCTGTATGACAGACTCTAGGTCTATCCACCTCATTACAAATAGCTCAGTTTTATTTCTTTTTATGGCTGAGTAATATTCCATTGTATATATGTGCCACATCTTCTTTATCCATTCATCCGATGATGGACACTTAGGTTGTTTCCATCTCCGGGCTATTGTGAATAGAGCTGCAATGAACATTTTGGTACATTTCTCTTTTTGAATTATGGTTTTCTCAGGGTATATGCCCAGTAGTGGGATTGCTGGGTCATATGGTAGTTCTATTTGTAGTTTCTTAAGGAACCTCCATACCGTTCTCCACAGTGGCTGTACCAATTCACATTCCCACCAGCAGTGCAAGAGTGTTCCCTTTTTTCCACACCCTCTCCAGCATTTATTGTTTCTAGATTTTTTGATGATGGCCATTCTGACTGGTGTGAGATGATATCTCATTGTAGTTTTGATTTGCATTTCTCTAATGAGTAAAGATGTTGAGCATCCTTTCATGTGTTTGTTGGCAGTCTGTATATCTTCTGTGGAGAAATGTCTATTTAGGTCTTCTGCCCATTTTTGGATTGGGCTGTTTGTTTTTTTGTTATTGAGTTGAATGAGCTGCTTATAAATTTTGGAGATTAATCCTTTGTCAGTTGCTTCATTTGCAAATATTTTCTCCCATTCTGAGGGTTGCCTTTTGGTCTTGTTTATGGTTTCCTTTGTTGTGCAAAAGCTTTTAAGTCTCATTAGGTCCCATGTGTTTATTTTTGTCTTTATTTCCATTTCTCTAGGAGGTGGGTTAAAAAGGATCTTGCTGTGATTTATGTCATAGAGTGTTCTGCCTATGTTTTCCTCTAAGAGTTTGATAGTGTCTGGCCTTACATTTAGGTCTTTAATCCATTTTGAGCTTATTTTTGTGTATGGTGTTAGGGAGTGATCTAATCTCATACTTTTACATGTCCCTATCCAGTTTTCCCAGCACCACTTATTGAAGAGACTGTCCTTTCTCCACTGTACATTCCTGCCTCCTTTATCAAAGATAAGGTGACCATATGTCCGTGGGTTTATCTCTGAGCTTTCTATCCTGTTCCATTGATCTATCTTTCTGTTTTTGTGCCAGTACCATACTGTCTTGATTACTGTAGCTTTGTAGTATAGTCTGAAGTCAGGGAGCCTGATTCCTCCAGCTCCATTTTTCGTTCTCAAGATTGCTTTGGCTATTCGGGGTCTTTTGTGTTTCCATACAAATTGTGAAATTTTTTGCTCTAGTTCTGTGAAAAATGCCAGTGGTAGTTTGATAGGGATTGCATTGAATCTGTAGATTGCTTTGGGTAGTAGAGTCATTTTCACAATGTTGATTCTTCCAATCCAAGAACATGGTACATCTCTCCATCTATTTGTATCATCTTTAATTTCTTTCATCAGTGGCTTATAATTTTCTGCATACAGGTCTTTTGTCTCCTTAGGTAGGTTTATTCCTAGATATTTTATTCTTTTTTTTGCAATGGTAAATGGGAGTGTTTCCTTGATTTCACTTTCAGATTTTTCATCATTAGTATATAGGAATGCCAGAGATTTCTGTGCATTAATTTTGTATCCTGCAACTTTACCAAATTCATTGATTAGCTCTAGTAGTTTTCTGGTAGCATCTTTAGGATTCTCTATGTAGAGTATCATGTCATCTGCAAACAGTGACAGCTTTACTTCTTCTTTTCCGATTTGGATTCCTTTTACTTCCTTTTCTTCTCTGATTGCTGTGGCTAAAACTTCCAAAACTATGTTGAATAAGAGTGGTGAGAGTGGGCAACCTTGTCTTGTTCCTGATCTTAGTGGAAATGGTTTCAGTTTTTCACCATTGAGGACGATGCTGGCTGTGGGTTTGTCATATATGGCCTTTATTATGTTGAGGAAAGTTCCCTCTATGCCTACTTTCTGCAGGGTTTTTATCATAAATGGGTGTTGAATTTTGTCGAAAGCTTTCTCTGCATCTATTGAGATGATCATATGGTTCTTCTCCTTCAACTTGTTAATATGGTGTATCACGTTGATTGATTTGCGTATATTGAAGAATCCCTGCATTCCAGGAATAAACCCCACTTGATCATGGTGTATGATCCTTTTAATGTGCTGTTGGATTCTGTTTGCTAGTATTTTGGTGAGGATTTTTGCATCTATGTTCATCAGTGATATTGGCCTGTAGTTTTCTTTCTTTGTGACATCCTTGTCTGGTTTTGGTATCAAGGTGATGGTGGCCTCGTAGAATGAGGTTGGGAGTGTTCCTCCCTCTGCTATCTTTTGGAAGAGTTTGAGAAGGATAGGTGTTAGCTCTTCTCTAAATGCTTGATAGAATTCGCCTGTGAAGCCATCTGGTCCTGGGCTTTTGTTTGTTGGAAGATTTTTTATCACAGTTTCAATTTCAGTGCTTGTGATTGGTCTGTTCATATTTTCTATTTCTTCCTGATTCAGTCTTGGCAGGTTGTGCATTTCTAAGAATTTGTCCATTTCTTCCAGGTTGTCCATTTTATTGGCATAGAGTTGCTTGTAATAATCTCTCATGATCTTTTGTATTTCTGCAGTGTCAGTTGTTACTTCTCCTTTTTCATTTCTAATTCTATTGATTTGAGTCTTCTCCCTTTTTTTCTTGATGAGTCTGGCTAATGGTTTATCAATTTTGTTTATCTTCTCAAAGAACCAGCTTTTAGTTTTATGGATCTTTGCTATCGTTTCCTTCATTTCTTTTTCATTTATTTCTGATCTGATTTTTATGATTTCTTTCCTTCTGCTAACTTTGGGATGTTTTTGTTCTTCTTTCTCTAATTGCTTTAGGTGCAAGGTTAGGTTGTTTATTCGAGATGTTTCCTGTTTCTTAAGGTGGGATTGTATTGCTATAAACTTCCCTCTTAGAACTGCTTTTGCTGCATCCCATAGGTTTTGGGTCATCTTGTCTCCATTGTCATTTGTTTCTAGGTATTTTTTAATTTCCTCTTTGATTTCTTCAGTGATCACTTCGTTATTAAGTAGTGTATTGTTTAGCCTCCATGTGTTTGTATTTTTTACAGCTCTTTTCCTTTAATTGATATCTAGTCTCATAGCATTGTGGTCAGAAAAGATACTTGATACAATTTCAATTTTCTTAAATTTACCAAGGCTTGATTTGTGACCCAAGATATGATCTATCCTGGAGAATGTTCCATGAGCACTTGAGAAAAATGTGTATTCTGTTGTTTTTGGATGGAATGTCCTATAAATATCAATTAAGTCCATCTTGTTTAATGTAGCATTTAAAGCTTGTGTTTCCTTATTTATTTTCATTTTGGATGATCTGTCCATTGGTGAAAGTGGGGTGTTAAAGTCCCCTACTATGATTGTGTTACTGTCGATTTATCCTTTAATGGCTGTTAGTATTTGCCTTATGTATTGAGGTGCTCCTATGTTTGGTGCATACATATTTACAATTGTTATATCTTCTTCTTGGATCGATCCCTTGATCATTATGTAGTGTCCTTCTTTGTCTCTTCTAGTAGTCTTTATTTTAAAGTCTATTTTGTCTGATATGAGAATTGCTACTCCAGCTTTCTTTTGGTTTCCATTTGCATGGAATATCTTTTTCCGTCCCCTTACTTTCAGTCTGTATGTGTCTCTAGGTCTGAAGTGGGTCTCTTGTAGACAGCATATATATGGGTCTTGTTTTTGTATCCATTCAGCCAATCTGTGTCTTTTGGTGGGAGCATTTAGTCCATTTACATTTAAGGTAATTATCGATATGTATGTTCCTATTCCCATTTTCTTAATTGTTTTGGGTTCGTTATTGTAGGTCTTTTCCTTCTGTTGTGTTTCCTGCCTAGAGAAGTTCCTTTAGCATTTGTTGTAAAGCTGGTTTGGTGGTGCTGAACTCTCTCAGCTTTTGCTTGTCTGTAAACGTTTTAATTTCTCCATCAAATCTGAATGAGATCCTTGCTGGGTAGAGTAGTCTTGGTTGCAGGTTTTTCTCCTTCATCACTTTAATTATGTCCTGCCACTCCCTTCTGGCTTGTAGAGTTTCTGCTGAGAGATCAGCTGTTATCCTGATGGGGATTCCCTTGTGTGTTATTTGTTGTTTTTGCCTTGCTGCTTGTAATATGATTTCTTTGTGTTTAATTTTTGACAGTTTGATTAATATGTGTCTTGGCGTATTTCTCCTTGGATTTATTCTGTATGGGACTCTCTGTGCCTCCTGGACTTGATTAACTATTTCCTTTCCCATATTAGGGAAGTTTTCAACTATAATCTCTTCAAATATTTTCTCAGTCCCTTTCTATTTCTCTTCTTCTTCTGGAACCCCTATGATTCGAATGTTGGTGCGTTTAATGTTGTCCCAGAGGTCTCTGAGACTGTCCTCAATTCTTTTCATTCTTTTTTCTTTATTTTGCTCTGCATTAGTTATTTCCACTATTTTATCTTCCACCTCCCTTATCCGTTCTTCTGCCTCAGTTATTCTGCTATTGATCCCATCTAGAGTATTTTTTATTTCATTTATTGTGTTTTTAATCGATGCTTGATTCATCTTTAGTTCTTCTAGGTCCTTGTTAACTGTTTCTTGCATTTTGTCTATTCTATTTCCAAGATTTTGGATCTGGGAAATAGAATCTTGGATCATCTTTACCATCATTATTCTGAATTATTTTTCAGGTAGACTGCCTATTACCTCTTCATTTGTTAGGTCTGGTGGGTTCTTATCTTGCTCCTTCTCCTGCTGTGTGTGTTTCTGTCTTCTCATTTTGCTTATGTTACTGTGTTTGGGGTCTCCTTTTTGCAGGCTGCAGGTTCGTAGTTCCCGTTGTTTTTGGTGTCTGTCCCCAGTGGCTAAGGTTGGTTTAGTGGGTTGTGTAGGCTTCCTGGTGGTGGGGACTAGTGCCTGTGTTCTGGTGGATGAGGCTGGATCTTGTCTTTCTGGTGGGCAGGTCCACGTCTGGTGGTGTGCTTTGGGTTGTCTGTGGACTTTTTATGATTTTAGGCCACCTTTCTGCTAATGGGTGGCGTTGTGTTCCTGTCTTGCTAGTTGTTTGGCATAGGGTGTCCAGCACTGTAGCTTGCTGGTCGTTGAGTGAAGCTGGGTGCTGGTGTTGAGATGGAGATCTCTGGAAGATTTTCGCCGTTCGATATTATGTGGAGCTGGGAGGTCTCTTGTTGACCAGTGTCCTGAAGTTGGCTCTCCCACCTCAGAGGCACAGCACTGACTCCTGGCTCCTCAATTTGGGATGATTTGTTGTCTATTCATGTATTCCACAAATGCAGAGTACATCAAGTTGATTGTGGATCTTTAATCCGCTGCTTCTGAGGCTGCTGGGAGAGGTTTCCCTTTCTCTTCTTTGTTCTCACAGCTCCTGGGTCTCAGCTTTGGATTTGGCCCCTCCTCTGCGTGTAGGTCGCCGGAGGGCGTCTGTTCTTCGCTTAGACAGGACAGGGTTAAACGAGCAGCCTCTTCGGGGACTCTGGCTCACTCAGGCGGGGCGGGAGGGAGGGGCACGGAGTGCGGGGCGAGCCTGCAGTGGCAGATGTCGGCGTGATGTTGCACTAGCCCGAGGCGCGCCGTGCGTTCTCCCAGGGAAGCTGCCCCTGGATCCCGGGACCCCGGCAGTGGCGTGCTGAACAGGCTCCCGGAAGGGCGGTGTGGACAGTGACTTGCGCTCGCACACAGGCTTCTTGGCGGCGGCAGCAGCAGCCCCGGTGTCCTACGCCCGTCTCTGGGCTCCGCGCTTTCAGCCGCGACTCGCGCCTGTCTGTGGAGCCCCTTTAAGCAGCGCTCTTAATCCCCTCTCCTCGCGCACCAGGAAACCAAGAGGGAAGAAAAAGTCTCTTGCCTCTTCGGCAGCTCCAGGGTTTTCCCGGACTACCTCCCGGCTAGCTGTGGCGCATTAGCCCCCTTCAGGCTGAGTTCTCGCCGCCAGCCCCAGTCCTCTCCCTGTGCTCTGACCGAAGCCCGAGCCTCAGCTTCCAGCGCCGCCCGCCCCATCGGGCGAGCAGACAAGCCTCTCGGGCTGGTGAGTGCCGCTCGGCACTGCTCCTCTGTGCGGGAATCTCTCCGCTATGCCCTACCCAGGTATGTGGGGAGTTTCTTGCCTTTTGGGAGGTCAGGGGTCTTCTGCCAGCGTTCAGTATGTGTTCTGTAGGAGATGTTCCACGTGTAGCTGTATTTCTGGTGTATCCATGGGGAGGAAGGTGATCTCCGCATCTTACTCTTCCCCCATCTTACCCGGAAGTCCTAATTTCATTCTTTTATGTGTAGGGGTCAAGTTTTCGCAGCACCAATTACTGAAGAGACTGTCTTTTCTCCATTGTATATCCTTAGCTCCTTTGTCATAGATGAGATAGCCATAGGTATGTAGGTTTATTTCTGGGCTTTCTGTCCTGTTCCATTGAACTGTGTTTATGCCAATCTACATACACTTGATTCCATTATGGAGACATATAAATACATAGGTTTCAAGATTTTTACCAGTCAGATATATTCCTCTTCAGTGAATAGGGTGTTTTGTGTCCAGTTCATTGAGAAAGGAGTTGGTCTTGTCTATTAGATATTTGTTATATGGAATGGTATCTGTGCTAATTTCAAACTCTGGTTTTACGCATCACCCCACGTCACCTTTCCCCTTAAGGAGGCATATGTGTGTTTTCTAAATGTGTAACTCTGTTCTCTTTTGAAATTCAGTTTATGTGTAGCCATGTTTACGTTCCCTCTATAAGTGATATATTACAATAAGTTTCTTTTTCTTTGTGGCTCATTTCACTTAGCATCATTGTACATAAAGCCACTCATTATGCTGCTATTGGCCTTATGACACTGATTTTATGTCTGAGTGACATTCCATTGTATATAAGTACCACAACATCTCTATCCATTATTTTTTCCTTTCCTGGGATATTTAAAGTGTACTGAAGTTGAGGTTCTAGTAACCAGAGCAGCCCTAAACTTTGGGGTGGCTGTGTGTTGTGGATTTTTAGTTTTCCCAAAATACACGCCCATGAGTGGAAGTGTGCTATGCTCTGTAGCTCTGTTTTAGAAAACAACATACAGTCCTCCAGAGAGGCTGTTGACAATTTACATTCTGCCAAACGGCGTAACCAGGCTCCCTTTTCTCCATGGCCTGTCTTGTATTTGTGGTTCTTACACTATTTGCAGATGGCCCTTTTGACCGGAGGTAAGTGACACTTCTATGTAGTGTGGGTTTGCAATGCCTGATGGCTTGCTTGGCCAAAAAGGGTGTATGCATTTTTTCCCGAATATATTCAAGAAAATACACATACTCCCTTTTTGGCCAAGGACAACATTGTTGAAGTTCTGTCGCTTTTCATGTGCTTTAAAGATGACTCCAATCTACCTCTTGAAATCTGTTTCCTTCAATTCTGCCTTGCATTCAAATCCTCTTCACTGCCTTACCTCAATATATTTCTGGATGATAGTTGTCCCTTATAACTCTGCAAGTTTGTGAATTGCTGTGCCCCTGATTTCCATTTTTCAAATCGCCTATTTGTGAGCTGGCTGCAATACCACAGGATGGCTTTTGGCCCTAGTCTAGTCCCGGGGCTGCAGGCTGAGCCTTTGGTTAATTCTTCTTCCTGATGTGAAAATAGAGAGACATGTGCCCACCCAAACACCTACAGCTACTCTCTCACTTGTTTCCCCTCTTCCTGTTCATCCTCTGCACAATTTGCAAACTGTGCATAACAGGAGGGTAAATCCGTGGACACTCCAAGTGGGGAGATTTTCAGTAATGTGGATGGAATGGCGAAGCTGAACACGACGAAAGGAAAAATGAGGTACCTTTTAGAAAACTTTCCCGATTACACAGTGTACCATCCACTGGGTTTCCCATGCATGTTTTAACTGTAGGAAGATTCCCTTAAACCTGGAGAGTTGGGACCACTAGAATGGGTAGCACACAGTATTGCTCTAAGTGGTGTTCGTTTGCTCACACAACCTCAGCAATCTTGTCAGCTCCAAGTGTCCAGTCTTATGTCTCATCCAGCTGTGGGTGTAAAGATGGTCAATCCAGGTTGCATCACAGGCCCTGAACGTAATTTTTAAGAATTTCTCTGTGTTTCGCTGTTTTTGCATTTTGCTTTTGAAATTTATTTTTATAAGGGGGTTTAGCTGAATTTCAGTGCAATGTTCATTCCGTTATACACACACATGATCCCTTTACGGAGACATGAGAATACATATGTTTTAAAATTCCTAAAGTCAGATATATTCCTCTGCAATGAATAGGGGGTGTTGAGTCCAGTTCATTGTGCCGGGAGTAGTTGTTGTCTATTACATACTTGGTTTATGTAACGGGATCTGTGCTAATTCAAAACTGTGGTATTATGCATTACCCCACCTCTCCTTTCCCCATAAGCAGGTAGAAGATTGTTTTCTAAATGTGTGACTCTGTTGTGTTTGTAATTCAGTTCATGTGTAGCCATGTGTACATTCCCGCTATGAGTCATATCTTATGATAAGATTCGTTACTCTGTTCTCTTTCCTAACTAAGTTCATGTGTAGCCATCTTTCAGGACCTTCATAAGTGATATCTTATGATAACTTTCTTTTTCTCTGTGACTTATTTCACTTAGAATCATCGTACCTGGTCCACTCATTTTGCTGTTACTGGCCTTATGACATTGATTTCATGGCTGAGGGATATACCATCGTACGTAAGTATCACAATTTCTTGAACCGTTTTTGTATTTCCTGAGATATTTAAGGTGTACCCAAGTTGAGGTTCTTGTAAGCAGAGCAGCCCTAAATTTTGGGGTGGCTCTGTCTTATTGATTTTCATTTCCCCCAAGATATATTCCATAGACTGGAAGTGCCCTCGGCTCTGTAGCTCTGTTTTTTACTTGTTTTAGTGAACACAATGCACTCCTCCAGAGAGGCAGTTGGCAATTTAAATCCTGCCCATCAGCATAACTAGGCTCCCTGTTCTCCAGGACATTTCTTGCCTTTCTGGTTTTTACACAATTTGCGATGTCCGTTTTGACTGGTGGGTAGTGATACTTCTTTGTAGTGCAGATTTGCATTGCCCGCTTGCTTGCTTGGCCATAAAGGGCGTATGCGTTTTCTCCTGAATATATTCAGGAGAAAACGCATACGCCCTTTATGGCGAAGTGCATCATTGTCGAAGTTGTGCCCCTTTTCCTGTGCTTTAAAGGCGATTACAATGTACCTCTTGAAATCTGTTTCCTGCAATTCTGGTTCGCTTTCAAGTATGCCTCGTTGCCTTCCCTCAACAGATTTTTGGCCGATAGTTGTCCTTTATTACTCTGCCAGTTTGTGAATTGTTGTGCCCCTGAGTTCCATTTTTCAACTCGTTTTTTGTGAGCTGACCGCAAGTCCAAAATTTTGGTTCAGGACCTATACTGGTTCCCGGCGGGTGGCTGAGACTGTTGTTAATTCTTCTTCCTGCCAGGAAAGAGAGTGTCATGTGCCCGTCAAAATGCCTAACAGCTACTATCTCATTGGTTCTCCCTCTTCCCTTTCATTCTCTGACAAATTGGCAACCTGTGCTAACCAGGAGGTTAAAGTGTCTGTCTCTCCAAGTTGGGAGATTGATAGTAAAGCAGTTGGAAATTCAAACCGGAGCACCAGGAGAGGGACTATTTGTTGAGTTTCAGAAACATTTTGTATTCACAGTGTGTCCATTCTCTAGGTTTCCTGTACATTTTATAGGTGTAGTAATATTCCCTTCAATGTGGAGAGTTGGGACCATTGCAATGTGTGCCACACATTATTGCTTTAAATGCTCTGCATTTCCTCACCGAATCTCACCAATCCTCTCAGTCCCAAGTGTCCAACCTTATGCCACATCCAGCTGTCATTGTCGATAGGGTCATTCCAGGTTTCATCAGAGCCCCTGAAGGAATTGTCAAGAATTTCCCTGTTTTTTTGTTTTGTTTTTGAAATTCCTTTTTATAGTGGGTTTGAACTGATTCTCACTGCCATGTTTATGCCAGTCTAGAAACACTTGATTCCCTTATGGAGACATATCAATACATAGGTTTTAATAATCTTACTAGTCAGATCTACTCCTCTGTGGTAAATAGGAGGTTTTGAGTCATTTTCACTGAGTAAGGTGTAGGGCTTGTCTCTTCCGTAGTTGGTTTTGGAACGGTACATGTACTAATATCAAACTCTGGTTTTATGCATCACTCCACCTCTTCTTCCCCCTTAAGCAGGCATAAGAGTGTTTTCTAAATGTGAGACTCTGTTCTCTTTCCTAACTCAGTTCATGTGTAGCCATGTTAACAGGACCTTCATAAGTGATATCTTATGATAAGTTTCTTTTTCTCTGTGACTTATTTCACTTACAATCATCGTAACTGAATCCACTCATTTTGCTGCTACTGGCCTTGTGACATTGATTTCATAGCTGAGGGATATTCCATCATACCGAAGTAACACAAATTCTTGAACCATTTTTGTCTTTCCTGGGATATTTAAGGTGTACCCAAGTTGAGGTTCTTGTAAGCAGTGCAGACCTAAATTTTGGGGTGGCTCTGTCTTATTGATTTTCACGTTCCCCAAGGTATATTCTCTAGACTGGAAGTGCCCTTGGCTCTGTAGCTCTGTTGTTTACTTGTTTTAGGGAACACAATGCACTCCTCCAGATAGGCAGTTGGCAATTTACATCCTGCCTATCAGCATAACTAGGTTCCCTGTTCTCCAGGGCCTATCTTGCCTTTCTGGTTTTTACACATTTTGTGGATGTCCCTTTTGACTGGCGGGAAGTGATACTTCTTTGTAGTGCAGATTTGCATTGCCCGCTTGCTTGCTTGGCCAAAAATGGTGTATGCATTTTCTCCTGAATATATTCAGGAGAAAACGCATACGCCCATTTTGGACAAGTGCATCATTGTCAATGTTGTGCCCCTCTTCCTGTGCTTTAAAGGCAATTCCAATGTACCTCTTAAACTCTGTTTCCTGCTATTCTGGCTCGCTTTCAAGTCCACCTCGTTGCCTTCCCTCAATAGATTTTTGGACGATAGTTGTCCTTTATTACTCTGCCATTTGGTGAATTGCTGTGCCCCTGAGCTCCATTTATCAACTCGTTTTTTGTGAGCTGACCAGATGTCAAAAATTTTGGTTCAGGACCTATACTGGTTCCCGGCGGGTGGCTGAGACTTTGGTTAATTCTTCTTCCTGCCAGGAAATTAGAGTGACATGTGCCCGTCCATTCGCCTAACAGCTACTCTCTCATTGGTTCTCCCTCTTCCCTTTCATCCTCTGCAGATTGGCAACCTGTGCGAAACAGGAGGTTAAAGGGGCTTTCTCTCCAACTTGGGAGATTGATAGTAAAGCTGTTGGAAAGTCAAACCAGAGCTCCAGGAGAGGGACAATTAGTTGAGGTTTAGAAACCTTTCGTATTCACAGTGTGTCCATTCTCTAGGTTTCCTGTACATGTTATAGCTATAGTAATATTCCCTTCAACCTGGAGAGTTGGATCCATTGGAATGTGTGCCATGCATTATTACTTTAAATGGTCTGCATTTGCTCACCAAATCTCACCAATCCTCTCATTCCCAAGTGTGCAGACTTATGCCACATCCAGCTGTCCTTGTAAATAGGGTCATTCCAGGTTTCCTCAGAGCCCCTGAAGGAAATGTAAAGAATTTCCCTTTTTTTTTTTGTTTTGTTTGTGAAATTCCTTTTTATAGTGGGTTTGAGATGATTCTCACTGCCATGTTTATGCCAGTGAGGACACACTTGATTCCCTTACTGAGACATATCAATACATAGGTTTTAAGATTCTTACTAGTCAGATATATTCCTCTGCGGGAAGTATGGGGTTTTGAGTCCCTTTCACTGAGGAGGGTGAAAGTCTTGTCTATTCCGTAGTTGTTTTTTGGAACTGTACCTGTACTAATATCAAACTCTGGTTTTATGCATCACCCAACCTCTCCTTCCCCTTAAGCAGGCATAAGAGTGTTTTCTAAATGTGAGACTCTGTTCTCTTTCTTAACTCAGTTCATGTGTAGCCATGTTAACAGGACCTTCATAAGTGATATCTTATGATATGTTTCTTTTTCTCTGTGGCTTATTTCACCTAGAATCTTCGTACCTAAAAGCACCCATTTTACTGCTTTTGGTCTTATGACATTGATTTCACGTCTGAGGGATATTCAATCGTACGTAAGTACCACAATTTCTTGAGCCATTTTTGTCTTTGCTGGGATATTTAAGGTGATCCAAAGTTGACGTTTTTGTAAGGATTGCAGCCCTAAATTTTGGGGTTGCTCAGTCTTATTGATTTTCAGGCTTCGCAAGGTATATTCCCTAGACTGGAAGAACCCTTGGCTCTGTAGCTCTGTTGTTTACTTGTTTTAGGGAACACAATGCACTCCACCAGAGAGGCAGTTGGTAATTTACATCCTGCCCATCAGCATAACTAGGCTCCCTGTTCTCTAGGGCCTGTCTTGTCTTTCAGGTTTTTACACATTTTGCGGATGTCCCTTTTGACTGGTGGAAAGTGATACTACTTTGTAGTGCAGATTTGCATTGCCCACTTGCTTGCTTGGCCAAAAAGTTCATAATCGTTTTCTCCTGAATATATTCAGGAGAAAACGCATACGCCCTTTTTGCCTCAGTGAATCATTGTAGAAGTTGTGACCCTCTTGCTGTACTTTAAAGGCGATTCCAATGTACCTCTTGAAATCTGTTTCCTGCTATTGTGATTCGCTTTAAAGTCCGCCTTGATGCCTTCCCTCAACAGATTTTCGGACGATAGTTTTCCTTTATTACTCTGCCAGTTGGTGAATTGCTGTGCCCCTGAGCTCCATTTTTCAACTCGTTTTTTGTGAGCTGACCGCAGGTCCAACATTTTGGTTCAGGACCAATACTGGTTCTCGGCGGGTTGCTGAGACTTTGATTAATACTTCTTCCTGCCGGGAAATTAGAGTGACATGTGCCCGTCCAAATGCCTAACAGCTACTCTCTCATTGGTTCTCCCTCTTCCCTTTCATCATCTGCCAAACTGGCATCCTGTGTGAACCAGGATGTTAAATGGGCTCTTTCTCCAAGTTAGGAGATTCATAGTAAAGCAGTTGGAAAATCAGACCGGAGCACCAGGAGAGTGAATATTAGTTGAGTTTTAGAAACCTTTCATATTCACAGTGTGTCCATTCTCTAGGTTTCCCGTACATGTTACATCTGTAGTAATATTCCCTTCAACCTGGAGAGTTGGGACCAATGGAATGTGTGCCACGCATTATTGCTTTAAATGGTCTGCATTTGCTCACCGAATCTCACCAATCCTCTCAGTCCCAAGAGTCCTGCCTTATGTCACACCCAGCTTTCGTTGTAGATAGGGTCATTCCAGGTTTCATCAGAGCCCCTGAAGGAATTGTAAAGAATTTCCCTGTTTTGTTGGTTTGTTTTTGAAATTACTTTTTATAGTGGGTTTGAGCTGATTCTCACTGCCATGTTTATGCCAGTCTCGACACACTTGATTCCCATATGGAGACGTATCAATACATAGGTTTTAATATTCTTACTAATCAGATATATTCCTCGGTGGGAAATATTTGGTTTTGAGTCCCTTTTACTGAGGATGGTGTCGCTTTTGTCCATTCCATATTTGGTTTTTGGAACGGTACCTGTACTAATATCAATCTCTGGTTTTATGCATCACCCCACCTCCTCTTCCCCCTTAAGCAGGGATAAGAGTGTTTTCTAAATGTGAGACTGTATTCTCTTTCCTAACTCAGTTCATGTGTAGCCATGTTTACAGGACCTTCATAAGTGATATCTTATGATATGTTTCTATTTCTCTGTGACTTATTTCACTTAGAATCATCGTACCTGAATCCAATCCTTTTGCTACTACTGACCTCATCACATTGATTTCATGGCTGAGGGATATTCCATCGTACGTAAGTACCACAATTTCTTGAACCATTTTAGTCTTTCCTGGGATATTTCAGGTGTACCCAAGTTGAGGTTCTTGTAAGCAGTGCAGCCCTAAATTTTGGGGTGGGTCTGACTTATTGATTTTCAGGTTTCCCACGGTATATTCCCTAGACTGGAAGTGTACTTGGCTCTGTAGCTCTGTTGTTTACTTGTTTTAGGGAACACAATGCACTCCTCCAGAGAGGCAGTTGGCAATTTACATCCCGCCCATCAGCATAACTAAGCTCCCTGTTCTCCAGGGCCTGTGTTGCCTTTCTACTTTTTACACATTTTGCAGATGTCCCTTTTGTCCAGTGGGAAGTGATACTGCTTTGTAGTGCAGATTTTCATTGCCCGGATGCTTGGTCGATCAAAAAGTGTGTATGCGTTATCTCCTGAATATATTCAGGAGATAACACATACGCCCTTTTTGGCCCATTGCATCATTGTCGAAGTTGTGCCCCTCTTCCTGTGCTTTAAAGACGATTCCAATGTACCTCTTGAAATCTGTTTCCTGCTATTCTGGCTCGCTTTCAAGTCCACCTCGTTGCCTTCCCTCAACAGATTTTTGGACGATAGTTTTCCTTTATTACTCTGCCCGTTTGTGAATTGCTGTGCCCCTGAGCTCCATTTTTCAACTCGTTTTTTGTGAGCTGACGGCAAGTCCAAAATTTTGGTTCAGGACCTATACTTGTTCCAGGCGGGTGGCTGAGACATTGATTAATTCTGCTTCCTGCCGGGAAATTAGAGTGACATGTGCCCATCCAAATGCCTAACAGCTACTCTCTCATTGGTTCTCCATCTTACCTTTCATCCTCTGCCAATTGGCAACATGTGAGAACCAGGAGTTTAAAGGGGCTGTCTCTCCAAGTTGGAAGATTAATAGTAAAGCAGTTGGAAAATCAGACCGTAGCACCAGGAGAGGGAATATTAGTTGAGTTTTAGAAACCTTTCGTATTCACAGTTTGTCCATTCTCTAGGTTTCCCATACATGTTACAGCTGTAGTAATATTCCCTTCAACCTGGAGAGTTGGGACCCGTGGAATGTGTGCCACACATTATTGCTCTAAATGGTCTGCATTTGCTCACCGAATCTCACCAATCCTCTCAGTCCCAAGTGTCCAGCCTTATGCCACATCCAGCTGTCATTGTAGATAGTGTCATTCCAGGTTTCATCAGAGCCCCTGAAGGAATTTTAAAGAATTTCCCTGTTTTTTTGTTTTTTTATTGAAATACCTCCTTAGTGGGTTTGAGCTGATTCTCACTGCCATGTGTATGCCAGTCTAGACACACTTGATTACCTTATGGAGACATATCGATACATAGGTTTTAAGATTTATACTAGTCAGATGTATTCCTCTGAGGGAAATATGGGGGTTTGAGTTCCTTTAACTGAGGAAAGTTTAGGTCTTGTCTATTCCGTATTTGGATTTTGGAACGGTACCTGTACTAATATCAATCTCTGGTTTTATGCATCACCACACCTCTCCTTCCCCCTTAAGAAGGCATAAGGGTGTTTTCCGAATGTGAGACTCTGTTCTCTTTCCTAACTCACTTCATGTGTAGCCATGTTTACAGTACCTTCATAAGTGATATCTTATGATAAGTTTCTTTTTCTCTGTGACTTATTTTCCTTAGAATCATCGTACCTGAATCCACTCATTTTGCTGCTACTGGCCTTATGACATTGATTTCATGGCTGAGAGATATTCCATCGTACATAAGTACCACAATTTCTTGAACCATTTTTGTCTTTCCTGGGATATTTAATGTGTACCCAAGTTGAGGTTCTTGTAAGCAGTGCAGCCCTAAATTTTGGGGTGGCTCTGTCTTATTGATTTTCAGTTTTCCCAAGGTATATTCCCTAGACTGGAAGTGCACTTGGCTCTGTAGCTCTGTTGTTTACTTTTTTGGGGGAACACAATGCATTCTTCCAGAGAGGCAGTTGGCAATTTACATCCCGCCCATCAGCATAACTAGGCTCCCTGTTCTCCAGGGCCTGTGTTGCCTTTCTAGTTTTTACACATTTTGCAGATGTCCCTTTTGTCCAGTGGGAAGTGATACTGCTTTGTAGTGCAGATTTGCATTGCCCGTTTGCTTGCTTGGCCAAAAAGGGCATATGCATTTTCTCCTGAATATATTCTGGAGAAAACTCATATGCACTCTTTGGCCAAGTGCATCATTGTCGACAATGAGCCCCTCTTGCTGTGCTTAAAAGGCGATTCCAAAGTACCTCTTGAAATTTGTTTCATCCTATTGGGCCTCGTTTTCAAGTCCGCCTCATTGCCATCCCTCAAAAGATTTTTGGATGATAGTTGTCGTTCATTACGCTGCCAGTTTTAGAATTGCTGTGCCCCAGAGCTCCATTTTTCAACTCGTTTTTTGTAAGCTGACAGCAAATCCACAGTTTTGGTTGAGGACCTGTACTGGTTCCTGGCGGGTGACTGAGACTTTGGTTAATATTTCTTCCTGACGGGAAATTAGAGTGACATGTGCCAGTCCAAATGCCTAACAGCAACTCTCTCATTGGTTCTCCATCTTACCTTTCATCCTCTGCCAATTGGCAACATGTGAGAACCAGGAGGTTAAAGGGTCTGTCTCTCCAATTTGGGAGATGGATAGTAAAGTGGTTGGAAATTCAAACGGGAGCACCAGGAGACAGACTATTAGTTGAGTTTTAGAAACCTTTTGTATTGACAGTGGGTCCATTCTCTATGTTTCCCGTACATGTTATATCTGTAGTAATATTCCCTTCAACCTGGTGAGTTGGAAACCTTGCAATGTATGCCACACAATATTGCTTTAAATGGTCTGCATTTGCTCACCGAATCTCACCAATCCTCTCAGTCCCAAGTGTCCTGCCTTATGCCACATCCAGCTGTCATTGTAGATAGGGTCATTCCAGGTTTCATCAGAGCCCCTGAAGGAATTGTAAAGAATTTCCCTGTTTGAGCTGATTCTCACTGACATGATTCTGCTTGTGTAGACACACTTGATTCCCTGATGGAGACATATCAATACATAGGTTTTAAGATACTTACTAGTCAGATATATTCCTCTGTGGGAAATATGGGGTTTTGAGACCCTTTCACTGAGGAAGGTGTAGGGCTTGTCTCTTCCGTAGTTGGTTTTTGGAACGGTACCTGTACTAATATCAAACTCTGGTTTTATGCATCACCCCACCTCTCCTTCCCCCTTAAGCAGGCATAAGAGTGTTTTCTAAATGTGAGACTCTGTTCTCTTTCCTAACTCAGTTCATGTGTAGCCATGTTTACAGGACCTTCATAAGTGATATCTTATGATAAGTTTCTATTTCTCTGTGACTTATTTCACTTAGAATCATCGTACATGAATCCACTCCTTCTGCTGCTACTGGCCTTATGACATTGATTTCATGGCTGAGGGATACTCCATCATACGTAATAACACAATTTCTTGAACCATTTTTGTCTTTCCTGGGATATTTCAGGTGTCCCCAAGTTGAGGTTCTTGTAAGCAGTGCAGCCCTAAATTTGGGGTGGTTCTGTCTTATTGATTTTCAGATTTCCCAAGGTATATTCCCTAGACTGGATGTGCACTTGGCTCTGTAGCTCTGTTGGTTACTTGTTTTAGGGAACACAATGCACTCCTCCAGAGAGGCAGTTGGCAATTTACATCCCGCCCATCAGCATAACTAGGCTCCCAGTTCAAAAGGGCCCCTGTTGCCTTTCTAGGTTTTACACATTTTGTGGATGTCTCTTTTTTCTGGTGGGAAGTGATACTGCTTTGTAGTGCAGATTTGCATTGCCCGCTTGCTTGCTCGGCCAAAAAGGGGGTATGCGTTTTCTCCTGAATATATTCAGGAGAAAACGCAAACCCCCTATTTGGCCCATTGCATCATTGTCGAAGTTGTGCCCCTCTTCCTGTTCTTTAAAGGCAATTCCAATGTACATCTTGAAATCTGATTCCTGCTATACTGGCTCCATTTCAAGTCCACCCCGTTGCCTTCCCACAACAGATTTTTGGATGATCGTTGTCCGCTATTACTCTGCCAGTTTGCGAATTGTTGTGCCCCTGAGCTCCATTTTTCAACTCGTTTTTGTGAGCTGACCGCAAGTCCAAAATTTTGGTTCAGGACCTATACTGGTTCCTGGCGGGTGGCTGAGACTTGGGTTAATTCTTCTTCCTGCCAGGAAATTAGAGTGACATGTGCCCGTCCAAATGCCTAACAGCTACTCTCTCATTGATTCTCCCTCTTCCGTTTCATCCTCTGCCAAATTGGCAACCTGTGCGAACCAGGAGGTTAAAGGGGCTGTCTCTCCATGTTGGGAGATTGATAGTAAAGCAGTTGGAAAGTCAAACCGGAGCACCAGGAGAGGGATTATTAGTTGAGATTTAGAAACATTTCGTATTCACAGTGAGTCCATTCTCTAGGTTTCCTATACATGTTATAACTGTAGTAGTATTCCCTTCACAATGGAGAGTTGGGACCATTGGAATGTGTGCCACGCATTATTGCTTTAAGTGGTCTGCATTTGCTCACCGAATCTCACCAATCCTCTCAGTCCCAAGTGTCCAGCCTTATGCCACATCCAGCTGTCATTGTAGATAGTGTCATTCCAGGTTTCATCAGAGCCCCTGAAGGAATTTTAAAGAATTTCCCTGTTTTTTTGTTTTGTTTGTGAAATTCCTTTTTAGAATGGGTTTGAGCCGATTCTCACTGCCATGTTTATGCGAGTCTAGACATACTTGATTCCCTTACGGAGACATATCAATACATAGGTTTTAAGATTTTTACTAGTCAGATATTTTCCTCTTCGGGAAATATGGGGTTTTGAGTCCCTTTCACTTAGGAAGTTTTAGGTCTTTTCTACTACGTAGTTGGTTTTTGGAACGGTACATGTACTAATATCAAACTCTGGTTTTATGCATCACCCCACCTCTCCTTCCCCCTTAAGCAGGCATAAGAGTTTTTTCTCAATGTGAGAGTCTGTTGTCTTTCCTAACTCACTTCATGTGTAGCCATGTTTACAGGACCTTCATAAGTGATATCTTATAATAAGTTTCTTTTTCTCTGTGACTTATTTCACTTAGAATCATCGTACCTGAATCCACTCATTTTGCTGCTACTGGCCTTATGATATTGATTTCATGGCTGAGGGATATTCCATCATACGTAAATACCACAATTTCTTGAACCATTTTTGTCTTTCCTGGGATATTTCAGGTGTACCCAAGTTGAGGTTCTTGTAAGCAGTGCAGATCTAAATGGTGGGGTGGCTCTGTCTTATTGATTTTCAGTTTTCCCAAGGTATATTCCTTAGACTGGAATTGCCCTTGGCTCTGTAGCTCTGTTGTTTACTTGTTGTAGGGAACACAGTGCACTCCTCCAGAGAGGCAGTAGGCAATTTACATCCTGCCCATCAGCATAACTAGGCTCGCAGTTCTCCAGTGCCTGTCTTGCCTTTCTGGTGTTTACACATTTTGTGGATGTCCCTTTTGACTGGTGGGAAGTGATACTTCTTTGTAGTGCAGATTTGCATTGCCCGCTTCCTTGCTTGGCTAAAAAGGACGTATGCGTTTTCTCCTGAATATATTCAGGAGAAAACGCATACGTCCTTTTTGGCCAAGTACATCATTGTCGAAGTTCTGCCCCTCTTCCTGTGCTTTAAAGGCAATTCCAATGTACCTCTTGAAATCTGATTCCTGCGATTCTAGCTCTCTTTCAAGTCTGCCCCTTTGCCTTCTCTCAACAGATTTTTGGCCGATTGTTGTCCTTTATTACACTGCCATTTTGTGAATTGCTGTGCCCTGAGCTCCATTATTCAACTCGTTTGTGTGAGCTGACGTGAAGTCCAAAATTTCGGTTCAGGACCTATACTGGTTCCCGGTGGGTGGCTGAGACTTTGGTTAATTCTTCTTCCTGCCGGGAAATTAGAGTGACATGTGCCCGTCCAAATGCCTAACAGCTACTCTCTCATTGGTTCTCCCTCTTCCCTTTCATCCTCTGCCAATTTGGCAACCTGTGCGAACCAGGAGTATAAAGGGACTGTCTCTCCAAGTTGGGAGATTGATAGTAAAGCAGTTGGAAACTCAAACTGGAGCACCAGGATAGGGACTATTAGTTGAGTTTTTGAATCCTTTCGTCTTCACAGTGTGTCCATTCTCTACGTTTCCCATACATATTATAACTGTAGTGTTATTCCCTTTTACCTGGCGAGTTGTGACCCATGGATTTGGTGGCATGCATTATTGCTTTAAATGGTCTGCATTTTCTCGTTCAATCTCACCAATCCTCTCAGTCAAAAGTGTCCAGCCTTATGTCTCATCCAGCTGTCGTTTTAGATAGGGTAATTCCAGGTTTCATCAGAACACCTGAAGGAATTGTGTTAGGATTTCACTGTTTTTTTGTTTTGTTTTTGAAAATAATTTATATAATGAGGTTGAGCTTATTTTCACTGACCTGTTTATGCTGGTCTAGACACATTTGATTCCCTTACGGATACATATCAATACATAGGTATTAAGATTCTTACTAGTCAGATATATTCCTCTGCGGGAATAGGGCTGTTGAGTCCCGTTCACTGAGGAAGGAGTAGCTCTTGTCTATTCTGTATTTGGATTATGCAACGGTACCTGTGCTAATATCAAACTCTGGTTTTGTGCATCTCCCCACCTCTCCTTTCCCCTTAAGCAAGCATAAGTATGATTTCTAAATGTGAGACACAGTTCTCTTTCCTAATTCAGTTCATGTGTAGCCATGTTTACATTTCCTTCATAAGTGATATCTTATGTCAGAATGCTCCACGGCTCTTGTCATAATAATGCTCCATGATGCTCGTCATCACAATTATCCATGGCCTTCTCATCACAATGCTCCACCGTCTTGCCATCACATTGCTCCATGTCCTGGTCATCACAATGCTCCATGTCCCTTGTCATCACAATTCTCCACCTCTTTGTCATCACAATGCTCCCTGACATTTCTCATCACAAAGTTACATGCTCTTGTCATCACAATTCTCCATGCAATTGCCATCGCAATGCTCCCTGTCCCATGTCATAGCAAGCTCCAAATGCTTGTCATCACAATGCTTCATGACATTGTTAAAAAAATTCTCAATGTCCCTTGTCATGACAGTGCTCCATGCCAATGTCATCACAATGCTCCATGCCACTTGTCCTCACAATGCTCCAGGCCCTTTTCATCACAAAGTTCCAGGCCCTTGTCATCACAATGCTCCATGACCTCTGTCATCACAATGTTCCCTGAAAACTGTCATCACAATGCTCCATGCCCCTTGTCAGTACAGTGCTCCATGATGCTCGTCATCACAATTACCCAAGGTATTCTCATCACAATGCTTCAGGGTTTTACCATCACAATGCTCCATGCCCTGGTCATCTCAATGTTCCATGACCCTTGTCATTACAATTCTCTACATCCTTGTCATCACAATGCTCCTTGACACTTCTCCTCACAATGTGATATGCTTTTGTCATCACAATTCTGCATGCACTTGTCATCACAATGCTCCAGGACCCCTGTCATAGCAAGCTCCCTGCACTTGTCATCACAATGTTTCAAGACCTGGTCATTAGAATTCTCTATGGCCCTTGTCCTCACAGTGATCCATGATCTTGTCATCACAATGCTCCTTTACCTTTGTCATCACAATCCTCCATGACACTTGGCATCACAATGCTCCATGCCATTGGCATCACAATGGACCATGACATATGTCATCACAATGCTCCCTGACACCGGTCTTCACAATTCTCCATGACCTTGTCATCACAATGCTCCATGCCCTTGTCATTACAATGCACCATGCCCACTGTCATCACAATAATCCATGAAACTTGTCAGACCAATGCTCCATGCCCCTGTCATCACAATGCTCCATGCCCTTTTAATCACAATGCTCCAAGAACCCTGTAATCACAATGCTCTATGCCCCTTTTTATCAGAATGCTCCATGAGACTTTTCATCACAAGGATCCATGGTCTTCTCATCACAATGCTCCAGAACCTTGTCATCACAATGTTCTATGACACCTGTCATCTCAATACTCCATGAACATTTTCATCCCAATGCTCCATGACCTTCTCATCACAATGTTTCATGACCCATGTCATCACAATGCTCCATGACCACTGGCATCAAAATGCTCCATGATCATTGTCATCACAATGATCCATGCCCTTGTCATCCCAGTGTTCCATGGCCCCTGTAATCACAATGCTCTGTGACGCTTGTCATCACATTGCTCCGTGACCCTTGTCATCACAATGCTCCATGCCTTTGTCAGCAAAATGCTACATTACCTTGTCATCACAATGCTCCATGCGGTTGTCATAATAATTCTCCATTATCATTGTCATCAAAATCCTCCATGAACATTGGGATCACATTGCTTCATGCCCTTGTCATCAAAATGCTCCATGCTCCTTGAAATCAAAATGATCCATGACCTCTGTCATCACAATGCTCCAAACACTTGTGATCACAATGTTCTATAACACTTGTCATCACAACACACTTTGATGCCTGTCATCACAATTATCCATGGACTTCTCATGACAATGCTCCATGACATTTGTCATCACAATGCTCAATACACTTGTCATCACAATGCTCCCTGTCACTTCTCATCAGAATGCTCCTTCAACCGTGTCATGAAAAGGCTCCATGCCCCTTTCATCACAATGCTCGATGACATTGTCATCACAATACTTCACAAGCTTGTCATCAGTATCCTCCATGACCCTTGTCATCACAATGCTCCATGACCCCTGTCATCACAATGTTCCATGCCCCTTGTCATTACAGTGCTCCATGAAGCTCTTCAACACAATTATCCAAGGTCTTCTCATCACAATGCTCCACGGTCTTGCCATCACAATGCTCCATGTGCCTTGTCATTACAATACTCCACGTCCTTGTCATCACAATGATCCTTATCACTTCTCATAACAATGTTACATGATCTTGTCTTCACAATTCTCCATGCACTTGTCATCGCAATGCTCTATGACCACAGTCATAGCAAGCTCCATGGTCTTCTCATCACAATGCTCCATGATCTTTGTCATCACAATGCTCAATACACTTATAATCTCAATGCTCCCTGACAGTTGTCATCAGTATGCTCCTTGAACCCTGTCAAGAAAAGGCTCCATGCATTTTTCATCACAATGATCCATTCCCTTTTCATCACAATGCTCCAAGACCCCTGTAATCACAATGCTCCATGCCATTGTCATCACAATGTTCAATGACATATGTCATCACAATGCTCCCTGACTCCAGTCATCACAATGCTTCATGACATTTGTCATCACAATGGTCCATGCCCACGTCACACAAGGCTATGTGACCTTTGTCACCACAATGCTCCATGCCCTTGTCATCACAATGCTACATGCCCACTGTCATCACAATAATCCATGAATCTTCTCAGACCAATTATCCATGCCCTCTTCACACAAGGCTCGGTGATCTTTGTCACCATAATGCTCCATGAACTTTTCATCACAATGCTCTTTGTCCCTTGTCATCACAATGCTCTATGCGTTTGTCAGCACAATGCTCCCTGACCAATGTCATCACAATGCGCGATGGGATTGTCATCACAGTGCTCCACATCCTTTTCATCGCTATGATCCATAAAAGTTGTCATCACAATGCTCCATGCACTTCTCATCAAAATGTTCTCTCAAAACATATATCACAATGTTCCATCACTAGTTATCACAATACCCCCTCACCCCTGTCATCACAATGTTCCATGACCCCTGTCATCATAGTGCTACATGCCCTTATCATCACAATGCTCCATGACCCCTGACATCACAATGTTCCATAACCCCTGTCATCAAAATATTCCATGACACTTTTCATCAAATTGCTCCATGATTCTGTCATCACAATGCTCCCTGCCTTTCACATCACAATGCAACACGCCCTTGTCATCAAAATGCCCCATGACCTTTGTCATCACAAAGCTCCATTACCCCTGTCATAACAATGATCCATGACCACTGCAATCACCAGGTTCCGCGGCCTTGTCATCACAAGCCTCCATGACCCTAGTCATCACAATGCTCCAAGACCCCAGTAATCACAATGCTCCATGCCCTTGTCATCACAAAGCTCCATGATGCATGTCATCTGAATGCTCCATGGCCTTCTCATCACAATGCTCCATGCCCTTGTCATCACAATGCTCCAACAGCCCTGTAATCACAGTGCTCCAGGCCCTTTTTCATCTCAATGCTCCATGAACCCTGTCATCACAATGCACCGAGTCAATCACCATAATATTTCATGCTGTTGTCATCAAAATGAAATCAAACTGCTCAATGACCTCTGTCATCACAATGCACCAACCCCTTCTGATCACAATATACCATAACACTTGTCATCACAATGCCCCATGAGGCTGGTCATCACAATTATCCATGGACTTCTCATCACAATGCTCCATGATCTTTGTCATCACAATGCTCCATACACTTATCATCACAATGCTCCCTGACAGTTGTCATCAGTATGCTCCTTGAAACCTGTCATGACAAGGCTCCATGCATTTTTCCTCACAATGATCCATTCCCTTTTCATCACAATGCTCCAACACCCCTTTAATCACAATGCTCCATGTACTTGTCATCACAAAGCTACATGATGCATGTCATCAGAATGATCCATTGCCTTCTCATCACAATACTCCATCCCTTGTCATCACAATGCTTCAAAACCCCTGTAATCACAATGCTCCATGAAACTTTTCATCAGAATGCTCCATGACCCTTTTCATGAAAATGCTCCATTACCCCTGACATCACAATGTTCCATAACCCCTGTAATCAAAATGTTCCATGACACTTTTCATCAGTTTATTCCATGACCCTGTCATCACAATGCTCCCTGCCCTTCTCATCACAATGCACCACCACCATGTCATCAAAATGCTCCATGACGTTTGTCATCACAAAGCTCCATGACCCTTGGCATCACAATGCTCCATGCCATTTCATCACAATGCTACATGAAACCTCTCATCACATTGCTCCAAGCCCTTGTCAGCACAATGGTCCATGACGCTTGTCATCACAATGCTCGATACTGTTCTCATCACAATGTTCCATGCCCTTGTCAGTACAATCCCCCATGACACATGTATCAGAGTGTTCCGTGCCCTAATCATCACAATGCTCCATGCCGAATCTCATCACAATAATCCATGAAATTTTCAGACCAATGTTCCATGCCTTTGTCATCACAATTCTCCTTTACCCCTGTCATAGAAATGCTCCATGACCCCTGCCATCAAAATGATCCACGGCCTTGTCATCCAAGGCTCCATGACCCTTGTCATCACAGTGCTCCAATACCCATGTAATCACAATGCTCCATGCCCTTGTCGTCACAAAGATTCATGACGCAAGTCATCAGAATGCTCCGTGGCCTTCTCATCACAATGATCCATGCCCATGTCATCACAATGCTCCAAGACCCCTGTAATCACAATGCTCCATGTCCCTTGTCATTACAGTGCTCCATGACTCTCGTCATCACAGTTATCCGTGATCTTCTAATGACAATGCTCCACGGTCTTGCAATTACAATGCTCCATGCCCCGGTCATCACAATGCTCCATGTCCCATGTCATCACAATTCTCCACGTCCTTGTCATCACAATGCTCCATGACACTTCTTATCACAATGTTACATGATATTTTCATCACAATTCTCCATGCACTTGTCATCGCAATGCTCTATGACCCCTGTCATAGCAAGCTCCATGCGCTTGTCATCACAATTCTTCACGACGTTGTCATCAAAATTCTCAATGGCACTTGTCATCGCAATGCTCCATGACCCTTGTCATCACAACGTCCAAAGCCCTTGTCATCAAAATGCTCCATTACCTTTGTCATCACAATCCTCCATGACACTTGTTATCACAATGCTCCATGCCATTGTCATCGCAATGCTTCATGACCTTTGTCACCACAATGCTCCATGCCCTTGTCATCACAATTCTCCATGCCCACTGTCATCACAATATTCCTTGAAACTTGTCAGACCAATGATCCATGCCCTCTTCACACAAGGCTCTGTAATCTTTGTCACAACAAGGCTCCATGAACTTTTCATAACAATGCTCTTTGTCCCTAGTCATCACAATGCTCCATGCCTTTGTCAGCACAATGCTCCATGACACTTGTCATCAGAAGGCTCCATGCGGTTGTCAGCACAATGCTCCTTGACCTATGTCATCACAATATGCCATGCGCTTGTCATCACAATGCTCCACATCGTTTTCATCGCTATGCTCCATAAAACTTGTGATCACAATGCTCCATGCACTTCTTATCAAAATGCTCTCTCAACACATATAACACAATGTTCCATCACTAGTCATCACAATACTCCCTCACCCCTGTCATCACAATGTTCCATGACCCCTGTCATCACAGTGCTACAGGCCCTTATCATGACAATGCTCCATGACCGCTGACATCACAATGTTCCATAACTCCTGTCACAAAATGCTCCATGACCCATTTCATCACAATGCTTCATGACCCCTGACATCACAATGTTCCATAAACCCTGTCATCAAAATATTCCATGACACTTTTCATCAAATTGCTCCATGAAGCTCTCCTCACAATGCTCCCTGCCCTTCTCATCACAATGCACCATGCCCTTGTCATCAAAATGCCCCATGACCTTTGTCATCTCAAAGTTCCATTATCCCTGTCATAACAATGATCCATGACCCCTGCCATCACAAGGTTCCACGGCCTTGTCATCACAAGCCTCGATGACCCTTTTCATCACAATGCTCCAAGACCCCTGTAATCACAATGCTCCATGCCATTGTCATCACAAAGCTCCATGACGCATGTCATCAGAATGCTCCATGGCCTTCTCATCACAATGCTCCATGACCTTGTCATCACAATGCTCCAACACCCCTGTAATCACAGTGCCCCATGCCCCTTTTCATCTCAATGCTCCATGAACCCTGTCATCAAAATGCACCGTGCCCATCACCATAATATTTCATGCTATTGTCATCACAATGAAATCAAAATGCTCAATGACCTCTGTCATCACAATGCACCAAACCCTTCTGATCACAATGTTCCATAACACTTGTCATCGCAATGCCCCATGACGCTGGTCATCACAATTATCCATGGTCTTCTCATCACAATGCTCCATGATCTTTGTCATCACAATGCTCAATACACTTATCATCACAATGCTCCCTGACAGTTGTCATCAGTAGGCTCCTTGAACCCTGTCATGACAAGGCTCCATGCAGTTTTCAGCACAATGATCCATTCCCTTTTCATCACAATGATCCAAGACCACTGCAATCACAATGCTCCATGTCCTTGTCATCACAAAGCTCCATGAAGCATGTCATCAGAAAGCTCCATTGCCTTCTCATCACAATACTCCATGCCCTTGTCATCACAATGCTCCAAAACCCCTGTAATCTCAATGTTCCATGCACCTTTTCATCAGAATGCTCCATGCCCTTGTCAGCACAATGCTCCATGACACATGTCATCACAATGTGCCATGCTCTTTTCATCACAATGCTCCACATACTTTTCATCGCTATGCTCCATAAAACTTGTCATACAATGCTCCATACCCTTCTCATCAAAATGCTCTCTCACCACATATATCACAATGTTCCATCACTAGTCATCACAATGCTCGCTCACCCCTGTCATCACAATGTTCCATGACCACTGTCATCACAGTGTTACATGCCCTTCTCATCACAATGCTCCATGACCCCTGACATCACAATGTTTCATAACCCCTGTCACAAAATGTTCCATGACCCATTTCAGTACAATGCTTCATGACCCCTGACACCACAATGTTCCATAACCCCTGTCATCAAAATATTCCATGACCCTTTTACTCAAATTGCTCCATGACCCTGTCATCACAATGCTCCCTGACCTTCTCATCACAATGCACCTCTCCATTGTCATCAAAATTCCCCATGACATTTGTCATCACAAAGCTCCATGACCCTTGGCATCAAAATGCTCAATGAAATCTCTCATCACATTGCTCCATGCCCTTGTCATCACAATGCTCCATTACACCTGTCATAACAATGCTCAATGACCCCTGCCATCACAGTGTTCCACGGCCTTGTCATCACAAGGCTCCATGACCCTTGTCATCACAATGCTCCAACACCCCCGTAATCACAATGCTTCATGCCCCTTTTAATCTCAATGCTCCATGAAGCCTGTCATCACAATGCTCCAACACCCCCGTAATCACAATGCTTCATGCCCCTTTTAATCTCAATGCTCCATGAAGCCTGTCATCACAATGCACCATGCCCATCATCATAATGATTCATGCTATTGTCATCACAATGAAATCAAAATGCACCATGTCCTCTGTCATCACAACTCTCCAAACCCTTCTGATCAGAATGTTCCATAACACTTGTCATCACATGCCCCATAACGCTCGTCATCACAGTTATGCAAGGTCTTCTCATCACAATGCTCCATGACCTTTGTCACCACAATGCTCAATACACTTGGCATCACAATGCTCGCTGACACTTGTCATCAGTATGATCCTTGAACACTGTCATGACAAGGCTCCATGCCTTTTTCATCACCATGATCCATTCCCTTTTCATAAGAATGTTCCATGCCCTTGTCATCACAATGCTCCATGACCATTGTCTTTGCAATATTCCAAGCCCTTGTCATCAAAATGCTCCATTACCTTTGTGATCACAATCCTCCATGACACTTGGTATCACAATGCTCCATGCCATTGTCATCACAAAGGACAATGACATATGTCATCACAATGCTCCTTGACACCTGTCTTCACAATATTCCATGACCTTGTCATCACAATGTTCCATGCCCTTGTCATCACAATGTGCCATGCCCACTGACATCACAATAATCCATGAAACATGTCAGACCAATGTTCTATGCCCCTGTCATCACACTGTTCCATGCCCTTGTCATCACAAAGCTCCATGACCCCTGTCATCACAATGCTACGTGACTCAAGTCATCACAATGCTTCATGACATTTGTCCTCACAATGGTCCATGCCCTCGTCATAAAAGTCTCTGTGACCTTACTCACCACAATGATCCATGCCCTTGTCATCTCAATGCTTCATGCCCACTGTCATCACAATAATCCATGAAACATGTCAGGCCAATGTTACATGCCCCTGTCATCACAATGCTCCATGACCCCTGTCATCACATTGCTACATTCCCTTATCATCAGAATGCTCCATGACACCTGACATCACAATGTTCCATAACCCCGGTCACAAAATGCTCCATGACCCATTTCATTACAATGCTTCATGACCCCTGACATCTCAATGTTCCATAACCCCTGTCATCAAAATATTCCATGACCTTTTTCATCAAATTTCTCCATGACCCTGTCATCACAATGCTCCCTGTTCTTTTCATCTAAATGCCCCATAACTTTGTCGTCAAAATGCCCCATGACACTTGGCATCACAATGCTCCATGCCATTGTCATCACGATGCTCAATGAAATCTCTCATCCCATTGCTCCATGCCCTTGTCATCACAATGCTCCTTTACACCTGTCATAACAATGCTCCATGACCCTGCCATCACAATGTTCCACTGCCTTGTCATCACAAGGCTCCATAACCCTTGTCATCACAATGCACCAAGACCCCTGTAATCAAAATTCTCCATGCCGCTTTTCATCTCAATGCTCCATAACCCATGTCATCACAATGCACCATGCACTTGTCATCACAATTCTGCACATCCTTGTCATGAAAATGCTCCATAAACCTTGTCATCACAATGCTCCATGCACTTATCCTCAAAATGCTTTCTCACCACTGATATCACAATGTTCCATCACTAGTCATCACAATACTCCCTCACCCCTGTCATCACAATATTCCATGACCCCTGTAATCACAATGATCCACGCCCTTGTCATCACAAAGCTCCATGACGCATGTCATCAGAATGCTCCATGGCCTTCTCATCACAATGCTCCATGCCCTTGTCATCACAATGCTCCAACACCCCTGTAATCACAATGCTCCATGCCCCATTTCATCTCAATTCTCCATGAACTCTGTCATCACAATGCACCGTGCCCATCACCATAATATTTCATGCTATTGTCATCACAATGAAATCAAAATGCTCAATGACCTCTGTCATCACAATGCACCAAACCCTTCTGATCACAATGTTCCATAACACTTGTCATCACAATGCCCCATGACGGTGGTCATCAAAATTATCCATCATCTTCTCATCACAATGCTCCATGATCTTTGTCATCACAATGCTCAATACACTTATCATCACAATGCTCCCTGACAGTTGTCATCAGTATGCTCCTTGAACCGTGTCATGACAAGGCTCCATGCATTTTTCATCACAATGATCCATTCCCTTTTCATCACAATGCTCCAACTCCCCTGTAATGACAATGCTTCATGTCCTTGTCGTCACAAAGCTCCATGACGCATGTCATCAGAATGCTCCATTGCCTTCTCTTCACAATGCTCCATGCCCTTGCAATCACATTGTTTCAAAACCCCTGTAATCTCAATGCTCCATGCACCTTTTCATCAGAATGCTCCGTGACCCTTTTCATCAAAATGCTCCATGACCCTTGTCATCGCAATGTTCCAAGCCCTTGTCATCAAAATGCTCCATTACCTTTGTCATCACAATCCTCCATGACACTAGGTATCACAATGCTCCATGCCGAATCTCATCACAATAATCCATGAAATTTTCAGACCAATTCTCCATGCCCTTGTCATCACAATGCTCCATTACCCCTTTCATAACAATGATCCATGACCCCTGCCATCCCAATGTTCCATGGCCTTGTCATCCAAGGCTCCATTACCATTGTCATCACCATGCTCCAAGACCCCTGTAATGACAATGTTCCATGCCCCTATTCATCAGAATGCTCCATGAGACTTGTCATCACAAGACTCCATGGTTTTCTCTTCACACTGCTCCAGGTTCTAGTCATAACAATGCTCCATTCACTAGTCATCTCAATGTTCCTTGACAACTGTCATCACAATACTCTATGAACATTTTCAGCCCAATGCTCCATGACCTTCTTCTCATCACAATGCTCCATGACCATTGTCATCACAATACTCGATGACCACTCCCATCACAATGCTCCATGACACCTGTCATCACAATGCTACATGCCCCTAGTCATTACAGTGTTCCATGACGCTCTTCATCATAATTATCCATGGTCCTTTCATCTCAATGCTCCACGGTCTTGCCATCACATTTCTCCATGCCCTGTTCATCACAATGCTCCATGTCCCATATCATTACAATTCTCCACGTCCTTATCATCACAATGCTCCGTCACACTTCTCATCACAATGTTACATGACCTTGTCATCAGAATTCAACATGCAGTTATCATCGCAATGCTCTATGACCCCTGTCATAGCAAGCTCCATGCGCTTTTCATCACAATGCTTCACGACGTTGTCATCAATATTCTCAATGGCCCTTGTCATCACAATGCTCCATGCACTTGTCATCACAAAGCTCCATGACCATTGTCATCGCAATGTTCCAAGCCCTTGTCATCAAAATGCTCCATTACCTTTGTCATCACAATCCTCCATTACACTTGATATCACAATCCTCCATGCCATTGTCATCACAATGGACAATGACATATGTCATCACAATGCTCCCTGACAACTGTCTTCACAATATTCCATGACCTTGTCATCACAATGTTCCATGACCTTTTCATCACAATGCGCCATGACCACTGTCATCACAATAATCCAGGAAACTTGTTCAGAGAAATATTCCATGCCACTGTCATCACAATGCACCATGCCCTTGTCATCACAATGCTCCATGACCCCTTTCATCACAATGCTCCATGACCAGTCATCACAATGCTTCATGACGTTTGTCATCACAATGGTCCATGCCCTCGTCACAGAAGGCTCTGTGACCTTTGTCAACACAATGCTCCATGCCCTTCTCATCACAATGCTCCATGCCCTTGTCATCACAATTCTCCATTACCCTTGTCATTACAGTGCTCCATGACGCTTGTCATCACAATTATCCGTGATCTTCTCATCACAATGCTCCACGGTCTTGCCATCACAATGCTCCATGCCCTGGTCTTCACAATGTTCCATGTCCCATGTCATCACAATTCTCCACGTCCTTGTCATCACAATGCTACATGACACTTCTTATCACACTGTTACATGATCTTGTCATCACAATTCTCCATGCACTAGTCATCAGAGTGCTCTATGATCCCTGTCATAGCAAGCTCCATGAGCTTTTCATCACAATGTTCCATGACATTGTCATCAAAATTCTCAATGGCCCTTGTCATCAAAATGCTCCATGCCCTTGTCATCACAGTGCTCCATGACCCTTGTCATCACAATGTTCCAAGCCCTTGTCATCAAAATGCTCCATTACATTTGTCATCAAAATCCTCCATGACACTTGGTATCACAATGCTCCATGCCATTGTCATCACAATGGACAATGACATATGTCATCACAATGCTTCCTGACACCTGTCTTCACAATACTCCATGACCTTGTCTTCACAATGTTCCATGCCCTTGTCATCACAATGCGCCATGCCCACTGTCATTACAATAATCCATGAAACTTGTCAGACCAATGTTCCATGCCCCAGTCATTACAATGCACCATGCCTTTGTCATCACAATGCTCCATGACCCCTGTCATCACAATGCTCCGTGACTTCAGTCATCACAATGCTTCATGACCTTTGTCACCACAATGCTCCATGTCCTTGTCATCACAAAGCTCCATGACGCATGTCATCAAAATGCTCCATTGCCTTCTCATCACAATGCTCCTTGCCCTTGTCATCACAATGCTTCAAAACCCCTGTAATCACAATTCTCCATGAACCTTTTCATCAGAATGCTCCATGACCCTTTTCATCAAAATGCTCCATGACCCCTGACATCACAATGTTCCATAACCACTGTAATCAAAATGTTCCATGACACTTTTCATCAATTTGCTCCATGACCCTGTCATCACAATGCTCCCTGCCCTTCTCATCACAATGCACCACGACCTTGTCATCAAAATGCTCCATGACCTTTGCCTTCACAAAGATCCATGACCCTTGGCATCACAATGCTCCATGCCATTTCATCACAATGCTACATGAATCATCTCATCACATTTCTCCATGCCCTTGTCAGCACAATGCTCCATGACGCTTGTCATCACAATGCTCGATACTCTTCTCATCACAATGCTCCATGCCCTTGTCATTACAATCCCCCATGACAAATGTGTCACAGTGTTCCGTGCCTTAGTCATCACAATGCTCCATGCTGAATCTCATCACAATAATCCATGAAATTTTCAGACTAATGTTCCATGCCCTTGTCATCACAATGTTCCATTAACCCTGTCATAAAAATGACCCCTGCCATCACAATGTTCCACGGCCTTGTCATACAAGGCTCCATGACCCTTGTCATCACAGTGCTCCAAGACCTCTGTAATCACAATTTTCCATGCCCTTGTTGTCGCAAAGATTCATGACGCATGTCATCAGAGTGCTCCGAGGCCTTCTCATCACAATGCTCCATGCCCTTGTCATCGCAATGCTCCATGCCCCTTGTCATTACAGTGCTACATGACGCTCGTCATTACAATTATCCGTGATCTTCTCATCACAATGCTCCACGGTCTTGCCATCACAATGCTCCATGTCCCATGTCAACACAATTCTCCAAGTCCTTGTCATCAAAATGCTCCATGATACTTCTTATCACAATGTTACATGATATTTTCATCACAATTCTCCATGCACTTGTCATCACAATGCTCTATGACCCCTGTAATCACAATGCTCCATGTACTTTTCATCACAAAGCTCCATGACGCATGTCTTCAGAATGCTCCATTGCCTCCACATCACAATACTCCATGCCCTTGTCATCACAATGTTCCATAACACCTGTTATCAAAATGTTCCCTGACACTTTTCATCAATTTGCTCCAAGACCCTGTCATCACAATGATCCCTGCCCTTCTCAACACAATGCACAACGACCTTGTCATCAAAATGCTCCATGACTTCTTTCATCACAATGCACCACGCCCTAGTCATCAAAATGCCTCATGACTTTTGTCATCACAAAGCTTTATTACCCCTGTCATAAGAATGATCCATGACACCTGCCATCACAAGGTTCCACGGCCTTGTCATCACAAGCCTCCACGGCCTTGTCATCACAAGCCTCCATGACACTTGTCATCACAATGCTCCAAGACCCCTCTAATCACAATGCTCCATGCCCTTGTCATCACAAAGCTCCATGACGCATGTCATCTGAATGCTCCATGGCCTTCTCATCACAATGCTCCATGCCACTTTTCATCTCAATGTTCCATGAACCCTGTCATCACCATGCACCATGTCCATCACCATAATATTTCATGCTATTGTCATCACAATGAAATCAAAACGCTCAATGACCTCTGTCATCACAATGCACCAAACCCTTCTGATCACAATGTTCCATAACACTTGTCATCACAATGCCCCATGACGCTGGTCATCACAATTATCCATGGACTTCTCATCACAATGCTCCTTGAACTTTGTCATCACAATGCTCAATACACTTATCATCACAATGCTCCCTGACAGTTGTCATCAGTATGCTCCTTGAACCCTGTCATGACAAGGCTCCATGCATTTTTCATCACAATGATCCATTCCCTTTTCATCACAATGCTCCAAGACCACTGTAATCACAATGCTCCATGTCCTTGTCATCACAAAGCTCCATGACGCATGTCATCAGAATGCTCCATTGCTTTCTCATCACAATACTCCATGCCCTTGTCAGCACAATCCTTCAGAATCCCTGTAATCTCAATGCTCCTTGCAACTTTTCATCAGCATGCTCCATGACCCTTGTCATCACAAGGCTCCATGGCCCTCTCATCACAATACTCCAGGACCTTCTCATCACATTGCTCCATTCCCTTTTCATCACAATGCTCCATGACCCCTGTCATCACAGTTCTCCATGAATATTTTCAGCCCAATGCTCCATTACCTTCTCTTCACAAAGCTCCATGACACATGTCATCAAAATTCTACATGACCACAGTCATCAAAATGATCCATGCCACTTGTCATCAGAATGTTCCATGTGCTTGTCATCCCAATGCTCCATGACCCCAGTAATCACAATGCTCCTTGACGCTTGTCGTCACACAGCTCCATGACACTTGTCATCACAATTCTCCATGCCTTTGTCAGCAAAATGCTACATGACCTTGTCATCACAATGCTCCATGGAATTGTCATCACAATTCTCCATTACCAGTGTCATCACAATCCTCCGTGAACCTTGGGATCACATTGTTTCATGCCCTTGTCATCACAATGCTCCGTGATTCTTGAAATCAAAATGATCCATGACCTGTGTCATCACAATGCTCCAAACCCTTGTGATCACAATGTTCCATAACAGTTGTCATCACAACGCTCCATGATGCCTGTCATCAAAATACTCCATACCCTTGTCATCACAATGCTCCATGAACTTTGTCATCACAATGCTCAATACACTTGTCATCACAATGCTCCCTGACACTTTTCGTCAGAATGCTCCTTGAACCCTGTCATGAAAAGGCTCCATGCCATTTTCATCACAATGCTCCATGCCCTTTTCATCACAATGCTCCATGCCATTGTCATCACAATACTCCACACGCTTGTCATCAGAAAGCTCCATGACCCTTGTCATCACAATGCTCCATGACCCATGTCATCAGAATGCTCCATGACACCTGTCATCACAATGCTTCATGCCCCTTGTCATTACAGTGCTCAAAGACACTAGTCATCAAAATTATCCATGGTCTTCTCATCACAATGCTCCACGGTCTTGCCATCACAATGCTCCATGACACTTCTCATCACAATGTTACATGCTCTTTTCATAACAGTTCTCCATGCACTTGTCATCGAAATGCTCCATGACCCCTGTCATAGCAAGCTCCATGTGCTTTTCATCACAATGCTTCAGGAACTTGTCATCAAAATTCTCAATGGCCCTTGTCATCACAATCCTCCATGCCCTTGTAATCAAAATGCTCCATGACCCTTTTCATCACAATGTTCCAAACCCCTGTATCACAATGCTCTATTAACTTTGTCATCACATTACTCCATGACACTTGGCATCACATTACTCCATGCCATTGACATCACAATGGACCATGACATATGTCATCACAATGACCCCAGACCCCTGTCTTCACAGTACTCCATGACATTCTCATCATAATGCTCCATGCTCTTCTCATCAGAATGCGCCTTGCCCACTGTCATCACAATAAACCATGAAATTTCTCAGACCAATGCACCATGCCCCTGTCATCAGAATGCTCCATACCCTTGTCATCACAATGTTCCATGACTCCAGTCATCACAATGCTTCATGACCTTTGTCATCACAATGGTCCTTGACCTCGTCATCACAAGACTCTGTGACCATTGTCACCACAGTGCTCCATAAACTTTTCATCACAATGCTCTGTGACCGTTGTCGTCACAATGTTCCATGACCCTTGTCATCACAATGCTCCATGCGCTTCTCAGCACAATGCTCCATGACCCATGTCATCAAAATGCGCCATGCACCTGTCATCACAATGCTCCACAGCCTTGTCATCACAATGCTCCATAAACCTTGTCATCACAATGCTCCTTGCACTTCTCATCAAAATGCTTTCTCACCACTGATATCACAATGTTCCATCAGTAGTCATCACAATACTCCCTCACCACTGTCATCACAATTTTCCATGACCTCTGTCATCACAATGCCACATGCCATATCATCACCATGCTCCATGACCCCTGACATCAAAATGTTCCATATCCTCTGTCATCAGAATGCTCCATCACCCTTTTCATCACAATGCTCCAAGACCCCTGACATCACAGTGTTCCATAACCACTGTCATCAAAATGTTCCATGACCCTGTCATCACAATGCACCATGTCCATCATCATAATGCTTCATGCTATTGTCATCACAATGAAATCAATATGCTCCATGACCTGTGTCATCAAAATGCTCCAAACCCTTGTGATCACAATGTTCCATAACCATTGTCATCACAATGCACCATGACGCTCATCATCACAATTATCCATGGTCTTCTCATCACAATGCTCCATGAACTTTGTCATCACAATGCTCAATACACTTGTCATCACAATGCTCCCTGACACTTGTCATCAGTATGCTCATTGAACCCTGTCATGCCAAGGCTCCATGCCTTTTTCATCACAATGATCCATACCATTTTCATCACAATGCTCCAAGACCCGTTTAATCACAATGCTCCATGACGTTTAATCACAAAGCTCCATGATGTATGTCATCAGAATGCTCCATGGCCTTCTCATCACAATGCTCCATGTCCTTGTCATCACAGTGCTCCAAGACCCCTGTCATCTCAATGCTCTGTGACTCCAGTCATCACAAGGCTTCATAACATTTGTCCTCACTATTGTCCATGTCCTTGTCACACAAGGCTCTCTGACCTTTCTCACCAAAATGCTCCATGAACTTTTCATCACAATGCTCTGTGATCCTTTTCATCACCATGCTGCATGCCTTTGTCAGCACAATTCTCCATGACCCTTGTCATAACAATGCTCCATGCGCTTGTGAGCACAATGCTCCATAACCCATATCATCATATTGTGCCATGCGTTTGTCATCACAATGCTCCACATCCTTGTCATTACAGTGCTCCAAAAACCTTGTCATCACAATGCTCCATGCACTTCTCATCAAAATGCTCTCTCCCCCCTGTCATCACAATGTTCCATGATCCCTTTCATGACAATGCTGCTTGACCATATCATCACAATGCTCCATGAACCCTGACATCACAATGTTCCATAACCCCTGTCATCAAAATGCTCCATGACCCTTTTCATCACAATGCTCCATGACCCTGACATAACAGTGTTCCATAACCACTGTCATCAAAATATTCCATGATACTTTTCATCAAATTGCTCCATGACCCTGTCATCAAAATGCTCCCTGCCCTTCTCATCACAATGCACCACGACCTTGTCATTAAATGCTCCATGAACTTTGTCATCACAAAGCTCCATGACACTTGGCATCACAATGCTCCATGCCATTTTCATCACAATGATTCATGAACCCTGTAATCACAATGCTCCATGCACCTTTTCATCAGAATGCTCCATGATACTTGTCATCACAAGGCTACATGGTTTTCTCATCACAATGCCCCAGGACCTTTTCATCGCAATGCTCCATTCCCTTTTCAACACAATGCCCTATTACCCCTGTCATCACAATACTCCATGAACATTTTCAGCCCAGTGCTCCATGACCTTCTTATTACAATGCTCCATGGCCCTGTCTTCACAATGCTCCATGACCCCTGTCATCACAATACTCCATGAACATTTTCAGCCCAATGCTCCATGACCTTCTCATCACAAAGCTCCATGACCCATGTCATCACAATACTACATGACCACAGTCATCAAAATGATCCATGACACTTGTCATCAGAATGTTCCATGTGCTTGTCATCCCAATGCTCCATGACCCCTGTAATCACAATGCTCTTTGACGCTTGTCATCACCGAGCTCCTGACACTTGTCATCACAATTCTCCATGCCTTTGTCAGCAAATGCTATATGACCTTGTCATCACAATGCTCCATGCACTTGTCATCACAATTCTCCATTATCAGTGTCATCACAATCCTCTGTGAACCTTGGGATCACATTGTTTCATGCCCTTGTCATCACAATGCTCCATGATTCTTGAAATCAAAATGATCCATGACCTGTGTCATCACAATGCTCCAAACTGTTCTGATCACAATGTTCCATAACAATTGTCATCACATTGCTCCATGATGCCTGTCATCACAATACTCCATGCCCTTGTCAGCACAATGCTCCATGAACTTTGTCATCCCAATGCTCAATACACTTGTCATCACAATGCTTCCTGACACTTTTCTTCAGAATGCTCCTTGAACCCATTCATGAAAAGGCTCCATGCCTTTTTCATCACAATGCTCCATGCCCTTTTCCTCACAATGCTCCATGCCATTGTCATCACAATACTCCACAAGCTTGTCATCAGAATGCTCCATGACCCTTATCATCACAATGCTCCATGACCCTTGTCATCACAATGCTCCAAACCCCTGTCATCATAATGCTCCATTAACATTGTCATCACATTCCTCCATGACACTTGGCATCACAATGCTCCGTGCCATTGTCATCACAATGGACCATGACATATATCATCACAATGGTCCCAGACCCCTGTCTTCACAGTACTCCATGACCTTCTCATCACAATGCTCCATGCTCTTCTCATCAGAATGCACCTTGCCCACTGTCATCACAATAAACCATGAAACTTGTGCTCCATGCCCTTTTCCTCACAATGCTCCATGCCATTGTCATCACAATACTCCACAAGCTTGTCATCAGAATGCTCCATTACTATTGTCATCACAATGCTCCATGACCCCTGTCATCACAATTCTCCATGACACCTGTCATCCAAATGCTCCATGCCCCTTGTCATTACAGTGCTCCATGACTCTCGTCATCAAAATTATCCATGGTCTTCTCATCACAATGTTCCACGGTCTTGCCATCATAATGCTCCATGACACTTCTCATCACAGTGTTACATGCTCTTGTCATCACAATTCTTCATGCACTTGTCATCGAAATGCTCCATGACCCCTGTCATAGTAAGCTCCATGTGCTTTTCCTCAGAATGCTTCACGAACTTGTCATCAAAATACTCAATGGCCCTTTTCAACACAATCCTCCATGCCCTTGTCATCAAAATGCTCCATGACCCTTGTCATCACAATGCTCCAAACACCTGTCATCACAATGCTCCATTAACTTTGTCATCACATTCCTCCATGACACTTGGCATCAGAATGCTCCATGCCATTTTCATCAAAATGGACTATGACATATGTCATCACAATGCCCCCAGACCGCTCTCTTCACAGTACTCCATGAGCTTCTCTTCACAATGCTCCATGCTCTTCTCATCAGAATGCGCCTTGCCCACTGTCATCACAATAAACCATGAAACTTGTCAGACCAATGCACCATGCCCCTGTCATCAGAATGCTCCATACCCTTGTCATCACAATGTTCCGTGACTCCAGTCATCACAATCCTTCATGACCTTTGTCATCACAATGGTCCTTGAACACCTCATGACAAGGCTCTGTGACCATTGTCACAATGCTCCATGAACTTTTCATCACTATGCTCTGTGACCGCTGTCATCATAATGTTCCATGCCTTTGTCAGCACAATGTTCCATGACCCTTGTCATCACAATGCTCCATGCGCTTCTCAGCACAATGCTCCATGACCCATGTCATCAAAATGCGCCATGCACCTGTCATCACAATGCTCCACAGCCTTGTCATCACAATGCTCCATAAACCTTGTCATCACAATGCTCCATAAACCTTGTCATCACAATGCTCCATGCACTTCTCATCAAAATGCTTTCTCACCACTGATATCACAATGTTCCATCACTAGTCATCACAATACTCCCTCACCACTGTCATCACAATTTTCCATGACCTCTGTCATCACAATGCTACATGCCTTATCATCACAATGCTCCATGACCCCTGACATCAAAATTTTCCATATCCTCTGTCATCAGAATGCTCCATCACCCTTTTCATCACAATGCTCCAAGACCCCTGACATCACAATGTTCCATAACCACTGTCATCAAAATGTTCCATGACACTTTTCATCAAATTGCTCCGTGACCCTGTCATCACAATGCACCATGGCCATCATCATAATGCTTCATGCTATTGTCATCACAATGAAATCAATATGCTCCATGACCTCTGTCATCAAAATTCTCCAAACCCTTGTGATCACAATGTTCCATAACCATTGCCATCACAATGCACCATGACGCTCATCATCACAATTATCCATGGTCTTCTCATCACAGAGTTCCATGACCTTTGTCATCACAATGCTCAATACACTTGTCATCACAATGCTCCCTGACACTTGTCATCAGTATGCTCCTTGAACCCTGTCATGACAAGGCTCCATGCCTTTTTTATCACAATGATCCATACCATTTTCATCACAATGCTCCAAGACCCCTGTAATCACAATGCTCCATGAACTTTAATCACTAAGCTCCATGATGCATGTCATCAGAATGCTCCATGGACTTCTCATCACAATGCTCCATGTCCTTGTCATCACAGTGCTCCAAGACCCCTGTCATCTCAATGCTCTGTGACTCCAGTCATCACAAGGCTTCATGACATTTGTCATCACAATGGTCCATGTCCTCAACACAAGGCTCTGTGACCTTTCGCACCACAATGCTCCATGAACTTTTCATCACAATGCTCTGTGATCCTTGTCATCACCATGCTCCATGCCTTTGTCAGCACAATTCTCCATGAGCCTTGTCATCACAATGCTCCATGCGCTTGTGAGCACAATGCTCCATAACCCATGTCATCACATTGTGCCATGCACTTGTCATCACAATGCTCCACATCCTTGTCATTACAGTGCTCCAAAAACCTTGTAATCACAGTGCTCCATGCACTTCTAATCAAAATGATCTCTCCCCCCGTCATCACAATGTTCCATGATCCCTGTCATGACAAAGCTACATGACCTTATCATCACAATGCTCCATGAACCCTGACATCACAATGTTCCATAACCCCTGTCATCAAAATGCTCCATGACCCTTTTCATCACAATGCTCCATGACCCCTGACATAACAGTGTTCCATAACCACTGTCATCAAAATATTCCATGATACTTTTCATCAAATTGCTCCATGACCCTGTCATCAAAATGCTCCCTGCCCTTCTCATCACAATGCACCACGACCTTGTCATTAAATGCTCCATGAACTTTGTCATCACAAAGCTCCATGACCCTTCGCATCACAATGCTCCATGCCATTTTCATCACAATGCTCCATGACCTCTGTAATCACAATGCTCCATGCACCATTTCATCAGAATGCTCCATGAGACTTGTCATCACAAGGCTCCATGGTTTTCTCATCACAATGTCCCAGGACTTGTCATCACAATACTCCATTCCCTTGTCATCACAATGCCCCATTACCCCTGTCATCACAATACTCCATGAATATTTTCAGCCTAATGCCTCATGACCTTCTTATCACAATGCTCCTTGACCCTGTCATCAAAATGCTCCATGACAACAGTCATCACAGCGCTCCATGACCCCTGACAACACAATGATCTGGGAATCTTGTCATCAAAATGCTCCATGACACTTGTGATCACAATGCTCCATGCCCTTGTCACCACATTGCTCCATGAAGCCTCTCATCACATTGCTCCATGCCCTTGTCATTACAATCCTACATGACCCATGTATCACAGTGTTCCATGAACTTGTCATCACTATGCTCCTTGCCCACTCTCATCACAATAATCCATGAAACTTTTACGACCAATGCTCGATGCCCTTGTCATCACAATGCTCCATTGCCCATGTCATAACCATGCTCCATGACCCCTGCAATCACAGTGCTCTACGGCCTTGTCATCACAAGGATCCAATACCACTGTAATCACAATGCTCCATTCCCCTTTTCATCAGAATGCTCCATGAGAATTGTCATCACAAGGCTCCATGGTCCTCTCATCATCACAATGCTCCAGGACCTTGTCATCACAATGGTCCATGCCCACGTCATCAAAAGGCTCTGTGAAATTTGTCACCACAATGCTCCATGAAATTTTCATCACAATTCTCTTTTACCCATGTCATCACTATGCTCCATGCCTTTGTCAGCACAATTCTCCATGACAATTTTCATCACAAAGCTCCATGCGCTTTTCCGCACAATGCCCCATGACCTGTGTCATCACAATGAGCCATGTGCTTGTCATCACAATGCTCCACCACCTTGTCATCACAGTGCTCCATAAACCTTGTCATCACAATGCTCCATGCACTTCACATCAAAATGCTCTCCCACCACTGATATCATAATGTTCTATCACTAGTCATCACAATACTCCCTCACCCCTGTCATCACAATGTTCCAGGACCCCTGTCATCAAAATGCTCAATGACCCTTTTCATCATAATCCTCCATGACCCCTGACATCACAAAGTTCCATAACCTCTGGCATCAAAATATCCCATGACAATTTTCATCAAATTGCTCCAAGACACTTTCATCACAATGATCCCTGCCCTTCTCAAAACAGTTCACCACGTGCTTGTCATCAAAATGCTCCATGACCTTTGTCATCACAAAGCTACATGACCCTTGGCATCACAATGCTCCATTCCATTGTCATCAAAATGCTCCATGAACACTCTCATCACATTGTTCCATGCCCTTGTCATCACAGGCTCCGTGATGCTTTTCATCACAATGCTCGATGCTCTTCTTAACACAATGCTCCATGCCCTTTTCATTACAATCCGCCATGACCCATGTATCACAGTGTTCCGTGCCCCTGTCATCACAATGTTCCATGCCCCCTCTTATCACAATAATCCATGAAGCTTTTCAGACAAATGCTCCATGCCCTTGTCCTCAAAATGCTCCATTACCCCTGTTATAACAATGCTCCATGACACCTGCCATTACAATATTCCATGGCCTTGTCATCACAAGGCTCCATAACCCTTGTCATTACAATGCTCCTTGTCCTTGTCATCAAAAAGCTCCATGACACATGTCATCAGAATGCTCCATGGCCTTCTCATTCACGATGCTCCATGCCCTTGTCATCACAATTCTCCTAGACCTCTGTAATCACAATGCTCAATGCCCCTTTTCATCTCAAATCTCCATGAACCGTGTCACCAAAATGCACCATGCCCATCATCATAATGCTTCATGCTATTGTCATCAAAATGAAATCAAAATGCTCCATGACCTCTGTCATCACAATGCTCCAAACCCTTGTGATCACAATGTTCCATAACACTTGTCATAACAACAACCATGACGCTCATCATCACAATTATCCATGGCCTTCTATTCACAATACTCCATGAACATTGTCATCACAATGCTCAATACACTTGTCATCACAATGCTCGCTGACACTTGTCATCAGTATGCTCCTTGAACCCTGTCATGACAAGGCTCCATGAATTTTGCATCACAATGATCCATGTCCTTTTCATCACAATGCCCTGTGACCCTTGTCATCACAATGCACCATGCCTTTGTCAGCACAATGATCCATGACACTTCTCATCACAATGCTTCATGTGCTTTTCAGCACAATGCTCCTTGAAACATGTCATCACAATGCACCATGCGCTTGTCATCACAATGCTCCACATCCTTGTCATCACAATGCTCCATAAACCTTGTCATCACAATGCTCCATGCACTTCTCATCAAAATGCTCTCTCACCACTGATATCATAATGTTCCATCACTAGTCTTCACAATACTCCCTCACCCTTGTCATTACAATGTTCCATGACCCCTATCATCACTATGCAACATGCACTTATCATCAAAATGCTTCATGACCAATGACATCACAATGCTCCATAATTCCTCTCATCAAAATGCTCCATTACCATTTTCATCACAATGCTCCATCACCCCTGACATCACAATTTTCCATAACCACTCTCATCAAAATATTCCATGACTTTTTCACCAAATTGCTCCATGACCCTGTTAGCACAGTGCTCCCTTCTCTTCTCATCACAACGCACCACGACCTTGTCATCAAAATGCTCCATGACCTTTGTCATCACAAATCTCCATGACACTTGGCATCACAATGCTCTATGCCATTGTCATCACAATGCTCCATGAAGCCTCTCATCACATTGCTCCATGTCCTTCTCATCACAAACCTCCATGACGCTTGTCATCACAATGCTCGATGCACTTCTCATCACAATGCTCCATGCCCTTGTCATTACAATCCTCCATGACCCATGTATCAAAGTGTTCTGTGCCCTTGTCATCACAATGCTCCATGCCCACTCTCATCACATTAATCGATGAAACATTTCAGACCAATGCTCCTTGCTCTTTTCATCACAATGCTCCATTACCCCTGTCATAACAATGCTCCATGACACCTGTCTTCACAAGTTTCCATGGCCTTGTCATCACAAGACTCCATGACACTTGTCATCACAATGCACCAAACACTGTAATCACAATTCTGCATACACTTGTCATCACAAAGCTCCATGACGCATGTCATCAGAATGCTCAATGGCCTTCTCATTCAAGATGCTCCATGCCCTTGTCATCACAATGGTCCAAGACACCTGTAATCACAATGCTCCATGCCCCTTTTCATCTCAATGCTCCATGAACCCTGTCATCACAATGCACCATGCGCATCATTATAATGCTTCATGCTATTGTCATCAAAATGAAATCAATATGCTCCATGACCTCTGTCATCACAATGCTCCAAACCCTTGTGATCACAATGTTCCATAACACTTGTCATAACAACAACCATGACGCTCATCATCACAGTTATCCATGGGCTTCTATTCACAGTACTCCATGACCTTTGTCATCACAATGCTCAATACACTTGTCATCACAATGTTCCCTGACACTTGTCGTCAGTAGGCTCCTTGAACCCTGTCATGACAAAGCTCCATGCATTTTTCAACACAATGATCCATGCCCTTTTCCTCACAATGCTCCAAGACCCCTGGAATCACAATGCTCAATACCATTGTCATCACAAAGCTTCATGACTCATGTCTTCAGAATGCTCCATGGACTTCTCATCACCATGCTCCATGCCCTTTTCATCACAATGCTCCATTCCCATGTCATCAAAATGCCCCATGGCCCCTGTCATCACAATACTCCATGAACATTTTCAGCCCAATGCTCCATGACCTTCTAATCACAATGCCCCATGAACCCTGTAATCACAATGCTCCATGACCCCTGTCGTCACAGTGCTCCGTGACTCCAGTCATCACAAAGCTTCATGACCTCTGTCATCTCAATGGTCCATGCCATTGTCACACAAGGCTCTGTGACCTTTGTCACCACAATGCTCCATGAACTTTTCATCACAATACTCTGACCCTTGTCATCAAAATGCACCATGCCCTGTCAGCACAGTGCTCCATGACCAATGTCATCACAATGCGCCATGCGCTTGTCATCACAAATCTCCATGAGGCTTGTCATCACAACGCTCGATGCACTTCTCATCACAATGCACTATTCCCTTGTCATTACAATCCTGCATGATCTATGTATCACAGTGTTCCGTGCCTTTATTATTACAATGCTCCATTCCCTTGTCATCACAATGCTCCATGACCCTTGTCATCACAGTGCACCAAACCCTTGTCATCAAAATGCTCCATTACCTTTGTCATCACTATCCTCCATGACTCTTGGCATCACAATGCTCCATGCCATTGTCATCACAATGGACCATGACATATGTCATCACTGTGCTCCCTGTCACCTGTCTTCACAATACTCCATGACCTTGTCATCACAATGCTCCATGCCCTTGTCATCACAATGAGCCATGCCCACTGTCATTACAATAATCCATGAAACTTGTCAGACCAGTGTTCCATGTCCCTGTCATCAAAATGCTCCATGACCTTGTCATCACAATGCTCCATGACCCCTGTCATCACAATTATCCGTGACTCCAGTCATCACAATGCTCCGTGGCTCCAGTCATCACAATGCTTTATGACATTTGTCATCACAATGATCCATGCCCTCGTCACACAAGGCTCTGTGACCTTTGTCACCACAATGCTCCATGCTCTTGTCATCAAAATGTGCCATGACCCTGTCATCACAATGCTCCATGCCCTTGTCATCACAATGCTCCATGACCATTGTCATCACGATGCTCTTAGCCCTTGTCATCAAAATGCTCCATTACGTTTGTCATCACAATCCTCCATGACACTTGGCATCACAATGCTCGATGCAGTTGTCATCGCAATGGACCAAGACATATTTCGACTAAATACTCCCTGACACCTGTCGTCACAATACTCCCTGACCTTGTCACCACAATGCTACATGCCCTTGTCATCACAATGCGTCATGCCAACTGTCATCACAATAATCCATGAAACTACTCAGACCAAAGTTCCATCACCCTCTCATCACAATGCTCCATGCCTTTGTCATCACAATGCTCCATGACCCCTGTCATAACAGTGCTCCATGATCCCTGCCATCACAATGTTCCACGGCCTTGTTATCCAAGGCTCCATGACCCTCGTCATCACAATGCTTCAAGACACATGTAATCACAATGCTCCTTGCCACTTTTCATCTCAATGCTCCATGAACACTGTCATCACAATGCACCATGCCCATCATCATAATCCTTCATGCTATTGTCATCACAATGAAATCAAAATGCTCCATGACCTCTGTCATCACAATGCTCCAAACCCTTGTGATCACAATGTTCCATAACACTTGTCATCACAACGCCCCATGACGCTCATCATCACAATTATCCATGGTCTTCTATTCACAATACTCCATGACCTTTTTCATCACAGTGCTCAATAAACATGTCATCACAATGCTCCCTGGCAATGGTTGTGAATATGCTCCTTGAAACCTGTCATGACAAGGCTCCATGCATTTTTCATCACAATGATCCATGCACTTTTCATCACAATACTCAAAGACTGCTGTAATCACAATGCTCCATGTCCTTGTCATCACAAAGCTTCATGAATCATGTCTTCAAAATGCTCCATGGCCTTCTCATCACCATGCTCCTGCCCTTTTCATCACAATGCTCCATTCCCTTGTCATCAAAATGCTCCATGACCCCTGTCATCACAATACTCCATGAATATTTACAGCCCAATGCTCCACGACCTTCACTTCACAATGCCCCATGAACTCTGTCATCACTGTGCTCCATGACCACTGTCATCACAACGATCCATGACCCCGACAACAAAATGATCCTGGACTCTTGTCATCAAAATGCTCCATGACACTTGTCATCACAATGATCCATTCCCTTGTCATCACAGTGCTCCATAACCCTTGTCATCACAAGGATCCAAGCCCTTGTCATCAAAATGCTCCATTATATTTGTCATCACATTTCTCCATGACACTTGGCATCACAATGCTCCATGCCATTGTCATCACAATGGACCATGACATATGTCACCACAATGCTCCCTGACAACTGTCTTCACAATAATCTACGACCTTGTCATCACAATGCTCCATGCCCCTGTCATCACAATGTTCCATGCCCTTGTCATCACAATGATCCATTCCCTTGTTATCACAATGCTCCATGACCCCTGTAATCACAATGTTCAGTGACGCTTGTCATCATAGTGCTCCATGACACTTGTCATCAAAATGTTCCATGCATTTGTCAGCAAAATGCTTCCTGAACTTGTCATCACAATGCTCCATTCTCATTGTCATCAAAATCCTCAATGAAACTTGGGTTCACATTGCTTGATGCCCTTGTCATCACAATGCGCCATGGTCCTTGAAATGAAAATGATCCATGACCTCTGTCATCACAATGCTCCATGCCCACTGTCATAGCAATAATCCATGAAACTTGTCAGACCAGTGCTCCATGCCGCTGTCATCACAATGCTCCCTGCCCTTTTAATCACAATGCTCCATTACCCCTAACATCATAATGTTCCTTGACTCCAGTCATCACAATGCCTTATGACATTTGTCATCACAATGGTCCATTCCCTCGTCATCACAATGCTATGTAACCCATCTCATCACAATGCTCCACGCCTTTGTCAGCAGAGTGCTCCATGACCCGGGTTATCACAATGCTCCATGAGCTTGTTATCAAAATTTTCCACACACTTGTCATCAGAATGCTCCATAAAACTTGTCATCACAATGCTCCATGTACTTCTCATCAAAATGCACTCTCACCACTGATATCAAAATGTTCCATCACTAGTCATCACAATACTCCCTCACCCCTTTCATGACAATGTTCCACGGCCTTGTCATCACATGGCTCCATGACCCTTGTCATCACAATGCTCCAATACCCCTGTAGTCACAATGTTCCACGCTATTGCCATCACAAAGCTCCATGACGCATGTTATCAATCTGCTCCATGGCCATCTCATCACAATGCTCCATGCCCTTGTCATCACCATGCTCCAAGACAACTGTAATCAAAATGCTCCATGCCACTTTTCATCTCAATGCTCCATGAACTCTGTAATCACAATGAACCATGCCCAGCATCGAAATGCTTCTTGCTATTGTCATCACAATGAAATCAAAATGCTCCGTGACCTCTGTCATCACAATGCTCCAAACCCTTGTGATCACAATGTTCCATAACACTTGTCATCACAACGCCCCATGATGCTCATCATCACAATTATCCATGGTCTTCTCATCAGAATTCTCCATGTCCCTTGTCATCACAATGCTCAATACACTTGTCATTACAATGCTCCCTGACACTTATCGTCAATATGCTCCTTGAACCCTGTCATGACAAGGTTCCCTGCCTTTTGCATCACAATCACCCATGCCATTTTCATCACAATGCTCCAAGACCTATGTAATCACAATGCTCAACACCCCTTTTCATCAGAATGCTCCATGACACTTGTCATCACAAGGCTCCATGAACTTCTCCTCAAAATGCTCGAGGACCTTGTCATCACAATTCTCCATTCCATTGTCATCGCAATGCTCCATGACCACTGCCATCGCAATACTCAATGAATATTATCAGCTCAATGCTCCATGAGCTTCTCATCACAGTTTTCCTTGACCCCTGTCATCACAATGCTCCATGACCACTGTCATCACAGTGCTCCATGACACCAGACAACACAATGATCCTGGACTCTTGTCATCAAAATGCCCCATGACCCTTGTCATCACAATGATCCATATCCTTGCCATCCCAATGCTCTGTGACCCCTGTAATCACAATGCTCCATGACGCTTGTCATCACAGTGTTCCATGACACTTGTCATCAAAATGCTCCATGCATTTGTCAGCAAAATGCTACATGACCTTGTCATCACAATGCTCCATGCGCTTGTCATCACAATACTCCATTCCCATTGTCATCAAAAAACTCCTTGAACCTTGGGTTCACAATGCTTCATGCCCTTGTCATCACAATGCTCCATGCACCTTGAAATGAAAATGATACATGACTTCTGTCATCACAATGCTCAAAACCCTTGTGATCACAATGTTCCATAACATTTGTCATCACAACGCTCCATGATATCTGTCATCACAAAGCTCCATGACCTTTGTCATCACAATGCTCAATACACTTGTCATCACAATGCTCCCTGACACTTGTCGTAAGAATGCTCCTTGAACACTATCATGAAACGGCTCCAAACCTTTTTCATCACAATGCTCCATGCCCTTTTCATCACAATGCTCCATGCCATTGTCATCACATTACTCCACAAGCTTGTCATCAGAATGGTCCATGACCCTTGTCATCACAATGATCCATGACACCTGTCATCACAATGCTCTATGCCCATTGTCATTACACTGCTCCATGACGCTCATCATCACAATTATCCATGGTCTTCTCATAACAGTGATCCACGGTCTTTTCATCACAATGCTGCATGCACTGGTCATCACAATTCTACATGTCCTTATCATCAAAATGCTCCATGACACTTGTCATCACAATGTTACATGATCTTGTCAATACAATTCTCCATGCACTTGTACATCGCAATGCTCCATGACCCCTGTCATAGCAAGCTCGGTGCGCTTTTCATCACAATGCTTCACGACCTTCTCATTCAAAATTCTCAATGGCCCTTCTCCACACAATGCTCCAAGATCGTGTCATCACAGTGATCCAAGACCCTTGTCATCACGATGCTCCAAGCCCTTGTCATCACTATGCTCCATTACTTTGTCATCACAATCCTCCATGATAATTGGAATCACAATGCTCCATGCCATTGTCATCACAATGGACCATGACATATGTCATCACAATGCTCCTTGACACCTGTCTTCACAATATTCCTTGACCTTGCCATCGCAATAATCTATGCCCCTGTCATCACAATGTGCCATGCCCACTGTCATCACAATAATCCATAAAAATTTTCAGAGCAATGCTCTATGCCCCTGTCATCACAATGCTCCATGCTCTTGTCATCACAATGCTCCATGACCCCTGTCATCACAATGCTCTGTGACTCCAGCAACCACAATAATTCATGACTTTGTCATCAAAATGGTCCATGCCCGCATCATCACAATGTTCCGTGACCCTTGTCATCACAATGCTACATGCAATTATCATCACAATGCTCCATGACGCCTGATATCACAATGTTCCATAACCCCAGCATCAAAAAGCTCCATGACCCTTTTCATCACAAAGCTCTATGACCCCTGACATCACAATGTTCCATATCCCCTGTCATCAAAATGTTCCATGACAGTTTTCATCAAATTGCTCTTTGACCCTGTCATCACAATGCTCCCTTCCCTTCTCATCACAATGCACAACGCCCTTGTAATCAAAATGCTCCATTACCTTTGTCATCACAAAGCTCCATGACCCTTGGCATCACAATGTTCCATGCCATTGTCATCACAATGCTCCATGAACCCTTTCATCACATTGCTTCATGCCCTTGTCATCACAAAGCTCCATGATGCTTGTCATCACAATGCTCCATGACGCTTGTCATCACAATGCTCGATGACCTTCTATTCACAATGCTCCATGCTCTTGTCATTACAATCCTCCATGACCCATGTATCACAGTGTTCCTTGCCCTTGTCATCACAATGCTCCAAGACCTCTGTAATCACAATGCTCCATGCCCAGGTCATCACAAAGCTTCATGGCACATGTCATAAGCATGCTCCATGGCCTTCTCATCACAATGCTCCATGCCCTGGTCATCACAATGCTCGAAGGCACCTGTAATCAAAATGCTCCATGCCCCATTTCATCAGAATGCTCCATGAGACTTGTCATCACAAGGCTCCATGGACTTCTCATCACAATGCTCCAGGACCTTGTCATCACGATGCTCCATTCCCTTGTCATCACAATACTCCATGAACATTTTCAGCCAATGCTCCATGATCTTCTCATCACACTGCTCCATGACCCCTGTCATCACAATGCTCCATGACCACTGTCATCACAATGCTCTATGACCCCTTACAACACAATAATCCGGGACTGTTGTCATCACAATGCTCCATGATCATTGTCATCACAATGCTCAATACACTTGTCATCACAATGCTCCCTGACCCTTGTTGTCAGAATGCTCCTTGAAACCTGTCATTAAAAAGCTCCATGCATTATTCATCACAAAGATCCATGCCCTTTTCATCACAATGATCCATGCCATTTTCATCACAATACTCCACAAGCTTATCATCAGAATGCTCCATGACACTTGTCATCACAATGCCCCATGACCCGTCTTCACAATGTTCCATGACCCCTGTCATCACAATGCTCCATGACGCCTGTCATCAGAATGCCCCATGCCCCTTGTAATTACAGTGCTCCATGATGCTCGTCATCACAGTTATCCATGGTCTTCTCATCCCAATGCTCCATGCCCTTGTCATCACAATGCTCCAAGACCCGTGTAATCACAATTCTCCATGCCCATTTTCATCAGAATGCTCCATGAGACTTGTCATCACAAGGCTCCACGGTCTTCTCATTACAATGCTCCAGGACCTTGTCATCACAATGCTCCATGACCCATGTCATCAAAATACTCCATGAACATTTTCAGCCCAAAGCTCCATGACTTTCTCATCTCACTTCTCCATGACACTTGTCATCACAATGCTCCATGTCCACTGTCATCACAACCCTCCATGACCCCTGACAACACAGTGATCCGGGACTCTTGTCATCAAAATGCTCCATAAACCTTGTCATCACAATAATCCATGCCCTTGTCATCCCAATTCTCCATGACCCCTGTAATCACAATGCTCCGTGACGCTTGTCATCACAGTGCTCCGTGACCCTTGTCATCACAATGCTCCATGTTTTTGTCAGCACAAGGCTACATGACCTTGTCATCACAGTCCTCCATGACCCTTGGGATCACATTGCAACATGCTCTTGTTATCTCTGTCTTTATTTTCTGTTTTTTACAGATTTTCGGATGTCCCTTTTGAGTGGTGGGAAGTGACAATACTTTGTTGTGTGGATTTGCATTGCAAGCTTGCTTGATTTGCCAAAAAGGGCGTATGCATTTTCTCCTGAATATATTCAGCAGAAAATGCATACGCCCTTTTTGGCCAAGTGCATCATTGTCGAAGTTGTTACGCTTTTCCTGTGCTTTAAAGGCGATTCCAATTTACCAGTTGAAATATGTTTTGTGCAATTCTGCCTCATTTTCAATCTGCTTCGTTGCCTTCCCTCAACAGATTTTTGGAATAGTGTTGTCCTTTATAACTCTGCAGGTTTGTGAAATGCTGTGCCCCTGAGCTCCAATTTTCAACTCGTGTTTTTGTGAGCTGACCACAAATCCACAATTTTGCTACAGGACCTATACTGGTTCCAGGGGTGCAGGCTGATGCTTTGGTTAAATCTTCCTTCCACAGGGGAAATTAGAGTGACATGTGTCCGTCCAAATGCCTACAGCTACTCTCTGATTGGTTCTCTCTCTTCCCTTTCATCCACTGCACAATTTGCAAACTGTGCGAAGCAGGAGCTTATAGGGGCTGACTCTCCAAGTTGGGAGATTGATAGTAAAGCAGTTGGAATGTCAAACTGGAACACAAGGAGAGGAAAAAAATTATGAGCCTTTTAGAAATCTTTTGCCATCACAGGGTGTCCATTCTCTAGGTTTCCCATACATGTTATAACTGTATTGATATTCCCTTCTACCTGGAGAGTTGGGACCCATGGAATGGGTGGCATGCATAACTGCTTTAAGGGGTCTGCATTTTCTCACCCAATCTCACCAGTCCTCTCAGCCCCAAGTGTCCAGCCTTATGTCTCATCTAGCAGTCTTTGCAGATAGGGTCATTCCAGGTTTCATCAGAACCCCTGAAGGAATTGTGTAAGAATTTCGCTGTTTTTTTTTTGTTTGTTTGTTTGTTTTTGAAATTCATTTATATAATGGGGTTGAGCTGATTTTCACCGACATGTTTATGCCGGTCTAGACACACTTGATTCCCTTATGGAGACATATCAATATATAGGTTTTAAGATTCTTACTAGTCAGATATATTCCTGTGCTGGGAATTGGGGTTTTGAGTCCCGTTCACTGAGGAAGGTGTAGGTTTTGTCTATTCTGTATTTTCTTCATGGAATGCTACATGTGCTAATATCAAACTCTGGTTTTATGCATCACCCCACCTCTCCTTCCCCCTTAAGCAGGCAAAAGAGTGTTTTCTCAATGTGAGACTCTGTTCTCTTTCCTCAGTTCATGTGTAGCCATGTTTACAGGACCATCATAAGTGATATCTTATGATAAGTTTCTATTTCTGTGTGACTTATTTCACTTAGAATCATCGTACCTAAATCCACTCATTATGCTGCTACTGGCCTTATGATATTGATTTCATGTCTGAGTTATATTCCATTGTACAAAATTACCACAATTTTTTTACGCAATTTTCTCTTTCCTGGAATATTTAAGTTGTACTGAAGTTGAGCTTCTTGTATGCAGAGCAGCCCTAAACTTTGGGGTGCCTGTGTCTTGTTGATATTTAGTCTTCCCAAGTTATATGCCCATGAGTGGAAGTGTCCTATGCTCGGTAGTTTTGTATTTTAGATGTTTTAGGAAACAGCATACACTTCTTCAGAGTGGCTCTTGGATATTTATATCCCACCCATCAGCGTGACTAGCTCCCTGTTCTCCATGGCCTCTCCTGCTTTTCTGGTTTGTACACATTTTTTGGATGGCCTTTCTAAGCAGTGGAAATTGAGACTTCTTTGTTGTGCAGATTTGCATTTCCCGCTTGCTTGGTTGGCCAAAAAATCTGTATGTGTTTTTTTCCTGAAGTTATTCATGAAAAAAACGCATACACCCTTTTGCCCAACTACATCATTTTAGAAATTCTGCTGCTTTTCATATGCTTTAAATGTGAGTCCAATCTACCTTTTGAAATCTGTTTCCTGCAATTCTGCCTCTCATTCAGATCCTCTTCGTTGCCTTACCTGAATATATTTTTGGACGTTGGTTTTCATTTTTATCTTTGCAGGTCTTTGAATTGTCTGCTCCTGAGCTCCATTTTGCAACTCGCTTTTTTTGTGAGCTGGCCTCCAAACCATTGTATTGCTTCCAGCCCTATTCTGGTTCTGGGGAGGCAGGCTGAGCCTTTGGTTAATTTTTCTTCCTAATAGGAAATTAGAGTGACATGTGCCTGTCAAAACTCCCACAGCTAGTCTCTCATTGGTTCCCCCTCTTCCCGTTTATCCTCTGCACAAATTGCAAACTGTGTGAAACAGGAGGTTAAAGCTGCTGATTCTCCAAGTGGGGAGATTGTTAGTAATTTGGCTGGAATGGCGAACCCCAGCACCAGGAGATCAAAAATGAGGTGCAGTTTAGACCCCTTTCCTGATCACACGGTGTACATTTGTTTCGGTCTCCCAGGCATGTTTTTGCTGTCAGAAGATTCCCTTGAACCTGCAGATTTGGGACCCATGGAATGGGAATCAGGCAGTATTTCTTTTAAAGGTCTGCATTTCCTCACCCAGCCTCTCTAACATCTCTTAGCGTGCATAGCTTCCAGACTTATATATCATCCTGCTGTGTGTCTACCTGTGTTCAATCCATGTTACATCATAGCCCTTCAACAAAAGTTGTAAGAAATTTTGTCTGTCTCACTGTTTTTCTAAATATTTTTAAATTTATTTTTATATTGGTTACAGCTGATTTTCAAAGCTCTGTTTTTTGCTGCTGTACATCCACTTGATTCATGTACTGTGAGACAACAATAAATTCTTTTTCAGATGCTTACCATTCATATGTATTATTTTACAGTGACTTGAGTGGGCTGAGTGCAGTTCTTTGAGGTACCTTGTAGGCCTTGTCTGTTATTCAATATGGTACTTGAAATGGTATCTTTGCTAATTTCAACCTCCTGGATAATACCTCACCCTTCCTCACCTTTCCCATTTAGCAGCCTTATGTCTATTTTCTACATATTTGACTATGTTTCTGTTTTGTAATTTATTTCATGTGTAGCCATTTTTGATTCCACCTTTAAGTGACATCTTATGATATGTGTCTTTTTCTTTCTGACATACGTCACTTAGAATGATCATATGTAACTCCTCCAGACTTGTTACAACTGGTCTTATTTCTGGATGAGTAATATTCCACTCTAAATAAGTACCCCATCTCTTTTATCCATTTTATCCTTCCAGGGACATTTAGGTTATATCCAAGTTGAGGCCCTTTTTAACAGAGAGGTGGTAAACGTTGGGGTGCCTGTTTTCTGTCGATTTTTGTTTTTCCCAAGGTATACGCCCATGAGTGCAAGTGCCCTATGCTCTGTAGCTCATTTTTTAGATGTTTTAGCAAACACAATACACTTCTCCAGAGTGGCCCTTGGCAAATTACATTTCCACTATCAGCCTCACAGGGCTCACTTTTCTCCTCACCCTGTCCTGCATTTCGTGTGTTTACATTTTATGTGGATGGCCCTTCTGACTGATGTGTAGTGATACATTTTGTAGTATTGATTTCCAGTGCCCACCTGTTTGGTTGGATAAAATGTGTGTATGGCCTTTACTTGAATATATTCAGAAAAAATGCATATGCCCTTTTTGGCCAACTGCATCATTGGCGATGTTCAGCCACTTTTCTTGTGCTTTAAAGGGGAGTCCTTTCTACCTCTTGAAATCTGTTTCCTGCCACTCTCCCTTGCTTACAAGTCCTTTTCTGTGACTTACCTCAAGACATTTTTTGACGATAGATATTTTCAACTCTGCAGTTTCATGAATTTTAGTGCCTCTGATTTCCATTTTTCAACTTGTGTTTTTGGAAACTGGACACAAAACAGCGGGATTTCGTCTAGTCCTCTTCTGTTTCCATGGGCAATTCTAGCCTTTGATGAATTTGTCTTCCGTATTGGAAATTAGAGTGGCATGTGCCTGTCCAAACACCTAGGACTTGTCTCTAAATTTTTCTCATCCTTCCGCTTCATCCTCTGGACAAATTCCAACCTGTGTGCAACAAGATGTTGACGGTGCTGATATCCCCAAGTGAAGAGATTTTTAGGAAAGATGCTGAAGGAGTGAACCCGAGCACCAGGCGATGAGGAGATGAGGTGCCTTTTCCAAACTGTTTCTGATCAAACGGTGTACCATCCTCTAGGTGTGACAGACATGTTTGAGCCGTAGGAATGGTCCCCTGCATGTAAGGATAAAACCAGGGATTTTTCCAAATCAGTGCCTCCCCGAACACCAAACTGGGGAATTTTTAAGTTACGGCTACACATATGTCCATTAAGGGCCTTGGGAAGTAGGCAGAGTCCAAACTTTAGATGATTGAAATCTTCAGAGTCAGAAGTGCTCACCATCGGCCTTGCTTAGGTTACATTTTATCTGTCATTGATAGATGATGTCAATAAAAATATCTATTCTTTTTCTGATTATTTCCCATTGTAGGTTATTGCAAAATATTCAGTGTAGTTCCCTGTGCTATACAATAGTTCCTTGTTGATGATCTGTTTTATACATAGCAGTGTGTATGTTTTAATCCCAAACTGTTAACTTATCCTTTCTCCTACCTTTCCCCTTTGGAAATAATAAATTATAAGATTTTATACTTCTCAGAAATGGGGAAGCTGAAAGAGAGGTATCATTTTCAATGGAAAAGCATTCAAAACAAGATTGAAGCTTCAGCCAAGAGTATTCGATGTACATCCTTGGGAATAAATCACTTCATTTCTCTAATGTTGACCTAACAAATAAGACAGACGTCTTCACTGAACTTGCTTATAATAAAGTGATGGAAATATTAAATGTAAGTCTTAGAAACATCTTATTTTACCCGAGCCTTATCCACTGCTCTAGGTTGACTACAGTTTGGCTCACACATCTGTTCATTGAAGTTACAATGTTCTCAATTTCTGTTACTGATCCTCCAGAGTGGACCCCAACAGGAGTCCTCGTGCCCAGTGTCATTGGAGCCAACAGATCAAGACTGAGATTGGTTCAGAAGCAAAGGAAACTTTATATTTTGAAAACAGAATGGAGAGGTGAGAGCGTGCACTCCCCCGTGGGCTGTGGGCTGGGCTGCTGTGTAGGGATCCCGGCAGCATCAGCAGGAGGGAGGGGATGGAGCTCTCGAAGGCTGGGTTGGCTGCAGCTCAGGCTCTATGTCGCAGAGTCTGCATGGGACCCCACTAGCTGAGGTGTCGGCCCAGCCATTCTGCACTAGGAAATCAGGTCTGAAGTGCCGGGTGTGAGACCTCTGCATGTGGAACCCTAGGAGCACGTGAAATTAGACAAAGCACAAAGGAAAAACAGGTTAGACTTTATTTTATTGCCCAGATTCTCTTTTTATCTCCCAGGAATTTTTAATGAACGTTGCCGGAGACGAACACCTCCTCTGCTTTTTGTCCCTTTCCTCATTCTTGGGGTGCTGAGGGTGCAGACCCCTCTTTTGTAACTGCTTCTTGCTGAGCAGGGAGCCCTCATACACGGGGGAAGGGGAAAAACTTCTCGCCAGCAGCCTCCAGGTGAGGTTGATTGTCCCAAGGACTCCTGCCTCACTGGTCTTCCACCTGAGCAGCAGCATTGGAAGTGTTATAGATTCGATTGACCTTTAAGGGTCCAGGAAAGAGATGCACAGAGATGCTGCGGTGGCAGGTTTCACCCCACCGCACATTTGTTCAGCGACCTTAGGCTGACGGTTTTTGCCAGCCTAGATGCTCTGAGCAGTAGTCTGTGCTTTCTTTAATTAGGTCCCTGATTTAATATACAAACAGCACCATGTGTCAGAGCCCTGCCCACACAACTCTGAGACAGTCCAAGTTCGGTGGTGATCCAGGACCATGACGTCCACTGAGTCAACGGCCTTTTGAAGTAGCCAGCAGTCCAGCCGGTCATATTGGCCACCATCACCACGGTGTCTGTTGTGTTTTCTATGGTGAAATTGTGATATACATTTCCTCTGCCAAGCCTGTTAGCTCCTGTCTGGCTGCAGTAAGTCCTGCAAGCAGAAGTCTGCTCTTTCGTGGTACAGACTTGTTTTCTGAGAGAAACTCCAGGTCAAGTGATGGTCACACGAGTCATCTTGGGGGCCCATGGCCCCCGATTGTCTCTCTGGAGGTTGGAGTTGGAGGGCCTCCTCACTCGAGGTCAGTGTGTCCACAGAGCGACCCCTGCAAGTTCAGGGTATGATGGGTGGTTAGGATCACCACGTGGGGTCCTTTTCCCTTAGGAGGGATCTGGCCTTGCAGGCTGCTGATTTCCAGCTTTTTAGATACCCCAGTATCCTGGCCTGATGGGGCCGGGGGCAAAGCCCTTGGTGACCATAGTTTATCATACCTGAAGGGCATTCTTGTGTTGCCCCATTTCAAGTGGTCCCAGTTTTTGCACTAAGGCTCCAAGGGCGATTAACATTTGACCGGGTATGTAAAGGTCAAAGGGTTTAGCTAAATTAGGGAGTTCCTGGGCAAGGGTCTGAATTGACTGCTCTTTCCATTCTTGAAAGGCTGCTTCTGGATTCTATTCAAAAGGATCATCATCTTTTTGTGTCAGTGTTTCATGTAGAGGCCCAGCTATTAGACTGTATTAGGGATCCAGATGCAGAAAACCTTGGCCTCCCCAGGAACCCCTAAGCTGTCTTCTAGTTTTAGAAGAGGTAAGGCTGCAAATGGCTTCTTCCCTATCCTGGGATGCGTTTCTCCAAATATCTGTGAGAATGAAGCCCAGGCATGTCGCCTTAGCCTGGGATATTTGAGCCTTTTTCTTGGACACCTTCTATCCTTCCTTGGCTAGGTAGTTCAGGGGCGTCTTTAGTAGGCCTGGAGATCAGAATGCCTTCTGCATATTGAAGGAGGGTTCCCTTTTACAGAGGTAGAACTTTTAGGTCTTTAGAGGACATTTCCCCAATGATTGTGTGGGGATTTTTGAACCACTGGGGAAGGACGGCCCAACATTATTGCTTTTGTTGCATGTTGTGTCCTGCCACTCACAAGCCAAAAATTCTTGTGACTCTGAGATGAATGGAATACAGAAGAAGGCATCATTGAAGTCTAATACAGAATGCCATGGCCTGGTGCATGTTAGAATGAGCAGCAGAGTGTAGGAAATAGGAGCTACTTGATGTATATCCTCGGTGGCTTCACTCACTGTCCTGATATCCTTTACCAGGTCTCCAGCAGCCCATGGGGCTCTCGTGGTCAGGCCAATCCCAGGATATGGAGCTCACCTGGGCTGCACACCCTACCGCACAGCCCACGGGGCTCTCGTGGTCAAGTCCCTCCCAGGGTATGGAGCTCACCTGTGCAGCTACCCAGCAGCCCATGGGTCTCTCATAGTCAGGCCCTTAGCAGGATACGGAGCTCCCCTGGGCATGTACCCCAGCAGGGCTGGACACACAGGAACCGCGCACATAGCCCACCTTGCAGAGAACCCCCAGCTCAACTGTCGCTCACAGTTGACACAGAACACCTCAGAGCAGGACTTGAAATAACAAGCAGCAGCTCTGACAGGTCTGTGACCCTGGGCATCACTCTATGTGGCCTCTCTCTGCCTTGTCTTCCAGACACTTCCACTGCAGCCAGGGCAACAGGCCTCTGTCTCCACCCACCATCACTCCTCTCCCTGACTCCTGGGTTCCTCTCGTTAGGATAGGGTCTTCTTGAAGTTGTTTTCCACTCATGGACCACATAAAATGATAAGAAAACAAGCCACAGCTGCAGCCCCTTGTCTATCCTGACTCTCAAGAGCCCACACCTGTTCCTTGGGCCTGGCCCGTTTAGCAAGGCTCATTTTCTGCAACTGTGAGCCCCAGAGGGGTGAGGATTGGCTGATTTGGGCAGCCTGACACCGCCTGCCAGCCCTCCCCAGGTGTGCCTGGGTTGAGGTCAATATAAACACCTCTCCAGTCATCAAGAGCTCCTGTAGCTGTGCCTGACGCCATATTCTCTGCCACATCAGTAGTGTCGTGGCTGGTGTGGTGGGAGGGAGTGAGGGGCCATTGCTTTCTGGGTGGTCCAGTGTGAGTGGGGCTCTGCTGGACTTTCTGCAGGAGTTGCCAGTCTGCCACCTGCTAAAGAAGTGGATGTGTCACCCATACCTGCCGCTGGAATTTCTCCCCAGGCAGAGGTGAGGAAGTAAAAAAGCAGTGGGGGCCGTGGCAGGAGGGTATCTCAGGCAGGGAAATGGAAAGCTTCCAGAAGAGCATCTGGTGCTAGGACCATCCTGGCTGTACTGCAGGCACCACGTCGGCCTGCATGCTGTCGCTGGTGTGGCTGCACAGCCCTTCCTCTAGGCTTGCAAGTTCTTGTACATATTCAGGTGTTTTACCTGGAAAGGGTGCGAAGATTTCAGCTGCAGCAGGACTGGGGCTCAGCTCACATTTACTCACAGACGCCTCGACATAGTCCCCCAGTTTTGCAATGAGGATGCTCCTTGTGGGGTGGACCGCTGCTGACTGCATGGGACATGATTTCCCACTTCTGAACAACTTAAGAATTTTTTAACACTGGAGCAAGTGCCCTGATACGATTTTCCTCTGTATAACTGGTGGGTTCTGTATTTTTTTTTCCTTTTTTTCTTTTTGGTTCAAGGTAGGTTTTATTTATTCCTCTTTTTCTTAATTTAGAGATATAAACATGGAAATAATGCATTAATAAAAAGACGTCTATATGAAGGGAAAAACTTCTTTTCTGTTTTATTTTATTAAATGTTATTTATTTATTTTTAATTTTTTAAAATTTATTTATTTCTTTTATACAGCAGGTTCTTATTGGATATCTATTTTATACATATAAGTGTGCACATGTGAATCCTAGTCTCCCAATTCATCCCACCACCACCCTCACATTGCGTTCCCCTCTTGGTGTCCATATTTTTGTTCTCTACATCTGTGTCTCTATCTCTGCCCTGCAAACCGGTTTATCTGTACCAATTGTCTGGGTTCCACATATATGCATTAATATACAATATTTGTTTTTCTCTTTCTGACTTACTTCACTCTGTATGACAGTCTCTAGATCCATCAAGGTCTCTACAAATGACCCAATTTCATTCCTATGTATGGCTGAGTAATATTCCATTGTATATATGTACCACATCTTTATCCATTCGTCTGTCTGTGGGCACTTAGGTTGCTTTCATTACCTGGCTATTGTAAATAGTGCTGCAATGAACATTGTGGTGAATGTGTCTTTTTGATTTATGCTTTTCTTTGGGTATATGCCCAGTAGTGGGATTGCTGGATTATATGGTAATTCTATTTATAGTTTTTTAAGGAACCACCATTCTGTTCTCCATAGAGACTGTATTGATTTACATTCCCAACAATAGTGGAAGAAGGTTCCTTTTCTCCACACCCTCTCCAGCATTTGTTGTTTGTAGATTTTCTGATGATGCCCATTCTAACAGGTGTGACGTGATACCTCATTGTAGTTTTGATTTCCATTTCTCTAATAATTAGTGATGTTGAGCAGATTTTCATGTGCGTCTTGGCCATCTCTATGTCTTCTTGGAAGAAATGTCTATTTAGATCTGCTTCCATTTTTCTATTGGGTTTTTTGTCTTATTAATGTTGACCTTCATGAGCTGTTTATATATATTGGAGATTAATCATTTGTCCATTGATTCGTTTGCAAATATATTCTGCCATTCTGAGGGTTGTCTTTTCGTCTTGTTTGTAGTTTCCTTTGCTTTGCAAAATCTTTTACGTTTCATTAGGTCTCATCTGTTTAGCTTCTATTTTTTATTTCATTACTATAGGAGGTGGATCAAAAAAGATCTTGCTGTGATTTACGTCAGAGTATTCTTCGTAAGTTTTCCTCTCAGAGTTTTATACTCTCCGGTCTTACATTAAGGTCTCTAATCGATTTTGAATATATTTTTATGTATGGTGTTGGGGAGTGTTCTAATTTCATTTTTTACATGTAGCTGTCCATGTTTCCCAGCACCACTGATTGAAGAGACTGTCTTATCTCCATTGTATAGTCTTGCCTCCTTTGTCATAGATTAGTTGACCATAGGTGTGTAGGTTTATCCCTGGGCTTTCTTTTTTTTTTTTTCCTTTTACACATTTATTGGAGTATAATTGCTTTACAATGGAGTGTTAGTTTCTGCTGTATAACAAAGTGAATCAGCTATACATATACAAATATCACCAGATGCCCTCCCTTTTGAATCTCCCTCCCACACTCCAGATCCCACCTCTTTATGTGGTCACAAAGCACCGAGCTGATCTCCCTGTTCTATGTGGCTGCTTCCTAGTAGCTATCGGTGTTACATGTGGTAATGTATTTATGTCCATGCCACTCTCTAACTTCGTCCCAGCTTACCCATACCCTTTCCGGTGTCCTCAAGTCCTTTCTCTACTTCTGTGTCCTTAATCCTGTCCTGCAACTTGGTTCTTCATAATCTTTTTTTTTTTTCTTCATTAGATTCCGTATATCTCTGTTAACATACAGTATTTGTTTTTCCCGTTCTGACTTACTTCACTGTGTAGGACAGATTCTAATCCATCCACCTCAGTACAAATAACTCAGTTTTGCTTCTTTTTATGGCTGAGTAATATTCTATTGTATATATGTGCCATATCTGCTTTATCCATTCATCTGTCGATGGACACTTAGGTTGCTTCCATGTCCTGGCTATTGTAAATAGAGCTTCAATGAATATTTTTGTACATAACTCTTTTTGAATTATGGTTTTCGCAAGGTAAATGCCCAGTAGTTGGATTGTTGTGTCGTATGGTTCTTCTATTGTTAGTTATTTAAAGGAACCTCCGTACTGTTCTCCCTAGTGCCCATATCAATTTACATTCCCACCCACAGTGCAAGTGTGTTCCCTTTTCTCCAATAAAGGCCTCTCCATCATTTATTGTTTTGTAGATTTTTTTGATGATTGCAACTCTGACTGCTGTGAGGTGATACCTCACGGTAGTTTTGATTTGCATTTCTCTAATGATTAGTGATGTTCAGCATCCTTTCATGTGTTTCTTGGTAATCTGTATATCTTCTTTGGAGAAATGTCTATTTAGGTCTTCTGCCCGTTTTTGGATTGGGTTGTTTGTTTTTGTGATATTGAGCTACATGAGGTGCTTGTAAACTTTGGAGATTAATCCTTTATCAATTGCTTCATTTGAAAATATTTTCTCCCGTTCTGAGGGTTGTTTTTGCATCTTGTTTATGTTTTCTTGTACTGTGTAAAAGCTTTTAAGTTTCATTAGGTCCCATTTGTTGATTTCTGTTTTTATTTCCATTTCTCTAGGAGGTGGGTGAAAAAGGATCTTGCTGTGATTTATGTCATAGAGTGTTCTGCCTATGGTTTCCTCTAAGTGTTTTATAGTGTCTGGACTTATATTTAGATCTCTAATCAATTTAGAGTTTATTTTTGTGTATGGTGTTATGGAGTGTTCTAATTTCATTCTTTTATGTGTAGGGGTCCAGTTTTCCCAGCACCAATTACTGAAGAGACTGTCTTTTCTCCATTGTATATCCTTAGCTCCTTTGTCATAGATGAGATAGCCATAGGTATGTAGGTTTATCTCTGAGCTTTCTGTCCTGTTCCATTGATCTGTGTTTATGCCAATCTACATACACTTGATTCCATTATGGAGACATATAAATACATAGGTTTCAAGATTATTAGCAGTCAGATATATTCCTCTTCAGTGAATAGGCTGTTTTGTGTCCAGTTCATTGAGAAAGGAGTAGGTCTTGTCTATTACATATTTGGTATATGGAATGGTATCTGTGCTAATTTCAAACTCTGCTTTTACGCATCACCCCACGTCACCTTTCCCCTTAAGGAGGCATAAGTGTGTTTTCTAAATGTGTAACTCTGTTCACTTTTGAAATTCAGTTCATCTGTATCCATGTTTACATTCCCTCTATAAGTGATATGTTACAATAAGTTTCTTTTTCTTTGTGGCTCATTTCCCTTAACATCATCAAACCTAAAGCCACTCATTGTGCTGCTATTGGCCTTATGACATTGATTTTATGTCTGAGTGACATTCCATTGTATATAAGTACCACGACATCTTTATCCATTATTTTCCCTTTCCTGGGATATTTAAAGTGTACCAAAGTCGAGGTTCTTGTAAACAGAGCAGCTCTAAACTTTGGGCTGGCTGTGTGTTGTGGATTTTTAATTTTCCCAAAATACACGCCCATGAGTGGAAGTGTGCTATGCTCTGTAGCTCTGTTTTAGAAAACAACATACAGTTCTCCAGAGAGGATGTTGGCCATTTACATCCTGTCCATCGGCGTAACCAGGCTCCCTTTTCTCCATGGCCTGTCCTGTATTTGTGGTTTTTACACTATTTGTGGATAGCCCTTTTGACCGGAGGTAAGTGATACTTCTATGTAGTGTGGATTTGCAATGCCTGATGGCTTGCTTGGCCAAAAAGGGCGTATGCATTTTTTTTCCCGAATATATTCAAGAAAATACACATACTCCCTTTTCGGCCAAGGGCAACATTGTCGAAGTTCTGTCGCTTTTCATGTGCTTTAAAGACGACTCCAATCTACCTCTTGAAATCTGTTTCCTTCAATTCTGCCTTGCCTTCAAATCCTCTTCACTGCCTTACCTCAATATATTTCTGGATGATAGTTGTCCTTTATAACTCTGCAAGTTTGTGAATTGCTGTGCCCCTGATTTCCATTTTTCAACTTGCTTATTTGTGAGCTGGCTGCAATACCGCAGGATGGCTTTAAGCCCTAGTCTGGTCCCGGGGTTGCAGGCTGAGCCTGTGTTTAATTCTTCTTCCTGATGGGAAACTAAAGTGACATGTGCCCATCCAAACACCTACAGCTAATTTCTCATTTGTTTCCCCTCTTCCTGTTCATCCTCTGCACAATTTGCAAACTGTGCATAACAGGAGGGTAAATGCGCTGACACTCCAAGTGGGGAGATTTTTAGTAATGCTGATGGAATGGCAAAGCCGAGCATGAGGAAAGGAAAAATGAGGTACCTTTTAGAAAACTTTCCCGATTACACAGTGTACCATCCACTGGTTTTCCCATGCATGTGTTAACTGTAGGAAGATTCCCTTAAACATGGAGAGTTGGGGCCACTAGAATGGGTAGCACACAATATTGCTCTAAGTGGTGTGCTTTTGCTCACACAACCTCAGCAATCTTGTCAGACCCAACTGTCCAGTCTTATGTCTCATCCAGCTGTGGATGTAAAGGTGGTCAATCCAGGTTGCATCACTGGCCCTGAACGTAATTTTTAAGACTTTCTCCCTGTTTCGCTGTTTTTGCATTTTGCTTTTGAAATTTATTTTTATAAGGGGGTTTAGCTGAATTTCAGTGCTGTGTTCATGTCATTATACACACACATGATTCATTTATGGAGACATGAGAATACATAAGTTTTAAAATACTTACAAGTCAGATATATTCCTCTTCAATGAATAGGGGTTGTTGAGTCCAGTTCATTTTGCGGGAGTAGGTGCTGTCTATTACATACTTGGTTTATGCAACGATATCTGTGCTAATTAAGGACTGTGGATTTATGCATAACCCCACCTCTCCTTTCCCCTTAATCAGGCAGAAGTTTGTTTTCTAAATGTGTGACTCTGTTGTGTTTGTAATTCAGTTCATGTGTAGCCATGTGTACATTCCCGCTATAACTGATATCTTATGATAAGTTTCATTGTTCTGTTGTCTTTCCTAACTCAGTTCATGTGTAGCCATGTTTACAGGACCTTCATAAGTGATATCTTCTGATAAGTTTCTTTTTCTCAGTGACTTATTTCACTTAGAATCATTGTACCTGAATCCACTCATTTGCTGCTACTGCCCTTATGACATTGATTTCATGGCTGAGGGATATTCCATCGTACGTAAGTACCACAATTTCTTGAAGCATTTTTGTCTTTTCTGGGATATTTAACTTGTACCCAAGTTGTGGTTCTTGTAATCAGTGCAGCCCTAAATTTTGGGGTGGCTCTGTCTTATTGATTTTCAGTTTTCCCAAGGTATCTTCCCTAGACTGGAAGTGCCCTTGGATCTGTAGCTCTGTTGTTTACTTGTTTTAGGGAACACAACGCACTCCTCCAGAGAGGCAGTTGGCAATTTACATCCTGCCCTTCAGCAAAACTAGGCTCCCTGTTCTCCAGCACCGGTCTTGACATTCTCGTTTTTACACATTTTGCGATTTCCCTTTTGACCTGTGGGAAGTGATACTTCTTTGTAGTGCACATTTGCATTGCATGCCTAGTTGCTTGGAAAATTATGGCATAAGCGTTTTCTCCTGAATATATTCAGGAGAAAATGCATACGCCCTTTTTTGCCAAGTGCATCATTGTCGAAGTTGTGCCCATCTTCCTGTGCTTTAAAGGCGATTCCAATGTACCTCTTGAAATCTGTTTACTGCTATTCTGGCTCGCTTTGAAGTCCACCTCTTTGCCTTCCCTCAACAGATTTTTGGACTATAGTTGTCCTTTATTACTCTGCCAGTTTGTGAATTGCTGTGCCCCTGAGCTCCATTTCTCAACTCTTATTTTGTGAGCTGACCGCAAGTCCAAAATTTTGATTTAGGACGTATACTGGTTCCTGGTGGGTGGCTGAGACTTTGGTTAATTCTTCTACCTGCCGGGAAATCAGAGTGACATGTGCCCGTCCAAATGGCTAACAGCTACTCTCTCATTGGTTCTCCCTCTTCCATTTCATCCTCTGCCAAATTGGCAACCTGTGCGAACCAGGATTTTAAAGGGACTGTCTCTCCAATTTGGTTGATTGATAGTAAAGCAGTTGGAAAGTCAAACCGGAGCACCAGGAGAGGGACTATTAGTTGAGTTTTAGAAACCTTTTGTATTCACAGTGTGTCCATTCACTAGGTTTCCCGTACATGTTATAGCTGTAGTAATATTCCCTTCTACCTAAAGAGTTGGGACCCTTGGAATGTGTGCCACACATAATTGGTTTAAATGGTCGGCATTTGCTCACCGAATCTCACGAATCCTCTCATTCCCAAGTGTTCAGCCTTATGCCTCTTCCAGCTGTCGTTGTAGACAGGGTCATTTCAGGTTTCATCAGAGACCCTGAAGGAATTGTAAAGAATTTCCATGTTCTATTGTTTTCTTTTTGAAATTCCTTTTTATAGTGGTTTTGAGCTGATTCTCACTGCAATGTTTATGCAAGTCTAGACACAGTTAATCCCCTTATGGAGACATATTAATACATAGATTTTAAGATTCTTTCTAGTCAGATATATTCCTCTGTGGGAAATATGGTGTTTTGTGTCCCTTTCACTGAGGAATGTGTAGGTCTTTTCTATTCTGTATCTGGTTTTTGGAACGGTACATGTACTACTATGAAACACTGGTTTTATGCATCACCCCATCTCTCCTTCCACCTTAAGCAAGCATAAGAGTGTTATCTAAATGTGAGACACTGTTCTCTTTCCTACCTCAGTTCATGTGTAGCCATGTTTACAGGACCTTCATAAGTGATATCTTATGATAAGTTTCTTTTTCTCTGTGACTTATTTCACTTAGAATCATCGTACCTGAATCCACTCATTTTGCTGCTACTGGCCTTATGACATTGATTTCATGGCTGAGGGGTATTCCATTGTACGTAAGTAACACAATTTCCTGAACCATTTGTGTCTTTCCTGGTATATTTAAGTTGTACCCAAGTTGAGGTTCTTGTAAGCAGTGCAGCCCTCAATTTTGTGTTTGCTCTGTCTTATTGATTTTCAATTTTCCCAAGGTATTTTCCCTAGACTGGAAGTGCCCTTGGATTTTTAGCTCTGTTGTTTATTTGTTTTACGGAACACAATGCACACCTCCAGAGAGGCAGTTGGCAATTTACGTCCTGCCCATGAGCATAACTAGGCTCCCTGTTCTCCAGGGCCTTTCTTGCCATTCTGGTTTTTACACATTTTGCGGATATCCCTTATTGCCAGAGGGAAGTGATACTTCTTTGTAGTGCAGATTTGCATTGCCCACGTGCTTGCTTGGCCAAAAAGGGCGTATGCCTTTTCTCCTGAATATATTCAGGAGAAAACGCATACGCCCTTTTTGGCCAAGTGCATGATTGTCGAAGTTGTGACCCTCTTCCTGTGCTTTAAAGGTGATTCCCATGTACCTCTTGAAATCTGTTCCCTGCTGTTCTGGTTCGCTTTCAAGTCCGCCTCGTTGCCTTCCCTCAACAGATATTTGGATGATAGTTGTCCTTTATTACTCTGCCAGTTTTTGAATTGCTGTGCCCCTGAGCTCCATTTTTCAACTTGTTTTTTTGTGAGCTGACGGCAGGTCAAAAACTTTGGTTCAGGAACTATACTGGTTCCCAGCGGGTGGCAGAGACTTTGGCTAATTCTTCCACCTGCCGGGAAATCAGAGTGACATGTGCCCGTCCAAATGCCTAACAGCTACTCTCTCATTGGTTCTCCCTCTTCCCTTTCATCCTCTGCCAAATTGGCAACCTGTGCAAACCAGGAGGTTAAAGGGGCTGTCTCTCCAATTTGGGACATTGATAGTAAAGCAGTTGGAAAGTCAAACCAGAGCACCAGCAGAGGGACTATTAGTTGAGTTTTAGAAACCTTTCATATTCACAATGTGTCCATTCTCTAGGTTTCCCATACATGTTATAGCTGTAGTAATATTCCCTTCAAGCTGGAGAGTTGGGACCCTTGGAATGTGTGCCATGCATTATTTCTTTAAATGGTCGGCATTTGCTCACCGAATCTAACCAATCCTCTCAGTCCCAAGTGTCCAGCCTTATGCCCCATCCAGCTGTCGTTGTAGATAGGGTCATTCCAGGTTTCATCACAGCCCCTGAAGGAATTGTATAGAATTTCCCTGTTTTTTTGTTTTGTTTTTCAAATTCCTTTTTATAGTGGGTTTGAGCTGATTCTCACTGCCATGTTTATGCCAGTCTAGACACACTTGATTCCCTTATGGAGACATATAAGTACAGAGGTTTTAAGATTCTTATTAGTCAGATATATTCCTCTGCAGGAATTATGGGGTTTTGAGTCCCTTTCCCTGAGGAAAGTGTTGGTCTTGTCTTTTCTGTAGTTGGTTTTTGGAATGGTACTTGTACTAGTATCACACTCTGGTTTTATGCATCACCCCACCTCCCTTCCCCCTTAAGCAGGCATAAGAGTGTTTTCTAAATGTGAGATTCTGTTTTCTTTCGTAGCTCAGTTCATGTGTAGCCATGTTTACAGGGCCTTCATAAGTGATATCTTATGATAAGTTTCTTCTTCTCCGTGACTTATTTCACTTAGAATCATCGTACCTGAATCGACTCATTTTGCTGCTACTGGCCTTATGACATTGATTTCATGGTTGAGGGGTATTCAATTGTATGTAAGTAACACAATTTCTTGAACCATTTTTGTCTTTCCTGGGATATTTAAGGTGTACCCAAGCTGAGGGTCTTGTAAGCAGTTCAGCCCTCAATTTTGTGTTTGCTCTGTTTTATTGATTTTCAGTTTTACCAAGGTATATTCCCTAGACTGGAAGTGCCCTTAGCTCTGTAGCTCTGTTGTTTACCTGTTTTAGGGGACGCAATGCACTCCTCCAGAGAGGCAGTTTTCAATTTACATCCTGCCCATCAGCATAACTAGGCTCCCTATTCTCCAGGGCCTTTCTTGCCTCTCTGGTTTTTACACATTTTGCGTATATCCGTTTTTACAGGTGGGAAGTGATACTTCTTTGTAGTGCAGATTTGCATTGCCCGCTTCCTTGCTTGGCCAAAGAGGGCGTATGCGTTTCCTCCTGAATATATTCAGGAGGAAACGCATACGCCCTTTTTTAGCCCAGTGCATCACTGTCGAAGTTGTGCCCCTCTTCCTGTGCTTTAAAGGTGATTCCAATGTACCTCTTGAAATCTGTTTCCTGCTATTCTCGCTCACTTTCAAGTCCGCCTCGTTGCCTTCCCTCAGCAGATTTTTGGACGATAGTTGTCCTTTATTACTGTGCAGTTTGTGAGTTGCTGTGACCCTGAGCTCCATTTTTCAACTCGTTATTTGTGAGATGACGGCAGGTCCAAAACTTCGGTTCAAGAACTATACTGGTTCCTGGCGGGTGGCTGAGACTTTGGTTAATTCTTATAGCTGCCAGGAAATTAGAGTGACATGTGCCCGTCCAAATGCCTAACAGCTACTCTCTCATTGGTTCTCCCTCTTCCCTTTAATCCTCTGCCAAATTGGCAAACTGTGCGATCCAGGAGGTTAAAGGGGCTGTCTCTCCAAGTTGGGACATTGATAGTTAAGCAGTTGGAAAGTCAAACCGGAGCACCAGGAGAGGGACTATTTGTTGAGTTTTAGAAACCTTTCGTATTCACAATGTGTCCATTCTCTAGGTTTCACATACATGTTATAGCTGTAGTAATATTCCCTTCAACCTGGAATGTTGGGATTGTTGGAATGTGTGCCATGCATTATTGCTTTAAATTGTCTGCATTTGCTCACCAAATCTCACCAATCCTCTCAGTTCCAAGTGTCCAGCCTTATGCCACATCCAGCTGTCGTTGTAGATAGGGTCATTCCAGGTTTCATCAGAGCCCCTGAAGGAATTGTATAGAATTTCCCTGTTTTTTTGTTTTGTTTTTCAAATTCCTTTTTATAGTGGGTTTGAGCTGATTCTCACTGCCATGTTTATGCCAGTCTAGACACACTTGATTCCCTTATGGAGACATATCAATACATAGATTTTAAGATTCTTACTAGTCAAATATATTCCTCTGAGGGAAATATGGTGTTTTCAGTCCCTTTCACTGAGGAAGGTGTAGGTCTTGTCTTTTCCGTAGTTGGTTTTTGGAACGGTACCTGTACTAATATCACACTCTGGTTTTATGCATCACCCCACCTCTCCATCCCCCTTAAGCAGGCATAAAAGTGTTTTCTAAATATGAGACACTCTTCTCTTTCATAACTCAGTTCATGTGTAGCCATGTTTACAGGACCTTCATAAGTGATATCTTATGATAAGTTTCTTTTTCTCTGTGACTTATTTCACTTAGAATCATCGTACCTTAATCCACTCATTTTGATGCTACTGGCCTTATGACATTGATTTCATGGCTGAGGGATATTCCATCGTACGTAATTAACACAATTTGTTGAACCATTTTTGTCTTTCCTGGGATAGTTAAGGTGTACCCAAGTTGAGGTTCTTGTAAGCAGTGCAGCCCTAAATTTTGGGGTGGCTCTGTCTTATTGATTTTCATTTTTCCCAAGGTATATTAGCTAGACTGGAAGTGCCCTTGGCTCTGTAGCTCTGTTGTTTCGCTGTTTTAGGGAACACAATGCACTCCTCCAGAGAGGCAGTTGGCAAATTACATCCGACCAGTCAGCATAATTAGGCTCCCTGTTCTCCAGGTCCTGTCTTGCCTTTCTGTTTTTTATACATTTTGCGGATGTCCCCTTTGATCGGTGGGAAGTGACACTTCTTTGTAGTGCAGATTTGCATTGGCCGCTTGCTTGCTTGGCCAAAAAGGGCGTATGCTTTTTCTCCTGAATATATTCAGGAGAAAACGCATACGCCCTTTTTGGCCAAGTGCATCATTGTCGAAATTGTGCCCCTCTTCTTATGCTTTAAAGGCGATTCCAATGTACCTCTTGAAATCTGTTTCCTGCTATTCTGGCTCGCTTTCAAGTCCGCCTCGTTTCCTTCCCTCAACAGACGATAGTTGTCCTTTATTACTCTGCCAGTTTATGAATTGCTGTGCCACTGAGCTCCATTTTTCAACTCGTTTTTTTTGAGCTGACCACAAGTACAAAATTTTGGTTCTGGACCTCTACTGGTTCCCGGCGGGTGGCTGAGACTTTGGTTAATTCTTCTTCCTGCCGGGAAATTAGAGTGACCTGTGACCATCCAAATGCCTAACAGCTACTCTGTCATTGGTTCTCCCTCTTCCCTTTCATCCTCTGCCAAATTGACAACCTGTGTGAAACAGGAGTTTAAAGGGGCTGTCTCTCCTATTTGGGAGATTGATAGTAAACCAGTTGGAAATTCAAACCAGAGCACCAGGAGAGGGACAATTAGTTGAGTTTTAGAAACCTTTCGTTTGTTCACAGAGTATCCCTTCTCTAGGTTTCCCGTACATGTTATAGCTGTAGTAATATTCCCTTCTTCCTGGAGAGTTGGGACCCAAGGAATGGGTGCCACACATTATTGCTTTAAAGGGTCTGCATTTGCTCACTGAATCTCACCAATCCTCTCAGTCCCAAGTCTCCAGGCTTATGCCACATCCAGCTGTTGTAGATAGGGTCATTCTAGGTTTCATCAGAGCCCCTGAAGGAATTGTAAAGAATTTCCCTGTTTTTTTGTTTTGATTTTAAATTCCTTTTTATCATGGGTCTCACCTGATTTTCACTGCCATGTTTACGCCAGTCTAGACACACTTGATTCCCTTACGGAGACATATCAATACATAGGTTTTAAGATTCTTACTAGTCAGATATATTCCTCTGCGGAGAATAGGGGTGTTGAATCCCGTTCACTGAGGAAGGAGTAGGTCTTGTCTATTCTGTATTTGGATTATGTAATGGTACCAGTGTTAATATCAAATTCTGGCTTTATGCATCTCCCCACCTCTCCTTTCCCCTTAAGCAGGCATAAGTATATTTTCTACATGTGAGACTCTGTTCTCTTTACTAATTCAGTTCATGTGTACCCATGTTTACATTTCCTTTATAAGTGATATCTTATGTCAGAATGCTCCATGGCTCTTGTCATCATAATGCTCCATGATGCTTGTCACCACGATTATCCATGGTCTTCTCATCACAGTACTCGACGGTGTTGCCATCACATTGCTCCATGCCCTGGTCATCACAATGCTTCATGTCCCTTGTCATCACAGTTCTCCTCCTCTTTGTCTTCACAATGTTCCACGACACTTCTCATCACAATGTTACATGCCCTTGTCATCACAATTCTCCATGAACCTGTCATCGCAATTCTCCCTGTACCCTGTCATAGCAAGCTCCATATGCTTGTCAACACAATGCTTCATGACATTGTTATAAAAATTCTCAATGTCCCTTGTAATCACAATGCTCCCTGCCATTGTCATCACAGTGCTCCATGACACTTGTCATCACAATGCTCCATGCCCTTGTCATCACAATGCTCCATTACACCTGTCATAACAATGCTCCATGACCCCTGCCATCACAATGTTCCACGGCCTTGTCATCACAATACTCCATGACCCATGTCATCACAATGTACCCTGACACCTGTCATCACAATGCTCCTTGCCCCTTGTCAGTACAGTGCTCCATGATGCTCGTCATCACAATTACCCAAAGTCTTCTCATCACAATCCTTCACGGTTTTACCATCACAATGCTCCATGCCCTGGTCATCTCAATGCTCCATGTCCCTATTCATCACAATTCTCCACGTCCTTGTCATCACAATGCTTCTTGACACTTCTCTTCACAATGATATATGTTCTTGTCATCACAAATCTCCATACACTTGTCATCGCAATGCTCTATGACCCCTTTCATAGCAAGCTCCTTGTGCTTTTCATCACAATGCTTCACGACCTTGTCATCAAAATTCTCAATGGTGCTTGTCATCACAATGCTCCATGACCTTGTCATCACAATTCTACATGACCCTTGTCATCGCAATGTTACAAGCCCTTGTCATCAAAACGCTCCATTACCTTTGTCATTACAATCCTCCATGACACTTAGTATCACAATGTGCCATGCCATTTTCATCACAATGAACAATGACATATGTAATCACAATGCTCCCTGACACCTGTCTTCACAATACACCATGACCTTGTCATCACAATGTTCCATGCCCTTGTCATCACAATGCTCCATGACCCCTGTCATCACAATGCTCCGTGACTCCAGTCATCACAATGCTTCATGACATTTCTCCTCACAATTGTCCATGACCTCATCACACAAGGCTCTGTGACCTTGGTCACCACAATGCTCCATGCCCTTGTCATCTCAATGCTCCATACCCACTGTCATCACAATAATCCATGAAACATGTCAGACCAATGTTCCATGCCCCTGTCATCACATTGCTCCATGCCCTTGTCTTCACAATGCTCCATGACCGCTGTCATCACAATGCTCTGTGACTCCAGTCATCACAATGATTCATGACATTTCTCATCACAATGGTCCATGCCATCGTCACACAAGGCTCTGTGATCTTTGTCACCACAATGCTCCATGAAATTTTCATCACAATGCTCTGTGTCCCTTGTCATCACAGTGCTCCATGCCTTTTTCAGCACAATGCTCCATGACACTTGTCATCAAAATGCTCCATGCGCTTGTCAGCACAATGCTCCATGACACATGTCATCACAATGTGCCATGCTCTTTTCATCACAATGCTCCACATCCTTTTCATCGCTATGCTCCATAAAACTTGTCATCACAATGCTCCATGCACTTCTCATCAAAATGTTCTCTAACCACATATATCACAATATTCCATCACTAGTCATCACAATACTCGCTCACCCCTGTCATCACAATGTTCCATGACCACTGTCATCACAGTGCTACATGCCCTTATCATCACAATGCTCCATGACCCCTGACATCACAGTGTTCCATAACCCCTGTCACAAAATGCTCCATGACCCATTTCATCAAAAGGCTTCATGACCCCTGACATCACAGTGTTCCAAAACCACTGACATCAGAATATTCCATGACACTTTTATTCAAATTGCTCCATGACCCTGTGATCACAATGCTCCCTGCCCTTCTCATCACAATGCACCACGCCCTTTTCATCAAAATGCCCCATGACATTTGTCATCACAAAGCTCCATGACCCTTGGCATCACAATGATCCATGCCATTGTCATCAAAATGCTCAATGAAATATCTCATCACGTTGCTCCATGCCCTTGTCATCACAATGCTCCATTACACCTGTCATAACAATGCTCCATGACCCCTGCCATCACAATGTTCCATGGCCTTGTCATCACAAGGCTACATGACCCTCGTCATCACAATGCTCCAAGACTTCTGTAATCACCATTCTCCATGCCACTTTTCATCTCAATGCTCCATGAACACTGTCATCACAATGCACCATGCCCATCATCATAATGATTCATGCTATTGTCATCACAATGAAATCAAAATGCTCCATGTCCTCTGTCATCACAATGCTCCAAACCCTTCTGATCACAATGTTCCATAACACTTGTCATCACATGCCCCATGACGCTCGTCATCACAATGATGCAAGGGCTTCTCATCACAATGCTCCATGACCGTTGTCACCACAATGCTCAATACACTTGGCATCACAATGCTCGCTGACACTTGTCATCAGTATGCTCCTTGAGCATTGTCATGACAAGGCTCCATGCCTTTTTCATCACAATGATCCATTCCCTTTTCATCACAATGCTCCAAGAGCCCTGTTATCACAATGCTCCGTGACTCCAGTCATCACAATGCTTCATGACATTTGTCATCACAATGGTCCATGACCTCGTAACACAAAGCTCTGTGACCTTTGTCACCACAATGCTCCATGAAATTTTTATCACAATGCTCAGTGACCCTTGGCATCACAAAGCTGCATGCCTTTGTCAGCACAATGCTCCATGACCCTTGTCATCACAATGCTCGATGCGCGTGTCAGCACAATGCTCCATAACACATGTCATCACAATGCACCATGCACTTGTCATCACAATGCTCCACATACTTGTCATCAAAATGCTCCATAAAATTTGTCATCACAATGCTCCATGCACTTCTCCTCAAAATGCCTTCTCACCACTGATATCACAATATTCCATCACTACTCATCACAATACTCCCACACGCCTGTCATCACAATATTCCATGACCCTTGTAATTCACAATTCTCCATGCCCTTGTCATCACAACGCTCCATGATGCATGTCAGCACAATTATCCATGGCCTTCTCATCACAATGCTCCATGCCCTTGTCATCACAATGCTTCAACACCCCTGTAATCACAGTGCTCCATGCCCCTTTTCATTTCAATGCTCCATGAACCCTGTCATCACAATGCACCGTGCCCATCACCATAATATTTCAGGCTATTGTCATCACAATGAAATCAAAATGCTCAATGACCTCTGTCATCACAATGCAAAAAACCCTTCTGATCACAATGTTCCATAACACTTGTCATCACAATGCCCCATGACGCTGGTCATCACAATTATCCATGGTCTTCTCATCACAATGCTCCATGATCTTTGTCATCACAATGCTCAATACACTTATCATCACAATGCTCCCTGACAGTTGTCATCAGTATGCACGTTGAAACCTGTCATGGCAAGGCTCCATGCATTTTTCATCACAATGATCCATTCCCTTTTCAGCACAATGCTCCAAGACCCCTCTAATCACAATGCTCCATGTCCTTGTCATCACCAAGCTCCATGACGCATGTCATCAGAATGCTCCATTGCCTTCTCATCACAATGCTCCATGCCCTTGTAATCACATTGCTTCAAAATCCCTGTTATCTCAATGCTCCATGCACCTTTTCATCAGAATGCTCCATGCCCTTGTCATCACAATGCTCCATGACCCTTGTCATCTCAATGTTCCAAGCCCTTGTTATCAAAATGCTTCTTTACCTTTGTCATCACAATCCTCCATGACACTTGGTATAACAATGCTCCATGCCATTGTCATCACAAATGACAATGACATATGTCATCACAATGCTCCCTGACAGTTGTCATCAGTATGCTCCTTGAACCCTGTCATGACAAGTCTGCATGCATTTTTCATCACAATGATCCATTCCCTTTTCATCACAATGCTCCAAGACCCCTGTAATCAAAATGCTCCATGTCCTTGTCATCACAAAGCTCCATGACGCATGTCAACACAATGCTCCATTGCCTTCTCATCACAATGCTCCATGCACTTGTAATCACATTGCTTCAAAACCCCTGTAATCTCAATGCTCCATGCACATTTTCGTCAGAATGCTCCATGCCCTTGTCATCACAATGCTCCATGACCCTTGTCATCTCAATGTTCCAAGCCCTTGTTATCAAAATGTTCCATTACATTTGTCATCACAATCCTCCATGACACTTGGTATCACAATGCTCCATGCCATTGTCATCACAATGGACAATAACATATGTCATCACAATGCTCCCTGACAGTTGTCATCTGTATGCTCCTTGAACCCTGTCATGACAAGTCTCCATACATTTTTCATCACAATGATCCATTCCCTTTTCATCACAATGCTCCAAGACCCCTGTAATCACAATGCTCCATGTCCTTGTCATCACAAAGCTCCATGACGCATGTCATCAGAATGCTCCATTGCCTTCTTATCACAATGCTCCATGCCCTTGTAATCACACTGCTTCAAAACCCCTGTAATCTCAATGCTCCATGCACATTTTCATCAGAATGCTCCATGCCCTTTTTATCACAATGCTCCATGACCCTTGTCATCTCAATGTTCCAAGCCCTTGTTATCAAAATGCTCCATTACATTTGTAATCACAATCCTCCATGACACTTGGTATCACAATGCTCCATGCCATTGTCATCACAATGGGCAATGACATATGTCATCACAATGCTCCCAGACACCTGTCTTCACAATATTCCATAACACTTGTCATCACAATGCTCCATGAACTCCTCATCAAAATGCTCTCTCACCATATATATCACAATGTTCCATCACTAGTCATCACAATACTCGCTCACCCCTGTCATCACAATGTTCCAAGACCACTGTCATCACAGTGCTACATGCCATTATCATCACAATGCTCCATGAGCCCTGACGTCACAATGTTCCATAACCGTGTCACAAAATGCTCCATGACCCATTTCATCACAATGCTTCATGACCCCTGACAACACAATGTTCCATAACCCCTGTCATCAAAATATTGCATGACAGTTTTATTCAAATTGCTCCATGACCCTGTCATCACAATGCTCCCTGCTCTTCTCATCACAATGCACCACGCCCTTGTCACGAAAATGCCCCATGACATTTGTCATCACAAAACTCCATGACCCTTGGCATCACAATGCTCCATGCCATTGTCATCACAATGCTCAATGAAATCTCTCATCACATTGCTCCATGCCCTTGTCATCACAGTGCTCCATTACACCTGTCATAACAATGCTCCATGACCCCAGCCATCACAATGTTCCACGGCCTTGTCATCACAAGACTCCTTGACCCTTTTCATCACAATGCTCCACATACTTTTCATCGCTATGCTCCATAAAACTTGTCATCACAAAACTCCATTCACTTTTCATCAAAATGCTCTCTCACCCCATATATCACAATGTTCCATCACTAGTCATCACAATACTCTCTCACCACTGTCATCACAATGTTCCATGACCACTGTCATCACAGTGCTACATGCCCTTATCATCACAATGCTCCATGACACCTGACATCACAATGTTCCATAACCCCTGTCACAAAATGCTCCATGACCCATTTCATCACAATGCTTTATGACCCCGGACATCACAATGTTCCATAACCACTGTCATCAAAATATTCCATGACCCTTTGATTCAAATTTCTCCATGACCCTGTCATCACAATGCTCCCTGCTCTTCTCATCACAATGCACCACGCCCTTGTCATCAAAATGCTCCATGACATTTGTCATCACATAGCTCCATGACCCTTGGCATCACAATGCTCCATGCCCTTGTCATAACAATGCTCCATTACACATGTCATAACAATGCTCTATGACACCTGCCATCACAATATTCCACGGCCTTTTCATTACAAGGCTCCATGACCCTTGTCATCACAATGCTCCAAGACCTCTGTTATCACAATTCTCCATGCCACTTTTCATCTCAATGCTCCATAAACACTGACATCACAATGCACCATGCCCATCATCATAGTGATTCATGCTATTGTCATCACAATGAAATCAACATGCTCCATGTCCTCTGTCATCACAATGCTCCAAACCCTTCTGATCACAATGTTCCATAACACTTGTCATCACATGCCCCATGACGCTCGTCATCACAATGATGCAAGGTCTTCTCATCACAATGCTCCATGACCTTTGTCACCACAATGTTCAATACACTTAGCATCACAATGCTCGCTGACACTTGTCATCAGTATGCTCCTTGAACACTGTCATGACAAGGCTCCATGCCTTTTTCATCACAATGATCCATTCCCTTTTCATCACAGTGCTCCAAGACCCCTGTTATCACAATGGTCCGTGACTCCAGTCATCACAATGCTTCATGACATTTGTCATCACAATGGTCCATGACCTCGTCACACAAAGCTATGTGACCTTTGTCACCACAATGCTCCATGAAATTTTTATCACTATGCTCTGTGACCCTTGTCATCACAAAGCTCCATGCCTTTGTCAGCACAATGCTCCATGACCCTTGTCATCACAATGCTCGATGCACGTGTCAGCACAATGCTCCATAACCCATGTCATCACAATGCACCATGCACTTGTCATCACAATGCTCCACATCCTTGTCATCAAAATGCTCCATAAACCTTGTCATCACAATGCTCCATGCACTTCTCCTCAAAATGCCTTCTCACCACTGATATCACAATGTTCCATCACTAGTCATCACAATACTCCCACACGCCTGTCATCACAATATTCCATGACCCCTGTAATTCACAATTCTCCATGCCCTTGTCATCACAACGCTCCATGATGCATGTCAGCACAATTATCCATGGCCTTCTCATCACAATGCTCCATGCCCTTGTCATCACAATGCTCCAACACCCCTGTAATCACAGTGCTCCATGCCCCTTTTCATCTCAATGGTCCATGAACCCTGTCATCACAATGCACCGTGCCCATCACCATAATATTTCAGGCTATTGTCATCACAATGAAATCAAAATGCTCAATGACCTCTGTCATCACAATGCAAAAAACCCTTCTGATCACAATGTTCCATAACACTTGTCATCACAATGCCCCATGACGCTGGTCATCACAATTATCCATGGTCTTCTCATCACAATGCTCCATGATCTTTGTCATCACAATGCTCAATACACTTATCATCACGATGCTCCCTGACAGTTGTCATCAGTATGCACGTTGAAACCTGTCATGGCAAGGCTCCATGCATTTTTCATCACAATGATCCATTCCCTTTTCAGCACAATGCTCCAAGACCCCTCTAATCGCAATTCTCCATGTCCTTGTCATCACCAAGCTCCATGACGCATGTCATCAGAATGCTCCATTGCCTTCTCATCACAATGCTCCATGCCCTTGTAATCACATTGCTTCAAAATCCCTGTTATCTCAATGTTCCATGCAGCTTTTCATCAGAATGCTCCATGCCCTTGTCATCACAATGCTCCATGACCCTTGTCATCTCAATGTTCCAAGCCCTTGTTATCAAAATGCTTCTTTACCTTTGTCATCACAATCCTCCATGACACTTGGTATAACAATGCTCCATGCCATTGTCATCACAATTGACAATGACATATGTCATCACAATGCTCCCTGACAGTTGTCATCAGTATGCTCCTTGAACCGTGTCATGACAAGTCTCCATGCATTTTTCATCACAATGATCCATTCCCTTTTCATCACAATGCTCCAAGACCCCTGTAATCACAATGCTCCATGTCCTTGTCATCACAAAGCTCCATGACGCATGTCAACACAATGCTCCATTGCCTTCTCATCACAATGCTCCATGCCCTTGTAATCACATTGCTTCAAAACCCCTGTAATCTCAATGCTCCATACACATTTTCGTCAGAATGCTCCATGCCCTTGTCATCACAATGCTCCATGACCCTTGTCATCTCAATGTTCCAAGCCCTTGTTATCAAAATGCTCCATTACATTTGTCATCACAATCCTCCATGACACTTGGTATCACAATGCTCCATGCCATTGTCATCACAATGGACAATAACATATGTCATCACAATGCTCCCTGACAGTTGTCATGAGTATGCTCCTTGAACCCTGTCATGACAAGTCTCCATACATTTTTCATCACAATGATCCATTCCCTTTTCATCACAATGCTCCAAGACCCCTGTAATCACAATGCTCCATGTCCTTGTCATCACAGAGCTCCATGACGCATGTCATCAGAATGCTCCATTGCCTTCTTATCACAATGCTCCATGCCCTTGTAATCACATTGCTTCAAAACCCCTGTATTCTCAATGCTCCATGCACATTTTCATCAGAATGCTCCATGCCCTTGTCATCACAATGTTCCATGACACTTGTCATCTCAATGTTCCAAGCCCTTGTTATCAAAATGCTCCATTACATTTGTAATCACAATCCTCCATGACACTTGGTATCACAATGCTCCATGCCATTGTCATCACAATGGGCAATGACATATGTCATCACAATGCTCCCAGACACCTGTCTTCACAATATTCCATAACACTTGTCATCACAATGCTCCATGAACTCCTCATCAAAATGCTCTCTCACCATATATATCACAATGTTCCATCACTAGTCATCACAATACTCGCTCACCCCTGTCATCACAATGTTCCAAGACCACTGTCATCACAGTGCTACATGCCATTATCATCACAATGCTCCATGAGCCCTAACGTCACAATGTTCCATAACCGTGTCACAAAATGCTCCATGACCCATTTCATCACAATGCTTCATGACCCCTGACAACACAATGTTCCATAACCCCTGTCATCAAAATATTGCATGACAGTTTTATTCAAATTGCTCCATGACCCTGTCATCACAATGCTCCCTGCTCTTCTCATCACAATGCACCACGCCCTTGTCACGAAAATGCCCCATGACATTTGTCATCACAAAACTCCATGACCCTTGGCATCACAATGCTCCATGCCATTGTCATCACAATGCTCAATGAAATCTCTCATCACATTGCTCCATGCCCTTGTCATCACAGTGCTCCATTACACCTGTCATAACAATGCTCCATGACCCCAGCCATCACAATGTTCCACGGCCTTGTCATCACAAGACTCCTTGACCCTTTTCATCACAATGCTCCACATACTTTTCATCGCTATGCTCCATAAAACTTGTCATCACAAAACTCCATTCACTTTTCATCAAAATGCTCTCTCACCCCATATATCACAATGTTCCATCACTAGTCATCACAATACTCTCTCACCACTGTCATCACAATGTTCCATGACCACTGTCATCACAGTGCTACATGCCCTTATCATCACAATGCTCCATGACACCTGACATCACAATGTTCCATAACCCCTGTCACAAAATGCTCCATGACCCATTTCATCACAATGCTTTATGACCCCGGACATCACAATGTTCCATAACCACTGTCATCAAAATATTCCATGACCCTTTGATTCAAATTTCTCCATGACCCTGTCATCACAATGCTCCCTGCTCTTCTCATCACAATGCACCACGCCCTTGTCATCAAAATGCTCCATGACATTTGTCATCACATAGCTCCATGACCCTTGGCATCACAATGCTCCATGCCCTTGTCATAACAATGCTCCATTACACATGTCATAACAATGCTCTATGACACCTGCCATCACAATATTCCACGGCCTTTTCATTACAAGGCTCCATGACCCTTGTCATCACAATGCTCCAAGACCTCTGTTATCACAATTCTCCATGCCACTTTTCATCTCAATGCTCCATAAACACTGACATCACAATGCACCATGCCCATCATCATAGTGATTCATGCTATTGTCATCACAATGAAATCAACATGCTCCATGTCCTCTGTCATCACAATGCTCCAAACCCTTCTGATCACAATGTTCCATAACACTTGTCATCACATGCCCCATGACGCTCGTCATCACAATGATGCAAGGTCTTCTCATCACAATGCTCCATGACCTTTGTCACCACAATGCTCAATACACTTGGCATCACAATGCTCGCTGACACTTGTCATCAGTATGCTCCTTGAACACTGTCATGACAAGGCTCCATGCCTTTTTCATCACAATGATCCATTCCCTTTTCATCACAGTGCTCCAAGACCCCTGTTATCACAATGGTCCGTGACTCCAGTCATCACAATGCTTCATGACATTTGTCATCACAATGGTCCATGACCTCGTCACACAAAGCTATGTGACCTTTGTCACCACAATGCTCCATGAAATTTTTATCACTATGCTCTGTGACCCTTGTCATCACAAAGCTCCATGCCTTTGTCAGCACAATGCTCCATGACCCTTGTCATCACAATGCTCGATGCACGTGTCAGCACAATGCTCCATAACCCATGTCATCACAATGCACCATGCACTTGTCATCACAATGCTCCACATCCTTGTCATCAAAATGCTCCATAAACCTTGTCATCACAATGCTCCATGCACTTCTCCTCAAAATGCCTTCTCACCACTGATATCACAATGTTCCATCACTAGTCATCACAATACTCCCACACGCCTGTCATCACAATATTCCATGACCCCTGTAATTCACAATTCTCCATGCCCTTGTCATCACAACGCTCCATGATGCATGTCAGCACAATTATCCATGGCCTTCTCATCACAATGCTCCATGCCCTTGTCATCACAATGCTCCAACACCCCTGTAATCACAGTGCTCCATGCCCCTTTTCATCTCAATGGTCCATGAACCCTGTCATCACAATGCACCGTGCCCATCACCATAATATTTCAGGCTATTGTCATCACAATGAAATCAAAATGCTCAATGACCTCTGTCATCACAATGCAAAAAACCCTTCTGATCACAATGTTCCATAACACTTGTCATCACAATGCCCCATGACGCTGGTCATCACAATTATCCATGGTCTTCTCATCACAATGCTCCATGATCTTTGTCATCACAATGCTCAATACACTTATCATCACAATGCTCCCTGACAGTTGTCATCAGTATGCACGTTGAAACCTGTCATGGCAAGGCTCCATGCATTTTTCATCACAATGATCCATTCCCTTTTCAGCACAATGCTCCAAGACCCCTCTAATCGCAATTCTCCATGTCCTTGTCATCACCAAGCTCCATGACGCATGTCATCAGAATGCTCCATTGCCTTCTCATCACAATGCTCCATGCCCTTGTAATCACATTGCTTCAAAATCCCTGTTATCTCAATGTTCCATGCAGCTTTTCATCAGAATGCTCCATGCCCTTGTCATCACAATGCTCCATGACCCTTGTCATCTCAATGTTCCAAGCCCTTGTTATCAAAATGCTTCTTTACCTTTGTCATCACAATCCTCCATGACACTTGGTATAACAATGCTCCATGCCATTGTCATCACAATTGACAATGACATATGTCATCACAATGCTCCCTGACAGTTGTCATCAGTATGCTCCTTGAACCGTGTCATGACAAGTCTCCATGCATTTTTCATCACAATGATCCATTCCCTTTTCATCACAATGCTCCAAGACCCCTGTACTCACAATGCTCCATGTCCTTGTCATCACAAAGCTCCATGACGCATGTCAACACAATGCTCCATTGCCTTCTTATCACAATGCTCCATGCCCTTGTAATCACATTGCTTCAAAACCCCTGTAATCTCAATGCTCCATACACATTTTCGTCAGAATGCTCCATGCCCTTGTCATCACAATGCTCCATGACCCTTGTCATCTCAATGTTCCAAGCCCTTGTTATCAAAATGCTCCATTACATTTGTCATCACAATCCTCCATGACACTTGGTATCACAATGCTCCATGCCATTGTCATCACAATGGACAATAACATATGTCATCACAATGCTCCCTGACAGTTGTCATGAGTATGCTCCTTGAACCCTGTCATGACAAGTCTCCATACATTTTTCATCACAATGATCCATTCCCTTTTCATCACAATGCTCCAAGACCCCTGTAATCACAATGCTCCATGTCCTTGTCATGACAAAGCTCCATGACGCATGTCATCAGAATGCTCCATTGCCTTCTCATCACAATGCTCCATGCCCTAGTAATCACATTGCTTCAAAATCCCTGTTATCTCAATGTTCCATGCAGCTTTTCATCAGAATGCTCCATGCCCTTGTCATCACAATGCTCCATGACCCTTGTCATCTCAATGTTCCAAGCCCTTGTTATCAAAATGCTTCTTTACCTTTGTCATCACAATCCTCCATGACACTTGGTATAACAATGCTCCATGCCATTGTCATCACAATTGACAATGACATATGTCATCACAATGCTCCCTGACAGTTGTCATCAGTATGCTCCTTGAACCGTGTCATGAAAAGTCTCCATGCATTTTTCATCACAATGATCCATTCCCTTTTCATCACAATGCTCCAAGACCCCTGTAATCACAATGCTCCATGTCCTTGTCATCACAAAGCTCCATGACGCATGTCAACACAATGCTCCATTGCCTTCTCATCACAATGCTCCATGCCCTTGTAATCACATTGCTTCAAAACCCCTGTAATCTCAATGCTCCATACACATTTTCGTCAGAATGCTCCATGCCCTTGTCATCACAATGCTCCATGACCCTTGTCATCTCAATGTTCCAAGCCCTTGTTATCAAAATGCTCCATTACATTTGTCATCACAATCCTCCATGACACTTGGTATCACAATGCTCCATGCCATTGTCATCACAATGGACAATAACATATGTCATCACAATGCTCCCTGACAGTTGTCATGAGTATGCTCCTTGAACCCTGTCATGACAAGTCTCCATACATTTTTCATCACAATGATCCATTCCCTTTTCATCACAATGCTCCAAGACCCCTGTAATCACAATGCTCCATGTCCTTGTCATGACAAAGCTCCATGACGCATGTCATCAGAATGCTCCATTGCCTTCTTATCACAATGCTCCATGCCCTTGTAATCACATTGCTTCAAAACCCCTGTAATCTCAATGCTCCATGCACATTTTCATCAGAATGCTCCATGCCCTTGTCATCACAATGCTCCATGACACTTGTCATCTCAATGTTCCAACCCCTTGTTATCAAAATGCTCCATTACATTTGTAATCACAATCCTCCATGACACTTGGTATCACAATGCTCCATGCCATTGTCATCACAATGGGCAATGACATATGTCATCACAATGCTCCCAGACACCTGTCTTCACAATATTCCATAACACTTGTCATCACAATGCTCCATGAACTCCTCATCAAAATGCTCTCTCACCATATATATCACAATGTTCCATCACTAGTCATCACAATACTCGCTCACCCCTGTCATCACAATGTTCCAAGACCACTGTCATCACAGTGCTACATGCCATTATCATCACAATGCTCCATGAGCCCTGACGTCACAATGTTCCATAACCGTGTCACAAAATGCTCCATGACCCATTTCATCACAATGCTTCATGACCCCTGACAACACAATGTTCCATAACCCCTGTCATCAAAATATTGCATGACAGTTTTATTCAAATTGCTCCATGACCCTGTCATCACAATGCTCCCTGCTCTTCTCATCACAATGCACCACGCCCTTGTCACGAAAATGCCCCATGACATTTGTCATCACAAAACTCCATGACCCTTGGCATCACAATGCTCCATGCCATTGTCATCACAATGCTCAATGAAATCTCTCATCACATTGCTCCATGCCCTTGTCATCACAGTGCTCCATTACACCTGTCATAACAATGCTCCATGACCCCAGCCATCACAATGTTCCACGGCCTTGTCATCACAAGACTCCTTGACCCTTTTCATCACAATGCTCCACATACTTTTCATCGCTATGCTCCATAAAACTTGTCATCACAAAACTCCATTCACTTTTCATCAAAATGCTCTCTCACCCCATATATCACAATGTTCCATCACTAGTCATCACAATACTCTCTCACCACTGTCATCACAATGTTCCATGACCACTGTCATCACAGTGCTACATGCCCTTATCATCACAATGCTCCATGACACCTGACATCACAATGTTCCATAACCCCTGTCACAAAATGCTCCATGACCCATTTCATCACAATGCTTTATGACCCCGGACAGCACAATGTTCCATAACCACTGTCATCAAAATATTCCATGACCCTTTGATTCAAATTGCTCCATGACCCTGTCATCACAATGCTCCCTGCACTTCTCATCACAATGCACCACGCCCTTGTCATCAAAATGCTCCATGACATTTGTCATCACATAGCTCCATGACCCTTGGCATCACAATGCTCCATGCCCTTGTCGTAACAATGCTCCATTACACATGTCATAACAATGCTCTATGACACCTGCCATCACAATATTCCACGGCCTTTTCATTACAAGGCTCCATGACCCTTGTCATCACAATGCTCCAAGACCTCTGTTATCACAATTCTCCATGCCACTTTTCATCTCAATGCTCCATAAACACTGACATCACAATGCACCATGCCCATCATCATAGTGATTCATGCTATTGTCATCACAATGAAATCAACATGCTCCATGTCCTCTGTCATCACAATGCTCCAAACCCTTCTGATCACAATGTTCCATAACACTTGTCATTACATGCCCCATGACGCTCGTCATCACAATGATGCAAGGTCTTCTCATCACAATGCTCCATGACCTTTGTCACCACAATGCTCAATACACTTGGCATCACAATGCTCGCTGACACTTGTCATCAGTATGCTCCTTGAACACTGTCATGACAAGGCTCCATGCCTTTTTCATCACAATGATCCATTCCCTTTTCATCACAGTGCTCCAAGACCCCTGTTATCACAATGGTCCGTGACTCCAGTCATCACAATGCTTCATGACATTTGTCATCACAATGGTCCATGACCTCGTCACACAAAGCTATGTGACCTTTGTCACCACAATGCTCCATGAAATTTTTATCACTATGCTCTGTGACCCTTGTCATCACAAAGCTCCATGCCTTTGTCAGCACAATGCTCCATGACCCTTGTCATCACAATGCTCGATGCACGTGTCAGCACAATGCTCCATAACCCATGTCATCACAATGCACCATGCACTTGTCATCACAATGCTCCACATCCTTGTCATCAAAATGCTCCATAAACCTTGTCATCACAATGCTCCATGCACTTCTCCTCAAAATGCCTTCTCACCACTGATATCACAATGTTCCATCACTAGTCATCACAATACTCCCTCACCCCTGTCATCACAATATTCCATGACGCCTGTAATCACAATTCTCCGTGCCCTTGTCATCTCAAACCTCCATGACGCATGTCATCAGAATGCTCCATGGCCTTCTCATCACAATGCTCCATGCCCTTGTCATCACAATGCTCCAACACCACTGTAATCACAATGCTCCATGCCCCTTTTCATCTCAATGCTCCATGAACCCTGTCACCACAATTCACCGTGCCCATCACCATAATATTTCATGCTATTGTCATCACAATGAAATCAAAATGCTCAATGACCTCTGTCATCACAATGCAACAAACCCTTCTGATCACAGTGTTCCATAACACTTGTCATCACAATGCCCCATGACACTGGTCATAACAATTATCCATGGTCTTCTCATCACAATGCTCCATGATCTTTGTCATCACAATGCTCAATACTCTTATCATCACAATGTTCCCTGACAGTTGTAATCACTATGCTCCTTGAACTCTGTCATGACAAGGCTCCATGCATTTTTCATCACAATGATCCATTCCCTTTTCATCACAATGCTCTAAGACGCCTGTAATCACAATGCTCCATGTCCTTGTCATCACAAAGCTCCATGACGCATGTCATCAGAATGCTCCATTGCCTTCTCATCACAATGCTCCATGCCCTTGTCATCACATTGCTTCAAAACCCTTGTAATCTCAATGCTCCATGCACCTTTTCATCAGAATGCTCCATGCCCTTGTCATCACAATGCTCCATGACCATTGTCATCGCAATGTTCCAAGCCCTTGTCATCAAAATGCTCCATTATCTTTGTCATCACAATCCTCCATGACACTTGGTATCACAATGATCCATGCCATTGTCATCACAATGGACAATGACATATGTCATCACAATGCTGCCTGACACCTGACTTCACAATACTCCATGACCTTGTCATCACAATGCTCCATGCCCTTGTCATCACAATGCTCCATGCCCCATGTCATCACAATGCTCCGTGACTCAAGTCATCACAATGCTTCATGACCTTTGTCCTCACAATGGTCCATGCCCTCGTCACACAAGTCTCTGTGACGTTTGTCACCACAATGCTCCATGCCCTTGTCATCTCAATGCTCCATGCCCACTGTCATCACAATAATCCATGAAACATGTCAGAACAATGTTCCATGCCCCTGTCATCACAATGCTCCATGCCCTTGTCATCATAATACTCCATGACCTTTGTCATCACAATTCTCAATACACTTGTCATCACAATGCTCCCTAACACTTGTCGTCAGAATGCTTCTTGAACCCTGTCATGAAAAGGCTCCATGCCTTTTTCATCACAATGCTCCATGTCATTTTCATCACAATGCTCCATGCCATTGTCATCACAATACTCCACAAGCTAGTCATCAGAATTCTCCATGACCATTGTCATTACAATGCTCCATGACCGCTGTCATCAGAATTCTCTATAACAACTGCCATCACAATGCTCCATGCCCCTTGTCATTACAGTGCTCCATGACACTCGTTATCACAGTTATCCATGGTCTTCTCATCACAATGCTCCACGGTCTTGCCATCATAATGCTGCATGCCCTGGTCATCACAATGCTCCATGTCTTTGGTGATCACAGTTCTCCACGTCCTTGGAATCACTATGCTCCATGACACTTCTCCTCACAGTGTTAAATGCTTTGTCATCACAATTCTCTATGCACTTTTCATCACAATGCTCCATGAACCCAGTCATAGCCAGCTCCATGTGGTTGTCATCCCAATGCTTCATAATTTGTCATCAAAATTATCAATGGCCCTTGTCATCACAATGCTCCATGCCCTTGTCATCACAATGCTCCAAGCCCTTGTCATCACAATGCTCCATTATATTTGTCATCACCATCCTCCATGACACTTGGTATCACAATGCTCCATGGCATTGTCATCACAAGGGACCATGACATATGTCATCACAATGCTCCCTGACACCGGTCTTCACAATAATCCATTACCTTGTCATCACAATGATCCATGCCCTTGTCATAATAATGCACCATGCCCACTGTCATCACAATAATCCATGAAAATTGTCAGACCAATGCTCCATGCCCCTGTCATCACAATGCTCCATGCCCTTTTCATCACAATGCTCCAAGAACCCAGTAATCACAATGCTCTCTGCCCCTTTTCATCAGAATGCTCCATGAGACCTGTCATCACAAGGGTCCATGTTCTTCTCATCACAATGCTCCAGCACCATGTCATCACAATGCTCCATTCCCTTGTCATCACAATGTTCTATGACACCTGTCATCACAATACTCCATGAACATTTTCAGCCCAATGTTCCATGACCTTCTCATCACAATGCTTCATGACCCATGTCATCAAAATGCTCCATGACCATTGTCATCACATTGATCCATGCCCTTGTCATCACAGTGCTCAATGAGGCCTGACATCAAAATGTTCCATAAAACCTGTCACAAAAGGCTCCATGACCCATTTCATCACAATGCTTCATGACCCCTAACATCACAATGTTCCATAACTCCTGTCATCAAAATATTCCACGACAATTTTATTCAAAATGCACCATGACCCTGTCATCACAATGCTCCCTGCCCTTCTCATCACAATATACCCCGCCCTTGTCATCAAAATGCCCCATGACATTTGTCATCACAAAGCTCCATGACCCTTGGCATCACAATGCTCCATGCCATTGTCATCACAATGCTCAATGAAATCTCTCATCACATTGCTCCATGCCCTTGTCATCACAATGCTCCATGACCCCTGTCATCAAAATGCTCCGTGACTCCAGTCATCACAATGCTTCATGACCTTTGTCCTCACAATGGTCCATGATCTCGTCACACAAGGCTCTGTGACCCTTGTCACCAAAATGCTCAATGCCCATGTCATCTCAATGCTCCATGCCCACTGTCATCACAATAATCCATGAAACTTGTCAGACCAATGTTCCATGCCCTTGTCATCACAATGCTCCATGACCCATGTCATCACAGTGCTCCGTGACTCCAGTCATTACAATGATTCATGACCTTTCTCATCACAATGGTCCATGCCCTCGTCACACAAGGCTCTGTGATCTTTGTCACCACAATGCTCCATGAAATTTTCATCACAATGCTCTGTGTCCCTTGTCATCACAATGCTCCTTGCCTTTGTCAGCACAATGCTCCAAGACACTTGTCATCAAAATGCTCCATGCGCTTGTCAGCACAATGCTCCATGACACGTCATCACAATGTGCCATGCCCATTTCATCACAATGCTCCGTGACCCCTGACATCACAGTGTTCCATAACCCCTGTCACAAAATGCTTCATGACCCATTTCATCACAATGCTTCATGACCCCTGACATCACAATGTTCCATAACACCGTCATCAAAATATTCCATGACCCTTTTTTTCAAATTGCTCCATGACCCTGTCATCACATTTCTCCCTGCCCTTCTCATCACAATGCACCACGCCCTTGTCATCAAAATGCCCCATGACATTTGTCATCACAAAGCTCCATGACCCTTGGCATCTCAATGCTCCATGCCATTGTCATCACAATGCTCAATTAAATCTCTCATCACATTGCTCCATGCCCTTGTCATCACAATGCTCCATTACACCTGTCATCACAATGCTCCATGACCCGTGCCATCACAATGTTCCACGGCCTTGTCATCACAAGGCTCCATGACCCTTGTCATCACAATGCTCCAATACCACTGTAATCAAAATTCTCCATTGCCACTTTTCATCTCAATGCTCCATGAACACTGTCATCACAATGCACCATGCCCATCATCATAATGATTCATGCTATTGTCATCACAATGAAATCAAAATGCTCCATGTCCTCTGTCATCACAATGCTCCAAACCCTTCTGATCACAATGTTCCATAACACTTGTCATCACATGCCCCATGACGCTCGTCATCACAATGATGCAAGGCCTTCTCATCACAATGCTCCATGACCTTTGTCACCACAGTGCTCAATACACTTTACATCACAATGCTCGCTGAGACTTCTCATCAGTATGCTCCTTGAACACTGTCATGACAAGGCTCCATGCATTTTTCATCACAATGATCCATTCTCTTTTCATCACAATGCTCCAAGACCCCTGTTATCACAATGCTCCGTGACTCCAGTCATCACAATGCTCCATGACCCTTGTCATCACAGTGCTCCAAGACCTCTGTAATCACAATTCTCCATGCCACTTTTCATCTCAATGCTCCATGAACCCTGTCATCACAATGCACCGTGCCCATCACCATAATATTTCATGCTATTTTCATCACAATGAAATCAAAATGCTCAATGACTTCTGTCATCACAATGCACCAAACCCTTCTGATCACAATGTTCCATATCACTTGTCATACAATGCCCCATGAGGCTGGTCATCACAATTATCCATGGTCTTCTCATCACAATGCTCCATGATCTTTGTCATCACAATGCTCAATACACTTATCATCACAATGCTCCCTGACAGTTGTCATCAGTATGCTCCTTGAACCCTGTCATGACAAGGCTCCATGCATTTTTCATCACAATGATCCATTCCCTTTTCATCACAATGTTCTAAGACCCCTGTAATCACAATGCTCCATGTCCTTGTCATCACAAAGCTCCATGACGCATGTCATCAGAATGCTCCATTGTCTTCTCATCACAATGCTCCATGCCCTTGTAATCACATTGCTTCAGAACCCCTGTAATCTCAATGCTCCATGCACCTTTTCATCAGAATGCTCCATGCCCTTGTCATCACAATGCTCCATGACCCTTGTCATCGCAGTGTTCCAAGCCCTTCTCATCAAAATGCTCCATTACCTTTGTCATCACAATCCTCCATGACACTTGGTATCACAATGCTCCATGCCATTTTCATCACAATGGACAATGATATATGTCATCACAATGCTCCCTGACACCTGTCTTCACAATAATCCATGACCTTGTCATCACAATGTTCCATGTCCTTGGCATCACAATGCACCATGCCCACTGTCATCACAATAACACATGAAACATGTCAGACCAATATTCCATGCCCCTGTCATCACAATGCTCCCTGCCCTTGTCAACACAATGCTCCATGACCCCTGTCATCAAAATGCTCCGTGACTCCAGTCATCACAATGCTTCATGACCTTTGTCCTCACAATGGTCCATGCCCTCGTCACACAAGGCTCTGTGACCTTTGTCACCACAATGCTCCATGCTCTTGTCATCTCAATGCTCCATGCCCACTGTCATCACAATAATCCATGAAACTTGTCAGACCAATGTTCCATGCCCCTGTCATCACATTGCTCCATGACCTTGTCATCAGAGTGCTCCAGGACCACTGTCATCACAATGCTCCGTGACTCCAGTCATCACAATGCTTCATGACCTTTCTCCTCACAATGGTGCATGCCCTCGTCACACAAGGCTCTGTGATCTTTGTCACCACAATGCTCCATGCCCTTTTCATCTCAATGCTCTATGCCCACTGTCATCACAATAATCCATGAAACTTCTCAGACCAATGATCCATGCCCCTGTCATCATATTGCTCAATGCCCTTGTCATCACAATGCTCCATGACCCCTGTCATCACAGTGCTCCGTGACTCCACTCATCACAATGATTCATGACCTTTCTCATCAAAATGGTCCATGCCCTCGTCACACAAGGCTCTGTGATCTTTGTCACCACAATGCTCCATGAAATTTTCATCAGAGTGCTCTGTGTCCCTTGTCATCACAATGCTCCATGACACTTGTCATCAAAATGATCCATGCGCTTGTCAGCACAATGCTCCATGACACATGTCATCACAATGTGCCATGCCCTTTTTATCACAATGCTCCATGACCCCTGACATCACAATGTTCCATAACCCCTGTCACAAAATGCTCCATGACCCATATCATTACAATGCTTCATGACCCCTGACATCACAATGTTCCATAACCCCTGTCATCAAAATATTCCATGACACTTTTATTCCAATGGCTCCATGACCCTGTCATCACAATGCTCCCTCCCCTTCTCATCACAATGCACCACGCCCTTGTCATCAAAATGCCCCATGACATTTGTCATCACAAAGCTCCATGACCCATGGCATCACAATGCTCCATGCCATTGTCATCACAATGGTCAATGAAATCTCTCGCCACATTGCTCCATGCCCTTGTCATCACAATGCTCCATTACACATGTCATAACAATGCTCCATGACCCCTGCCATCACAATGTTCCACGGCCTTGTCATCACAAGGCTCCATGACCCTTGTCATCACAATGCTCCAAGACTTCTGTAATCACAATTCTCCATGCCACTTTTCATCTCAATGCTCCATGAACACTGTCATCACAATGCACCATGACCATCACCATAATGATTCATGCTATTGTCATCACAATGAAATTAAAATGCTCCATGTCCTCTGTCATCACAATGCTCCAAACCCTTCTGATCACAATGTTCCATAACACTTGTCATCACATGCCCCATGACGCTCGTCATCACAATGATGCAAGGCCTTGTCATCACAATGCTCCATGACCTTTGTCACCACAGTGCTCAATACACTTGGCATCACAATGCTCGCTGACACTTCTCATCTGTATGCTCCTTGAACACTGTCATGACAAGGCTCCATGCCTTTTTCATCACAATGATCCATTCCCTTTTGATGACAATGCTCCAAGACCCCTGTTATCACAATGCTCCGTGACTCCAGTCATCACAATGCTTCATGACATTTGTCATCACAATGGGCCATGACCTCATCACACAAAGTTCTGTGACCATTGTCACCACAATGCTCCATGAAATTTTTATCACAATGCTCCGTGACCTTTGTCATCACAAAGATCCATGCCTTTGTCAGCACAATGCTCCATAACCCATGTCATCACAATGCACCATGCACTTTTTATCACAATGCTCCACATCGTTGTCATCAAAATGCTCCATGACCCTTGTCATCGCAATGTTCCAAGCCCTTGTCATCAAAATGCTTCTTTACCTTTGTCATCACAATCCTCCATGACACTTGGTATCACAATGCTCCATGCCATTGTCATCACAATGGACAATGTCATATGTCATCACAATGCTCCCTGACACCTGTCTTCACAATACTCCATGACCTTGTCATCACAGTGTTCCATGCCCTTGTCATCACAATAATCCATGAAACATATCAGACCAATGTTCTCTGCCCCTGTCATCACAATGCGCCATGACAACTCTCATCACAATAATCCATGAAACATGTCAGACCAATGTTCCATGCCCCTGTCATCACAATGCTCCATGCCCTTGTTATCACAATGCTCCATGACCCCTGTCATCACAATGCTCCGTGACTCCAGTCATCACAATGCTTCATGACCTTTGTCCTCAAAATGGTCCATGCCCTCGTAACAAAAGGCTCTGTGACCTTTGTCACCACAATGCTCCATGCCCTTGTCATCTCAATGCTCCATGCCCTCTGTCATCACAATAATCCATGAAACATGTCAGACCAATGTTCCATGCCCCTGTCATCACAATGCGCCATGCCAACTGTCATCACAATAATCCATGAAACATGTCAGACCAATGTTCCATGCCCCTGTCATCACAATGCTCCATGCCCTTGTCATCACAATGCTCCATGACCCCTGACATCACAGTGCTCCGTGACTCCAGTCATTACAATGATTCATGACCATTCTCATCACAATGGTCCATGTCCTCGTCACACAAGGCTCTGTGATCTTTGTCACCACAATGCTCCATGAAATTTTGATCACAATGCTCTGTGTCCCTTGTCATCACAGTGCTCCATGCCTTTGTCAGCACAATGCTCCATGACACATGTCCTCACAATGTGCCAAGCTCTTTTCATCACAATGCTCCACATCATTTTCATCGCTATGCTCCATAAAATTTGTCATCACAATGCTCCATGCACTTCTCATCAAAATGCTCTCTCACCACATATATCACAATTTTCCATCACTTGTCATCACAATACTCGCTCACCCCTGTCCTCACAATGTTCCATGACCACTATCATCACAGTGCTATATACCCTTATCATCACAATGCTCCATGACCCCTGACATCACAATGTTTCATAACCCCTGTCATCAAAATGTTCCATGACACTTTTCATCAATTTGCTCCATGTCCCTGTCATCACAATGCTCCCTGCCCTTCTCATCACAATGCACCACGACCTTGTCATCAAAATGCTCCATGACCTTTGTCATCACAAAGCTCCATGACCCTTGGCATCACAATACTCCATGCCATTTCATCACAGTGCTACATGAAACCTCTCATCACATTGCTCCATGCCCTTGTCAGCACAATGCTCCATGACACTTGTCATCACAATGCTCGATACTCTTCTCATCACAATGCTCCATGGCCTTGACATTACAATCCTCCATGACACATGTATCACAGTGTTCCATGCCCTAGTCATCACAATGTTCCATGCCGAATCTCATCACAATAATCCATGAAAATTTCAGACCAATGTTCCATGCCCTTGTTATCACAATGCTCCATTACCCCTGTCATAACAATGCTCCATGACCCCTGCCATCACAATGTTCCACCGCCTTGGCATCCAAGGCTACATGACCCTTGTCATCACGATGCACCAAGAACCCTGTATTCACAATGCTCCATAACCTTGTCATAACAAAGATCCATGACACATGTCATCAGAATGCTCCATGGCCTTCTCATCACAATGCTCCATGCCCTTGTCATCACAATGCTCCAGGACCCCTGTAATCACAATGTTCCATGTCCCTATTCATCAGAATGCTCCATGAGACTTGTCATCACAAGGCTCCATGGTCTTCTCATCACACTGCTCCAGGACGTTGTCATCACAATGCTCCATTCCCTTGTCATCCCAATGCTCCTTGACCACTGTCATCACAATAATCCATGAACATTTTCAGGCCAATGCTGCATGACCTTCTCATCACAATGCTCCATGACCCTTGTCATCAAAATGCTCCAAGAACTCTGTAATCACAATGCTCCATGTCCTTGTCATCACAAAGCTCCATGACGCATGTCATCAGAATGCTCCATTGTCTTCTCATCACAATGCTCCTTGCCCTTGTAATCACATTGCTTCAAAACCCCTGTAATCTCAATGCTCCTTGTACCTTTTCAACAGAATGCTCCATGCCCTTGTCATCACAATGCTCCAACACCCCTGTAATCACAGTGTTCCATGCCCCTTTTCATCTCAATGCTCCATGAACCCAGTCATCACAATGCACCGTGCCCATCACCATAATATTTCATGCTATTGTCATCACAATGAACTCAAAATGGTCAATGACCTCTGTCCTTACAATGCACCAAACCCTTCTGATCACAATGTTCCATAACACTTGTAATCACAATGCCCCTTGACGCTGGTCATCAAAATTATCCATGGACTTCTCATCACAATGCTCCATGACCTTGTCATCACAATGCTCCAGGACCCATGTAATCACAATGCTCCATTCCCGTATTCATCAGAATGCTCCATTAAACTTGTCATCACAAGGCTCCATGGTCTTCTCATCATACTGCTCCAGGACCTTTTCATCAAAATGATCCATACCCTTGTCATCACAATGCTTCTTGACCACTGTAATAACAATGCTCCATGACACCTGTCATCACAATGCTCCATGCCCCTTGTCATTACAGTGATCCATGACGCTCTTCATCATAATTATCCATGGTCTTTTCATCACAATGCTCCACGGTCTTGCTATCACAATTCTCCATGCCCTGTTCATCACAATGCTCCATGTCCAAAGTCATTACAATTCTCCACGTGGTGGTGATCACAATGCTTCTTGACACTTCTCATCACAATGTTACATGATCTTGTCATCACAATTCTCCATGCACTTGTCATCGCAATGCTCTATGACCACTGTCATAGCAAGCTCCATGCGCTTGTCATCACAATGCTTCATGTCGTTGTCATCAAAATTCTCAATGGCCCTTGTCATCACAATGCTCCATGCCCTTGTCATCACAATGCTCCATGACCCTTGTCATCACAATGTTCCAAGCCCTTGTCATCAAAATGCTCCATTACGTTTGTCATCACAATCCTCCATGACACTTGGTATCACAATGCTCCATGCCATTGTCATCACAATGGACAATGACATATGTCATCACAATGCTCCCTGACACCTGTCTTCACAATACTCCATGACCTTGTCATCACAATGTTCCATGCCCTTGTCATCACAATGCGGATTCCCACTCTCATCACAATAGTCCATAATTTTGTCAGAGCAATGCTCCATGACCCCTGTCATCACAATGCTCCGTGACTCCAATCATCACAATGCTTCATGACCTTTGTCATCACAGTGGTCCATGTCCTCTTCAAACAAGGCTCTGTGATCTTTTACACCACAATGCTCCATGAATATTTCATCAAAATGCTCTGTGTCCCTTGTCATCAAAATGCTCCATGCCTTTGTCACCACAATGCTCCATGCCCTTGTCATCACAATGCGCCATGCCCACTGTCATCACAATAATCCATGAAACTTGTCAGACCAATGTTCCATTCCCTGTCTTCACATTGCTCCATGCCCTTGTCATCACAATGCTCCATGACCCCTTTCATCACAATGCTCCGTGACTCCAGTCATCACAAGGCTGCATGACCATTCTCATCACTATGGTCCATGCCCTCGTCACACAAGGCTCTGTGATCTTTTTCACCACAATGCTCCATGAATATTTCATCACAATGCTCTGTGTCCCTTGTCATCAAAATGCTCCATGCCTTTGTCAGCACAATGCTCCATGACACTTGTCATCAAAATGCTCCATGCTCTTGTCAGCCAAATGCTCAATGACCCATGTCATCACAATGTGCCATGCACTTGTCATCACAATACTCCACATCCTTATCATTGCTATGCTCCATAACACATGTCATCACAATGCTCCATGCACTTCTCATCAAAATGCTCTCTCACCACATATATCACAATGTTACATCACTAGTCATCACAATACTCCCTCACCCCTGTCATCACAGTGTTCCATGACCGCTGTCATCACAATGCTACCTGTCCTAATCATCACAATTCTCCATGACCACTGACATCACAGTGTTCCATAACCCCTGTCACAAAGTATTCCATGACGCTTTTCATCATGTTGCTCGATGACCCTGTCATCACAATGCTCCCTGTCCTTCTCATCTCAATGCACCACGCCCTTGTCGTCAAAAGGTCCCATGACCTTTGTCATCACAAAGCTCCATGACACTTGGCATCACAATGCCCCATGCCCTTGTCATCACAATGCTCCATTACAGCTGTCATAACAATGCTCCATGACCCCTGCCATCACAAAGTTCCAAGGCCTTGTCATCACAAGCCTGGATGACCCTTGTCATCAAAATGCTCCAAGACACCTGTAATCACAATGCTCCATGCCCCTTTTCATCTCAATGCTCCATGAACCCTGTCATCACAATGCACCATGCCCATCACCATAATATTTCATGCTATTGTCATCACAATGAAATCAAAATGCTCAATGACCTCTGTAATCACAATGCACCAAACACTTCTGATCACCATGTTCCATAACACATGTCATCACAATGCCCCATGACGCTGATCATCACAATGATCCATGCCCTTTTCATAACAATGCTCCAAGACCCCTGTAATCACAATGCTCCATGTCATTGTCATCACAAAATTCCATGACGCATGTCATCAGAATGTTCCATTGTCTTCTCATAACAATGCTCCTTGCCCATGTCTTCGCAATGCTTCAAAACCCCTGTAATGACAATGCTCCATGCACCTTTTCATCAGAATGCTCCATGACCCTTTTCATTAAAATGCTCCATGACCCCTGACATCACAATGTTCCATAACCCCTATCATAAAAATGTTCCATGACACTTTTCATCAGTTTGCTCCATGACCCTGTCATCACAATGCTACCTGCAGTTCTCATCATAATGCACCACGACCTTGTCATCAAAATGCTCCATGACCTTTGTCAACACAAAGCTCCATGACCATTGGCAACACAATGCTCCATGCCATTTCATCACAATAGTACATGAAACCTCTCATCACATTGCTCCATGCCCTTGTCAGCACAATGCTCCATGACGCTTGTCATCACAATGCTCGATACTATTCTCATCAGAATGCTCCATGCCCTTGTCATTACAATCCTCCATGACACGTATATTACAGTGTTCCGTGCCCTAGTCATCACAATGCTGCATGCCGAATCTCATCACAATAATCCATGAAATTTTCAGACCAATGTTCCATGCCCTTGTCATCACAATGCTACATTACCACAGTCATAACAATGCTCCATGTAGACTGCCATCACAATGTTCCATGGCCTTGTTATCCAAGGCTCCATGACCCTTGTCATCACGATGCTCCAAGACCCCTGTTATCACAATGCTCCATGCCCTTGTCGTCACAAAGATCCATGACCCATGTCAGCAGAATGCTCCATGGACTTCTCATCACAATGCTCATTGCCGTTGTCATCACAATGCTCCAAGACCCCTGTAATCACAATGCTCCATGCCCCTACTCATCAGAATGCACCATGAGAGTTGTCATCACAAGACTCCATTTTTTTCTCATCACACTGCTCCAGGACCTTGTCATCACAATGCTCTTTTCCCTTGTCATCACAATGCTCCTTGACACGTGTCATCACAATACACCATGAAAATTTTCAGCCCAATGGTCCATGACCTTCTCATCACAATGCTCCATGACCCTTGTCATCACATTGCTCCATGACCCCTCTCATCACAATGCTCCATGACCCCTCTCATCACAATGCTCCATGCCCCTTGACATTACAGTGATCGATGACGCTCTTCATCATAATTATCTATGGTCCTTTCATCACAATGCTCCACGGTCTTGCCATCACAATTCTCCATGCCCTGTTCATCCCAATGCTCCATGTACATGCCATTACAATTCTCCACGTCCTTGTCATCACAATGCTCCGTGACACTTCTCATCACAATGTTACATGATTTTGTCATCACAATTCTACATGCACTTGTCATCGCAATGCTCTATGAACCCTGTCATAGCAAGCTCCATGCGCTTGTCATCACAGTGCTTCACGACGTTGTCATCAAAATTCTCAATGGCCCTTGTCATCACAGTGCTCCATGCCCTTGTCATCACAATGCTCCATGACACTTGTCATCACAATTTTCCAAGCCCTTGTCATCAAAATGCTCCATTACCTTTGTCATCACAATTCTCCATGACACTTGGTATCACAATGCTCCATGCCATTGTCATCACAATGGACAATGACATATGTCATCACAATGCTTCCTGACACCTGTCTTCACAATATTCCATGACCTTGTCATCACAATGTTCCATGCCCTTATCATCAAAATGTTCCATGCCCACTGTCATCACAATAATCCAGGAAACTTGTCAGACCAATGTTCCATGCCCCTGTCAGCAAAATGTTCCATGCCCTTGTCATCACAATGCTCCATGTCCACTGTCATCACAATAATCCATGAAACTTGTGAGACCAATTGTCCATGCCCCTGTCATCACAATGCTCCATGCCCTTGTCATCACAATGCTCCATTACCCCTGTCATCACAAAGCTCCGTGACTGCAGTCATCACAATGCTTCATGACCTTTGTCCTCACAATGGTCCATGCCCTCGTCACACAAGGCTCTGTGACCTTTGTCACTACAATGCTCCATGCCTTTGTCATCTCAATGCTCCATGTGCACTGTCATCACAATAATCCATGTAACTTGTCAGACCAATGATCCATGCCCCTGTCATCACATTGCTCCATGCCCATTTCATCACAATGCTCCATGACCCCTTTCATCACAATGCTCCGTGACTCCAGTCATCACAATGCTTCATGACCTATCTCATCACTATGGTCCATGCCCTCGTCACACAAGGCTCTGTGATCTTTTTGACCACAATGCTCCATGAATATTTCATCACAATGCTCTGTGTCCCTAGTCATCAAAATGCTCCATGCCTTTGTCTGCACAATGCTCCATGACACTTGTCATCAAAATGCTCCATGTGCTTGTCAGCACAGTGCTCCATGACCCATGTCATCACAATGCGCCATGCGCTTGTAATCACAATACTCCACATCCTTCTCATTGCTATGCTCCATAACACTTGTCATCACAATGCTCCTTGCACTTCTCATCAAAATGCTCTCTCACCACGTATATCACAATGTTCCATCACTAGTCATCACAATACTCCCTCACCACTGTCATCACAGTGTTCCATGACCCCTGTCATCAGAGTGCTACATGCCCTTATCATCACAATGCTCCATGACCACTGACATGAAAATGTTCCATAACCCCTGTCACAAAATGCTCCATAACCCATTTCATCCCAATGCTTCATGACCCCTGACATCACAATGTTCCATAATCCCTGTCATCAAAATATTCTGTGACCCTTTTCATCAACTTGCTCCATCACCCTGTCATCACAATGCTCCCTGTCCTTCTCATATCAATGCACCATCCCCTTTCTTCAAAATGCCCCATGACATTTGTCATCACAAAGCTCCATGCCATTGTCATCACAATGCTCAATGAAATATCTCATCACATTGCTCCATGCCCTTGTCATCACAATGCTCCATTACACCTGTCATAACAATGCTCCATGACCACTGCCATCACAATGTTCCACGGCCTTGTCATCACAAGGCTCCATGACCCTTGTCATCACAATGCTCCATGACCTTTGTAATCACAATTCTCCATGCCACTTTTCATTTCAATGCTCCATGAACGCTGTCATCACAATGCACCATGCCCATTATCATAATGATTCATGCTATTGTCATCAAAATGAAATTAAAATGCTCCGTGACCTCTGTCATCACAATGCTCCAAACCCTTCTGATCACAATGTTCCATAACACTTGTCACCACAATACCCCATGACGCTCGTCATCACAGTTATACAAGGTCGTCTCATCACAATGCTCCATGACCTTTGTAACCACAATGCTCAATACACTTTTCATCAAAATGCTCCCTGACACTTGTCATCAGTATGCTCCTTGAACACTGTCATGACAAGGATCCATGCCTATTTCATCACAATGATCCATTCCCTTTTCATCACAATGCTCCAAGACCCCTGTTATCACAATGCTCTGTGACTTCAGTCATCACAATCCTTCATGACATTTGTCATCACAATGGTCCATGACCTCGTCACACAAAGCTCTGTGACCTTTGTCACCACAATGCTCCATTTAATTTTAATCACAATGCTCTGTGATCCTTGTCATCACAAAGCTCCATGCATTTGTCAGCACAATGCTCCATGACCCTTGTCATCACAATGCTCGATGCACGTGTCAGCACAATGCTCCATAACACATGTCATCACAATGCGCCATGCACTTGTCATCACAATGCCCCACATCCTTGTCATCAAAATGCTTTATAAACCTTGTCATCACAATGCTCCATACACTTCTCCTCAAAATGCTCTCTCACACTGATATCACAATGTTCCATCACTAGTCATCACACTACTCCCTCACCCCTGTCATTACAATGTTCCATGACCCCTCTCATCACAATGCTACATGCCCTTATCATCACAATGCTGCATGACACCTGACATCACAATGATCCATAACCCCTGTAATCAAAATGCTCCATGACCCTTTTCATCACAAAGCTCCATGACCACTGACATCACAATGTTCTATAACCCCTGTCATCAAAATATTCCATGACACTTTTCATCAAATTGCTCCATGACCCTGTCATCACAATGCTCCCTGCCCTCCTCATCACAATGCACCACACCCTTGTCATCAAAATGCTCCATGACTTTTGTCATCACAAAGGTCCATGACCCTTGGCATCTCAATGCTCCATTCCATTGTCATCACAATGCTCCATGAACCCTCTCATCACATTGCTCCATGCACTTGTCATTACAATCCTGCATGATCTATGTATCACAGTGTTCCGTGCCCTTGTCATCACAATGCTCCATGCCCACTCTCATCACAATAATCCATGAAAAATTTCAGACCAATGCCCCATTCGCTTGTCATCACAAAGCTCCATTACACCTGTCATAACACTGCTCCATGACCCCTGCCATCACAAGGTTCCACGGCCTTGTCATCACAAGCCTCGATGACCCTTGTCATCAAAATGCTCCAAGAATCCTGTAATCACAACGCTCCATGCAATTGTCATCACAAAGCTCCATGACGCATGTCATCAGAATGCTCCATGGCCTTCTCATCACAATGTGCCATGCCCACCCTCATAGCAATAATCCATGAAACTTGTCAGACCAATTCTCCATGCCCCTGTCATCACAATGCTCCATGCCCTTGTAATCACAATGCTCCATGACCCCTCACATCATAATGCTCCGTGAATCCAGTCATCACAATGCTTTATCACCTTTGTCATCACAATGGTCCATTCCCTCGTCATCACAGGGCTCTGTAACACTTGTCATCACAATGCTGCATGCCTTTGTCAGCCCAATGCTCCATGACCTTGTCATCACAATGCTCCATGCGCTTGTCAGCACAATGCTCCAAGACACATGTCATCACAATATGCCAAGCACTTGTCATCAAAATGCTCCATAAAACTTGTCATCACAATGCTCCATGCACTTCTCATCTAAATGCTCTCTCACCACTGATATCACAATGTTCCATCACTAGTCATCACAATACTCCCTCACCCCTTTCATCACAATGTTCCATGTCCGGTGTCATCAAAATGCTACATGCCCTTATCATCACAATGCTCCATGACTACTGACATCACAATGTTCCATAACCCCTGTCATCAAAATGTTTCCTGACACTTTTCATCAAATTGCTCCATGACCCTGTCATCACAATGCTCCCTGCCCTTCTCATCACAATGCACAACACTCTTGTCATCAAAATGCTCCATGACCTTTGTCATCACAAAGCTCCATGACCCTTGGCATCACAATGCTCCATGTCATTGTCATCACAATGCTCCATGAACCCTATCATCACATTGCTCCTTGCCCTTGTCATCACAAAGCTACATGACGCTTGTCATCACAATGCTCAATGCCTTTCTCATCACAATGGTCCATGCCCTTGTCATTACAATCCTCCATGACCCATGAATCACCGTATTCTGTGACCTTGTCATCACAATGCTCCATGCCCACTCTCGTCACAATAATCCATGAAACATTTCAAACCAATGCTCAATGCCCTTGTCATCAAATTGCTCCATTACACCTGTCATAACAATGCTCCATGACCCCTGCCATCACAATATTCCATGGCGTTGTCATCACAAGGCTCCATGACCCTTGTCATAACAATGATCCGTGAAAGCTGTAATCACAAGGCTCCATGCCTCTTTTCATCTCAATTCTCCATGAATACTGTCATCACAATGCACCGTGCCCATCACCATAATGCTTCATGCTATTGTCATCACAATGAAATCAAAATGCTCCATGACCTCTGTCATCACAATGCTCCAAACCCTTGTGATCACAATGTTCCATAACACTTGTCATCACAATTTTCCAAACCCTTGTGATCACAATGTTCCATAACACTTGTCATCACAATGCCCCATGACGCTCCTCATCACAATTACCCATGGTCTTCACATCACAATGCTCCATGACCTTTGTCATCACAGTGCTCTTTGACACTTGTCATCAGTATGCTCCTTGAACCCTGTCATGACAAGGCTCAATGCCTTTTCCTCACAATGATCCATGGACTTTTCATCACAATGCTCCAAAACCCCTGTAATCACAATGCTCCATGCCCTTGTCATCAGAAGTTTCCATGACGCATGTCATCAGAATGCTCCTGGCATTGTCATCACCATGCTCCATGCCCTTGTCATCCCAATGCTCCAAGACCCCTGTAATCAAAATGCTCTATTCCCTTTTGCATAAGAATGTTCCATGAGACTTGTCATCACAATGCACCATGGTCTTCTCATCACAATGCCCCGGACTTTGTCATCACAATGCTCCATTCCCTTGTCATCACAATGCTCATTGACACCCGCCATAACAATACTCAATGAATATTGTCAGCCCAATACTCCATGAACTTCTCATCATAATGCTCGATGACCACTGGCATCACAATGCTCCATGACCAATGTCATCACAACGCTCCATGACACCAGACAACACAATGATCCGGGACTCTTGTCATCAAAATTCTCCATGACCCTTGTCATCACAATGATCCATGTCTTTGCCATCCCAAAGCTCCATGACCCGTGTAAACACAATGCTCCATGACGCTTGTCATCACAATGCTCCATGCATTTGTCAGCAAAATGCTACATGACCTTGTCATCACAATGCTCCATGCACTTGTCATCACAATACTCCGTTCCCATTGTCATCAAAATCCTCCATGAACCTTGGGTTCACATTGCTTCATGCCCTTGTCATCACAATGCTCTATGCTCCTTGAAATGAAAATGATACATGACTTCTGTCATCACAATGCTCCAAATCCTCGTGATCACAATGTTCCATAATACTTGTCATCACAATGCTCCATGATGCCTATCATCACAATGCTCCATGACCTTTGGCATCACAATTCTCAATACACATGTCATCACTATGCTCCCTGACACTTGTCGTCAGAATGCTGCTGGAGCACTGTCATGAAAAGGCTCCATGCCTTTTTCAGCACATTACTCCACAAGCTTGTCATGAGAATGGTCCATGACAATTGTCATCACAGTGATCCATGACACCTGTCATCACAATGCTCCATGTCCCTTGTCATTAAAGTGCTCCATGACGCTCATCATCACAATTATCCATGGTCTTCTCATCACAATGCTCCACGGTCCTGCCATCACAATGCTCCATGCCCTGGTCATCACAATTCTACATGTCCTTGACATCACAATGCTCCAAGACACTTCTCATCAAAATGTTACATGCTGTTGTCAATACAGTTCTCCATGCACTTTTCATTGCAATGCTCCATGACCCCTGTCATAGCAAGCTCCATGCGCTTCTCATCACAGTGCGTCACGACCTTCTCATCAAAATTCTCAATGGCACTTGTCATCACAACTCTTCATGATCTTGTCATCACAGTGCTCCTTGACCTTGATATCACGATGCTCAAAGCCCTTGTCATCACAATGCTCCATTACATTTGTCATCCAAATCTTCCATGACACTTGGCATCACAATGCCCAATGGCATTGTCATCACAATGGATCGTGACATATGTCATCACAATGCTCCCTGACACCTGCCTTCACAATAATGTATGACATTGTCATCACAATGCTCCATGCCCTTGTCATCACAATGAGCCATGCCAACTGTCATCCAATAATCCATAAAACTTGTCAGAGCAATGCTCTATGCCTCTGTCATCACAATCCACCATGCCCTTGTCATCACAATGCTCCATGACCCCGGTCGTCACAATGCTCCATGACTCCAGTCATAACAATGATTCATGACCTTTGTCATCAAAATGGTCCATGCCCTCGTCATCACAAGTCTCTGTGACCTTTGTCACCACAATGCTCCATGAACTTTTGATCACAATGCTCCATGACCCTTGTCATCACAATGCTACATGCGTTTCTCAGCACGATGCTCCATGACCCATTTCATCACAATGCTTCATGCGCTAGTCAGCACAATGCTCCATAACACATGTCATAACAATGCACCACACGCTTGTCATCACAATGCTCCACAACCTTGTCATCACAACGCTCCATAAACCTTGTCATCACAATGCTCCATACACTTCTCATCAAAATGCTCTCTCACCACTGATATCACACTGTTCCATCACTAGTCATCACAATACTCCCTCACCCCTGTCATCACAATGTTCCATGACCCCTGTAATGACAATGCTACATGCCCTTATCACCACAATGTTCGATGACCCCTGACATCACAACGTTCCATAATCCCTGTCATCAAAATGCTCCATGACCCTTTTCATCACAATGCTCCATTACCCCTGACATCACAATGTTCCATAACCCCTGTCATCAAAATATTCGATGACCATTTTCATCAAATTGCTCCATGACCCTCTCATCACTATGCACCCTGCCCTTCTCATTACAATGCACCACACACTTGTCAACAAAATGCTACATGACCTTTGTCATCACAAAACTCCATGACCCTTGGCATCGCAATGATCAATGCCATTGTCATCACAGTGCTTCCTGAAGCCTCTCATCACATTGCTTCCATGTCCTTGTCATCACAAAGCTCCACGATGCTTGTCATCAAAATGCTCGATGCCCTTCTCATCACAATGCTCCATGCCCTTGTCATTACAATCCTCCATGACCCATGTAACACAGTGTTGTGTGACCTTGTCATCACAATGCGCCATGCCCACTCTCATCACAATAATCCATGAAACTTTTCAGACCAATGCTCCATACAATTGTAATCACAATGCTCCCTTACCCCTGTCATGACAATGCTCCATTACCCCTGCCATCAAAATTATCCAAGGCCTTGTCATCACAAGGAACCATGACCCTTGTCATCACAATGCACCATGCCCATCATCATAATGCTTCATGCTATTGTCAACACAATGAAATAAAAATGCTCCATGACCTGTGTCATCACAATGCTCCAAACACTTGTGATCATGATATTCCATAACACTTGTCATCACAACGTCCCATGAAGCTCGTCATCACAATTATCCATGGTCTTCTCATCAAAATGCTCCATGACATTTGTCATCAAAATGCTCAATACTCATGTCATCATAATGGTCCCTGACACTTGTCGTCAGTATGCTCCTTGAACCCTGTCATGACAAGACCCCATGCCTTTTTTGTCACAATGATCCATGCCCTTTTCATCACAATGCTCCAAGACCACGGTATTCGCAATGCTCCATGCCCTTGTCTTCACAAAACTCCATGATGCATGTCATCAGAATGCTCCATGGCCTTCTCATCACAATGATCCATGCCCTTGTCATCACACTGCTCCAAGACCCCTGTAATCACAGTTCTCCATGCCCCTTTTCATCTCAATTCTCCATGAACCCTGTCATCACAATGCACCATGCCCATGATCTTAATGCTTCATGCTATTGTCATCACAATGAAATCAAAATGCTCCATGACATCTGTCATCAAAATGCTCCAAACCCTTGTGATCACAATGTTCATAACACTTGTCTTCACATCGCCCCATGACTCTCAACATCACAATTATCCAAGGTCTTCTCATCACAGAGCTCCATGAGCTTTGTCATCACAATGCTCAATACACTGGTCATCACAATGCTCCCTGACACTTGTCATCAGTATACTCCTTGAACCATGTCATGACAAGGCTACATGCCTTTTTCATCACAATGCTCCATGCCGCTTTCATCACAATGCTCCAAGACCCCTGTAATCACAATGCTCCATGCCCTGGTCATCACAGTGCTTCATGACGCATGTCATCAGAATGCTCCATGGCCTTCTCATCACAATGCTCCATGCCCTTGTCATCACAATGCTCCAAGGCTCCTTTAATCACAATGCTCCATGCTCCATTTCATCAGAATGCTCCATGAGACTTGTCATCACAAAGTTCCATAGTCTTCTCATCACAATGCTCCAGGATCTTGTCATCACGATGCTCCATTCCCTTGTCATCACAATGCTCCATGACCCCTGTCATCACAATACTCCATGAACATTTTCAGCCCAATGCTCCATGAACTTCTCATCACAATGCTCCATGACCCCTGTCATCACAATGCTCTATGACTACTGTCATCACAATGCTCCATGACCCCTTACAACACAATAATCCGGGACTTTTATCATCAAAATGCTCCCTGACCCTTGTCATCACAATGATCCGTGCTCTTGCCATCTTAATTCTCCATGACCGCTGTAATCACAATGCTCCGTGATGCTTGTCTTCACAGTGCTCCATGAAACTTGTCATCACGATGCTCCATGCCTTTGTCAGCAAAATGCTACATGACATTGTCATCACAATGCCCCATGCGCTTGTCATCAAAATCCTCCCTGAAACTTTGGATCACATTGCTTCATGCCCTTGTCATCACAATGCTCCATGCTCATTGAAATCAAAATGATCCATGACCTGTCATCACAATGCTCCAAAACCTTGTGATCACAATGTTCCATAACCCTTGACATCACAATGATCCATGATGCCTGTCATCACAATATTCCATGCCATTGTCATCACAATGCTCCATGACCATCGTCATCACAATGCTCAATAAATTTGTCATCACAATGCTCACTGACACTTGTTGTCAGAATGCTCCTTGAAACCTGTCATGAAAAGGCTCCATGCATTTTTCATCACAATGATCCATGCCATTTTCATCACAATGCTCCATTCCATTGTCATCACAATACTCCACAAGCTTATCATCAGAATGCTCCATGCCCTTGTCATCAAAATAATCCATGCCCACTGTCATCACAATAATCCATGAAACTTGTTAGACCAATTTTCCATGCCACTGTCATCACAATGCTCCATGCCCTTGTCATCACAAAGCTCCATGACGCATGTCATCAGAATGCTACATTGCCTTCTCATCTCAATGCTCCATGCCCTTGTCATCACAATGCTCCAAGACCAATTTAATCACAATTCTCCATTCCCCTTTTCATCTCAATGCTCCATGAACCCTGTAATCACAATGCACCATGCTCATCATCATAATGCTTCATGCTATGGTCATCATAATGAAATCAAAATGCTCCATGAACTCTGTCATCACAATGCTCCAAACCCTTATGATCACAATGTTCCATAACACTTGTCATCACAACGTCCCATGATGCTCGTCATCACAATTATCCATGGTTTTCTAATCACAATGCTCCATGACCTTTGTCATCACAATGCTCAATTTAATTGTCATCACAATGCTCCCTGACACTTGTTGTCAGTATGCTCCTTGAACCCTGTCATAACAAGGCTCCATGCCTTTTCCATCACAATGATCCATGCCCTTTTCATCACAATGCTCCAAGACCCCTGTAATCACAATGCTCCATGCCCTTTTCATCAAAGTGCTCCATGACCCCTGTCATCACAATGCTCCAATCACTTGTCATCACAATCCTCCATGACACATGGCATAACAATGCTCCATGTCATTGTCATCACAATGGACCACCGAATATGTCATCTCCGTGCTCCCTGACACCTGTCTTCACAATACTGTATCACCTTGTTATCACAATGCTCCAGGCCCTTGTCTTCACAAAGTGCCATGCCCACTCTCATCACAATAATCCATAAAACTTGTCAGAGCTATGCTCTATGGCACTGTCATCACAATGCTCCATGCCCTTTTCATCACAATGCTCCATGACCCCTGTCATCACAGTCCTCCTTGACTCCAGTCATAACAATGATTCATGACCTTTGTCATCACAATGGTCCATGCCCTCTTCATCACAAGTCCCTGTGACCTTTGTCACCACAATGCTCCATGAACTTTTGATCACAATGCTCCGTGACCCTTGTCATCAAAATGCTCCATGCCTTCCTCAGCACAATGCTCCATGACCATTGTCATCACAATGCTCCATGTGCTAATCAGCACAATGCTCCATAACTCATGTCATAACAATGTGTCATGCACTTGTCATCACAATGCTCCACAACCTTGTCATCACAACGCTCCATAAACATTGTCATCACAATGCTCCATACACTTCTCATCAAAATGCTCTCTCACCACTGATATCACAATGTTCCATCACTAGTCATCACAATAGTCCCTCACCCCTGTCATCACAATGTTCCATGACCCCTGTCATCACAATGGTAAATGCCCTTATCATCACAATGTTCAATAACCCCTAAAATCACAATGTTCCATAACACATGTCATCAAAATTCTCCATGACCCATTTCATCAAAATGCTCCATGAACACTGACATCACAATGTTCCATAACCCCTGTCATCAGAATGTTCGATGACACTTTTCATCAAATTGCTCCATGACCCTGTCATCACAATGCATGCTGCCGTTCTAATCACAATGCACGACGCACTTGTCATCAAAGTGCTCCATGACCTTTGTCATCACAAAGCTCCATGACCCTTTGCATCACAATGTTCCATGCCATTTTCATCACAATGCTTCATGAAGCCTCTCATCACATTGTTCCATGTCCTGGTCATCACAAACCTCCAAGACGCTTGTCATCAAAATGCTTGATGCCCTTCTCATCACAATGCTCCATGCCCTTGTCATTACAATCCTTCATGACCCATGTATCAGAGTGTTCCATGACCTGTCATCACAATGCTCCAAACCCTTGTGATCACAATGTTCCATAACACTTGACATCACAATTCTCCATGATGCCTGTCATCACAATACTACATGCCCTTGTCATCACAATGTTCCATGACCATTTTCATCACAATGCTCAATACACTTGTCATCACAATGCTCCCTGACACTTGTTGTCAGAATGCTCCTTTAAATCTGTCATGAAAAGTCTCCATGCATTTTTCATCACAATGATCCATGCCCTTTTCATCACAATGCTCCATGCCATTGTCATCACAATACTCCACAAGCTTATCATCAGAATGCTCCATGACCACTGTCATCACAATGTTCCATGACCACTGTCAACACAATGCTCCATGACGCATGTCATCAGAATGTTCCATGCCCCTTGTCATTACAATGCTCCATGATGCTCGTCATCACAGTGATCCATTTTTCTCCTCATCACAGTGCTCCATGGTCTTTCGATCACAATGCTCCATTCCCTGGTCATAACAATGCTCCATGTCCCTTGTCATCACAATTCTCCACGTTCTTGTCATCACAGTGCTCCATGACACTTCTCATCACAATTTTACATGCTCTTGTCATCACAATTCTCCATGCACCTGTCATCGAAATGTCCCATGACACCTGTCATAGCAAGATCCATGGCTTTGTCATCAAAATGCTTCATACCTTGTCATCAAAATTCTAAATGCCCATTTTAATCACAATGCTCCATGACCCTTGTTATCACAATGCTCCAAGCCCTTGTCATCACAATGCTCCATTACATTTGTCATCACAATCCTCCATGACACTTGGCGTCACAATGATCCATGCACTTGTCATCACAATTTGCCATGCCCACTGTCATCACAATAATCCATAAAACATGTTACACCAATTTTCCATGCCACTGTCTTCACAATGCTCCATGCCCTTGTAGTCACAAAACTACATGACGCATGTCATCAGAATGCTCCATTGCCTTCTCATCACAATGCTCCATTCCTTTGTCATCATAATGTTGCAAGACCACTTTAATCACAATGCTCCTTGCCACTTTTCATCTCAATTCTCCATGAACCATGTCATCACAATGCACCATGCCCATTATCATAATGCTTCATGCTATTGTCACCACAATGAAATCAAAATGTTCCATGACCTCTGTCATCAATATGCTCCAAACCCTGGTGATCACAAGGTTCCATATCACTTGTCATCACAACGCTCCCTGACGCTCGTCATCACAATTATCCATGGTTATCTCATCACAATGCTCCATGAACTTTGTCATCACAATGCTCAATACACTTGTCATCACAATGCTCCTTGACCACTGTCATCACAATACTCCATGCATATTTTCCGCCAAATGATCCATGACCTTCTCATCACAATGCTCCATTACTCTTGTCATCACAATGCTCCATGACCCCTCTCATCACAATGATCCATGACCCTTGTAATCACAATGTTGCAAGCCATTGTCATCAAAATGCTCCATTACCTTTGTCATCACAATCTTCCATGACACTTGGAATCACAATGCTCCATGCCATTGTCATCACAATGGACAATGACATATGTCATCACAATGCTCCCTGACACCTGTCTTCACAATACGCCATGACCTTGTCATCACAATGTTCCATGCCCTTGTCATCACAATGCGCCATGCCCACTGTCATCAGAATAATCCATGAAACTTTTCAGACAAATGTTCCATGCCACTGTCATCACAATGCTCCATGCCCATGTCATCACAATGCTCCATTACCCATGTCATTAAAATGCTCCTTGCCTCCAGTCATCACAATGCTTCATGACTTCTGTAATCACAATGCTCCATGCCCACTGTCATCACAATAATCCATTAAACTTGTCAGACCAATTGTCCATGCCCCAGTCACACAAGGCTCTGTGATCTTTGTCACCACAGTGCTCCATGAATATTTCATCACAATGCTCTGTGTCCCTTGTCAACACCATGCTCAATGCCTTTGTCAGCACAATGCTCCATGACACTTGTCATTAAAATGCTCCATGCGCTTCTCAGCACAATGCTCCATGACCCGTGCCATCACAATGCTCCGTGACTCCAGTCATCACAGTGCTTCATGACCTTTGTCAAACCAGTGGTCCATGCCCTCTTCACACAAGGCTCTGTGACCTTTGTCATCACAATGCTCCATGCCCACTCTCATCACAATAATCCATGCAACTTGTCAGACCAATGTTCCATGCCGCTGTCAGCACATTGCTCCGTGCCCTTGTCATCACAATGCTCCATGACCCCTGACATCACAATGTTCCATAACCCCTGTCACAAAATGCTCCATGACCCATTTCTTCACAATGCTTCATGACCCCTGACATCACAATGTTCCATAACGCCTGTCATCAAAATATTCCATGACGCTTTTCATCAAATTGCTCCATGATCCTGTCATCACAATGCTCCCTGCCCTTCTCATCACAATGCACCACGCCCTTGTCATCAAAATGCCCCTTGACATTTTTCATCACAAAGCTCCATGACCCCTGGCATCACAATGCTCCATGTCATTGTCATCACAATGCTCAATGAAATCTCTCATCACATTGCTCCATGCCCTTGTCATCACAATGCTCCATTACACCTGTCATAACAATGCTCCATGACCCCTGCCATCACAATGTTCCACGGCCTTGTCATCACAAGGCTCCATGACCCTTGTCATCACAATGCTCCAAGACCTCTGTAATCACAATTCTCCATGCCCCTTTACATCTCAATTCTCCATCAAACCTGTCATCACAATGCACCATGCCCATCATCATAATGATTCATGCTATTGTCATCACTATGAAATCAAAATGCTCCATGACTTCTGTCATCACAAAGCTGCAAACCCTTCTGATCACAATGTTCCATGACACTTGTCATCACAATGTCCCATGACGCTCGTCATTACAATTATGCAAGGTCTTCTCGTCACAATGCTCCATGACCTTTGTCAACACAATGCTCAATACACTTGTCATCAAAATGCTCCCTGACACTTGTCATCACTATGCTCCTTGAACACTGTCATGACAAGGCTCCCTGCATTTTTCATCACAATGATGCATTCCCTTTTCTTCACAATGCTCCGCGACCCCTGTTATCACAATGCTCCGTGACTCCAGACATCACAATGCTTCATTACATTTGTCATCACAATGGTCCATGACCTTGTCACACAAAGCTCTGTGACCTTTGTCACCACAATGCTCCATGAACTTTTTATGACAATGCTCTCTGACCCTTGTCATCACAAAGCTCCATGCCTTTGTCAGCACAATGCTCCATGACTCTTGTCATCACAATGCTCGATGCGCGTGTCAGCACAATGCTCCACAACCAATGTCATCACAAATCGCCCTGCACTTGTCAGCACAATGCTCAACATCCTTGTCATCAAAATGCTCCATAAACCTTATCATCACAATGCTCCATGCACTTATCAAAATGCTCTCTCACCACTGATATCTCAATGTTCCGCCACCAGTCATCACAATACTCCCTCAACCCTGTCATCACAATGTTCCATTACCCCTGTCATCACAATGCTACATGCCATTATCATCACAATGCTCCATGACACCTGACATCACAAAGTTCCATAACCCCTGTAATCAAAATGCTCCATGACCCTTTTCATCACAAAGCTCCATGATACCTGACATCAGAATGTTCTATAACCCCTGTCATCAAAATGTTCCATGACCCTTTTCATCAAATTGCTCCATGACCCTGTCATCACAATGCTCCCTGCCCTTCTCATCACAATGCACCAGGCCCTTGTCATCAAAATGGTACATAACATTTGTCATCACAAAGCTCCATGACCCTTGGCATCACAATGCTCCATTCCATTATCATCACAATGCTCCATGGACCCTCTCATCACATTGCTGCATGCACTTTTCATCCCAAATCTCCATGACGCTTGTCATTACAATGCTCGATGCCCTTCTCATCACAATGTTCCATGCCATTGTCATTACAATCCTGCATGATCAATGTATCACAGTGTTCCATGCCCTTGTCATCACACTGCTCCATGTCCACTCTCTTCACAATAATCCATGAAACATTTCTGACCATTGCCCCATGTCCTTGTCATCACAATGCTCCATTACACCTGTAATAACAATGCTCCATGTCCCCTGCCATCACAAGATTCCACGGTCTTGTCATCACAAGCCTCCATGACCCTTGTCATCACAATGCTCCAAGACCCCTGTAATCACAAATCTCGATGCCCTTGTCATCACAAAGCTCCATGACTCATGTCATCAGAATGATCCATGGCCTTCTCCTCACAGTGCTCCATGACCTTGTCATCACAATGTTCCATTCCCTTGTCATCACAATGCGCCATGCCCACTGTCATAAGAATAATCCATGAAACTTGTCAGAAAAATGTTCCATGCCACTGTCATCACAATGCTCCATTACCCATGTCATCAAAATGCTCCTTGCCTCCAGTCATCACAATGCTTCATGACTTTTGTCATCACAATGCTCCATGCCCACTGTCATCACAATAATCCATGAAACTTGTCAGAACAATTGTCCATGCCCCCGTCACACAAGGCTCTGTGATCTTTGTCACCACAATGCTCCATGAATATTTCATCACAATGCTCTGTGTCCCTTGTCATCACAATGCTCCATGCCTTTGTCAGCACAATGCTCCATGATATTTGTCATCAAAATGCTCCATGCGCTTGTCAGCACAATGCTCCATGACCCCTGCCATCACAATGCTCCGTGACTCCAGTCATCACAGTGCTTCATGACCTTTGTCAACACAGTGGTCCATGCCCTCTTCACACAAGACTCTGTGACCTTTGTCATCACAATGCTCCTGCCCACTGTCATCACAATAATCCATGAAACTTGTCAGACAAATGTTCCATGCCCCTGCCATCACATTGCTCCGTGCCCTTGTCATCACAATGCTCCATGACCCCTGACATCACAATGATCCATAACCCCTGTCACAAAATGCTCCATGACCCATTTCATCACAATGCTTCATGACCCCTGAATCACAATGTTCCATAACGCCTGTCATCAAAATATTCCATGACGCTTTTCTTCAAATTGCTCCATGACACTGTCATCACAATGCTCCCTGCGCTTCTCATCACAATGCACCACGCACTTGTCATTAAAATGCCCAATGACATTTTTCATCACAAAGGTCCATGACCCTTGGCATCACATTGCTCCATGCCCTTGTCATCACAATGCTCCATTACACCTCTCATAACAATGCTCCATGACACCTGCCATCACAATGTTCCACGGCCTTGTCATCACAAGGCTCCATGACCCTTGTCATCACAATGCTCCAAGACCTCTGTAATCACAATTCTCCATGCCCCTTTACATCTCAATTCTCCATCAACCCTGTCATCACAATGCACCATGCCCATCATCATAATGATTCATGCTATTGTCATCACTGTGAAATCAAAATGCTCCATGACCTCTGTCATCACAAAGCTGCAAACCCTTCTGATGACAATGTTCCATGACACTTGTCATCACAATGCCCCATGACGCTCGTCATCACAATTATGCAAGGTCTTCTCATCACAATGCTCCATGACCTTTGTCACCACAATGCTCAATACACTTGTCATCACAATGCTCCCTGACACTTGTCATCACTATGCTCCTTGAACACTGTCATGACAAGGCTCCCTGCATTTTTCATCACAGTGATGCATTCCCTTTTCTTCAAAATGCTCCAAGACCTCTGTTCTCACAATGCTCCATGACTCCAGTCATGACAATGCTTCATGACATTTGTCATCACAATGGTCCATGACCTTGTCACACAAAGCTCTGTGACCTTTGTCACCACAATGCTCCATGAACTTTTTATCACAATGCTCTGTGACCCTTGTCATCACAAAGCTCCATGCCTTTTTCAGCACAATGCTCCATGACTCTTGTCATCACAATGCTCGATGCGTGTGTCAGCACAATGCTCCACAACCAATGTCATCACAAATCGCCCTGCACTTGTCAGCACAATGCTCAACATCCTTGTCATCAAAATGCTCCATAAACCTTGTCATCACGATGCTCCATGCACTTATCAAAATGCTCTCTCAACACTGATATCTCTATGTTCCAACACTAGTCATCAAAATACTCCTTCAACCCTGTCATCACAATGTTCCATTACCCCGTCATCACAATGCTACATGCCATTATCATCACAATGCTCCATGACACCTGACATCACAAAGTTCCATAACCCCTGTAATCAAAATGCTCCATGACCCTTTTCATCACAAAGCTCCATGATCCCTGACATCAGAATGTTCTATAACCCCTGTCATCAAAATGTTCCATGACCCTTTTCATCAAATTGCTCCATGACCCTGTCATCACAATGCTCCCTGCCCTTCTCATCACAATGCACCAGGCCCTTGTCATCAAAATGCTACATGACATTTGTCATCACAAAGCTCCATGACCCTTGGCATCACAATGCTCCATTCCATTATCATCACAATGCTCCATGGACCCTCTCATCACATTGCTGCATGCACTTGTCATCCCAAATCTCCATGACACTTGTCATCACAATGCTCTATGCCCTTCTCATCACAATGCTCCATGCCACTGTCATTTCAATCCTGCATGATCTATGTATCACAGTGTTCCATGCCCTTGTCATCACACTGCTCCATGCCCACTCTCTTCATAATAATCCATGAAACATTTCAGACCATTGCCCCATGTCCTTGTCATCACAATGCTCCATTACCCCTGTCATAACAATGCTCCATGTAACCTGCCATCACAAGATTCCACGGTCTTGTCATCACAAGCCTCCATGACCCTTGTCATCACAATGCTCCAAGACCCATTTAATCACAAATCTCGATGCCCTTGTAATCACAAAGGTCCATGACTCATGTCATCAGAATGCTCCATGGCCTTCTCCTCACAGTGCTCCATGACCTTGTCATCACAATGCTCCAAAACCCCTGGAATCACAATGCTCCATGCACCTTTTCATCTCAATGCTCCATCAACCCTGTCATCACAATGCACCGTGCCCATCACCATAATATTTCATGCTTTGTCATCACAATGAAATCAAAATGCTCAATGTCGTCTGTCATTACAATGCACCAAATCCTTGTGATCACAATGCTCCATAACACTTGTCATCACAATGCCCCATGACGCTGGTCATCACAGTTATCCATGGTCTTCTCTCACAATGCTCCAAGCCCTTGTCATCAGAATGCTCCATTACTTTTGTCATCACAATCCTCCATGACACTTGGCTTCTCAATGCTCCATGCCATTGTCATCACAAGGCACCATGACATATGTCATCACAATGCTCCCTGACACCTGTCTTCACCATATTCCATGACCTGGTCATATTAATGCTCCATGCCGCTGTCATCACAGTGCGCCATGCCCACTATCATCACAATAATCAATGAAAGTTGTCAGACCAATGCTCCATGCTCCTGTCATCACAATGCTCCATGCCCTTGTCATCACAATGGTCCGTGACTCCAGTCATCACAATGCTACATGACCTTTGTCCTCACAATGGTCCATAACCTCGTCATCACAGGGCTCTGTGAACTTTGTCACCATAATGCTCCATGAACTTTTCATCACAATGCTCGGTGACCCTTGTCATCACAATGCTCCATGCCTTTGTCAGCAGAGTGCTCCATGACCCTTGTCATCACAATGCTCCATGGGCTTGTCAGAACAATGCTCCATGACCCATGTCATCACTATGTGCCATGCACTTGTCATCACAATGTTCCACAACATTGTCATCACAATACTCTATAAACCTTGTCATCACAAAACTCCATGCACTTCACATCAAAATGTTCTTTCACCGCTGATATCAAAATGTTCCATCACTAGTCATTACAGTACTCCTTCACACCTGTCATGACAATGTACCACGTCCTTGTCATCACAAGGCTCCATGACCCTTGTCATCACAATGCTCCAAGACCCCTGTAATCACAATGCTGCATGCACTTGTCGTCACATAGCTCCATGACGCTTGTCATCAGAGAGCTCCATGGCCTTAGCATCACAATGCTCCATGCCCTTTTCATCACAATGCTCCAAGACACCTGTAATCACAATGCTCCATGCCCCTTTTCATCTCAATGCTCCATGAACTCTGTCATCACAATGAACCTTGCCCATCATCATAATGCTTCATGCTATTGTCATAACAATGAAATCAAAATGCTCCATAAACACTGTCATCACAATGCTCCAAACACTTGTGTTCACAATGTTCCATAACACTTGTCATCACAACTCCCCATGACGCTCGTCTTCACAATTATCCATGGTCTTCTCATCACAGTGCTCCATGACCTTTCTCATCACAATGCTCAATTCACTAGTCATCACAATGCTCCCTGACACTTTTCGTCAGTATGCTCCTTGAACCCTCTCATGACAAGGCTCCATGCTTTTTCATCACAATCATCCATGCCCTATTCATCACAATGCTCCAAGACCCATGTAATCACAATGCTCCATGAACACTCTGATCACATTGTTCCATGCCCTTGTCATCACAAAGCTCCATGACATTTGTCATCACAATGCTCGATGCCCTTCTCATCACAATGCTCCATGCCCTTGTCATTACAATCCTCCATGACCCATGTATCACAGTGTTCCGTGCCCTTGTCATCACAATGCCCCATGCCCACTCTCATCACAGTAATCTATGAAATTTTCAGACCAATGCTCCATGCCCTTGTCATCACAATGCTCCATGACGCCTGATATCACAATGTTCCATAAGCCCTGGCATCAAAATGCTCCATGACCCTATTCATCACAAAGTTCCATGACCCCTGACATCACAATATTCCATATCCCCTGTCATCAAAATGATCCATGACCCTTTTCATAAAATTGTTCCATGACCCTGTCATCACAATGTTCCCTGCCCTTCTCATCACAATGCACAACGCCATTGTCAGCAAAATGCTCCATGACCTTTGTCATCACAAAGGTCCATGACTCTCGTCATCAAAATTTTCCATGGTCTTCTCATCACAATGTTCCATGACCTTTGTCATCACAATGCTCAATACACTGGTCATCACAATGCTCCCTGACACTTGTCATCAGTATGCTCCTTGAACACTCTCATGACAATGCTCCATGCCTTTTTCATCACAATGATCCATGCCCTTTTCATCACAATGCTCCATGCCATTGTCATCACTATACTCCACAAGCTTATCATCAGAATGCTCCGTGAGCCTTGTCATCACAATGCTCCATGACCACTGCCACCACAATGTTCCATGACCCCTGTCATCAAAGTGCTCCATGACAACTGTCATCAGAATGCTCCATGCCCCTTGTCATTACAGTGCTCCATGAGGCTCGTCATCACAGTTATTCATGGCCTTCTCATCACAGTGCTCCACCGTCTTGCTATCACAATGCTCCATTCCCTGGTAATCACAATGCTCCATTCCCTAGTAATAACAATGCTCCATGTCCCTTGTCATCAGAATTCTCCACGTCCTTGTCATCACAATGCTCTATGACACTTCTCATCACAATGTTACATGCACTTGTCATCAAAATTTTCCATGAAATTGTCATCTCAATGCCATATGACCCCTGTCATAGCAAGCTCCATGCCTTTGTCATCAAAATTCTTCACGATATTGTCATCAAAATTCTCAATGTCCGTTGTCATCACAATGCTCCATGCCCTTGTCATCACGATGCTCCATGACCCTTGTTATCACAGTGCTCCAAGCCGTTGTCAACACAAAGCTCCATTACCTTTGTCATCACAATACTCCATGACACATGACATCACAATGTCCCATGCCATTGTCATCACAATGGGCCATGACATATGTCATCACAATGCCCCATGCCATTGTCATCACAATGGGCCATGACATATTTCATCACAATGCTCCCTGACACCTCTCTTCACAATACTGTATGACCTTGTCATCACAATGCTCCATGCCCTTGTCATCACAATGTGCCATGCCCACTCTCATCACAATAGTCCATAAATATTGTCAGAGAAATGCTCTATGAGCCTGTCATCACAATGCTCCATGCCCTTGTCATAACAATGCTCCATGGCCCTGTCATCACAATGCTCCGTGACTCGTCATAACAATGATTCATGACGTTTGTCACCACAATGGTCCATACCCTCGTCATCACAATTCTCTGTGACTTTGTCACCACAATGCTCCAAGAACTTTTCATCACAATGCTCTCTGACACTGGTCATCACCATATTGTATGCCTTCCTCAGCCCAATGCTCCCTGACCCTTGTCATAAGAGTGCTCCATGTGCTTGTCAGCACATTGTTCCATGACCCATGTTATCACAAAGCGCCATGCGCTTGTCATCAATATGTAACCAAGTTGATGTTATTGTAATCAGTGCAGCCCAAAATATTTGGGTGGCTATGTCTTATTGATTTTCAGTTTTCCCAAGGTATATTCCCTAGACTGGAAGTGCCCTTGGACGTGTAGCTCTGTTGTTTACTTGATTTAGGGAACACAATGCACTCCTCCAGGGAGGCAGTTGGCAATTTACATCCTGCCCATCGGCATAACTAGGCTCCTTGTTCTCCAGGGCCTGTCTTGCGTTTCTAGTTTTTACACATTTTGCGGATGTCCCTTTTGACCGGTGGGAAGTGATACTTCTTTGTAGTGCAGATTTGCATTACCCACTTGCTCGCTTGGCCAAAAAGGGCGTATGCGTTTTCTCCTGAATATATTCAGGAGAAAACGCATACGCCCTTTTTGGCCAAGTGCATCATTGTCGAAGTTGTGCCCCTCTTCCTGTTCTTTAAAGGTGATTCCAATGTACCTCTTAAAATCTGTTTCCTGCTCTTCTGGCTCACTTTCAAGTCTGCCTCGTTGCCTTCCCTCAACAGATTTTTGGACGATAGTTTTCCTTTATTACTCGGCCATTTTCTGAATTGTTCTGCCCCTGAGCTCCAGGTTTCAACTCGTTTTTTGTGAGCTGACCGCAAGTCTAAAATTTTGGTTCATTACCTATACTGTTTCCCAGCGGGTGGCTGAGAGTTTGGTTAATTCTTCTCCCTGACCGGAAATTACAGTGATATGTACCCATCCAAATGCCTAACAGCTACTCTCATTGCTTCTCCCTCTTCCCTTTCATCCTCTGCCAAGTTGGCAACCTGTGCGAACCAGGAGGTTAAAGGGGTTGTCTCTCCAAGTTGGGAGATAGATAGTAAAGCAGTTGGACAGTCAAAGCAGAGCACCCGGAGAGGGAATATTAGTCGAGTTTTAGAAACCTTTCGTATTCACAGGGTGTCCATTCTCTAGGTTTCCCGTACACGTTATAGCTGTAGTAATATTCCCTTCAACCTGGAGAGTTGGGAGCCATGGAATGGGTGCAACGCATTATTGCTTTAAAGGGTCTGCATTTGCTCACCCAATCTCACCTATCCTCTCAGTCCCAAGTGTCCAGCCTTATGCCACATCCAGCTGTCTTTGTAGATAGGGTCAATCCAGGTTTCATCAGAGCCCCTGAAGGAATTGTAAAGAATTTCCCTGTTGGTTTTTTTTTTTTTTTGAAATTCCTTTTTATATTGGGTTTGAGCTGATTCTCACTGCCATGTTGATACCAGTGTAGACACAGTTGAAGCCCTTACGGAGACCTATGAATACATAGGTTTTAAGATTCTTACTAGTCACATATATTCCTCTGTGGGAAATATGGGGTTTTGAGTCCCTTTCACTGAGGAAGGTGTAGGTCTTGTCTATTCCGTATTTGGTTTTTGGAACGGTACCTGTACTACTATCAAACTCTGGTTTTATGCATCACCCCACCTCTCCTTCCCCCTTAAGCAGGCATAAGAGTGTTTTCTCAATGTGAGACTCTGTTCTCTTTCGTAACTCAGTTCATGTGTAGCCATGTTTACAGGACCTTCATAATTGATATCTTATGATAAGTTTCTTTTTCTCTGTCACTTATTTCATTTAGAATCATCGTACCTGAATCCACTCATTTTGCTGCTACTGGCCTTATGACATTGATTTCATGGCTGAGGGATATTCCATCATATATAAGTACTACAATTTCTTGAACCATTTTTGTCTTTCCTCGGATATTTAAGGTCTACCCAAGTTGAAGTTCTTGAAATCAGTGCAGCCCTAAATTTTGGGGTGGCAATGCCTTATTGATTTTCAGTTTTCCCAAGGCATATTCCCTAGACTGGAAGTGCCCTTGGATCTGTAGCTCTGTTGTTTACTTGTTTTAGGGAACAGAATGCAATCCTCCAGAGAGGCAGTTGGCAATTTACATCCTGCCCATCAGCATAACTAGTCTCCCTGTTCTCCAGGGCATTTCTTGCCTTTCTGGTTTTTACACATTTTTCTGATATCCCTTTTGACCAGTGTGAAGTGATACTTCTTTGTAGTGCAGATTTGCATTGCCCGCTTGCTTGCTTGGCCACAAAGGGCGTAGGCGGTTTCTCCTGATTATATTCAGGAGAAAATGCATACGCCCTTTGTGGCCAAGTGCATCATTGTCGAAGTTGTGCCCCTCTTCCTGTTCTTTAAAGGGGATTCCAATGTACCTCTTGAAATCTGTTTCCTGCTATTCTGGTTCGCTTTCAATTCCGCCTCGTTGCCTTCCCTCAACAGATTTTTGGACGATAGTTTTCCTTTATTACTCTGCCAGTTTGTGAATTGCTGTGCCCCTGAGCTCCATTTTTCAGCTCGTTTTTTGTGAACTGACGGCAGGTCCAAATCTTTGGTTCAGGAACTCTACTGGTTCCCGGCGGGTGGCTGAGACTTTGGCTAATTCTTCTACCTGCCTGGAAATTAGAGAGACATGTGCCCGTCCAAATGCCTAACAGCTACTCTCTCATTGGTTCTCCCTCTTCCCTTTCATCCTCTGACAAATTGGCAACCTGTGTGAACCAGGAGGTTAAAGGGGCTGTCTCTCCAAGTTGGGACATTGATAGTAAAGCAGTTGGAAAGTCAAACCGGAGCACCAGGAGAGGGACTATTAGTTCAGTTTTAGAAATCTTTCGTATTCACAGTGTGTCCATTCTCTAGGTTTCCCATACATGTTATAGCTGTAGTAATATTCCCTTCAACCTGGAGAGCTGGGACCCTTAGAATGTGTGCCACGCATTATTGCTTTAAATGGTCTGCATTTGCTCACCGAATCTCACCAATCCTCTCATTCCCAAGTGTCCAGCCTTATGCCAAATCCAGCTGTCTTTGTAAATAGGGTCATTCCAGGTTTCATCAGAGCCGCTGAAGGAATTGTAAAGAATTTCCCTGTTTTTTTGTTTTTGTTTTTGAAATTCCTTTTTATAGTGGATTTCAGCTGATTCTCACTGCCATGTTGATACTAGTGTAGACACACTTGATTCCCTTATGGAGACCTATGAATACATAGGTTTTAAGATTCTTACTAGTCAGATATATTCCTCTGCGGGAAATATGGGGTTTTGAGTCCCTTTCACTGAGGAAGGTGTAGGTCTTGTCTATTCCGTAGTTGGTTTTTGGAACGGTACCTGTACTAATATCAAACTCTGGTTTTATGCATCACCCCACCTCTCCTTCCCCCTTAAGCAGGCATAAGAGTGTTTTCTCAATGTGAGACTCTGTTCTCTTTCCTAACTCAGTTCATGTGTAGCCATGTTTACAGGACCTTCATAAGTGATATCTTATGATAAGTTTCTTTTTCTCTGTGACTTATTTCACTTAGAATCATCGTACCTGAATCCACTCATTTTGATGCTACTGGCCTTATGACATTGATTTATTGGCTGAGGGATATTCCATCATACGTAAGTACCACAATTTCTTGAACCATTTTTGTCTTTCCTCGGATATTTAAGGTGTACCCAAGTTGAAGTTCTTGTAAGCAGTGCAGCCCTAAATTTTGGGGTAGCTCTGTCTTATTGATTTTCAGTTTTCCCAAGGCATATTCCCTAGACTGGAAGTGCCCTTGGATCTGTAGCTCTGTTGTTTACTTGTTTTAGGGAACACAATGCATTCCTCCAGAGAGGCAGTTGGCAATTTACATCCTGCCCATCAGCATAACTAGGCTCCCTGTTCTTCAGGGCCTTTCTTGCCTTTCTGGTTTTTACACATTTTTCCGATATCCCTTTTGACCGGTGGGAAGTGATACTTCTTTGTAGTGCAGATTTGCATTGCCCGCTTGCTTGCTTGGCCACAAAAGGCGTATGCGGTTTCTCCTGAATATATTCAGGAGAAAATGCATACGCCCTTTTTGGCCAAGTGCATCATTGTCGAAGTTGTGCCCCTCTTCCTCTTCTTTAAAGGGGATTCCAATGTACCTCTTGAAATCTGTTTCCTGCTATTCTGGCTCGCATTCAAGTCCGCATCGTTGCCTTCCCTCAACAGATTTTTGGACGATAGTTGTCCTTTATTACTCTGCCAGTTTGTGAATTGCTGTGCCCCTGAGCTCCATTTTTCAACTCATTTTTTGTGAGCTGACGGCAGGTCCAAAGCTTTGGTTCAGGAACACTACTGGTTCCCGGCGGGTGGCTGGGACTTTGGCAAATTCTTCTACCTGCCTGGAATTTAGAGTGACATGTGCCCGTCCAAATGCCTAAGAGCTACTCTCTCATTGGTTCTCCCTCTTCCCTTTCATTCTCTGCCAAATTGGCAACCTGTGCGAACCAGGAGGTTAAAGGGGCTGTCTCTCCAAGTTGGGACATTGATAGTAAAGCAGTTAGAAAGTCAAACCGGAGTACCAGGAGAGGGACTATTAGTTGAGTTTTAGAAACCTTTCGTATTCACAGTGTGTCCATTCTCTAGGTTTCCCATACATGTTATAGCTGTAGTAATATTCCCTTCAACCTGGAAAGTTGGGACCCTTGGAAAGTGTGCCACGCATTATTGCTTTAAATGGTCTGCATTTGCTCACTGAATCTCACCAATCCTCTCAGTCCCAAGTGTCCAGCCTTATGCCACATCCATGTGTCGTTGTAGATAGGGTCATTCCAGGTTTCATCAGAGACCCTGAAGGAATTGTAAAGAATTTCCCTGTTTTTTTGTTTTGTTTTTCAAGTTCCTTTTTATAGTGGGTTTGAGCTGATTCTCGCTGCCATGTTTATGCCAGTCTAGACACACTTGATTCCCTTATGGAGACTTATCAATACAAAGGTTTTAAGATTCTTACTAGTCAGATATATTCCTTTGCGGGAAATATGGGGTTTTGAGTCCCTTTCACTGAGGAAGGTGTAGGTCTTGTCTTTTCCGTAGTTGGTTTTTGGAACGGTACCTGTACTAATATCACACTCTGGTTTTATGTATCACCCCACCTCTCCATCCCCCTTAAGCAGGCATAAGTGTGTTTTCTAAATGTGAGACTCTGTTCTCTTTCGTAATTCAGTTCATGTGTAGCCATGTTTACAGGACCTTCATAAGTGATATGTTATGATAAGTTTCTTCTTCTCTGTGACTTATTTCACTTAGAATCATCGTACCTGAATCCACTCATTTAGCTGCTACTGGCCTTATGACATTGATTTCGTGTCTGAGGGGTATTCCATCGTACGTAAGTAACACAATTTCTTGAACCATTTTTGTCTTTCCTGGGATATTTAAGGTGTACCCAAGTTGAGGTTCTTGTAAGCAGTGCAGACCTCAATTTTGTGTTTGCTCTGCCTTATTGATTTTCAGTTTTCCCAAGGTATCTTCCCTAGACTGGAAATGCCCTTGGCTCTGTAGCTCTGTTGTTTACTTGTTTGAGGGAACACAATGCACTCCTCCAGAGAGGCAGTTGGCAATTTACATCCTGCCCATCAGCATAACTAGGCTCCCTGTTCTTCAGGGCCTTTCTTGCCTTTCTGGTTTTTACACATTTTTCGGATATCCCTTTTGACTGGTGGGAAGTGATACTTCTTTGTAGTGCAGATTTGCATTGCCCACTTGCTTGCTTGGCCACAAAGGGCCTAGGCGGTTTCTCCTGATTATATTCAGGAGAAAATGCATACGCCCTTTGTGGCCAAGTGCATCATTGTCGAAGTTGTGCCCCTCTTCCTGTTCTTTAAAGGGGATTCCAATGTACCTCTTGAAATCTGTTTCCTGCTATTCTGGTTCGCTTTCAATTCTGCCTCGTTGCCTTCCCTCAACAGATTCTTGGAAGATAGTTTTCCTTTACTACTCTGCCAGTTTGTGAATTGCTGTGCCCCTGAGTTCCATTTTTCAACTCGTTTTTTGTGAACTGATGGCAGGTCCAAATCTTTGGTTCTGGAACTCTACTGGTTCCCGGCGGGTGGCTGAGACTTTGGCTTATTGTTCTACCTGCCGGGAAATTAGAGAGACATGTGCCCGTCCAAATGCCTAACAGCTACTCTCTCATTGGTTTTCCCTCTTCCCTTTCATCCTCTGCCAAATTGACAACCTGTGCGAACCAGGAGGTTAAAGGGGCTGTCTCTCCAAGTTGGGACATTGATAGTAAAGCAGTTGGAAAGTCAAACCGGAGCACCAGGAGAGGGACTATTAGTTCAGTTTTAGAAACCTTTCGTATTCACAGTGTGTCCATTCTCTAGGTTTCCCATACATGTTATAACTGTAGTACTATTCCCTTCAACCTGGAGAGCTGGGACCCTTGGAATGTGTGCCACGCATTATTGCTTTAAATGGTCTGCATTTGCTCACCGAATCTCACCAATCCTCTCAGTCCCAAGTGTCCAGCCTTATGCCACATCCAGCTGTCTTTGTACATAGGGTCATTCCAGGTTTCATCAGAGCCCCTGAAGGAATTGTAAAGAATTTCCCTGTTTTTTTTGTTTTTGTTTTTGAAATTCCTTTTTATAGTGGATTTCAGCTGATTCTCACTGCCATGTTGATACTAGTGTAGACACACTTGATTCCCTTATGTAGACCTATGAATACATAGGTTTTAAGATTCTTACTAGTCAGATATATTCCTCTGCGGGAAATATGGGGTTTTGAGTCCCTTTCACTGAGGAAGGTGTAGGTCTTGTCTATTCCGTAGTTGGTTTTTGGAACGGTACCTGTACTAATATCAAACTCTGGTTTTATGCATCACCCCACCTCTCCTTCCCCCTTAAGCAGGCATAAGAGTGTTTTCTCAATGTGAGACTCTGTTCTCTTTCGTAATTCAGTTCATGTGTAGCCATGTTTACAGGACCTTCATAAGTGATATCTTATGATAAGTTTCTTCTTCTCTGTGACTTATTTCACTTAGAATCATCGTACCTGAATCCACTCATTTTGCTGCTACTGGCCTTATGACATTGATTTCGTGTCTGAGGGGTATTCCATCGTACATAAGTACCACAATTTCTTGAACCATTTTTGTCTTTCCTCGGATATTTAAGGTGTACCCAAGTTGAGGTTCTTGTAAGCAGTGCAGACCTCAATTTTGTGTTTGCTCTGCCTTATTGATTTTCAGTTTTCCCAATGTATCTTCCCTAGACTGGAAATGCCCTTGGCTCTGTAGCTCTGTTGTTTACTTGTTTGAGGGAACACAATGCACTCCTCCAGAGAGGCAGTTGGCAATTTACATCCTGCCCATCAGCATAACTAGGCTCCCTGTTCTCCAGGGTCTGTCTTGCCTTTCTGGTTTTTACACATTGTGTGGATATCCCTTTTTACCAGAAGGGAAGTGATACTTCTTTGTAGTGCAGATTTGCATTGCCGGCTTGCTTGCTTTGACAAAAAGGGTGTACGCATTTTCTCCTGAATATATTCAGGAGAAAATGCATACGCCCTTTTTGGCCAAGTGCATCATTGTCGATATTCTGCCCCTCTTCCTGTGCTTTAAAGGTGATTCAAATGTACATCTTGAAATATGTTTGCTGCTATTCTGGCTCGCTTTCAAGTCTGCCTCGTTGCCTTCCCTCAACAGATTTTTGGACGATACTTGTCCTTTATTACTCTGCCGGTTTGTGAATTGCTGTGCCCCTGAGCTCCATTTTTCAACTCGTTTTTTGTGAGCTGATGGCAGGTCCAAAACTTTGGTTCAGAAACTCTACTGGTTCCTGGCGGGTGGCTGAGACTTTGGCTAATTCTTCTACCTGCCGGGAAATTACAGTGACATGTGCTCGTCCAAATGCCTAACAGCTATTCTCTCATTTGTTTTCCCTCTTCCCTTTCATCCTCTGACAAATTGGCAACCTGTGCGAACCAGGAGGTTAAAGGGGCTGTCTCTCCAAGTTGGGACATTGATAGTAAAGCAGTTGGAAAGTCAAAGTGGAGCACCACGAGAGGGACTATTAGTTGAGTTTTAGAAACCTTTCGTATTCACAATGTGTCCATTATCTAGGTTTCACTTACATGTTATAGCTGTAGTAATATTCCCTTCAACCTGGAGAGTTGGTAACATTGGAATGTGTGCCATGAATTATTGCTTTAAATGGTCTGCATTTGCTCACCGAATCTCACCAATACTCTCGTTCCCAAGTGTCCAGCCTTATGCCACATCCAGCTGTCATTGTAAATACGGTCATTCCAGGTTTCATCAAAGCCCCTGAAGGAATTGTAAAGAATTTCCCAGTTTTTTGGTTTTGTTTTTCAAATTCCTTTTTATAGTGGGTTTGAGCTGATTCTCTCTGCCATGTTTATGCCAGTCTAGACACACTTGTTTCCCTTACGGAGACATATCAATAAATAGGTTTTAAGATTCTTACTAGTCAGATGTATTCCTCTGCAGGAAATAAGTGGTTTTGAGTCCCTTTCACTGAGGAAATTGTAGGTCTTGTCTTTTCCGTAGTTGGTTTTTGGAACGGTACCTGTACTAATATCACACTCTGGTTTTATGCATCACCCCACCTCTCCTTCCCCCTTAAGCAGGAATAAGAGTGTTTTTTAAATGTGAGATTCTGTTCTCTTTCGTAACTCAGTTCATGTGTATCCATGTTTACAAGATCTTCATAAGTGATATCTTATGATAAGTTTCTTCTTCTCTGTAACTTATTTCACTTAAAATCATCGTACCTGAATCCACTCATTTTGCTGCTACTGGCCTTATGACATTGATTTCATGGCTGAGGGGTATACCATTGTACGTAAGTAACACAATCTCTTGAACCATTTTTGTCTTTCCTGGGATATTTAAGTTGTACACAAGTGGAGGTTCTTGTAAGCAGTGCAGCCCTCTATTTTGTGTTTGCTCTGTCTATTGATTTTCAGATTTCCAAGGAATCTTCCCTAGACTAGAAATGCCCTTGGTTCTGTAGCTCTGTTGTTTACTTGTTTTAGGGATCACATTGCACACCTCCAGAGAGGCTGTTGGCAATTTACATCCTGCCCATCAGCATAACTATGCTCCCTGTTCTCCAGGGCCTTTCTTGCCATTCTGGTTTTAACACATTTTGCGGATGTCCCTTTTTAGCGGTGGGAAGTGATAATTTTTTTAGTGCAGATTTGCATTGCCCGCTTGCTTGCTTGGCCAAAAAGGGCGTATGCGTTTTCTCCTGAATATATTCAGGAGAAAACTCATATGCCCTTTTTTGCCAAGTGCATCATTGTCAAAGTTGTGCCCTTCTTCCTGTGCCTTAAAGGTGATTCAAATGTACCTCTTGAAATCTGTTTCCTGCTATTCTGGCTTGCTTTCAAGTCCGCCTCGTTGACTTCCCTCAACAGATTTTTGGACGATAGCTGTCCTTTATTACTCTGCCGGTTTGTGCATTGCTGTGCCCCTGAGCTCCATTTTTCAACTCGTTTTTTGTGAGCTTACGGCAGGTCCAAAACTTTGGTTCAGGAACTATACTGGTTCCCGGCGTGTGGCTGATACTTTGGCTAATTCTTCTACCTGCCGGGAAATTTGAGTGACATGTGCCCGTCCAAATGCCTAACAGCTAATCTCTAATTAGTTCTCCCTCTTCCCTTTCATCCTCTGCCATATTGGCAACCTGTGCGAACCAGCAGGTTAAAGGGGCTGTCTCTCCAAGTTGGGACATTGATAGTAAAGCAATTGGAAAGTCAAACCAGAGCAACAGGAGAGGGACTATTAGTTGAGTTTTAGAAACATTTTGTATTCACAATGTGTCCATTTTCTAGGTTTCACATACACGTTATAGCTGTAGTAATATTCCCTTCAACCTGGAGAGCAGGGACCCTTGGAATGTGTGCCATGCATTATTGCTTTAAATGGTCTGCATTTGCTCACAGAATCTCACCAATACTCTCAGCCCCAAGTGTCCAGCCTTATGCCACATCCAGGTGTCGTTGTATATAGGGTCATCCCAGGTTTCATCAGAGTCCCTGAAGGAATTTTAAAGAATTTCCCTGTTTTTTTGTTTTGTTTTTCAAATTCCTTTTTATAGTGGGTTTGAGCTGATTCTCTCTACCATGTTTATGCCAGTCCAGACACACTTGATTCCCTTACGGAGATCTATCAATACATAGGTTTTAAGGTTCTTACTAGTCAGATATATTCCTCTGCAGGAAATATGGTGTTTTGAGTCCCTTTCACTGAGGAAAGTGTAGGTCTTGTCTTTCCGTAGTTGGTTATGGAACGGTACATGTACTAATATCACATTCTGGTTTTATGCATCACCCCACCTCTCCTTCCCCCTTAAGCAGGCACAAGAGTGCTTTGTAAATGTGAGACTCTGTTCTCTTTTGTAATTCAGTTCATGTGTAGCCATGTTTACAGGACCTTCATAAGTGATATGTTACGATAAGTTTCTTCTTCACTGTGACTTATTTCACTTAGAATCATCGTACCTGAATCCACTCATTTTGCTGCTACAGGCCTTATGACGTTAATTTCATGGCTGAGGGATATTCCATCGTACATAAGTACCACAATTTCAGGAACCATTTTTGTTTTCCTGGGATATTTAAGGTGTACACAAGTTGAGGTTCTTGTAAGCAGTGCAGCCCTAAATTTTGGGGTGGCTCTGTCTTATTGATTTTCAGTTTTCCCAAGGTATATTCCCTAGACTGGAAGTGCCCTTGGCTCTGTAACTCTGTTGTCTAATTGTTTTAGGGAACACATTTCACTCCTCCAGAGAGGCGGTTGTCAATTTACATCCTGCCCATCAGGATAACTAGGCTCCCTGTTCTCCAGGGCCTGTCTTGCCTTTCTGGTTTTTACACATTTTGCAGATGTCCCTTTTGACCGCTTGGAAGTGATACTTCTTTGTACTGCAGAATTTCATTGCCCGCTTGCTTGCTTGGCAAAAAAAGGCTTATGCGTTTCCTCCTGAATATATTCAGGAGGAAACGCATATGCCCTTTTTGGGCAATTGCATCATGGTCGAAATTGTGCCACTCTTCCTGTGCTTTAAAGGCGATTCCAATTTACCTCTTAAAATCTGTTTCCTGCTATTCTGGCTCCCTTTCAAGTCCACCTCATTGCCTTTCCTCAACAGATTTTTGGACGATAGTTGCCCTTTATTACTCAGACGGTTTGTGAATTGCTGTGCCCGTGAGCTCGATTTTTCAACTCGTTTTTTGTGAGCTGACCGCAAGTCCAAAATTTTGCTTCAGGATCAATCCTGGTACCAGGCGTGTGGCTGAGACTTTGGTTAATTCTTAATTCTGCCGGGAAATTAGAGTGACATGTGCCCATCCAAATGCCTAACAGCTACTCTCTCATTGGTTCTACCTCTTCCCTTTCATCCACTGCCAAATTGGCAACCTGTGCGAACCAGGAGGTTAAAGCGGCTGTCTCTCCACGTTGGGAGATTGATAGTAAAGCAGTTGGAAAGTCAAACCAGAGCAACAGGAGAGGGACAATTAGTTGAGTTCTAGAAACCTTTTGTATTCAGAGTGTGTCCATTCTCTACGTTTCCAGTACATGTTATAACTGTAGTAAAATTCCCTTCAACCTGCAGAGTTGGGACCCTTGGAATGTGTGCCACACATTATTGCTTTAAACAGTCTACATTTGCTCACCCAATATCACCAATCCTCTCAGTCCCAAGTGTCCAGCCTTATGCCACATCCAGCTGTCGTTGTAGATAGGGTCATTCTAGGTTTCATCAGATCCCCTGAAGGAATTGTAAAGAATTTCCCTGTTTTTTGTTTTGTTTTTGAAATTCATTTTTATAGTGGGTTTGAGCTGATTCTCACTGCCATGTGTATGCCAGTCTACACACTCTTGATTCCCTTACGGAGACATATCAATACATAGGTTTTAATATTTTTACTAATCAGATATATTCCTCTGTGGGAAATATGGGGTTTGGAGTCCCGTTCACTGAAGATGGTGTAGGTCTTGTCTAAACCGTTCTTGGTTTTTGGATCGATACCTGTACTAATATCAAACTCTGGTTTTATGCATCACCCCACCTATCCTTCACCCTTAAGCTGGCATAAGAGTGTTTTCTAAATGTAAGACACTGTTCTCTTTCCTATCTCAGTTCATGTGTAGCCATGTTTACAGGACCTTCATAAGTGATATCTTATGATAAGTTTCATTTTCTCTGTGACTTATTTCACTTAGAATCATCGTACCTGAATCCACTCATTTTGCTGCTACTGGCCTCAGGACATTGATTTCATGGCTGGGGGATATTCCATCGTCCGTAAGTAATACAATTTCTTAAACCATTTTTGTCTTTCCTGGGATATTTAAGGTGTACCCAAGTTGAGGTTCCTGTAAGCAGTGCAGCCCCACTTTTGGTGTGGCTGTGTCTTATTGAATTTCAGTTTTCCCAAGGTATACTCCCTAGACTGGACGTGCCCTTGGTTCTGTAGCTCTCTTGTTTACTTGTTTTAGGGATCACAGTGAACTCCTCCACAAAGGCAGTTGGTAATTTACATCCCGCCCATCAGGATAACTGGGCTCCCTGTTCTCCAGGGCCTTTCTTGCCTTTCTGGTTTTTCACATTTTGCGGATGTCCCTTTAGACCGGTCGGAAGTGATACATTTTGTAGTGCAGATTTGCATTGCCCGCTTGTTTGCTTGGCCAAAAAGGGCGTATGCGTTTTCTCCTGAATATATTCAGGAGAAAACGCATACGCCCTTTTTGGCCAAGTGCATCATTGTCGAAGTTGTGGCCCTCTTCCTGTGCTTTGAATGCCATTCTAATGTACCGCTTGAAATCTGTTTCCTGCTATTCTGGATCGCTTTCAAGTCCGCCTCGTTGCCTTCCCTCAATAGATTTTTGGACGATAGTTGCCCTTTAGTACTCTGCAGTTTGTGAATTGCTGTGCCCCTGAGCTCTATTTTTCAACTCGTTTTTTGTGAACTGACCGCAAGTCCAAAATTTTGGTTCAGGACCTATACAGGTTCCCAGTGGGTGGCTGAGACTTTGATTAATTCTTCTTCCTCCCGGGAAATTAGAGTGACATGTGCCTGTCCAAATGCCTAATAGCTACTCTCTCATTGGTTCTCCCTCTTCCCTTTCATCCTCTGCCAAATTGGGAACCTGTGCGAACCAGGAGGTTAAAGTGCCTGTCTCTCCAATTTGGGAGATTGATAGTAAAGCAGTTGGAAATACATACCGGAGCACCAGGAGAGGGACTATATTTGAGTTTTAGAAACCATTCGTATTCACAGTGTGTCCATTCTCTAGGTTTCCCGTACATGTTATAGCTGTAGTAATATTCCCTTCAACCTGGAGAGTTGGGACCCTTGGAATGTTTGTCACGCATTATTGCTTTAAATGGTCTGCATTTGCTCACTGAATCTCGCAAATCCTCTCAGTCCCAAGTGTCCAGCCTTATGCCAAATCCAGCTGTCGTTGTAGATAGGGTCATTCCAGGTTTCATTAGAGGCCCTGAAGGAATTGTAAAGAATTTCCCTGTTTTTGTGTTTTGTTTTTGAAATTCCTTTTTATAGTGGGTTTGAGCTGATTCTCACTGCCATGTTTATGCCAGTCGAGACACACTGATTCCCATACGGAGACATATCAATACAAAGGTTTTAAGGTTCTTACTAGTCAGATATATTCCTCTGTGGGAAATATGGTGTTTTGTGTCCCTTCACTGAGGAATGTGTAGGACATGTCTATTCCATATTTGGTTTTTGGAAAAGTACCTGTACTACTATCAAACTCTGATTTTATGCATCACCCCACCTCTCCTTCCCGCTTAAGCAGGCATAAGAGTGTTTCCTAAATGTGAGACTCTGTTCTCTTTCCTAACTCAGTTCATATGTAGCCATGTTTAAAGAACCTTCATAAGTGATATCTTATGATAAGTTTCTTTTTCTCTGTGACTTATTTCACTTAGAATAATCGTACCTGAATCCACTCATTTTGCTGCCTCTGGCCTTATGACATTGATTTCATGGCTGAGGGATATTCCATCATACGTAAGTAACACAATTTCTTGAAACATTTTTCTCTTTCCTCAGATATTTAAGGTGTACCCAAGTTGAGGTTCTTGTAAGCAGTGCAGCCCTAAATTTTGGGGTGGCTCTGTCTTATTGATTTTCACTTTTCTCAAGGTATATTCCCTAGACTGGAAGTGCCCTTGGCTCTGTAGCTCTGGTTTTTACCTGTTTTAGGGAACACAATGCACTCCTCCAGAGAGGCAGTTGGCAATTTACATCCGGCCCATCAGCATAACAAGGCTCTCTGATCTCCAGGGCCTGTCTTGCCTTTCTGGTTTTTACACATTTTGCGGATGTCCCTTTTGACAGGTGGGAAGTGATACTTCTTTGTAGTGCAGATTTGCATTGCCCGCTTGCTTGCTTGGCCAAAAAGGGCGTATGCGTTTTCTGCTAAATATATTCAGGAAAAAAGGCATACGCCCTTTTTGGCCAAGTACATCTTTGTCGAAGTTGTGCCCCTCTTCCTGTGCTTTAAAGGCGATTCCAATGTACCTCTTGAAATCTGTTTCCTGCTATACTTGCTCGCTTTCAAGTCCGCCTGGTTGCCTTCCCTCAACAGGTTTTTGGACAATAGTTGTCCTTTATTACTCTGACAGTTTGTGAATTGCTGTGCCCCTGAGCGCCATTTTTCTACTTGTTTTTCGTGAGCTGACCGCAACTCCAAAATTTTGGTTCAGGACCTATACTGGTTCCCGGTGGGTGGCTGAGACTTTGGTTAATTCTTCTTCCTCCTGGGAAATTAGAGTGACATGTGCCCGTCCAAATGCCTAACAGCTACTCTCTCATTGGTTCTCCCTCTTCCCTTTCATCCTCTGCCAAATTGGCAAACTGTGCGAACCAGCAGGTTAAAGGGGCTGTCTCTCCAAGTTGGGAGATTGATAGTAAAGCTGTTGGAAATTCTAGCTGGAGAACCAGGAGAGGGACAATTAGTTAAGTTCTAGAAACCTTTCGTATTCAGAGTGTGTCCATTCTCTAGGTTTCCCGTACATGTTATAGCTGTGGTAATATTCCCTTCAACCTGGAGAGTTGGGATCCTTGGAATGTGTGCCACACATCATTGCTTTAAAAGGTGTGCATTTGATCACCCAATCTCACCAATCTTCTCAGTCCCAAGTGTCCAGCCTTATGCCACATCCAGCTGTCGTTGTAGATAAGGTCATTCTAGGTTTCATCAGAGACCCTGAAGGAATTGTAAAGAAATCCCGGTTTTTTTTTTTGTTGTTTTTGAAATTCCTTTTTATAGTGGGTTTGAGCTGATTCTCACTGCCATGTTAATGCCAGTCTAGACACACTTGATTCCCTTATGGTGACATATCAATATATAGGTTTTAAGATTATTACTAGTCAGATATATTACTCTGCGGGAAATATGGGGTTTTGAGTCCCTTTCACTGAGGAAGGTGTAGGCCTTGTCTATTCCATATGTGGTTTTTGGAATGGTACCTGTACGAATATCAAACTCTGGTTTTATGCATCACCCCTCCTCTCCTTTCCCCTTAAGAAGGCATAAGAGTGTTTTCTAAATGAGAGGCTTTTTCTCTTTCCTAAATCTGTTCATGTTTAGCCATGTTTACAGGACCTTCATAAGTGATATCTTATTATAAGTTTCTTTTTCTCTGTGACATATTTCTCTTAGAATCATCGTACCTGAATCCACTCATTTTGCTGCTACTGGCCTTATGACATTGATTTCATGGCTGAGGGATAATCCATCATACGTAAGTAACAAAATTTCTTGAACCAATTTTGTCTTACCTGGGATATTTAAGGTGTACCCAAGTTGAGTTTCTTGTAAACAGTGCAGCCCTAAATTTTGGGGTGGCTCTGTCTTATTGATTTTCAGTTTTCCCAAGGTATATTCCCTAGACTGGAAGTGCCCTTGGCTCTGTAGCTCTATTGTTTACTTGTTTTAGGGAACACATTTCACTTCTCCAGAGAGGCGGTTGGCAATTTACATCCTGCCCATCAGCATAAATAGGGTCCCTCTTCTCCAGGGCCTGTCTTGCCTTTCTGGTTTTTACACATTTTGCAGATGTCCCTTTTGACCGCTTGGAAGTGATACTTCGTTGTACTGCAGAATTTCATTGCCCGCTTGCTTGCTTGGTGAAAAAGGGCGTATGCGTTTCCACCTGATTATATTCAGGAGGAAACGCATACGCCCTTTTTGGGCAATTGCATCATGTTGGAAACTGTGCCCCTCTTCCTGTGCTTTAAAGGCAATTCCAATGTACCTCTTGAAATCTGTTTCCTGCTATTCTGGCTCCTTTTCAAGTCCACCTCCTTTCCTTCCCTCAACAGATTTTTGGACGATAGTTTTCATTTATTACTCTGCCATTTTGTGAATTGCTATGCCCCTAAGATCCATTATTCAACTCGTTTTTTGTGAGCTGACCGGAAGTCCACAATTTTGGTTCAGGACCTATACTGGTTCCCGGCGGGTTGCTGAGACTTTGGTTAATTCTTCTTCCTGCCAGAAAATTAGAGTGACATGTGCCCGTCCAAATGCCTAACAGCTACTCTCTCATTGGTTCTACCTCTTCCCTTTCAGCCTCTGCCATATTGGCAAACTGTGCGAACCAGGAGGTTAAAGCGGCTGTCTCTCCAAGTTGGGAGATTGATAGGAAAGCAGTTGGAAAGTCAAACCAGAGCACCAGGTGAGGGATTATTAGTTGAGTTTTAGAAACCTTTCGTATTCACAGTGTGTCCATTCTCTAGGTTGCCCGTACATGTTATAGCTGTAGTAATGTTCCCTTCAACCTGGAGAGTTGGGACCATTGGAATGTGTGCCATGCATTATTGCTTTAAATGGTCTGCATTTGCTCACCGAATCTCACCAATCCTCTCAGTCCCAAGTGTCCAGCCTTATGCCACATCCAGCTGTCTTTGTAGATAGGGTCATTCCAGGTTTCATCAGAGCCCCTGAAGGAATTGTAAAGAATTTCCCTGTTTTTTTTTTTTTTTTTGAAATTCCTTTTTATAGTGGGATTGAGCTGATTCTCACTGCCATGTTTATGGCAGTCTACACCCTCTTTATTCCCTTACGGAGACATATCAATACATAGGTTTTAAGATTATTACTAATCAGATATATTCCTCTGTGGGAAATATGGGTTTTGGGGTACCATTCACTGAAGAAGAGTTAGGTCTTGTCTAATCTGTAGCTGGTTTTTGGAACGGTACCTGTACTAATATCAAACTCTGGATTTATGCATCACACCACCTATCCTTCCCACTTAAGCAGGCATAAGAATGTTTTCTAAATGTAAGACACTGTTCTCTTTCCTAACTCAGTTAATGTGTAGCCATGTTTACAAGACCTTCATAAGTGATATCTTATGATAAGTTTCCTTTTCTCTGTGACTTATTTCACTTAGAATCATCGTACCTGAATCCACTCATTTTGCTGCTACTGGCCTCATGACATAGATTTCATGGCTGGGGGATATTCCATCGTCCATAATTAATACAATTTTTTAAACCATCTTTGTCTTTCCTGGGATATTTAAGGTGTACCCAAGTTGAGGTTCTTGTAAGCAGTGCAGACCTCAATTTTGTGTTTGCTCTGACTTATTGATTTTCAGTTTTCCCAAGGTATCTTCCCTAGACTGGAAATGCCCTTTGCTCTGTAGCTCTGTTGTTTACTTGTTTGAGGGAACACAATGCACTCCTCCAGAGAGGCAGTTGGCAATTTACATCCTGCCCATCAGCATAACTAGGCTCCCTGTTCTTCAGGGCCTTTCTTGCCTTTCTGGTTTTTACACATTTTTCGGATATCCCTTTTGACCGGTGGGAAGTGATACTTCTTTGTAGTGCAGATTTGCATTGCCCGCTTGCTTGCTTGGCCGCAAAAGGCGTATGCGGTTTCTCTTGAATATATTCAGGAGAAAATGCATACGCCCTTTTTGGCCAAGTGCATCTTTGTCGAAGTTGTGCCCCTCTTCCTCTTCTTTAAAGGGGATTCCAATGTACCTCTTGAAATCTGTTTCCTGCTATTCTGGCTCGCATTCAAGTCCGCATCGTTGCCTTCCCTCAACAGATTTTTGGACGATAGTTGTCCTTTATTACTCTGCCAGTTTGTGAATTGCTGTGCCCCTGAGCTCCATTTTTCAACTCGTTTTTTGTGACCTGACGGCAGGTCCAAAGCTTTGGTTCAGGAACTCTACTGTTTCCCGGCGGGTGGCTGAGACTTTGGCTAATTCTTCTACCTGCCGGGAATTTAGAGTGACACGTGCCCGTCCAAATGCCTAAGAGCTACTCTCTCATTGGTTCTCCCTCTTCCCTTTCATTCTCTGCCAAATTGGCAACCTGTGCGAACCAGGAGGTTAAAGGGGCTGTCTCTCCAAGTTGGGACATTGATAGTAAAGCAGTTAGAAAGTCAAACCGGAGTACCAGGGGAGGGACTATTAGTTGAGTTTTAGAAACCTTTCGTATTCACAGTGTGTCCATTCTCTAGGTTTCCCATACATGTTATAGCTGTAGTAATATTCCCATCAACCTGGAAAGTTGGGACCCTTGGAACGTGTGCCACGCAGTATTGCTTTAAATAGTCTGCATTTGCTCACTGAATCTCACCAATCCTCTCAGTCCCAAGTGTCCAGCCTTATGCCACATCCATGTGTCATTGTAGATAGGGTCATTCCAGGTTTCATCAGAGACCCTGAAGGAATTGTAAAGAATTTCCCTGTTATTTTGTTTTGTTTTTCAAGTTCCTTTTTATAGTGGGTTTGAGCTGATTCTCGCTGCCATGTTTATGCCAGTCTAGACACACTTGATTCCCTTATGGAGACTTATCAATACAAAGGTTTTAAGATTCTTACTAGTCAGATATATTCCTTTGCGGGAAATATGGGGTTTTGAGTCCCTTTCACTGAGGAAGGTGTAGGTCTTGTCTTTTCCGTAGTTGGTTTTTGGAACGGGACCTGTACTAATATCACACTCTGGTTTTATGTATCACCCCACCTCTCCTTCCCCCTTAAGCAGGCATAAGAGTGTTTTCTAAATGTGAGACTCTGTTCTCTTTCGTAATTCAGTTGATGTGTAGCCATGTTTACAGGACCTTCATAAGTGATATGTTATGATAAGTTTCTTCTTCTCTGTGACTTATTTCACTTAGAATCATCGTACCTGAATCCACTCATTTTGCTGCTACTGGCCTTATGACATTGATTTCGTGTCTGAGGGGTATTCCATCGTACGTAAGTAACACAATTTCTTGAACCATTTTTGTCTTTCCTGGGATATTTAAGGTGTACCCAAGTTGAGGTTCTTGTAAGCAGTGCAGACCTCAATTTTGTGTTTGCTCTGCCTTATTGATTTTCAGTTTTCCCAAGGTATCTTGCCTAGACTGGAAATGCCCTTGGCTCTGTAGCTCTGTTGTTTACTTGTTTGAGGAAACACAATGCACTCCTCCAGAGAGGCAGTTGGCAATTTACATCCTGCCCATCAGCATAACTAGGCTCCCTGTTCTTCAGTGCCTTTCTTGCCTTTCTGGTTTTTACACATTTTTCGGATATCCCTTTTGACCGGTGGGAAGTGATACTTCTTTGTAGTGCAGATTTGCATTGCCCGCTTGCTTGCTTGGCCACAAAGGGCGTAGGCGGTTTCTCCTGATTATATTCAGGAGAAAATGCATACGCCCTTTGTCGCCAAGTGCATCATTGTCGAAGTTGTGCCCCTCTTCCTGTTCTTTAAAGGGGATTCCAATATACCTCTTGAAATCTGTTTCCTGCTATTCTGGTTCGCTTTCAATTCCGCCTCGTTGCCTTCCCTCAACAGATTTTTGGACGATAGTTTTCCTTTACTACTCTGCCAGTTTGTGAATTGCTGTGCCCCTGAGCTCCATTTTTCAACTCGTTTTTTGTGAACTGACGGCAGGTCCAAAACTTTGGTTCAGGAACTCTACTGGTTCCCGGCGGGTGGCTGAGACTTTGGCTAATTCTTCTACCTGCCTGGAAATTAGAGAGACATGTGCCCGTCCAAATGCCTAAGAGCTACTCTCTCATTGGTTCTCCCTCTTCCCTTTCATCCTCTGCCAAATTGGCAACCTGTGCGAACCAGGAGGTTAAAGGGGCTGTCTCTCCAAGTTGGGACATTGATAGTAAAGCAGTTGGAAAGTCAAACCGGAGCACCAGGAGAGGGACTATTAGTTCAGTTTTAGAAACCTTTCGTATTCACAGTGTGTCCATTCTCTAGGTTTCCCATACATGTTATAGCTGTAGTAATATTCCCTTCAACCTGGAGAGCTGGGACCCTTGGAATGTGTGCCACGCATTATTGCTTTAAATGGTCTGCATTTGCTCACCGAATCTCACCAATCCTCTCAGTCCCAAGTGTCCAGCCTTATGACACATCCAGCTGTCTTTGTACATAGGGTCATTCCAGGTTTCATCAGAGCCCCTGAAGGAATTGTAAAGAATTTCCCTGTTTTTTTGTTTTTGTTTTTGAAATTCCTTTTTATAGTGGATTTCAGCTGATTCTCACTGCCATGTTGATACTAGTGTAGACACACTTGATTCCCTTATGTAGACCTATGAATACATAGGTTTTAAGATTCTTACTAGTCAGATATATTCCTCTGCGGGAGATATGGGGTTTTGAGTCCCTTTCACTGAGGAAGGTGTAGGTCTTGTCTATTCCGTAGTTGGTTTTTGGAACGGTACCTGTACTAATATCAAACACTGGTTTTATGCATCACCCCACCTCTCCTTCCCCCTTAAGCAGGCATAAGAGTGTTTTCTCAATGTGAGACTCTGTTCTCTTTCCTAACTCAGTTCATGTGTAGCCATGTTTACAGGACCTTCATAAGTGATATCTTATGATAAGTTTCTTTTTCTCTGTGACTTATTTCACTTAGAATCATCGTACCTGAATCCACTCATTTTGATGCTACTGGCCTTATGACATTGATTTATTGGCTGAGGGATATTCCATCATACGTAAGTACCACAATTTCTGGAACCATTTTTGTCTTTCCTCGGATATTTAAGGTGTACCCAAGTTGAAGTTTTTGTAAGCAGTGCAGCCCTAAATTTTGGGGTAGCTCTGTCTTATTGATTTTCAGTTTTCCCAAGGTATATTCCCTAGACTGGAAGTGCCCTTGGATCTGTAGCTCTGTTGTTTACTTGTTTTAGGGAACACAATGCATTCCTCCAGAGAGGCAGTTGGCAATTTACATCCTGCCCATCAGCATAACTAGTCTCCCTGTTCTTCAGGGCCTTTCTTGCCTTTCTGGTTTTTACACATTTTTCGGATATCCCTTTTGACCGGTGGGAAGTGATACTTCTTTGTAGTGCAGATTTGCATTGCCCGCTTGCTTGCTTGGCCACAAAAGGCGTATGCGGTTTCTCTTGAATATATTCAGGAGAAAATGCATACGCCCTTTTTGGCCAAGTGCATCTTTGTCGAAGTTGTGCCCCTCTTCCTCTTCTTTAAAGGGGATTCCAATGTACCTCTGAAATCTGTTTCCTGCTATTCTGGCTCGCATTCAAGTCCGCATCGTTGCCTTCCCTCAACAGATTTTTGGACGATAGTTGTCCTTTATTACTCTGCCAGTTTGTGAATTGCTGTGCCCCTGAGCTCCATTTTTCAACTCGTTTTTTGTGACCTGACGGCAGGTCCAAAGCTTTGGTTCAGGAACTCTACTGGTTCCCGGCGGGTGGCTGAGACTTTGGCTAATTCTTCTACCTGCCGGGAATTTAGAGTGACATGTGCCCGTCCAAATGCCTAAGAGCTACTCTCTCATTGGTTCTCCCTCTTCCCTTTCATTCTCTGCCAAATTGGCAACCTGTGCGAACCAGGAGGTTAAAGGGGCTGTCTCTCCAAGTTGGGACATTGATAGTAAAGCAGTTAGAAAGTCAAACCGGAGTACCAGGGGAGGGACTATTAGTTGAGTTTTAGAAACCTTTCGTATTCACAGTGTGTCCATTCTCTAGGTTTCCCATACATGTTATAGCTGTAGTAATATTCCCATCAACCTGGAAAGTTGGGACCCTGGGAACGTGTGCCACGCAGTATTGCTTTAAATAGTCTGCATTTGCTCACTGAATCTCACCAATCCTCTCAGTCCCAAGTGTCCAGCCTTATGCCACATCCATGTGTCATTGTAGATAGGGTCATTCCAGGTTTCATCAGAGACCCTGAAGGAATTGTAAAGAATTTCCCTGTTTTTTTGTTTTGTTTTTCAAGTTCCTTTTTATAGTGGGTTTGAGCTGATTCTCGCTGCCATGTTTATGCCAGTCTAGACACACTTGATTCCCTTATGGAGACTTATCAATACAAAGGTTTTAAGATTCTTACTAGTCAGATATATTCCTTTGCGGGAAATATGGGGTTTTGAGTCCCTTTCACTGAGGAAGGTGTAGGTCTTGTCTTTTCCGTAGTTGGTTTTTGGAACGGGACCTGTACTAATATCACACTCTGGTTTTATGTATCACCCCACCTCTCCTTCCCCCTTAAGCAGGCATAAGAGTGTTTTCTAAATGTGAGACTCTGTTCTCTTTCGTAATTCAGTTCATGTGTAGCCATGTTTACAGGACCTTCATAAGTGATATCTTATGATAAGTTTCTTCTTCTCTGTGACTTATTTCACTTAGAATCATCGTACCTGAATCCACTCATTTTGCTGCTACTGGCCTTATGATATTGATTTCGTGTCTGACGGGTATTCCATCGTACGTAAGTAACACAATTTCTTGAACCATTTTTGTCTTTCCTGGGATATTTAAGGTGTACCCAAGTTAGAGGTTCTTGTAAGCAGTGCAGACCTCAATTTTGTGTTTGCTCTGCCTTATTGATTTTCAGTTTTCCCAAGGTATCTTCCCTAGACTGGAAATGCCCTTGGCTCTGTAGCTCTGTTGTTTACTTGTTTGAGGGAACACAATGCACTCCTCCAGAGAGGCAGTTGGCAATTTACATCCTGCCCATCAGCATAACTAGGCTCCCTGTTCTCCAGGGTCTGTCTTGCCTTTCTGGTTTTTACACATTGTGTGGATATCCCTTTTTACCAGAAGGGAAGTGATACTTCTTTGTAGTGCAGATTTGCATTGCCGGCTTGCTTGCTTTGACAAAAAGGGCGTACGCATTTTCTCCTGAATATATCCAGGAGAAAATGCATACGCCCTTTTTGGCCAAGTGCATCATTGTCGATATTCTGCCCCTCTTCCTGTGCTTTAAAGGTGATTCAAATGTACATCTTGAAATATGTTTGCTGCTATTCTGGCTCGCTTTCAAGTCTGCCTCGTTGCCTTCCCTCAACAGATTTTTGGACGATAGTTGTCCTTTATTACTCTGCCGGTTTGTGAATTGCTGTGCCCCTGAGCTCCATTTTTCAACTCGTTTTTTGTGAGCTGATGGCAGGTCCAAAACTTTGGTTCAGAAACTCTACTGGTTCCTGGCGGGTGGCTGAGACTTTGGCTAATTCTTCTACCTGCCGGGAAATTACAGTGACATGTGCTCGTCCAAATGCCTAACAGCTACTCTCTCATTTGTTTTCCCTCTTCCCTTTCATCCTCTGACAAATTGGCAACCTGTGCGAACCAGGAGGTTAAAGGGGCTGTCTCTCCAAGTTGGGACATTGATAGTAAAGCAGTTGGAAAGTCAAAGTGGAGCACCACGAGAGGGACTATTAGTTGAGTTTTAGAAACCTTTCGTATTCACAATGTGTCCATTATCTAGGTTTCACTTACATGTTATAGCTGTAGTAATATTCCCTTCAACCTGGAGAGTTGGTAACCTTGGAATGTGTGCCATGAATTATTGCTTTAAATGGTCTGCATTTGCTCACCGAATCTCACCAATACTCTCAGTCCCAAGTGTCCAGCCTTATGCCACATCCAGCTGTCATTGTAAATACGGTCATTCCAGGTTTCATCAAAGCCCCTGAAGGAATTGTAAAGAATTTCCCAGTTTTTTGGTTTTGTTTTTCAAATTCCTTTTTATAGTGGGTTTGAGCTGATTCTCTCTGCCATGTTTATGCCAGTCTAGACACACTTGATTCCCTTACGGAGACATATCAATAAATAGGTTTTAAGATTCTTACTAGTCAGATGTATTCCTCTGCAGGAAATAAGGGGTTTTGAGTCCCTTTCACTGAGGAAAGTGTAGGTCTTGTCTTTTCCGTAGTTGGTTTTTGGAACGGTACCTGTACTAATATCACACTCTGGTTTTATGCATCACCCCACCTCTCCTTCCCCCTTAAGCAGGAATAAGAGTGTTTTTTAAATGTGAGATTCTGTTCTCTTTCGTAACTCAGTTCATGTGTATCCATGTTTACAAGATCTTCATAAGTGATATCTTATGATAAGTTTCTTCTTCTCTGTAACTTATTTCACTTAAAATCATCGTACCTGAATCCACTCATTTTGCTGCTACTGGCCTTATGACATTGATTTCATGGCTGAGGGGTATACCATTGTACGTAAGTAACACAATCTCTTGAACCATTTTTGTCTTTCCTGGGATATTTAAGTTGTACCCAAGTGGAGGTTCTTGTAAGCAGTGCAGCCCTCTATTTTGTGTTTGCTCTGTCTATTGATTTTCAGATTTCCAAGGTATCTTCCCTAGACTAGAAGTGACCTTGGCTCTGTAGCTCTGTTGTTTACTTGTTTTAGGGATGACATTGCACTCCTCCAGAGAGGCAGTTGGCAATTTACATCCTGCCCATCAGCATAACTATGCTCCCTGTTCTCCAGGGCCTTTCTTGCCATTCTGGTTTTAACACATTTTGCGGATGTCCCTTTTTAGCGGTGGGAAGTGATACTTTTTTTAGTGCAGATTTGCATTGCCCGCTTGCTTGCTTGGCCAAAAAAGGGCATATGCGTTTTCTCCTGAATATATTCAGGAGAAAACTCATATGCCCTTTTTTGCCAAGTGCATCATTGTCGAAGTTCTGCCCTTCTTCCTGTGCTTTAAAGGTGATTCCAATGTACCTCTTGAAATCTGTTTCCTGCTATTCTGGCTTGCTTTCAAGTCCGCCTCGTTGCCTTCCCTCAACAGATTTTTGGACGATAGCTGTCCTTTATTACTCTGCCGGTTTGTGAATTGCTGTGCCCCTGAGCTCCATTTTTCAACTCGTTTTTTTTGAGCTGACGGCAGGTCCAAAACTTTGGTTCAGGAACTCTACTGTTTCCCGGCGTGTGGCTGATACTTTGGCTTATTCTTCTACCTGCCTGGGAATTAGAGTGACATGTGCCCGTCCAAATGCCTAACAGCTAATCTCGCATTGGTTCTCCCTCTTCCCTTTCATCCTCTGCCATATTGGCAACCTGTGCGAACCAGGAGGTTAAAGGGGCTGTCTCTCCAAGTTGGGACATTGATAGTAAAGCAATTGGAAAGTCAAACCAGAGCACCAGGAGAGGGACTATTAGTTGAGTTTTAGAAACATTTTGTATTCACAATGTGTCCATTTTCTAGGTTTCACATACACGTTATAGCTGTAGTAATATTCCCTTCAACCTGGAGAGCAGGGACCCTTGGAATGTGTGCCATGCATTATTGCTTTAAATGATCTGCATTTGCTCACAGAATCTCACCAATACTCTCAGTCCCAAGTGTCCAGCCTTATGCCACATCCAGGTGTCGTTGTATATAGGGTCATTCCAGCTTTCATCAGAGTCCCTGAAGGAATTTTAAAGAATTTCCCTGTTTTTTTGTTTTGTTTTTCAAATTCCTTTTTATAGTGGGTTTGAGCTGATTCTCTCTACCATGTTTATGCCAGTCCAGACACACTTGATTTCCTTACGGAGATCTATCAATACATAGGTTTTAAGATTCTTACTTGTCAGATATATTCCCCTGCAGGAAATATGGTGTTTTGAGTCCCTTTCACTGAGGAAAGTGTAGGTCTTGTCTTTCCGTAGTTGGTTTTGGAACGGTACATGTACTAATATCACATTCTGGTTTTATGCATCACCCCACCTCTCCTTCCCCCTTAAGCAGGCACAAGAGTGCTTTGTAAATGTGAGACTCTGTTCTCTTTTGTAATTCAGTTCATGTGTAGCCATGTTTACAGGACCTTCATAAGTGATATGTTATGATAAGTTTCTTCTTCACTGTGACTTATTTCACTTAGAATCATCGTACCTGAATCCACTCATTTTGCTGCTACAGGCCTTATGACGTTAATTTCATGGCTGAGGGATATTCCATCGTACATAAGTACCACAATTTCAGGAACCATTTTTGTTTTCCTGGGATATTTAAGGTGTACGCAAGTTGAGGTTCTTGTAAGCAGTGCAGCCCTAAATTTTGGGGTGGCTCTGTCTTATTGATTTTCAGTTTTCCCAAGGTATATTCCCTAGACTGGAAGTGCCCTTGGCTCTGTAACTCTGTTGTCTAATTGTTTTAGGGAACACATTTCACTCCTCCAGAGAGGCGGTTGTCAATTTACATCCTGCCCATCAGGATAACTAGGCTCCCTGTTCTCCAGGGCCTGTCTTGCCTTTCTGGTTTTTACACATTTTGCAGATGTCCCTTTTGACCGCTTGGAAGTGATACTTCTTTGTACTGCAGAATTTCATTGCCCGCTTGCTTGCTTGGCAAAAAAAGGCTTATGCGTTTCCTCCTGAATATATTCAGGAGGAAACGCATATGCCCTTTTTGGGCAATTGCATCATGGTCGAAATTGTGCCACTCTTCCTGTGCTTTAAAGGCGATTCCAATGTACCTCTTGAAATCTGTTTCCTGCTATTCTGGCTCCCTTTCAAGTCCACCTCGGTGCCTTCCCTCAACAGATTTTTGGACGATAGTTGCCCTTTATTACTCAGACAGTTTGTGAATTGCTGTGCCCATGAGCTCCATTTTTCAACTCGTTTTTTGTGAGCTGACCGCAAGTCCAAAATTTTGCTTCAGGATCAATCCTGGTACCAGGCGTGTGGCTGAGACTTTGGTTAATTCTTAATTCTGCCAGGAAATTAGAGTGACATGTGCCCATCCAAATGCCTAACAGCTACTCTCTCATTGGTTCTACCTCTTCCCTTTCATCCACTGCCAAATTGGCAACCTGTGCGAACCAGGAGGTTAAAGCGGCTGTCTCTCCACGTTGGGAGATTGATAGTAAAGCAGTTGGAAAGTCAAACCAGAGCACCAGGAGAGGGACAATTAGTTGAGTTCTAGAAACCTTTTGTATTCAGAGTGTGTCCATTCTCTACGTTTCCAGTACATGTTATAACTGTAGTAAAATTCCCTTCAACCTGTAGAGTTGGGACCCTTGGAATGTGTGCCACACATTATTGCTTTAAACGGTCTGCATTTGCTCACCCAATATCACCAATCCTCTCAGTCCCAAGTGTCCAGCCTTATGCCACATCCAGCTGTCGTTGTAGATAGGGTCATTCTAGGTTTCATCAGATCCCCTGAAGGAATTGTAAAGAATTTCCCTGTTTTTTGTTTTGTTTTTGAAATTCATTTTTATAGTGGGTTTGAGCTGATTCTCACTGCCATGTGTATGCCAGTCTACACACTCTTGATTCCCTTACGGAGACATATCAATACATAGGTTTTAATATTTTTACTAATCAGATATATTCCTCTGCGGGAAATATGGGGTTTGGAGTCCCGTTCACTGAAGATGGTGTAGGTCTTGTCTAAACCGTTATTTGTTTTTGGAACGATACCTGTACTAATATCAAACTCTGGTTTTATGCATCACCCCACCTATCCTTCACCCTTAAGCTGGCATAAGAGTGTTTTCTAAATGTAAGACACTGTTCTCTTTCCTAACTCAGTTCATGTGTAGCCATGTTTACAGGACCTTCATAAGTGATATCTTGTGATAAGTTTCATTTTCTCTGTGACTTATTTCACTTAGAATCATCGTACCTGAATCCACTCATTTTGCTGCTACTGGCCTCAGGACATTGATTTCATGGCTGGGGGATATTCCATCGTCCGTAAGTAATACAATTTCTTAAACCATTTTTGTCTTTCCTGGGATATTTAAGGTGTACCCAAGTTGAGGTTCCTGTAAGCAGTGCAGCCCCACTTTTGGTGTGGCTGTGTCTTATTGATTTTCAGTTTTCCCAAGGTATATTCCCTAGACTGGACGTGCCCTTGGTTCTGTAGCTCTCTTGTTTACTTGTTTTAGGGATCACAGTGAACTCCTCCACAAAGGCAGTTGGTAATTTACATCCTGCCCATCAGCATAACTGTGCTCCCTGTTCTCCAGGGCCTTTCTTGCCTTTCTGGTTTTTCACATTTTGCGGATGTCCCTTTAGACCGGTGGGAAGTGATACATTTTGTAGTGCAGATTTGCATTGCCCGCTTGCTTGCTTGGCCAAAAAGGGTGTATGTGTTTTCTCCTGAATATATTCAGGAGAAAACGCATACGCCCTTTTTAGCCAAGTGCATCATTGTCGAAGTTGTGGCCCTCTTCCTGTGCTTTGAATGCCATTCTAATGTACCGCTTGGAATCTGTTTCCTGCTATTCTGGATCGCTTTCAAGTCCGCCTCGTTGCCTTCCCTCAATAGATTTTTGCACGATAGTTGCCCTTTAGTACTCTGCCAGTTTGTGAATTGCTGTGCCCCTGAGCTCTATTTTTCAACTCGTTTTTTGTGAACTGACCGCAAGTCCAAAATTTTGGTTCAGGTCCTATACAGGTTCCCAGTGGGTGGCTGAGACTTTGATTAATTCTTCTTCCTCCCGGGAAATTAGAGTGACATGTGCCCGTCCAAATGCCTAATAGCTACTCTCTCATTGGTTCTCCCTCTTCCCTTTCATCCTCTGCCAAATTGGGAACCTGTGCGAACCAGGAGGTTAAAGTGCCTGTCTCTCCAATTTGGGAGATTGATAGTAAAGCAGTTGGAAATACATACCAGAGCACAGGAGAGGGACTATATTTGAGTTTTAGAAACCATTCGTATTCACAGTGTGTCCATTCTCTTGGTTTCCCGTACATGTTATAGCTGTAGTAATATTCCCTTCAACCTGGAGAGTTGGGACCCTTGGAATGTTTGTCACGCATTATTGCTTTAAATGGTCTGCATTTGCTCACTGAATCTCACAAATCCTCTCAGTCCCAAGTGTCCAGCCTTATGCCAAATCCAGCTGTCGTTGTAGATAGGGTCATTCCAGGTTTCATTAGAGGCCCTGAAGGAATTGTAAAGAATTTCCCTGTTTTTGTGTTTTGTTTTTGAAATTCCTTTTTATAGTGGGTTTGAGCTGATTCTCACTGCCATGTTTATGCCAGTCTAGACACACTGATTCCCATACGGAGACATATCAATACAAAGGTTTTAAGGTTCTTACTAGTCAGATATATTCCTCTGTGGGAAATATGGTGTTTTGTGTCCCTTCACTGAGGAATGTGTAGGACTTGTCTATTCCATATTTGGTTTTTGGAACAGTACCTGTACTACTATCAAACTCTGGTTTTATGCATCACCCCACCTCTCCTTTCCGCTTAAGCAGGCATAAGAGTGTTTCCTAAATGTGAGACTCTGTTCTCTTTCCTAACTCAGTTCATATGTAGCCATGTTTACAGGACCTTCATAAGTGATATCTTATGATAAGTTTCTTTTCCTCTGTGACTTATTTCACTTAGAATAATCGTACCTGAATCCACTCATTTTGCTGCCTCTGGCCTTATGACATTGATTTCATGGCTGAGGGATATTCCATCGTACGTAAGTGACACAATTTCTTGAAACATTTTTCTCTTTCCTCGGATATTTAAGGTGTACCCAAGTTGAGGTTCTTGTAAGCATTGCAGCCCTAAATTTTGGGGTGGCTCTGTCTTATTGATTTTCAGTTTTCTCAAGGTATATTCCCTAGACTGGAAGTGCCCTTGGCTCTGTAGCTCTGGTTTTTACCTGTTTTAGGGAACACAATGCTCTCCTCCAGAGAGGCAGTTGGCAATTTACATCCGGCCCATCAGCATAACTAGGCTCTCTGATCTCCAGGGCCTGTCTTGCCTTTCTGGTTTTTACACATTTTGTGGATGTCCCTTTTGACAGGTGGGAAGTGATACTTCTTTGTAGTGCAGATTTGCATTGCCCGCTTGCTTGCTTGGCCAAAAAGGGCGTATGCGTTTTCTGCTAAATATATTCAGGAAAAAAGGCATACGCCCTTTTTGGCCAAGTACATCTTTGTCGAAGTTGTGCCCCTCTTCCTGTGCTTTAAAGGCTATTCCAATGTACCTCTTGAAATCTGTTTCCTGCTATACTTGCTCGCTTTCAAGTCCGCCTGGTTGCCTTCCCTCAACAGGTTTTTTGACAATAGTTGTCCTTTATTACTCTGACAGTTTGTGAATTGCTGTGCCCCTGAGCTCCATTTTTCTACTTGTTTTTCGTGAGCTGACCGCAACTCCAAAATTTTGGTTCAGGACCTATACTGGTTCCCGGTGGGTGGCTGAGACTTTGGTTAATTCTTCTTCCTCCTGGGAAATTAGAGTGGCATGTGCCCGTCCAAATGCCTAACAGCTACTCTCTCATTGGTTCTCCCTCTTCCCTTTCATCCTCTGTCAAATTGGCAAACTGTGCGAACCAGCAGGTTAAAGGGGCTGTCTCTCCAAGTTGGGAGATTGATAGTAAAGCTGTTGGAAATTCTAGCTGGAGAACCAGGAGAGGGACAATTAGTTAAGTTCTAGAAACCTTTCGTATTCAGAGTGTGTCCATTCTCTAGGTTTCCCGTACATGTTATAGCTGTGGTAATATTCCCTTCAACCTGGAGAGTTGGGATCCTTGGAATGTGTGCCACACATCATTGCTTTAAAAGGTGTGCATTTGATCACCCAATCTCACCAATCCTCTCAGTCCCAAGTGTCCAGCCTTATGCCACATCCAGCTGTCGTTGTAGATAAGGTCATTCTAGGTTTCATCAGAGACCCTGAAGGAATTGTAAAGAAATCCCGGTTTTTTTTTTTGTTTTTGAAATTCCTTTTTATAGTGGGTTTGAGCTGATTCTCACTGCCATGTTAATGCCAGTCTAGACACACTTGATTCCCTTATGGTGACATATCAATATATAGGTTTTAAGATTATTACTAGTCAGATATATTACTCTGCGGGAAATATGGGGTTTTGAGTCCCTTTCACTGAGGAAGGTGTAGGCCTTGTCTATTCCATATGTGGTTTTTGGAATGGTACCTGTACGAATATCAAACTCTGGTTTTATGCATCACCCCTCCTCTCCTTTCCCCTTAAGAAGGCATAAGAGTGTTTTCTAAATGAGAGGCTTTTTCTCTTTCCTAAATCTGTTCATGTGTAGCCATGTTTACAGGACCTTCATAAGTGATATCTTATGATAAGTTTCCTTTTCTCTGTGACTTATTTCACTTAGAATCATCGTACCTCAATCCACTCATTTTGCTGCTACTGGCCTCATGACATTGATTTCATGGCTGGGGGATATTCCATCGTCCATAAGTAATACAATCTCTTAAACCATTTTTGTCTTTCCTGGGATATTTAAGGTGTACCCAAGTTGAGGTTCCTGTAAGCAGTGCAGCCCCAATTTTGGTGTGGCTGTATCCTATTGATTTTCAGTTTTCCCAAGTTATATTCCCTAGACTGGAAGTGCCCTTCGTTCTGCAGCTCTCTTGTTTACTTGGTTTAGGGATCACAGTGAACTCTTCCACAAAGGCAGTTGGTAATTTACATCCTGCCCATCAACGTAACTGGGCTCCCTGTTCTCCAGGGCCTTTCTTGCCTTTGTGGTTTTTACACATTTTGCGGATGTCCCTTTTGACCGTTGGGAAGTGATACATTTTGTAGTGCAGATTTACATTGCCCGCTTGCTTGCTTGGCCAAAAAGGGCCTTTGTGTTTTCTCCTGAATATATTCAGGAGAAAACGTATACGCCCTTTTTGGCCAAGTGCATCATTGTCGAAGTTGTGGCCCTCTTCCTGTGCTTTGAATGTCATTCCAATGTACACCTTGAAATCTGTTTCCTGCTATTCTGGATCGCTTTCAAGTCTGCCTCGTTGCCTTCCCTCAATAGATTTTTGGATGATAGTTGCCCTGTAGTACTCTGCCAGTTTGTGAATTGCTGTGCCCGTGAGCTCCATTTTTCAACTCGTTTTTTGTGAGCTGACCACAACTCCAAAATTTTGGTTCAGGACCTATACAGTTTTCCAGTGGGTGGCTGAGACTTTGATTAATTTTTCTTCCTCCCGGGAAATTAGAGTGACATGTGCCCGTCCAAATGCCTAATAGCTACTCTCTCATTGATTCTCCCTCTTCCTTTTCATACTCTGCCAAATTGGGAACCTGTGCGAACCAGGAGGTAAAAGGGCCTGTCTCTCCAATTTGGGAGATTGATAGTAAAGCAGTTGGAAATACAAACCGGAGCACTAGGAGAGGGACTTTTTTTGAGTTTTAGAAATCATTCGTATTCATAGTGTGTCCATTCTCTAGGTTTCCCGTTCATGTTATAGCTGTAGTAATATTCCCTTCAACCTGGAGAGTTGGGACCCTTGGAATGTGTGCCACACTTTATTGCTTTAAAAGGTCTGCATTTGCTCACCGAATCTCACCAATCCTCTCAGTCCCAAGTGTCCAGCCTTATGCCACATCCAGCTGTCGTTGTAGATAGGGTCATTCTAGGTTTCATCAGAGCCCCTGAAGGAATTGTAAAGAATTTCCCGTTTTTTTCTTGTTTCTTTGTTTTTGAAATTCCTTTTTATAGTGGGTTTGAGCTGATTCTCACTGCCATGTTAATGCCAGTCTAGACACACTTGATTCCCTTATGTAGACATATCAATATATAGGTTTTAAAATTATTACTAGTCAGATATATTCCTCTGTGGGAAATATGGGGTTTTGAGTCCCTTTCACTGAGGAATGTGTAGGTCTTGTCTATTCCATATGTGGTTTTTGGAATGGTACCTGTACTAATTTCAAACTCTGGTTTTATGCATCACCCCTCCTCTCCTTTCCCTTTAAGAAGGCATAAGAGTGTTTTCTAAATGAGAGGCTTTTTCTCTTTCTTAAATCTGTTCATGTGTAGCCATTTTTACAGGACCTTCATAAGTGATATCTTATATAAGTTTCTTTTTCTCTGTGACTTATTTCACTTAGAATCATCGTACCTGAATCCACTCATTTTGCTGCTACTGGCCTTATGACATTGATTTCATTGCTGAGGGATAATCCATCATACGTAAGTACCAAAATTTCTTGAACCAATTTTGTCTTTCCTGGGATATTTAAGGTGGACCCAAGTTGAGGTTCTTGTAAACAGTGCAGCCCTAAATTTTTGGGTGGCTCTGTCTTATTGATTTTCTGTTTTCCCAAGGTATATTCCCTAGACTGGAAGTGCCTTGGCTCTGTAGCTCTGTTGTTTAATTGTTTTAGGGAACACATTTCACTCCTCCAGAGAGGCAGTTGGCAATTTACATCCTGCCCATCAGCATAACTAGGCTCCCTGTTCTCCAGGGCCTGTCTTGCCTTTCTGGTTTTTACACATTTTGCAGATGTCCCTTTTGACCCCTTGGAAGTGATACTTCTTTGTACTGCAGAATTTCATTGCCCGCTTGTTTGCTTGGCGAAAAAGGGCGTATGCGTTTCCTCCTGAATATATTCAGGAGGAAACACATACGCCCTTTTTTGGCAATTGCATCATGGTCGAAATTGTGCCCCTCTTCCTGTGCTTTAAAGGCGATTCCAATGTACCTCTTGAAATCTGTTTCCTGCTGTTCTGGCTCCCTTTCAAGTCAACCTCGTTGCCTTCCCTCAACAGATTTTTGGACAATAGTTGCCCTTTATTACTCTGACAGTTTGTGAATTGCTGTGCCCCTGAGCTCCATTTTTCAACTCGTTTTTTGTGAGCTGACCGCAAGTCCAAAATTTTGCTTCAGGATCTATACTGGTTCCCGGCGTGTGGCTGAGACTTTGGTTAATTCTTAATTCTGCCGGGAAATTAGAGTGACATGTGCCCGTCCAAATGCCTAACAGCTACTCTCTCATTGGTTCTACCTCTTCCCTTTCAGCCTCTGCCATATTGGCAACCTGTGCGAACCAGGAGGTTAAAGCGGCTGTCTCTCCAAGTTGGGAGATTGATAGTAAAGCAGTTGGAAAGTCAAACCAGAGCACCAGGTTAGGGATTATTAGTTGAGTTTTAGAAACCTTTCGTATTCACAGTGTGTCCATTCTCTAGGTTTCCCGTACATGTTATAGCTGTAGTAATGTTCCCTTCAACCTGGAGAGTTGGGACCCTTGGAATGTGTGCCATGCATTATTGCTTTAAATGGTCTGCATTTGCTCACCGAATCTCACCAATCCTCTCAGTCCCATGTGTCCAGCCTTATGCCACATCCAGCTCTTGTTGTAGATAGGGTCATTCCAGGTTTCATCAGAGCCCCTGAAGGAATTGTAAAGAATTTCCCTGTTTTTTGTTTTGTTTTTGAAATTCCTTTTTATAGTGGGTTTGAGCTGATTCTCACTGCCATGTTTATGCCAGTCTACACACTCTTGATTCCCTTAGAGAGACATATCAATATATAGGTTTTAAGATTATTACTAATCAGATATATTCCTCTGCGGGAAATATGGTGTTTGGGGTACCGTTCACTGAAGAAGAGGTAGGTCTTGTCTAATCCGTAGTTGGTTTTTGGAACGGTACCTGTACTAATATCAAACTCTGGTTTTATGCATCACCCCACCTATCCTTCCCCCTTAAGCAGGCATAAGAGTGTTTTCTAAATGTAAGACACTGTTATCTTTCCTAACTCAGTTCATGTGTATCCATGTTTACAGGACCTTCATAAGTGATATATTATGATAAGTTTTTTTTCTCTGTGACTTATTTCACTTAGAATCATCGTACCTGAATCCACTCATTTTGCTGCTACAGGCCTTATGCCGTTAATTTCATGGCTGAGGGATATTCCATCTTACATAAGTACCACAATTTCTTGAACCATTTTTGTTTTTCTGGGATATTTAAGGTGTACCCAAGTTGAGGTTCTTGTAAGCAGTGCAGCCCTAAATTTTGGGGTGGCCGTGTCTTACTGATTTTCAGTTTTTCCAAAGTATATTCCCTAGACTGGAAGTGCCCTTGGCTCTGTAGCTCTGTTGTTTACTTGTTTTATGGAACACAATGCACTCCTCCAGAGAGGCAGTTAGCAATTTACATCCTTCCCATCAGCATAACTAGGCTCCCTGTTTTCCAGGGCTTCTCTTGCCTTTCTGGTTTTTACACATTTTGCGAATGTCTCTTTTGACGGGTGGGAAGTGATACTTTTTTTGTAGTGCAGATTTGCATTGCCCGCTTGCTTGTTTGGCCCAAAAGGGTGTATGTGTTTTCTCCTGAATATATTCAGGAGAAAACGCATACGCCCTTTTTGGCCAAGTGCATCATTGTCAAAGTTGTGCTCCTCTTCCTGTGCTTTAAAGGTGATTCAAATGTACCTCTTGAAATCTGTTTCCTGCTATTCTGGCTCACTTTCAAGTCTGCCTTGTTGCCTTTCCTCAACAGATTTTTGGACAATAGTTTTCCTTTATTACTCTGCCAGTTTGTGAATTGCTGTGCCCCTGAGCTCCATTTTTCAACTCGTTTTTTTGTGAGCTGACCGAAACTCCAAAATTTTGGTTCGGGACCTATACTGTTTCCTGGCTGCTGGCTGAAACTTTGGTTAATTCTTTTTCCTTCCGGGAATTTAGAGTGACATGTGCCCATCCAAATGCCTAACAGCTACTCTCTCATTGGTTCTCCCTCTTCCCTTTATCCTCTGCCAAATTGGCAACCTGTGCGAACCAGGAGGTTAAAGGGCCTGTCTCTCCAAGTTGGGAGATTGATAGTAAAGCAGTTGGAAAGTCAAACCAGAGCACCAGGAGAGGGACTATTAGTTGAGTTTTAGAATCCTTTAGAATTCACAGTGTGTACATTCTCTACGTTTCCCATACATGTTATAACTGTAGTGATATTCCCTTCTACCTGGAGAGTTGGGACACATGGAATTGGTGGAATGCATTATTGCTTTAAAGCGTCTGCATTTTCTCACCCAATCTCACCAATCCTCTCAGTCCCAAGTGACCAGCCTTATGTCTCATCCAGCTGTCCTTTTAGATAGGGTCATTACAGGTTTCATCATAACACCTGAAGGAATTGTGTTTGAATTTCGCTGTTTTTTTTTGTTTTGTTTTTGAAATTCATTTTTATAATGAGGTTGAGCTGATTTTCACTGACGTGTTTATGCCGGTCTAGACAGATTTGATTCCGTTACGGAGACATATCGATACATAGGTTTTAAGATTCTTACTAATCAGGGGCTTCCCTGGTGGCGCAGTGGTTGAGGGTCTGCCTGCCGATGCAGGAGACACGGGTTCGTGCCCCTGTCTGGGAGGATCCCACAGGCCGGGGAGCAGCTTGGCCCATGAGCCATGGCCATTGAGTCTGCGTGTCCGGAGCCTGTGCTCCGCAACGGGAGAGACCACATCAGTGAGAGGCCCACATACCGCAAAAAAAAAAAAAAAAAGATTCTTACTAATCAGATATATTCCTCTGCGGGGAATAGGGGTGTTGAGTCCCGTTCACTAAGGAAGGAGTAGGTCTTGTCTATTCTGTATTTGGATTATGGAACGGTACCTGTGCTAATATCAAACTCTGGTTTTGTGCATCTTCCCACCTTTCTTTCCCCTAAGCAGCCATAAGTATGTTTTCTAAATGTGAGACTCTGTTCTCCTTCCTAATTCAGTTCATGTTTAGACATGTTTACATTTCCTTCATAAGTGATATCTTATGTCAGAATGCTCCATGGCTCTTTTCATCATAAAGCTCCATGATGCTCGTCATCACAATTATCCATGGTCTTCTCATCACAATGCTCAACGGTCTTGCCATCACATTGCTCCATGTCCTGATCATCACAATGCTCCTTTACCTTTGTCATCACAATCCTCCATGACACTTGGCATCACAATGCTCCATGTCATTGGCATCACAATGGACCGTGACATATGTCATCACATTGTTCCCTGACACCTGTCTTCACAATAATCCATGTCGTTGTCATCACAATGTTCCATGCTCTTTTCATCACAATGCACCATGCCCACTGTCATCACAATAATCCATGAAATTTGTGAGACCAATGCTCCATGACCCTGTCATCACAATGTTCCATGCCTTTGACATCCCAATGCTCCATGACCCCTGTCATCACAATGCCCCGTGACTCCATTCACCACAATGCTTCATGATCTTTGTCATCACAATGGTCAATGCCCTCGTCATCACAAGGCTCTGTGACCTGTGTCACCACAATGCTCCATGAACTTTTCATCACAATGCTCCATGACCCTTGTCATCACAATGCTCCATGCCTTTCTCAGCACAATACTCAATGACCCTTGTCATCACAATGCTCCATGCGCTTGTCAGCAAAATGCTCCACCAGCTTGTCATCACAATGCTGCATGCACTTCTCATCAAAATGATCCGTCACCACTGATATCACAATGTTCCATCACTAGTCATAACAATACTCCCTCACCCTTGTCATCACAATTTTCCCTGACCTCGGTCATCACAATACTACATGCCCTTATCATCACAGTGCTCCATGACCCCTGACCTCACAATGCTCCATAACATATGTCATCAAAAGTTCCATGACATTTGTCATCACAAAGCTCCATGACCATTGGCATCACAATGCTCCATTCCAATGTCATCACAATGCTCCATGAACACTCTCATCACATTGCTCCATGCACTTGTCATCCCAAATCTCCATGACTCTTGTAATCACAATGCTCGATGTCCTTCTCAACACAATGCTACCTGCCATTTTCATTACAATACTGCATGATCTATGTATCACAGTGTTCCGTGCCCTTGTCATCACAATGCTCCATGCCCACTCTCATCAAAATAATCCATGAAACTTTTCAGACCAATGCCCCATACCCTTGTCATCACAATGCTCCATGCCCTTGTCATCACAATGCGTCATGCACACTGTCATCACAATAATCCATGAAACTTGTCAGACCAATGTTCCATGCCCCTGTCATCACAGTGGTCCATGTCCTTGTCATCACAGTGCTCCGTGCCTCCAGTTATCACAATGCTTCATGACCTTTGTCATCACAATGGTCCATGCCCTCGTCACACAAGGCTCTGTGACCTTTGTCACCAAAATGCTCCATGAACTTTTCATCACAAAACCCTATGAGCCTTGTCATCACAATGCTACATGCCTTTGTCAGCACAATGCTCCATGACGCTTGTCATCACGATGCTCCATGCACTTGTCAGCCCAATGCTCCCTGACCCATGTCATAACAATTCGCCATGTGCTTGTCATCACAATGCTCCACATCCTTTTCATCGCTATGCTCCATAAAACGTGTCATCACAATTCTCCATGCACTTCTCATCTAAATGCTCTCTCACCACATATATCACAATGTTCCATCACTAGTCATCACAATACTCCCTCACCCCGTTATCACCATATTCCATGACTCCTGTCATCAAAATGCTACATGCCCATATCATCACAATGCTTCATGCCCATATCTTCACAATGCTCCTGACCCCTGACATCACAATGTTCCATAACCCCTGTCACAAAATTCTCCATGACACTTTTCATCACAATGCTCCATGACCCCTGACATCACAGTGTTCCATAACCCCTGTCATCAAAATGTTCCATGATACATTTCATCAGATTGCTCCATGACTCTGTCATCACAATGCTCCATGAACTATTCATCACAATGCTCTGTGACCCTTGTCATCACAAAGCTCCATGCAATTTTCAGCACAATGCTCCATGACATTTGTCATCACAATGCTCGATGTGCATGTAAGCACAATGCTCCATAACCCATGTCATCACAATGCTCCCTGCACTTCTCATCACAATGCACCACGCCCTTGTCATCAAAATGCTCCATGACTTTGTCATCACAAAGCTCCATGACCCTTGGCATCACAATGCTCCATTCCATTGTCATAACAATGCTCCATGAACCCTCTCATCACATTGCTCCATGCATTTGTCATCACAAATCTCCATGAGGCTTGTCATCACAACGCTCGATGCACTTCTCCTCACAATGCTCCATGCCCTTGTCATCACAAAGCTCCATGACACATGTCATCAGAATGCTCCATGCCATTGTCATCAAAATACTTCACAAGCTTGTCATCAGAGTGCTGCATGACACTTGTCATCACAATTATCCATGCACTTGTCAGTACAATGCTCACTGACCATTGTCATCGCAATGCTCCAAGCGATTGTCATCACAATGCTCCATTAAATTTGTCATCAGAATCCTCCATGACACTTGTCATCACAATGCTCCATGCCCTTGTTATCACAATGCTCCATGACCCCTGTCATCACAATGCTCCGTGACTCCAGTCATCTCAATGCTTCATGACCTTTGTCGTCACAATGGTACATGCCCTCGTCATCACAAATCTCTGTGACATTTTTCACCACAATGCTCCATGAACTTTTCATCACAATGCTATTTGACCCTTGTCATCACAATGCTCTATGCCTTTCTCAGCACAATGCTCCATGACCCATGTCATCACAATGTGCCATGTGCTTGTCATCACAGTGCTCCACAATCTTTTCATCACAGTGCTCCATAAACTTTGTCATCACAATGCTCCATGCACTTCTCATCAAAATGATCTCTCACCACTGATATCACAATGTTACATCAATATTCATCACAATACTCCCTCACCCCTGTCATCACAATGTTCCATGACTCCTGTCATCACAATGCTACATGCACTTATCATCACAATGTTCGATGACCCCTGACATCACAATGTTCCATAACCACTTTCATCAAAATGTTCCATGACACTTTTCATCAAATTTGTCCATGACCCTGTCATCACAATGCTCCCTGCCCTTCACAACAGAGTGCACCACACACTTGTCATCAAAATGCTCCATGACCTTTGTCATCACAAAGCTCCATGACCCTTGGCATCACAATGCTGCATGCCAATGTCATCACAATGCTCCATGAACACTCTCATCACATTGCTCCATGGGCTTGTCATCACAAAGCTCCATGACACTTGTCCTCACAGTGCTCGATGTCATTCTTATCACAATGCTCCATGCGCTGGTCATTACAATCCTGCATGACCCATGTATCTCAGTATTCCGTGCCCTTGTCATCGCAATGCTCCTTCCCCCTCTCATCACAATAATCCATGAAATTTTTCAGATGAATGCTCCATGCCCTTGTCATCACAATGCTCCATTACCCCTGTCATAACAATGCTCCATGACCCCTGCCATCACAATGTTCCACAGCTTTGTCATCACAAGGCTCCATGACCCTTGTCATCACAATGCTCCACGGCCCCTGTAATCACAATGCTCCATGCGCTTGTCATCACAATGCTCCAAGACTGCTGTTATCACAATGATCCATGCCCCTTTTAATCTCACTGCTCCATGAACCCTGTCATCAAAATGCACCATGCCCATCATCATAATGCTTCATGCTATTGTCATAACAATGAAATCAAAATGCTCTATGACCTCTGTCATCACAATGCTCCCAATCCTTCTGATCAAAATGTTCCATAACACTTATCATCACAACGCCCCATGACGCTCGTCATCACAATTATCCATGGTCTTCTCATCACAATGCTCCATGACCTTTGTCATCACAATGCTCAATACCTTTGTCATCACAATGCTCCCTGACACTTGTCGTCACTATGCTCCTTGAACCCTGTTTTGACAAGGCTCCATGCCTTTTTCATCACAATGATCCATGCCCTTTTCATCACAGTGCTCTAAGACCCCTGTAATCACAGTGCTCCAAGACCCCTGTAATCACAATGCTCCATACCCTTGTCATCACAGTGCTCCGTGATGCATGTCATCAGAACGCTCCATGGCCTTCTCATCCCAATGCTCCATGCCCTTGTCATCACAATGCTCCAAGACCCCTGTAATCACAATGCTCCATGCCCCTTTTCATCAGAATGCTCCATGAGACTTGTCATCACAAGGCTCCATGGTCTTCTTATCACAGTGCTCTAGTACCTTGTCATTACAATGCTCCATGACCCCTGCCATCACAATACTCCATGAACGTTTTCAGCCCAATGCTCCATGACCTTCTCATCACAATGCTCCATGACCCCTGTCATCACAATGCTCCAGGACCACTGTCATCACAACGCTCCATGAACCCTGACAACACAATGATCCGGGACTCTTGTGATCAAAATGCTCTATGACACTTGTCATCAAAATGATCCATGCCCTTTTCATCACAATGCTCCATGACCACTCTAATCACAATGCTCCTTGAGGCTTGTCATCACAGTGCTCCATGAACCTTGTCATCACAATGCTCCATGCCTTTGTCAGCAAATGCTACATAATCTTGTCATCAAAATGCTCCATGCACTTGTCATCACAATCCTCCATGACCCTTGGGATCACATTGCTTCATGCCCTTGTCATCTCTCTCTTGCCTTTGTGGTTTTTACAGATTTTCGGATATCCCTTTTTACCGGTGGGAAGTGACAATTCTTTGAAGTGTGGATTTGCATTGTGCGCTTGCTTGATTGGCCAAAAAGGGCGTATGCCTTTTCTCCTGAATATATTCAGTAGAAAAGTCATACGTCCTTTTTGGCCAAGTGCATCATTTTCGAAGTTGTGATGCTTTTCCTGAGCTTTAAAGGCGATTCTAATTTACCTCTTGAAATATGTTTTGTGCAATTCTGCCTCATTTTCAAGTCCACTTCTTTGCCTTTCCTCAACAGATTTTTGGAATTGAGTAGTTCTTTATAACTGCAGGTTTGTGAATTTCTGTGCCCCTGAGCTCCAATTTTGAAATCCCATTTTTGTGAGCTGACCGCAAATCCACAATATTGCTTCAGGACCTATACTGGTTCCAGGGGTGGCTATACTGGTTCCCTACTGTTGGCTGAGGCTTTTTTTAATTCTTCTTCCTGAACGGGAATTTAGACTGACATGTGCCCGTCCAAATGCCTTCATCTACTCTCTGATTGGTTCTCCCTCTTCCCTTTCATCCTCTGCACAATTAGCAAACTGTGCGAACCAGGAGGTTATAGGGGTTGACTCTCCAAAGTTGGGAGATTGATAGTAAAGCAGTTGGAATGCCAAATTGGAGCACAAGGAGAGGAAAAATTAGGAGACTTTTAGAAACCTTTCGCCAAAACAGTGTGTTCATTCTCTAGTTTTCCCATACATGTTATAACTGTAGTGATATTCCCTTCTACCTGGAGATTTGGGACCCATGGAATGGTGGCATGCATTACTACTTTAAAGGGTCTGCATTTTCTCTCCCAGTCTCACCAGTCCTCTCATTCCCCGGTGTCCAGCCTTATGTCTCATCCAGCTGTCTGTGCAGATAGGGTCATTTCAGGTTTCATCAGAACCCCTGAAGGAATTGTGTAAGAATTAAGCTCTTATTTTGTTTTGTTTTTGAAATTCATTTTTATAATGGGGTTGAACTGATTTTCACGGACGTGTTTATGCCGGTCTAGACACAATTGATTCCCTTACGGAAACATATCAATACATAGGTTTTAAGATTTTTTACTAGTCAGATATATTCCTCTGTGTGGAATAGGGGTGTTGAATCCCGTTCACTGAGGAAAGTGTAGGTCTTGTCTATTCTGTATTTGGTTTATGGAATGGTACCTGTGCTAATATCAAATTCTGGTTTTATGCATCACCCCACCTCTACTTTCCCCTTAAGCAGGCATAAGAGTGTTTTCTAAATGTGAGACTCTGTTCCCTTTCCTAATTCAGTTCATGTGTTGTGATGTTGACATTACCTCTATAAGTGATATCGTGTGATTAGATTCTTTTTCTGTGTGACTTATTGCACTTAGAATCATCGTACCTTAATCCACTCATTATGCTGCTACTGGCCTTATGGCATTGATATCACGTCTGAGGGATATTCCTTTGTACAAAATTACCACAAGTTCTTTATGCATTTCTCTTTTTCCTGGGATATTTTATGTGTACCGAAGTGGAGGTTCTTGTATGCAGAGCAGCCCTAAATTTGGGGGTGCCTGTGTCTTGTTGATATTTAGTCTTCCCAAGTCATATGCCCATGAGTTGAAGTCCCCTTTGCTCGGGGGCTTCTTATTTTAGATGTTTTAGGAAACAGCATACCCTTCTTCAGAGTGGCTCTTGGATATTTATACCCCACCCATCAGCGTGACCAGGCTCCGTGTTCTCCATGGCCTCTCCTGCATTTCTGGTTTGTACACATTTTTTGGATGGCCTTTCTGAGCAGTGGAAATTGAGACTTCTTTGTTGAGCGGACTTGCATTTCCCGCTTGCTTGGTTGGCCAAAAATTCTGTATGTGTTTTTTTCCTGAAGATATTCACGAAAAAAACGCATACACCCTTTTGCCGAACTGCATCATTTTAGAAATTCTGCTGCTTTTCATATGCTTTAACTGTGAGTACAATCTACCTTTTGAAATCTGTTTCCTTCAATTCTGCCGCTCATTCAGATCCTCTTCGTTGCCTTACCTGAATATATTTTTGGATGTTGGTTATCATTTATATCTTTGCAGGTCTTTGAATTGTCTGCTCCTGAGCTCCATTTTTCAACTCGCATTTTTTGTGAGCTGGCCGCCAAACCATTGTATTGCTTCCAGCCCTATTCTGGTTCTGGGGAGGCAGGCTGTGTCTTTGGTTAATTCTTCTTCCTAATGGGAAATTAGAGAGACATGTGCCTGTCAAAACTCCTACAGCTAGTCTCTCATTGGTTCCCCCTCTTCCCGTTTATCCTCTGCAGAAATTGCAAACTGTGTGAAACAGGAGGTTAAAGGTGCTGATTCTCCAAGTGGGGAGATTGTTAGTAATGTGGCTGGAATGGCGAACTCCAGCACAAGGAGATCAAAAATGAGGTGCATTTTAGACACATTTCCTGAGCACACGGTGTACGTTCATCTTGGTTTTCCAGGCATGGTTTCGCTCTCAGAAGATTCCTTGAACCTGCAGATTTGGGACCCATGGAATGGGTACCAGGCAGTATTACTTTAAAAGGTCTGCATTTCCTCACCCAGCCTCTCTAACATCTCTTAGCGTGCAGAGCTTCGAGCCTTATATATCATCCTGCTGTGGGTCTACATGTGTTCAATCCATGTTACATCGTAGCCCTTCAACAAAAGTTGTAAGAATTTCTGTCTGTCTCACTGTTTTTATACATATTTTTAAATTTATTTTTATATTGGTTACAGCTGATTTTCAAAGCTCTGTTTTTTGCTGCTGTGCATCCACTTGATTCATGTACTGTGAGACAACAATAAATTCTTTTTCAGATGCTTACCAGCCATATGTATTATTTTTCATTGACTTGAGTGGGCTGAGTGCAGTTCTTTGAGGTACCGTGTAGGCCTTGTCAGTTATTCAATTTGGTACTTGGAATGGTATCTTTGCTAATTTCAACCTCCTGGATAATACCTCACCCTTCCCCACCTTTCCCATTTAGCAGCCTTATGTCTATTTTCTACATATTTGACTATGTTTCTGTTTTGTAATTTATTTCATGTGTAGCCATTTTTGATTCCACCTTTAAGTGACATCTTATGATATGTGTCTTTTTCTTTCTGACATAAGTCACTTAGAATGATCGTATGTATCTCCTACAGAGTTGTTACAACTGGCCTTATTTCATTGATTTCTGGATGAGTATATTCCTCTCTACATAAGTACCCCATCTCTTTTATCCATTTTATCCTTCCAGGGACATTTATTTTATATCCAAGTTGAGGCCCTTTTTAACAGAGAGGTGGTAAACGTTGGGGTGCCTGTTTTCTGTCGATTTTTGTTTTTCCCAAGGTATACGCCCATGAGTGCAAGTGCCCGATGCTCTGTAGCTCATTTTTTCGATGTTTTAGCAAACACAATACACTTCTCCAGAGTGGCCGTTGGCAAATTACATTTCCACTATCAGCCTCACAGGGCTCCCTTTTCTCCTCACCCTGTCCTGCATTTCGGGTGTTTACACTTTATGTGGATGGCCTTTCTGACTGATGTGAAGTGATATATTTTGTAGTATTGATTTCCAGTGCCCACCTGTTTGGTTGGATAAAAAGTGTGTATGGCCTTTACTTGAATATATTCAGAAAAAATGCATACGCCCTTTTTGGCCAACTGCATCATTGGCGATGTTCAGCCCCTTTTCGTGTGCTTTAATGGGGAGTCCTTTCCACCTCTTCAAATCTGTTTCCTGCCACTCTCCCTTGCTTACAAGTCCTTTTCTGTGACTTACCTCAAGACATTTTTTGACAATAGATATTTTCAACTCTGCAGTTTCATGAATTTTAGTGCCCCTGAGTTCCATTTTTCAACTTGTGTTTTTGGAAACTGGACACAAAACAGCGGGATTTCCTCTAGCACTATTCTGTTTCCGTGGGCAATTCTAGCCTTTGATGAATTTGTCTTCCGGATTGGAAATTACAGTCGCATGTGCCTGTCCGAACACCTAGGACTTGTCTCTGAATTTTTCTCATCCTTCCACTTCATCCTCTAGACAAATTCCAAACTGTGTTCAACAGGATGTTGACGGTGCTGATATCCCAAAGTGAGGAGATTGTTAGGAAAGATGCTGGAGGGGTGAACCCGAGCACCAGGCGATGAGGAGATGAGGTGCCTTTTCCAAACTGTTTCCGATCAAATGGTGTACCATGCTCTAGGTGTGACAGGCATGTTTTAGCCGTAGGAATGGTCCCGTGCATATAAGGAGAACACCAGGGATTTTTCCAAATCAGTGCCTCCCTGAACCCCAAACTGGGGAATTTTTAAGCTATGGCTACATATATGTCCATTAAGGGCCTTGGGAAATAGGCAGAGTCCAAACGTTAGATGATTGAAATCTTCAGAGTCAGAAGTGCTCACCATCGGCCTTGATTAGGTTACATTTTATCTGTCATTGATAGATGATGTCAATAAAAATATCTATTCTTTTTCAGATTATTTCCCCTTATAGGTTATTGCAAAATATTCAGTGTAGTTCCCTGTGCTATACAGTAGTTCCTTGTTGATGATCTGTTTTATATATAGCAGTGTGTATGTGTTAATCCCAATCTGTTAATTTATCCCTTCTCCTACATTTCCCCTTTGGTAATAATAAATTGTAAGATTTTATACTTCTCAGAAATGGGGAAGCTGAAAGAGAGGTATCATTTTCAATGGAAAAGCATTCAAAACAAATTAAAGTTTCAGCCAAGAGTATTCGATGTACATCCTTGGGAATAAATCACTTCATTTCTCTAATGTTGACCTGACAAATAAGACAGACGTCTTCACTAAATTTGCTTATAATAAAGTGATGGAAATATCAGATGTAAGTCTTAGAAACATCTTATTTTACCCGAGCCTTATACACTGCTCTAGGTTGACTACAGTTTGGCTCACACATCTGTTCATTGAAGTTACAACGTTCTCAATTTCTGTTACTGATCCTCCAGAGTGGACCCCAACAGGAGTCCCCGTGCCCAGTGTCATTGGAGCCAACACATCAAGACTGAGTTTGGTTCAGAAGCAAAGGAAACTTTATATTTTGAAAACAGAATGGAGAGGTGAGAGCGTGCACTCCCCCGCAGGCTGTGGGCTGGGCTGCTGTGCAGGGATCCCAGCAGCATCAGTGGGAGGGAGGGGATGGAGCTCTCGAGGCCTGGGTTGGCTGCAGCTCAGGCTCTATGTCGCGGAGTCTGCATGGGACCCCACTAGCTGAGGTGCCAGCCCAGCCATTCTGCACTAGGAAATCGGGTCTGAAGTGCCGGGTGTGGGACCTCTGCATGCGGAACCCTAGGAGCACGTGAAATTAGACAAAGCACAAAGGAAAAACAGGTTAGACTTTATTTTATTGCCCAGATTATCTTTTTATCTCCCAGGAATTTTTAATGAACGTTGCCGGAGATGAACACCTCCTCTGCTTTTTGTCCCGTTCCTCATTCTTGGGGTGCTGAGGGTGCAGACCCCTCTTTTGTAACTGCTTCATGCTGAGGTGGGAGCCCTGATACACGGAGGGAGGGGCAAAACTTCTCCCCAGCAGCCTCCAGGTGAAGTTGATTGTCCCCAGGACTCCTGCCTCACTGCTCGTCAACCTGAGCACCAGCATTGGAAGTGTTATAGATTCTAATGACCTTTAAGGGTCCAGGAAAGAGATGCACAGAGATGCTGCTGTGGCAGGTCTCACCCCACCCCACATTTGTTCGGTGACCTTAGGCTGACGGATTTGCCAGCCTAGATGCTCTGACCAGTAGTCTGTGCTTTCTTTAAATAGGTCCCTGAATTAATGTACAAACAGCACCATGTGTCAGAGCCCTGACGCTCAACTCCCAGACAGTCCAGGGTCGGTGGTGATCCAGGATCATGACATCCACTGAGTCAACGGCCTTTTGAAGTAGCCAGCAATCCAGCCGGTCATATTGGCCACCATCACCGTGGTGTCTGTAGGGTTTTCTATGGTGAAATCGTGATATACGTTTCCTCCGCCAAGCTTGTTAGCTCCCGTCCGGGTGCAGTAAGTCCTGCAAGCAGTAGTCTACCCCTTCGGGGCACAGACTTGTTTTCTGAGAGAAACTCAAGGTCAAGTGATGGTCACACGAGTCATCTTGGGGGCCCATTGCCCCCGTTTGTCTCTCTGGAGGTTGGAGTTGGAGGGCCTCCTCACTCGAAGTCAGTTTGTCCGCAGCGCGACCCCTGCAACTTCAGGGCATGATGGGTGGTTAGGATCACCACGTGGGTTCCTTTTCCCTTAGGAGGGAGCTGGCCTTGCGGGCTGCTGATTTCCAGCTTTTTAGATACCCCAGTATCCTGGCCTGATGGGGCAGTGGGCAAAGCCCTTGGTGACCATAGTTTACCATACCTGAAGGGCATTCTTGTGTTGCTCCATTTCAAGTGGTCCCAGTTTTTGCACTAAGGCTCCAAGGGCGATGAACCTTTGACCGGGTATGTAGAGGTCAAAGGGTTTAGCTAAATTAGGGAGTTCCTGGGCAAGGTCCTGAATTGAATGCTCTTTCCATTCTTGAAAGGCTGCTTCTGGATTCTATTCAAAAGAATCATCATCATTTCGTATCAGTGTTTCATGTAGAGGCCCAGCTATTAGACTGTAGTTAGGGATCCAGATGCATAAAACCTTAGCCTCCCCAGGAACCCCTAAGCTGTCTTCTAGTTTTAGAAGAGGTAAGGCTGCAAATGGCTTCTTCCCTATCCTGCGATGCGTTTCTCCGAATATCTGTGAGAATGAAGCCCAGGCATGTCACCTTAGCCAGGGATATTTGAGCCTTTTCCTTGGACACCTTCTATCCTTTCTTGGCAAGGTAGTTCAGAGGCGTCTTTAGTAGGCCTGGGGATCAGAATGTCATCTGCATATTGAAGGAGGGTTCCCTTTTACAGAGGTAGAACTTTTAGGTCTTTAGAGGACATTTCCCCAATGAAGGTGTGGGGATTTTTGAACTATTGGGGCAGGACGGCCCAGCATTATTGCTTTTTTTGCATGTTGTGTCCTGCCACTCACAAGCCAAAAGTTCTTGTGACTCTGAGATGAATGGAATACAGAAGAAGGCATCATTGAAGTCTAAAACAGAATGCCATGGCCTGGTGGATGGTAGAATGACCAGCAGGGTGTAGGAAATAGGAGCTACTGGATGTATATCCTCGGTGGCTTCACTGACTGTCCTGATATACTTTACCAGGTCTCCAGCAGCACATGGGTCTCTCGTGGTCAGGCCAATCCCAGGATATGGAGCTCACCTGTGCAGCTACCCAGCAGCCCATGGGGCTCTCCTAGTCAGGCCCTTCACAGGATACAGAGCTCCCCTGGGCAGGTACACCAGCAGGGCTGGACACACAGTAACTGTGCACATAGCCCAACTTGCAGAGAACCCCCAGCTCACCTGTCGCTCACAGCTGACACAGAAACCTCAGAGCAGGACTTGAACTAACAGAAAGCAGCTCTGACAGGTCTGTGACCCTGGGTATCACTCTGTGCAGCCTCTCTCTGCCTGGTCTTCCAGACACTTCCACTGCAGCCAGGGCACCAGGCCTCTGTCTCCACCCACCATCACTCCTCTCCCTGACTCCTGGGTTCCTCTCATTAGGATAGGGTCTTCTTGAAGTTGTTTTCCACTCATGGACCAGATAAAAGTGATAAGAAAACAAGCCGCAGCTGCAGCCCCTTGTCTATCCTGACTCTCAGGAGCCCACACCTGTTCCGTGGGCCTGGCCCGTTTATCAAGTTTCATTTTCTGCAACTGTGAACTCCTGAGGGGTGAGGATTGGCTGAATTGGACAGCCTGACACTGCCTGCCAGCCCTCCCCAGGTGTGCCTGGGTTGAGGTCAATATAAACACCTCTCCAGTCAGCAAGAGACCCTGTTGCTGTGCCTGGTGCCATATTCTCTGCCCCGTCAGCAGTGCCAGTGCTGGGGTGGTGGGAGGGAGTGAGGGGCCGTGGCTTTGTGGGTGGCCCAGTTTGAGGGGGGCTCTGTTGGACATTCTGCAGGAGTTGACAGGCTGCCACCTGCTAAAGAAGAGGATGTGTCACCCATACCTGCCGCTGGAATTTCTCCCCAGGCAGAGGTGAGGAAGTCAAAAAGCAGTGGGTGCCGTGGCAGGAGGGGTATCTCAGGCAGGGAAATGGAAAGCTTCCAGAAGAGCATCTGGGGCCAGGACCATCCTGGCTGGCCTGCTGGCACCAAGTCGGCCTATGTGCTGTCGCTTGTGTGACTCGACAGCCCTTCCTCTAGGCTTGCAAGTTCTTGTACATATTCAGGTGTTTTACCTGGAAAGGGTGGGAAGAGTTCAGCTGCAGCAGGACTGGGGCTCAGCTCACATTTACTCACAGACGCCTCGACACAGTCCCCCAGCTTTGCAATGAGGATGCTCCTTGTGGGGGGGAGCGCTTCTGGCTGCATGGGAGACGATTTCACACCTCTGACCAACTTAAGAATTTTTACCACTGGAGCAAGTGCCCTGATACAATTTTCCTCTGTATAACTGGTAGGTTCTGTTTTTTTTTTTTTTTTTCTTTTTTTCTTTTTGGTTCAAGGTAGATTTTAGTTATTCCTCTTTTTTTTAATTTACAGATATAAGCATGGAAATAATGCATTAATATAAAGAGGTCTGTATGAAGGGAAAAACTTTTTTTCTGTTTTTTTTAATTAAATGCTATTTATTTATTTTTAATTTTTTTTAAAATTTATTTATTTCCTTTATACAGCAGGTTCTTATTGGATATCTATTTTATACATATAAGTTTGCACATGTGAATCCCAGTCTCCCAATTCATCCCACCACCACCCACACATGGCTTTCCCCCCTTGGTGTCCATATGTTTGTTCTCTACATCTGTGTCTCTATCTCTGCCCTGCAAACCGGTTCACCTGTACCATTTTTCTAGGTTCCACATATATGCATTAATATACAATATTTGTTTTTCTCTTTCTGACTTACTTCACTCTGTATGACAGTCTCTAGATCCATCAAGGTCTCTACAAATGACCCAATTTCATTCCTATGTATGGCTGAGTAATATTCCATTGTATATATGGACCACATCTTTATCCATTCGTCTGTCTGTGGGCACTTAGGTTGCTTTCATTACCTGGCTATTGTAAATAGTGCTGCAATGAATATTGTGGTGAATGTGTCTTTTTGATTTATGGTTTTCTCTGGGTATATGCCCAGTAGTGGGATTGCTCGATTATATGGTAATTCTATTTTTAGTTTTTAAAGGAACCTAAATACTGTTCTCCATAGAGATTGTATTGATTTACATTCCCAACAATAGTGGAAGAAGGTTCCTTTTCTCCACACCCTCTCCAGCATTTGTTGTTTGTAGATTTTCTGATGATGCCCATTCTAACAGGTGTGATGTGATAACTCATTGTAGTTTCAATTTCCATTTCTCTAATAATTAGAGATGTTGAGCAGATTTATATGTGTTTCTTGGCCATCTCTATGTCTTCTTGGAATAAATGTCTATGTAGATCTTCTTCCATTTTTGTATTGGGTTGTTTGTTTTATTAATATTGAGCTGCATGAGATGTTTATATATATTGGAGATTAAGCAATTGTCCATTGATTCGTTTGCAAATATTTTCTGCCATTCTGAGGGTTGTCTTTTCGTCTTGTTTGTAGTTTCCTTTGCTTTGCAAAAGCTTTTACGTTTCATTAGGTCCCAGCTGTTTAGTTTTCTTTTTATTTCATTAGTATAGAAGGTGGATCAGAAAAGATCTTGCTGTGATTTACGTCAGAGTATTCTTCGTAAGTTTTCCTCTCAGAGTTTTATACTGTCCGGTCTTACATTAAGGTCTCTAATCCATTTTGAATATATTTTTTATGGATGGTGTTGGGGAGTGTTCTAATTTCATTCCTTTACATGTAGCTGTCCATATTTCCCAGCACCACTGATTGAAGAGACTGTCTTATCTCCATTGTATAGTCTTGCCTCCTTTGTCATAGATTAGTTGACCATAGGTGTGTAGGTTTATCCCTGGGCTTTCTTTTTTTTTTTCCTTTTACACGTTTATTGGAGTATAATTGCTTTACAATGGAGTGTTTGTTTCTGCTTTATAACAAAGTGAATCAGCTATACATATACAAATGTCACCAGATCCCCTCCCTCTTGCATCTCCCTCCCACACTCCATATCCCACCCCTTTAGGTGGTCACAAAGCACCGAGCTGATCTCCCTCTTCTATGTGGCAGCATCCCAGTAGCTATCAGTATTACATTTGGTAATGTATTTATGTCCATGCCACTCTCTCACTTCGTCCCATCTTACCCATCACCCTTCCGGTGTCCTCAGGTCCTTTCCCTATGTCTGTTTCCTTAATCCTGTCCTGCCACTAAGTTCTTCAAAATCTTTTTTTTTTCTTCATTAGATTCCGTATATCTCTGTTAACATACAGTATTTGTTTTTCCCTTTCTGACTTACTTCACTGTGTAGGACAGATTCTAAGTCCATCCACCTCAGTACAAATAAGTCAGTTTTGCTTCTTTTTATGGCTGAGTAATATTCCATTGTATATATGTGCCAGATCTTCTTTATCCATTCATCTGTCGATGGACACTTAGGTTCCTTCCATGCCCTGGCTATTGTAAATAGAGCTGAAATGAACATTTTCGTACATAACTCTTTTTGAATTATGGTTTTCGCAAGGCAAATGCCCAGTAGTTGGATTCTTGTGTCGTTTGGTACTTCTATTGTTAGTTATTTAAAGGAACCTCCGTACTGTTCTCCCTAGTGCCCATATCAATTTACATTCCCACCCACAGTGCAAGTGTGTTCCCTTTTCTCCAATAAAGTCCTCTCCAGCATTTATTTTTTTGTAGATTTTTTTTGATGATTGCCGCTCTGACTGCTGTGAGGTGATACCTCACGGTAGTTTTGATTTGCATTTCTCTAATGATTAATGCTGTTCAGCATCCTTTCATGTGTTTCTTGGTAATCTGTATATCTTCTTTGGAGAAATGTCTATTTACGTCTTCTGCCCGTTTTTGAATTGGGTTGTTTGTTTTTGTGATATTGAGCTACATGAGGTGCTTGTAAAGTTTAGAGATTAATCCTTTGTCAATTGCTTCATTTGAAAATATTTTCTCCCATTCTGAGGGTTGTTTTTGCATCTGGTTTATGTTTTCCTGTACTGTGTAAAAGCTTTTAAGTTCCATTAGGTCCCATTTGTTGATTTCTGTTTTTATTTCCATTTCTCTAGGAGGTGGGTCAAAAATGATCTTGCTGTGATTTATGTCATAGAGTGTTCTGCCTATGGTTTCCTCTAAGTGTTTTATAGTGTCTGGTCTTATATTTAGATCTCTAATCAATTTAGAGTTTATTTTTGTGTATGGTGTTATGGAGTGTTCTAATTTCATTCTTTTTTTTTAATTAGTTTCTGCTTTGTAACAAAGTGAATCAGTCATATATATACATCTGTTCCCACATCCCTTCCCTCATGCATCTCCCTCCCTCCCACCCTCCCCATCCCACCCCTCCAGGCAGTCACAAAGCACCCAGCTGATCTCCCTGTGCTCTGTGGCTGCTTCCCACTATCTATCTACCTTACGTTTGGTAGTGTATATATATCCAGGCCTCTCTTTCGCTTTGTCACAGCTTACCCTTCCCCCTCCCCATATCCTCAATTCCATTCTCAAGTAGGTCTGTGTCTTTATTTCTGTCTTACCCCTATGTTCTTCATGACATTTTTTTTCTTAAATTCCATATATATGTGTCAGCATACGGTATTTGTCTTTCTCTTTCTGACTTACTTCACTCTGTATGACAGACTCTAGGTCCATCCACCTCATTACAAATAGCTGAATTTCATTTCTTTTAATGGCTGAGTAATATTCCATTGTATATATGTGCCACATCTTCTTTACCCATTCATCTGATGATGGACACTTAGGTTGTTTCCATCTCCGGGCTATTGTAAATAGGGCTTCTATGAACCTTTTGGTACATGTCTCTTTTTGAATTATGGTTTTCTCAGGGTATATGCCCAGTAGTGGGATTGCTGGGTCATATGGTAGTTCTATTTGTAGTATTTTAAGGAACCTCCATATCGTTCTCCATAGTGGCTGTACCAATTCACATTCCCACCAGCAGTGCAAGAGGGTTCCCTTTTTTCCACACCCTCTCCAGCATTTATTGTTTCTAGATTTTTTAATGATGGCCATTCTGACTGGTGTAAGATGATATCTCATTGCAGTTTTTATTTGCATTTCTCTAATGAGTAAAGATGTTGAGCATCCTTTCATGTGTTTGTTGGCAGTCTGTATATCTTCTGTGGAGAAATGTCTATTTAGGTCTTCTGCCCATTTTTGGATTGGGTTTTTTGTTTTTTTGTTATTGAGCTGCATGAGCTGCTTATAAATTTTGGAGATTAATCCTTTGTCAGTTGCTCCATTTGCAAATATTTTCTCCCATTCTGAGGGTTGTCTTTTGGTCTTGTTTATGGTTTCCTTTGCTGTGCAAAAGCTTTTAAGTTTCATTAGGTCCCACGTGTTTATTTTTGTCTTTATTTCCATTTCTCTAGGAGGTGGGTCAAAAAGGATCTTGCTGTGATTTATGTCATAGAGTGTTCTGCCTATGTTTTCCTCTAAGAGTTTGATAGTTTCTGGCCTTACATTTAGGTCTTTAATCCATTTTGAGCTTATTTTTGTGTATGGTGTTAGGGAGTTATCTAATCTCATACTTTTACATGTCCCTGTCCAGTTTTCCCAGCACCACATATTGAAGAGACTGTCTTTTCTCCACTGTATATTCCTGCCTCCTTTATCAAAGATAAGGTGACCATATGTCCGTGGGTTTATCTCTGGGCTTTCTATCCTGTTCCATTGATCTATCTTTCTGTTTTTGTGCCAGTACCATACTGTCTTGATTACTGTAGCTTTGTAGTATAGTCTGAAGTCAGGGAGCCTGATTCCTCCAGCTCCATTTTTCGTTCTCAAGATTGCTTTGGCTATTCGGGGTCTTTTGTGTTTCCATACAAATTGTGAAATTTTTTGCTCTAGTTCTGTGAAAAATGCCAGTGGTAGTTTGATAGGGATTGCATTGAATCTGTAGATTGCTTTGGGTAGTAGAGTCATTTTCACAATGTTGATTCTTCCAATCCAAGAACATGGTACATCTCTCCATCTATTTGTATCATCTTTAATTCCTTTCATCAGTGTCTTATAATTTTCTGCATACAGGTCTTTTGTCTCCTTAGGTAGGTTTATTCCTAGATATTTTGTTCTTTTTGTTGCAATGGTAAATGGGAGTGTTTCCTTGATTTCACTTTCAGATTTTTCATCATTAGTATATAGGAATGCCACAGATTTCTGTGCATTAATTTTGAATCCTGCCACTTTACCAAATTCATTGATTAGCTCTAGTAGTTTTCTGGAAGCATCTTTAGGATTCTCTATGTATAGTATCATGTCATCTGCAAACAGTGACAGCTTTACTTCTTCTTTTCCGATTTGGATTCCTTTTATTTCCTTTTCTTCTCTGATTGCTGTGGCTAAAACTTCCAAAACTATGTTGAATAAGAGTGGTGAGAGTGGGCAACCTTGTCTTGTTCCTGATTTCAGTGGAAATGGTTTCAGTTTTTCACCATTGAGCACGATGCTGGCTGTGGGTTTGTCATATATGGCCTTTATTATGTTGAGGAAAGTTCCCTCTATGCCTACTTTCTGCAGGGTTTTTATCATAAATGGGTGTTGAATTTTGTCGAAAGCTTTCTCTGCATCTATTGAGATGATCATATGGTTTTTCTCCTTCAATTTGTTAATATGGTGTATCACGTTGATTGATTTGCGTATATTGAAGAATCCCTGCATTCCGGGAATAAACCCCACTTGATCATGGTGTATGATCCTTTTAATGTGCTGTTGGATTCTGTTTGCTAGTATTTTGGTGAGGATTTTTGCATCTATGTTCATCAGTGATATTGGCCTGTAGTTTTCTTTCTTTGTGACATCCTTGTCTGTTTTTGGTATCAAGGTGATGGTGGCCTCGTAGAATGAGGTTGGGAGTGTTCCTCCCTCTGCTATCTTTTGGAAGAGTTTGAGAAGGATAGGTGTTAGCTCTTCTCTAAATGCTTGATAGAATTCGCCTGTGAAGCCATCTGGTCCTGGGCTTTTGTTTGTTGGAAGATTTTTTATCACAGTTTCAATTTCAGTGCTTGTGATTGGTCTGTTCATATTTTCTATTTCTTCCTGATTCAGTCTTGGCAGGTTGTGCATTTCTAAGAATTTGTCCATTTCTTCCAGGTTGTCCATTTTATTGGCATAGAGTTGCTTGTAATAATCTCTCATGATCTTTTGTATTTCTGCAGTGTCAGTTGTTACTTCTCCTTTTTCATTTCTAATTCTATTGATTTGAGTCTTCTCCCTTTTTTTCTTGATGAGTCTGGCTAATGGTTTATCAATTTTGTTTATCTTCTCAAAGAACCAGCTTTTAGTTTTATGGATCTTTGCTATCGTTTCCTTCATTTCTTTTTCATTTATTTCTGATCTGATTTTTATGATTTCTTTCCTTCTGCTAACTTTGGGATGTTTTTGTTCTTCTTTCTCTAATTGCTTTAGGTGCAAGGTTAGGTTGTTTATTCGAGATGTTTCCTGTTTCTTAAGGTGGGATTGTATTGCTATAAACTTCCCTCTTAGAACTGCTTTTGCTGCATCCCATAGGTTTTGGGTCGTCGTGTCTCCATTGTCATTTGTTTCTAGGTATTTTTTAAATTTCCTCTTTGATTTCTTCAGTGATCACTTCGTTATTAAGTAGTGTATTGTTTAGCCTCCATGTGTTTGTATTTTTTACAGCTCTTTTCCTTTAATTGATATCTAGTCTCATAGCATTGTGGTCAGAAAAGATACTTGATACAATTTCAATTTTCTTAAATTTACCAAGGCTTGATTTGTGACCCAAGATATGATCTATCCTGGAGAATGTTCCATGAGCACTTGAGAAAAATGTGTATTCTGTTGTTTTTGGATGGAATGTCCTATAAATATCAATTAAGTCCATCTTGTTTAATGTAGCATTTAAAGCTTGTGTTTCCTTATTTATTTTCATTTTGGATGATCTGTCCATTGGTGAGAGTGGGGTGTTAAAGTCCCCTACTATGATTGTGTTACTGTCGATTTCTCCTTTAATGGCTGTTAGTATTTGCCTTATGTATTGAGGTGCTCCTATGTTTGGTGCATACATATTTACAATTGTTATATCTTCTTCTTGGATCGATCCCTTGATCATTATGTAGTGTCCTTCTTTGTCTCTTCTAGTAGTCTTTATTTTAAAGTCTATTTTGTCTGATATGAGAATTGCTACTCCAGCTTTCTTTTGGTTTCCATTTGCATGGAATATCTTTTTCCGTCCCCTTACTTTCAGTCTGTATGTGTCTCTAGGTCTGAAGTGGGTCTCTTGTAGACAGCATATATATGGGTCTTGTTTTTGTATCCATTCAGCCAATCTGTGTCTTTTGGTGGGAGCATTTAGTCCATTTACATTTAAGGTAATTATCGATATGTATGTTCCTATTCCCATTTTCTTAATTGTTTTGGGTTCGTTATTGTAGGTCTTTTCCTTCTGTTGTGTTTCCTGCCTAGAGAAGTTCCTTTAGCATTTGTTGTAAAGCTGGTTTGGTGGTGCTGAACTCTCTCAGCTTTTGCTTGTCTGTAAACGTTTTAATTTCTCCATCAAATCTGAATGAGATCCTTGCTGGGTAGAGTAGTCTTGGTTGCAGGTTTTTCTCCTTCATCACTTTAATTATGTCCTGCCACTCCCTTCTGGCTTGTAGAGTTTCTGCTGAGAGATCAGCTGTTATCCTGATGGGGATTCCCTTGTGTGTTATTTGTTGTTTTTGCCTTGCTGCTTGTAATATGATTTCTTTGTGTTTAATTTTTGACAGTTTGATTAATATGTGTCTTGGCGTATTTCTCCTTGGATTTATTCTGTATGGGACTCTCTGTGCCTCCTGGACTTGATTAACTATTTCCTTTCCCATATTAGGGAAGTGTTCAACTATAATCTCTTCAAATATTTTCTCAGTCCCTTTCTTTTTCTCTTCTTCTTCTGGAACCCCTATGATTCGAATGTTGGTGCGTTTAATGTTGTCCCAGAGGTCTCTGAGACTGTCCTCAATTCTTTTCATTCTTTTTTCTTTATTTTGCTCTGCATTAGTTATTTCCACTATTTTATCTTCCACCTCACTTATCCGTTCTTCTGCCTCAGTTATTCTGCTATTGATCCCATCTAGAGTATTTTTTATTTCATTTATTGTGTTTTTAATCGATGCTTGATTCATCTTTAGTTCTTCTAGGTCCTTGTTAACTGTTTCTTGCATTTTGTCTATTCTATATCCAAGATTTTGGATCTGGGAAATAGAATCTTGGATCATCTTTACCATCATAATTCTGAATTATTTTTCAGGTAGACTGCCTATTAACTCTTCATTTGTTAGGTCTGGTGGGTTCTTATCTTGCTCCTTCTCCTACTGTGTGTGTTTCTGTCTTCTCATTTTGCTTATGTTACTGTGTTTGGGGTCTCCTTTTTGCAGGCTGCAGGTTCGTAGTTCCCGTTGTTTTTGGTGTCTGTCCCCAGTGGCTAAGGTTGATGTAGTGGGTTGTGTAGGCTTCCTGGTGGTTGGGACTAGTGCTTGTTTTCTGGTGGATGAGGCTGGATCTTGTCTTTCTGGTGGGCAGGTCCACGTCTGGTGGTGTGTTTTGGGTTGTCTGCGGACTTTTTATGATTTTAGGCCACCTTTCTGCTAATGGGTGGCGTTGTGTTCCTGTCTTGCTAGTTGTTTGGCATAGGGTGTCCAGCACTGTAGCTTGCTGGTCGTTGAGTGAAGCTGGGTGCTGGTGTTGAGATGGAGATCTCTGGAAGATATTGGCCTTTCGATATTATATGGAGCTGGGAGGTCTCTTGTGGACCAGTGCCCTGAAGTTGGCTCTCCCACCTCAGAGGCACAGCACTGACACCTGGTTCCTCAATTTGGGATGATTTGTTGTCTCTTCATGTATTCCACAAATGCAGAGTACATCAAGTTGATTGTGGAGCTTTAATCTGCTGCTTCTGAGGCTGCTGGGAGAGGTTTCCCTTTCTCTTCTGTGTTCTCACAGCTCCTGGGTCTCAGCTTTGGATTTGGCCCCGCCTCTGCGTGTAGGTTGCCGGAGGGCGTTTGTTCTTCGCTCAGACAGGACAGGGTTAAACTAGCAGCCTCTTTTGGGACTCTGGCTCACTCAGGCCGGGCGGGAGGGAGGGGCACGGAGTGTAGTGCGAGCCTGCAGCGGCAGAGGTCGGCGTGACGTTGCACCAGCCCGAGGCGCGCGGTGCGTTCTCCCAGGGAAGCCGCCCGTGGATCCCGGGACCCCAGCAGTGGCGGGCTGCACAGGCTCCCGGAAGGGCGGTGTGGACAGTGACCTGTGCTCGCACACAGGCGTCTTGGCGGCGGCAGCAGCAGCCCCAGCATCCCAGGCCCGTCACTGGGCTCCGCGCTTTCAGTCGTGACTCGCGGCCGTCTGTGGAGCCCCTTTAAGCAGCGCTCTTAATCCCCTCTCCTCGCACACCAGGAAACCAAGAGGGAAGAAAAAGTCTCTTGCCTCTTCGGCAGCTCCAGAGTTTTCCCGGACTCCCGTCCAGCTAGCTGTGGCACACTAGCCCCCCTCAGGCTGAGTTCTCGCCGCAAGCACCAAACTCTTCTTATCACAGTGTTCCATAACACTTGTTATCACAATGCACCATGACGCTGGTCATCACAATTATCCATGGTCTTCTCATCACAATGCTCCATGATCTTTGTCATCACAATGCTCAATACACTTATCATCATAATGCTCCCTGACAGTTGTCATCAGTATGCTCCTTGAACCCTGTCATGACAAGGCTCCATGCATTTTTCATCACAATGATCCATTCCCTTTTCATCACAATGCTCCAAGACCCCTGTATTCACAATGTTCCATGTCCTTGTCATCACAAAGCTCCATGACGCATGATATCAGAATGCTCCATTGCCTTCTCATCAGAATGCTCCATGCCCTTGTCATCACATTGCTTCAGAACCCCTGTAATCTCAATGCTCCATGCCAATTTTCATCAGAATGCTCCATGCCCTTGTCATCACAATGCTCCATGACCCTTGTCATCACAATGTTCCAAGCCCTTGTCATCAAAATGCTCCATTACCTTTGTCATCACAATCCTCCATGACCCTTGGTATCACAATGCTCCATGCCATCGTCATCACAATGGACAATGACCTATGTCATCACAGTGCTCCCTGACACCTGTCTTCACAATACTCCATGACCTTGTCATCACAATGTTCCATGCCCTTGTCATCACAATGCGCCATGGCCACTGTCATCACAATAATCCATGAAACATGTCAGACAAATGTTCCATGACACTGTCATCACAATGATCTATGCGCTAGTCATCACAATGCTCCATGACCCCTGTCATCACAATGCTCCGTGACTCCAGTCATCACAATGCTTCATGAACTGTGTCCTCACAATGGACAATGCCCTCGTCACACAAGGCTCTGTGACCTTTGTCACCACAATGCTCCATGCCCTTGTAATCTCAATGCTCCATGTGCACTGTCATCACAATAATCCATGAAACTTGTCAGACCAATGTTCCATGCCCTGTCATCATATTGCTCCATGCCCTTGTCATCACAATGCTCCATGACCCCTGTCACCACAGTGCTCCGTGACTCCAGTCATCACAATGATTCATTACCTTTCTCATCACAATGTCCATGCCCTCGTCACACAAGGCTCTGTGATCTGTGTGACCACAATGCTCCATGAAATTTTCATCACAATGCTCTGTGTCCCTTGTCATCACAATGCTCCATGCCTTTGTCAGCACAATGCTCCCTGACACTTGTCATCAAAATGCTCCATGCGCTTGTCAGCACAATGCTCCATGACACATGTCATCACAATGTGCCATGCTCTTTTCATCACAATGCTCCATGAATCCTGACATCACAATGTTCCATAACCCCTGTCACAAAATGCTCCATGACCCATTTCATCACAATGCTTCATGACCCCTGACATCACAATGTTCCATAACCCCTGTCATCAAAATATTCCATGACACTTTTATTCAAATTGCTCCATGACCCTGTCATCACAATGCTCCCTGCCCTTCTCATCACAATGCACCACGCCCTTGTCATCAAAATGCCCCATGACATTTGTCATCACAAAGCTCCATGACCCTTGGCATCACAATGCTCCATGCCATTGTCATCACAATGCTCAATGAAATCTCTCATCACATTGCTCCATGCCCTTGTCATCACAATGCTCCATTACACCTGGCATAACAATGCTCCATGACCCCTGCCATCACAATGTTCCACGGCCTTGTCATCACAATGCTCCATGCCTTTGTCAGCACAATGCTCCATGACACTTGTCATCAAAATGCTCCATGCGCTTGTCAGCACAATGCTCCATGACACATGTCATCAAAATGTGCCATGCTCTTTTCATCACAATGCTCCACATCCTTTTCATCGCTATACTCCATAAAACTTGTCATCACAATGCTCAATGCACTTCTCATCAAAATGGTCTCTCACCACATATATCACAATGTTCCATAACTAGTCATCACAATACACGCTCACCCCTGTCATCACAATGTTCCATAACCCCTGTCACAAAATGCTCCATGACCCATTTCATCACAATGCTTCATGACCCCTGACATCACAATGTTCCATAACCCCTGTCATCAAAATATTCCATGACCCTTTTATTCAAATTGCGCCATGACTCTGTCATCACAATGCTCCCTGCCATTCTCATCACAATGCACCACACCCTTGTCATCAAAATGCCCCATGACATTTGTCATCACAAAGCTCCATGACCCTTGGCATCACAATGCTCCATGCCATTTTCATCACAATGCTCAATGAAATCTCTCATCACATTGCTCCATGCCCTTGTCATCACAATGCTCCATTAAACCTGTCATAACAATGCTCCATGACGCCTGCCATCACAATGTTCCACGGCCTTGTCATCACAAGGCTCCATGACCCTTGTCATCACAATGCTCCAAGACCTCTGTAATCACAATTCTCAATGCCACTTTTCATCTCAATGCTCCATGAACACTGTCATCACAATGCACCATGCCCATCATCATAAAGATTCATGCTATTGTCATCACAATGAAATCAAAATGCTCCATGTCCTCTGTCATCACAATGCTCCAAACCCTTCTGATCACAATGTTCCATAACACTTGTCATCACATGCCCCATGACCTTCGTCATCACAATTATGCAAGGTCTTCTCATCACAATTCTCCATGACCTTTGTCACCACAATGCTCAATACATTTGGCATCAAAATGCTCGCTGACACTTGTCATGAGTATGCTCCTTGAACACTGTCATGACAAGGCTCCATGCCTCTTTCATCACAATGATCCATTCCTTTTTCATCACAATGCTCCAAGAACCCTTTATCACAATGCTCCGTGACTCCAGTCATCACAATGCTTCATGACCTTTGTCATCACAATGGTCCATGAAATTTTTATCACAGTGCTCTGTGACCCTTGTCATCACAAAGCTCCATGCCTTTGTCAGCACAATACTCCATGACCCTTGTCATCACAAATCTCGATGGGCGTGTCAGCACAATGCTCCATAACCCATGTCATCACAATGCACCATGCACTTGTCATCACAATGCTCCACATCCTTGTCATCAAAATGCTCCATAAACCTTGTCATCACAATGCTCCATGCCCTTGTCATCACAATGCTCCACGACCCCTGTCATTACAATGCTCCGTGACTCCAGTTATCACAATGCTTCATGAACTGTGTCCTCACAATGGTCCATGCCCTGGTCACACAAGGCTCTGTGACCTTTGTCACCACAATGCTCCATGCCCTTGTCATCTCAATGCTCAATGTGCACTGTCATCACAATAATCCATGAAACTTGTCAGACGAATGTTCCATGCCCCTGTCATCATATTGCTCCATGCCCTTGTCATCACAATGCTCCATGACCCCTGTCATCACAGTGCTCCGTGACTCCAGTCATCACAATGATCCATGACATTTCTCATCACATTGTCCATGCCCTCGTCACACAAGGCTCTGTGATCTTTGTCACCACAATGCTCCATGAAATTTTCATCACAATGCTCTGTGACCCTTGTCATCACAATGCTCCATGGCTTTGTCAGCACAATGCTCCATGACACTTGTCATCAAAATGCTCCATGCGCTTGTCAGCACAATGCTCCATGAAACATGTCATCACAATGTGCCATGCCCTTTTCATCACAATGCTCCATGAACCCTGACATCACAATGTTCCATAACCCCAGTCATCAAAATATTCCATGACACTTTTATTCAATTTGCTCCATGACCCTCTCATCACCATGCTCCCTGCCCTTCTCATCACAATGCACCACGGCCTTGTCATCAAAATGCCCCATGACATTTGTCATCACAAAGCTCCATGACCCTTGGCATCACAATGCTCCATGCCATTGTCATCACAATGCTCAATGAAATGTCTCATCACATTGCTCCATGCCCTTGTCATCACAATGCTCCATTACACCTGTCATAACAATGCTCCATGACCCCTGCCATCACAATGTTCCACGGCCTTGTCATCACAATGCTCCATGCCTTTGTCAGCACAATGCTCCATGACACTTGTCATCAAAATGCTCCATGTGCTTGTCAGCACAATGCTCCATGACACATGTCATCAAAATGTGTCATGCTCTTTTCATCACAATGCTCCACATCCTTTTCATCTCTATACTCCATAAAACTTGTCATCACAATGCTCAATGCACTTCTCATCAAAATGGTCTGAAACCACATATATCACAATGTTCCATCACTAGTCATCACAGTACTCGCTCACCGCTGTCATCACAATGTTCCATAACCCCTGTCACAAAATTCTCCATGACCCATTTCATCACAATGCTTCATGACCCCTGACATCACAATGTTCCATAACCCCTCTCATCAAAATATTCCATGACCCTTTTATTCAAATTGCTCCATGACCCTGTCATCACATTGCTCCCTGCCCTTCTCATCACAATGCACCACGCACTTGTCATGAAAATGCCCCATGACATTTGTCATCACAAAGCTCCATGACCCTTGGCATCACAATGCTCCATGCCATTATCATCACAATGCTCAATGAAATCTCTCATCACATTGCTCCATGCCCTTGTCATCACAATGCTCCATGACCCCTGCCATCCCAATATTCCACGGCCTTGTCATCACAAGGCTCCATGACCCTTGTCATCACAATGCTCCAAGACCTCTGTAATCACAATTATCCATGCCACTTTTCATCTCAATGCTCCATGAAAACTGTGATCACAATGCACCATGCCCATCATCATAATGATTCATACTATTGTCATCACAATGAAATCAAAATGCCCCATGTCCTCTGTCATCACAATGCTCCAAACCCTTCTGGTCACAATGTTCCATAACACTTATCATCACATGCCCCATGACCCTCGTCATCACAATTATGCAAGGTCTTCTCATCACAAGGCTCCATGACCCTTGTCATCACAATGCTCCAAGACCTCTGTAATCACAATTATCCATGCCACTTTTAATCTCAATGCTCCATGAACCCTGTCATCACAATGCACCATGCCCATCATCATAAGGATTCATGCTATTGTCATCACAATGAAATCAAAATGCTCAATGACCTCTGTCATCACAATGTTCCAAACCCTTGTGATCACAATGTTCCATAACACTTGTCATCACAACGCCCCATGACGCTCGTCATCACAATTATCCATGGTTTTCTCATCACAATGCTCCATGACCTTTGTCATCACAATGCTCAATAGACTTGTCATCACAATGCTCCCTGACACTTGTCTTCTGTATGCTCCTAGAACCCTGTCATGACAAGGCTCCATGCCTTTTCCATCACAATGACCCATGCCCTTTTCATCACAATGCTCCAAGACCCCTGTAATCACAATGCTCAATGCCCTTGTCATCACAAAGCTCCATGACGCATGTCATCAGAATGCTCCTTGGACTTCTCATCCCAATGCTCCATGCCCTTGTCATCACAATGCTCCAAGACCCCTGTAATCACAATTCTCCATGCCCCTTTTCATCAGAATGCTCCATGAGACTTGTCATCACAAGGCTCCATGGTCTTCTCATTACAATGCTCCGGTACCTTGTCATCACAATGCTCCATGACCCATGTCATCACAATACTACATGAACATTTTCAGCCCAAAGCTCCATGACCTTCTCATCTCACTTCTCCATGACCCTTGTCATCACAATGCTCCATGACCACTGTCATCACAACCCTCCATGACCCCTGACAACACAGTGATCCGGGACTCTTGTCATCAAAATTCTCCATAACCCTTGTCATCACAATGATCCATGCCCTTGTCATCCCAATTCTCCATGACCCCAGTAATCACAATGCCCCGTGACGCTTGTCATCACAGTGCTCCGTGACCCTTGTCATCACAATGCTCCATGCCTTTGTCAGCAAAATGCTCCATGACCTTGTCATCACAGTCCTCCATGACCCTTGGGATCACATTGCAACATGCTCTTGTTATCTCTGTCTTTATTTTCTGTTTTTTACAGATTTTCGGATGTCCCTTTTGAGTGGTGGGAAGTGACAATTCTTTGTAGTGTGGATTTGCATTGAAGGCTTGCTTGATTGGCCAAAAAGGGCGTATGCATTTTCTCCTAAATATATTCAGCAGAAAATGCATACGCCCTTTTTGGCCAAGTGCATCATTGTCGAAGTTGTTACGCGTTTCCTGTGTTTTAAAGGCGATTTTAATTTACCACTTGAAATATGTTTTGTGCAATTCTGCCTCATTTTCAAGTCTGCTTCGTTGCATTTCCTCAACAGATTTTTGGAATAGTGTTGTCCTTTATAACTCTGCAGGTTTGTGAATTGCTGTGCCCCTGAGCTCCAATTTTCAACTCGTGTTTTTGTGAGCTGACCACAAATCCACAATTTTGCTACAGGACCTATACTGGTTCCAGGGGTGCAGGCTGATGCTTTGGTTAAATCTTCCTTCCACAGGGGAAATTAGAGTGACATGTGTCCGTCCAAATGCCTACAGCTACTCTCTGATTGGTTCTCCCTCTTCCCTTTCATCCACTGCACAATTTGCAAACTGTGCGAAGCAGGAGCTTATAGGGGCTGACTCTCCAAGTTGGGAGATTGATAGTAAAGCAGTTGGAATGTCAAACTGGAACACAAGGAGAGGAAAAAAATTATGAGCCTTTTAGAAATCTTTTGCCATCACAGGGTGTCCATTCTCTAGGTTTCCCATACATGTTATAACTGTATTGATATTCCCTTCTACCTGGAGAGTTGGGACCCATGGAATGGGTGGCATGCATAACTGCTTTAAGGGGTCTGCATTTTCTCACCCAATCTCACCAGTCCTCTCAGCCCCAAGTGTCCAGCCTTATGTCTCATCTAGCAGTCTTTGCAGATAGGGTCATTCCAGGTTTCATCAGAACCCCTGAAGGAATTGTGTAAGAATTTCGCTGTTTTTTTTGTTTTGTTTTTGAAATTCATTTTTATAATGGGGTTGAGCTGCTTTTCACCGAAATGTTTATGCCGGTCTAGACACACTTGATTCCCTTATGGAGACATATCAATATATAGGTTTTAAGATTCTTACTAGTCAGATATATTCCTGTGCTGGGAATTGGGGTTTTGAGTCCCGTTCACTGAGGAAGGTGTAGGTTTTGTCTATTCTGTATTTGCTTCATGGAATGGTACCAGTGCTAATATCAAAGTCTGGTTTTATGCATCACCCCACCTCTCCTTCCCCCTTAAGCAGGCATAAGAGTGTTTTCTCAATGCGAGACTCTGTTCTCTTTCCTCAGTTCATGTGTAGCTATGTTTACAGGACCTTCATAAGTGATATCTTATGATAAGTTTCTTTTTCTGTGTGACTTTTTTCACTTAGAATCATCGTACCTAAATCCACTCATTATGCTGCTACTGGCCTTATGACATTGATTTCATGTCTCAGTGATATTCCATTGTACAAAATTACCACAAGTTCTTTACGAAAATTTCTCTTTCCTGGAATATTTAAGTTGTAATGAAGTTGAGGTTCTTGTATGCAGAGCAGCCCTAAACTTTGGGGTGCCTGTGTCTTGTTGATATTTAGTCTTCCCAAGTTATATGCCCATGAGTGGAAGTGCCCTATGCTCGGTAGCTTTGTATTTTAGATGTTTTAGGAAACAGCATACACTTCTTCAGAGTGGCTCTTGGATATTTATATCCCACCCATCTGCGTGACTACCTCCCTGTTCTCCATGGCCTCTCCTGCATTTCTGGTTTGTACACATTTTTTGGATGGCCTTTCTGAGCAGTGGAAATTGAGACTTCTTTGTTGTGCAGATTTGCATTTCCCGCTTGCTTGGTTGGCCAAAAATTCTGTATGTTTTTTTTTCCTGAAGTTATTCATGAAAAAAACACATACACCCTTTTGCACAACTACATCATTTTAGAAATTCTGCTGCTTTTCATATGCTTTAAATGTGAGTCCAATCTACCTTTTGAAATCTGTTTCCTGCAATTCTGCCTCTCATTCAGATCCTCTTCGTTGCCTTACCTGAATATATTTTTGGACGTTGGTTATCATTTTTATCTTTGCAGGTCTTTGAATTGTCTGCTCCTGAGCTGCATTTTGCAACTCGATTTTTTTGTGAGCAGGCCGCCAAACCATTGTATTGCTTCCGGCCCTATTCTGGTTCTGGGGAGGCAGGCTGAGCCTTTGGTTAATTAGGGTGACATGTGCCTGTCAAAACTCCTACAGCTAGTCTCTCATTGGTTTCCCCTCTTCCCGTTTATCCTCTGCACAAATTGCAAACTGTGTGAAACAGGAGGTTAAAGGTGCTGATTCTCCAAGTGGGGAGATTGTTAGCAATTTGGCTGGAATGGCGAACCCCAGCACCAGGAGATCAAAAATGAGGTGCATTTTAGACCCCTTTCCTGATCACACGGTGTACATTCGTCTCGGTCTCCCAGGCATGTTTTTGCTGTCAGAAGATTCCCTTGAACCTGCAGATTTGGGACCCATGGAATGGGAATCAGGCAGTATTTCTTTTAAAGGTCTGCATTTCCTCACCCAGCCTCTCTAACATCTCTTAGCATGCATAGCTTCCAGCCTTATATATCATCCTGCTGTGGGTCTACATGTGTTCAATCCATGTTACATCATAGCCCTTCAACAAAAGTTGTAAGAAATTTTGTCTGTCTCACTGTTTTTATAAATATTTTTAAATTTATTTTTATATTGTTTACAGCTGATTTTCAAAGCTCTGTTTTTTGCTGCTGTAGATCCACTTGATTCATGTACTGTGAGACAACAATAAATTCTTTTTCAGATGCTTACCATTCATATGTATTATTTTCAGTGACTTGAGTGGGCTGAGTGCAGTTCTTTGAGGTACCGTGTAGGCCTTGTCAGTTATTCAATATGGTACTTGGAATGGTATCTTTGCTAATTTCAACCTTCTGGATAATACCTCAACCTTCCTCACCTTTCCCATTTAGCAGCCTTATGTCTATTTTCTACATATTTGACTATGTTTCTGTTTTGTAATTTATTTCATGTGTAGCCATTTTTTATTCCACCTTTAAGTGACATCTTATGATATGTGTCTTTTTCTTTCTGACATATGTCAGTTAGAATGATCGTATGTAACTCCTCCAGAGTTGTTACAACTGGCCTTATTTCATTGATTTCTGGATGAGTAATATTCCACTCTACATAAGTACCCCACCTCTTTTATCCATTTTATCCTTCCAGGGACATTTAGGTTATATCCAAGTTGAGGCCCTTTATAACAGAGAGGTGGTAAACGTTGGGGTGCCTGTTTTCTGTCGATTTTTGTTTTTCCCAAGGTATACGCCCATGAATGCAAGTGCCCTATGCTCTGTAGCTCACTTTTTAGATGTTTTAGCAAACACAATACACTTCTCCAGAGTGGCCTTTGGCAAATTACATTTCCACTATCAGCCTCACAGGTCTCCCTTTTCTCCTCACCCTGTCCTGCATTTCTGGTGTTTACATTTTATGTGGATGGCCCTTCTGACTGATGTGAAGTGATACATTTTGTAGTATTGATTTCCAGTGCCCACCTGTTTTGTTGGATAAAATGTGTGTATGGCCTTTACTTGAATATATTCAGAAAAAATGCATATGCCCTTTTTGGCCAACTGCATCATTGGAGATGTTCAGCCCCTTTTCTTGTGCTTTAATGGGGAGTCCTTTCTACCTCTTCAAATCTGTTTCCTGCCACTCTCCCTTGCTTACAAGTCCTTTTCTGTGACTTACCTCAAGACATTTTTTGACAATAGATATTTTCAACTCTGCAGTTTCATGAATTTTAGTGACCCTGAGTTCCATATTTCAACTTTTGTTTTTGGAAACTGGACACAAAACAGCGGGATTTCCTCTAGTCCTATTCTGTTTCCATGGGCAATTCTAGCCTTTGATGAATTTGTCTTCCATATTGGAAATTAGAGTGGCATGTGCCTGTCCAAACACCTAGGACTTGTCTCTAAATTTTTCTCATCCTTCCGCTTCATCCTCTGGACAAATTCCAAACTGTGTGCAACACATGTTGACGGTGCTGATATCCCCAAGTGAGGAGATTGTTAGGAAAGATGCTGGAGGGGTGAACCCGAGCACCAGGCGATGAGGAGATGAGGTGCCTTTTCCAAACTGTTTCCGATCAAACGGTGTACCATCCTCTAGGTGTGACAGGCATATTTGAGCCATAGGAATGGTCCCGTGCATGTAAGGAAAACACCAGGGATTTTTCCAAATCAGTGCCTCCCCGAACCCCAAACTGGGGAATTTTTGAGCTACGGCTACACATATGTCCATTAAGGGCCTTGGGAAATAGGCAGAGTCCAAACTTTAGATGATTGAAATCTTCAGAGTCAGAAGTTCTCACCATCGGCCTTGCTTAAGTTACATTTTATCTGTCATTGATAGATGATGTCAATAAAAATATCTATTCTTTTTCAGATTGTTTCCCCATATAGGTTATTGCAAAATATTCAGTGTAGTTCCCTGTGCTATACAATAGTTCCTTGTTGATGATCTGTTTTATACATAGCAGTGTGTATGTGTTAATCCCAAACTGTTAACTTATCCCTTCTCCTACCTTTCCCCTTTGGTAATAATAAATTATAAGATTTTATACTTCTCAGAAATGTGGAAGCTGAAAGAGAGGTATCATTTTCAATGGAAAAACATTCAAAACAAGATTGAAGCTTCAGCCAAGAGTATTCGATGTACATCCTTGGGAATAAATCACTTCATTTCTCTAATGTTGACCTGACAAATAAGACAGACGTCTTCACTGAACTTGCTTATAATAAAGTGATGGAAATATTAAATGTAAGTCTTAGAAACATCTTATTTTACCCGAGCCTTATACACTGCTCTAGGTTGACTACAGTTTGGCTCACACATCTGTTCATTGAAGTTACAATGTTCTCAGTTTCTGTTACTGATCCTCCAGAGTGGACCCCAACAGGAGTCCCCGTGCCCAGTGTCATTGGAGCCAACAGATCAAGACTGAGTTTGGTTCAGAAGCAAAGGAAACTTTATATTTTGAAAACAGAATGGAGAGATGAGAGCGTGCACTCCCCCGTGGGCTGTGGGCTGGGCTGCTGTGTAGGGATCCCGGCAGCGTCAGCAGGAAGGAGGGGATGGAGCTCTTGAAGGCTGGGTTGGCTGCAGCTCAGGCTCTATGTCGCAGAGTCTGCATGGGACCCCACTAGCTGAGGTGTCGACCCAGCCATTCTGCACTAGGAAATCGGGTCTGAAGTGCCGGGTGTGGGACCTCTGCATGCGGAACCCTAGGAGCACGTGAAATTAGACAAAGCACAGAGGAAAAACAGGTTAGACTTTATTTTATTGCCCAGATTCTCTTTTTATCTCCCAGGAATTTTTAATGAACGTTGCCGGAGATGAACACCTCGTCTGCTTTTTGTCCCGTTGCTCATTCTTGGGGTGCTGAGGATGCAGACCCCTCTTTTGTAATGCTTCATGCTGAGGTGGGTGCCCTCATACACGGGGGGAGGGGCCAAACTTCTCCCCAGGATCCTCCAGGTGATGTTGATTGTCCCCAGGGCTCCTGCCTCACTGGGCTTCCACCTAAGCACCAGCATTGGAAGTGTTATAGATTCTAATGACCTTTAAGGGTCCAGGAAAGAGATGCACAGAGATGCTGCGGTGGCAGTTTTCACCCCACCCCACATTTGTTCGGCGACCTTACGCTGACGGTTTTTGCCAGCCTAGATGCACTGACCAGTAGTCTGTGCTTTCTTTAATTAGGTCCCTGAATTAATGTACAAACAGCATCATGTGTCAGATCCCTGCCCCCTCAACTCCGAGACAGTCCAGGTTCGGTGGTGATCCAGGACCATGACGTCCACTGAGTCAACGGCCTTTTGAAGTAGCCAGCAGTCCAGCCGGTCATATTGGCCACCATCACCGTGGTGTCTGTAGGGTTTTCTATGGTGAAATCGTGATATACGTTTCCTCCGCCAAGCTTGTTATCTCCCGTCTGGGTGCAGTAAGTCCTCCAAGCAGTAGTCTGCTCTTTCGGGGTACAGACTTGTTTTCTGAGAGAAACTCCAGGTCAAGTGATGGTCACACGTGTCTTCTTGGGGGCCCATTGCCCCCGTTTGTCTCTCTGGAGGTTGGAGTTGGAGGGCCTCCTCACTCGAGGTCAGTGTGTCCACAGAGCGTCCCCTGCAACTTCAAGGCATGATGGGTGGTTAGGGTCACCACGTGGGGTCCTTTTCCCTTAGGAGGGAGCTGGCCTTGTGGGCTGCTGATTTCCAGCTTTTTAGATACCCCAGTATCCTGGCCTGATGGTGCGGGGGGCAAAGCCCTTGGTGACCATAGTTTATCATACCTGAAGGGCATTCCTGTGTTGCCCCATTTCAAGTGGTCCCAGTTTTTGCACTAAGGCTCCAAGGGCGATTAACCTTTGACCGGGTATGTAAAGGTCAAAGGGTTTAGTTAAATTAGGGAGGTCCTGGGCAAGATTCTGAATTGACTGCTCTTTCCATTCTTGAAAGGCTGCTTCTGGATTCTATTCAAAAGGATCATCATCGTTTCGTGTCAGTGTTTCATGTAGAGGCCCAGCTATTAGACTGTAGTTAGGGATCCAGATGCAGAAAACCTTGGCCTCCCCAGGAACCCCTAAGCTGTCTTCTAGTTTTAGAAGAGGTAAGGCTGCAAATGGCTTCTTCCCTATCCTGGGATGCGTTTCTCCGAATATCTGTGAGAATGAAACCCAGGCATGTTGCGTTAGCCTGGGATATTTGAGCCTTTTTCTTGGACACCTTCTATCCTTCCTTGGCTATGTAGTTCAGAGGCATCTTTAGTAGGCCTGGCAATCAGAATGTCATCTGCATATTGAAGGAGGGTTCCCTTTTACAGAGGTAGAACTTTTAGGTCTTTAGAGGACATTTCCCCAATGATGGTGTGGGGATTTTTGAACCATTGGGGCAGGACGGCCCAGCATTATTGCTTTTGTTGCATGTTGTGTCCTGCCACTCACAAGCCAAAAATTCTTGTGAATGTGAGATGAATGGAATACAGAAGAAGGCATCATTGAAGTCTAATACAGAATGCCATGGCCTGGTGGATGTTAGAATGAGCAGCAGGGTGTAGGAAATAGGAGCTACTTGATGCATATCCTCGGTGGCTTCACTGACTGTCCTGATATACTTTACCAGGTCTCCAGCAGCCCATGGGGCTCTCGTGGTCAGGCCAATCACAGGATATGGAGCTCACCTGGGCTGCACACCCCACCGCACATCCCACGGGGCTCTCCTGGTCAAGTCCCTCCCAGGGTATGGAGCTCACCTGTGCAGCTACCCAGCAGCCCATGGGGCTCTCATAGTCAGGCCCTTACAAGGATAGAGAGCTCCCCTGGGCTTGTACCCCAGCGGGGCTGGACACAGAAGAACCGTGCACATAGCCCACCTGGCAGAGAACCCCCAGCTCACCTGTCACTCACAGCTGACACAGAACACCTCAGAGCAGGACTTGAACTAACAAACAGCAGCTCTGACAGGTCTGTGACCCTGGGTATCACTCTGTGTGGCCTCTCTCTGCCTGGTCTTCCAGACACTTCCACTGCAGCCAGGGCAACAGGCCTCTGTCTCCACCCACCATCACTCCTCTCCCTGACACCTGGGTTCCTCTCGTTAGGATAGGGTTTTCTTGAAGTTGTTTTCCACTCATGGACCACAGAAAATGATAAGAAAATAAGCCGCAGCTGCAGCCCCTTTTCTATCCTGACTCTCAAGAGCCCACACCTGTTCCTTGTGCCTGGCCCGTTTACCAAGGCTCATTTTCTGCAACTGTGAGCCCCAGAGGAGTGAGGATTGGGTGATTTGGGCAGCCTGACACCGCCTGCCAGCCCTCCCCAGGTGTGCCTGGGTTGAGGTCAATATAAACACCTCTCCAGTCAGCAAGAGCTCCTGTAGCTGTGCCTGACGCCATATTCTCTGCCCTGTCAGCAGTGTCGGGGCTGGGGTAGTGGGAGGGAGAGAGGGGCCGTGGCCTTGTGGGTGGTCCAGTGTGAGTGGGGCTCTGCTGAACTATCTGCAGGAGTTGCCAGGCTGCCACCTGCTAAAGAAGAGGATGTGTCAACCATACCTGCCGCTGGAATTTCTCCCCAGGCAGAGGTGAGGAAGTAAAAAAGCAGTGGGGGCCGTGGCAGGAGGGGTATCTCAGGCAGGGAAATGGAAAGCTTCCAGAAGAGCATCTGGTGCCAGGACCATCCTGGCTGTCCTGCAGGCACCACGTCGGCCTGCATGCTGTCGCTGGTGTGTCTCCACTGCCCTTCCTCTAGGCTTGCAAGTTCTTGTACATATTCAGGTGTTTTACATGGAAAGGGTGGGAAGATTTCAGCTGCAGCAGGACTGGGGCTCAGCTCACATTTACTCACAGACGCCTCGACATAGTCCCCCAGCTTTTCAATGAGGATGCTCCTTGTGGGGGGGAGCACTGCTGACTGCATGGGAGATGATTTCCCACTTCTGACCAACTTAAGAATTTTTTACCACTGGAGCAAGTGCCCTGATACGATTTTCCTCTGTATAACTGGTGGATTCTGTTATTTTTTTTTTTTTTTTCTTTTTTTCTTTTTGGTTCAAGGTAGGTTTTATTTATTCCTCTTTTTTTTTAATTTAGAAATATAAACATGGATATAATGCATTAATATAAAGACGTCTATATGAAGGGAAAAACTTTTTTTTCTGTTTTATTTTATTAAATGTTATTTATTTATTTTTAATTTTTTAAAATTTATTTATTTCTTTTATACAACAGGTTCTTATTGGATATCTATTTTATACATATAAGTGTGCACATGTGAATCCCAGTCTCCCAATTCATCCCACCACCACCCTCACATGGCGTTCCCCCCTTGGTGTCCATATGTTTGTTCTCTACATCTGTGTCTCTATCTCTGCCCTGCAAACCGGTTCATCTGTACCAATTGTCTAGGTTCCACATATATGCATTAATATACAATATTTGTTTTTCTCTTTCTGACTTACTTCACTCTGTATGACAGTCTCTAGATCCATGAAGGTCTCTACAAATGACCCAATTTCATTCCTATGTATGGCTGAGTAATATTCCATTGTATATATGTACCACATCTTTATCCATTCGTCTGTCTGTGGGCACTTAGGTTGCTTTCATTACCTGGCTATTGTAAATAGTGCTGCAATGAACATTGTGGTGAATGTGTCTTTTTGATTTATGTTTTTCTCTGGGTATATGCCCAGTAGTGGGATTGCTGGATTATATGGTAATTCTATTTTTAGTTTTTTAAGGAACCTCCATTCTGTTCTCCATAGAGACTTTATCGATTTACGTTCCCAACAATAGTGGAAGAAGGTTCCTTTTCTCCACACCCTCTCCAGCATTTGTTGTTTGTAGATTTTCTGATGATGCCCATTCTAACAGGTGTGACGTGATACCTCATTGTAGTTTCGATTTCCATTTCTCTAATAATTAGTGATGTTTAGCAGATTTTCATGTGCGTCTTGGCCATCTCTATGTCTACTTGGAAGAAATGTCTATTTAGATCTGCTTCCAATTTGTATTGGGTTTTTTGTCTTATTAATGTTGACCTGCATGAGCTGTTTATATATATTGGAGATTAATCATTTGTCCATTGATTCATTTGCAAATATATTCTGCCATTCTGAGGGTTGTCTTTTCGTTTTGTTGGTAGTTTCCTTTGCTTTGCAAAAGCTTTTACGTTTCATTAGGTCCCATCTGTTTAGCTTCTTTTTTTTATTTCATTCCTATAGGAGGTGGATCAAAAAAGATCTTGCTGTGATTTACGTCAGAGTATTATTCGTAAGTTTTCCTCTCAGAGTTTTATACTGTCCGGTCTTACATTAAGGTCTCTAATCCATTTTGAATATATTTTTATGTATGGTGTTGGGGAGTGTTCTAATTTTATTTTTTACATGTAGCTGTCCATATTTCCTAGCACCACTGATTGAAGAGACTGTCTTATCTCCATTGTATAGTCTTGCCTCCTTTGTCATAGATTAGTTGACCATAGGTGTGTAGGTTTATCCCTGGGCTTTCTTTTTTTTTTTTTTTTCCTTTTACACGTTTATTGGAGTATAATTGCTTTACAATGGAGTGTTAGTTTCTGCTGTATAACAAAGTGAATCAGCTCTACATATACAAATATCACCAGATCCCCTCCTTCTGGCATTTCCCTCCCACACTCCATATCCCACCTCTTAATGTGGTCACAAAGCACCGAGCTGATCTCCCTGTTCTATGTGGCTGCTTCCCAGTAGCTATCGGTGTTACATGTGGTAATGTATTTATGTCCATGCCACTCTCTCACTTCGTCCAACATTACCCATACGCTTTCCGATGTCCTCAAGTCCTTTCTCTACATCTGTGTCCTTAATCCTGTCCTGCCACTAGGTTCTTCATAATATTTTTTTTTTCTTCATTAGATTCCGTATATCTCTGTTAACATACAGTATTTGTTTTTCCCTTTCTGACTTACTTCACTGGGTAGGACAGATTCTAATCCATCCACCTCAGTACAAATAACTCAGTTTTGCTTCTTTTTATGGCTGAGTAATATTCCGTTGTATATATGTGCCAGATCTTCTTTATCCATTCATCTGTCGATGGACACTTAGGTTGCTTCCATGTCCTGGCTATTGTAAATAGAGCTGCAATGAATATTTTTGTACATAACTCTTTTTGAATTATGGTTTTCGCAAGGCAAATGCCCAGTAGTTGGATTGTTGTGTCGTATGGTACTTCTATTGTTAGTTATTTAAAGGAACCTCCATACTGTTCTCCCTAGTGCCCATATCAATTTACATTCCACCCACAGTGCAAGTGTGTTCCCTCTTCTCCAATAAAGGCCTCTCCATCATTTATTGTTTTGTAGATTTTTTTGATGATTGCCACTCTGACTGCTGTGAAGTGATACCTCACGGTAGTTTTGATTTGCATTTCTCTAATGATTAGTGATGTTCAGCATTCTTTCATGTGTTTCTTGGTAATCTGTATATCTTCTTTGGAGAAATGTCTATTTAGATCTTCTGCCCGTTTTTGAATTGGGTTGTTTGTTTTTGTGATATTGAGCTACATGAGGTGCTTGTAAACTTTGGAGATTATTCCTTTATCAATTGCTTCATTTGAAAATATTTTCTCCCATTCTGAGGGTGGTTTTTGCATCTTGTTTATGTTTTCCTGTACTGTGTAAAAGCTTTTAAGTTTCATTAGGTCCCGTTTGTTGATTTCTGTTTTTATTTCCTTTCTCTAGGAGGTGGGTCAAAAAGGATCTTGCTGTGATTTATGTCATAGAGTGTTCTGCCTATGGTTTGCTCTAAGTGTTTTATAGTGTCTGGTCTTATATTTAGATCTCTAATCAATTTAGAGTTTATTTTTGTGTATGGTGTTATGGAGTGTTCTAATTTCATTCTTTTATGTGTAGGGGTCCAGTTTTCCCAGCACCAATTACTGAAGAGACTGTCTTTTCTCCATTGTATATCCTTCGCTCCTTTGTCATAGATGAGATAGCCATAGGTATGTAGGTTTATCTCTGAGCTTTCTGTCCTGTTCCATTGATCTGTGTTTATGCCAATCTACATACACTTGATTCCATTATGGAGACATATAAATACATAGGTTTCAAGATTATTACCAGTCAGATATATTCCTCTTCAGTGAATAGGGTGTTTTGTGTCCAGTTCATTGAGAAAGGAGTAGGTCTTGTCTATTGCATATTTGGTGTATGGAATGGTATCTGTGCTAATTTCAAACTCTGCTTTTACGCATCACCCCACATCACCTTTCCCCTTAAGGAGGCATAAGTGTGTTTTCTAAATGTGTAACTCTGTTCTCTTTTGAAATTCAGTTCATGTGTATCCATGTTTACATTCCCTCTATAAGTGATATATTACAATAAGTTTCTTTTTCTTTGTGGCTCATTTACCTTGGCATCATCATACCTAAAGCCACTCATTATGCTGCTATTGGCCTTATGACATTGATTTTATGTCTGAGTGACATTCCATTGTATATAAGTACCACGACATCTTTATCTATTATTTTCCCTTTCCTGGGATATTTAAAGAGTACCAAAGTCGAGGTTCTTGTAAACAGAGCAGCCCTAAACTTTGGGCTGGCTGTGTGTTGTGGATTTTTAATTTTCCCAAAATACACGCCCATGAGTGGAAGTGTGCTATGCTCTGTAGCTCTGTGTTAGAAAACAACATACAGTTCTCCAGAGAGGCTGTTGGCAATTTACATCCTGTCCATCGGCGTAACCAGGCTCCCTTTTCTCCATGGCCTGTCCTGTATTTGTGGTTTTTAAACTATTTGTGGATGGCCCTTTTGACCGGAGGTAAGTGACACTTCTATGTAGGGTGGATTTCCAATGCCTGATGGCTTGCTTGGCCAAAAAGGGTGTATGCATTTTTTTCCCGAATATATTCAAGAAAATACACATACTCCCTTTTCGGCCAAGGACAACATTGTCGAAGTTCTGTCGCTTTTCATGTGCTTTAAAGACGACTCCAATCTACCTCTTGAAATCTGTTTCCTTCAATTCTGCCTTGCTTTCAAATCCTCTTCACTGCCTTACCTCAATATATTTCTGGATGATAGTTGTCCTTTATAACTCTGCAAGTTTGTGAATTGCTGTGCCCCTGATTTCCATTTTTCAACTTGCTTATATGTGAGCTGGCTGCAATACCACAGGATGGCTTTAGGCCTTAGTCTGGTCCCGGGGTTGCAGGCTGAGCCTGTGTTTAATTCTTCTTCCTGATGGGAAACTAGAGTGACATGTGCCCATCCAAACACCTGCAGCTAATCTCTCATTTGTTTCCCCACTTCCTGTTCATCCTCTGCACAATTTGCAAACTGTGCATAACAGGTGGGTAAAGGCGCTGACACTCCAAGTGGGGAGATTTTTAGTAATGCAGATGGAATGGCGAAGCCGAGCACAAGGAAAGGAAAAATGAGGTACCTTTTAGAAAACTTTCCCGATTACACAGTGTACCATCCACTGGGTTCCCCAAGCATGTCTTAACAGTGGGAAGATTCCCTTAAACCTGGAGAGTTTAGGCCACTAGAATGAGTAGCACACAGTATTGCTCTAAGAGATCTTCTTTTGCTCACACAACCTCAGCAATCTTGTCAGACCCAAGTGTCCAGTCTTATGTCTCATCAAGCTGTGGATGTAAAGGTGGTCAATCCAGGTTGCATCACAGGCCCTGAACGTAATTTTTAAGACTTTCTCCCTGTTTTGCTGTTTTTCCATTTTGCTTTTCAAATTTATTTTTATAAGGGGGTTTAGCTGAATTTCAGTGCTGTGTTCATGTCATTAGACACACACATGATTCATTTATGGAGACATGAGAATACCTATGTTTTAAAATTCTTACTAGTCAGATATATTCCTCTTCAATGAATAGGGGTTGTTGAGTCCTGTTCATTTTGCTGGGAGTAGGTGCTGTCTATTACATACTTGGTTTATGTAACGATATCTGTGCTAATTAAGGACTATGGATTTATGCATCACCCCACCTCGCCTTTCCCCTTAATCAGGCAGAAGTTTGTTTTCTAAATGTGTGTCTCTGTTGTGTTTGTAATTCAGTTCATGTGTAGCCATGTGTACATTCCCGCTATGAGTGATATCTTATGATAAGTTTCATTGTCCTGTTGTCTTTCCTAACTCAGTTCATGTGTAGCCATGTTTACAGGACCTTCATAAGTGATATCTTCTGATAAGTCTCCTTTTCTCTGTGACTTATTTCACTTAGAATCATCGTACCTGAATCCACTCATTTTGCTGCTACTGCCCTTATTAGATTGATTTCATGGCTGAGGGATATTCCATGGTACGTAAGTACTACAATTTCTTGAAGCATTTTTGTCTTTCCTGGGATATTTAAGATGTACCTAAGTTGAGGTTCTTGTAATCAGTGCAGCCCTAAATTTTGGCGTGGCTCTGACTTATTGATTTTCAGTTTTGCCAAGGTATCTTCCCTAGACTGGAAGTGCCCTTGGCTCTGTAGCTCTGTTGTTTATTTGTTTTAGGGAACACAATGCACTCCTCCAGAGAGGCAGTTGGCAATTTACATCCTGTCGTTCAGCATAACTAGGCTCCCTGTTCTCCAGCGCCTGTCTTGCCTTTGTCATTTTTACACATTTTGCGATGTCCCATTTGACCTGTGGGAAGTGATGCTTCTTTGTAGGGCAGATTTGGATTGCCTGCCTTGTTGCTTGGCCAAAATGGGCATAATCGTTTTCTCCTGAATATATTCAGGAGAAAACGCATACGCCCTTTTGGGCCAAGTGTATCATTGTCGAAGTTGTGCCCCTATTCCTGTGGTTTAAAGGTGATTCCAATGTACCTCTTGAAATCTGTTTCCTGCTATTCTGGTTCGCTTTCAAGTCCGCCTCGTTGCCTTCCCTCAACAGATTTTTGGACGATAGTTGTCCTTTATTACTCTGCCAGTTTGTGAATTGCTGTGCCCCTGAGCTCCATTTTTCAACTCGTTTTTTGTGAGCTGACGGCAGGTCCAAGTCTTTGGTTCAGGAACTATACTGGTTCCCGGCGGGTGGCTGAGACTTTGGCTAAATCTTTTACCTGCCGGGAAATCAGAGTGACATGTGCCCGTCCCAATGCCTAACAGCTACTCTCTCATTGGTTCTCCCTCTTCCCTTTCATCCTCTGCCAAATTGGCAACCAGTGCAAACCAGGAGCTTAAAGGGGCTGTCTCTCCAAGTTGGGACATTGATAGTAAAGCAGTTGGAATGTCAAACCGGAGTACCAGGAAAGGGACTATTAGTTGAGTTTTAGAAACCTTTCATATTCACAGTGTGTCCATTCTCTAGGTTTCACATACATGTTATAGCTGTAGTAATATTCCCTTCAACCTGGAGTGTTGGCACCCTTGGAATGCGTGCCATGCATTATTGCTTCAAAAGGTCTGCATTCGCTCACCAAATCTCACCAATCCTCTCAGTCCCAAGTGTCCAGCCTTATGCCACATCCAGCTGTCGTTGTAGATAGGGTCATTCCAGGTTTCATCAGAGCCCCTGAAGGAATTGTAATGAATTTCCCTATTTTTTTGTTTTGTTTTTCAAATTCCTTTTTATAGTGTGTTTGAGATGATTCTCACTGCCATGTTTATGCCAGTCTAGACACACTTGATTCCCTTACGGAGACATATCAATACATAGGTTTTAAGATTCTTACTAGTCAGATGTATTCCTCTGCAGGAATTATGGGGTTTTGAGTCCCTTTCACTGAGGAAAGTGTAGGTCTTGTCTTTTCCGTAGTTGGTTTTTTGAACGGTACCTGTACTAATATCACACTCTGGTTTTATGCATCACCCCACCTCTCCTTCCCTCTTAAGCAGGCATAAGAGTGTTTTCTAAATGTGAGATTCTCTTCTCTTTGTAACTCAGTTCATGTGTAGCCATGTTTAAAGGGCCTTCATAAGTGATATCTTATGATAAGTTTCTTTTTCTCTGTGACTTATTTCACTTCGAATCATCATACCTGAATCCACTCATTTTGCTGCTACTGGCCTTATGACATTGATTTCATCGTTGAAGGGTATTCCATTGTACATAAGTAACACAATTTCTTGAACCATTTTTGTCTTTCCTGGGATATTTAAGGTGTACCTAAGTTGAGGTTCTTGTAAGCAGTGCAGCCCTCAATTTTGTGTTTGCTCTGTCTTATTGGTTTTCCGTTTTCCCAAGGTAATTCCCTAGACTGGAAGTGCCCTTTGCTCTGTAGCTCTGTTGTTTAATTGTTTTAGGGAACACAGTGCACTCCTCCAGAGAGGCAGTTGTCAATTTACATCCTGCCCATCAGCATAATTAGGCTCCCTGTTCTCAGGGCCTTTCTTGCCTTTCTGGTTTTTACACATTTTGCGTATATCCCTTTTTACAGGTGGGAAGTGATACTTCTTTATAGTGCAGGTTTGCATTGCCCGCGTGCTTGCTTGGCCAAAAAGGGCGTATGCGTTTTCTCCTGAATATATTCAGGAGAAAACGCATACGCCCTTTTTGGCCAAGTGCATCATTGTGGAATTTGTGCCCCTCTTCCTGTGCTTTAAAGATGATTCAAATGAACCTCTTGAAATCTGTTTCCTGCTATTCTGGCTCACTTTCAAATCCGCCTCGTTGCCTTCCCTCAACAGATTTTTGGACGATAGTTGTCCTTTATTACTCTGCCAGTTTGTGAATTGCTGTGCCCCTGAGCTCCATTTTTCAACTCGTTTTTTGTGAGCTGACGGCAGGTCCAAAATTTTGGTTCAGGACCTATACTGGTTCCCGGCAGGTGGCTGAGACTTTGGTTAATTCGTCTTCCTGCCGGGAAATTAGAGTGACATGTGCCCGTCCAAATGCCTAACAGCTACTCTCTCATTAGTGTTCACTCTTCCCTTTCATCCTCTGCCAAATTGGCAACCTGAGCGAACCAGGAGGTTAAAGGGGCTGTCTCTCCAAGTTAGGAGATTGATAGTAAAGCAGTTGGAAATTCAAACAGGACCACCAGGAGAGGGACTATTAGTTGAGTTTTAGAAACCTTTCGTATTCACAGTGTGTCTATTCTCTAGGTTTCCCATACATGTTATAGCTGTAGTAATATTCCCTTCAACCTGGAGATTTGGCACCCTCGGAATGTGTGCCACGCATTATTGCTTTAAATGGTCTGCATTTCCTCACCCAATCTCACCAATCCTCTCAGTCCCAAGTGTCCAGCCTTATGCCACATCCAGCTGTCATTGTAGATAGGGTCATTCCAGGTTTCATCAGAGCCCCTGTAGGAATTGTAAAGAATTTCCCTTTTTTTTGTTTTGTTTTTGAAATTCCTTTTTATAGTGGGTTTGAGCTGATTCTCACTGCCATGTTAATGCCAGTCTAGACACACTTGTTTCCCTTAGAGAGACTTATCAATACATAGGTTTTAAGATTCTTACAAGTCAGATATATTCCTCTGCGGGAAATATGGGTTTTTGAGTCCCTTACACTGAGGAAGATGTAGGTCTTTTCTATTCCGTAGTTGGTTTTCGGAACGGTACATGTACTAATATCAAAATCTGGTTTTATGCATCACCCCACCTCTCCTTCCCTCTTCAGCAGCCATAAGTGTGTTTTCTAAATGTGAGACTCTGTTCTCTTTTGTAACTCAGTTCATGTGTATCCATGTTTACAGTACCTTCATAAGTCATATCTTATGATAAGTTTCTTCTTCTCTGTGACTTACTTCACTTAGAATCATCGTACCTGAAACCACTCATTTTGCTGCTACTGGCCTTATGACATTGATTTCATGGCTGAGGGGTATTCCATTGTACGTAAGTAACACAATTTCTTGAACCATTTTTGTCTTTCCTGGGATATTTAAGGTGTACCCAAGTTGAGGTTCTTGTAAGCAGTGCAGCCCTCAATTTTGTGTTTGCTCTGTCTTAATGATTTTCAGTTTTCCCAAGGTATATTCCCTAGACTGGAAGTGCCCTTGGCTCTGTAGCTCTGTTGTTTACTTGTTTTAGGGTACACAATGCACTCCTCCAGAGAGGCAGTTGGCAATTTACATCCTGCCCATGAGCATAACTAGGCACCCTGTTCTCCGGGGCCTTTCTTGCCGTTCTGGTTTTTACACATTTTGAGGATGTCCCTTTTTACCGGTGGGAATTGATACTTCTTTGTAGTGCAGATTTGCATTTCCTGCTTGCTTGCTTGGCCAAAAAGGGCATATGGGTTTTCTCTTGAATATATTCAGGAGGAAATGCATATGCCCTTTTTGGCCAAGTGCATCATTGTCGAAGTTGTGCCCATCTTCCTGTGCTTTAAAGGTGATTCCAATGTACCTCTTGAAGTCTGTTTCCTGCTATTCTGGCTCGCTTTCAAGTCCGCCTCGTTGCCTTCCCTCAACAGATTTTTGGACGATAGTTGTCCTTTATTACTCTGCCAGTTTGTGAAATGCTGTTCCCCTGAGGTCCATTTTTCAACTCGTTTTTTGTGAGCTGACGGTAGGGCCTAAACTTTGGTTCAGGAACTATACTGGTTCCCGGCGGGTGGCTGAGACTTTGGCTAATTCTTCTACCTGCCGGGAAATCAGAGTGACATGTGCCTGTCCGAATGCCTAACAGCTACTCTCTCATTGGTTCTACCTCTTCCCTTTCAGCCTCTGCCATATTGGCAACCTGTTCGAACCAGGAGGTTAAAGGGGCTGTCTCTCCAAGTTTGGACATTGATAGTAAAACAGTTGGAAAGTCAAACCGGAGCACCAGGAGAGGGACTATTAGTTGAGTTTTAGAAACCTTTCGTATTCACAATATGTCCATTCTCTAGGTTTCACATACATGTTATAGCTGTAGTAATATTCCATTCAACCTGGAGAGTTGGGACCCTTGGAAGGTGTGCCATGCATTATTGCTTTAAATGGTCTGCATTTGCTCACCGAATCTCACCGATCCTCTCAGTCCCAAGTGTCCAGCCTTATGCCACATCCAGCTGTCGTTGTAGATAGGGTCATTCCAGGTTTCATCAGAGACCCTGAAGGAATTGTAAATAATTTCCCTGTTATTTGTTTTGTTTTTCAAATTCCATTTTATAGTGGGTTTGAGCTGATTCTCTCTGCCATGTTTATGCCAGTCTAGACACACTTGATTCCCTTACGGAGACATATCAATACATAGGTTTTAAGATTCTTACTAGTCCGATATATTCCTCTGCAGGAATTATGGTGTTTTGAGTCCCTTTCACTGAGGAAGGCGTAGGTCTTGTCTATTCCGTAGTTTTTTTTGGAACGGTACCTGTACTTATATCAAACTCTGGTTTTATGCATCACCCCACCTCTCCTTCCCCCTTAAGCAGGCATAAGTGTGTTTTCTAAATGTGAGATTCTTTTCTCTTTCCTAACTCAGTTCATGTGTAGCCATGTTTACAGGACCTTCATAAGTGGTATCTTATGATAAGTTTCTTTTTCTCTGTGACTTATTTCACTTAGAATCATCGTACCTGAATCCACTCATTTTGCTGCTACTGGCCTTATGACTTTGATTTCATGGCTGAGCGATATTCCATCGTACGTAGGTAACACAATTTCTTGAACCATTTTTTTCTTTCCTGGGATATTTAATGTGTACCGAAGTTGAGATTCTTGTAAGCAGTGCAGCCCTAAATTTTGGGTTGGCTCTCTGTTATTGATTTTCAGGTTTCCCAAGGTATATTCCCTAGACTGGAAGTGCCCCTCGCTCTGTAGGTCTGTTGTTTACTTGTTTTAGGGAACACAGTGCACTCCTCCAGAGAGGCAGTTGGCAATTTACGTCCCGCCCATCAGCATAACTAGGCTCCCTGTTCTCTAGGGCTGGTCTTGTCATTCTGGTTTTTACACATTTTGCGGATGTCCCTTTTAACCTGTGGGAAGTTATACTGCTTTGTAGTGGAGATTTGCATTGCCCGCTTGCTTGCTTGGCCAAAAATGGCGTATGCATTTTCTCCTGAATATAATCTGGAGAAAACGCATACACCCTTATTGGCCAAGTGCATCATTGTCGAAGTTGTGCCCCTCTTCCTCTGCTTTAAAGGCAATTCCAATGTACCTCTTGAAATCTGTTTCCTGCTATTCTGGCTCGCTATCAATTCCGCCTCATTGCCATCCCTCAACAGATTTTTGGAAGATTGTTGTCCTTTATTACTTTGCCAGATTGTGAATTGCTGTGCTCCTGAGCTCCATTTTACAACTCGTTTTTTTGTGAGCTGACCGCAAGTCTCAAATGTTGGTTCAGGACCTATACTGGTTCCCGGCGGTTGGCTGAATCTTTGGTTAATTCTTCTTTGTGCCGGGAAATTAGAGTGATATGTGCCCGTCCTAATGCCTAACAGCTACTCTCTCATTGGTACTCCCTCTTCCCTTTCATCCTCTCCCAATTTGGCAACCTGTGCGAACCAGGAGGTTAAAGGGGCTGTCTCTCCAAGTTGGGACATTGATAGTAAAGCAGTTGGAAAGTCAAACCGGAGCACGAGTAGAGGGTCTATTTGTTGAGTTTTAGAAACCTTTCGTATTCACACTTTGTCCATTCTCTAGGTTTCCCGTACATGTTATAGCTGTAGTAATATTCCCTTTTACATGGAGAGTGGGGTCCCAAGGAATGGGTGTGACGCATTATTGCTTTAAAGGGTCTGCATTTGCTCACCGAATCTCACCAATCCTCTCAGTCCCAATTGACCAGCCTTATGCCACATCCAGCTGTCATAGATAGGGTCATTCCAGGTTTCATCAGAGCCCCTGAAGGAATTGTAAATAATTTCCCTGTTTTTTGGGGTTTTTTTAAATTCCTTTTTATCATGTGTTTCAGCTGATTTTTACTGCCATGTTTATGCCATTCTAGACACACTTCATTCCCTTACGGTACATATCAATACATAGCTTTTAAGATTCTTACTAGTCAGATATATTCCTCTGCGGAGAATAGGGGCGTTGAGTCCCTTTCACTGAGGAAGGAGTAGGTCTTATCTATTCTTTATTTGGATTATGGAATGGTACCTGTGCTAATATCAAACTCTGGTTTTATGCATCTCCCCACCTCTCCTTTCCCCTTAAGCAGGCATAAGTATGTTTTCTATATGTGAGACTCTGTTCTCTTTACTAATTCAGTTCATGTGTACCCATGTTTACATTTCCTTTATAAGTGATATCTTATGTCAGAATGCACCATGGCTCTTGTCAACATAATGCTCCATGATGCTTGTCACCACGATTATCCATGGTCTTCTCATCACAATACTCCACGGTCCTGCCATCACATTGCTGCATGTCCCTTTTCATCACAATTCTCCTCGTCCTTGTCATCACAATGTTCCATGACACTTCTCATCACAATGTTACATGCTCTTGTCATCACAATTCTCCATGCACTTGTCATCGCAATGCTCATTGAACCCTGTCATAGCAAGCTCCATATGCTTATCATCACAATGCTTCATGAGATTGTTATAAAAATTCTCATTGTCCCTTGTAATCACAATGTTCCCTGCCATTGTCATCACAGTGCTCCATGACACTTGTCATCACAATACTCCAAGCCCTTGTCATCACAATGCTCCATGCCCTTGTCATCACAGTGCTCCATGACCCATGTCATCACAGTGTTCCCTGACACCTGTCATCACAATGCTCCTTGCCCCTTGTCAGTACAGTGCTCCATGATGCTCGTCACCACAGTTACCCGCGGTCTTCTCATCACAATCTTCACGGTTATACCATCAGAATGCTCCATTCCCTGGTCATCTCAATGCTCCATGTCCCTTTTCATCACAATTCTCCACGTCCTTGTCATCACAATGCTTCTTGACACTTCTCAGCACAGTGATATATTCTCTTGTCATCACAACTCTGCATGCACTTGTCATCACAATGCTCCATGACCCCTGTCATAACAAGCTCCATGTGCTTGTCATCACGATGTTTCAAGACCTGGTCATTAAAATTCTCAATGGCCCTTGTCATCACAATGATCCATGCCTTTGTCATCACAATGCTCCTTTACCTTTGTCATCACAATGTTCAATACACTTGTCATCACAATGATCCATGCCTTTGTCATCACAATGCTCCTTTACCTTTGTCATCACAATGTTCAATACACTTGTCATCACAATGCTCCCTGAAACTTGTCGTCACTATGCTCCTTGAACCCTGTCATGACAAGGCTCCATGCATTTTCTGTCACAATGATCCATGCCCTTTTCATCACCATGCTCCAAGACCCCTGAAATCACAATGCTGCATGCCCTTATCATTACAAAGCTCCATGACGCATGTCATCAGAATGCTCCATGGCCTTCTCATCACAATGCTCCATGATGCCTGTCATCACAATGCTCCATGACCATTGTTATCACAATGCTCAATACACTTGTCATCACAATGCTCCCTGACACTTGATGTCAGAATGCTCCTTGATCCCTGTCATGAAAAGGTTCCGTGTCTTTTTCATCACAATGCTCCATGCATTTTTCATCACAAGGCTCCATGCCTTTTTCATCACAATGCTCCATGCCATTGTCATCACAATACTCCACAAGCTTGTCATCAGAATGCTCCATGACCCTTGTCATCACAATGATCCATGACACCTATCATCACAATTCTCCATGCCCCGTGTCACTACAGTGCTCGATGACACTCGTCAACAAAATGCTCCATGGTCTTGCGATCACAATGCTCCACGGTCTTGCCATCACAATGCTCCATGCCCTGGACATCACAATGCTCCCTGTTCCTTGTCATCACAATGCTCCATGACACTTCTCATCACCATGTTACATGCTCTTGTCATCACAATCCTCCATGACACATGGCATCACAATGCTCCATGCCATTGTCATCAAAATGGACCATGACATATGTCATTACAATGCTCCCTGACACCTGTCTTCAAAATACTCCATGACCTTGTCATCACAATGCTCCATGCCCTTGTCATCACAATGCGCCATGCCCCCACTCATCACAATAATCCTTGAAAGTTGTCAGACCAGTTCTCCATGCACCTATCATCACAATGCTTCATGCCATTGTCATCAAATGCACCACGAACCCTGTCATCACAATGCTCCATGACTCCAGTCATCACAATGCTTCATGACCTTTGTCATCACAATGGTCCATGCACTCGTCATCACACGTCTCTGTGACCTTTGTCACCACAATGCTCCATGAACTTTTCATCAAAACGCTCCGTGACCCTTGTCATCACAATGCTCCATGCCTTTGTCAGCACAATGTTCCATGACCCTTGTCATCACAATGCTCCATGCGCTTCTCAGCACAATGCTCCATGACCCATGTCATCACAATGAGCCATGCACTTGTCATCACAATGCTCCTTAAAACTTGTCATCACAATGCTCCATGCACTTCTCATCAAAATGCTCTCTCACCACTGATATCACAGTGTTCCATCACTAGTAATCACAATACTCCCTCAACCATGTCATCACAATGTTCCATGACCCCTGTCATCAAAATGTTCCATGCCCTTGTCATCACAAAGCTTCATGACGCATGTCATCAGAATGCTCCATGGCTTTCTCATCACAATGCTCCATGCCCTTGTCATCACAATGCTCCAAGGCTCCTGTAATCACAATGCTCCATGCCCCTTTTCATTAGAATGCTCCATGAGACTTGCCATCACAAGGCTCTATGGTCTTCTCATCACAATGCTCCATTACCTTTGTCATCACAATCCTCCATGACACTTGGCATCACAATGCTCCATGCCATTGTCATCACAATGCAGCACGGCATATGTCATCACAATGCTCCCTGACACCTGTCTTCACAATATTATATGACCTAGTCATAACAATGCTCCATGCCCTTGTCATCACAATGCGCCATGCTCACTCTCATAGCAATAATCCATCAAACTTGTCAGACCAATGCTCCATGCCCCTGTCATCACAATGCACCATGCCCTTGTAATCACAGTGCTCCATGACCCCTCACATCATAATGCTCCGTGAATCCAGTCATCACAATGCTTTATGACCTTTGTCATGAAAATGGTCCATTCCCTCGTCATCACAATGCTCTGTAACACGTGTCATCACAATGCTCCATGCCTTTGTCAGCACAATGCTCCATGACCCTTGTCATCACAATGCTCCATGCGCTTGTCAGCACAATGCTCCAAGACACAGGTCATCACAATATGCCATGCACTTGTCTTCACAATGCTCCACAACCTTGTCATCACAATGCTCCATAAACCTTGTCATCACAATGCTCCATGAACTTCTAATCTAAATGCTCTCTCACCACTGATATCACAATGTTCCATCACTAGTCATCACAATACTCCCTCACCCCTTACATCACAATGTTCCATGACCCCTGTCATCAAAATGCTACATGCCCTTATCATCACAATGCTCCATGACCACTGACGTAACACTGTTCCATAACTCCTTTCATCAAAATGTTCCCTGACCCTTTTCATCAAATTGCTCCATGATCCTGTCATCACAATGCTCCCTGCCCTTCTCATCACAATGCACAATGCTCTTGTCATCAAAAAGCTCATTGACCTTTGTCCTCACAAATCTCCATGACCCTTGGCATCACAATGCTCCATGCCATTGTCATCACAATGTTCCATGAACCCTATCATCACATTGCTCCTTGCCCTTGTCATCACAAAGCTCCATGACGCTTGTCATCACAATGCTCGATGCCTTTCTCATCACAATGATCCATGCCCTTGTCATTACAATCCTCCATAACCCATGTATCACCGTGTTCTGTGCCCTGGTCATCACAATGCTCCATGACCACTATCGTCACAATAATCCATGAAACTTTTCAAACCAATGCTCCATGCACTTGGCATCACAATGCTCCATTACACCTGTCATAACAATGCTCCATGACCCCTGTCATCACAGTGTAGCAGGGCGTTGTCATGACAAGGCTCCATGACCCTTGTCATAACAATGCTCCAAGACCGCTGTAATCACAAGGCTCCATGCCCCTTTTCGTCTCAATTCTCCGTGAACACTGTCATCACAATGCAACATGCCCATCATCATAAAGCTTCATGCTATTGTCATCACAATGAAATCAAAATGCTCCATGACCTCTGTCATCACAATGCTCCAAACCCTTGTGATCACAATGTTCCATAACACTTGTCATCACAATGCCCCATGACGCTCCTCATCACAATTATCCATGGTCTTCTCATCAAAATGCTCCATGACCTTTGTCATCACAATGCTCCCTGACAATTGTCTTCAGTATGCTCCTTGAACCCTGTCATGACAAGGCTCCATGCCTTTTCCTCACAATGATCCATGGACTTTTCATCACAATGCTCCAAATCCCCTGTAATCACAATGCTCCATGCCCTTTTCATCAGAAATATCCATGACGCATGTCATCAGAATGCTCCTGGCATTGTCATCAGCATGCTCCATGCCCTTGTCATCCCAATGCTCCAAGACCCCTGTAATCACAATGCTCCATGCCCTTTTTCATCAGAATGTTCCATGAGACTTGTCATCACAATGCTCCATGGTCTTCTCATCACAATGCCCCAGGACTTTGTCATCACAATGCTCCATTCCCTTGTCATCACAATGCTCATTGACACCCGCCATAACAATACTCAATGAATATTGTCAGCCCAATACTCCATGAACTTCTCATCACAATGCTCGATGAACACTGGCATCACAATGCTCCATGACCAATGTCATCACAACTCTCCATGACACCAGAAAACACAATGATCCGGGACTCTTGTCATCAAAATTCTCCATGACCCTTGTCATCACAATGATCCATGTCTTTGCCATCCCAAAGCTACATGACCCCTGTAAACACAATGCTCCATGACGCTTGTCATCACAATACTCCATGCCCTTGTCATTACAATCCTCCATAACCCGTGTAACACCGTGTTCTGCGCCCTTGTCATCACAATGCGCCATGCCCACTCTCATCACAATAATCCATGAAACTTTTCAGACCAATGCTCCATACAATTGTAATTACAATGCTCCATTACCCCTGTCATGACAATGCTCCATTACCGCTGCCATCAAAATGATCCACGGCCTTGTCATCACAAGGATCCATAACCCATGTCATCACAATGATCCAAGACCCCTGTAATCACAAAGCTCCATGCCTTTGTCATCACAAAGCTCCATGACGCTTGTCATCAGAATGCTCCATGGCTTTCTCATCACAATGCTCCATACCCTTGCCATCACAATACTCCATTACCCCAGTCATAACAATGCTCCATGACCACTGTCATCACGATGTTCCACGGCCTTGTCATCACAAGGATCCATGACCCTTGTCATCACAGTGCACCATGCCCATCATCATAATGCTTCATGCTATTGTCAACACAATGAAATCAAAATGCTCCATGACCTGTGTCATCACAATGCTCCAAACACTTGTGATCACGATATTCCATAACACTTGTCATCACAACGCCCCATGATGCTCGTCATCACAATTATCCATGGTCTTCTCATCACAATGCTCCATGACCTTTGTCATCACAATGCTCAATACTCATGTCATCATAATGGTCCCTGACAATTGTCATCAGTATGCTCCTTGAACCCTGTCATGACAAGGCTCCATGCCTTTTTCATCACAATGATCCATGCCCTTTTTATCACAATGCTCCAAGACCCCGGTATTCACAATGCTCCATGCCCTTGTCTTCACAAAACACCATGATGAATGTCATCGGAATACTCCAAGGCCTTCTCATCACAATGATCCATGCCCTTGTCATCACAATGCTCCAAGACCCCTGTAATCACAATGCTCCATGCCCCTTTTCATCAGAATGCTCCATGAGACTTGTGATCACAAGGCTCTGTGGTCTTCTCATCACAATGCTCCATTACATTTGTCATCACAATCCTCCATGACACTTGGCATCACAGTGCTCCATGCCATTGTCATCACAATGCACCCTGACATATGTCATCACAATGTTCCCTGACACCTGTCTTCACAATACTATATGACCTTGTCATAACAATGCTCCATTCCCTTGTCATCACTATGCGACACGCCCACTGTCATAGCAATAATCCATGAAACTTGTCAGACCAATGCTCCATGCCCCTGTCATTCCAATGCTCCATGCCCTTGTAATCACAATATTCCATGAGCCCTCACATCATAATGCTCCATGAATCCAGTCATCACAATGATTTATGATCTTTGTCATCACAATGGTCCATTCCCTCGTCATCACAATGCTCTGTAACACGTGTCATCACAATGCTCCATGCCTTTGTCAGCACAATGCTCCATGGTCATTGTCATCACAAGGCTCCATGCGCTTGTCAGCACAATGCTCCAAGACAGAAGTCATCACAATATGCCATGCACTTGTCATCAAAATGCTCCACAACCTTATCATCAAAATGCTCCATAAACCTTGTCATCACAATTCTCCATGCACTTCTCATCTAAATGCTCTCTCACCACTGATATCACAATGTTCCATCACTAGTCATCATAATACTCCCTCACCCCTTTCATCACAATGTTCCATGACCCCGTCATCAAAATGCTACATGTGCTTATCATCACAGTGCTCCATGACCACTGACGTCACACTGTTCCATAACCCCTGTCATCAAAATGTTCCCTGACTTTTTTCATCAAATTGCTCCATGATCCTGTCATCACAATGCTCCCTGCCCTTCTCATCACAATGCACAATGCTCTTGTCATAAAAATGCTCATTGACTTTTGTTCTCACAAATCTCCATGACCCTTGGCATCACAATGCTCCATGCCATTGTCATCACAATGTTCCATGAACCCTATCATCACATTGCTCCTTGCCCTTGTCATCACAAAGCTCCATGACGCTTGTCATCACAATGCTCGATGCCTTTCTCATCAGAATGATCCATCCTCTTGTCATTACAATCCTCCATAACCCATGTATCACCGTGTTCTGGGCCCTTGTCATCACAATGCTTGGTGCCTTTCTCATCACAATGATCCATGCCCTTGTCATTACAATCCTCCATAACCCGTGTATCACCGTGTTCTGTGCCCTTGTCATCACAATGCTCCATGACCACTCTCGTCACAATAATCCATGAAACTTTTCAAACCAATGCTCCATGTCCTTGTCATCACAATGCTCCATTACCCCTGTCATAACAATGCTCCATGAGCCCAGCCATCACAATGTACCACGGCGTTGTCATGACAAGGCTCCATGACCCTTGTCATAACAATGCTCCAAGACCCCTGTAATCCCAAGGCTCCATGTCCCTTTTCATCTCAATTCTCCGTGAACACTGTCATCACATTGCACCATGCCCATCATCATAAAGCTTCATGCTATTGTCATCACAATGAAATCAAAATGCTCCATGACCACTGTCACCACAATGCTCCAAACCCTTGTGATCACAATGTTCCATAATACTTGTCATCACAATGCCCCATGACACTCCTCATCCCAATTATCCATGGTTTTCTCATCACAATGCTCCATGACCTTTGTCATCACAATGCTCCCTGACACTTGTCATCAGTATGCTCCTTGAAACCTGTCATGACAAGGCTCCATGCCTTTTCCTCACAATGATCCATGGACTTTTCATCACAATGCACCAAGACCCCTGTAATCACAATGCTGCATGCACTTGTCATCACAAAGCTCCATGACACATGTCATCAGAATGGTCCTGGCATTGTCATCACCATACTCCATGCCCTTGTCTTCCCAATGCTCCAAGACCCCTGTAATCACAATGCTCCATGCCCTTTTTCATCAGAATGTTCCATGAGACTTGTCATCACAATGCTCCATTCCCTTGTCATCACAATGCTCCCTGAGCCCTGCCACCACAATACTCAATGAATATTGTCAACCAAATGCTCCATGAACTTCTCATCACAATGCTCCATGACACCTGGCATCACAGTGTTCCATGATCACTGTCATCACAACGCTCCATGACACAAGACAACACAATGATGCGGGACTCTTGTCATCAAAATGCTCCATGACCCTTGTCATCACAATGATCCATGTCTTTGCCATCCCAATGCTCCCTGACCCCTGTAAAAACAATGCTCCATGACGCTTGTCATCACAATGCTCCATGACCCTTTTCATCAAAATGCTACATGCATTTGTCAGCAAAATGCTACATAACCTTGTCATCACAATGCTCCATGGGCTTGTCATCACAATACTCCGTTCCCATTGTCATCAAAATCCTCCATGAACCTTGGGTTCACATTGCTTCATGCCCTTGTCATCACAATGTTCCATGCTCCTTGAAATGTAAATGATACATGACTTCTGTCATCACAATGTTCCATAACACTTGTCATCACAATGCTCCATGTGTCCTGTCATCACAATGCTCCATGACCTTTGTCATCACAATGCTCAATACACTTGTCATCACAATGCTCCCTGACACTTGTCGTCAGAATGCACCTTGAACACTGTCATGAAAAGGCTCCATGCCTTTTTCATCACAATGCTCCATGCCCTTTTCATCACAATGATCCATGCCATTGTCATCACATTACTCCACAAGCTTGTCATCAGAATGGTCCATGACCTTTGTCATCACAATGATCCATGACACCTGTCATCACAATGCTCCATGACCCCTGTCATCACAATGCTCCGTGACTCCAGTCATAACAATGATTCATGACCTTTGTTATCAAAATGCTCCATGCGTTCGTCATCACAAGTCTCTGTGACCTTTGTCACCACAATGCTCCATGAACTTTTGATCACAATGCTCCGTGAACCTTGTCATCACAATGCTCCATGCCTTTCTCAGCACAATGATCCATGACCCTTTTCATCACAATGCTCCATGCGCTAGTCAGCACAATGCTCCATAACACATGTCATAACAATGCACCACGCGCTTGTCATCACAGTGCTCCACAAACTTGTCATCACAACGCTCCATAAACATTGTCATCACAATGCTCCATACACTTCTCATCAAAATGCTCTCTCACCACTGATTTCACAGTGTTCCATCACTAGTTATCAGAATACTCCCTCACCCCTGTCATCACAATGTTCCATGACCCCTGTAATCACAATGCTACATGCCTTTATCACCACAATGTTCCATGACCCCTGATATCACAACGTTCCATAATCCCTGTCATCAAAATGCTCCATGAGCCTTTTCATCAAATTGCTCCATGACCCTGTCATCACAAAGCACCTTGCCCTTCTCAACACAATGCACCACGCACTTGTCAACAAAATGCTCCATGACTTTTGTCATCACAAACCTCCATGACCTTTGGCATCACAATGCTCCATGCCATTGTCATCACAGGGCTTCCTGAAGCCTCTCATCACATTGCTTCCATGTCCTTGTCATCACAAAGCTCCACGATGCTTGTCATCAAAATGCTTGATTCCGTTCTCATCACAATGCTCCATGCCCTTGTCATTACAATCCTCCATGACCCATGTAACACAGTGTTGTGTGACCTTGTCATCACAATGCACCATGCACACTCTCATCACAATAATCCATGAAAATTTTCAGACCAATGCTCCATATCCTTGTAATCACGATGCTCCATTACCCCTGTCATAACAATTCTCCATTACCCCTGCCATCACAATGTTTCCCAGCCTTGTCATCACAATGCTCCATGACACTTGTCATCACAATGCTCCAAGACCCTGTAATCACAATGCTCCATGCCCTTGTCATCACAAAGCTCCTTGATGCATGTCATCAGAATGCTCCATGGCCTTCTCTTCACAATGATCCATGCCCTTGTCATCACAATGCTCCAAGACCCCTGTAATCACAGTTCTCCATGCCCCTTTTCATCTCAATTCTCCATAAACCCTGTCATCACAATGCACCATGCCCATCATCATAATGCTTCATGCTATTGTCATCACAATGAAATCAAAATGCTCCATGACATCTGTCATCACAATGCTCCAAACCGTTGTGATCACAATGTTCATAAAACTTGTCTTCACAACGCCCCATGACTCTCGTCATCACAATTATCCACGGTCTTCTCATCACAATGCTCCATGACCTTTGTCATCACAATGCTCAATACACTGGTCATCACAATGCTCCCTGACACTTGTCATCAGTATACTCCTTGAACCCTGTCATGACAAGGCTCCATGCCTTTTTCATCAAAATGATCCATGCCGTTTTCATCACAGTGCTCTAAGACCCCTGTAATCACAATGCTCCATGCCCTGGTCATCACAGTGCTTCATGACACATGTCATCAGAATGCTCCATGGCCTTCTCATCAAAATGCTCCATGCCCTTGTCATCACAATGCTCCAAGGCTCCTTTAATCACAATGCTAAATGCCCCATTTCATCAGAATGCTCCATGAGACTTGTCATCACAAAGCTCCATAGTCTTCTCATCACAATGCTCTAGGATCTTGTCATCACGATGCTCCATTCCCTTGTCATCACAATGCTCCATGACCCCTGTCATCACAATACTCCATGAACATTTTCAGCCAAATGCTCCATGAACTTTTCATCACAATGCTCCATGAACCCTGTCATCACAATGCTCCATGACCACTGTCATCACAATGCTCCATGACCCCTTACAACACAATAATCCTGGACTTTTATCATCAAAATGTTCCCTGACCCTTGTCATCACAATGATCCGTGCCCTTGCCATCCCAATTCTCCATGAGAGCTGTAATCACAATGCGCCGTGATGCTTGTCTTCATAGGGCTCCATGAAAATTGTCATCACGATGCTCCATGCTTTTGTCAGCAAAATGCTACATGACATTGTCATCACAATGCCCCATGCACTTGTCATCAAAATCCTCCATGAAACTTTGGATCACATTGCTTCATGACCTTGTCATCACAATGCTCCATGCTCCTTGAAATCAAAATGATCCATGACCTGTCATCACAATGCTCCAAAACCTTGTGATCACAATGTTCCATAACCCTTGACATCACAATGATCCATGATGGCTGTCATCACAATACTCCATGCCATTGTCATCACAATGCTCCATGACCATCGTCATCACAATGCTCAATACACTTGTCATCACAATGCTCACTGACACTTGTTGTCAGAATGCTCCTTGAAACCTGTCATGAAAAGGCTCCATGCATTTTTCATCACAATGATCCATGCCATTTTCATCACAATGCTCCATGCCATTGTCATCACAATACTCCACAAGCTTATCATCAGAATGCTCCATGCCCTTGTCATCAAAATAATCCATGCCCACTGTCATCACAATAATCCATGAAACTTGTTAGACCAATTTTCCATGCCACTGTCATCACAATGCTCCATGCCCTTGTCATCACAAAGCTCCATGATGCATGTCATCAGAATGCTACATTGCCTTCTCATCACAATGCTCCATGCCCTTATCATCACAATGCTCCAAGACCAATTTAATCACAATTCTCCATGCCCCTTTTCATCTCAATGCTCCATGAACACTGTCATCACAATGCACCATGCTCATCATCATAATGCTTCATGCTATGGTCATCACAATGAAATCAAAGCGCTCCATGAACTCTGTCATCACAATGCTCCAAACCCTTATGATCACAATGTTCCATAACACTTGTCATCACAACGCCCCATGACGCTCGTCATCACAATTATCCATGGTTTTCTTATCACAATGCTCCATGACCTTTGTCATCACAATGCTCAATATACTTGTCATCACAATGCTCCCTGACACTTGTCGTCAGTAGGCTCCTTGAACCCTGTCATAACAAGGCTCCATGCCTTTTCCATCACAATGATCCATTCCCTTTTCATCACAATGCTCCAAGCCCTTGTCATCACAATCCTCCATGACACTTGGCATCACAATGCTCCATGCCATTGTCATCAAAATGGACCACCGCATATGTCATCACAGTGCTCCCTGACACCAGTCTTCACAATACTGTATCACCTTGTCATCACAATGCTCCATGCCCTTGTCATCACAAAGTGCCATGCCCACTGTCATCACAATAATCCATAAAATTTGTCAGAGCTATGCTCTATGGCCCTGTCATCACACTGCTCCTTGTCCTTTTCATCACAATGCTCCATGACCCCTGTCATCACAGTCCTCCTTGGCTCCAGTCATAACAATGATTCATGACCTTTGTCATCACAGTGGTCCATGCCCTCTTCATCACAAGTCCCTGTGACCTTTGTCACCACAATGCTCCATGAACTTTTGATCACAATGCTCCGTGACCCTTGTCATCACAATGCTCCATGCCTTCCTCAGCACAATGCTCCATGACCATTGTCATCACAATGCTCCATGTGCTAATCAGCACAATGCTCCATAACTCATGTCAAAACAATGTGTCATGCACTTGTCATCACAATGCTCCTCAACCTTGTCATCACAACGCTCCATAAACATTGTCATCACAATGCTCCGTACACTTCTCATCAAAATGCTCTCTCACCACTGATATCACAATGTTCCATCACTAGTCATCACAATAGTCCCTCAGCCCTGTCATCACAATGTTCCATGACCCCTGTCATCACAATGGTATATGCCCTTATCACCCCAATGTTCAATGACCCCTGACATCACAATGTTCCATAACACCTGTCATCAAAATTCTCCATGACCCCTTTCATCAAAATGCTCCATGAACCCTGACATCACAATGTTCCATAACCCCTGTCATCAAAATGTTCGATGACACTTTTCATCAAATTGCTCCATGACCCTGTCATCACAATGCACGCTGCCCTTCTAATCACAATGCACGACACACTTGTCATCAAAGTGCTCCATGACCTTTGTCATCACAAAGCTCCATGACCCTTTTCATCACAATGTTCCATGCCATTGTCATCACAATGCTTCATGAAGCCTCTCATCACATTGTTCCATGTCCTGGTCATCACAAACCTCCAAGACGCTTGTCATCAAAATGCTTGATGCCCTTCTCATCACAATGCTCCATGCCCTTGTCATTACAATCCTTCATGACCCATGTATCAGAGTGTTCCACGACCTGTCATCACAATGCTCCAAACCCTTGTGATCACAATGTTCCATAACACTTGACATCACAATGCTCCATGATGCCTGTCATTCCAGTACTACATGCCCGTGTCATCAGAATTCTCCATGACCATTTTCATCACAATGCTCAATACACTTGTCATCACCATGCTCCCTGACACTTGTTGTCAGAATGCTCCTTTAAATCTGTCATGAAAAGGCTCCATGCATTTTTCATCACAATGATCCATGCCCTTTTCATCACAATGGTCCATGCAATTGTCATCACAATACTCCACAAGCTTATCATCATAATGCTCCATGACCCCTGTCATCACAATGTTCCATGACCTCTGTCATCACAATGATCCATGACGCCTGTCATCAGAATGCTCCATGCCCCTTGTCATTACAGTGCTCCATGATGCTCGTCATCACAGTTATCCATTTTTCTTCTCATCACAGTGCTCTGTGGTCTTTCAATCACAATGCTCCATTCCCTGGTCATAACAATTTTCCATGTCCCTTTTCATCACAATTCTCCACGTTCCTGTCATCACAATGTTCCATGACACTTCTCATCACAATTTTACATGCTCTTGTCATCACAATTCTCCATGCAACTGTCATCGAAATGTCCCATGACACCTGTCATAGCAAGATCCATGGCTTTGTCATCAAAATGCTTCATACCTTGTCATCAAAATTCTCAATGCCCGTTTTCATCACAATGCTCCATGACCCTTTTTATCACAATGCTCCAAGCCCTTGTCATCACAATGCTCCATTACCTTTGTCATCACAATCCTCCATGACAGTTGGCGTCACAATGCTCCATGCCCTTGTCATCACAATTCGCCATGCCCACTGTCATCACAATAATCCATAAAACTTGTTACACCAATTTTCCATGCCACTGTCCTCAAAATGCTCCATGCACTTGTCATCACAAAACTACATGACGCATGTCATCAGAATGCTCCATTGCCTTCTCATCAAAATGCACCATGCCCTTGTCATCATAATGCTCCAAGACCACTTTAATCACAATGCTCCTAGCCACTTTTCATCTCAATTCTCCATTAACCCTGTCATCACAATGCACCATGCCCATCATCATAATGCTTCATGCTATTGTCATCACAATGAAATCAAAATGCTCCATGACCTTTGTCATCCCAATGCTCCAAACCCTGGTGATCACAATGTTCCATAACACTTGTCATCACAACGCCCGATGACGCTCGTCATCACAATTATCCATGGTTTCTCATCACAATGCTCCATGACCTTTGTCATCACAATGCTCAATACACTTGTCATCACAATGCTCCTTGACTGCTGTCATCACAATACTCCATGAATATTTTCTGCCCAATGCTCCATTACCTTCTCATCACAATGCTCCATGACCCTTGTCATCACAATGATCCATGACCCCTCTCATCACAATGCTCCATGACACTTGTCATCACAATGTTCCAAGCCCTTGTCATCAAAATGCTCCATTACCTTTGTCATCACAATCTTGCATGACACTTGGAATCACAATGCTCCATGCCATTGTCATTACAATGGACAATGACATATGTCATCACAATGCTCCCTGACACCTGTCTTCACAATACTCCATGACTCTGTCATCACAATGTTCCATGCCCTTGTCATCACAAAGCGCCGTGCCCACTGTCATCAGAATAATCCATGAAACTTGTCAGACAAATGTTCCATGCCACTGTCATCACAAAGCTCCATGCCCATGTCATCACAATGCTCCATTACCCATGTCATCAAAATTCTCCGTGACTCCAGTCATCACAATGCTTCATGACTTTTGTCATCACAATGCTCCATGCCCACTGTCATCACAATAATCCATGAAATTGTAAGACCAATTGTCCAAGCCCCCGTCACACAAGGCTCTGTGATCTTTGTCACCAAAATGCTCCATGAATATTTCATCAATGCTCTGTGTCCCTTGTCATCACCATGCTCCATGCCTTTGTCAGCACAATGCTCCATGACACTTGTCATCAAAATGCACCATGAGCTTGTCAGCACAATGCTCCATGACCCCTGCCATCACAATGCTCCGTGACTCCAGTCATCACAGTGCTTCATGACATTTGTCAACACAGTGGTCCATGCCCTCTTCACACAAGCCTCTGTGACCTTTGTCATCACAATGCTCCATGCCCACTGTCATCACAATAATCCATGAAACTTGTCAGACAAATGTTCCATGCCCCTGTCATCACGTTGCTCCGTGCCCTTGTCATCACAATGCTCCATGACACCTGACATCACAATGTTCCATAACCATTGTCACAAAATGCTCCATGACACATTTCATCACAATGCTTCATGACCCCTGACATCACAATGTTCCATAACGCCTGTCATCAAAATATTCCATGACGCTTTTAATCAAATTGCTCCATGACCCTGTCATCACAATGCTCCCTGCCCTTCTCATCACAATGCACCACACACTTGTCATTAACATGCCCAAAGACATTTTTCATCACAAAGATCCATGACCCTTTGCATCACAATGCTCCATGCCATTGTCATCACAATGCTCAATGAAATCTCTCATCACATTGCTCCATGCCCTTGTCATCACAATGCTCCATTACACCTGTCATAACAATGCTCCATGACCCCTGCCGTCACAATGTTCCACGGCCTTGTCATCACAAGGCTCCATGACCCTTGTCATCACAATGCTCCAAGACCTCTGTAATCACAATTCTCCATGCCCCTTTTCATCTCAATTCTCCATCCACCCTGTCATCACAATGCACCATGCCCATCATCATAATGATTCATGCTATTGTCATCACTATGAAATCAAAATGCTCCATGACCTCTGTCATCACAAAGCTGCAAACCCTTCTGATCACAATGTTCCATGACACTTGTCAACACAATGCCCCATGACGCTCGTCATCACAATTATGCAAGGTCTTCTCATCACAATGCTCCATGACATTTGTCAACACAATGCTCAATACACTTGTCCTCACAATGCTCTCTGACATTTGTCATCACTATGCTCCTTGAACACTGTCATGACAAGGCTCCTTGCATTTTTCATCACAATGATCCGTTCCCTTTTCTTCACAATGCTCCAAGACCCCTGTTATCACAATGCTCCGTGACTCCAGTCATCACAATGCTTTATGACATTTTTCATCACAGTGGTCCATGACCTTGTCACACAAAGCTCTGTGACCTTTGTCACCACAATGCTCCATGAACTTTTTATGACAATGCTCTCTGACCCTTGTCATCACAAACCTCCATGCCTTTGTCAGCACAATGCTCCATGATCCTTGTCATCACAATGCTCGATGCACGTTTCAGCAAAATGCTCCATAACCAATGTCATCACAATTCGCCATGCACTTATCATCACAATGCTCAACATCCTTGTCATCAAAATTCTCCATAAACCTTTTCATCACAATGCTCCATGCACTTATCAAAATGCTCTCTCACCACTGATATCTCAATATTCCACCACTAGTCATCACAATACTCCCTCAACCCTGTCATCACAATGTTCCATTACCCCTGTCATCACAATGCTACATGCCATTATCATCACAATGATCCATGACACCTGACATCACAAAGTTCCATAACCCCTGTAATCAAAATGCTCCATGACCCTTTTCATCACAAAGCTCCATGATCCCTCACATCACAATGTTCTACAACCCCTGTCATCAAAATGTTCCATGACCCTTTTCATCAAATTGCTCCATGACCCTGTCATCACAATGCTCCCTGCCCTTCTCATCACAATGCACCAGGCCCTTGTCATCAAAATGCTCCATTCCATTATCATCACAATGCTCCCTGGACCCTCTCATCACATTGCTCCAAGCATTTGTCATCCCAAATCTCCATGACGCTTGTCATCACAATGCTCGATGCCCTTCTCATCACAAGGCTCCATGCCATTGTCATTACAATCCTGCATGATCTATGTATCACAGTGTTCCGTGCCCTTGTCATCACACTGCTCCATGCCCACTCTCTTCACAATAATCCATGAAACTTTTCAGACCATTGCCCCATTTCCTTGTCATCAAAATGCTCCATTACCACTGTCATAACAATGCTCCATGACCCCTGCCATCACAAGATTCCACGGTCTTTTCATCAGAAGCCTCGATGACCCTTGTCATCACAATGCTCCAAGACCCCTGTAATCACAAATCTCGATGCACTTGTCATCACAACGCTCCATGACGCATGTCATCAGAATTCTCCATGGCCTTCTCACAGTGCTCCATTACATTTGTCATCACAATCCTCCATGACACTTGGCTTCACAATGCTCCATGCCATTGTCATCACAATGCTCCGTTATTCCTGTCATCACAATGCTTCCTGACCTTTGTCATCACAATGGTCCAAGCCCTCGTCCTCACAAGGCTCTGTGACATTTGTCACCACAGTGCTCCATGAAATTTTCATCATAATGGTCTGTGACCTTTGTAATCACAATGCTCCTTGCCTTTCTCAGCACAATTCTCTATGACCCTTGTCATCACAATGCTCCATGCCCTTGTCAGCACAGTGCTCCATGACCCTTGTCATCACAATGCTCCATTACCTTTGTCATCAAAATCCTCCATGACAATTGGCATCACAATGCTCCATGGCATTGTCATCACAATGGGCCATGACATATGTCTTCACAATGCTCCCAGACACCTGTCTTCACAATAATTCATGAGCTTGTGATCACAATGCTCCATGCCCTTTTCATCACAATGTGCCATTCCCACTGTCATCGCAATAATCCATGAAACTTGTAAGACCAATGTTCCATGCCCCTGTCATCACAATGCTGCATGCCCTTGTCATCACAATGCTCCATGACACGTCATCTCAATGCTCCGTTACTCCTGTCATCACAATGCTTCATGACCTTTCTGATCACAATTGTCCATGCCCTCGTCATCACAAGTCTCTTTGACCTTTGTCACCACAATGCTCCATGAACTTTTCATCACAATCCGCTGTGACCTTTGTCATCACAATGCACTATGTGTTTCTCAGCACAATGCTCCGTGACTCTTGTCATCACAATGCTCCATGTGCTTGTCATCAAAATTCTCCATGATCTTTGTCATCACCCAGCTCCATGACCCTTGGCATCACAATGCTCCATGCGCTTGTCATCAAAATGCTCCATGATCTTTGTCATCACCAAGCTCCATGACCCTTGGCATCACAATGATCCATGCCATTGTCATCACAATGATTCCTGAAGCCTCTCATCACATTGCTTCCATGTCCTTGTCATCACAAAACTCCACGATGATTGTCATCAAAATGCACGTTTCCCTTCTCATCACAATGTTCCATGCCCTTGTCATTACAATTCTCCATGACCCATGTATCACAGTGTTCCTTTCTCTTGTCATCATAATGCTCCATGCCCACTCTCATCACAATAAAACATGAAAAGTTTCAGACCAATGCTCCATAAAATTGTAATCACAATGCTCCATTACCCCTGTCATGACAATTCTCCATAACCCCTGCCATCAAAATGTTCCACGGCCTTGTCATCACAAGGCTCCATAACCCTTGTCATTACAATGATCCAAGACCCCTGTAATCACAATGCTCCATGCCTTTGTCATCACACAGCTCAATGACGCATGTCATCAGAATGCTCCATGGCTTTCTCATCACAATGCTCCATACCCTTGCCATCACAATATTCCATTACACCTGTCATAACAATGCTCCATGACCACTGTCATAATGATTTTCCACGGCCTTGTCATCAAAATGCTCCATGAACCCTGTCATCACAATGCTCCGTGGCTCCAGTCATCACAGTGCTTCATGAACTTTGTCATCACAATGGTCCATGCCCTCATATCACAATTCTCTGTGACCTTTGTCACCACAATGCTCCATGAACTTTTCATCACAATGCTCTCTGACCATTGTCATCACAATGCTCTATGCCTTTCTCAGCACAATGCTCCATGACCCTTGTCTTCACAATGCTCCATGTGCTTCTCAGCACATTGCTCCATGACCCATGTTATCAAAATGTGCCATGCGCGTGTCATCACTGTGCTCCACAACATTGTCATCACAATGCTCCATAAACCTTGTCATCAATATGCTCCAGGCACTTATCAACAAAATGCTCTCTCACAACTGATATCACTATGTTCCATCACAAGTCATCACAATACTCCCTCACCCCTTCATCACAATGTTCCATGACCCCTGTCATCACATTGCTACATGCACTTATCATCACAATGTTCGATGAGCCCTGACATCACAATGTTCCCTAACCCCTGTCATCAAAATGCTCCATGACCCTTTTCATCAAAATGCTCCATGACCCCTGACATCACAATGTTCCGTAACCCCTGTCATCAAAATCTTCCATGACCTTTTTCATCAAATTGCTCCATGACCCTGTCATCACAATGCTCCCTTCCCTTCACAACACAATGCACCACGAACTTGTCATCAAAATGCTCCATGACATTTGTCGTCACACATCTCCATGACAATTGGCATCACAATGCTCCATGTCATTGTCATAACAATGCTCCATGAACCCTCTCATCACATTGTTCCATGCCCTTGTCATCACAAAGCTCCATGACACTTGCCATCACAATGCTCGATGCCCTTCTCATCACAATGCTCCATTTCCTTGTCATTATAATCCTCCATGACCCATGTATCACAGTGTTCTGTGCCCTTGTCATCAGAATGCTCCATGCCCACTCTCGTCACAATAATCCATGAAATTTTTCAGACCAATGCTCCATGCCCTAGTCATCAGAGTGCTCCATTACACCTGTCATAACAATGCTCCATGACCCCTGCTATCACAATGATCCACGGCCTTTTAATCACAAGGCTCCATGACTCTTGTCATCACAATGCTCCAAGTCCCCCGTAATCACAATGCTCCATGCCCTTGTCATCAAAAAGCTCCATGACACATGTCATCAGAATACTCCTTGGCCTTCTCATCACAATGCTCCATGCCCTTGTCATCACAATGTTCCAAGACCCCTGTAAACACAATGCTCCATGCCTCTTTTCATCAGTATGGTCCATGAGACTTGTCATCACAAGGCTTCATGGTCTTCTCAACACAATGCTCCAGGACTTTGTCATCACAATGCTTCACGACCTTCTCATCAAGATTCTAAATGACCCTTGTGATCATAATGTCCCAAGCCCTAATCATTACAGTGCCCCATTATTTTTGTCATCACATTCCTCCATGACACTTGGCATCACAATGCCCCACGCCATTGTCATCGCAATGGAAAATGACATATGTCATCACAATGCTCCCTGACACCTGTCTTCACAATAATCCATGACCTTTTCATTACAATGCTCCATGCCCTTGTCACCACAATCCGCCATGCCGAATGTCATCACGATAATCCATGAAACTTGTCCGACCAATGCTCCATGCCCTTGTCATCACAATGCTGCAAGACACCTGTATTCACAATGCTCCATGCCCTTGTCATCAAAAAGCTCCATGACGCATGTCATCAGAATACTCCTTGGCCTTCTCATCACAATTCTCCATGCCCTTGTCATCACAATGTTCCAAGACCCCTGTAAACACAATGCTCCATGCCTCTTTTCATCAGTATGGTCCATGAGACTTGTCATCACAAGGCTTCATGGTCTTCTCAACACAATGCTCCAGGACTTTGTCATCACAATGCTTCACGACCTTCTCATCAAGATTCTAAATGGCCCTTGTGATCATAATGTTCCAAGCCCTAATCATTACAGGGCCCCATTATCTTTGTCATCACATTCCTCCATGACACTTGGCATCACAATGCCCCACGCCATTGTCATCGCAATGGAACATGAAATATGTCATCACAATGCTCCCTGACACCTGTCTTCACAATACTCCATGACCTTTTCATCACAATGCTCCATGCCCTTGTCACCACAATCCGCCATGCCGAATGTCATCACGATAATCCATGAAACTTGTCCGACCAATGCTCCATGCCTTTGTCATCACAATGCTCCATGCGCTTGTCATCACAATTCTCCATGATCCCGCACATCATAATTCTCCGTGAATCCAGTCATCACAATGCTTTATGACCTTTGTCATCACAATGGTCCATTCCCTCATCATCACAGTTCTCTGTAACACGTTTCATCACAATACTCCATGCCTTTGTCAGCATAATGCTCCATGACCCTTGTCATCACAATGATCCATGTGCTTGTCAGCACAATGCTCCACAACCTTGTCATCACAATGCTCCATAAACCTTGTCATCACAATGCTCCTTGCACTTCTCATCTAAATGCTCTCTCACCACTGATATCACAATGTTCCATTAAAACTCATCACAATACTCCCTCACCCCTTTCATCACAATGTTCCATGACCCCTATCATCAAAATGCTACATGCCCTTATCATCATAATGCTCCATGACCACTGACATCACAATGTTCCATAACCCTGTCATGAAAATGTTCCCTGACGATTTTCATCAAATAGCTCCATGACCCTGTCATCACAATGCTCCCTGCCCTTCTCATCACAATGCACAACGCTCTTGTCATCAAAATGCTCCATGATCTTTGTCATCACAAACTCCATGACCCTTGGCATCACAATGCTCCATGCCATTGTCATCACAATGCTCCATGAAACCTATCATCACATTGTTCCTTGCTCTTGTCATCACAAAGCTCCATGATGCTTGTCATCACAATGCTCGATGCCTTTCTCATCACAATGATCCATGCCCTTGTCATTACAATCCTCCATGACCCATGTATCACCGTCCTTCTGAGCCCTTGTCATCACAATGCTCCATGCCCACTCTCATCACAATAATCCATGAAACTTTTCAAACCAATACTCCATGCCCTTGTCATCACAATGCTCCATTACCCCTCTCATAACAATGCTCCATGACCCCTGCCATCACAATGTTCCACGGTGTTGTCATTACAAGGCTCCATGACCCTTGCCATAACAATGCTCAAAGACCCCTGTAATCACAATGCTCCATGCTCCTTTCCATCAGAATGCTCCATGATACTTGCCATCACAATGCTCCATGGTCTTCTCATCATGATGCTCCAGGACATTGTCATCCCAATGCTCCATTCCCTTGTCATCACAATGCTCCATGACCCCTGCCATCACAATACTCAAGGAATATTGTCAGCTCAGTGCTCCATGAAATTCTCATCACAATGCTCCATGACCCCTGTCATCACAATGCTCCATGACCACTGTCATCACAACGCTCCATGACACCAGACAACACAATGATCTGGGAATCTTGTCATTGAAATGCTCCATGACCCTTGTCATCACAATGATCCATGCCCTTGCCATCCAAATGCTCCATGACCCCTGTAATCACAATGCTCCATGACGCTTGTCATCACAATGCTCCATGACACTTGTCATCAAAATGCTCCATGCATTTGTTAGCAAAATGCTACATGACCTTGTCATCACAATGCTCCATGCGATTGTCATCACAATACTCCATTCCCATTGTCATCAAAATCCTCCATGAAACTTGGGTTCACATTGCTTCATGCCCTTGTCATCACAATGCTCCATGCTCCTTGAAATGAAAATGATACATGACTTCTGTCATCACAATGCTCCAAAGCCTTGTGATCACAATGTTCATAACACTAGTCATCATAACGCTCCATGATGTCTTTCATCACAATGCTCTATGAAATGTGTCATCACAATGCTCAATACACATGTCATCACGATGCTCCCTGAGACTTGTCATCAGAATGCTCCTTGAACACTGTCATGAAAAGGCTCCATGCCTTTTTCATCACAATGCTCCATGCCCTTTTCATCAAAATGGTCCATGCCATTGTCATCACATTACTCCACAAGCTTGTCATCAGAATGGTCCATGACACTAGTCATCACAATGATCCATGACACCTGTCATCACAATGCTCCATGCCCCTTGTCATTACAGTGCTCCATGACGATCCTCATCACAATTATCCGTGGTCTTCTCATGACAATGCTCCACGGTCTTGTCATCCCAATGCTTCATGCCCTGGTCATCACAATTCTACAAGTCCTTTTCATCACAATGCTCCATGACACTTCTCATCAAAATGTTACATGCTCTTCTCAATACAATTCTCCATGCACTTGTCATCGCAATGCCCCATGACCCCTGTCATAGCAAGCTCCATGCGCTTGTCATCACAATGCTTCACGACCTTATCATTAAAATTCTCAAAGGCCCTTGTCATCACAATGCTCCATGATGTTGTCATCACAATGCTTCATGACCTTGTCATCACGAAGCTCCAAGCCCTTGTCATCACAATGCTCCATTACCTTTGTCATCACAATCCTCCATGACACTTGGCATTCCAATGCCCCATGCCATTCTCATCACAATGGAACATGACATATGTCATCCCAATATTCCCTGACACCTGTCTTCACAATACTGTATGACCTTGTCATCACAATGCTCCATGCCTTTGTAATCACAATGTGCCATGCCCACTGTCATCACAATAATCCATAAAACTTGTCAGAGCAATGATCTATGCCCATGTCATCACAATGCTCCATTCCCGTGTCATCACAGTGCTCCGTGACTCCAGTCATCACAGTGCTTTATGAACTTTGTCATCACAATGGTCCATGCTTTCATCATCACAAGTCTCTGTGACTTTGTCACCACAATGCTCCATGAACTTTTCATAACAATGTTCTTTGACCCTTGTCATCAGAATGCTCTATGCCTTTCTCAGCACAGTGCTCCATCCCCCTTTTAATCACAATGCTCCATGTGCTTTTCAGCACATTGCTCCATGACCCCTGTCATCACAATGCTCCATGCTCCTTGATATCAAAATGATCCATGACATCTGTCATCACAGTGCTCCAAACCCTTGTGATCACATTGTTCCATAACACTTGTCATCACAATGCTCCATGATGCCTGTCATCACAATACTCCATGACCTTGTCATCACAATGCTCCATGCCAATGTCATCACAATACTCCACAAGCTTGTCTTGAGAATGTTCCAAGACCCTTGTCATCAGAATGCTCCATGACCCTTGTCATCACAATGCTCCATTACCACTTTCATCAGAATACTCCATGAACATTTTCAGCTGAATGCTCCATGATCTTTTCATCACAATGCTCCAAGACCCCTGTAATCACAATGCTTCATGCCCCTTTTCATTTCCGCGCTCCATGAACCCTGTCATCAAAATGAACCATGCCCATCATCATAATGATTCATGCTATTGTCATCACAATGAAATCAAAATGCTCCATGACCTCTGTCATCACAATGCTCCAAACCCTTCTGATCACAATGTCCCATAACACTTGTCATCACAATACCCCATGACGCTCGTCATCACAATTATGCAAGGTCTTCTCATCACAATGCTCCATGACATTTGTGACCACAATGCTCAATACACTTGTCATCACAATGCTCCATGACACATGTCATCAGTATGCTCCTTGAACACTGTCATGACAAGGATCCATGCCTTTTTCATCACAATGATCCATTCCCTTTTCATGACAATGCTCCAAGACCACTGTTATCACAGTGCTCTGTGACTTCAGTCATCACAATCCTTCATGACATTTGTCATCACAATGGTCCATGAACTCGTCACACAAAGCTCTGTGACCTTTGTCACCACATGGCTCCATGAACTTTTAATCACAATTCACTGTGATCCTTGTCATCACAAAGCTCCATGCCTTTGTCAGCACAATGCTCCATAACCCATGTCATCACAATGCGCCATGCACTTGTCATCACAATGCTCCACATCCTTGTCATAAAAATGCTCCATAAACCTTCTCATCACAATGCTCCATGCACTTCTCCTCAAAATGTACTCTCACCACTGATATCACAATGTTCCATCACTAGTCATCACTATACTCCCTCACCCCTGTCTTCACAATATTCCATGACCCCTGTCATCACAATGCTACATGCCCTTATCATCACAATGCTTCATGACACCTGACATAACAATATTCCATAACCCCTGTAATCAAAATGCTCCATGACACTTTTCATCACAAAACTCCATGACCACTGACATCACAATGTTCTATAACCTCTGTCATCAAAATATTCCATGACACTTTTCATCAAATTGTACCATGACCCTGTCATCACAATGCTCCCAGCCCTTCTCATCACAATGCACCACGCCCTTGTCATCAAAATGCTCCATGACCTTTGTCATCACAAAGGTCCATGACCCTTGGCATCACAATGCTCCATGAACCCTCTCATCACATTGCTCCATGCACTTGTCATCCGAATAACCATGATGCTTGTAATCACAATGTTCGATGCCCTTCTCATCACAATGTTCCATGCCCTTGTCATTACAGTCCTGCATGATCGATGTATCACAGTGTTCCTTGCCCTTGTCATCACAATGCTCCATGCCCACACTCATCGCAAAAATCCATGAAAATTTTCAGACCAATGCCCCATTCCCTTTTCATCACAAAGCTGCTTTACACCTGTCATAACAATGCTCCATGACCCCTGCCATCACAAGGTTCCACGGCCTTGTCATCACAAGCCTCGATGACCCTTGGTATCAAAATGCTCTAAGACCCCTGTAATCACAATGCTCCATGCCCTTGTCATCACAAAGCTCCCTGACGCATGTCATCAGAATGTTCCATGTCCTTCTCATCACAATGGTCCATGCCCTTGTAATCACACGGCTCTAACACAACTGTAATTACAATGCTCCATGCTCCTTTTCATCTCAATGCTCCATGAACCCTCTCATCACAATGAACCGTGCCCATCACCATAATATTTCATGCTATTGTCATCACAATGAAATCAAAATGCTCAATGACCACTGTCATCACAATGCACCAAAACCTTCTGATCAAAATGTTCCATAACACATCTCATCACAATGCCGCATGACGCTGGTCATCACAATGATCCATGCCCTTTTCATCACAATGCTCCAAGACCCCTGTAATCAGAATGCTCCATGTGCTTGTCATCACAAATCTCCATGACGCATGTCATCAGAATGCTCCATTGCCCTCTCATCCCAATGCTCCTTGCCCTTGTCATCACAATGCTTCAAAACCCCTGTAATCACAATGCTTCATGCACCTTTTCATCAGAATGCTCCATGACCCTTTTCATCACAATGCTCCATGACCCCTGACATCACAATGTTCCATAACCCCTCTCATCAAAATGTTCCATGACACTTTTCATCAATTTGCTCCATGACCCTGTCATCACAATGCTCCCTGCCCTTCTCATCACAATACACCACGACCTTGTCATCAAAATGCTCAATGACCTTTGTCGTTACAAAGCTCCATGACCTTTGGCATCACAATGCTCCATGCCATTTCATCACAATGCTACGTGAAACCTCTCATCACATTGCTCCATGCCCTTGTCAGCACAATGCTCCATGACTCTTGTCATCACAATGCTCGATACTCTTCTCATCACAATGCTCCATGCCCTTGTCATTACAATCCTCCATGACACATGTATCACAGTGTTCCGTGCCCTAGTCATCACAATGCTCCATGCCGAATCTCATCACAATAATCCATGAAATTTTCAGACCAATGTTCCATGACCATGTCATCACAATGCTCGATTACCCCTGTCATAACAATGCTCCATGACCCCTGCCATCACAATGTTCCACGGCCTTGTCATCCAAGGCTCCATGACCCTTGTCATCACCATGCTCCAAGACCCCTGTAATCACAATGCTCCATTCCCTTGTCGTCACAAAGATCCATGACCCATGTCATCAGAATGCTCCATGGCCTTCTCATCACAATGCTCCAAGCCCTTGTAATCACAATGCTCCAAGACACCTGTAATCAAAATGCTCCATGCCCCTATTCATCAGAATGCTCCATGAGACTTGTCATCACAAGACTCCATGGTTTTCTCATCACACTGCTCCAGGACCTTAACATCACAATGCTCCATTCCCTTGTCATCACAGTGCTACTTGACCCCTGTCATCACAATACTCCATGAATATTTTCAGCCCAATGCTCCATGACCTTCTCATCAAAATGCTCCATTACCTTGTCATCACAATGCTCCAGGTCCTTGTCATCACAATGCTCCATGACACTTCTTATCACAATGTTACATGATCTTGTCATTACAATTCTCCATGCACTTGTCATTGCAATGCTCTATGACCCCTTTCATAGCAAGCTCCATGTGCTTGTCATCACAATGCTTAACAAAGTTGTCATCAAAATTCTCAATGGCCCTTGTCATCACAATGGTCCATGCACTTGTCATCACAATGCTCCATGGCCCTTGTCATCACAGTGTCCCAGGCCCTTGTCATCAAAATGCTCCATTTACTTTGTCATCACAATCCTCCATGACACTTTTTATCACAAAGCTCCGTGCCATTTTCATCACAGTGGACAATGATATATGTCATCACAATGCTCCCTGACACCTGTCTTCACAGTACTGCATGACCTTGTCATCACAATGTTCCAAGCCCTTGTCATCACAATGCACCATGCCCACTGTCATCACAATAATCCATGAAACTTGTCAGACCAATGTTCAATGCCCCTGTCATCACAATGCACCATGCCCTTGTGATCACAATGCTCCATGACCCCTCTCATCACAATGCTCCGTGACTTCAGTCATCACAATGCTTCATGACCTTTGTCATCACAATGGTCCATTCCCTCGTCACACAAGGCTCTGTGACCATTGTCACCACAATGCTCCATGTCCTTGTCATCACAAAGCTCCATGACGCATGTAATCAGAATGCTCCATTGCCTTCTCAGCACAATGCTCCTTGCCCTTGTCATCACAATGCTTCAAAACCCCTGTAATCACAATGCTCCATGCACCTTTTCATCAGAATGCTCCATGACCATTTTCATCAAAATGCTCCATGACCCCTGACATCACAGTGTTCCATAATCACTGTCATCAAAATGTTCCATGACACTTTTCATCAATTTGCTCCATGACCCTGTCATCACGATGTGCCCTGCCCTTCTCATCACAATGCACCACGACATTGTCATCAAAATGCTCCATGACCTTTGTCATCACAAAACTCCATGACCCTTGGCATCACAATGCTCCATGCCATTTCATCACAATGCTACATGAAACCTCTCATCACATTGCTCCATGCCCTTGTCAGCACAATGCTCCATGACGCTTGTCATCACAATGCTCGATACTCTTCTCATCACAATGCTCCATGCCCTTGCATTACAATCCCCCATGACTCATGTATCACAGTGTTCCGTGCCCTAGTCATCACAATGCTCCATGCCGAATCTCATCACAATAATCCATGAAATTTTCAGACTAATGTTCCATGCCCTTGTCATCACAATGCTCCATTACACCTGTCATAACAATGCTCCATGAACCCTGCCATCACAATGTTCCATGGCCTTGTCATCCAAGGCTCCATGACACTTGTCATGACAGTGATCCAAGACCACTGTAATCACAGGTTTCCATGCCCTTGTCGTCACAAAGATTCATGACACATGTCATCAGAATGCTCCGAGGCCTTCTCATCACAATGCTCCATGCCCTTGTCATCACAATGTTCCATAACCCCTGTTATCAAAATGTTCCATTACACTTTTCATCAATTTGCTCCAAGACCCTGTCATCACAATGCTCCCTGCCCTTCTCAACACAATGCACAATGACCTTGTCATCAAAATGCTTCATGACCTCTGTCATCACAATGCACCACACCCTTGTCATCAAAATGCCGCATGACCTTTGTCATCACAAAGCTCCGTTTCCCCTGTCATAACAATGATCCATGACACCTGCCATCACAAGTTTCCACGGCCTTGTCATCACAAGCCTCCATGACCCTTGTCATCACAGTGCTCCAAGACCCGTGTAATCACAATGCTCCATGCCCTTGTCATCACAAAGCTCCATGACGCATGTCATCTGAATGCTCCATGGCCTTATCATCACAATGCTCCATGCCCTTGTCATCACAATGCTCCAACACCGCTGTAATCACAATGCTCCATGCCCTTGTCATCACAATGCTCCAACAGCACTGTAATCACAATGCTCCATGCCCCTTTTTATCTCAATGCTCCATGAACCCTGTCATCAAAATTCACCGTGTCCATCACCATAATATTTCATGCTATTGTCATCACAATGAAATCAAAATCCTCAATGACCTCTGTCATAACAATGCACCAAACCCTTCTGATCACAATGTTCCATAACACTTGTCATCACAATGCCCCATGAGGCTGGTCATCACAATTATCCATGGACTTCTCATCACAATGCTCCATGATCATTGTCATCACAATGCTCAATACACTTATCATCACAATGCTCCCTGACAGTTGTCATCAGTATGCTCCTTGAACCCTGTCATGACAAGGCTCCATGCATTTTTCATCACAATGATCCATTCCATTTTCATCACAATGCTCCGAGACCCCTGCAATCACAATGCTCCATGTCCTTGTCATCACAAAGCTCCATGACGCATGTCATCAGAATGCTCCATTGCCTTCTCATCACAATACTCCATGCCCTTGTCATCACAATGCTTCAAAACACCTGTAATCACAATGCTCCATGCACCTTTTCATCACAATGCTCCATGACCCTTTTCATCAAAATGCTCCATGACCCCTGACATCACAATGTTCCATAACCCCTGTAATCAAAATGTTCCATGACACTTTTCATCAATTTGCTCCATGACCCTGTCATCACAATGCTCCCTGCCCTTCTCATAACAATGCACCACGACCTTGTCATCAAAATGCTCCATGAACCTTGCCATCACAAAGCTCCATGACCCTTGGCATCACAATGCTCCATGCCATTTCATCACAATGCTAAATGAAACCTCTCATCACATTGTTCCATGCCGTTGTCAGCACAAAGCTCCATGACGCTTGTCATCACAATGCTCGATACGCTTCTCATCACAATGCTCCATGCTCTTGTCATTACAATCCTCAATGACACATGTATCACAGTCTTCAGTGCCCTAGTCATCACAATGCTCCATGCCGAATCTTATCACAATAATCCATGAAATTTTCAGACCAATGTTCCATGCCCTTGTCATCACAATGCTCCATTACGCCTGTCATAACAATGCTCCATGACACCTGCCATCACAAGATTCCACGGCCTTGTCATCCAAGGCTCCATGAGCCTTGTAATCACAATTCTCCAAGACCCCTCTAATCACAATGCTCCATGCCCTTGTCGTCACAAAGATCCATGACGCATGTCATCAGAATGCTCCATAGCCTTCGAATCACAATGCTCCATGCCCTTGTCATCACAATGCTCCAAGACCCCTGTAATCACAATGCTCCATACCACTTTTAATCTCAATGCTCCATGAACACTGTCATCACAATACACCATGCCCATCATTATAATGCTTCATGCTATTGTCATCACAATGAAATCAAAATGCTCCATTACCTCTGTCATCACCATGTTCTAATCCCTTGTGATCACAATGTTCCATAACACTTGTCATCACAAGGCCCCTTGACGCTGGTAATCACAATTATGCAAGGTCTTCTCATCACAAAGCTCCATGACCCTTGTCATCACAATGCTCAATACACTTATCATCACAATGCTCCCGGACACTTATCATCAGTATGCTCCTTGAACACTGTCATGACAAGGTTCCATGCATTTTTCATCACAATGATCCATTCCCTTTTCATCACAATCCTCCAAGACCCCTCTAATCACAATGCTCCATGTCCCTGTCATCACAAATCTCCATGACGCATGTCATCAGAATGTTCCATGGCCTTCTCATCACAATGCTCCTTGCCCTGGTCTTCACAATGCTACAAAACCCCTGTAATCACAATGCTCCATGAACCTTTTTATCAGTATGCTCCATGACACTTGTCATCACAAGGCGCCATGGCCCTCTCATCAAAATGCTCCAGGACCTTCTCATCGCATTGCTCCATTCTCTTCTCATCACAGTGCTCCATGACCCCTGTCATCACAGTACTCCATGAACATTTTCAGCCCAATGCTCCATGACCTTCTCATCAAAAAGCTCCATGACCCATGTCATCACAATGCTACATGACCACAGTCATCAAAATGATCCATGCCACTTTTCATCAGAATGTTCCCTGTGTTTGTCATCCCAATGCTCATGACCCCTGTAATCACTATGCTCCTTGACGCTTGTCGTCTCAGAGCTCCATGACACTTGTCATCACAATTCTCCATGCCTTTGTCAGCAAAATGCTACATGACTTTGTCATCACAATGCTCCATGCACCTGTCATCACAATTCTCCATGACCAGTGTCATCACAATCCTGCGTGAACCTTGGGATCACATTGTTTCATGCCCTTGTCATCACAATGTTCCATGATACTTGAAATCAAAATGATCCATGGCATGTGTCATCACAGTGCTCCAAACACTTGTGATCACAATGTTCCATAACAGTTGTCATCACTACGCTCCATGATGCCTGTCATCACAATACTCCATGCCCTTGTCATCACAATGCTCCAACAGCCCTGTAATCACAATGCTCCATGCCCCTTTTCATCTCAATGCTCCATGAACCCTCTCATCACAATGCACCGTGCCCATCACCATAATATTTCATGCTATTGTCATCACAATGAAATCAAAATGCTCAATGACCTCTGTCATCACAATGCACCAAACCATTCCGAACACAATGTTCCATAACACTTGTCATCACAATGCCCCATGACGCTGGTCATCACAATTATCCATGGACTTCTCATCACAATGCTCCATGATCTCTGTCATCACAATGCTCAAAACACTTGTCATCACAATGCTCCATGACACTTTTCGTCAGAATGCTTCTTGAAACCTGTCATGAAAAGGCTCCATGCCTTTTTCATCACAATGCTCCATGCCCTTTTCCTCACAATGCTCCATGCCATTATCATCACAATACTCCAAAAGCTTGTCATCAGAATGCTCCATGACCCTTGTCATCACAATGCTCCATGATCCCTGTCATCACAATGCTCCATGACACCTGTCATCACAATGCTCCATGCCCCTTGTCATTACAGTGCTCCATGACACTCACCATCAAAATTATCCTTGGTCTTCTCATCACAATGCTCCACGGTCTTGCCATCACAATGCTCCATGACACTTCTCATCACAGTGTTACATGCTCTTGTCATCACAATTCTCCATGCACTTGTCATCGAAATGCTCCATGAACCCTGTCATAGTAAGCTCCATGTGCTTTTCCTCAGAATGCTTCACGAACTTGTCATCAAAATTCTCAATGGCCCTTGTCATCACATTCCTCCATGCCCTTGTCATCAAAATGCTCCATGACCGTTTTCCTCACAATGTTCCAAACCCCTGTCATCACAATGCTCCATTAACTTTGTCATCACATTCCTCCATGACACTTGGCATCACAATGCTCCGTGCCATTGTCATCACAAAGGACCATGACATATGTCATCACAATGCTCCCAGACTGCTCTCTTCACAGTACTCCATGACCTTCTCATCAAAATGCTCCATGCTCTTCTCATCAGAATGCACCTTGCCCACTGTCATCACAATAAACCATGAAACTTGTCAGACCAATGCACTATGCCCCTGTCATCAGAATGCTCCATACCCTTGTCATCACAGTGTTCCGTTACTCCAGTCATCACAATCCTTCATGACCTTTGTCATCACAATGGTCCTTGAACTCCTCATCACAAGGCTCGGTGACCATTGTCACAATGCTCCATGAACTTTTCATCACAATGCTCTGTGACCGTTGTCATCACAATGTTCCATGCCTTTGTCAGCAGAATGCTCCATGACCCTTGTCATCACAATGCTCCATGCGCTTCTCAGCACAATGCTCCATGACCCATGTCATCAAAATGCGCCATGCACTTGTCATCACAATGCTCCACAGACTTCTCATCACAATGCTCCATAAACCTTGTCATCACAATGCTCCATAAACATTGTCATCACAATGCTCCATGCACTTCTCATCAAAATGCTTTCTCACCACTGATATTACAATGTTCCATCACTAGACATCACAATACTCCCTCACCACTGTCATCACAATTTTCCATGACCTCTGTCATCACAATGCTCCAAACCCTTGTGATCACAATGTTCCATAACACTTGTCATCACAACGCCCCATGACGCTCATCATCACAATTATCCATGGTCTTCTATTCACAATACTCCATGACCTTTTTCATCACAATTCTCAATAAACTTGTCATCACAATTCTCCCTGACAATGGTCGTGAATATGCTCCTTGAAACCTGTCATGACAAGGCTCCATGCATTTTTCATCACAATGATCCATGCACTTTTCATCACAATACTCCAAGACTCCTGTAATCACAATGCTCCATGCCCTTGTCATCACAAAGCTTCATGAAGCATGTCTTCAAAATGCTCCATGGCCTTCTCATCACCATGCTCCATGCCCTTTTCATCACAATGCTCCATTCCCTTGTCATCAAAATGCTCCATGACCCCTGTCATCACAATACTCCATGAATATTTACAGCCCAATGCTCCATGACCTTCACTTCACAATGCCCCATGAACCCTGTCATCACTATGCTCCATGACCACTGTCATCACAACGATCCATGACCCCTGACAACACAATGATCCTGGACTCTTGTCATCAAAATGCTCCATGACCCTTGTCATCACAATGATCCATTCCCTTGTCATCACAATGCTCCATAACCCTTGTCATCACAAGGCTCCAAGCCCTTGTCATCACAATGCTCCATTATATTGGTCATCACATTTCTCCATGACACTTGGCATCACAATGCTCCATGTCATTGTCATCACAATGGACCATGACATATGTCACCACAATGCTCCCTGACAACTGTCTTCACAATATCTACGACCTTGTCATCACAATGCTCCATGCCCCTGTCATCACAATGTTCCATGCCCTTGTCATCACAATGATCCATTCCCTTGTTATCACAATGCTCCATGACCCCTGTAATCACAATTTTCAGTGACGCTTGTCATCACAGTGCTCCATGACACTTGTCATCAAAATGCTACATGAACTTGTCATCACAATGCTCCATTCCATTGTCATCAAAATCCTCGATGAAACTTGGGTTCACATTGCTTGATGCCCTTGTCATCACAATGCACCTTGGTCCTTGAAATGAAAATGATCCATGACCTCTGTCATCACAATGCTCCATGCCCACTGTCATAGCAATAATCCATGAAAATTGTCAGACCAATGCTCCATGCCGCTGTCATCACAGTGCTCCATGCCCTTTTAATCACAATGCTCCATTACCCCTCACATCATAATGTTCCTTGACTCCAGTCATCACAATGCTTTAGGACCTTTGTCATCACAATGGTCCATTCCCTCGTCATCACAATGTTCTGTAACACTTCTCATCACAATGCTCCATGCCTTTGTCAACACAATGCTCCATGACCCTTGTTATCACAATGCTCGATGTGCTTCTCAGCACAATGCTCCAAGACACATGTCATCACAATGTGCCATGCACTTGTCATCACAATGCTCCACAACCTTGTCATCACAATGCTCCATAAAACTTTTTATCACAATGCTCCATGCACTTCTCATCTAAATGCTCTCTCACCACTGATATCACAATGTTCCATCACTAGTCATCACAATACTCCCTCACCCCTGTCATCACAATGTTCCATGACCCCTGTCATCAAAATGCTACATGCCCTTATCATCACAAAGCTCCATGACCACTGACATCACAATGTTCCTTGACCCCTGTCATCAAAATGTTCCCTGACCCTTTTCATCAAATTGCCTCATGACCCTGTCATCACAATGCTCCCTGCCCTTCTCATCACAATGCACCACGCACTTGTCATCAAAATGCTCTATGACCTTTGTCATCACAAAGCTCCATGACCCTTGGCATCACAATACTCCATGCCATTGTCATCACAATGCTCAATGGCCTTTTCATCACGATGCTCCATGCAATTGTCATCATCATACTCCTCAAGCTTGTCGTCCGAATGCTCCATGAACCTTGTCATCACAATGCTCCATGACCCCTGTCATCACAATGCTCCATGATACCAGTTATCACAATGCTCCATGCCACTTGTCACTACAGTGCTCCATGACGCCCGCCATCACAATTATCCATGGTCTACTCATCACAATGCTCCCCGGTCTTGCCATCACAATGCTCCATGCCCTGGTCACCAGTATTCTCCACGTCCTTGTCATCACAATGCTCTTTGACGCATCTCATCACAATTTTACATGCTCTTTTCATCAAAATTCTCCATGCATTTGTCATCGCAATGCTCCAGGACAACTGTCATAGCAAGCTTCATGCGCATGTCATCACAATGCTTCACGAACTTGTCATCAAAATTCTCAATGACCCTTGTCATCACAATGCTCCAAGACCCCTCTAATCACAATGCTCCATGCCCTTGTCATCACAAAGCTCCATGACGCAAGTCCTTAGAATGCTCCATGGCCTTCTCATCACAATGCACCATGCCCTTGTCATCACAATGCTGCAAGACCCCTGTAATCACAGTGCTCCATGCCCCTTTTCATCTCAATGCTCCATGAACTCTGTCATCACAATGCACCATGCCCATCACCATAATATTTCATGCTGTTGTCATCACAATGAAATCAAAATGCTCAATGTCATCACAATGCTCCAAACCCTTCTGATCACAATGTTCCATAACTCTTGTCATCACAATGCCCCATGAGGCTGGTCATCACAATTATCAGTGGTCTTCTCATCACAATGCTCCATGATCTTTGTCATCACAATGCTCAATACACTTATCTTCACAATGCTCCTTGAAACTTCTCATCAGTATGCTCCTTGAACCCTGTCATGACAAGGCTCCATGCAATTTTCATCACAATGATCCATGTCCTTGTCATCACAAAGCTCCATGATGCATGTCATCAGAATGCTCCATGGCCTTCACATCACAATGCTCCATGCCCTTGTCATCACAATGCTACAAAACCCCTGTAATCACAATGCTCCATGCACCTTTTCATCAGAATGCTCCATGACACTTGTCATCACAAGGCTCCATGGTCTTCTCATCACAATGCTCCAGGACCTTGTCATCACAGTGCTCCATTCCCTTGTCATCACAATGCTCCATGACCCCAGTCATCACAATACTCTATGTACATTTTAAGCCCAATGCTCAATGACCGCCTCATTACAATGCTCCATGACCCATGTCATCACAATGCTCCATGACCACAGTCATCAAAATGCTCCATGACCCCTGTCATCACAATGGTGCATGCCCTCGTCATCAAAAGGCTCTGTGACATTTGTCACCACAATGCTCCATGAAATTTTCATGACAATGTTCTCTTACTCATGTCATCACTATGCTCCATGCCTTTGTCAGCACAATGCTCCATGACCCTTGTCATCACAATGCTCCATGTGCTTGTCCGCACAATGCCCCATGACCTGTGTCATCACAATGCGACATGCGCTTGTCATCACAATGCTCCACAACCTTGTCATCACAGTGCTCCATAATCCTTGTCGTCACAATGCTCCATGCACTTCCCATCAAAATGCTCTCCCATCACTGATATCATAATGTTCCATCACTACTCATCACAATACTCCCTCACCGCTGTCATCACAATGTTCCATGACCCCTGTCATCACAATGCTCAATGACACTTTTCATCACAATGCTGCCTGACCCCTGACATCACAATGTTCCATAACCCCTGTCATCAAAATGTCCCATGACACTTTTCATCAAATTGCTCCATGACCGTTTCATCACAATGCTCACTGCCCTTCTCATCACAGTGCACCACGCCCTTGTCATCAAAACCCTCCATGACCTTTGTCATCACAAAGCTCCGTGACCCTTGGCATCACAATGCTCCATGCCATTGCCATCAAAATGCTCCATGAACCCTCTCAACACATTGATACCTGTCCTTGTCATCACAGGCTCCATGATGCTTTTCATCACAATGCTCGATTCTCTTCTTAACACAAAGCTCCAAGGCTTGTCATTACAATCCTCCATGACCCATGTATCACAGTGTTCCGTGCCCTTGTCATCACAATGCTCCATGCCCCCTCTCATCACAATAATCCATGAAAATTTTCAGACCAATGCTCCATGCCCCTGTCATGAAAATGCTCCATTACCACTGTTATAACAATGCTCCATGAAAACTGCCATTACGATGTTCCACGGCCTTCTCATCACAAGGCTCCATGACCCTTGTCATCACAATACTCCAAGACACCTTTAATCACAATGCTCCATGCCCTTGTCATCAGAAAGCTCCATGACGCATGTCATCAGAATGCGCCTTCGTCTTCTCATCACAATGCTCAATGACCTGGTCATCACAATGCTCCAAGACACCTGTAATCACAGTGCTCCATGCCCCTTTTCATCTCAATGCTCCATGAACCCTGTCATCACAAAGCGCCATGCCCATCATCATAATGCTTCATGCTATTGTCATCACAATGAAATCAAAATGCTCCATGACCTCTGTCATCACAAAGCTCCAAACCCTTGTGATCACAATGTTCCATAACACTTGTCATCACAACGCCGCATGACGCTCATCATCACAATTATACATGGTCTTCTATTCACAATACTCCATGACCTTTTTCATCACAATTCTCAATAAACTTGTCATCACAATGCTCCCTGACAATGGTCGTGAATATGCTCCTTGAAACCTGTCATGACAAGGCTCCATGCATTTTTCATCACAATGATCCATGCACTTTTCATCACAATACTCCAAGACTCCTGTAATCACAATGCTCCATGCCCTTGTCATCACAAAGCTTCATGAAGCATGTCTTCAAAATGCTCCATGGCCTTCTCATCACCATGCTCCATGCCCTTTTCATCACAATGCTCCATTCCCTTGTCATCAAAATGTTCCATGACCCCTGTCATCACAATACTCCATGAATATTTACAGCCCAATGCTCCATGACCTTAACTTCACAATGCCCCATGAACCCTGTCATCACTATGCTCCATGACCACTGTCATCACAACGATCCATGACCCCTGACAACACAATGATCCTGGACTCTTGTCATCAAAATGCTCCATGACCCTTGTCATCACAATGATCCATTCCCTTGTCATCACAATGCTCCATAACCCTTGTCATCACAAGGCTCCAAGCCCTTGTCATCACAATGCTCCATTATATTGGTCATCACATTTCTCCATGACACTTGGCATCACAATGCTCCATGCCATTGTCATCACAATGGACCATGACATATGTCACCACAATGCTCCCTGACAACTGTCTTCACAATAATCTACGACCTTGTCATCACAATGATCCATGCCCCTGTCATCACAATGTTCCATGCCCTTGTCATCACAATGATCCATTCCCTTGTTATCACAATGCTCCATGACCCCTGTAATCACAATTTTCAGTGACGCTTGTCATCACAGTGCTCCATGACACTTGTCATCAAAATGCTTCATGAACTTGTCATCACAATGCTCCATTCCCATTGTCATCAAAATCCTCGATGAAACTTGGGTTCACATTGCTTGATGCCCTTGTCATCACAATGCGCCATGGTCCTTGAAATGAAAATGATCCATGACCTCTGTCATCACAATGCTCCATGCCCACTGTCATAGCAATAATCCATGAAAATTGTCAGACCAATGCTCCATGCTGCTGTCATCACAATGCTCCATGCCCTTTTAATCACAATGCTCCATTACCCCTCACATCATAATGTTCCTTGACTCCAGTCATCACAATGCTTTAGGACCTTTGCCAACACAATGGTCCATTCCCTCGTCATCACAATGTTCTGTAACACTTCTCATCACAATGCTCCATGCCTTTGTCAGCACAATGCTCCATGACCCTTGTCATCACAATGCTCCATGTGCTTCTCAGCACAATGCTCCAAGACACATGTCATCACAATGTGCCATGCACTTGTCATCACAATGCTCCACAACCTTGTCATCACAATGCTCCATAAACCTTTTTATCACAATGCTCCATGCACTTCTCATCTAAATGCTCTCTCACCACTGATATCACAATGTTCCATCACTAGTCTTCACAATACTCCCTCACCCCTGTCATCACAATGTTCCATGACCCCTGTCATCAAAATGCTACATGCCCATATCATCACAATGCTCCATGACCACTGACATCACAATGTTCCATGACCCCTGTCATCAAAATGTTCCCTGACCCTTTTCATCAAATTGCTCCATGACCCTGTCATCACAATGCTCCCTGCCCTTCTCATCACAATGCACCACGCACTTGTCATCAAAATGCTCCATGACTTTTGTCATCACAAAGCTCCATGACCCTTGGCATCACAATACTCCATGCCATTGTCATCACAGTGCTCCATGAACACTCTCATCACATTGCTCCTTGCCCTTGTCATCACAATGCTCAATGGCCTTTTCATCACAATGCTCCATGCAATTGTCATCATCATACTCCTCAAGCTTGTCGTCCGAATACTCCATGAACCTTGTCATCACAATGCTCCATGACCCCTGTCATCACAATGCTCCATGACACCAGTTATCACAATGCTCCATGCCCCTTGTCACTACAGTGCTCCATGACACCCGTCATCACAATTATCCATGGTCTACTCATCACAATGCTCCCCGGTCTTGCCATCACAATGTTCCATGTCCTGGTCATCAGTATTCTCCAAGTCCTTGTCATCACAATGCTCTTTGACACATCTCATCACAATTTTACATGCTCTTTTCATCAAAATTCTCCATGCACTTGTCATCGCAATGCTCCAGGACCCCTGTCATAGCAAGCTTCATGCGCATGTCATCACAATGCTTCACGAACTTGTCATCAAAATTCTCAATGGCCCTTGTCATCACAATGCTCCAAGACCCCTGTAATCACAATGCTCCATGCCCTGGTCATCACAAAGCTTCATGACGCATGTCATAAGTATGCTCCATGGCCTTCTCATCACAATGCTCCATGCCCTGGTCATCACAATGCTCGAAGGCTCCTGTAATCAAAATGCTCCATGCCCCATTTCATCAGAATGCTCCATGAGACTTGTCATCACAAGGCTCCATGGACTTCTCATCACAATGTTCCAGGACCTTGTCATCACGATGCTCCATTCCCTTGTCATCACAATACTCCATGAACATTTTCAGCCAATGCTCCATGATCTTCTCATCACACTGCTCCATGACCCCTGTCATCACAATGCTCCATGACTACTGTCATCTCAATGTTCTATGACCCCTAACAACACAATAATCCGGGACTGTTGTCATCACAATGCTCCATGATCATTGTCATCACAATGCTCAATACACTTGTCATCACAATGCTCCCTGACACTTGCTGTCAGAATGCTCCTTGAAACCTGTCATTAAAAGACTCCATGCATTTTTCATCACAATGATCCATGCCCTTTTCATCACAATGATCCATGCCATTTTCATCACAGTACTCCACAAGCTTATCATCAGAATGCTCCATGACCCTTGTCATCACAATGCTCCATGACCTGTCTTCACAATGTTCCATGACCCATGTCATCACAATGCTCCATGACACCTGTCATCTGAATGCTCCATGCCCCTTGTCATTACAGTGCTCCATGACGCTCGTCATCACAGTTATCCATGGTCTTCTCATCACAGTGCTCCACGGTCTTGCCATCACAATGTTCCATTCCCTGGTCATAACAATGCTCCATGTCCCTTGTCATCACAATTCTCCACGTCCTTGTCATCACAATGCTCCATGACACTTCTCATCACAATGTTACATGCTCTTGTCATCACAATTCTCCATGCACCTGTCATCGCAATGCCCCATGACACCTGTCATAGCAAGCTCCATGCCTTTGTCATCAAAATGCTTCATACATTTTCATCAAAATTCTCAGTGTCCGTTGTCATCACAGTGCTCCATGCCCTTGTCATCACAATGCTCCATGTCCCTTGTGATCACAATGCTCCAAGCCGCTGTCATCACAATGCTCCATTACCTTTGTCATCACAATCCTCCATGACACTTGGCATCACAATGCTCCATGACATTGTCATCTCCATGGACCATGACATATGTCATCACAACGCTCCCTGTCACCTGTCTTCACAATATTCCATGACCTTGAAATCAAAATGCTCCATGCCCTTGTCATCAAAATGCACCATGTCTACCATCATCACAATAATCCATGAAACTTGTTAGACCAATTTTGAATGCCACTGTCATCACAATGCTCCATTGCCTTCTCATCACAATGCTCCATGCGCTTGTCATCACATTTCTCCAAGACAACTTTAATCACAATGCTCCATGCCCCTTTTCATCTCAATGCTCCATGAACCCTGTCATCACAATGCACCATGCCCATCATCATAATGCTTCAAGCTATTGTCATCACAATGAAATCAAAATGCTCCATGACCTCTGTCATCACAATGTTCCAAACCCTTGTGATCACAATGTTCCATAACACTTGTCATCACAATGCCCCATGATGCTCGTCATCACAATTATCCATGGTTTTCTCATCACAATGCTCCATGACACTTGTCATCACAATGCTCAATACACTTGTCATCACAATGCTCCCAGACACTTGTCGTCAGTATGCTCCTTGAAACCTGTCATGACAAGGCTCCATGCCTTTTCCATCACAATGATCCATGCCCTTTTCATCACAATGCTCCAAGACCCCTGTAATCAAAATGCTCCTTGCCCTTGTCATCACAAAGCTCCATGACGCATGTCATCAGAACGCTCCATGGTCTTCTCATCCCAATGCTCCATGCCCTTGTCATCACAATGCTCCAAGACCCCTGTAATCACAATTCTCCATGCTCCTTTTCATCAGAATGCTCCATGAGACTTGTCATCACAAGGCTCCACAGTCTTCTCATTACAATGCTCCAGGACCTTGTCATCACAATACTCCATGACCCATGTCATCACAATACTCCATGAACATTTTCAGCCCAAAGCTCCATGACCTTCTCATCTCACTTCTCCATGACCCTTGTCATCACAATGCTCCATGACCACCGTCATCACAACCCTCCATGACCCCTGACAACACAGTGATCCGGGAGTCTTGTCATCAAAATGCTCCATAACCCTTGTCATCACAGTGCTCCGTGACCGCTGTCATCACAATGTTCCATGCCTTTGTCAGCAAAATGCTCCATGACCTTGTCATCACAGTTCTCCATGACCCTTGGGATCACATTGCAACATGCTCTTGTTATCTCTGTCTTTATTTTCTGGTTTTTACAGATTTCCGGATGTCCCTTCTGAGTGGTGGGAAGTGACAATACTTTGTAGTGTGGATTTGCATTGCGGGCTTGCTTGATTGGCCAAAAAGGGCGTATGCATCTTCTCCTGAATATATTCAGCAGAAAATGCATACGCCCTTTATGGCCAAGTGCATCATTGTCGAAGTTGTTACGCTTTTCCTGTGCTTTAAAGGCGATTCCAATTTACCACTTGAAATATGTTTTGTGCAATTCTGCCTAATATTCTAGTCTGCTTCGTTGGCTTCCCTCAACAGATTTTTGGAAGAGAGTTGTCCTTTATAACTCTGCGGGTTTGTGAATTGCTGTGCCCCTGAGCTCCAATTTTCAACTCGTCTTTTTGTGAGCTGACCGCAAATCCACAATTTTGTTATAGGACCTATACTGGTTCAGGGGGTGCAGGCTGACTCTTTGGTTAATTCTTCCTTCCAGAGGGGAAATTAGAGTGACATGTGTCCGTCCAAATGCCTACAGCTACTCTCTGATTGGTTCTCCCTCTTCCCTTTCATCCACTACACGATTTGCAAACTGTGCGAAGCAGGAGCTTATAGGGGCTGACTCTCCAAGTTGGGAGATTGATAGTAAAGCAGTTGGAATGCCAAACTGGAGCACAAGGAGAGGAAAAAATTGGGAGCCTTTTAGAAATCTTTTGCCATCACAGGGTGTCCATTCTCTAGGTTTCCCATACATGTTATAACTGTAGTGATATTCCCTTCTACCTGGAGAGTTGGGACCCATGGAATGGGTGTCATGCATTACTGCTTTAAAGGGTCTGCATTTTCTCACCCTATCTCACCTGTCCTCTCAGCCCCAAGTGTCCAGCCTTATGTCTCATCTAGCAGTCTTTGCAGATAGGGTCATTCCCGGTTTCATTAGAAGCCCTGAAGGAATTGTGTAGGAATGTCACTGTTTTTGTTTTGTTTTGTTTTTGAAATTCATTTTTATAATGGGGTTGAGCTGATTTTCACTGACATGTTTATGCCGGTCTAGACACACTTGATTCCCTTATGGAGACATATCAATATATAGGTTTTAAGATTCTTACTAGTCAGATATATTCCTGTGCTGGGAATTGGGGTTTTGAGTCCCGTTCACTGAGGAAGGTGTAGGTTTTGTCTATTCTGTATTTGCTTCATGGAATGCTACATGTTCTAATATCAAACTCTGGTTTTATGCATCACCCCAACTCTCCTTCCCCCTTAAGCAGGCATAAGAGTGTCTCCTCAGTGTGAGACTCAGTTCTCTTTCCTCAGTTCATGTGTAGCCATGTTTACAGGGCCTTCATAAGTGATATCTTATGATAAGTTTCTTTTTCTGTGTGACTTTTTTCACTTAGAATCATCGTACCTAAATCCACTCATTATGCTGCTACTGGCCTTATGACATTGATTTCATGTCTGAGTGATATTCCATTGTACAAAATTACCACAAGTTCTTTACGCAAATTTCTCTTTCCTGGAATATTTAAGTTGTACCGAAGTTTAGGTTCTTGTATGCAGAGCAGCCCTAAACTTTGGGGTGCCTGTGTCTTGTTGATATTTAGTTTTCCCAAGTTATATGCCCATGAGTGGAAGTTCCCTATGCTCGGTAGCTTTGTATTTTAGATGTTTTAGGAAACAGCATACACTTCTTCAGAGTGGCTCTTGGATATTTATATCCCACCCATCAGCGTGACTAGCTCCCTGTTCTCCATGGCCTCTCCTGCATTTCTGGTTTGTACACATTTTTTGGATGGCCTTTCTGAGCAGTGGAAATTGAGACTTCTTTGTTGTGCAGATTTGCATTTCCCGCTTGCTTGGTTGGCCAAAACATCTGTATGTGTTTTTTTCCTGAAGTAATTCATGAAAAAAATGCATACACCCTTTTGCCCAACTACATCATTTTAGAAATTCTGCTGCTTTTCATATGCTTTAAATGTGAGTCCAATCTCCCTTTTGAAATCTGGTTCCTGCAATTCTGCCTCTCATTCAGATCCTCTTCGTTGCCTTACCTGAATATATTTTTGGACGTTGGTTATCATTTTTATCTTTGCAGGTCTTTGAATTGTCTACTCCTGAGCTCCATTTTGCAACTCGCTTTTTTTGTGAGCTGGCCGCCAAACCATTGTATTGCTTCCGGCCCTATTCTGGTTCTGGGGAGGCAGGCTGAGCCTTTGGTTAATTTTTCTTCCTAATGGGAAATTAGAGTGACATGTGCCTGTCAAAACTCCTACAGCTAGTCTCTCATTGGTTCCCCCTCTTCCCGTTTATCCTCTGCACAAATTGCAAACTGTGTGAAACAGGAGGTTAAAGGTGCTGATTCTCCAAGTGGGGAGATTGTAGTAATTTGGCTGGAATGGTGAACCCCAGCACCAGGAGATCAAAAATGAGGTGCATTTTAGACCCCTTTCCTGATCACACGGTGTACATTCAACTCGGTATCCCAGGCATGTTTTTGCTGTCAGAAGATTCCCTTGAACCTGCAGATTTGGGACCCATGGAATGGGAATCAGGCAGTATTTCTTTTAAAGGTCTGCATTTCCTCACCCAGCCTCTCTAACATCTCTTAGAGTGCATAGCTTCCTGCCTTATATATCATCCTGCTGTGGGTCTACATGTGTTCAATCCATGTTACATCATAGCCCTTCAACAAAAGTTGTAAGAAATTTTGTCTGTCTCACTGTTTTTCTAAATATTTTTTAATTTATTTTTATATTGGTTACAGCTGATTTTCAAAGCTCTGCTTTTTGCTGCTGTACATCCACTTGATTCATGTACTGTGAGACAACAATAAATTCTTTTTCAGATGCTTACCATTCATATGTATTATTTTCCAGTGACTTGAGTGGGCTGAGTGCAGTTCTTTGAGGTACCGTGTAGGCCTTGTCAGTTATTCAATATGGTACTTGGAATGGTATCTTTGCTAATTTCAACCTCCTGGATAATACCTCACCCTTCCTAACCTTTCCCATTTAGCAGCCTTATGTCTATTTTCTACATATTTGACTATGTTTCTGTTTTGTAATTTATTTCATGTGTAGCCATTTTTGATTCCACCTTTAAGTGACATCTTATGATATGTGTCTTTTTCTTTCTGACATACGTCACTTAGAATGATCGTATGTAACTCCTCCAGAGTTGTTACAACTGGCCTTATTTCATTGATTTCTGGATGAGTAATATTCCACTCTACATAAGTACCCCATCTCTTTTATCCATTTTATCCTTCCAGGGACATTTAGGTTATATCCAAGTTGAGGCCCTTTTTAACAGAGAGGTGGTAAACGTTGGGGTGCCTGTTTTCTGTCAATTTTTGTTTTTCCCAAGGTATACGCCCATGAGTGCAAGTGCCCAATGCTCTGTAGCTCATTTTTTAGATGTTTTAGCAAAAACAATACACTTCTCCAGAGTGGCCGTTGACAAATTACATTTCCACAATCAGCCGCACAGGGCTCCCTTTTCTCCTCACCCTGTACTGCATTTCGTGTGTTTACATTTTATGTGGATGGCCCTTCTGACTGATGTGAAGTGATACATTTTGTAGTATTGATTTCCAGTGCCCACCTGTTTGGTTGGATAAAATGTGTGTATGGCCTTTACTTGAATATATTCAGAAAAAATGCATACCCCCTTTTTGGCCAACTGCATCATTGGCGATGTTCAGCCCCTTTTCTTGTGCTTTAATGTGGAGTCCTTTCTACCTCTTCAAATCTGTTTCCTGCCACTCTCCCTTGCTTACAAGTCCTTTTCTGTGACTTACCTCAAGACATTTTTTGACGACAGATATTTTCAACTCTGCAGTTTCATGAATTTTATTGCCCCTGATTTCCATATTTTAACTTGTGTTTTTAGAAACTGGACACAAAACAGTGGGATTTCCTCTAGTCCTATTCTGTTTCAATGGGCAATTCTAGCCTTTGATGAATTTGTCTTCCGGATTGGAAATTAGAGTGGCATGTGCCTGTCCAAACACCTAGGACTTGTCTCTAAATTTTTCTCATCCTTCCGCTTCATCCTCTGGACAAATTGCAAACTGTATGCAACAGGATGTTGACGGTGCTGATATCCCCAAGTGAGGAGATTGTTAGAAAAGATGCTGGAGGGGTGAACCTGAGCACCAGGTGATGAGGAGATGAGGTGCCTTTTCCAAACTGTTTGCGATCAAACGGTGTACCATCCTCTAGGTGTGAGAGGCATGTTTGAGCCGTAGGAATGGTCCCGTGCATGTAAGGAGAACACCAGGGATTTTTCCAAATCAGTGCCTTCCCGAACCCCAAACTGGGGAATTTTTAAGCTACGGCTACACATATGTCCATTAAGGGCCTTGGGAAATAGGCAGAGTCGAAACTTTAGATGATTGAAATCTTCAGAGTCAGAAGTGCTCACCATCGGCCTTGCTTAGGTTACATTTTATCTGTCATTGATAGATGATGTCAATAAAAGTATCTATTCTTTTTCAGATAATTTCCCCTTATAGGTTAATGCAAAATATTCAGTGTAGTTCCCTGTGCTATACAATAGTTCCTTGTTGATGATCTGTTTTATACATAGCTGTGTGCATGTGTTAATCCCAAACTGTTAACTTATCCCTTCTCCTACCTTTCCCCTTTGGTAATAATAAATTATAAGATTTTATACTTCTCAGAAATGGGGAAGCTGAAAGTGAGGTATCATTTTCAATGGAAAAGCATTCAAAACAAGATTGAAGTTTCAGCCAAGAGTATTCGATGTACATCCTTGGGAATAAATCACTTCATTTCTCTAATGTTGACCTGACAAATAAGACAGACGTCTTCACTGAACTTGCTTATAATAAAGTGATGGAAATATTAAATGTAAGTCTTAGAAACATCTTATTTTACCCGAGCCTTATACACCGCTCTAGGTTGACTACAGTTTGGCTCACACATCTGTTCATTGAAGTTACAATGTTCTCAATTTCTGTTACTGATCCTCCAGAGTGGACCCCAACAGGAGTCCCCGTGCCCAGTGTCATTGGAGCCAACAGATCAAGACTGAGTTTGGTTCAGAAGCAAAGGAAACTTTATATTTTGAAAAAAGGATGGAGAGGTGAGAGCGTGCACTCCCCCATGGGCTGTGGGCTGGGCTTCTGTGTAGGGATACCGGCAGCATCAGCAGGAGGGAGAGGATGGAGCTCTTGAAGGCTGGGTTGGCTGCAGCTCAGGCTCTATGTCGCAGAGTCTGCATGGGACCCCGCTAGCTGAGGTGTTGACCCAGCCATTCTGCACTAGGAAATCGGGTCTGAAGTGCTGGGTGTGGGAACTCTGCATGCGGAACCCTAGGAGCATGTGAAATTAGACAAAACACAAAGGAAAAACAGGTTAGACTTTATTTTATTGCAAAGATTCTCTTTTTATCTCCCAGGAATTTTTAATGAACGTTGCCAGAGACGAACACCTCCTCTGCTTTTTGTCCCGTTCCTCATTCTTGGGGTGCTGAGGGTGCAGACCCCTCTATTGTAACTGCTTCATGCTGAGGTGGGATCCCTCATACACGGGGAGAGGGGCAAAACTTCTCCCCAGCAGCCTCCAGGTGAGGTTGATTGTCCCCAGGACTCCTGCCTCACTGTTCTTCCACCTAAGCACCAGCATTGGAACTGTTATAGATTCTAATGACCTTTAAGGGTCCAGGAAAGAGATGCACAATGATGCTGCGGTGGCAGGTTTCACCCCACCCAACATTTGTTCGGCGACCTTAGGCTGACGGTTTTTACCAGCCTAGATGCACTGACCAGTAGTCTGTGCTTTCTTTAATTAGGTCCATGAATTGATGTACAAACAGTACCATGTGTCAGAGCCCTGCCCACTCAACTCCGAGACAGTCCAGGTTCGGTGGTGATCCAGGACCATGACGTCCACTGAGTCAACGGCATTTTGAAGTAGCCAGCCGTCCAGCCGGTCATATTGGCCACCATCAACGCGGTGTCTATAGGGTTTTCTATGGTGAAATCGTGATATACGTTTCCTCCGCCAAGCTTGTTAGCTCCCGTCTGGGTGCAGTAAGTCCTCCAAGCAGTAGTCTGCTCTTTCGGGGTACAGACTTGTTTTCTGAGAGAAACTCCAGGTCAAGTGATGGTCACATATGTCTTCTTGGGGGTCCATTGCCCCCGTTTGTCTCTCTGGAGGTTGGAGTTGGAGGGCCTCCTCACTCGAGGTCAGTGTGTCCACAGAGCAACCCCTGCAACTTCAGGGCATGATGGGTGGTTAGAATCACCACGTGGGGTCCTTTTCCCTTAGGAGGGAGCTGGCTTTGTGGGCTGCTGATTTCCAGCTTTTTAGATACCCCAGTATGCTGGCCTGATGGGGCGGGGGGCAAAGCCCTAGGTGACCATAGTTTATCATACCTGAAGGGCATTCCTTTGTTGCCCCATTTCAAGTGGTCCCAGTTTTTGCACTAAGGCTCCAAGGGCGTTTAACCTTTGACCGGGTATGTAAAGGTCAAAGGATTTAGCTAAATTAGGGAGTTCCTGGGCAAGGGTCTGAATTGACTGCTCTTTCCATTCTTGAAAGGCTGCTTCTGGATTCTAGTCAAAAGGGTCATCATCTTTTGGTGTCAGTGTTTCATGTAGAGGCCCAGCTATTAGACTGTAGTTAGGGATCCAGATGCAGAAAACCTTGGCCTCCCCAGGAACCCCTAAGCTGTCTTCTAGTTTTAGAAGAGGTAACGCTGCAAATGGCTTCTTCCCTATCCTGGGATGTGTTTCTCCGAATATCTGTGAGAATGAAGCCCAGGCATGTCGCCTTAGCCTGGGATATTTGAGCCTTTTTCTTGGACACCTTCTATCCTTCCTTGGCTAGGTAGTTCAGAGGCGTCTTTAGTAGGCCTGGAGATCAGAATGTCATCTGCATATTGAAGGAGGTTTCCCTTTTACAGAGGTAGAACTTTTAGGTCTTTAGAGGACATTTCCCCAATGATGGTGTGGGGATTTTTGAACCATTGGGGCAGGACGGCCCAGCATTATTGCTTTTGTTGCATGTTGTGTCCTGCCACTCACAAGCCAAAAGTTCTTGTGACTCTGAGATGAATGGAATACAGAAGAAGGCATCATTGAAGTCTAATACAGAATGCCATGGCCTGGTGGATGTTAGAATGAACAGCAGGGTGTAGGAAATAGGAGCTACTTGATGTATATCCTCGGTGTCTTCACTGACTGTCCTGATATACTTTACCAGGTCTCCAGCAGCCCATGGCCCTCTCGTGGTCAGGCCAATCCCAGGATATGGAGCTCACCTGGGCTGCACACCCCACCACACTGCCCACGGGGCTCTCGTGGTCAAGTCCCTCCCAGGGTATGGAGCTCACCTGTACAGCTACCCAGCAGCCCATGGGTCTCTCATAGTCAGGCCCTTACCAGGATAGGGAGCTCCCCTGGGCATGTACCCCAGCAGGGCTGGACACACAGGAACCGTGCACATAGCCCACCTTGCAGAGAACCCACAGCTCACCTGTCGCTCACAGCTGACACAGAACACCTCAGAGCAGGACTTGAACTAACAAACAGCAGCTCTGACAGGCCTGTGACCCTGGGTATCACTCTGTGTGGCCTCTCTCTGCCTGGTCTTCCAGACACTTCCACTGCAGCCAGGGCAACAGGCCTCTGTCTCCACCCACCATCACTCTTCTCCCTGTCTCCTGGGTTCCTCTCCTTAGGATAGGGTCTTCTTGAAGTTGTTTTCCACTCATGGACCACATAAAATGATAAGAAAATAAGCCGCAGCTGCAGCCCCTTGTCTATCCTGACTCTAAAGACCCCACACCTGTTCCTTGGGCCTGGCCCATTTAGCAAGGCTCATTTTCTGTAACTGTGAGCCCCGGAGCGGTGAGGATTGGCTGATTTGGGCAGCCTGACACCGCCTGCCAGCCCTCCCCAGGTGTGCCTGGGTTGAGGTCAATATAAACACCACTCCAGTCAGCAAGAGCTCCAGTAGCTGTGCCTGACGCCATATTCTCTGCCCTGTCAGCAGTGTCGGGGCTGTGGTGGTGGGAGGGTGTGAGGGGCCGTGGCTTTGTGGGTGGTCCAGTGTGAGGGGGCTCTGCTGGACTTTCTGCAGGAGTAGCCAGGCTCCCCCCTGCTAAAGAAGAGGATGTGTCACCCACACCTGCCGCTGGAATTTCTCCCCAGGCAGAGGTGAGGAAGTAAAAAAGCAGTGGGGGCCGTGGCAGGAGGGGTATCTCAGGCAGGGAAATGGAAAGCTTCCAGAAGAGCATCTGGTGCCAGGTCCATCCTGGCTGGCCTGCAGGCACAACGTCGGCCTGCATGCTGTCGCTGGTGTGGCTCCACAGCCCTTCCTCTAGGCTTGCAAGTTCTTGTACATATTCAGGTGTTTTACCTGGAAAGAGTGGGAAGATTTAAGCTGCAGCAGGACTGGGGCTCAGCTCACATTTACTCACAGACGCCTCGACATAGTCCCCCAGCTTTTCAATGAGGATGCTTTTTGTGGGGTGGAGTGCTGCTGACTGCATGGGAGATAATTTCCCACTTCTGACCAACTTAAGAATTCTTTACCACTGGAGCAAGTGCCCTGATACGATTTTCCTCTGTATAAGTGGTGGGTTCTGTTTTTTTTTTTTTTTTTTTTTCCTTTTTTCTTTTTGGTTCAAGGTAGGTTTTATTTATTCCTCTTTTTTTTTTTAATTTAGAGATATAAACATGGAAATAATGCATTAATATAAAGACGTCTATATGAAAGGAAAAACTTTTTCTCAGTTTTATTTTATTAAATGTTATTTATTTATTTTTATTTTTTAAAAATTTATTTATTTCTTTTATACAGCAGGTTCTTATTGGATATCTATTTTATACATATAAGTGTGCACATGTGAATCCCAGTCTCCCAATTCATCCCACCACCACCCTCACATGGCGTTCCCCCCTTGGTGTCCATATGTTAGTTCTCTACTTCTGTGTCTCTATCTCTGCCCTGCCAACCAATTCATCTGTACCAATTATCTAGGTTCCACATATATGCATTAATATACAATATTTGTTTTTCTCTTTCTGACTTACTTCACTCTGTATGACAGTCTCTAGATCCATCAAGGTCTCTACAAATGACCCAATTTCATTCCTATGTATGGCTGAGTAATATTCCATTGTATATATGTACCACATCTTTATCCATTCGTCTGTCTGTGGGCACTTAGGTTGCTTTCATTACCTGGCTATTGTAAATAGTGCTGCAATGAACATTGTGGTGAATGTGTCTTTTTGATTTATGCTTTTCTCTGGGTATATGCCCAGTAGTGGGATTGCTGGATTATATGGTAATTCTATTTTTAGTTTTATAAGGAACCTCCATTCTGTTCTCCATAGAGACTGTATCGATTTACATTCTCAACAGTAGTGGAAAAAGGTTGCTTTTCTCCACACCCTCTCCAGCATTTGTTGTTTGTAGATTTTCTGATGATGCCCATTCTAACAGGTGTGACGTGATACCTCATTGTAGTTTCGATTTCCATTTCTCTAATAATTAGTGATGTTGAGCAGATTTTCATGTGTGTCTTGGCCATCTGTATGTCTTCTTGGAAGAAATGTCTATTTAGATCTGCTTCCATTTTTGTATTGGCTTTTTTGTCTTATTAATGTTGACCTGCATGAGCTGTTTATATATATTGGAGATTAATCATTTGTCCATTGATTCGTTTGCAAATATATTCTGCCATTCTGAGGGTTGTCTTTTTGTCTTGTTTGTAGTTTCCTTTGCTTTGCAAAAGCTTTTACGTTTCACTAGGTCCCATCTGTTTAGCTTCTTTTTTTTTTATTTCATTACTATAGGAGGTGGATCAAAAAAGATCTTGCTGTGATTTACGTCAGAGTATTCTTCGTAAGTTTTCCTCTCAGAGTTTTATACTGTCCGGTCTTACATTAAGGTCTCTAATCCATTTTGAATATATTTTTATGTATGGTGTTGGGGAGTTTTCTACTTTCATTTTTTACATGTAGCTTTCCATATTACCCAGCACCACTGATAGAAGAGACTGTCTTATCTCCATTGTATAGTCTTGCCTCCTTTGTCATAGATTAGTTGACCATAGGTGTGTAGGTTTGTCCCTGGGCTTTCTTTTTTTTTTTTTTCCTTTTACACGTTTATTGGAGTATAATTGCTTTACAGTGGAGTGTTAGTTTCTGCTGTATAACAAAGTGAATTAGCTATACATATACAAATATCACTAGATCCCCTCCCTCTTGCATCTCCCTCCCACACTCCATATCCCCCCTCTTTATGTGGTCACAAAGCACCGAGCTGATCTCCCTGTTCTATGTGGCTGCTTCCCAGTAGCTATCGGTGTTACATGTGGTAATGTATTTATGTCCATGCCACTCTCTCACTTCGTCCCAGCTTACCCATACCCTTTCCGTTGTCCTCAAGTCCTTTCTCTACATCTGTGTCCTTAATCCTGTCCTGCCACTAGGTTCTTCATAATCTTTTTTTTTTCTTCATTAGATTCCGTATATCTCTGTTAACATACAGTATTTGTTTTCCCCGTTCTGACTTACTTCACTGTGTAGGACAGATTCTAATCCATCCTCCTCAGTACACATAACTCAATTTTGCTTCTTTTATGGCTGAGTAATATCCCATTGTATATATGTGCCAGATCTTCTTTATCCATTCATCTGTCGATGGGCACTTAGGTTGCTTCCATGTCCTGGCTATTGTAAATAGAGCTGCAATGAATATTTTTGTACATAACTCTTTTTGAATTATGGTTTTCGTAAGGCAAATGCCCAGTAGTTGGATTGTTGTGTCGTTTGGTACTTCTATTGTTACTTATTTAAAGGAACCTCCGTACTGTGCTCCCTAGTGCCCATATCAATTTACATTCCCACCCACAGTACAAGTGTGTTCACTTTTCTCCAATAAAGGCCTCTCCATCATTTAATGTTTTGTAGATTTTTTTGATGATTGCCACTCTGACTGCTGTGAGGTGATACCTCACGGTAGTTTTGATTTGCATTTCTCTAAAGATTAGTGATGTTCAGCATCCTTTCATGTGTTTCTTGGTAATCTGTATATCTTCTTTGGAGAAATGTCTATTTAGGTCTTCTGCCAGTTTTTGGATTGGGTTGTTTGTTTTTGTGATATTGAGCTACATGGGGTGCTTGTAAAGTTTGGAGATTATTCCTTTATCAATTGCTTCATTTGAAAATATTTTCTCCCATTCTGAGGGTTGTTTTTGCATCTTGTTTATGTTTTCTTTTACTGTGTAAAAGCTTTTAAGTTTCATTAGGTCCCATTTGTTGATTTCTGTTTTTATTTCCATTTCTCTAGGAGGTGGGTGAAAAAGGATCTTGCTGTGATTTATGTCATAGAGTGTTCTGCCTATGGTTTCCTCTAAGTGTTTTATAGTGTCTGGTCTTATATTTAGATCTCTAATCAATTTAGATTTTATTTTTGTGTATGGTATTATGGAGTGTTCTAATTTCATTCTTTTATGTGTAGGGGTCCAGTTTTCCCAGCACCAATTACTGAAGAGTCTGTCTTTTCTCCATTGTATATCCTTAGCTCCTTTGTCATAGATGAGATAGCCATAGGTATGTAGGTTTATCTCTGAGCTTTCTGTCCTGTTCCATTGATCTGTGTTTATGCCAATCTACATACACTTGATTCCATTATGGAGACATATAAATACATAGGTTTCAAGTTTATTACCAGTCAGATATATTCCTCTTCAGTGAATAGGGTGTTTTGTGTCCAGTTCATTGAGAAAGGAGTAAGTCTTGTCTATTACATATTTGGTATATGGAATGGTATCTGTGCTAATTTCAAACTCTGCTTTTACACATCACCCCACGTCACCTTTCCCCTAAGGAGGCATAAGTGTGTTTTCTAAATGTGTAACTCTGTTCTCTTTTGAAATTCAGTTCATGTGTAGCCATGTTTACATTCCCTCTATAAGTGATATATTACAATAAGTTTCTTTTTCTTTGTGGCTCATTTCCCTTAGCATCATCATACCTAAAGCCACTCATTATGCTGCTATTGGCCTTATGACATGGATTTTATGTCTCAGTGACATTCCATTGTATATAAGTACCACAACATCTTTAACCATTATTTTCCCTTTCCTGGGATATTTAAAGTGTACCAAAGTCGAGGTTCTTGTAAACAGGGAAGCTCTAAACTTTGGACTGGCTGTGTTTTGTGGATTTTTAATTTTCCCAAAATACACGCCCATGAGTGGAAGTGTGCTATGCTCTGTAGCTCTGTTTTAGAAAACAACATACAGTTCTCCAGAGAGGCTGTTGGCAATTTACATCCTGTCCATCGGCGTAACCAGACTCCCTTTTCTCCATGGCCTGTCCTGTATTTGTGGTTTTTACACTATTTGCGGATGGCCCTTTTGACCGGAGGTAAGTGACACTTCTATGTAGGGTGGATTTGCAATGCCTGATGGTTTGCTTGGCCAAAAAGGGCGTATGCATTTTTTTCCCGAATATATTCAAGAAAATACACATACTCCCTTTTCGGCCAAGGGCAACATTGTTGAAGATCTGTCACTTTTCATGTGCTTTAAAAACGACTCCAATCTACCTCTTGAAATCTGTTTCCTTCAATTCTGCCTTGCTTTCAAATCCTCTTCACTGCCTTACCTCAATATATTTCTGGATGATAGTTGTCCTGTATAACTCTGCAAGTTTGTGAATTGCTGTAGCCCTGATTTCCATTTTTCAACTTGCTTATTTGTGAGCTGGCTGCAATACAGCAAGATGGCTTTAGGCCCTAGTCTGGTCCCGGGGCTGCAGGCTGAGCCTGTGTTTAATTCTTCTTCCTGATGGGAAACTAGAATGACATGTGCCCATCCAAACACCTGCAGCTAATCTCTCATTTGTTTCCCCTCTTCCTGTTCATCCTCTGCACAATTTGCAAACTGTGCATAACAGGAGGGTAAAGCAGCTGACACTCCAAGTGGGGAGATTTTTAGTAATGCAGATGGAATGGCTAAGCTGAGCACGAGGAAAGGAAAAATGAGGTACGTTTTAGAAAACTTTCCCGATTACACAGTGTACCATCCACTAAGTTCCCCAAGCATGTCTTAACTGTAGGAAGATTCCCTTAAACCTGGAGAGTTTGGGCCACTAGAATGGGTAGCACACAGTATTGCTCTAAGTCGTGTTCTTTTGCTCACACAACCTCAGCAATCTTGTCAGACCCAAGTGTCCAGTCATATGTCTCATCCAGCTGTGGATGTAAAGGTGGTCAATCCAGGTTGCATCACAGGCCCTGAACGTAATTTTTAAGACTTTCTCCCTGTTTCGCTGTTTTTGCATTTTGCTTTTGAAATTTATTTTTATAAGTGGGTTTAGCTGAATTTCAGTGCTGTGTTCATGTCATTAGACACACACATGATTCATTTATGGAGACATGAGAATACCTATGTTTTAAAATTCTTACTAGTCAGATATATTCCTCTTCAATGAATAGGGGTTGCTGAGTCCAGTTCATTTTGCTGGGAGTAGGTGCTGTCTATTACATACTTGGTTTATGGAACGATATCTGTGCTAATTAAGGACTGTGGATTTATGCATCACCCCAACTCGCCTTTCCCGTTAATCAGGCAGAAGTTTGGTTTCCAAATGTGTGACTCTGTTGTGTTTGTAATTCAGTTCATGTGTAGCCATGTGTACATTCCCGCTATGATTGATATCTTTTGATAAGTTTCATTGTTCTTTGTCTTTCCTAACTCAGATCATGTGTAGCCATGTTTACAGGACCTTCATAAGTGTTATATTATGATAAGTTTATTTTTCTCTGTGACTTATTTCACTTAGAATCATCGTACCTGAATCAACTCATTTTGCTGCTACTGCCCTTATGATATTGTTTTCTTGGCTTAGGGATATTCCATCGTACATAAGAAACACAATTTCCTAAACCGTTTTGTCTTTCCTGGGATATTTAAGGTGTACCCAAGTTGAGGTTCTTGTAAGCAGTGCAGCCCTAAATTTTGGGGTGGCTCTATCTTATTTATTATCAGTTTTCCCAAGGTATCTTCTCTAGACTGGAAGTGCCCTTGGCTCTGTAGCTGTGTTGTTTACTTGTTATAGGGAACACACTGCACTCCTCCAGAGAGGCAGTTGGCAATTTACATCCTGCCCATCAGCATAACTAGGCTCCCTGTTCTCTTGGGCCTGTCTTGCCTTTCTGGTTTTTACACATTTTGCGGATGTCCCTTTTGACCGGTGGGAAGTGATACTTCTTTGTAGTGCAGATTTGCATTTCTTGCTTGGCCAAAATGGGCATATGCGTTTTCTCCTGAATATATTCAGGAGAAAACGCATACGTCTTTTTGGGCCAAGTGCATCATTGTCAAAATTGTGCCCCTCTTCCTGTGCTTTAAAGTCAATTCCAATGTAACTCTTGAAATCTGTTTCCTGTATTCTGGCTCGCTTTCAAGTCTGCCTCATTTCCTTCCCTCAACAGATATTTGGATGATTGTTGTCCTTTATTACTCTGCCAGTTTGTGAATTGCTGTGCCCCTGAGCTCCATTTTTCAACTCGTTTTTTGTGAGCTGACCGCAAGTACAAAATTTTGGTTCAGGATCTATACAGGTTCCCGGCGGGTGGCTGTGATTTTGGTTAATTCTTCTTCCTGACAGGAATTAGAGCGACATGTGCCCGTCCAAATCCCTAACTGCTATCTCTCATTGGTTCTCCCTCTTCCCTTTCATCCTCTGCCAAATTAGCAACCTGTGCGAAACAGGAGTTTAAAGGGGCTGTCTCTCCAAGTTGGGAGATTGATAGTAAAGCAGTTGGAAAGTCAAGCTGGAGCACCAGGAGTGGGATTATTAGTTGTGTTTTAGAAACCTTTCGTATTCAATGTGTGTCCATTCTCTAGGTTTCCCATACATGTTATAGCTGTAGTAATATTCCCTTCAACCTGGAGAGTTGGGACCCTTGGAATTTGTGCCACGCATTATTGCTTTAAATGGTCTGCATTTGCTCACCGAATCTCACGAAACCTCTCAGTCTCAAGTGTCCAGCCTTATGCCTCATCCAGCTGTCATTCTAGATAGGGTCATTCCAGGTTTCATCAGAGACCCTGAAGGAATTGTAAAGAATTTCACTGTTTTTTTGTTTTCTTTTTAAAATTCCTTTATAAAATGGGTTTGAGCTGATTCTCACTGCCATGTTTATGCCAGTCTAGACACACTTGTTTCCCTTATGGAGATATATTAATACATAGATTTTAAGATTCTTACTAGTCAGATATATTCCTCTGTGGGAAATATGGGGTTTTCAGTCCCTTTCACTGAGGAAACTGTAGGTCTTGTATATTCCATACCTGGTTTTTGCAACGGTACCTGAACTACTATTAAACTCTGGTTTTATGCATCACCCCATCTCTCCTTCCCCCTTAAGCAGGCATAAGAGTGTTTTCTAAATGTGAGACACTGTTCTCTTTCCTAACTCAGTTCATTTGTAGCCATGTTTACCCGACCTTCATAAGTGATATCTTATGATAAGTTTCTTCTTCTCTGTGACTTATTTCACTTAGAATCATCATATCTGAATCCACTCATTTTGAAGCTACTGGCCTTATGACATTGATTTCATGGCTGAGGGTTATTCCATTGTACGTAAGTACCACAATTTCTTGAAGCATTTTTGTCTTTCCTGGGATATTTAAGGTGTACCCAATTTGTGGTTCTTGTAAGCAGTGCAGCCCTCAATTTTGTGTTTGCTCTGTCTTATTGATTTTCAATTTTCCCAAGGTATCTTCCTTAGACTGGAAGTGCCCTTGGCTCTGTAGCTCTGTTGTTTACTTGTTTTAGGGAACACAATGCACTCCTCCAGAGAGGCAGTTGGCAATTTACATCCTGCCCATCAGCATAACTAGGCTCCCTGTTCTCCAGGGCCTTTCTTGCCATTGTGGTTTTTACACATTTTGCGGATATCCCTTTTTAGCGATTGGAAGTGATACTTCTTTGTAGTGCAGATTTGCATTGCCCACTTGCTTGCTTGGCCAAAAAGGGTGTATGTGTTTTCTCCAGAATATATGCAGGGGAAAACGCACACGCACTTTTTCGCCAAGTGCATCATGGTCGAAATTGTGCCCCTCTTCCTGTGCTTTAAAGGTGATTCCAATGTACCTCTTGAAATCTGTTTCCTGCTATTCTGGCTCACTTTCTAGTTCGCCTCGTTGCCTTCCCTCAACGGATTTTTGGACGATAGTTGTCTTTATTACTCTGCCAGTTTGTGAATTGCTGTGCCCCTGAGATCCATTTTTCAACTCGTTTTTTGTGAGCTGATGGCGGGTCCAAAAATTTGGTTCAGGATATATTCTGGTTCCCGGTGGGTGGCTGAGACTTTGGCTAATTCTTCTACCTGCCGGGAAATTAGAGTGACATGTGCCCTTCCAAATGCCTAACGTCTACTCTCTCATTGGTTCTCCCTCTTCCCTTTCATCCTCTGCCAAATTGGCAACCTGTGCGAACCAGGAGGATAAAGCGGCTGTCTCTCCAAGTTGGGACATTGATTGTAAAGCAGTTGGAATGTCAAACCGGAGCCCCAGGAGACGGACTATTAGTTGAGTTTTAGAAACCTTTCATATTCACAGTGTGTCCATTCTCTAGCTTTCCCATACATGTTATAGCTGTAGTAATATTCCCTTCAACCTGGAGAGTTGGGACCCTTGGAATATGTGCCATGCATTATTGCTTTAAATGGTCTGCATTTGCTCACCGAATCTCACCAATCCTCTCAGTCCCAAGTGTCCAGCCTTATGCCACATCCAGGTGTCATTGTAGATAGGGTCATTCCAGGTTTCATCAGAGCCCCTGAAGGAATTGTAAAGAATTTCCCTGTTTTTTTGTTTTGTTTTTCAAATTCATTTTAAAGTGCGTTTGAGCTGATTCTCACTGCCATGTTTATGCTAGTCTAGACACACTTGATTCCCTTATGGAGACATATCAATACATAGGTTTTAAGATTCTTACTAGTCAGATATATTCCTCTGCGGGAAATATGGTGTTTTGAGTCCCTTTCACTGAGGAAGGTGTAGGTCTTTTCTTTTCCGTAGTTGGTTTTTGGAACTGTACATGTACTAATATCACACTGCGGTTTTTTGCATCACCACACCTCTCCTTCCCCCTTAAGCAGGCATAAGAGTGTTTTCTAAATGTGAGACTCTGTTCTCTTTGGTAACTCAGTTCATGTGTAGCCAGGTTTACAGGACCTTCATAATTGATATCTTATGATAAGCTTCTTTTTCTCTATGACTTATTTCACTTAGAATCATCGTACCTGAATCCACTCATTTTGCTGCTACTGGCCTTATGACATTCATTTCATGGTTGAGGGGTATTCCATTGTACATAAGTAACACAATTTCTTGAACAATTTTTGTCTTTCCTGGGATATTTAATTTGTACCCAAGTTGAGGTTCTTGTAAGCAGTGCAGCCTTCAATTTTGTGTTTGCTCTGTCTTATTGGTATTCAGTTTTCGCAAGGTATATTCCCTTGACTGGAAGTGCCCTTTGCTCTGTAGCTCTGTTGTTTACTTGTTTTAGGGAACACAATGCACTCCTCCAGAGAGGCAGTTGGCAATTTACATCCTGCCCATCAGCATAACTAGGCTCCGTGTTCTACAGGGCCTTTCTTGCCATTCTGGTTTTTACACATTTTGTGGATAACCATTTTTACAGGTGGGAAGTGATACTTCTTTATAGTGCAGGTTTGCATTGCCCGCGTGCTTGCTTGGCCAAAAAGTGCATATGCGTTTTCTCCTGAATATATTCCGGAGAAAATGCATACGCCCTTTTTGGCCAAGTGCATCATTGTGGAATTTGTGCCCCTCTTCCTGTGCTTTAAAGGTGATTCCAATGAACCTCTTGAAATCTCTTTCCTGCTATTCTGGCTCGCTTTCAAGTCCGCCTCGCTGCCTTCCCTCAACAGATTTTTGTACGATAGTTGTCCTTTATTACTCTGCCAGTTTGTGAATTGCTGTGCCCCTGAGCTCCATTTTTCAACTCGTTTTTTGTGAGCTGACGGCAGGTCCAAAATTTGGTTCAGGACCTTCATTGGTTCCCGGCGGGTGGCTGAGACTTTGGTTAATTCTTCTTCCTGCCAGGAAATTAGAGTGACATGTGCCCGTCCAAATGCCTAACAGCTACTCTCTCATTAGTGTTCCCTCTTCCCTTTCATTCTCTGCCAAATTGGCAACCTGTGCGAACCAGGAGGTTAAAGGGGCTGTCTCTCCAAGTTGGGAGATTGATAGTAAAGCAGTTGGAAATTCCAACAGGACTACCAGGAGAGGGACTATTAGTAGAGTTTTAGAAACCTTTCGTATTCACAGTGTGTCCATTCTCTAGGTTTCTCATACATGTTATAGCTGTAGTAATATTCCCTTCAACCTGGAGAGTTGGGACCCTTGGAATGTGTGCCACGCATTATTGCTTTAAATGGTCTGCATTTCCTCACCCAATCTCACCAATCCTCTCAGTCCCAAGTGTCCAGCCTTATTCCACATCCTGCTGTCGTTGTAGATAGGGTCATTCCAGTTTTCATCAGAGCCCCTGTAGGAATTGTAAAGAATTTCCCTTTTTTTTTGTTTTGTTTTTGAAATTCCTTTTTATAGTGGTTTTGAGCTGATTCTCACCTCCATGTTTATGCCAGTCTAGACACACTTGTTTCCCTTATGGAGACTTATCAATATATTGGTTTTAAGATTCTTACTAATCAGATAAATTCCTCTGTGGGAAATATGGGTTTTTCAGTCCCTTTCACTGAGGAAGGTGTAGGTCTTGTCTATTCCGTATTTGGTTTTTGGAATGGTACCTGTACTAATATCACACTCTGGTTTTATGCATCACCCCACCTCTCCTTCCCCCTTCAGCAGGCATAAGAGTGTTTTTTAAATGTGAGACTCTGTTCTCTTTCCTACCTAGTTTTATGTGTATCCAGACAATTTTAAAGGACCTTCATAAGTGATATCTTATGATAAGTTTCTTTTTCTCTGTGACTTATTTCACTTAGAATCATCGTATCTGAATCCACTCATTTTGCTGCTACTGGCGTTATGACATTGATTTCATGGCTGAGGAATATTCCATCGTATGTAAGTAACACAATTTCTTGAACCATTTTTGTCTTTCCTGTGATATTTTAGGTGGACCCAAGTTGACGTTCTTGTAAGCAGTGCAGCCCTAAATTTTGGGGTGGCTCTGTCTTATTGATTTTCAGTTTTCCCAAGGTATATTCCCAAGACTGGAAGTGCCCTTGGCACTGTAGCTCTGTTGTTTACTTGTTTTAGAGAACACAGTGCACTCCTCCAGAAAGGCAGTTGGCAATTTACATCCTGCCCTTCTGCATAAGTAGGCTCCCTGTTCTCCAGGGCCTGTCTTGCCTTTCCGGTTTTTTACACATTTTGCGGATGTCCCTTTTCACCGGTTGGAAGTGATACTTCTTTGTAGTGCAGATTTGCATTGCCCGCTTGCTTGCTTGGCCAAAAATGGTGTATGCGTTTTCTCCTGAATATAATCTGGAGAAAACGCATACGCCCTTATTGGCCAAGTGCATCATTGGCGAAGTTGTGCCCTTCTTCCTGTGCTTTAAAGGCAATTCCAATGTACCTCCTGAAATCTGTTTCCTGCTATTCTGGCTCGCTTTCAAGTCCGTCTCGTTGCCTTCCCTCAACAGATTTTTGAACAATAGTTGTCCTTTATTACACTGCCAGTTTATGAACTGCTGTGCCACTGAGCTCCATTTTTCAACTTGTTTTTTGTGAGCTAACCGCAAGTCCAAAATTTTCGTTCAGGACCTATAATGGTTCCTGGCGGGTGGCTGAGACTTTGGTTAATTCTTCTTCCTGATTGGAAATTAGAGTGACATGTGCCCGTCCAAATGCCTAACAGCTACTCTCTCATTGTTTCTCCCTCTTCCCTTTCATCCTCTGCCAAATTGGCAACCTGTGCGAACCAGGAGGTTAAAGAGGCTGTCTCTCCAAGTTGGGAGATAGATAGTAAAGCAGTTGGAAAATCAAACCGGAGCACCAGGAGCGAGACTATTAGTTGAGTTTTAGAAACCTTTCATATTCACAGTGTGTCCATTCTCTAGGTTTCCTGTAGATATTATAGCTGTAGTAATATTCCCTTCAACCTGGAGAGTTGGGACCCTTGGAATGTGTGACATGCATTATTGCTTTAAATGGTCTGCATTTCCTCACCGAATCTCACCAATCCTCTCAGTCCCAAGTGTCCAGCCTTATGCCACATCCAGCTGTCGTTGTAGATAGGGTCATTCCAGGTTTCATCAGAGCCCCTGAAGGAATTGTAAAGAATTTCCCTGTTTTTTTGTTTTGTTTTTGAATCTCCTTTTTAGAGTGGTTTTGAGCTGATTCTCACTGCCATGTTTATGCCCGTCTAGACACACATGATTCCCTTAAGGAGACATATCAATACATAGGTTTTTAGATTTTACTAGTCAGATATATTCCTCTGAGGGAAATGTGGGGTTTTGAGTCCGTTTCACTGAGGAAGGTGTAGGTCTTGGCTATTCCGTAAGTGCTTTTTGGAACTGTACATGTACTAATATCACACTCTGGTTTTATGCATCACCCCACCTCTCCTTCCCCGTTAAGCAGGCATAAGAGTGTTTTCTAAATGTGAGACTCTGTTCTCTTTCCTAACTCAGTTCATGTGTAGCCATGTTTACAATACCTTCATAAGTGATATCTTATGTTAAGTTTCTTTTTCACTGTAACGTATTTCACTTAGAATCATCGTACCTGAATCCAATCATTTTGCTGCTACTGTCCTTATGACATTGATTACATGGCTGAGGGATAATCCATCGTACGTAAGTAACACAATTTCTTGAACCATTTTTGTCTTTCCTGTGATATTTTAGGTGGACCCAAGTTGAGGTTCTTGTAAGCAGTGCAGCCCTAAATTTTGGGGTGGCTCTGTCTTATTGATTTTCAATTTTCCCAAGGTATATTCCATAGATTGGAAGTGCCCTTGGCCCTGTTACTCTGTTGTTTACTTGTTTTAGGGAACACAATGCACTCCTCCAGACAGGCAGTTGGCAATTTACATCCTGCCCATCATCATAAGTAGGCTCCCTGTTCTCCAGGCCCTGTCTTGCCTTTCTGCTTTTTTTACAAATTTTGCGGATGTCCCTTTTGTCCGGTGGGATGTGTTAGTTCTTTGTAGTGCAGTTTTGCATTGCCCGCTTGCTTGCTTGGCCAAAAAGTGCGTATGGGTTTTCTCCTGAATATATTCAGGAGAAAACGCATACGCCCTTTTTTAGCCAAGTGCATCACTGTCGAAGTTGTGCCCCTCTTCCTGTGCTTTAAAGTTGATTCCAATGTACCTCTTGAAATCTGTTTCCTGCTATTCTGGCTCGCTTTCAAGTCCGCCTCGTTGCCTTCCCTCAACAGATATTTGGATGATAGTTGTCCGTTATTACTCTGCCAGTTTGTGAATTGCTATGCCCCTGAGATCCATTTTTCAACTCGTTTTTTGTGAGCTGACCGCAAGTCTAAAATTTTGGTTCAGGAACTATATTGGTTCCCGGAGGGTGGCTGAGACTTTGGTTAATTCTCCGACCTGCCAGGAAATTAGAGTGACATGTGCCCGTCGAAATGCCTAACAGTTACTCTCTCATTGGTTCTCCCTCTTCCCTTTCATCCTCTGCCAAATTGGCAACCTGTGCGAACCAGGAGGTTTGAGGGGTTGTCTCTCGAAGTTGGGAGATTGATAGTACAGCAGTTGTAAATTCAAACCGGAGCTCCAGGAGAGGGACTATTAGTTGAGTTTAGAAACTTTTCGTATTCACAGTGTGTCCATTCTCTATGTTTCCCGTACATGTTATAGCTGTAGTAATATTCCTTTCAACCTGGAGAGTTGCGACCCAAGGAATGGGTGTCACGCATTATTGCTTTAAAGGGTCTGCATTTGCTCACTGAATCTCACCAATCCTCTCAGTCCCAAGTGTGCAGCCTTATGCCACATCCAGCTGACGTTTTAGATAGGGTCATTCCGGGTTTCATCAGAGCCCCTGAAGGAATTGTAAAGAATTTCCCTGTTTTTTTTTATTTGTTTTCGAAATTATTTTTATAGTGGGTTTGAGCTGATTCTTACTGCCATGTTTATGCCAGTCTAGACACACTTGATTCCCTTACGGTGACATATCAATACATATGTTTTTAGATTCTTACTAGTCAGATATATTCCTCTGCGGAGAATAGGGGTTTTGAGTCCCGTTCACTGAGGAAGGAGTAGGTCTTGTGTATTCTGTATTTGGATTATGGAATGGTACCTGTGCTAATATCAAACTCTGGTTTTATGCATCTCCCCACCTCTCTTTTCCCCTTAAGCAGGCATAAGTATGTTTTGTCTATGTGAGACTCTGTTCTCTTTACTAATTCAGTTCATGTGTACCCATGTTTACATTTCCTTCATAAGTGATATCTTATGTCAGAATGCTCCATGGCTCTTGTCATCATAATGCTCCATGATGCTTGTCACCACGATTATCCATGGCCTTCTCATCACAATATTCCACGGTCTTGACATCACATTGCTCCATGCCCTGATCATCACAATGCTCCATGTCCCTTGACATCACAATTCTCCACCTCTTTGTCATCACAATGTTCCATGACACTTCTCATCACAATGTTACATGCTCTTGTCATCACAATTCTCCATGCACTTGTCATCGCAATGCTCCCTGAAACCTGTCATACCAAGCTCCATATCCTTGTCATCACAATGCTTCATGACATTGTTATAAAAATTCTCAATGTCCCTTGTCATCACAATGCTCCCTGCCATTGTCATCACAATGCTTCATGACACTTGTCATCACAATGCTCCAAGCCCTTGTCATCACAATGCTCCATGCCCTTTTCATCACAATGCTACATGACCCAAGTCATCACAATGTTCCCTGACACCTGTCATCACAATGCTCCTTGCCCCTTGTCAGTACAGTGCGCCATGATGCTCGTCATCACAATTACCCAAGGTCTTCTCATCACAATGCTTCTCGGTTTTACCATCACAATGCTCCCTGCCCTGGTCATCTCAATGCTCCATGTCCCTTGTCATCACAATTCTCCACGTCCTTGTCATCACAATGCTTCTTGACACTTCTCATCACAATGATATATGCTCTTGTCATCACAATTCTGCATGCACTTGTCATCACAATGCTCCATGTCCCCTGTCATAACAAGCTCCATGTGCTTGTCACCACGATGTTTCAAGACCTGGTCATTAAAATTCTCAATGGCCCTTGTAATCACAATGATCCATGCCCTTGTCATCACAATGCACCATTCCCACTGTCATCACAATAATCCATGAAACTTGTCAGACCAATGCTCCATGCCCCTGTCATCACAATGCTCCATGCCCTTGACATCCCAATGCTCCATGACCCCTGTCGTCACAAGGCTCCGTGACTCCATTCATCACAATGCTTCATGATCTTTGTCATCACAATGGTCAATGCCCTCGTCATCACAAGTCTCTTTGACCTATGTCACCACAGTTCTCCTTGAACTTTTCATCACAATGCTCCGTGACCCTTGTCATCACAATGCTCCATGCCTTTCTCAGCACAATACTCAATGAGACTTGTCATCACAGTGCTCCATGTGCCTGTCAACACAATGCTCCACCAGCTTGTCATCACAATGCTCCATGCACTTCTCATCAAAATGCTCTGTCACTACTGATATCACAATGTGCCATCAGTAGTCATCACAATACTCCCTCACCCTCGTCATCACAATGTTCCATGACCCCTGTCATTCCAATACTACATGCCCTTATCATCACAGTGCTCCATGACCCCTGACATCACAGTGCTCCATAACCCATGTCAGCAAAATGCTCCATGACCCTTTTCATCACAATGCTCCATGACCCCTGACCTCACAATGCTCCATAACACATGTCATCAAAATGCTCCATGACCTTTGTCATCACAAAGCTCCATGACCCTTGGCATCACAATGCTCCATGTCATTGTCATCACAATGCTCCATGAACCTTCTCCGCACATTGCTCCATGCCCTTGTGATCACAAATCCCCATCACGCTTGTCATCAAAATGCTCGATGCCCTTCTCATAACATTGCCCCATGCCCTTGTCATTACAGTTCTCCATGAACCCTGTACCACAGTATTCCGGGCCCTTGTCATCACAATGCTCCATGCCCACTCTCATAACAATAATCCATGAAACTTTTCAGACCAATTCCTCATGGCCTTGTCATCACAATGCTCCATTACCCCTGTCATTACAATGCTCCATGATCCCTGTCATCACAATGTTCCACAGCCTTGTCATCACAAGGCTCCATGACCCTTGTCATCACAAGGCTCCAAGACCCATGTACTCACAGTGCTGCATGCCCTTGTCATCACAAAGATCCATGATGGATGTCATCAGAATGCTCCATGGCTTTCTCATCGCAATGCTCATTTCCCTTGTCATCAGAATGCTCCAAGACCCCTGTAATCACAATGCTCCATGCCCATTTACATCAGAATGCTCCATAAGACTTGTCATCACAAGGCTCCATTGTTTTCTCATCACAGTGCTCCAGGACCTTGTCATCACAATGCTCCATTCCCTTGTCATCACAATGCTCCATGACTGCTGTCATCACAATACTCCATGAACATTTTCAGCCCAATGTTCCATGACATTCTCATCACAATGCTCCATGACCCCTGTCATCACAATGCTCCATGACCACTGTCACCACAGTGCTCCATGACCCTTGACAAAACAGTGATCCGGGACTCTTGTCATCAAAATGCTCCATGACACTTGTCATCACAATGATCCTGCCCTTGTCATCCCAATGCTCCATGAAACCGTAATCACAATGCTCTGTGACGCATGTCATCACAGTGCTCCATGACACTTGTCATCACAATGCTCCATGCCTTTGTCATCAAAATGCTCCATGACCTTGTCATCACAATGCTCCATGGCCTTCTCATCACAATGCACCACGACTTTGTCATCAAAATGCTCCATGACCTTTGTCATCACAAAGCTCCATGACCATTGGCATCACAATGCTCCAGGCACCTTTAAATCAAAATGATCCAGGACCCCTGTCATCACAATGCTCCAAACCCTTGTGATCACAATGTTCCATAATTCTTGTCATCACAACGCTCAATGATGCCTGTCATCACAATGCTCCATGACCTTTGTCATCACAATTCTCAATACACTTGCCATCACAATGCTCCCTAACACTTGTCGTCAGAATGCTCCTTGAACCCTGTTATGAAAAGGCTCCATGCCTTCTTCATCACAGTGCTCCATGCCATTTTCATCACAATGCTCCATGCCATTGTCATCACAATACTCCACAAGCTTGTCATCAGAATGCTCCATGACCCTTGTCATTACAGTGCTCCATGACCGCTGTCATCAGAATTCTCTATAACACCTGCCATCACAATGCTCCATGCCCCTTGTCATTACAGTGCTCCATGACACTCGTCATCACAATTATCCATGGTCTTCTCATCACAATGCTCCACGGTCTTGCCATCACAATGCTGCACGCCCTGGTCATCACAATGCTCCATGTCTTTGGTGATCACAGTTCTCCACGTCCTTGGAATCACTATGCTCCATGACACTTCTCCTCACAGTGTTAAATGCTTTGTCATCACAATTCTCTAAGCACTTTTCATCGCAATGCTCCAGACCCCTGTCATGGCCAGCTCCATGTGGTTGTCATCACAATGCTTCATGAATTGTCATCAAAATTATCAATGGCCCTTGTTATCACAATGCTCCATGCCTTTGTCAACACAATGCTCTAAGCCCTTGTCATCACAATGCTCCATTACCTTTGTCATCACAGTCCTCCATGACACTTGGTATCACAATGTTCCATGGCATTGTCATCACAAGGGACCATGACATATGTCATCACAATGCTCCCTGACACCAGTCTTCACAATAATCCATGCCCTTGTCATAACAATGCACCATGCCCACTGTCATCACAATAATCCATGAAACTTGTAAGACCAATGCTCCATGCCCCTGTCATCACAATGCTCCATGCCCTTTTCATCACAATGTTCCAAGAACCCTGTAATCACAATGCTCTATGCCCCTTTTCATCAGAATGCTCCATGAGACTTGTCATCACAAGGCTCCATGGTCTTCTCATCATAATGCTCCAGCACCATGTCATCACAATGCTCCATTCCCTTTTCATCACAATGTTCTATGACACCTGTCATCACAATACTCCATTAATATTTTCAGCCCAATGTTCCATGACCTTCTCATCACAATGTTTCATGACCCATGTCATCAAAATTCTCCATGACCACTGTCATCAAAATGCTCCATGATCATTGTCATCACATTGATCCATGCCCTTGTCATCCCAGTGGTCCATGGCCACTGTAATCACAATGCTCTGTGAGGCTTGCCATCACATTGCTCTGTGACACTTGTCATCACAATGCTCCATGCTTTGTCAGCAAAATGCTACATGACATTGTCATCACAATGCTCCATGCGCTTGTCATCATAATTCTCCATTACCATTGTCATCAAAATCCTCCATGAAGCTTGGGATCACATTGCTTCAAGCCCTTGTCATCAAAATGCTCCATGTTCCTTGAAATCAAAATGATCCAAGACCTCTGTCATCACAATGCTCCAAACAATTGTGATCACAATGTTCTATAACACTTGTCATCACAACACACTTTGATGCCTGTCATCACAATTATCCAGGACTTCTCATGACAATGCTCCATGCACTTGGTCATCACAATGTTCAATACACTTATCATCACAATGCTCCCTGTCATTTCTCGTCAGAATGCTCCTTGAACCGTGTCATGAAAAGGATCCATGCACTTTTCATCACAATGCTCCATGCCAATTTCATCACACCACTTCACAAGCTTGTCATCAGTATCCTCCATGATCCTTGTCATCACAATGCTCCATGAGACATGTCATCACAATGCTCCACGCCCATGTCATTACAGTGCTCCATTACGCTCGTCATCACAATTATCCATGGTTTTCTCATCACAATGCTCCACGGTCTTACCATCACAATGCTCCATGACACTTCTCATCACAATGTTACCTGATCTTGTCATCAAAATTCTCCATGCACTTGTCATCGCAATGCTCCATGACCCGACATAGCAAGCTCCATGTGCTTTTCATCACAATGCTTCACGGCCTTGCCATCAAAATTCTCAATGGCGCTTGTCATCACAGTGCTCCATGCACTTGTCATCACAATGCTCCATGACCCTTGTCATTGCAATGTTCCAAGCCCTTGTCATCAAAACACTCCATTACCTTTGTCATCACAATCCTCCATGACACTTGGTATCACAATACTCCATGCCATTGTCATCACAATGGACAATGACATATGTCAGGACAATGCTCCCTGACACCTGTCTTCAAAATACTCAATGACCTTGTCATCACAATGTTCCCTGCCCTTTTCATCACAATGTGCCATGCCCACTGTCATCACAATAAACCATGTAACATGTCAGACCAATGTTCCATGCCCCTGTCATCACAATGCTCCATGCCCTTGTCATCACAATGCTCCATGACCCCTGTCCTCACAATGCTCCGTGACTCCAGTCATCACAATGCTTCATGATCTTTGTCCTCACAATGGTCCATGCCCTAGTCACACAAGGCTCTGTGACCTTTGTCACCACAATGCTCCATGCCCTTGTCATCTCAGAGCTCCATGCCCACTGTCATCACAATAATCCATGAAACTTGTCAGACCAATGTTCCATGCCCCTGTCATCACATTGCTCCATGCCCTTGGCATCACAATGTTCCATGACCCCTGTCATCACAAAGCTCCATGACTCCAGTATCACAATGATTCATGACCTTTCTCATCACAATGGTCCATGCCCGTCACTCAAGGCTCTGTGATCATTGTCACCACAATGCTCCATGAAATTTTCATCACAATGCTCTGTGTCCCTTGTCATCACAATGCTCCATGCCTTTGTCAGCACAATGCTCCAAGACACTTGTCATCAAAATGCTCCAAGCGCTTGTCAGCACAATGATCCATGACGCATGTCATCAAAATGTGCCATGCCCTTTTCATCACAAAGCTCCTCATTCTTTTCATTGCTATGCTCCATAAAATTTGTTATCACAATGCTCCATGCACTCCTCATCAAAATACTCTCTCACCACATATATCACAATGTTCCATCACTAGTCATCACAATACTCGCTCACCCCTGTCATCACAATGTTCCATGACCACTGTCTTCACAGTGCTACATTCCTTTATCATCACAATGCTCCATGACACCTGACATCACAATGTTCCATAATCCCTGTCACAAAATGCCCCATGACCCATTTCATCACAATGCTTCATGACCCCTGACATCACAATGTTCCATAACCACTGTCATCAAAATATTCCATGACACTTTTATTCAAATTGCTCCATGACCCTGTCATTACAATGCTCCCTGCCCTTCTCATCACAATGCACCACGCCCTTGTCATCAGAATACCCCATGACATTTGTCATCACAAAGCTCCATGACCATTGTCATCACAATGCTCCATTACACCTGTCATAACAATGCTTCATGAACCCTGCCATCACAATGTTCCACGGCCTTGTCATCACGAGGCTCAATGACCCTTGTCATCACAATGCTCCAAGACCTCTGTAATCACAATTCTCCATGCCACTTTTCATCTCAATGCTCCATGAACACTGTCGTCACAATGCACCATGCCCATCATCATAATGATTCATGCTATTGTCATCACAATGAAATCAAAATGCTCCATGTCCTCTGTCATCACAATGCTTCAAACACTTCTGATCACAATGTTCCATAACACTTGTCATCACATGCCCCATGACGCTCGTCATCACAATTATGCAAGGTCTTCTCATCACAATGCTCCATGACCTATGTCACCACAATGCTCAATACACTTGGCATCACAATTCTCCCTGACACTTGTCATCAGTGTGCTCCTTGAACACTGTCATGACAAGACTCCATGCCTTTTTCATCACAATGATCCATTCCTTTTTCATCACAATGCTCCAGACCCCTGTTATCACAATGCTCCGTGACACCAGTCATCACAATGCTTCATGACATTTGTCATCACAATGGTCCATGACCTCGTCACACAAAGCTCTGTGACCTGTGTCAACACAATGCTCCATGAAATTTTTATCACAATGCTCTGTGACACTTGTCATCACAAAGCTCCATGCCTTTGTTATCACAATGCTCCATGACCCTTGTCATCGCAATGATCCAAGCCCTTGTCATCAAAATGCTCCATTACCTTTGTCATCACAATCCTCCATGACACTTGGTATCACAATGCTCCATGCCATTGTCATCACATTGGACAATGACATATGTCATCACAATGCTCCGTGACACATGTCTTCACAATACTCCATGACCTTGTCATCACAAAGCTCCATGCCTTTGTCAGCACAATGCTCCATGACACATGTCATCACAATGCGCCATGCACTTGTCATCACAATGCTCCACATCCATGTCATCAAAATGCTCCATAAAACTTGTCATCACAATGCTCCATGCACTTCTCCTCAAAACGACTTCTCACCACTGTTATCACAAAGCTCCATCACTAGTCATCACAATACTCCCTCACCCCTGTCATCACAATATGCCATGACCCCTTTAATCACAATTCTCCATGCCCTTGTCATCACAAAGCTCCATGACGCATGTCATCAGAATGCTCCTTGGCCTTCTCATCACAATGCTCCATGCCCTTTTCATCACAATGCTCCAACACCCCTGTAATCACAATGCTCCATGCCCCTTTTCATCACAATGCTCCGTGAACCCTGTCATCACAATGCACCGTGCCCATCACCATAATATTTCATGCTATTGTCATCACAGTGAAATCAAAATGCTCAATGACCTCTGTCATCACAATGCACCAAAACCTTCTTTTTTTTTTTTTTTTTTTTGCGGTACGTGGGCCTCTCACTGTTGTGGCCTCTCCTGTTGTGCAGCACAGGCTCTGGACGCACAGGCTCAGCGGCCATGGCTCACGGGCCCAGCTGCCCCGCGGCATGTGGGATCTTCCTGGACTGTGGAACGAACCCGCGTCCCCTGCATTGCAGGCGGGCTCTCAACCACTGCGACACCAGGGAAGACCGCACCAAACCCTTCTGATCACAATGTTCCATAACACTTGTCATCACAAGGCCCCATGACGCTGGTCATAACAATTATCCATGGTCTTCTCATCACAATGCTCCATGATCTTTGTCATCACAATGTTCAATACACTTATCATCACAAAGCTCCCTGACAGTTGTCATCAGTATGCTCCTTGAACCCTGTCATGACAAGGCTCCTTGCATTTTTCATCACACTGATCCATTCCCTTTTCAAAACAATGCTCCAAATCCCCTGTAATCACAATGCTCCATGTCCTTGTCATCACAAAGCTCCATGATGCATATCATCATAATGCTGCATTGCATTCTCATCACAATGCTCCATGCCCTTGTAATCACATTGCTTCTAAACCACTGTAATCTCAATGCTCCATGCATCTTTTCATCAGAATGCTCCACGCCCTTTTCATAACAATGCTCCATGACCATTGTCATCCCAATGTTCCAAGCCCTTGTCATCAAAATGCTCAATTAGTTTGTCATCACAATCCTCCATGACACTTGGTATCACAATGCTCCATGCCATTGTCATCACAATGGACAATGACATATGTCATCACAATGCAACCTGACACCTGTCTTCACAATACTCCATGACCTTGTCATCACAAAGTTCTATGCCCTTGTCATCACAAAGCGCCATGCCCACTGTCATCACAATAATCCATGAAACAAGTCAGACCAATGTTCCATGCCCCTGTCATCACAATGCTCCATGCCCTTGTCATCACAATGCGCCATGGCCCCTGTCATCACAATGCTCCGTGACTCCAGTCATCACAATGCTTCATGACATTTGTCCTCACAATGGTCCATGCCCTCGTCAAACAACGCTCTGTGACCTTTGTCACCACAATGCCCCATGCCCTTGTCATCTCAATGCTCCATGCCCACTGTCATCACAATAATCCATGAAACATGTCAGACCAATATTCCATGACACTGTCTTCATATTGCTAGATGCCCTTGTCCTCACAAGGCTCCATGACCCCTGTCATCACAGTGCTCCGTGACTCCAGTCATCACAATGATTCATGACTTTTCTCATCACAGTGGTCCATGCCCTCGTCACACAAGGCTCTGTGATCTTTGTCACCATAATGTTCCATGAAATTTTCATCACAATGCTCTGTGTCCTTTATCATCAGAATGCTCCAAGCCTTTGTCAGCACAATGCTCCATGACACTTGTCATCAAAATGCTCCATGTGCTTGTCATCACAATGCTCCATGACACATGTCAACACAATGTGCCATGCTCTTTTCATCACAATGCTCTACATAATTTTCATCGCTATGCTCCATAAAATTTGTCATCACAATGCTCCATGCACTTCTAATCAAAATGCTCTTTCACCACATATATCACAATGTTCCATCACTACTCATCACAATACTCGCTCACCCCTGTCATCACAATGTTCCATGACCACTGTCATCACAGTGCTACATGCCCTTATCATCACAATGCTCCATGAACCCTGACATCACAATGTTCCATAACCCCTGTCACAAAATGCTCCATGACCCATTTCATCACAATGCTTCATGACCCCTGACATCACAATGTTCCATAAACCATGTCATCAAAATATTCCATGACCCTTTTATTCAAATTGCTCCATGACCCTTTCATCACAATGCTCCCTGCCCTTCTCATCACAATGCACCATGCCCTTCTCATCAAAATGCCCCATGACATTTGTCATCACATAGCTCCATGACCCTTGGCATCACAATGCTCCATGCCATTGTCATCACAATGCTCAATGAAATCTCTCATCACATTGCTCCATGCACTTGTCATCACAATGCTCCATTACACCTGTCATAACAATGCTCCATGACCCCTGACATCACAATGTTCCACGGCCTTGTCATCACAAGGCTCCTTGACCCTTGTCATCACAATGCTCCAAGACCTATGTAATCAAAATTCTCCATGCCACTTTTCATTTCAATGCTCCATGAACACTGTCATCACAATGCACCATGCCCAACATCATAATGATTCATGCTATTGTCATCAAAAAGAAATCAAAATGCTCCATGTCCTCTGTCATCACAATGCTCCAAACCCTTCTGATCACAATGTTCCATAACACTTGTCATCACAATACCCCATGACGCTCATCATCACAATTATGCAAGGTCTTCTCATCACAATGCTCCATGACCTTTGTCACCACAATGCTCAATACACTTGGCATCACAATTCTCCCTGACACTTGTCATCAGTATGCTCCTTGAACACTGTCATGACAAGGCTCCATGCCTTTTTCATCCCAATGATCCATTCCCTTTTCATGACAATGCTCCAAGACCCCTCTTATCACAATGCTCCGTGACTCCAGTCATCACAATGCTTCATGACATTTGTCATCACAATGGTCCATGACCTCGTCACACAAAGCTCTTTGACATTTGTCACCACAATGCTCCATGAAATTTTTATCACAATGCTCTGTGACCCTTGTCATCACAAATCTCCATGCCTTTGTCAGCACAATGCTCCATAACCCGTGTCATCACAATGCACCATGTACTTGTCATCACAATGCTCCACATCCTTGTCATCAAAATGCTCCATAAACCTTGTCATCACAATGTTCCATGCACTTCTCCTCAAAATGCCTTCTCACCACTGATATCACAATGTTCCATCACTAGTCATCACAATACTCCCTCACCCTGTCATCCCAATATTCCATGACCCCTGTAATCACAATTTTCCATGTCCTTGTCATCACAAAGCTCCATGACGCATGTCATCAGAATGCTCCATGGCATTCTCATCACAATGCTCCATGCCCTTGTCATCACAATGCTCCAACACCCCTGTAATCAGAATGCTCCATGTCCCTTTTCATCTCAATGCTCCATGAACCCTGTCATCACAATGCACCGTGCCCATCACCATAATATTTCATGCTATTGACATCACAGTGAAAGCAAAATGCTCAATGACCTCTGTCATCACAATGCACCAAACCCTTCTGATCACAATATTCCATAACACTTGTCATCACAATGCCCCATGACGCTGGTCATAACAATTATCCTTGGTCTTCTCATCACAATGCTCCATGATCTTTGTCATCACACTGCTCAATACACTTATCATCACAATGCTCCCTGACTGTTGTCATCAGTATGCTCCTTGAACCCTGTCATGACAAGGCTCCATGCATTTTTCATCACAATGATCCATTCCCTTTTCATCACAATGCTCCAAGACGCCTGTAATCACAATGCTCCTTGTCCTTGTCATCACAAAACTCCATGACGCATGTCATCAGAATGCTCCATTACATTCTCATCACAATGTTCCATGCCCTTGTAATCACATTGCTTCAAAACACCTGTGATCTCAATGCTCCATGCACCTTTTCATAAGAATGCTCCATGCACTTGTCATCACAATGCTCCATGACCCTTGTCATCGCAATGTTCCAAGCCCTTGTCATCAAAACGCTCCATTACCTTTGTCATCACAATCCTCCATGACACATGGTATCACAATGCTCCATGACATTGTTATAACAATGGACAATGACATACGTCATCACAATGCTCCCTGACACCTGTCTTCACAATATTCCATGACCTTGTCATCACAATGTTCCATGCCCTTGTCATCAAAATGCGCCATGCCCACTGTCATCACAATAATCCATGAAACATGTCAGACCAATGTTCCATGCCCCTGTCATCACAATGCTCCATGCCCTTGTCATCACAATGCTCCATGGCCCCTGTCATCACAATGCTCCGTGACTCCAATCATCACAATGCTTCATGACATTTGTCCTCACAATTGTCCATGCCCTCGTCACACAAGGATCTGTGGTCTTTGTCACCACAATGCTCCACTAAATTTTCATCACAATGCTCTCTGTCCCTTGTCATCACAATGCTCCATGCATTTGTCAGCACAATGCTCTATGACACATGTCATCACAATGTGCCATGCTCTTTTCATCACAATGCTCCACATCCTTTTCATCGCTATGCTCCATAAAACTTGTCATCACAATGCTCCATGACCTTTGTCATCGCAATGTTTCAAGCCCTTGTCATCAAAATGCTCCATTACCTTTGTCATCACAATCCTCCATGACACTTGGTATCACAATGCTCCATGCCATTGTCATCACAATGGACAATGACATATGTCATCACAATGCTCCCTGACACCTGTCTTCACAAAGTGCCATGATCTTTTCATCAAAATGCTCCACATTCTTTTCATCGCTATGCTCCATAAAACTTGTCATCACAATGCTCCATGCACTTCTCATCAAAATGCTCTCTCAACACATATATCACAATGTTCCTTCACTAGTCATCACAATACTCACTCACCCCTGTCATCACAATGTTCCATGACCACTGTCATCACAGTCCTACATGCCCTTATCATTACAATGCTCCATGACCCCTGACATCACAATGTTCCATAACCCCTGTCACAAAATGCCCCATGACCCAATTCATCACAATGCTTCATGACCCCTGACAGCGGAATGTTCCATAACCCGTGTCATCAAAATATTCCATGACCCTTTTATTCAAATTGCTCCATGACACTGTAATCACAATGCTCCCTGCCCTTCTCATCACAATGCACCATGCCCTTGTCATCAAAATGCCCCATGACATTTGTCATCACAAAGCTCCATGACACTTGGCATCACAATGCTCCATGCCATTGGCATCACAATGCTCAGTGAAATCTCTCATCACATTGCTCCATGCCCTTGTCATCACAATGCTCCATTACACCTGTCATAACAATGCCCCATGAACCCTGCCATCACAATGATCCATGGCCTTGTCATCACAAGGCTCCATGACATTTTTCATCCCAATGCTCCACATCCTTTTCATCGCTATGCTCCATAAAACTTCTCATCACAATGCTCCATGCACTTCTCTTCAAAATGCTCTCTCACCATATATATCACAATGTTCCATCACTAGTCATCACAATACTCGCTCACCCCTGTCATCACAATGTTACATGACAACTGTCACCACAGTGCTACATGCCCTTATCATCACAATGCTCCATGACCCCTGACATCACAATGTTCCATAACCCCTCTCACAAAATGCCCCATGACCCATTTCATCACAATGCTTCATGACCCATGACATCACAATGTTCCATAACCCCTGTCATCAAAATATTCCATGACAATTTTATTCAAATTGCTCCAAGACCCTGTCAACACAATGCTCCCTGCCCTTCTCATTACAATGCACCACACCATTGTCATCAAAATGCCCAATGACATTTGTCATCAAAAAGCTCCATGACTCTTGGCATCACAATGCTCCATGCCCTTGTCATCACAATGATCAATGAAACTCTCATCACATTGCCCCATGCCCTTGTCATCACAATGCTCCATTACACCTGTCATAACAATGTTACATGACCCCTGCCATCACAGTGTTCCACGGTCTTGTCATCACAAGGCTCCATGACCGTTGTCATCACAATGCTCCAAAACTTTTGTAATCACAATTCTTCATGCCACTTTTCATCTCAATGCTCCATGAACACTGTCATCACAATGCACCATGCCCATCATCATAATGATTAATGCTATTGTCATCACAATGAAATCAAAATGTTCCATGTCCTCTGTCATCACAATGCTCCAAACCCATCTGATCACAATGTTCCATAACACTTGTCATCACATGCCCCATGACGCTCGTCATCACAATTATGCAAGGTCTTCTCATCACAGTGCTCCATGACCTTTGTCACCATAATGCTCAATACACTTGGCATCACAATGCTCGCTGACACTTGTCATCAGTATGCTCCTTGAACAATGTCATGACAAGGCTCCATGCCTTTTTCATCACAATGATCCACTCCCTTTTCATCACAATGCTCCAAGACCCCTGTTATCACAATGCTCCGTGACTCCAGTCATCACAATGCTTCATGATACTTGTCATCACAATGGTCCATGACCTCATCACACAACGCTCTGTGACCATTGTCACCACAATGCTCCATGAAATTTTATCACAATGCTCTGTGACCCTTGTCATCACAAAGCTCCATGCCTTTGTCAGCACAATGCTCCATGACCCTTGTCATCACAATGCTCGATGCGCGTGTCAGCACAATGCTCCATAACTCATGTCATCACAATGCACCATGCACTTGTCATCACAATGCTCCACATCCTTGTCATCAAAATGCTCCATAAACCTTGTCATCACAATGCTCCATGTACTTCTCCTCAAAATGCCTTCTCACCACTGATATCACAATGTTCCATCACTAGTCATCACAATACTCGCTCACGCCTGTCATCACAATATTCCATGACACATGTAATCACAATTCTCCATGCCCTTGTCATCACAAAGCTCCATGACGCATGTCATCAGAATGCTCCATGGTCTTCTCATCACAATGCTCGATGCCCTTGTCATCACAATGCTCCAACAGCCCTGTAATCACAATGCTCCATGCCCCTTTTCATCTCAATGCTCCATGAACCCTGTCATCACAATGCACCGTGCCCATCACCATAATATTTCATGCTATTGTCATCACAATGAAATCAAAATGCTCAATGACCTCTGTCATCACAATGCACCAAACCCTTCTGATCACAATGTTCCATAACACTTCTCATCACAATGCCCCATGACGCTGGTCATAACAATTATCCATTGTCTTCTCATCACAATGCTCCATGATCTTTGTCATCACAATGCTCAATACACTTATCATCACAATGCTCCCTGACCGTTGTCATCAGTATGCTCCTTGAACCCTGTCATGACAAGGCTCCATGCATTTTTCATCACAATGATCCTTTCCCTTTTCATCACAATGCTCGATGACCCCTGTAATCACAATGCTCCATGTCCTTGTCATCACAAAGCTCCATGACACATGTCATCATAATGCTGCATTGCATTCTCATCTCAATGCTCCATTCCCTTGTCACCACGTTGCTTCAAAACCCCTGTAATCTCAATGCTCCATGCACCTTTTCATCAGAATGCTCCATGCCCTTGTCATCACAATGCTCCATGTCCCTTGTCATCGCAATGTTCCAAGCCCTTGTCATCAAAATGCTCCATTACCTTTGTCATCACAATCCTCCATGACACTTGGTATCACAATGCTCCATGCCATTGTCATCACAAAGGACAAAGACATATGTCATCACAATGCTCCCTGACACCTGTCTTCAAAATATTCCATGACCTTGTCATCACAATGTTCCATGCCCTTGTCATCACAATGCGCCATGCCCACTGTCATCACAATAACCCATGAAATATGTCAGACCAATGTTCCATTCCCCTGTCATCACAATGCTCCATGCCCTTGTCATCACAATGCTCCATGGCCCCTGTCATCACAATGCTCCGTGACTCCAGTCATCACAATGCTTCATGACCTTTGTCCTCACAATGGTCCATGCCCACGTCACACAAGGCTCTGTGACCTTTTTCACCACAATGCTCCATGCCCTTGTCATCTCAATGCTCCATGCCCACTGTCATCACAATAATCCATGAAAATTGTCAGACCAATATTCCATGCCCCTGACATCACATTGCTCCATGCCCCCTGTCATCACAGTGCTCTGAGACTCCAGTCATCACAATGATTCATGACCTTTCTCATCACAATGGTCCATGCCCTCGTCACACAAGGCTCTGTGATCTTTGTCAACACAATGCTCCATGAAATTTTCATCACAATGCTCTGTGTCCCTTGTCATCAATTGCTCCATGCCCTTGTCATCACAATGCTCCATTACACCTGTCATAACAATGCTCCATGACCCGTGCCATCACAATGATCCACGGCCTTGTCATCACTAGGCTCCATGACATTTTGCATCACAATGTCCACATCCTTTTCATCGCTATGCTCCATAAAACATCTCATCACAATGCTCCATGCACTGGTCTTCAAAATGCTCTCTCACCACATATATCACAATGTTCTATCACTAGTCATCACAATACTCGCTCAACCCTGTCATCACAATGCTCCATGACCCCTGATATCACAATGTTCCATAACCCCTGTCATCAAAATATTCCATGACCGTTTTATTCAAATTGCTCCATGACCCTGTCATCACACTGCTCCCTGCCCTTCTCATCACAATGCACCACGCCCTTGTCATCAAAATGCCCCATGACATTTGTCATCACATAGCTCCATGACCCTTGGCATCACAATGCTCCATGCCATTGTCATCACATTGCTCAATGAAACTCTCATCAAATTGCTCCATGCCCTTTGCATCACAATGCTCCATTACACCTGTCATAACAATGCTCCATGACCCCTGCCATCACAATGATCCACGGCCTTGTCATCACAAGGCTTCATGACCCTTCTCATCACAATGCTCCAAGACCTCTGTAATCACAATTCTCCAAGCCACTTTTCATCTCCATGCTCCATGAACACTGTCATCACAATGCACCATGCCCATCATCATAATGATTCATGCTATTGTCATCACAATGAAATCAAAATGCTCCATGTCCTCTGTCATCACAATGCTCCAAACCCATCTGATAATAATGTTCCATAACACTTGTCATCACATGCCCCATGATGTTCGTCATCACAATTATGCAAGGTCTTCTCATCACAATGCTCCATGACCTTTGTCACCACAATGCTCAGTACACTTGGCATCACAATGCTCGCTGACACTTGTGATCAGTATGCTCCTTGAACACTGTCATGACAAGGCTCCATGCCTTTTTCATCCCAATGATCCATTCCCTTTTCATCACAATGCCCCAAGACCCCTGTTATCACAATGCTCCGTGACTCCAGTCATCACAATGCTTCATGACACTTGTCATCACAATGGTCCATGACCTCGTCACACAACGCTCTGTGACGTTTCTCACCACATTGCTCCATGAAAATTTTATCACAATGCACTGTGACCCTTGTCATCACAAAGCTCCATGCCTTTGACAGCACAATGCTCCATGACCCTTGTCATCACAATATTCGATGCATGTGTCAGCACAATGCTCCATAACCCATGTCTTCACAATGCACCATGCACTTGTCATCACAATGCTCCACATCCTTGTCATCAAAATGCTCCATAAACCTTGTCATCACAATGCTCCATGCACTTCTCCTCAAAATGCCTTCTCACCACTGATATCACAATGTTCCATCACTAGTCATCACAATACTCCCTCACCCCTGTCATCACAATATTCCATGACCCCTGTAATAACAATTCTCCATGCCCTTGTCATCACAAAGCTCTATGATGATTGTCATCAGAATGCTCCATGGTCTTCTCATCACAATGCTCCATGCCCTTGTCATCACAATGCTCCAACACCCCTGTAATCAGAATGCTCCAAGCCCCTTTTCATCTCAATGCTCCATGAACACTGTCATCAAAATGCACCGTGCCCATCACCATAATATTTCATGCTATTGTCATCACAGTGAAATCAAAATGCTCAATGACCTCTGTCATCACAATGCACCAAACCCTTCTGATCACAATGTTCCATAACACTTGTCCTCACAATGCCCCATGACGCTGGTCATCTCAATTATCCATGGTCTTCTCATCACAATGCTCCATGATCTTTGTCATCACAATGCTCAATACACTTATCATAACAATGCTCCCTGACAGTTGTCATCAGTATGCTCCTTGAACCCTGTCATGACAAGGCTCCATGCATTTTTCATCACAATGATCCATTCCCTTTTCATCACAATGCTCCAAGACCCCTGTAATGACAATGCTCCTTGTCCTTGTCATCACAAAGCTCCATGAACCTTGGCATCACAATACTCCATGCCATTTTATCACAATGCTACATGAAACCTCTCATCACATTGCTCCATGACTCTTTGCATCACAATACTACATGCCATTTTATCACAATGCTACATGAAGCCTCTCATCACATTGCTCCATGACCTTGTCAGCACAATGCTCCATGACGCTTGTCATCACAATGCTCGATACTCTTCTCATCACAATGCTCCATGCCCTTGTCATTACAGTCCTCCATGACACATGTATCACAGTGTCCCATGCCCTAGTCATCACAATGCTCCATGCCTAATCTCATCACAATAATCCATGAAATTTTCAGAGTAATGTTCCATGCACTTGTCATCACAATGCTCCATTACACCTGTCATAACAATGCTTCATGACCCCTGCCATCACAATGTTCCACGGCCTTGTCATCCAAGGCTCCATGACCCTTGTCATCATAGTGCTCCAAGACATCTGTAATCACAATGCTCCATGCCCTTGTCGTCACAATGATTCATGTCACATGTCATCAGAATGCTCCATGTCCTTCTCATTAAAATGCTCCATTCCCTTGTCATCACAATGCTCCAAAATCTCTGTAATCACAATGCTCCATGCCCCTTCTCATTACAGAGCTCCATGACGCTCGTCATCACAATTATCCGTGATCTTCAAATCACAATGCTCCACGGTCTTGCCATCACAATGCTCTATGTCCTGGTCAACACAATGCTCCATGTCCCATGTCATCACAATTCTCCACGTCCTTGTCATCACAATGCTCCATGACACTTCTTATCACAATGTTACATGATCTTGTCATCACAATTCTTCATACACTTGTCATCGCAATGCTCTATGACCACGGTCATAGCAAGCTCCATGCGCTTGTCATCACAATGCTTCATGACGTTGTCATCAAAATTCTCAGTGGATCTTGTCATCACAATGCTCCATGCACTTGTCATCACAATGCTCCATGACCCTTGTCATCACAATGTCCCAAGTTCTTGTCATCAAAATGCTCCATTACCTTTGTCATCAGAATCCTCCATGACACTTGGTATCACAATGCTCCATGCCATTGTCATCACAATGGACAATGACATATGTCATCACAATGCTCCCTGACACCTGTCTTCACAATACTTCATGACCTTGTCATCACAAAGTTCCATGCCCTTGTCATCACAATGTGCCATGCCCACTGTCATCACAATAATCCATGAAACTTGTCAGACCAATGTTCCATGCCCCTGTCATCACAATGCACCATGCCCTTGTCATCACAATGCTCAATGACCCCTGTCATCACAATGCTCCGTGACTCCAGTCATCACATTGCTTCATGACCTTTGTCATCACAATGGTGCATTCCCTCGTCACACAAGGCTCTGTGACCTTTGTCACCACAATGCTCCATGTCCTTGTCATCACAAGTCTCCCTGACGCATGTCATCAGAATGCTCCATTGCCTTCTCATCACAATGCTCCTTGCCCTTGTCATCACAATGCTTCAAACCCCTGTAATCACAATGCTCCATGCACCTTTTCATCAGAATGCTCCATGACCATTTTCATCAAAATGCTCCATGACCCCTGACATCACAATGTTCCATAACCCCTGTAATCAAAATGTTCAATGACACTTTTCATCAATTTGCTCCATGACCCTGTCATCACAATGCTCCCTGCCCTTCTCATCCCAATGCACCACGACCTTGTCATCAAAATGCTCCATGACTTTTGTTATCACAAAGCTCCATGACCCTTGGCATCACAAGGCTCCATGCCATTTCATCACAATGCTACATGAAACCTCTCATCACATTGCTCCATGCCCTTTTCAGCACAATGCTCCATGACGCTTGTCATCACAATGCTCGATACACTTCTCATCACAATGCTCCATGCCCTTGTCATTACAATCCCCCATGACACATGTATCACAGTGTTCCGTGCCCTAGTCATCACAATGCTCCATGCCGAATCTCATCACAATAATCCATGAAATTTTCAGACCTATATTCCATTCCCTTGTCATCACAATGCTCCATTACCCCTGTCATAACAATGACCCCTGCCATCACAATGTTCCACGGCCTTGTCATACAAGGCTCCTTGACCCTCGTCATCACAGTGCTCCAAAACCCCTTTAATCACAATTTTCCATGTCCGTGTCATCACAAAGATTCATGACGCATGTCATCTGAATGCTCCGAGGCCTTCTCATCACAATGCTCCATGCCCTTGTCATCACAATGCTCCAAGACCCCTGTAATAACAATGCTCCATGCCCCTTGTCATTACAGTGCTCCATGACGCTCGTCATCACAATTATGCGTTATCTTCTCATCACAGTGCTCCACGGTCTTGCCATCACAATGCTCCATGTCACATGTCATCACAATTCTCCAAGTCCTTGTCATCACAATGCTCCATGATACTTCTTATCACAGTGTTACATGATATTTTCATCACAATTCTCCATGCACTTGAAATCGCAATGCTCTATTACCCCTGTAATCACAATGCTCCATGTCCTTTTCATCACAAACCTCCATGAAGCATGTCATCAGAATGCTCCATTGCCTCCACATCATAATACTCCATGCCCTTGTCAACACAATGTTCCATAACCCCTGGTATCAAAATGTTCCCTGACACTTTTCATCAATTTGCTCTAAGACCCTGTCATCACACTGCTCCCTGCCCTTCTCATCACAATGCACACCGACCTTGTCATCAAAATGCTCCATGACCTCTGTCAACACAATGCACCACGCCCTTGTCATCAAAATGCAGCATGACTTTTGTCATCACAAAGCTCCATTACCCCTGTCATAAGAATGATCCATGACCCCTGCCATCACAAGGTTCCACGGCCTTGTCATCACAAGCCTCCATGGCCTTGTCATCACAAGCCTCCATGGACTTGTCATCACAAGCCTCCATGACCCTTGTCATCACAATGCTCCAAGACCCCTGTAATCACAATACTCCATGCCCTTGTCATCACAAAGCTCCATGACGCATGTCATCTGAATGCTCCATGGCCTTCTCATCACAATGCTCCATGCCCTTGTCATCACAATGCTCCAACAGCCCTGTAATCACAATGCTCCATGCCCCTTTTCATCTCAATGCACCATGAATCCTGTCATCACCATGCACCATGTCCATCACCATAATATTTCATGCTATTGTCATCACAATGAAATCAAAACACTCAATGACCTCTGTCATCACAATGCTCCAAAAACTTGTGATCACAATATTCCATAACAGTTGTCATCACAACGCTCCATGATGCCTGTCATCACAATACTCCATGCCCTTGTCATCACAATGTTCCATGAACTTTGTCATCACAATGCTCAATACAGTTGTCATCACAATGCTCCCTGACACTTTTCGTCAGAATGCTCCTTGAACCCTGTCATGAAAAGGCTCCATGCCTTTTTCATCACAATGCTCCATGCCCTTTTCATCACAATGCTCCATGCCATTGTCATCACAATACTCCACAAGCTTGTCATCAGAATGCTCCATGACCCTTGTCATCACAATGCTCCATGACACCTGTCATCACAATGCTCCATGCCACTTGTCATTACAGTGCTCCATGACGCTCGTCATCACAATTATCCATGGTCTTCTCATCACAATGCTCCACGGTCTTGCCATCACAATGCCCCAAGACACTTCTCATCACAATGTTACATGCTTTTGTCATCACAGTTCTCCATGCACTTGTCATCGCAATGCTCCATGACCCCTGTCATAGCAAGCTCCATGTGCTTTTCATCACAATGCTTCAGGAACTTGTCATCAAAATTCTCAATGGCCCTTGTCATCACAATCCTCCATGCCCTTGTCATCAAAATGCTCCATACCCTGGTCATCACAAAGTTCCGTGACTCCAGTCATCACAATGCTTCATGACCTTTGTCATCACAATGTTCCTTGACCTCCTCATCACAAGACTCTGTGACCATTGTCACCACAATGTTCCATGAACTTTTCATCACAATGCTCTGTGATCGTTGTCATCACAATGTTCCATGCCTTTGTCATCACAATGCTCCATACGCTTCTCAGCACAATGCTCCATGACCCATGTCATCAAAATGCGCCATGCAATTGTCATCACAATGCTCCACAGCCTTGTCATCACAATGCTCCATAAACCTTGTCATCACAATGCTCCATAAACCTTGTCATCACAATGCTCCATGCACTTCTCATCAAAATGCTTTCTCACCACTGATATCACAGTGTTCCATCAGTAGTCATCACAATACTCCCTCACCACGGTTATCACAACTTTCCATGACCTCTGTCATCACAATGCCACATGCCATATCATCACAATGCTCCATGACCCCTGACATCAAAATGTTCCATATCCTCTGTCATCAGAATGCTCCATCACCCTTTTCATCACAATGCTCCAAGACCCCTGATATCAGAGTGTTCCATAACCACTGTCATCAAAATGTTCCATGACACTTTTCATCAAATTGCTCCATGACCCTGTCATCACAATGCACCGTGCCCATCACCATAATATTTCATGCTATTGTCATCACAGTGAAATCAATATGCTCCATGACCTCTGTCATCAAAATGCTCCAAACCCTTGTGATCACAATGTTCCATAACCATTGTCATCACAATGCACCATGACGCTCATCCTCACAATTATCCATGGTCTTCTCATCACAGTGCTCCATGATCTTTGTCATCACAATGCTCAATACACTTGTCATCACAATGCTCCCTGACACTTGTCATCAGTATGCTCCTTGAACCCTGTCATGACAAGGCTCCATTCCTTTTTCATCACAATGATCCATACCATTTTCATCACAATGCTCCAAGACCCCTGTAATCACAAGGCTCCATAATCATTAATCACAAAGCTCCATGATGCATGTCATCAGAATGTTCCATGGCCTTCTCATCACAATGCTCCATGTCCCGTGTCATCACAATTCTCCACGTCCTTGTCATCACAATGCTCCATGAAACTTCTCATCACAATGTTACATGCTCTTGTCATCACAATTCTCCATGAACCTGTCATCGCAGTGCCCCATGACACTTCTCATAGCAAGCTCCATGCCTCTGTCATCAAAATGCTTCATACATTTTCATCAAAATTCTCAGTGTCCGTTGTCCTCACAGTGCTCCATGCCATTGTCATCACAATGCTCAATGTCCCTTGTGATCACAATGCTCCAAGCCGCTGTCATCACAATGCTCCATTACATTTGTCATCACAATCCTCCATGACACGTGGCATCACAATTCTCCATGACATTGTCATCTCCATGGACCATGACATATGTCATCACAACGCTCCCTGTCACCTGTCTTCACAATATTCCATGACCTTGAAATCACAATGCTCCATGCCCTTGTCATCAAAATGCACCATGTCCACCATCATCACAATAATCCATGAACCTTGTTAGAGCAATTTTGAATGCCACTGTCATCACAATGCTCCATACCCTTGTCATCACAAAGCTCCATTACGCATGTCATCAGAATGCTGCATTGCCTTCTCATCACAATGCTCCATGCCCTTGTCATCACATTGCTCCAAGACCACTTTAATCACAATGCTCCATGCCCCTTTCCATCTCAATGCTCCATGAACCCAGTCATCACAATGCACCATGCTCATCATCATAATGCTTCATGCTACTGTCATCACAATGAAATCAAAATGCTCCAAGACATCTGTCATCACAATGTTCCAAACCCTTGTGATCACAATGTTCCATAGCACTTGTCATCACAACGCCCCATGACGCTCGTCATCACAATTATCCATGGTTTTCTCATCACAATGCTCCATGATATTTGTCATCACAATGCTCAATACACTTGTCATCACAATGCTCCCTGACACTTGTCGTCAGTATGCTCCTTGAACCCTGTCATGACAAGGCTCCATGCCTTTTCCATCACAATGATCCATGCCCTTTTCATCACAATGATCCAAGACCCCTGTAATCACAATGCTCCATGCCCTTGTCATCACAAAGCTCCATGACGCATGTCATCAGAACGCTCCACGGTCTTCTCATCCAAATGCTCCTTGCACTTGTCATCACAATGCTCCAAGAGTCCTGTAATCACAATTCTCCATGCCCCTTTTCATCAGAATGCTCCATGAGACTTGTCATCACAAGGCTCCATGGTCTTCTCATTACAATGCTCCAGGACCTTGTCATCTCAATGCTCAATGACCCATGTCATCACAGTACTCCATGAACATTTTCAGCCCAAAGCTCCATGACCTTCTCATCTCACTTCTCCATGACCCTTGTCATCACAATGCTCTATGACCACTGTCATCACAACCCTCCATGACCCCTGAAAACACAGTGATCCGGGACTCTTGTCATCAAAATGCTCCATAACCCTTGTCATCACAATGATCCATGACCCCTGTAATCACAATGCTCCGTGACACTTGTTATCACAGTGCTCCGTGACCCTTGTCATCACAATGCTCCATGCCTTTGTCAGCAAAATGCTCCATGAACTTGTCATCACAGTCCTCCATGACCCTTGGGATCACATTGCAACATGCTCTTGTTATCTCTGTCTTTATTGTCTGGTTTTTACAGATTTTCGGATGTCCATTTTGAGTGGTGGGAAATCACAATTCTTTGTAGTGTGGATTTGCATTGCGGGCTTGCTTGATTGGCCAAAAAGGGCGTATGCATTTTCTCCTGAATATATTCAGCAGAAAATGCATATGCCATTTTTGGCCAAGTGCATCATTGTCGAAGTTGTTACGCTTTTCCTGTGCTTTAAAGGCGATTCCAATTTACCATTTCAAATATGTTTTGTGCAATTCTGCCTCATTTTCAAGTCTGCTTCGTTGCCTTCCCTCAACAGATTTTTGGAAGAGAGTTGTCCTTTATAACTCTGCAGGTTTGTGAATTGCTGTGACCCTGAGCTCCAATTTTCAACTCATGTTTTTGTGAGCTGACCGCAAATCCACAATTTTGCTACAGGACCTATACTGGTTCCGGGGGTGCAGGCTGACGCTTTGGTTAATTCTTCCTTCCAGAGGGGAAATTAGAGTGACATGTGTCTGTCCAAATGCCTACAGCTACTCTCTGATTGGTTCTCCCTCTTCCCTTTCATCCACTGCACAATTTGCAAACTGTGCGAAGCAGGAGCTTATAGGGGCTGACTCTCCAAGTTGGGAGGTTGATAGCAAAGCAGTTGGAATGCCAAACTGGAGCACAAGGAGAGGAAAAAATTAGGAGCCTTTTAGAAATCTTTTGTCATCACAGAGTGTCCATTCTCTAGGTTTCCCATACATGTTATAACTGTAGTGATATTCCCTTCTACCTGGAGAGTTGGGACCCATGGAATGGGTGGCATGCATTACTGCTTTAAAGGGTCTGCATTTTCTCACCCTATCTCACCAGTCCTCTCAGCCCCAAATGTCCAGCCTTATGTCTCATCTAGCTGTCTTTGCAGATAGGGTCATTCCAGGTTTCATCAGAACCCCTGAAAGAATTGTGTAAGAATTTCGCTGTTTTTTTTGTTTTGTTTTTGAAATTAATTTTTATAATGGGGTTGAGCTGGTTTTCACCGACATGTTTTTGCCGGTCTAGACACACTTGATGCCCTTATGGAGGCATATCAATATATAGGTTTTAAGATTCTTACTAGTCAGATATATTCCTGTGCTGGGAATTGGGGTTTTGAGTCCCGTTCACTGAGGAAGGTGTAGGTTTTGTCTATTCTGTATTTGCTTCATGGAATGCTACATGTGCTAATATCACACTCTGGTTTTATGCATCACCCCACCTCTCCTTCCCCCTTAAGCAGGCATAAGAGTGTTTCCTCAATGTGAGACTCTGTTCTCTTTCCTCAGTTCATGTGTAGCCATGTTTACAGGACCTTCATAAGTGATATCTTATGATAAGTTTATTTTTCTGTGTGACTTATTAAACTTAGAATCATCGTACCTAAATCCACTCATTATGCTGCTACTGGCCTTATGACATTGATTTCATGTCTGAGTGATATTTCATTGTACAAAATTACCACAAGTTCTTTACGCAAATTTCTCTTTCCTGGAATATTTAAGTTGTACCGAAGTTGAGGTTCTTGTATGCAGAGCAGCCCTAAACTTTGGGGTGCCTGTGTCTTGTTGATATTTAGTCTTCCCAAGTTATATGCCCATGAGTGGAAGTGCCCTATGCTTGGTAGCTTTGTGTTTTAGATGTTTTAGGAAACAGCATACACTTCTTCAGAGTGGCTCTTGGATATTTATATCCCACCCATCAGCGTGACTAGCTCCCTGTTTTCCATGGCCTCTCCTGCATTTCTGGTTTGTACACATTTTTTGTATGGCCTTTCTGAGTAGTGGAAATTGAGACTTCTTTGTTGTGCAGATTTGCATTTCCTGCTTGCTTGGTTGGCCAAAACATCTGTATGTGTTTTTTTCCTGTAGTTATTCATGAAAAAAACGCATACACCCTTTTGCCCAACTACATCATTTTAGAAATTCTGCTGCTTTTCATATGCTTTAAATGTGAGTCCAATCTCCCTTTTGAAATCTGTTTCCTGCAATTCTGCCTCTCATTCAGATCCTCTTCGTTGCCTTACCTGAATATATTTTTGGACGTTGGTTATCATTTTTATCTTTGGAGGTCTTTTAATTGTCTGCTTCTGAGCTCCATTTTGCAACTCGATTTTTTTGTGAGCTGGCCACCAAACCATTGTATTGCTTCCGGCCCTATTCTGGTTCTGGGGAGGCAGGCTGAGCCTTTGGTTAATTTTTCTTCCTAATGGGAAATTAGAGTGGCATGTGCCTGTCAAAACTCCTACAGCTAGTCTCTCATTGGTTCCCCCTCTTCCCGTTTATCCTCTGCACAATTTGCAAACTGTGTGAAACAGGAGGTTAAAGGTGGTGATTCTCCAATTGGGGAGATTGTTAGTAATTTGGCTGGAATGGTGAACCCCAGCACCAGGAGATCAAAAATGAGGTGCATTTTGGACCCCTTTCCTGATCACACGGTGTACATTCGTCTCGGTCTCCCAGGCATGTTTTTGCTGTCAGAAGATTCCCTTGAACCTGCAGATTTGGGACCCATGGAATGGGAATCAGGCAGTATTTCTTTTAAAGGTCTGCATTTCCTCACCCAGCCTCTCTAACATCTCTTAGCGTGCATAGCTTCCTGCCTTATATATCATCCTGCTGTGGGTCTACATGTGTTCAATCCATGTTACATCATAGCCCGTCAACAAAAGTTGTAAGAAATTTTGTCTGTCTCACTGTTTTTCTAAATATTTTTAAATTTATTTTTAAATTTGTTCCAGCTGATTTTCAAAGCTCTGTTTTTTGCTGCTGTACATCCACTTGATTCATGTACTGTGAGACAACAATAAATTCTTTTTCAGATGCTTCCCATTCATATGTATTATTTTCCAGTGACTTGAGTGGGCTGAGTGCAGTTCTTTGAGGTACCGTGTAGGCCTTGTCAGTTATTCAATATGGTACTTGGAATGGTATCTTTGCTAATTTCAACCTCCTGGATAATACCTCACCCTTCCTAACCTTTCCCATTTAGCAGCCTTATGTCTATTTTCTACATATTTGACTATGTTTCTGTTTTGTAATTTATTTCATGTGTAGCCATTTTTGATTCCACCTTTAAGTGACATCTTATGATATGTGTCTTTTTCTTTCTGACATACGTCACTTAGAATGATCGTATGTAACTCCTCAAGAGTTGTTACAACTGGCCTTATTTCATTGATTTCTGGATGAGTAATATTCCACTCTACATAAGTACCCCATCTCTTTTATCCATTTTATCCTTCCAGGGACATCTAGGTTATATCCAAGTTGAGGCCCTTTTTAACAGAGAGGTGGTAAACGTTGGGGTGCCTGTTTTCTGTCGATTTTTGTTTTTCCCAAGGTATACGCCCATGAGTGCAAGTGCCCTATGCTCTGTAGCTCATTTTTTAGATGTTTTAGCAAACACAATACACTTCTGCAGAGTGGCCGTTGGCAAATTACATTTCCACTATCAGCCTCACAGGTCTCCCTTTTCTCCTCACCCTGTCCTGCATTTCGGGTGTTTACATTTTATGTGGATGGCCCTTCTGACAGATGTGATGTGATACATTTTGTAGTATTGATTTCCAGTGCCCACCTGTTTGGTTGGATAAAATGTGTGTATGGCCTTTACTTGAATATATTCAGAAAAAATGCATACGCCCTTTTTGGCCAACTGCATCATTGGCGATGTCCAGCCTCTTTTCTTGTGCTTTAATGGGGAGTCTTTTCTACCTCTTCAAATCTGTTTCCTTCCACTCTCCCTTGCTTACAAGTCCTTTTCTGTGACTTACCTCAAGACATTTTTTGACGATAGATATTTTCAACTCTGCAGTTTCATGAATTTTAGTGCCCCTGAGTTCCATATTTTAACTTGTGTTTTCGGAAACTGGACACAAAACAGTGGGATTTCCTCTAGTCCTATTCTGTTTCCATTGGCAATTCTAGCCTTTGATGAATTTGTCTTCCGGATTGGAAATTAGAGTGGCATGTGCCTGTCCAAACCCCTAGGACTTGTCTCTAAATTTTTCTCATCCTTCCGCTTCATCCTCTGGACAAATTCCAAACTGTGTGCAACAGGATGTTGACGGTGCTGATATCCCCAAGTGAGGAGATTGTTAGAAAAGATGCTGGAGGGGTGAACCCAAGCACCAGGCGATGAGGAGATGAGGTGCCTTTTCCAAACTGTTTCCGATCAAACGGTGTACCATCCTCTAGGTGTGACAGGCATGTTTGAGCCGTAGGAATGGTCCCGTGCATGTAAGGGGAACACCAGGGATTTTTCCAAATCAGTGCCTCCCCGAACCCCAAACTGGGGAATTTTTGAGCTACGGCTACACATATGTCCATTAAGGGCCTTGGGAAATAGGCAGAGTCCAAACTTTAGATGATTGAAAGCTTCAGATTCAGAAGTGCTCACCATCGGCCTTGCTTAGGTTACATTTTATCTGTCATTGATAGATGATGTCAATAAAAATATCTATTCTTTTTCAGATAATTTCCCCTTATAGATTATTGCAAAATATTCAGTGTAGTTCCCTGTGCTATACAGTAGTTCCTTGTTGATGAACTGTTTTATACATAGCAGTGTGTATGTGTTAATCCCAAACTGTTAATTTATCCCTTCTCCTACCTTTCCCCTTTGGTAACAATAAATTATAAGATTTTATACTTCTCAGAAATGGGGAAGCTGAAAGTGAGGTATCATTTTCAATGGAAAATCATTCAAAACAAGATTGAAGCTTCAGCCAAGAGTATTCGATGTACATCCTTGGGAATAAATCACTTCATTTCTCTAATGTTGACCTGAAAAATAAGACAGACGTCTTCACTAAACTTGCTTATAATAAAGTGATGGAAATATTAAATGTAAGTCTTAGAAACGTCTTATTTTACCCGAGCCTTATACACTGCTCTAGGTTGACTACAGTTTGGCTCACACATCTGTTCATTGAAGTTACAATGTTCTCAATTTCTGTTACTGATCCTCCAGAGTGGACCCCAACAGGAGTCCCCGTGCCCAGTGTCATTGGAGCCAACAGATCAAGACTGAGTTTGGTTCAGAAGCAAAGGAAACTTTATATTTTGAAAAGAGAATGGAGAGGTGAGAGCGTGCACTCCCCCGTGGGCTGTGGGCTGGGCTGCTGTGTAGGGATCCCGGCAGCATCAGCAGGAGGGTGGGGATGGAGCTCTCGAAGGCTGGGTTGGCTGCAGCTCAGGCTCTATGTCGCAGGGTCTGCATGGGACCCCGCTAGCTGAGGTGTCGACCCACCCATTCTGCACTAGGAAATCGGGTCTGAAGTGCCGGGTGTGGGACCTCTGCATGCGGAACCCTAGGAGCACGTGAAATTAGACAAAGCACAAAGGAAAAACAGGTTAGACTTTATTTTATTGCCCAGATTCTCTTTTTATCTCCCAGGAATTTTTAATGAATGTTGCCGGAGACGAGCACCTCTTCTGCTTTTTGTCCCGTTCCACATTCTTGGGGTGCTGAGGGTGCAGACCCCTCTTTTGTAACTGCTTCATGCTGAGGTGGGAGCCCTCATACACGGGGAGAGGGGCAAAACTTCTCCCCAGCAGCCTCCAGGTGAGGTTGATTGTCCCCAGTACTCCTGCCTCACTGGTCTTCCACCTAAGAACCAGCATTGGAAGTATTATAGATTCTAATGACCTTTAAGGGTCCAGGAAAGAGATGCACAGTGATGCTGCGGTGGCAGGTTTCACCCCACCCCACATTTGTTCGGCGACCTTAGGCTGACGGTTTTTGCCACCCTAGATGCACTGACCAGTAGTCTGTGCTTTCTTTAATTAGGTCCCTGAATTAATGTACAAACAGCACCATGTGTCAGAGCCCTGCCCGCTCAACTCCGAGACAGTCAAGTTTCGGTGGTGATCCAGGACCATGACGTCCACTGAGTCAACGGCCTTTTGAAGTAGCCAGCAGTCCAGCCGGTCATATTGGCCACCATCACCGCGGTGTCTGTAGGGTTTTCTATGGTGAAATCGTGATATACGTTTCCTCCGCCAAGCTTGTTAGCTCCCGTCTGGGTGCAGTAAGTCCTCCAAGCAGTAGTCTGCTCTTTCGGGGTACAGACTTGTTTTCTGAGAGAAACTCCAGGTCAAGTGATGGTCACACGTGTCTTCTTTGGGGCCCATTGCCCCCGTTTGTCTCTCTGGAGGTTGGAGTTGGAGGGCCTCCTCACTCGAGGTCAGTGTGTCCACAGAGCGACCCCTGCAACTTCACGGCATGATGGGTGGTTAGGATCACCACGTGGGGTCCTTTTCCCTTAGGAGGGAGCTGGCCTTGTGGGCTGCTGATTTCCAGCTTTTTAGATACCCCAGTATCCTGGCCTGATGGGTCGGGGGGCAAAGCCCTTGGTGACCATAGTTTATCATATCTGACGGACATTCTTGTGTTGCTCCATTTCAAGTGGTCCCAGTTTTTGCACTAAGGCTCCAAAGGCGTTTAACCTTTGCCCGGTTATGTAAAGGTCAAAGGGATTAGCTAAATTAGGGAGTTCCTGGGCAAGGGTCTGAATTGACTGCTCTTTCCATTCTTGAAAGGCTGCTTCTGGATTCTATTCAAAAGGATCATCATCTTTTCGTGTCAGTGTTTCATGTAGAGGCCCAGCTATTAGACTGTAGTTAGGGATCCAGATGCAGAAAACCTTGGCCTCCCCAGGAACCCCTAAGCTGTCTTCTAGTTTTAGAAAAGGTAAGGCTGCAAATGGCTTCTTCCCTATCCTGGGATACATTTCTCCGAATATCTGTGAGAATGAAGCCCAGGCATGTCGCCTTAGCCTGGGATATTTGAGCCTTTTTCTTGGACACCTTCTATCCTTCCTTGGCTAGGTAGTTCAGAGGCGTCTTTAGTAGGCCTGGCGATCAGAATGTCAACTGCATATTGAAGGAGGGTTCCCTTTTACAGAGGTAGAACTTTTAGGTCTTTAGAGGACATTTCCCCAATGATGGTGTGGGGATTTTTGAACCATTGGGGCAGGACGGCCCAGCATTATTGCTTTTGTTGCATGTTGTGTCCTGCCACTCACAAGCCAAAAGTTCTTGTGACTCTGAGATGAATGGAATACAGAAGAAGGCATCATTGAAGTCTAATACAGAATGCCATGGCCTGGTGGATGTTAGAATGAACAGCAGGGTGTAGGAAATAGGAGCTACTTGATGTATATCCTCAGTGGCTTCACTGATTGACCTGATATACTTTACCAGGTCTCCAGCAGCCCATGGGGATCTCGTGGTCAGGCCAAGCCCAGGATATGGAGCTCACCTGGGCTGCACACCCCACCGCACATCCCACGGGGCTCTCGTGGTCAAGTCCCTCCCAGGGTGTGGAGCTCACCTGTTCAGCTACCCAGCAGCCCATGGGTATCTCGTAGTCAGGCCCTTACCAGGATACAGAGCTCCCCTGGGCATGTACCCCAGCAGGGCTGGACACACAGGAACCGTGCACATAGCCCACCTTGCAGAGAACCCCCAGCTCACCTGTCGCTCACAGCTGACACAGAAGAACTCAGAGCAGGACTTGAACTAACAAACAGCAGCTCTGACAGGTCTGTGACCCTGGGTATCACTCTGTGTGGCCTCCCTCTGCCTGGTCTTCCAGACACTTCCACTGAAGTCAGGGCAACAGGCCTCTGTCTCCACCCACCATCACTCCTCTCCCTGACTCCTGGGTTCCTCTCGTTAGGATAGGGTCTTCTTGAAGTTGTTTTCCACTCATGGACCACATAAAATGATAAGAAAATAAGCCGCAGCTGCAGCCCCTTGTCTATCCTGACTCTCAAGAGCCCACACCTGTTCCCTGGGCCTGGCCCGTTTAGCAAGGCTCATTTTCTGCAACTGTGAGCCCCTGAGGGGTGAGGATTGGCTGATTTGGGCAGCCTGACACCGCCTGCCAGCCCTCCCCAGGAGTGCCTGGGTTGAGGTCCATATAAACACCTCTCCAGTCAGCAAGAGCTCCTACAGCTGTGCCTGACGCCATATTCTCTGCCCCGTCAGCAGTGTTGGGGCTGGGGTGGTGGGAGGGAGTGAGGGGCCATGGCTTTGTGGGTGGTCCAGTGTGAGTGGGGCTATGCTGGACTTTCTGCAGGAGTTGCCAGGCTGCCCCCTGCTCAAGAAGAGGATGTGTCACCCATACCTGCCACTGGAATTTCTCCCTAGGCAGAGGTGAGCAAGTAAAAAAGCAGTGGGGGCCGTGGCAGGAGGGGTATCCCAGGCAGGGAAATGGAAATCTTCCAGAAGATCATCTGGTGCCAGGACTATCCTGGCTGGCCAGCAGGCACCACGTCGGCCTGCATGCTGTCGCTGGTGTGGCTCCACAGCCCTTCCTCTAGGCTTGCAAGTTCTTGTACATATTCAGGTGTTTTACCTGGAAAGGGTGGGAAGATTTCAGCTGCAGCAGGACTGGGGTTCAGCTCACATTTACTCACAGACGCCTCGACATAGTCCCCCAGCTTTTCAATGAGGATTCTCCTTGTGGGCGGGAGCGCTGCTGACTGCGTGGGAGATGATTTCCCACTATTGACCAACTTAAGAATTTTTTACCACTGGAGCAAGTGCCCTGATACGATTTTCCTCTGTATAACTGTTGGCTTCTCTTTTGTTTTTTTTTTTCCTTTTTTCTTTTTGGTTCAAGGTAGGTTTTATTTATTCCTCTTTTTTTTAAATTTAGAGATATAAACATGGAAATAATGCATTAATATAAAGACGTCTATATGAAGGGAAAAACTTTTTTTCTGTTTTATTTTATTAAATGTTATTTATTTATTTTTAATTTTTTAAAATTTATTTATTTCTTTTATACAGCAGGTTCTTATTGGATATCTATTTTATACATATAAGTGTGCACATGTGAATCCCAGTCTCCCAATTCATCCCACCACCACCCTCACATGGCGTTCCCCCCTTGGTGTCCATATGTTTGTTCTCTACATCTGTGTCTCTATCTCTGCCTTGCAAACCGGTTCACCTGTACCAATTGTCTAGGTTCCACATATATGCATTAATATACAATATTTGTTTTTCTCTTTCTGACTTACTTCACTCTGTATGACAGTCACTAGATCCATCAAGGTCTCAACAAATGACCCAATTTCATTCCTATGTATGGCTGAGTAATATTCCATTGTATATATGTACCACATCTTTATCCATTCGTCTGTATGTGGGCACTTAGGTTGCTTTCATTACCTGGCTATTGTAAATAGTGCTGCAATGACCATTGTGGTGAATGTGTCTTTTTGATTTATGCTTTTCTCTGTGTATATGCCCAGTAGTGGGATTGCTGGATAATATGGTAATTCTATTTTTAGTTTTTTAAGGAACCTCCCTTCTGATCTCCATAGAGACTGTATCGATTTACATTCGCAACAATAGTGGAAGAAGGTTCCTTTTCTCCACACCCTCTCCAGCATTTGTTGTTTGTAGATTTTCTGATGATGCCCATTCTAACAGGTGTGACATGATACCTCATTGTAGTTTCGATTTCCATTTCTCTAATAATTAGTGATGTTGAGCAGATTTTCACGTGCGTCTTGGCCATCTCTATGTCTTCTTGGAAGAAATGTCTATTTAGATCTGCTTCCATTTTTGTATTGGGTTTTTTGTCTTATTATTGTTGACCTGCATGAGCTGTTTATATATAATGGAGATTAGTCATTTGTCCATTGATTCGTTTGCAAATATATTCTGCCATTCTGAGGGTTGTCTTTTTGTCTTGTTTGTAGTTTCCTTTGCTTTGCAAAAGCTTTTACGTTTCTTTAGGTCCCATCTGTTTAGCTTCTTTTTTTTATTTCATTACTATAGGAGGTGGATCAAAAAAGATCTTGCTGTGATTTACGTCAGAGTATTCTTCGTAAGTTTTCCTCTCAGAGTTTTATACTGTCCGGTCTTACATTAAGGTCTCTAATCCATTTTGAATATATTTTTATGTATGGTGTTGGGGAGTTCTCTAATTTCATTTTTTACATGTAGCTTTCCATATTTCCCAGCACCACTGATTGAAGAGACTGTCTTATCTCCATTGTATAGTCTTGCCTCCTTTGTCATAGATTAGTTGACCATAGGTGTGTAGGTTTATCCCTGGGCTTTCTTTTTTTCCTTTTACACGTTTATTGGAGTATAATTGCTTTACAATGGAGTGTTGGTTTCTGCTGTATAACAAAGTGAATCAGCTATATATATACAAATATCACCAGATGCCCTTCCTCTTGCATCTCCCTCCCATATTCCATATCCCACCTCTTTATGTGGTCACAAAGCACCGAGCTGATCTCCCTGTTCTATGTGGCTGCTTCCCAGTAGCTATCGGTGTTACATGTGGTAATGTATTTATGTCCAAGCCACTCTCTCACTTCGTCGCAGCTTACCCATAGCCTTTCCGGTGTCCTCAAGTCCTTTCTCTACATCTGTGTCCTTAATCCTGTCCTGCCACTATGTTCTTCATAATCTTTTTTTTTTTTTTCTTCATTAGATTCCGTATATCTCTGTTAACATACAGTATTTGTTTTTCCCTTTCTGACTTACTTCACTGTGTAGGACAGATTCTAATCCATCCACCTCAGTACAAATAACTCAGTTTTGCTTCTTTTTATGGCTGAGTAATATTCCATTGTATATATGTGCCAGATCTTCTTTATCCATTCATCTGTCGATGGACACTTAGGTTGCTTCCATGTCCTGGCTATTGTAAATAGAGCTGCAATGAATATTTTTGTACATAACTCTTTTTGAATTATGGTTTTCGTAAGGCAAATGCCCAGTAGTTGGATCGTTGTGTCGTATGGTACTTCTATTGTTAGTTATTTAAAGGAACCTCCGTACTGTTCTCCCTAGTGCCCATATCAATTTACATTCCCACCCACAGTACAAGTGTGTTCCCTTATCTCCAATAAAGGCCTCTCCATCATTTATTGTTTTGTAGATTTTTTTGATGATTGCCACTCTGACTGCTGTGAGGTGATACCTCACAGTAGTTTTGATTTGCATTTCTAAAATGATTAGTGATGTTCAGCATCCTTTCATGTGTTTCTTGGTAATCTGTATATCTTCTTTGGCGAAATGTCTATTTAGGTCTTCTGCCCGTTTTTGGATTGGGTTGTTTGTTTTTGTGATATTGAGCTACATGAGGTGCTTGTAAAGTTTGGAGAATAATCCTTTATCAATTGCTTCATTTGAAAATATTTTCTCCCATTCTGAGTGTTGTTTTTGTATCTTGTTTATGTTTTCTTCTACTGTGTAAAAGCTTTTAAGTTTCATTAGGTCCCATTTGTTGATTTCTGTTTTTATTTCCATTTCTCTAGGAGGTGGGTGAAAAAGGATCTTGCTGTGATTTATGTCATAGAGTGTTCTGCCTATGGTTTCCTCTAAGTGTTTTATAGTGTCTGGTCTTATATTTAGATCTCTTATCAGTTTAGAGTTTATTTTTGTGTATGGTGTTATGGAGTGTTCTAATTTCATTCTTTTATGTGTAGGGGTCCAGTTTTCCCAGCACCAATTACTGAAGAGACTGTCTTTTCTCCATTGTATATCCTTAGCTCCTTTGTCATAGATGAGATAGCCATAGGTATGTAGGTTTATCTCTGAGCTTTCTGTCCTGTTCCATTGATCTGTGTTTATGCCAATCTACATACACTTGATTCCATTATGGAGACATATAAATACATAGGTTTCAAGATTATTACCAGTCAGATATATTCCTCTTCAGTGAATAGGGTGTTTTGTGTCCTGTTCATTGAGAAAGGAGTAGGTCTTGTCTATTACATATTTGTTTTATGGAATGGTATCTGTGCTAATTTCAAACTCTGCATTTACACATCACCCCACGTCACCTTTCCCCTTAAGGAAGCATAAGTGTGTTTTCTACATGTGTAACTCTGTTCTCTTTTGAAATTCAGTTCATGTGTAGCCATGTTTACATTCACTCTATAAGTGATATATTACAATAAGTTTCTTTTTCTTTGTGGCTCATTTCTCTTAGCATCATCATACCTAAAGCCACTCATTATGCTGCTCTTGGCCTTATGACATTGATTTTATGTCTGAGTGACATTCCATTGTATATAAGTACCACAACATCTTTATCCATTATTTTCCCTTTCCTGGGATATTTAAAGTGTACCAAAGTCGAGGTTCTTGTAAAGAGAGCAGCCCTAAACTATGGGCTGGCTGTGTTTTGTGGATTTTTAATTTTCCCAAGATACACGCCCATGAGTGGAAGTGTGCTATGCTCTGTAGCTCTGTTTTAGAAAACAACATACAGTTCTCCAGAGAGGCTGTTGGCAATTTACATCCTGTCCATCGGCGTAACCAGGCTCCCTTTTCTCCATGGCCTGTCCTGTATTTGTGGTTTTTACACTATTTGCGGATGGCCCTTTTGACCGGAGGTAAGTGACACTTCTATGTAGGGTGGATTTGCAATGCCTGATGGTTTGCTTGGCCAAAAAGGGTGTATGCATTTTTTTCCCGAATATATTCAAGAAAATACACATACTCCCTTTTCGGCCAAGGTCAACATTTTCGAAGTTCTGTCGCTTTTCATGTGCTTTAAAGATGACTCCAATCTACCTCTTGAAATCTGTTTCCTTCAATTCTGCCTTGCTTTCAAATCCTCTTCACTGCCTTACCTCAATATATTTCTGGATGATAGTTGTCCTTTATAACTCTGCAAGTTTGTGAATTGCTGTGCCCCTGATTTCCATTTTTCAACTCGCTTATTTGTGAGCTGGCTCCAATACCGCAGGATGGCTTTAGGCCCTAGTCTGGTCCCGGGGTTGCAGGCTGAGCCTGTGTTTAATTCTTCTTCCTGATGGGAAACTAGAGTGACATGTGCCCATCCAAACACCTGCAGCTAATCTCTCATTTGTTTCCCCTCTTCCTGTTCATCCTCTGCACAATTTGCAAACTGTGCATAACAGGAGGGTAAAGGTGCTGACACTCCAAGTGGGGAGATTTTTAGTAATGCAGATGGAATGGCGAAGCCAAGCACGAGGAAAGGAAAAATGAGGTACCTTTTAGAAAACTTTCCCGATTACAAAGTGTACCATCCACTGGGTTCCCCAAGCATTTCTTAACTGTAGGAAGATTCCCTTAAACGTGGAGAGTTTGGGCCACTAGAATGGGTAGCACACATTATTGCTCTAAGTGGTGTTCTTTTGCTCACGCAACCTCAGCAATCTTGTCAGACCCAAGTGTCCAGTCTTATTTCTCATCCAGCTGTGGATGTAAAGGTGGTCAATCCAGGTTGCATCACAGGTCCTGAACGTAATTTTTAAGACTTTCTCCCTGTTTCGCTGTTTTTCCATTTTGCTTTTGAAATTTATTTTTATAAGGGGGTTTAGCTGAATTTCAGTGCTGTTTTCATGTCATTAGACACACACATGATTCATTTATGGAGACATGAGAATACATATGTTTTAAAATTCTTACTAGTCAGATATATTCCTCTTCAATGAATAGGGGTTGTTGAGTCCAGTTCATTTTGCCAGGAGTAGGTGCTGTCTATTATATACTTGGTTTATGGAACGATATCTGTGCTAATTAAGGACTGTGGATTTATGCATCACCCAACCTCGCCTTTCCCCTTAATCAGGCAGAAGTTTGTTTTCTACATGTGTGACTCTGTTGTGTTTGTAATTCAGTTCATGTGTAGCCATGTGTACATTCCCGCTATGAGTGATATCTTATGATAAGTTTCATTGTTCTGTTGTCTTTCCTAACTCAGTTCATATGTAGCCATATTTACAGGACCTTCATAAGTGATATCTTCTGATAAGTTTCTTTTTCTCTGTGACTTATTTCACTTAGAATCATCGTACCTGAATCCACTCATTTTGCTGCTACTCTCCTTATGAGATTGATTTCATGGGTGAGGAATATTCCATCGTACGTAAGTACCACAATTTCTAAAGCATTTTTGTCTTTCCTGGGATATTTAAGGTGTACCCAAGTTTAGGTTCTTGTAATCAGTGCAGCCCTAAATTTCAGGGTGGCTCTGACTTATTGATTTTCAGTTTTCCCAAGGTATCTTCCCTAGACTGGAAGTGCCCTTGGCTCTGTAGCTGTGTTGTTTACATGTTTTAGGGAACACAATGCACTCCCCCAGAGAGGCAGTTGGCAATTTACATCCTGCCCTTCAGCATAACTAGGCTCCCTGTTCTCCAGGGCCTGTCTTGCCTTTCTGGTTTTTACACATTTTGCGATGTCCCTTTTGACCTGTGGGAAGTGATACTTCTTTGTAGTGCAGATTTGCATTGCCCGCTTGCTTGCTTGGCCAAAATGGGCGTATGCGTTTTCTCCTGAATATATTCAGGAGAACACGCATATGCCCTTTTTGGCCAAGTGCATCATTGTCAAAATTGTGCCCCTCTTCCTGTGTTTTAAAGGCAATTCCAATGTACCTCTTGAAATCTGTTTCCTGTATTCTGGCTCGCTTTCAATTCTGCCTCATTGACTTCCCTCAACAGATATTTGGAGGATTGTTGTCCTTTACTACTCTGCCAGTTTGTGAATTGCTGTGCCCCTGAGCTCCATTTTTCAACTCGTTTTTTGTGAGCTGACCGCAAGTCCAAAACTTTGGCTCAGGACCTATACTGGTTCCCGGCGGGTGGCTGAGACTTTGGTTAATTCTTCTTCCTGACAGGAATTAGAGTGAAATGTGCCCGTCCAAATGCCTAACAGCTATCTTTCATTGGTTCTCCCTCTTTCCTTTCATCCTCTGCCAAATTGGCAACATGTGCGAACCAGTAGTTTAAAGGAGCTGTCTCTCCAAGTTGGGAGATTGATAATAAAGCAGTTGGAAAGTCAAACCAGAGCACCAGGAGAGGGACTATTAGTTAAGTTTTAGAAACATTGCGTATTCACAGTGTGTCCATTCTCTATGTTTCCTGTACATGTTATAGCTGTAGTAATATTCCCTTCAACCTGGAGAGTTGGGACCCTTGGAATGTGTGCCACACATAATTGCTTTAAATAGTCTGCATTTGCTCACCGAATCTCACCAATACTCTCAGTCCCACGTGTCCAGCCTTATGGCACATCCAGCTGTCATTGTAGATAGGGTCTTTCCAGGTTTCATCAGAGACCATGAAGGAATTGTACATGACAGTGTCATCACAATACTCCGCAAGCTGCATGAACTTTGTCATCACAATGATAAATACACTTGTCAACACAATGCTCCCTGACACTTATCGTCAGAATGCTCCTTGAACCCTGTAATGAAAAGGCTCCATTCCTTTTTCATAACAATGCTCCATGCCCTTTTCATCACAATGCTCCATGACAGTGTCATCACAATACTCCGCAAGCTTGTCATCAGAATGCTCCATGACCCCTGTCATCACAATGATCCATGACACCTGTCATCAAAATGCTCCATTTCCCTTGTCATTACAGTGCTCCATGACGCTCGTCATCACAATTATCCATGACCTTCTCATAACAATGCTCCACGGTCTTGCGATCACAATGCTCAATGCCCTGGTTATCACAGTGCTCCATGTCCCTTGTCATCACATTTCTCCACGTCCATGTCATCACAATGCTCCATGACACCTGTCATAGCAAGCTCCATGTGCTTTTCATCACAGTGCTTCACGAACTTGTCATCAAAATTCTCAAAAGCCCTTGTCATCACAGTGCTCCATGCCCTTGTCATCACAATGCTCCATGACCTTTGTGATCACAATGCTACAAGACCCCTGTAATCACAATGCACCATGCCCCTTTTCATCAGAATGCTCCATGAGACTTCTCATCACAATGCTCCATGGTCTTCTCATCACAATGCTCCAGGACCTTGTCATCACAATGCTCCATGAATCTAGTCATCACAATGTTCCAAGCCCTTGTCATCAAAATGCTCCATTACCTTTGTCATCACAATCCTCCATGACACTTGGTATCACAATGCTCCATGCCATTGTCATCACAATTGACAATGACATATGTCATCACAATGCTCCCTGACACCTGTCTTCACAGTATGCCATGACCTTGTCATCACAATGTTCCATGCCCTTGTCATCACAATGCGACATGCCCACTCTCATCACAATAATCCATAAATCTTGTCAGAGCAATGATCCATGATCCCTGTCTTCACAATGCTCCGTTACACCAGTCATCACAATGATTCATTACCTTTGTCATCACAATGTTCCAGGCCCTCGTCACACAAGGCTCTGTGATCTTTTTCACCCCAATGCTCCATGAAATTTTCATCACAATGCTCTGTGTCCCTTGTCATCAAAATGTTCCATGCCTTTGTCAGCACAATGCTCCATGACACTTGTCATAAAAATGCTCCATGCCCAGTGTCATCACAATAATCCATGAAACTTCTCAGACCAATGTTCCTTTCCCCTGTCATCACATTGCTCCATGCCCTTGTCATCACAGTGCTCCATGACCCCTTTCATCACAATGCTCTGTGACTCCAGGCATCACAATGCATCATGCCCGATCTCATCACAATGCTCCATGACCTCTGTCATCACAATGCTCCAAAGCTTTCTGAACACAATGTTCCATAACACTTGTCATCACAATACCCCATGACGCTTGTCATCACAATTATGCAAGGTCTTCTCATCACAATGCTCCATGACCTTTGTCACCACAATGCTCAATACACTTTTCATCACAATGCTCCCTGACACTTGTCATCAGTATGCTCCTTGAACACTGTCATGACAAGGATCCATGCCTATTTCATCACAATGATCCATTCCCTTTTCATTACAATGCTCCAAGACCACTGTTATCACAATGCTCTGTGACTTCAGTCATCAGAATGCTTCATGACATTTGTCATCACAAAGGTCCATGATCTGCTCACACAAAGCTCTGTGACCTTTGTCACCACAGTGCTCCATGAAATATTTATCACAATGCTCTGTGACACTTGTCATCACAAAGCTCCATGACTTTGTCAGCACAATGCTCCATGACCCTTGTCATCACAATGCTCAATGCGCGTGTCAGCACAATGCTCCGTAACCCATGTCATCACAATGAACCATGCACTTGTCATCACAATGCTCCACATCCTTGTCATAAAAATGCTCCATAAACCTTGTCATCACAATGCTCCACGCACTTCTCCTCAAAATGCCTACTCACCACTGATATCACAATGTTCCATCACTAGTCATCACAATACTCCCTCACCCCTGTCATCACAATATTCCATGAACCCTGTAATCACAATTCTCCATGCCCTTGTCATCACAAATCTCCATGACGCATGTCTTTAGAATGCTCCATTGCCTTCTCATCACAATGCTCCATGCCCTTTTCATCACAATGCTCCAACAACCCTGTAAGCACAATGCTCCATGCCCCTTTTCATCTCAATGCTCCATGAACCCTGTCATCACAATTCATCGTGCCCATCACCATAATATTTTATGCTATTGACATCACAATGAAATCAAAATGCTCAATGACCTCTGTCATCAAAATGCACCAAACCCTTCTGATCACAATGTTCCATAACACTTGTCATCACAATCCCCCATGATGCTGGTCATCACAATTATCCATGGTCTTCTCATCAAAATGCTCCACGATCTTTGTCATAACAATGCTCAATACACTTATCATCACAATGCTCCCTGACAGTTGTCATCAGTATGCTCCTTGAACCCTGTCATGACAAGGCTCCATGCATTTTTCATCACAATGATCCATTCCATTTTCATCACAATGCTCCAAGACCCCTGTAATCACAATGTTCCATGTCATTGTCATCACAAAGCTCCATGACGCATGTCATCAGTATGCTCCATTGCCTTCTCATCACAATGCTCCATGCCCTTGTAATCACATTGCTTCAAAACCCCTGTAATCTCAATGCTCCATGCAACTTTTCATCAGAATGCTCCATGCCCTTGTCATCACAATGCTCCATGTCCCTTGTCATCGCAATGTTCCAAGGCCTTGTCATCAAAATGCTCCATTACATTTGTCTTCACAATACTCCATGACCTTGTCACCACAATGTTCCATGCCTTTGTCATCACAATGCGCCATGCCCACTGTCATCACAATAATCCATGAAAGATGTCAGTCCTATGTTCCATGACCCTGTCATCACAATGCTCCATGCCCTTGTCATTACAATGCTCCATGACCCCTGTCATCACAATGCTCCGTGACTCCAGTCATCACAATGCTTCATGACCTTTGTCCTCACAATGGTCCATGCCCTCGTCACACAAGACTCTGTGACCTTTGTCACCACAATGCTCCATGCCCACTGTCATCACAATAATCCATGAAACTTGTCAGACCAATGTTCCATGGCCCTGTCATCACATTGCTCCATTCCCTTTTCATCACAATGCTCCATGACCCCTGTCATCACAATGCTCCGTGACTCCAGTCATCTCAATGATTCATGAACTTTCTCATCACAATGATCCATGCCCTCGTCACACAAGACTCTGAGATCTTTGTCACCACAATGCTCCATGAAATTTTCATCACAATGCTCCACATCATTTTCATCGCTATGATCCATAAAATTGTCACCACAATCCTCCATGCACTTCTCATCAAAATGCTCTCTCACCACATATATCAAAATGTTCCATCACTAGTCATCACAATACACCCTCACCCCTGTCATCACAGTGTTCCATGACACCTTTCATAACAGTGCTACATGCCCTTATCTTCACAATACACCATGACCACTGAAATCACAATGTTCCATAAACCCTGTCACAAAATGCTCCATGACCCATTTCATCACAATGCTTCATGACCCCTGACATCACAATGATCCATGCCCTTTTCATCATAATGCTCCAAGACACCTGTAATCACAATGCTCCATGTCCTTTTCATTAGAAAGCTCCATGACGCATGTCATCAGAATGCTCCATGGCCTTCTCATCACAATGCTCCATGCCCTGTTCTTCACAATGCTACAAAACCACTCTAATCACAATGCTCCATGAACCTTTTTATCAGTATGCTCCATGACAGTTGTCATCACAAGGCGCCATGGCCCTCTCATCACAATGCTCCAGGACCTTCTCATCGCATTACTCCATTCCCTTCTCATCACAATTCTCCATGACCACTGTCATCAAAGTACTCCATGAATATTTTCAGCCCAATGCTCCATGAACTTCTCTTCACAATGCTCCATGACCCATGTCATCACAATGCTACATGACCCCAGTCATCAAAATGATCCATGCCACTTGTCATCAGAATATTCCATGCGCTTGTCATCCCCATGCTCCATGACCCCTGTAATCACAATGGTCCTTGACGCTTGTCGTCACAGAGCTCCATGACACTTGTCATCACGGTGCTCCATGCCTTTGAAAGCAAAATGCTACATGACCTTGTCATCACAATGCTCCATGCACTTGTCCTCACAATTCTCCATTACCAGTGTCATCACAATCCTCCATGAACCTTGGGATCACATTGCTTCATGCCCTTGTCATCACAATGCTCCATGATTCTTCAAATCAAAATGATCCATGACCTCTGTCATCACAATGCTCCAAACACTTGTGATCACCATGTTCCATAACACTTGTCATCACAACGCTCCATGATGCCTGCCATCACAATACTCCATGCCCTTGTCATCACAAGGCTCCATTAACTTTGTCATCACAATGCTCAATACACCTGTCATCACAATGCTCCCTGACACTTTTCCTCAGAATGCTCCTTGAACCCTGTCATAAAATGGCTCCATGCTGTTTTAATCACAATGCTCCATGCCCTTTTTCTCACAATGCTCCATGCAATTGTCATCACAATACTCCACAAGCTTGTCATCACAATGCTCCAAGACCCTTGTCATCACAATGCTCCATGATCCCTGTCATCACAATGCTCCATGACACCTGTCATCACAATGCTCCATGCCCCCTTGTCATTACAGTGCTCCATGACGCTCGTCATCACAAATATCCATGATCTTCTCATCACAATGCTCCACGGTCTTTCCATCACAATGCTCCATGACACTTCTCATCACAATGTTACATGCTCTTGTCATCACAATTCTCCATGCACTTGTCATCGCAATGCTCAATGACACGTGTCATAGCAAGCTCCATGTGATTTTCATCACAATGCTTCACGAACTTGTCATCAGAATTCTCAATGGCCCTTGTCATCACAATCCTCCATGCCCTTGTCATCAAAATGCTCCATGCCCTTGTCATCACAATGCTCCAAACCCCTGTCATCACAATGCTCCATTAACTTTGTCATCACATTCCTCCATGCCATTGTCATCACAATGGACCATGACATATGTCATCACAATGCCCCCAGACCCCTGTCTTGACAGTACTCCATGACCTTCTCATCACAATGCTCCATGCTCTTCTCATCAGAATGCGCCTTGCCCACTGTCATCACAATAAACAATGAAATTTGTCAGACCAGTGCACCATGCCCCTGTCATCAGAATGCTCCATACCCTTGTCATCACAATATTCCGTGACTCCAGTCATCACAATGATTCATGACCTTTGTCATCACAATGGTACTTAACCTTGTCACACAAGGCTCTGTGACAATTGTCACCAAAATGCTCCATGAACTTTTCATCGTAATGCTCTGTGACTGTTGTCATCACAATGTTCCATGAATTTGTCAGCACAATGCTCCATGACCCTTGTCATCACAATGCTCCATGTGCTTCTCAGCACAATGCTCCATGACACATGTCATCAAAATGCGCCATGCACTTGTCATCACAATTTTCCACAGCCTTGTCATCACAATGCTCCATAAATCTTGTCATCACAATGCTCCATAAACTTTGTTATCACAATGCTCCAGGCACTTCTCGTCAAAATGCTCTCTCAGCACTGATATCACAATGTTCCATCACTAGTCATCACAATACTCCCTCACCACTGTCATCACAATTTTGCATGACCTCTGTCATCACAATGCTACATGCCCTTATCATCACAATGCTCCATGACCCCTGACATCAAAATGTTCCATATCCTCTGTCATCAAAATGCTCCATCACCCTGTTCATCACAACGCTCCAAGACCCCTGAAATGACAATGTTCCATAACCACTGTCATCAAAATATTCCATGACACTTTTCATCAAATTGCTCCATGACCCTGTCATCAAAATGCACCATGTCCATCGTCATCATGCTTCATGCTATTGTCATCACAATGAAATCAATATGCTCCATGACCTCTGTCACCAAAATGCTCCGAACCCTTGTGATCACAATGTTCTATAACCATTGTCATCACAATGCACCATGACATAGGTCATCACAATACTCCCTGACACCTGACTTCACAGTACTCCATGACCTTTTCTTCACAGAGCTCCATGCCCTTGTCATCACAATGTGCAATGCCCACTGTCATCACAATAATCCATGAAATTTTTCAGACCGATGCTCCATGCCCCTGTCATCACAATGCTCCATGCACTTGTCATCACAATGCCCCATGACACCTGTCATCACAATGCTCCGTGACTCCAGTCATCACAATGCTTCAAGACTTTGTCATCACAATGGTCCATGCCCTCATCATCACAAGTCTCTGTGACCTTTGTCACCACATGTGCTCCATGAACTTTTCATCACAATGCTCTGTGACCCTTGTCATCCCAATGCTCCATGAGATTGTCACCACAATGCTCCTTGACCGATGTGATCACAATGTGCCATGGTGTTGTCATCACAATGCTCCACATTCTTGTCATCACAATGCTCCATAAACATTGTCATCACAATGCTCCATGCACTTCCCATGAAAATGCTCTCTCACCACTGATATCACAATGTTCCATCACTAGTCAACACAATACTCCCCCATCCCTGTCATCACAATGCTCCACGGCCTTGTCATCACAAGGCTCCATGACCCGAGTAATCACAATGCTCCCTACCACTTTTCATCTCAATGTTCCATGAACCCTGTCATCAAAACGAACCATGCCCTTCATCATAATGCTTCATGCTATTTTCATCACAATGAAATCAAAATGCTCCATGACCTCTGTCATCACAATGCTCCAAGCCCTTGTGATCACAATGCTCCGTAACACTTGTCATCACAACGCCCCATGAGGCTCATCATATCAATTATCTATGCACTTCTCATCACAATGTTCCATGACCTTTGTCATCAAAATGCTCAATACACTTGTCATCACAATGCTCCCTGACACTTGTCATCAGTATGCTCCTTGAACCTTGTCATGACAAGGCTCCATGCCTTTTTCCTCACAATGATCCATGCCCTTTTCATCATAATGCTCCAAGGCCACTGTAATCACAATGCTCCATGCCCCTTTTCATCAGAATGCTCCATGAGACTTCTCATCACAAGGCTCCATGGCCTTCTCATGACAATGCTCCAGGACCTTGTCATCACAATGCTCCATGACCCCTTTAATCAGAATACTCCATGAACATTTTCAGCTCAATGCTCCATGATCTTCTCATCACAATGCTCCATGACCCCTGTCGTCACAGTGCTCCATGCTCCTTGATATCAAAATGATCCATGACCTCTGTCATCACAGTGCTCCAAACACTTGTGATCACATTGTTCCATAACACTTGTCATCACAACGCTCCATGATGCCTGTCATCACAATACTCCATGCACTTGTCATCACAATGCTCCATGAACTTTGTTATCACAATGCTCAATACACTTGTCATCACAATGTTCCCTGACCCTTGTCGTCAGAATGCTTCTAGAACCCTGTCATGAAAAGGCTCTATGCCTTTTGCATCACAATGCTCCATGCCCTTTTCATCACAATGCTCCATGCCATTGTCATCACAATACTCCACAAGCTTGTCATCAGAAGGCTCCATGAACCTTGTTATCACAATGCTCCATGACCCCTGTCATCAAAATGCTCCATGACACCTGTCATCACAATGCTCCAGGCTCCTTGTAATTACAGTTCTCCATGATGCTCGTCATCACAATTATCCATGGTCTTCTCATCACAATGCTCCACCGTCTTGCCATCACAATGCTCCATGACACTTCAATCACAATGTTACATGCTCTTGTAATCACATTCTCCATGCACTTGTCATCGCAATGCTCCATGACCCCTGTCATAGCAAGCTCCATGTGCTTTTCATCACAGTGCTTCATGAACTTGTCATCAAATTTCTCAAAAGCCCTTGTCATCACAATGCTCCATGCCCTTTTCATCACAATGCTCCATGACCATTGTCATCACAATGCTCCATTACTTTGTCATCACAATCTTCCATGGCACTTGTCATCACAATGCTCCATGCCATTGTCATCACAATGCACCATGACATAGGTCATCACAATGCTCCCTGACACCTGACTTCACAATACTCCATGACCTTTTCTTCACAATGCTCCATGCCCTTGTCATCACAATGTGCAATGCCCACTGTCATCACAATAATCCATGAAATTTTTCAGACCGATGCTCCATGCCCCTGTCATCACAATGCTCCATGCACTTGTCATCACAATCCTCCATGACACCTGTCATCACAATGCTCCATGACTGCAGTCATAACAATGCTTCAAGAATTTGTCATCACAATGGTCCATGCCCTCATCCTCACAAGTCTCTGTGACTTTTGTCAAGACAATGCTCCATGAACTTTTCATCACAATGCTCTGTGACCCTTGGCATCACAATGTTCCATGCCTTTGTCAGCACAATATTCCATGACACTTGTCATCACAATGCTCCAAGACCTTGTCATCACAATGCTCCATGCCCTAGTCATCACAATGCACCATGCCGACTGTCATCACAATAATCCATGAAACTTGTCAGACCAATGCTCCATGCCGCTGACATCACAATGCTCCATTCCCTTGTCATCACAATGCTCTGTGACTCCAATCTTCACAGTGCTTCATGACCTTTGTCATCACAATGTTCCATGCCCTCGCCATCACAAGGCTCTCTGAACATTGTCACCACAATGCTCCATGAACATTTCATCCCAATGATCTCTGAGCCTTGTCATCACAATGTTCCATGCCTTTGTCAGCACAATGCTCCATGACCCTTGTCATCACAATGCTCCATGCGCTTGTCAGTACAATGCTCCATGACCCATGTCATCACAGTGCACCATGCACTTGTCATCACAGTGCTCCCCAAACTTGTCATCACAATACTCCATAAAAATTGTCATCACAAAGCTCCATGCACTTCCAATCAAAACGCTCTCTCACCACTGATATCACAATTTTCCATCACTAGTCATCACAATACTCCCTCACCCCTGTCATCACAATGTTCCACGGCCTAGTCATCACAAGGCTCCTCACCCGAGTAACCACATTGCTCCATACCCCTTTTGATCTCAATGCACCATGAACCCTGTCATCACAACGAACCATGCCCATCATCATAATGCTTCATGCTATTGTCATCACAATGAAATCAAAATGTTCCATGACTTCTGTCATCACAATGCTCCAAACCCTTGTCATCACAATGCTCCATGACCCCTTTCATCACAATGCTCCGTGACACCAGTCATCACAATGCTTCATGATCTTTCTCATCAAAATGGTCCATGCCCTCGTCATCACAAGGCTCTGTGGAATTTGTCACCACAATGCTCCATGAACTTTTCATCCCAATGCTCTCTGAGCCTTGTCATCACAATGCTCCATGCCTTTGTCAGCACAATGCTCCATGACCCTTTTCATCACAATGCTCCATGTGCTTGTCAGCACAATGTTCCATGACACATGTCATCACAGTTCGCCATGCACATTTCATCACAATGCTCCCCAAACTTGTCATCACAATGCTCCATAAATATTGTCATCACAAAGCTCCATGCATTTCGAATCAAAATGCTCTCTCACAACATATATAACAATTTTCCATCACTAGTCATCACAATACTCCCTGACCCCTGTCATCACAATGTTACACGGCCATGTCATCACAAGTCTCCATGACATGAGTAATCTTAATGCTCCATACCCCTTTGCATCTCAATGCTCCATGAACCCTGTCACCACAACGAACCATGCACATCACCATAATGCTTCATGCTATTGTCATCACAATGAAATCAAAATGCTCCATGACCTCTGTCATCACAATGCTGCACACCCTTGTGATCACAATGCTCCATAACACTTGTCATCACAACGCCCCATGAGGCTCGTCATCACAGTTATCCATGAACTTCTCATCACAATGTTACATGACTTTTGTCATCACAATGCTCAATAGACTTGTCATCACAATGCTCCCTGACACTTGTCGTCAGTATGCTCATTGAACCCTGTCATGACAAGGCTCCATGCCTTTTTCATGATAATGATCCATGCCTTTTTCATCACAATGCTCCAAGACCCCTTTAATCACAATGCTTCATGCCCTGGTCATCACAAAGCTCCATGACGAATGTCATCAGAATGCTCCTTAGTCATCTCTCACAATGCTCCATTCCCTTTTCATCACAATGCTCCAAGACACTTGTAATCACAATGCTCCATGCCACTTTTCATCAGAATGCTCCATGAGACTTCTCATCACAAGGCTCCATGGTCTTCTCATCACAATGCTCCAGGACCTTGTCATCTCAATGCTATATGACCCCTTTCATCAGAATACTCCATGAACATTTTCATCTCAATGCTCCATGATCTTCTAATCACAATGCTCCATGACCCCTGTCATCACTATGCTCCATGCTCCTTGATATCAAAATGATCCATGACCTCTGTCATCACAGTGCTCCTAAATCCTTGTGATCACATTGTTCCATAACACTTGTCATCACAACGCTCCATGATGCCTGTCATCACAATACCCCATGCCTTTGTCATCACTATGCTCCATGACGTTTGTCATCACAATGCTCAATACACTTGTCATCACAATGCTCCCCGACACTTGTCATCAGAATGCTTCTCGAAACCTGTCATGAAAAGGCTGTATGCCTTTTTCATCACAATGCTCCATGCCCTTTTCATCACAATGCTCCACGCCATTGTTATCAAAATACTCCACAAGCTTGTCATCAGAATGCTCCATGACACTTGTCATCACAATTCTCCATGACCCCTGTCATCACAATGCTCCAGGCCCCTTGTCATTACAGTTCTCCATGACGCTCGTCATCACAATTATCCATGGTCTTCTCATCACAATGCTCCACCGTCTTGCCATCACAATGCTCCATGACACTTCAAATCACAATGTTACATGCACTTGTAATCACATTCTCCATGAACTTGACATCGCAATGCTCCATGACCCCTGTCATAGCAAGCTCCATGTGCTTTTCATCACAGTGCTTCACGAAATTGTCATCAAAATTCTCAAAAGTCCTTGTCATCACAATGCTCCATGCCCTTTTCATCACAATGATCCATGACCATTGTCATCAAAATGCTCCATTACATTTGTCATCACAATCCTCCATGACACTTGTCATCACAATGCTCCATGCCGTTGTCATCATAATGCACCATGACATAGGTCATCACAATGCTCCCTGACACCTGACTTCACAATACTCCATGACCTTTTCTTCACAGTGCTCCATGCCTTAGTCATCACAATGTGCAATGCCCACTGTCATCACAATAATCCATGAAATTTTTCAGACCGATGCTCCATGCCCCTGTCATCACAATGATCCATGCACTTGTCATCACAATGCTAAATGACACCTGTCATCACAATGCTCCGTGTCTCCAGTCATCACAATGCTTCAAGACTTTGTCATCAGAATGGTCCATGCCCTCATCATCACAAGTCTCTGTTACCTTTGTCAACACAATGCTCCATGAACATTTCATCACAATGCTCTGTGACCCTTGGCATCACAATGCTCCATGCACTTCTCATGAAAATGCTCTCTCACCAGTGATATCACAGTGTTCCATCACTAGTCATCACAATACTCCTTCACCCCTGTCATCACAATATTCCATGACCCCTATCATCAAAATGCTACATGCCGTTATCATCACAATGCACCACTCCCTTGTCATCAAAATGCTCCATGACCTTTGTCATCACAAAGCTCCATGACCCTTGGCATCACAATGATCCATGCCATTGTCATCACAATGCTTCATGAAGCCTCTCATCACATTGCTCCATGCCCTTGTCATCGCAAAGCTCCATGACGCTTGTCATCACAATGCTCGATGCCCTTCTCATCACAATGCTCCATGACCTTGTCATTACAATCCTCCATGACCCATGTATCACAGTGTTCCGTGTCCTTTTCATCACAATGCTCCATGCCCACTCTCATCACAATAATCCATGAAAATTTTCAGACAAATGTTCCATGCCCTTTTCATCACAAAGCTCCATGACGCATGTCATCATAATGCTCCATGGCCTTCTCATTCACAATGCTCCAAGCCCTTGCCATCACAATGCTCCAAGACACCTGTAATCACAATGCTCCATAACCCTTTTCATCTCAATGATCCATGAACCCTGTCATCACAATGCACCATGCCCATCATCATAATGCTTAATGCTATTGTCTTCACAATGAAATCAAAATGCTCTATGTCCCCTGTCATCACAATGCTCCAAACCCTTGTGATCACAATGTTCCATAACACTTGTCATCACAACGCCCCATGACGCTCGTCTTCACAATTATCCATGGTCTTCTCATCACAATGTTCCAGGACCTTTGTCATCACAATGCTCAATACACTTGTCATCACAATGCTCCCTGACTCTTGCCATCAGTATGCTCCTTGAGCACTGTCATGACAAGGCTCTATGCCTTTTTCATCGCAATGCTCCATGCCCTTTTGATCACAATGCTCCATGCCATTGTCATCACAATACTCCACAAGCTTGTCATCAGAATGCTCCATCACCCTTGTTATCACAATGCTCCATGACCCCTGTCATCACATTGCTCCATGAAAACTGTCATCACAATTCTCCAAGCCGCTTGTCATTACAATTCTCCATGACGCTCGTCATCACAATTATCCATGGTCTTCTAATCACAATGTTCCACCGTCTTGCAATCACAATGCTCCATGTCCCTTGAAATCACAATGTTACATGCTCTTGTAATCACATTCTCCATGCACTTGTCATCGCAATGCTCCATGACCCCTTTCATAGCAAGCCTCATGTGCTTTTCATCACAGTGCTTCACGAACTTGTCATCAAAATTCTTAAAAGCCCTTGTCATCACAATGCTCCATGCCCTTTTCATCACAATGCTCCTTGACCATTGGCATCACAATGCTACAAGCCCTTGTCATCACTATGCTCCATGCCCTTGTCATCACAATGCGCCATGCCGACTGTCATCACAATAATCCATGAAACTTGCCAGACCAATGTTTCATGCCGCTGTCAACACAATGTTCCATTCCCTTGTCATCACAATGCTCTGTGACTCCAGTCATCACATTGCTTCATGACATTTTTCATCACAATGGTCCATGCCCTCGCCATCACAAGGCTCTGTGAACTTTGTCACCACAATTCTCCATGATCCTTTCATCCCAATGCTCTCTGAGCCTTGTCATAACAACGCTCCATGCCTTTGTCAGCACAATGCTCCATGAGCCTTGTCATCACAATGCTCCATGCGCTTGTCAGAACAATGCTCCAGGACCCATGTCATCACAGTGTGCCATGCACTTGTCATCACAATGCTCCATGCCCTTTTCATCACAATGCTCCATGACCATTGTCATCACAATGCTCCAAGCCCTTGTCATCACAATGTTCCATTACCTTTGTCGTCACAATCCTCCATGACAATTGGCATCACAATTCTCCATGCCATTGTCATCACAATGGAACATGACATATGCCATCACAATGAACCCTGATACCTGTCTTCACAATACTCCATGTCCTTGAAATCACTATGCTCCATGCCCTTGTCATCACAATGCGCCATGCCGACTGTCATCACAATAATCCATGAAACTTGCCAGACCAATGTTCCATGCCGCTGTCATCACAATGTTCCATTCCCTTGTCATCACAATGCAATGTGACTCCAGACATCACAATGATTCATGACATTTTTCATCACAATGGTCCATGCCCTCGCCATCACAAGGCTCTGTGAACTTTGTCACCACAATTCTCCATGATCTTTTCATCCCAATGCTCTCTGAGCCTTGTCATAACAACGCTCCATGCCTTTGTCAGCACAGTGCTGCATGACCCTTGTCATCACAGTGCTCCATGCGCTTGTCAGAACAATGCTCCATGACCCATGTCATCACAGTGTGCCATGCACTTGTCATCACAATGCTCCCCAAACTTGTCATCACAATGCTCCATAAACATTGTCATCACAAAGCTCCATGCACATCGAATCAAAATGCTCTCTCACCACTGATATCGCAATTTTCCATCAGTAGTCATCACAATACTCCCTCACCCCTGTCATCACAATGTTATACGGCCTTGTCATCACTAGGCTCCATGACCCAAGTAATCACAATGCTCCATACCCCTTTTCATCTCAATGCTCCATGAACCCTGTCATCACAAAGAACCATGCCCAACATCATAATGATTCATGCTATTGTCATCACAATGAAATCAAAATGTTCCATGACCTCTGTCATCACAATGCTCCAAACCCTTGTGATCACAATGCTCCATATCACTTGTCATCACAACGCCCCATGAGGCTCGTCATCACAATTATCCATGCACTTCTCATCACAATGTTCCATGATCTTTGTCATCACAATTCTCAATACATTTGTCATCAAAATGCTCCCGGACACTTGTCGTCAGTATGCTCCTTGAACCCTGTCATGACAAGGCTCCATGCATTTTTCATGACAATGATCCATGCCCTTTTCATCACAATGCTCCTAGACCCCTGTAATCACAATGCTCCATGCCCATTTTCATCAGAATGCTCCATGAGACTTCTCATCACAAGGCTCCATGGTCTTCTCATCAGAGTGCTCCAGGACCTTGTCATCACAATGCTCTATGACCCCTTTCATCAGAAGACTCTATGAATATTTTCAGCTCAATGCTCCATGATCTTCTCAACACAATGCTCCATGACCCCTGTACTTACACTGCTCCATGACACCTGTCATCACAATGCTCCAGGCCCCTTGTCATTACAGTTCTCCATGACGCTCGTCATCACAATTATCCATGGTCTTCTTATCACAATGCTCCACCGTCTTGCCATCTCAATGCTCCATGACACTTCTCATCACAATGTTCCATGACCTTTGTCATCACAATGCTCAATACATTTGTCATCACAATACTCCCTGACTCTTGCCATCAGTATGCTCCTTGAACCCTGTCATGACAAGGCTCCATGCCTTTTTCATCACAATGATCCATGCCCTTTTCATCACAATGCTCCAAGACCCCTCTAATCACAATGCTCCTTGCCCTGGTCATCACAAAGCTCCATGACGCATGTCATCAGAATGCTCCTTGGACATCTTTCACAATGCTCCATGCCCTTGTAATCAAAATGATCCAAGACCCCTGTAATCACAATGCTCCATGCCCCTTTTCATCAGAATGCTCCATGAGACTTCTCATCACAAGGATCCATGGTCTTCTCATAAGAGTGCTCCAGGGCCTGGTCATCACAATGCTCAATACACTTATCATCACAATGCTCCCTGACAGTTGTCAACAGTATGCTCTTTGAACCCTGTCATGACAAGGCTCCATGCATTTTTCATCACAATGATCCATTCCCTTTTCATTACAATGCTCCATGACCCCTGTCAACACAGTGCTCCATGACTCCAGTCACCACAATGATTCATGACCTTTCTCATCACAATGGTCCATGCCCTCGTCACACGAGGCTCTGTGATCTTTGTCAACACAATGCTCCATGAAATTTTCATCACAATGCTCTGTGTCCCTTGACAACGCAGTGCTCCATGCTTTTGTCAGCACAATGCTCCATGACACTTGTCATCAAAATGCTTCATGCGCTAGTCAGCACAATGCTCCATGACACTTGTCATCACAATGTGCCATGCTCTTTTCATCACAATGCTCCACATCATTTTCATCGCTATGCTCCATAAAACTTGTCATCACAATGCTCCCTGCCCTTCTCATCACAGTGCACCACGCCATTGTCATCAATATGCCCCATGACATTTGTCATCACAAAGCTCCATGGCCCTTGGCAGCACAATGCTCCATGCCATTGTCATCACAATGCTCAATGAAATCTCTCATTACATTGCTCCATGCCCTTGTAATCACAATGCTCCATTACACCTGTCATAACAATGCTCCATGACCCCTGCCAGTACTATGATCCACGGCCTTGTCATCACAATGCCCCAAGACCTCTGTAATCACAATTCTCCATGCCACTTTTCATCTCAATGCTCCGTGAATACTGTCATCACAATGCACCATTCCCATCATCATAATGATTCATGTTATTGTCATCACAATGAAATAAACATGCTCCATGACCTCTGTAATCACAATGCTCCAAACCCTTCTGATCACAGTGTTCCATAACACTTGTCATCACATGCCCCATGACGCTCGTCATCACAATTATGCAAGGTCTTCTCATCACAATGCTCCATGACCTTTGTCACCACAATGCTCAATACACTTGGCATCACAATGCTCGCTGACACTTGTCATCAGTATGCTCCTTGAACACTGTCATGACAAGGCTCCATGCCTTTTTCATCACAATGATCCATTCCCTTTTCATCACAATGCTCCAAGACCCCTGTTATCACAGTGCTCCGTGACTCCAGTCATCACAATATTTCATGACATTTGTCATCACAATGGTCCATGACCTCACCACACAAGGATCTGTGACCTTTGTCACCATAATGCTCCATGAAATTTTTATCACAATGCTCTCTGACCCTTGTCATCACAAAGCTCCATGCCTTTCTCAGCACAATGCTCCATGACCCTTGTCATCACAATGCTCGATGTGCATGTCAGCACAATGCTCCATAACCCATGTCATCACAATGCACCATACACTTGTCATCACAATGCTCCACATCCTTGTCAACAAAATTCTCCATAAACCTTATCATCACAATGCTCCATGAACTTCTCCTCAAAATGCCTTCTCACCACTGATATCACAATGTTCCATCACTAGTCATCACAATACTCCCTCACCCCTGTCATCACAATATTCCATGACCACTGTAATCAAAATTCTCCATGCCCTTGTCATCACAAAGCTCCATGACTCATGTAATCAGAATGATCCATGGCCTCCTCATCACAAAGCTCCATGCCCTTGCCGTCACAATGACCCATCACCCCTGTAATCACAATGTTCCATGCCCCTTTTCATCTCAATGCTCCATGAACCCTGTCATCACAATGCACCGTGCCCATCACCATAATATTTCATGCTATTGTCATCACAATGAAATCAAAATGCTCAATGACCTCTGTCATCACAATGCACCAAACCCTTCTGTTCACAATGTTCCATAACACTTGTCATCACAATGCCCCATGACGCTGGTCATCACAATTATCCATGGTCTTCTCATCACAATGCTCCATGATCTTTGTCATCACAATGCTCAATACACTTATCATAACAATGCTCCCTGACAGTTGTCATCAGTAGGCTCCTTGAACCCTGTCATGACAAGGCTCCAAGCATTTTTCATCACAATGATCCATTCCCTTTTCATCACAATGCTCCAAGACCCCTGTACTCACAATGCTCCATGTCCTTGTCATCACAAAGCTCCATGACGCATGTCATCAGAATGCTCCATTGCCTTCTCATCACAATGCTCCATGCCCTTGTCATCACATTGCTTCAAAACCCCTGTAATCTCAATGCTCCATGCACATTTTCATCAGAATGCTCCATGCCCTTGTCATCACAATGCTCCATGACCCTTGTCATCGCAATGTTCCAAGCCCTTGTCATGGAAATGCTCCATTACCTTAGTCATCACAATCCTCCATGACACTTGGTATCACAATGATCCATGCCATTGTCATCACAATGGACAATGACATATGTCGTCACAATGCTCCCTGACACCTGTCTTCACTATACTCCATGACCTTGTCATCACAAGTTTCCATGCCCTTTTCATCACAACGCTCCATGACCCCTGTCATCACAATAATCCATGAAATATCTCAGACCAATGTTGCATGCCCCTGTCATCACAATGATCAATGCCCTTGTCATCACAATGCTCCATGACCCCTGTCATCACAATGCTCCGTGATTCCAGTCATCACAATGCTTCATGCCCTTTGTCCTCACAATGGTCCATGCCCTCGTCACACAAGGCTCTGTGACCTTTGTCCCCACAATGCTCCATGCCCTTGTCATCTCAATGTTCCTTGCCCACTGTCATCACAATAATCCATGAAATTTGTCAGACCAATGTTCCATGCCCCTGTCATCATATTGCTCCATGCCCTTGTCATTACAATGCTCCATGACCCCTGTCATCACAGTGCATCGTGACTCCAGTCACCACAATGATTCATGACCTTTCTCATCACAATGGTCCATGCCCTCGTCTCTCAAGGCTCTGTGATCTTTGTCAACACAATGCTCCATGAAATTTTCATCACAATGCTCTGTGTCCCTTGTCAAAACAGTGCTCCATGCCTTTGTCAGCACAATGCTCCATGACACTTGTCATCAAAATGCACCATGCGCTTGTCAGCACAATGCTCCATGACACATGTCATCACAATGTGCCATGCTCTTTTCATCACAATGCTCCACATCATTGTCATCGCTATGCTCCATAAAACTTGTCATCACAATGCTCCATGAACTTCTCTTCACAATGCTCTCTCAATACATATATCACAATGTTCCATCACTAGTCATCACAATACTCCCTCACCTCTGTCATCACAATGTTCCATGACCACTGTCATCACAGTGCTACATGCCCTTATCATCACAATGCTCCATGACTCTGACATCACAATGTTCCATAACCCATGTCACAAAATGCTCCATGACCCATTTCATCACAATGCTTCATGACCCCTGACATCACAATGTTCCATAAACACTGTCATCAAAATATTCCATGAACTTTTATTCAAATTGCTCCATGACACTGTCATCACAATGCTCCCTGTCCTTCTCATCACAATGCACCACGCCCTTGTCATCAAAATTGCCCCATGACATTTGCCGTAACAAATCTCCATGACCTTTGGCATCACAATGCTGCATGCCATTGTCATCACAATGTTCAATGAAATCTCTCATCACATTGCTCCATGCCCTTGTCATCACAATGCTCCATTACACCTGTCATAACAATGCTCCATGAACCCTGCCATCACAATGTTCCACGGACTTGTCATGACAAGGCTCCATGACCCTTGTCATCACAATGATCGAAGACCTCTGTAATCACAATTCTCCATGCCACATTTCATCTCAATGCGCCATGAACACTGTCATCACAATGCACAATGCCCATCATCATAATGATTCATGGTATTGTCATCACAATGAAATCAAAATGCTCCACGTCCTCTGTCATCACAATGCTCCAAACCCTTCTGATCACCATGTTCCATAACACGTGTTATCACATGCCCCATGACGCTCGTCATCACAATTATGCAAGGTCTTCTCATCACAATGCTCCATGACCTTTGTCACCACAATGCTCAATACACTTGGCATCACAATGCTCGCTGACACTTGTCGTCAGTATGCTCCTTGAACACTGTCATGACAAGGCTCCATGCCTTTTTCATCACAATGATCCATTCCCTTTTCATCACAATGCTCTAAGACCCCTGTTATCACAATGCTCCGTGATTCCAGTCATCACAATGCTTCATGACATTTGTCATCACAATGGTCCATGAACTCGTCACACAAAGCTCTGTGACCTTTGTCACCACAATGCTCCATGAAATTTTTATCACAATTTCTGTGACACTTGTCATCACAAAGCTCCATGCCTTTGTCAGCACACAGCTCCATGACCCTTGTCATCAAAATGCCTGATGCGCGTGTCAGCACAATGCTCCATAACGCATGTCATCACAATGCACCATGCACTTGTCATCACATTGCTCACATCCTTGTCATCAAAATGCTCCATAAACCTTGTCATCACAATGATCCATGCACTTCTCCTCAAAATGCCTTCTCACCACTGATATCAGAATGTTCCCTCACTAGTCATCACAATACTCCCTCACCCCTGTCATCACAATATTCCATGACCCCTATAATCACAATTCTTTATGCCCTTGTCATCACAAAGCTCCATGACACATGTCATCAGAATGCTCCATGGCCTTCTCATCACAATGCTCCATGCCCTTGTCATCACAATGCTCCAAAAGCCCTGTAATAACAATTTTGAATGCCCCTTTTCATCTCAATGCTCCATGAACCCTGTCCCCACAATGCACCGTGCCCATCACCATAATATTTCATGCTATTGTCATCAAAATGAAATCAAAATGCTCAATGAGCTCTGTCATCACAATGCACGAAACCCTTCTGATCACAATGTTCCATAACACTTGTCATCACAATGCCCCATGACGCTGGTCATCACAATTATCCATGGTCTTCTCATCACAATGCTCCATGACCTTTGTCATCACAATGCTCAATACACTTATCCTCACAATGCACCCTGACAGTTGTCATCAGTATGCTCCTTGAACCCTGTCATGACAAGGCTCCATGAATTTTTAATCACAATGATCCATTCCCTTTTCATCACAATGCTTCAAGACCCCTGTAATAACAATGCTCCATGTCCTTGTCATCACAAATCTCCATGACGCATGTCATCAGAATGTTCCATTGCCTTCTCATCAAAATGCTCCATGCCCTTGTAATCACATTGCTTCAAAACCCCTGTAATCTCAATGCTCCATGCACCTTGTCATCACAAAGCTCCATGACCATTGTCATCTCAATATTCCAAGCCCTTGTCATCAAAATGCTCCATTACCTTTGTCATCACAATCCTCCATGACACATGGTATCACAATGCTCCATGCCATTGTCATCACAATGGACAATGACATATGTCATCACAATGCTCCCTGACACCTGTCTTCCCAATATTCCATGACCTTGTCATCACAATGTTCCATGCCCTTGTCATCACAATGTGCCATGCCCACTGTCATCACAATAATCCATGAAACATATCAGACCAATGTTCCATGCACCTGTCATCACAATGCACAATGCCCTTGTCATCACAATGCTCCATGACCCATGTCATCACAATGCTCCGTGACTCCAGTCATCATAGTGATTCATGACCTTTGTTCTCACAGTGGTCCATGCCCTCGTCACACAAGGCTCTGTGACCTTTGTCACCACAATGCTGCATGCCCTTGTCATCTCAATGCTCCATGCCCACTGTCATCACAATAATCCATGAAACTTGTCAGACCAATGTTCCATGCACCTGTCATCACATTGCTCCATGCCCTTGTCATCACAATGCTCCATGACGCCTGTCATCACAGTTCTCCGAGATTCTAGTCATCACAGTGATTCATGACCTTTCTCATCACAATGATCCATGCCCTCGTAACACAAGGATCTGTGATCTTTGTCACCACAATGCCACATGAAATTTTCATCACAATGCTCTGTGTCCCTTGTCATCACAATGCTCCATGCCTTTGTCAGCACAATGCTCCATGACACTTGTCATCAAAATGCTCCATGCGCTTCTCAGCACAATGCTCCATGACACATGTCATCACAATGTGCCATGCTCTTTTCATCACAATGCTCCACATCCTTTTCATCGCTATGCTCCATAAACTAGTCATCAAAATGCTCCCTGCCCTACTCATCACAATGCACCACAACCTTGTCATCAAAATGCTCCATGACCTTTGTCATCACAAAGCTCCATGACCCTTGGCATCACAATGCTCCATGCAATTTCAATACAATGCTACTTGAAACGTCTCATCACGTTGCTCCATGCCCATGTCACCTCAATGCTCCATGACACTTGTCATCAAAATGCTCGATACTCTTCTCATCACAATGCTCCAGGCCCTTTTCATTACAATCCTCCATGACACATGTATCACAGTGTTCTGTGCCCTAGTCATCACAGTGCTCCATGCCGAATCTCATCAGAATAATCCATTAAATTTTCAGACCAATGTTCCATGCCCTTGTCATCACAATGCTCCATTACCCCTGTCATAACAATGCTCCATGACCCTTGCCATCACCATGTTCCACCACCTTGGCATCCAAGGCTCCATGACCCTTGTAATCACAATGCTCCAAGACCCCTGTAATCACAATGCTCCATGCCCTTGTCATAACAATAATCCATGACACATGTCATCAGAATGCTCCATGGCCTTCTCATCACAGTGCTCCATGCACTTGTCATCACAATGCTCCAAGACACATGTAATCACAATGCTCCATGCCCCTATTCATCAGAATGCTCCATGAGACTTGTCATCACAAGGCTCCATGGTCTTCTCATCACACTGCTCCAGGACTTGTCATCACAATGCTCCATTCCCTTGTCATCACAATGCTCCATGACCCCTCTCATCACAATGCTCCATGACACCTGTCATCACAATGCTCCATGCCCCTTGTCATTACAGTGATCCATGACGCTCTTCATCATAATTATCCATGGACTTTTCATCACAATGCTCCACGGTCTTGCTATCACAATTCTCCATGCCCTGTATATCACAATGCTCCATGTCCCATGTCATTACAATTCTCCACGTCCTTGTCATCACAATGCTTCGTGACACTTCTCATCACATTGTTACATGACCTTGTCATCACAATTCTCCATGCACTTGTCATCGCAAGGCTATGACCCCTGTCATAGCAATCTCCATGCGCTTTTCTTCACAGTGCTTCACGACGTTGTCATCAAAATTCTCAATGGCCCTTGTCATCACAATGCTCCATGTCCTTGTCATCACAATGCTCCATGACACTTGTCATCACAATGTTCCAAGCCCTTGTCATCAAAAGGCTCCATTACCTTTGTCATCACAATCCTCCATGACACTTGGTTTCACAATGCTCCATGCCATTGTCATCACAATGGACAATGACATATGTCATCACAATGCTCCCTGACAACTGTCTTCACAGTAAACCATGCCCTTGTCATCACAATGCGCCCTGACCACTGTCATCACAATGATCCATGAAACATGTCAGACCAATGTTCCATGCCCCTGTCATCACAATGATCCTTGCCCTTGTCATCACAATGCTCCATGACACCTGTCATCACAATGCTCCGTGACTCCAGTCATCACAATGCTTCATGACATTTGTCCTCACAATGGTCCATGCCCTCGTCACACAAGGCTCTGTGACCTTTGTCACCACAATGCTCCATGCCTTTCTCATCACAATGCACCACACGCTTGTCATCAAAATGTCCCATGACAATTGTCATTACAAAGCTCTATGACACTTGTCCTCACAATTCTCCATGCCATTGTCATCACAATACTCAATGAAATATCTCATGGCATTGCTCCATGCCCTTGTCATCACAATGCTCCATTACACCTGTCATTACAATGCTCCATGACCGCTGCCATCACAATGCTCCACGGCCTTGTCATCACAAGGCTCCATGACACTTGTCATCACAATGATCCAAGGCCTCTGTAATCACAATTCTCCATGTCACTTTTCATCTCAATGCTTCATGAACACTGTCATCACAATGCACCATGCCCATCATCATAATGATTCATGCTATTGTCATCACAATGAAATCAAAATGTTCCATGTCCTCTGTCATCACAATGCTCCAAACCCTTCTGATCACAATGTTCCATAACACTTGTCATCGCATGCCCCATGACGCTCGTCATCACAATTATGCAAGGTCTTCTCATCACAATGCTCCATGACCTTTGTCACCACAATGCTCAATACACTTGGCATCACAATGCTCGCTGACACTTGTCATCAGTATGCTCCTTGAACACTGTCATGACAAGGCTCCATGCCTTTTTCATCACAATGATCCATTCCCTTTTCATCACAATGCTCCAAGACCCCTGTTATCACAATGCTCCGTGACTCCAGTCATCACAATGCCTCATGACATTTGTCATCACAATGGTCCATGACCTCGTCACACAAAGCTCTTTAACCTTTGTCACCACAAGGCTCCATGAAATTTTTATCACAATGCTCTGTGACTCTTGTCATCACAAAGCTCCATGCCTTTGGCAGCACAATACTCCATGACCCTTGTCATCACAATGCTCGATGTGCCTGTCAGCACAATGCTCCATAACCCATGTCATCACAATGCACCATGCACTTGTCATCACTATGCTCCACATCCTTGTGTTCAAAATGCTCCATAAACCTTGTCATCACAATGCTCCATGCACTTCTCCTCAAAATGCCTTCTCACCACAGATATCACAATGTTCCATCACTAGTCATCACAATACTCCCTCACCCCTGTCATCACAATATTCCATGACCCCTGTAATCACAATTATCCATGCCCTTGTCATCACACAGCTCCATGACGCATGTCATCAGAACGCTCCATTGCCTTCTCATCACAATGCTCCATGCCCTTGTCATCACAATGCTCCAACACCCCTGTAATCACAATGCTCCATGCCCCTTTTCATCTCAATGCTCCATGAAACCTGTCATCACAATGCACCATGACAATCACCATAATATTTCATACTATTGTCATCACAATGAAATCAAAATGCTCAATGACCTCTGTCATCACAATGCACCAAACCCTTCTGATCACAATGTTCCATAACACTTGTCATCACAATGCCCCATTACGCTGGTCATCACAATGATCCATGCCCTTTTCATCACAATGCTCCAAGACCCCTGTAATCACAATGATCCATGTGCTTGTCACCACAAAGCACCATGACGCATGTCATCAGAACGCTCCATTGCCTTCTCATCACAATGCTCCATGCCCTTGTCATCACATTGCTTCAAAATCCCTGTAATCTCAATGCTCCATGCACCTTTTCATCAGAATGCTCCATGCCCTTGTAATCACAATGCTCCATGATCCTTGTCATCGCAATGTTCCATCCCTTGTCATCAAAATGCTCCATTACCTTTGTCATCACAATCCTCCATGACACTTGATATCACAATGCTCCATGCCATTGTCATCACAATGGACAATGACATATTTCATCACAATGCTCCCTGACACCTGTCTTCACAATATTCCATGACCTTGTCATAACAATGTTCCATGCCCTTGTCATCACAATGCTCCATGACACCTGTCATCACAATAATCCATGAAATATGTCAGACCAATGTTCCATGCCCCTGTCATCACAATGCTCCATGCCGTTGTCATCACAATGCTCCATGACACCTGTCATCACAATGCTCCGTGACTCCAGTCATCACAATGCTTCATGACATTTGTCCTCACAATGGTCCATGCCCTCGTCACAAAAGGCTCTGTGACCTTTGTCACCACAATGTTCCATGCCCTTTTCATCTCAATGCTCCATGCTCAGTGTCATCACAATAATCCATGAAACATGTCAGACTAATATTCCATGCACCTGTCATCACATTGCTCCATGCCCTTCTCATCACAATGCTCCATGTCCCCTGTCATCACAATGCTCCGTGACTCCAGTCATCACAATGATTCATGACCTTTGTCCTCACAATTGTCCATGCCCTCGTCACACAAGGCTCTGTGATCCTTTAACCACAACCCTCCATGAAATTTTCATCACAATGCTCTGTGTCCCTTGTCATCACAATGCTCCATGCCTTTGTCAGCACAATGCTCCATGACACTTGTCATCAAAATTATCTATGCCCTTGTCAACACAATGATCCATGACACATGTCATCACAATGTGCCATGCTCTTTTCATCACAATGCTCCACATCCTTTTCATCGCTATGCTCCATAAAACTTGTCATCACAATGCTCCATGCACTGCTCATCAAAATGCTCTCTCAACACATATATCACAATGTTCCATAACTGGTCATCACAATACTCCCTCACCTCTGTCATCACAATGTTCCATGACCACTGTCATCACAGTGCTACATGCCCTTATCATCACAATGCTCCATGATCCCTGACATCACAATGTTCCATAACCCCTGTCACAAAATGTTCCATGACACATTTCATCACAATGCTTCATGACCCCTGACATCACAATGTTCCATAACCCCTGTCATCAAAATATTCCATGACCCTTTTATTCAAATTGATCCATGACCCTGTCATCACAATGCTCCCTGCCCTTCTCATCACAATGCACCACGCCCTTGTCATCAAAATGCCCCATGACATTTGTCATCACAAAGCTCCATGACCCTTGGCATCACAATGCTCCATGCCATTGTCATCACAATGCTCAATGAAATCTCTCATCACATTGCTCCATGCCCTTGTCATCACAATGCTCCATTACACCTGTCATAACAATGCTCCATGAACCCTGCCATCACAATGTTCCACGGCCTTGTCATCACCAGGCTCCATGACCCTTGTCATCACAATGCTCCAAGACCTCTGTAATCACTATTCTCCATGCCACTTTTCATCTCAATGCGCCATGAACACTGTCATCACAATGCACCATGCCCATCATCATAATGATTCATGCTATTGTCATCACAATGAAATCAAAATGCTCCATGTCCTCTGTCATCACAATGCTCCAAACCCTTCTGATCACAATATTCCAAAACACTTGTCATCACATGCCCCATGACGCTCGTCATCACAATTATGCAAGGTCTTCTCATCACAGTGCTCGATGAACTTTGTCACCACAAGGCTCAATACACTTGGCATCACAATGCTCGCTGACACTTGTCATCAGTATGCTCCTTGAACACTGTCATGACAAGGCTCCATGCCTTTTTCATCACAATGATCCATTCCCTTTTCATCACAATGCTCCAAGACGCCTGTTATCACAATGCTCCATGACTCCAGTCATCACAATGCTTCATGACATTTGTCATCACAATGGTACATGACCTGGTCACACAAAGCTCTGTGACCTTTGTCACCACAATGCTCCATGAAATTTTTATCACAATTTCTGTGACCCTTGTCACCACAAAGCTCCATGCCTTTGTCAGCACACAGCTCCATGACCCTTGTCATCAAAATGCCTGATGCGCGTGTCAGCACAATGCTCCATAACCCATGTCATCACAATGCACCATGCACTTGTCATCACATTGCTCACGTCCTTGTCATCAAAATGCTCCATAAACCTTGTCATCACAATGATCCATGCACTTCTCCTCAAAATGCCTTCTCACCACTGATATCAGAATGTTCCCTCACTAGTCATCACAATACTCCCTCACCCCTGTCATCACAATATTCAATGACCCCTATAATCACAATTCTTTATGCCCTTGTCATCACAAAGCTCCATGACACATGTCATCAGAATGCTCCATGGCCTTCTCATCACAATGTTCCATGCCCTTGTCATCACAATGCTCCAAAAGGCCTATAATCACAATGCTCCATGCCCCTTTTCATCTCAATGCTCCATGAACCCTGTCCCCACAATGCACCGTGCCCATCACCATAATATTTCATGCTATTGTCATCACAATGAAATCAAAATGCTCAATGAGCTCTGTCATCACAATGCACCAAACCCTTCTGATCACAATGTTCCATAACACTTGTCATCACAATGCCCCATGACGCTGGTCATCACAATTATCCATGGTCTTCTCATCACAATGCTCCATGACCTTTGTCATCACAATGCTCAATACACTTATCCTCACAATGCTCCCTGACAGTTGTCATCAGTATGCTCCTTGAACCCTGTCATGACAAGGCTCCATGCATTTTTCATCACAATGATCCATTCCCTTTTCATCACAATGCTCCAAGACCCGTGTAATAACAATGCTCCATGTCCTTGTCATCACAAAGCTCCATGACGCATGTCATCAGAATGTTCCATTGCCTTCTCATCAAAATGCTCCATGCCCTTGTAATCACATTGCTTCAAAACCCCTGTAATCTCAATGCTCCATGCACCTTGTCATCACAAAGCTCCATGACCCTTGTCATCACAATGTTCCAAGCCCTTGTCATCAAAATGCTCCATTACCTTTGTCATCACAATCCTCCATGACACTTGGTATCACAATGCTCCATGCCATTGTCATCACAATGGACACTGACATATGTCATTACAATGCTCCCTGACACCTGTCTTCCCAATATTCCATGACCTTGTCATCACAATGTTCCATGCCCTTGTCATCACAATGTGCCATGCCCACTGTCATCACAATAATCCATGAAACATGTCAGACCAATGTTCCATGCCCCTGTCATCACAATGCACAATACCCTTGTCATCACAATGCTCCATGACCCCTGTCATCACAATGCTCCGTGACTCCAGTCATCACAGTGATTCATGACCATTGTTCTCACAGTGGTCCATGCCCTCGTCACACAAGGCTCTGTGACCTTTGTCACCACAATGCTCCATGCCCTTGTCATCTCAATGCTCCATGCCCACTGTCATCACAATAATCCATGAAACTTGTCAGACCAATGTTCCATGCCCATGTCATCACATTGCTCCATGCCCTTCTCATCACAATGCTCCATGACCCCTGTCATCACAATGCTCCATGACTCCAGTCATCACAATGATTCATGACCTTTGTCCTCACAATGGTCCACACCCTCGTCACACAAGGCTCTGTGATCCTTGTCACCACAACGCTCCATGAAATTTTATCACAATGCTCTGTGTCCCTTGTCATCACAATGCTCCATGCCTTTGTCAGCACAATGCTCCATGACACTTGTCATCAAAATTCTCCATGCCCTTGTCAGCACAATGCTCCATGACACATGTCATCACAATGTGCCATGCTCTTTTCATCACAATGCTCCACATCCTTTTCATCGCTATGCTCCATAAAACTTGTCATCACAATGCTCCATGCACTTCTCATCAAAATGCTCTCTCACCACATATATCACAATGTTCCATCACTAGTCATCACAATACTCGCTCACCCCTGTCATCACAATGTTCCATGACCCCTGTCATCACAGTGCTACATGCCGTTATCATCACGATGCTCCATGACCACTGACATCACAATGTTCCATAACCCCTGTCACAAAATGCTCCATGACCCATTTCATCACAATGCTTCATGACCCCTGACATCACAATGTTCCATAACCCATGTCATCAAAATATTCCATGACCCTGTAATCACAATTCTCCATCCCCTTGTCATCACAAAGCTCCATGACGCATGTCATCAGAATGCTCCATGGCCTTCTCATCACAATGCTCCATAACCTTCTCATCACAATGCTCCAACACCACTGTAATCACAATGCTCCATGCCCCTTTTCATCTCAATGCTCCATGAACCCTGTCATCACAATTCACCGTGCCCATCACCATAATATTTCATGCTATTGTCATAACAATGAAATCAGAATGCTCAATGACCTCTGTCATCACAATGCACCAAACCCTTCTGATCACAATGTTCCATAACTCTTGTCATCACAATGCCCCATGACGCTGGTCATCACAATTATCCATGGTTTTCTCATCACAATGCTCCATGATCTTTGTCATCACAATGGACAATGACATATGTCATCACAATGCACCCTGACACCTGTCTTCACAATACTCTATGACCTTGTCATCACAATGTTCCATGCCCTTGTCATCACAATGCTCCATCCACTTCTCATCAAAATGCTGTCTCACCAAATATATCACAATGATCCATCACTAGTCATCACAATACTCACTCACTCCTGTCACCACAATGTTCCTTGACCACTGTCATCACAGTGCTACATGTCCTTATCATCACAATGCTCCATGACCCCTGACATCACAATGTTCCATAACCCCTGTCACACAATGCTCCATGACCCATTTCATCACAATGCTTCATCACCACTGACATCACAATTTTCCATAACACCTGTCTTCAAAATATTCCATGACAATTTTATTCAATTTGCTCCATGACCCTCTCATCACAATGCTCCCTGCCCTTCTCATCACAATGCACCACGCTCTTGTCATTGAAATGCCCCTTGACATTTGTCATCACAAAGCTCCATGACCCTTGGCATCACAGTGCTCCATGCCATTGTCATCACAATGTTCAATGAAATGCCTCATCACATTGCTCCATGCCCTTGTCATCAGAATGCTCCATTACACCTGTCATAACAATGCTCCATGAACCCTGCCATCACAATGTTCCACGGCCTTGTCATCACAAGGCTCCATGACCCTTGTTATCACAATGCTCCAAGACCTCTGTAATCACAATTCTCCATGCCACTCTTCATCTCAATGCTCCATGAACACTGTCATCACAATGCACCATGCCCAACACCATAATATTTCATGCTATTGTCATCACAATGAAATCAAAATGCTCCATGTCTTCTGTCATCACAACGCTCCAAACCATTCTGATCACAATGTTCCATAACACTTGTCATCACATGCCCCATGACGCTCGTCATCAAAATTATGCAAGGTCTTCTCATCACAATGCTCCATGACCTTTGCCACCACAATGCTCAATACACTTGGCATCACAATGCTCGCTGACACTTGTCATCACTATGCTCCTTGAACACTGTCATGACAAGACTCCATTCCTTTTTCATCACAGTGATCCATTCCCTTTTCATCACAATGCTCCAAGACCCCTGTTATCACAATGCTCCGTGACTCCAGTCATCACAATGCTTCATGACATTTGTCATCACAAAGCTCCATGACTTTGTCACATAAAGCTCTGTGACATTTGTCACCACAGTGCTCCATGAAATTTTTATCACAATGCTCTGTGACCCTTGTCATCACAAAGCTCCATGCCTTTGTCTGCACAATGCTCAATACACTTATCATCACAATGCTCCCTGACAGTTGTCATCAGTACGCTCCTTGAATCCTGTCATGACCAGGCTCCATGCATTTTTCATCAAAATGATCCATTCCCTTTTCATCACAATGATCCAAGACCCAGGTAATCACAATGCTCCATGTCCTTGTCATCACAAAGCGCCATGACGCATGTCATCAGAATGCTCCATTGCCTTCTCATCACAATGCTCCATGCCCTTGTAATCACATTGCTTCAAAACCCCAGTAAACTCAATGCTTCATGCACCTTTTCATCAGAATGCTCCATGCCCTTGTCATCACAATGCTCCATGACACTTGTCATCGCAATGTTCCAAGCCATTGTCATCCAAGTGCTCCATTACCTTTGTCATCACAATCCTCCATGGCACTTGTTATCACAATGCTACATGCCATTGTCATCACAATGGACACTGACATATGTCATCACAATGATCCCTGACACCTGTCTTCACAGTAATACATGACCTTGTCATCACAATGTTCCATGCCCTTGTCATCACAATGCTCCAAGCCCTTGTCATCACAATGCTCCATGACACATGTCATCACAATTCTCCGTGACTCCAGTCATCACAATGCTTCATGACCTTTGTCCTCACAATGATCCATGCCCTCGTCACACAAGGCTCTGTGACCTTTGTCACCACAATGCTCCATGCCCTTGTCATCTCAATGCTCCATGCCCACTGTCATCACAATAATCCATGAAAATTGTCAGACCAATGTTCTATTCCACTGTCATCATATTGCTCCATGCCCTTGTCATCACAATGCTCCATGACCCGTGTCATCACAGTGCTCCGTGACTTCAGTCATCACAATGATTCATGACCTTTTTCATCACAATGGTCCATGCCCTCGTCACACAAGGCTCTGTGATCTTTGTCACCACAATGCTCCATGTAATTTTCATCATAATGCTCTGTGTCCCTTGTCATCACAATGCTCCATGCCTTTGTCAGCACAATGCTCCATGACACTTGTCATCAAAATGCTCCATGCGCTTGTCAGCACAATGCTCCATGACACATGTCATCACAGTGGGCCATGCTCTTTTCGTCACAATGCTCCATATCCTTTTCACCGCTATGCTCCATACAACTTGTCATAACAATGATCCTTGCCCTTCTCATCACAGTGCACCACGCCCTTGTCATCAAAATGCCCCATGACATTTGTCATCACAAAGCTCCATGACCCTTGGCATCACAGTGCTCCATGCCATTATCATCACAGTGCTCAATGAAATCTCTCATTACATTGCTCCATGCCCTTGTAATCACAATGCTCCATTACACCTGTCATAACAATGCTCCATGACCCCTGTCATCACAATGCTCCGTGACTCTAGTCATCACAATGCTTCATGACATTTTTCATCACAATGGTCCATGACCTCGTCACACAAGGCTCTGTGACCTTTGTTACCACAATGATCCATGCCCTTGTCATCTCAATGCTCCATGCCCACTGTCATCACAATAATCCATGAAACTTGTCAGACCAATGTTCCATGCCCCTGTCATCATATTGCTCCATGCCCTTGTCATCACAATGCTCCATGACCCCTGTCATCACAGTGCTCCGTGACTCCAGTCACCACAATGATTCATGACGTTTCTCATGAAAATGGTCCATGCCCTCGTAACACAAGGCTCTGTGATCTTTGTCACCACAATGCTCCATGAAATTTTAATCACAATGCTCTGAGTCCCTTGTCATCACAATGCTCCATGCCTTTGTCAGCACAATGCTCCAAGACACTTGTCATCAAAATGCTCCATGCGCCTGTCAGCACAATGATACTTGACACATGTCATCACAATGTGCCATGCTCATTTCATCACAATGCTCCACATCCTTTTCATCGCTCTGCTCCATGACCCTTGGCATCACAATGCTCCATGCCATTGTCATCACAATGCTCAATGAAGTCTCTCATCACAATGCTCCATGCCCTTGTCATCACAATGCTCCAAGACCTCTGTAATCACAAATCTCCGTGCCACTTTTCATCTCAATGCTCCATGAACACTGTCATCACAATGCACCATGCCCATCATCATAATTATTCATGCTATTGTCATCACAATGAAATCAAAATGCTCCATTTCCTCTGTCATCACAATGCTCCAAACCCTTCTGATCACAGTGTTCCATAACACTTGTCATCACATGCCCCATGACACTCGTCATCACAATTATGCAAGGTCTTCTCATCACAATGCTCCATGATCTTTGTCACCACAATGCTCAATACACTTGGCATCACAATGCTCGCTGACACTTGTCGTCAGTATGCTCCTTGAACACTGTCATGACAAGTCTCCATGCCTTTTTCATCACAATGATCCATTCCCTTTTCATCACAATGCTCTAAGACCCCTGTTATCACAATGCTACGTGTCTCCAGTCATCACAAAGCTTCATGACATTTGTCATCACAATGGTCCATGACCTCGTCACACAAAGCTCTGTGACATTTGTCACCACAATGCTCCATGAAATTTTTATCACAATGCTCTGTGACACTTGTCATCACAAAGCTCCATGCCTTTGTCAGCACAATGCTCCATGACCCTTGTCATCACAATGCTCGATGTGCGTGTCAGCACAATGTTCCATAAACCATGTCATCACAATGCACCATGCACTTGTCATCACAGTGCTCCACATGCTTGTCACCCAAATTCACCATAAACCTTGTCATCACAATGCTCCATGCACTCCTCCTCAAAATGCCTTCTCACCACAGATATCACAATGTTCCATCACTAGTCATCACAATACTCCCTCACCCCTGTCATCACAAAATTCCAAGACCCCTGTAATCACAATTCTCCATGCCCTTGTCATCACAAAGCTCCATGACGCATGTCATCAGAATGCTCCATGGCCTTCTCATCACAATGCTCCATGCCGTTGTCATCACAATGCTCCAAAACCGCTGTAATCACAATGCTCCATGCCCCTTTTCATTTCAATGCTCCATGAAACCTGTCATCACAATGCACCTTGCCCATCACCATAATATTTCATGCCATTGTCATCACAATGAAATCAAAATGCTCAATGACCTCTGTCATTACAATGCACCAAACCCTTCTGATCACAATGTTCCATAACACTTGTCATCACAATGCCCCATGACACTGGTCATCACAATTACCCATGGTCTTCTCATCACAATGCTCCATGATCTTTGTCATCACAATGCTCAATACACTTATCATCACAATGCTCCCTGACAGTTGTCATCAGTATGCTCCTTGAACCATGTCATGACAAGGCTCCATGCATTTTTCATCAAAATGATCCATTCCCTTTTCATCACAATGCTCCAAGACCCCTGTAATCACAATGCTCCATGTCCTTGTCATCACAAAGCTCCATGACGCATGTCATCAGAATGCTCCATTGCCTTCTCATCACAATGATCCATGCCCTTGTCATCACATTGCTTCAAAACCCCTGTAATCTCAATGCTCCACGCACCTTTTTATCAGAATGCTCCATGCCCTTGTCATCACAATGCTCCATGACCCTTTTCATTGCAATGTTCCAAGGCCTTGTCATCAAAATGCTCAATTACCTTTGTCATCACAATCCTCCATGACACTTGGTATCACAATGCTCCATGCCATTGTCATCACAATGGGCCATGACATAGGTGTTCACAATGCTCCCTGACACCTGTCTTCACAGTACTCCATGACCTTGTCATCACAATGTTCCAAACCATTGTCATCACAATGCGCCATGCCCACTGTCATCACAATAATCCATGAAACATGTCAGACCAATGTTCCATGCCCCTGTAATCACAATGCTCCATGTCCTTGTCATCACAATGCTCCATGACCCCTGTCATCACAATGCTCCTTCACTCCAGTAATCACAATGCTTCATGACCTTTGTCCTCACAATGGTCCATGCCCTCGTCACACAATGCTCTGTGACCTTTGTCACCACAATGCACCATGCCCTTGTCATCTCAATGCTCAATGCCCACTGTCATCAAAATAATCCATGAAACATGTCAGACCAATGTTCCATGCCCCTGTCATCATATTGCTCCATGCCCTTGTCATCACAATGCTCCATCACACATGTCATTACAGTGCTCCGTGACTCCAGTCATCACAATGATTCATGACCTTTCTCATCACAATGGCCCATACCCTCGTCACACAAGGCTCTGTGATCTTTGTCACCACAATGCTCCATGAAATTTTCATCACAATGCTCTGTGTCCCTTGTCATCACAATGCTCCATGCCTTTGTCAGCACAATGCTCCATGACACTTGTCATCAAAATGCTCCATGCGCTTGTCAGCACAATGCTCCATGACACATGTCATCACAATATGCCATGCTCTTTTCATCACAATGCCCCACATCCTTTTCATCGCTATGCTCCATAAAACTTGTCATCACAATGCTCCATGCACTGCTCATCAAAATGCTCTCTCAACACATATATCACAATGTTCCATAACTGGTCATCACAATACTCCCTCACCTCTGTCATCACAATGTTCCATGACCACTGTCATCACAGTGCTACATGCCCTTATCATCACAATGCTCCATGACCCCTGACATAACAATGTTCCATAACCCCTGTCACAAAATGCTCCATGACACATTTCATCACAATGCTTCATGACCCCTGACATCACAATGTTCCATAACCCCTGTCATCAAAATATTCCATGACACTTTTATTCAAATTGCTCCATGACCCTGTCATCACAATGCTCCCTGCCCTTCTCATCACAATGCACCACGCCCTTGTCATCAAAATGCCCCATGACATTTGTCATCACAAAGCTCCATGACCCTTGGCATCACAATGCTCCATGCCATTGTCATCACAATGCTCAATGAAATCTCTCATCACATTGCTCCATGCCCTTGTCATCACAATGCTCCATTACACCTGTCATAACAATGCTCCATGAACCCTGCCATCACAATGTTCCACGGCCTTGTCATCACAAGGCTCCATGACCCTTGTCATCACAATGCTCCAAGACCTCTGTAATCACAATTCTCCATGCCACTTTTCATCTCAATGCGCCATGAACACTGTCATCACAATGCACCATGCCCATCATCATAATGATTCATGCTATTGTCATCACAATGAAATCAAAATGCTCCATGTCCTCTGTCATCACAATGCTCCAAACCCTTCTGATCACAATATTCCAAAACACTTGTCATCACATGCCCCATGACGCTCGTCATCACAATTATGCAAGGTCTTCTCATCACAATGCTCCATGACCTTTGTCACCACAATGCTCAATACACTTGGCATCACAATGCTCGCTGACACTTGTCATCAGTATGCTCCTTGAACACTGTCATGACAAGGCTCCATGCGTTTTTCATCACAATGATCAATTCCCTTTTCATCACAATGCTCCAAGACCCCTGTTATCACAATGCTCCGTGACTCCAGTCATCACAATGCTTCATGACATTTGTCATCACAATGGTACATGACCTGGTCACACAAAGCTCTGTGACCTTTGTCACCACAATGCTCCATGAAATTTTTATCACAATTTCTGTGACCCTCGTCATCACAAACTCCATTCCTTTGTCAGCACACAGCTCCATGACCCTTGTCATCAAAATGCCTTATGCGCGTGTCAGCACAATGCTCCATAACCCATGTCATCACAATGCACCATGCACTTGTCATCACATTGCTCACATCCTTGTCATCAAAATGCTCCATAAACTTTGTCATCACAATGATCCATGCACTTCTCCTCAAAATGCCGTCTCACCACTGATATCAGAATGTTCCCTCACTAGTCATCACAATACTCCCTCACCCCTGTCATCACAATATTCCATGACCCCTATAATCACAATTCTTTATGCCCTTGTCATCACAAAGCTCCATGACACATGTCATCAGAATGCTCCATGGCCTTCTCATCACAATGCTCCATGCCCTTGTCATCACAATGCTCCAAAAGCCCTGTAATCACAATGCTCCATGCCCCTTTTCATCTCAATGCTCCATGAACCCTGTCCCCACAATGCACCGTGCCCATCACTATAATATTTCATGCTATTGTCATCACAATGAAATCAAAATGCTCAATGACCTCTGTCATCACAATGCACCAAACCCTTCTGATCACAATGTTCCATAACACTTGTCATCACAATGCCCCATGACGCTGGTCATCACAGTTATCCATGGTCTTCTCATCACAATGCTCCATGACCTTTGTCATCACAATGCTCAATACACTTATCCTCACAATGCTCCCTGACAGTTGTCATCAGTATGCTCCTTGAACCCTGTCATGACAAGGCTCCATGCATTTTTCATCACAATGATCCATTCCCTTTTCATCACAATGCTCCAAGACCCCTGTAATAACAGTGCTCCATGTCCTTGTCATCAGAAAGCTCCATGACGCATGTCATCAGAATGTTCCATTGCCTTCTCATCAAAATGCTCCATGCCCTTGTAATCACATTGCTTCAAAACCCCTGTAATCTCAATGCTCCATGCACCTTGTCATCACAAAGCTCCATGACCCTTGTCATCGCAATGTTCCAAGCCCTTGTCATCAAAATGCTCCATTACCTTTGTCATCACAATCCTCCATGACACTTGGTATCACAATGCTCCATGCCATTGTCATCACAATGGACACTGACATATGTCATCACAATGCTCCCTGACACCTGTCTTCCCAATATTCCATGACCTTGTCATCACAATGTTCCATGCCCTTGTCATCACAATGTGCCATGCTCACTGTCATCACAATAATCCATGAAACTTGTCAGACCAATGTTCCATGCCCCTGTCATCACATTGCTCCATGCCCATCTCATCACAATGCTCCATGACCCCTGTCATCACAGTTCTCCGAGATTCTAGTCATCACAGTGATTCATGACCTTTCTCATCACAATGATCCATGCTCTCGTAACACAAGGATCTCTGATCTTTGTCACCACAATGCCCCATGAAATTTTCATCACAATGCTCTGTGTCCCTTGTCTTCACAATGCTCCATGCCTTTGTCAGCACAATGCTCCATGACACTTGTCATCAAAATGCTCCATGCGCTTCTCAGCACAATGCTCCATGACACATGTCATCACAATGTGTCATGCTTTTTCATCACAATGCTCCACATTCTTTTCATCGCTATGCTCCATAAACTAGTCATCAAAATGCTCCCTGCCCTACTCATCACAATGCACCACAACCTTGTCATCAAAATGCTCCATGACCTTTGTCATCACAAAGGTCCATGACCCTTGGCATCAAAATGATCCATGCAATTTTATCACAATGCTACTTGAAACCTCTCATCACATTGCTCCATGCCCTTGTCACCTCAATGCTCCCTGACACTTGTCATCAAAATGCTCGATACTCTTCTCATCACAATGCTCCAGGCCCTTTTCATTACAATCCTCCATGACGCATGTCATCAGAATGCTCCACGGCCTTCTCATCACAATGCTCCATGCCCTGGTCATCACAATGCTCCAACACCCCTGTAATCACAATGCTCCATGCCCTTTTCATCACAATTCGCCATGCCCACTGTCATCACAATAATCCATAAAACTTGTTACACCAATTTTCCATGCCACTGTCTTCACAATGCTCCATGCCCTTGTCATCACAAAACTACATGACGCATGACATCAGAATGCTCCATTGCCTTCTCATCACAATGCTCCATGCCCATGTCATCATAATGCTCCAAAACCACTTTAATCACAATGCTCCTTGCCACTTTTCATCTCAATTCTCCTTGAACCCTGTCATCACAATGCACCATGCCCAACATCATAATGCTTCATGCTATTGTCATCACAATGAAATCAAAATGATCCATGACCTCTGTCATCACCATGCTCCAAACCCTGGTTATCAAAATGTTCCATAACACTTGTCATGACAACGCCCCATGACGCTCGTCATCACAATTATAAATGGTTTTCTCATCACAATGCTCCATGACCTTTGTCATCACAATGCTCAATACACTTGTCATCACAATGCTCCATGACCCTTGTCATCACAATGCTCCATGACCCATCTCATCACAATGCTCCATGACCCTTGTCATCACAATGTTCCAAGCCCTTGTCATCAAAATGCTCCATTACCTTTGTCATCACAATCTTCCATGACACTTGGTATCACAATGCTCCATGCCATTGTCATCACAATGGACAATGACATATGTCATCACAATGCTCCCTGACACCTGTCTTCACAATACTCCATGACCTTGTCATCACAATGTTCCTTGCCCTTGTCATCACAATGTGCCATGCCCACTGTTATCATAATAATCAATGAAACTTGTCAGACCAATGTTCCATGCCCTTCTCATCACAATGCACCAGGCCCTTGTCATCAAAATGCTCCATGACATTTGTCATCTCAAAGATCCATGTCCCTTGGCATCACAATGCTCCATTCCATTATCATCACAATGCTCCATGGACCCTCTCATCACATTGCTCCATGAACTTGTCATCCCAAATCTCCATGACGCTTGTCATCACAATGCTCGATGCCCTTCTCATCACAATGATCCATGCCATTGTCATTACAATCCTGCATGATCTATGTATCACAGTGTTCCGTGCCCTTATCATCACACTGCTCCATGCCCACTCTCTTCACAATAATCCATGAAACATTTCTGACCATTTCCCCATGTCCTTGTCATCACAATGTTCCATTACCCCTGTCATAACAATGCTCCATGATCCCTGCCATCACAAGATTCCACGGTCTTGTCATCACAAGCCTCCATGACCCTTGTCATCACAATGCTCCAAGACCCCTGAAATCACAAATCTCGATGCCCTTGTCATCAAAAAGCTACATGACGCATGTCATCAGAATGCTCCATGGCATTCTCCTCACAGTGCTCCATGCCCTTGTCATCACTATGCTCCAACACCCCTGGAATCACAATGATCCAAGCCCCTTTTCATCTCAATGTTCCATCAACCCTGTCATCACAATTTACCGTGCCCATCACCATAATATTTCATGCTTTTGTCATCACAATAAAATCAAAATGCTCAATGACGACTGTCATTACAATGCACCAAATCCATGTGATCACAATGTTCCATAACACTTGTCATCACAATGCCCCATGACGCTGGTCATCACAATTATCCATGGTCTTCTCTCACAATGCTCCAAGCCCTTGTCATCAGAATGCTCCATTACATTTGTCATCACAATCCTCCATGACACTTGGCTTCACAATTCTCCATGCCATTGTCATCACAATGCACCGTGACATATGTCATCACAATGCTCCCTGACACCTGTCTTCACCATACTCAATGACCTGGTCATATCAATGCTCCATGCCGCTGTCATCACAGTGTGCCATGACCACTATCTTCACAATAATCAATGAAAGATGTCAGACCAATTCTCCATTCTCCTGTCATCAAAATGCTCCATGCCTTTGTCATCACAATTGTCCGTGACTCCAGTCATCACAATGCTTCATGACCTTTGTCCTCACAAGGGTCCATAACCTCGTCATCACAGGGCTCTGTGAACTTTGTCACCATAATGCTCCATGAACTTTTCATAACAATGCTCTGTGACCCTTGTCATCACAATGCTCCATACCTTTGTCAGCAGAGTGCTCCATGACCCTTGTCATCACAATGCTCCATGGGCTTCTCAGAACAATGCTCCATGACACTTGTCATCACAATGTTCCACAACTTTGTCATCACAATACTCTATAAACCTTGTCATCAGAAAGCTCCATGCACTTCTCATCAAAATGCTCTTTCACCGCTGATATCAAAATGTTCCATCACTAGTCATTACAATACTCCCTCACGCCTGTCATGACAATGTTCCACCTCTTTGTCATCACAAGGCTCCATGACCCTTGTCATCACATTGCTCCAAGACCCCTGTAAGCACAATGCTGCATGCTCTTGTCATCACATAGTTCCATGACGCTTGTCATCAGACAGCTCCATGGCCTTAGCATTACAATGTTCCATGCCCTTTTCATCACAATGCTCCAAGACACCTGTAATCACAATGCTCCATGCCCCTTTTCATCTCAATGCTCCATGAACTCTGTCATCACAATGAACCATGCCAATCATCATAATGCTTCATGCTATTTTCATAACAATGAAATCAAAATGCTCCATAAACACTGTCATCACAATGCTCCAAACACTTGTGTTCTCAATGTTCCATAACACTTGTCATCACAACTCCCCATGACGCTCATCATCACAATTTTCCATGGTCTTCTCAACACAATGCTCCATGACCTTTTCATCACAATTCTCAATACACTTGTCATCACAATGCTCCCTGACACTTGTTGTCAGTATGCTCCTTGAACCCTCTCATGACAAGGCTCCATGCTTTTCCATCACAATCATCCATGCCCTATTCATCACAATGCTCCAAGAACCCTGTTATCACAATGCTCCATGCCCCTTTTCATCAGAATTCTCCATGATACTTGTCATCAAAAGGATACATGGTCTTCTCCTCACAATGCTCCAGGAACTTGTCATCACAATGCTCCTTTCCATTGTCACCACAATGCTCCATGACCCCTGCCATCATATTACTCAATGAATATTTTCAGCCCAATGCTCCATGAAATTCTGATCACAATGCTCCATGACCCCTGTCATCACAATGTTCCATGACCACAGTCATCACAACGCTCCATGACACCAGACAACACAATGATCCGGGAACCTTGTAATCAAAATGCTCCATGACACTTGTCATCAGAATGATCCATGCCCTTGCCATCCCAATGCTTCATGACCCCTGTAATCACAATGCTCCATGACGCATGTCATCACAGTGCTCCATTACACTTGTCATCAAAATGCTCCATGCATTTGTCAGCAAAATACTACATTACATTTTCATCACAATGCTCCATGCCTTTGTCAGCCCAATGCTCCATGACAGGTTTCATCGCAATGCTCCAGGCCCCTGTCAGCATAGTGCTCCGTGACCCTGGTCATCACAATGCTCCAAGCCCTTGTCATCACAATGCTCCATTACCTTTGTCATCACAAACCTCCATGACAATTGGCATCACAATACTCCATGGCATTGTCATCACAATGGGCCACAACTTATGTCTTCACAATGCTCCCAGACACCTGTCTTCACAATACTGCATTACCTTGTCATCACCATGCTCCATGCCCTTGTCATCACAATGCACCATTCCCACTGTCATTGCAGTAATCCATGAAACTTGTAAGACCAATGTTCCATGCCCCTGTCTTCACAATGCTCCATGACCCGTCATCACAATGCTCCATGACCCCTTTCATCACAATGCTCCATGCTCCTTGAAATCAAAATGATCCATGACCTCTGTCATCACAATGCTCCAAACCCTTGTGATCACATTGTTCCACAACACTTGTCATCACAATGCTCCATGATGCCTGTCATCACAATACTCCATGCCCGTGTCATCACAATGCTCCATGAGCTTTGTCATCACAATGTGCAATACACTTGTCATCATAAGTCTCTGTGACCTTTGTCACCACAATGCTCCATGAACTTTTCATCACGATGCTCTGTGACCTTTGTCATCACAATTCACTATGCGTTTCTCAGCACAATGTTCCGTGACCCTTGTCATCACAATGCTCCATGCGCTTGTCATTAAAATGCTCCATGATCTTTGTCATCACCAAGCTCCATGACCCTTGGCATCACAATGCTCCATGCGCTTGTCATCAAAATGCTCCATGATCTTTGTCATCACCAAGCTCCATGACCCTTGGCATCAGAATGATCCATGCCATTCTCATCACAATGCTTCCTGAAGCCTCTCATCACATTGCTTCCATGTCCTTATCATCACAAAACTCCATGATGATTGTCATCAAAATGAACGATTCCCTTCTCATCACAATGTTCCATGTCCTTGTCAATACAATTCTCCATGACCCATGTATCACAGTGTTCCTTTCCCTTGTCATCATAATGCTCCATGCCCACTCTCATCAGAATAATCCATGAAAAGTTTCAGACCAATGCTCCATAAACTTGTAATCACAATGCTCCATTACCCCTGTCATGACAATGCTCCATAACCCCTGCCATCAAAATGTTCCACGGCCTTTTCATCACAAGGCTCCATAACCCTTGTCATTACAATGATCCAAGACCCCTGTAATCACAATGCTCCATGCCTTTGTCATCACACAGCTCAATGACGCATGTCATCAGAATGCTCCATGGCTTTCTCATCACAATGCTCCATACCCTTGCCATCACAATATTCCATTACCCCTGTCATAACAATGGTCCATGACCACTGTCATAATGATGTTCCACGGCCTTGTCATCACAATGCTACATGAACCCTGTCATCACAATGCTCCGTGACTCCAGTCATCACAGTGCTTCATGAACTTTGTCATCACAATGGTCCATGCCCTCATCATCACAATTCTCTGCGACCTTTGTCACCACAATGCTCCATGAACTTTTCATCAAAATGCTCTCTGACCATTGTCATCACAATGCTCTATGCCTTTCTCAGCACAATGCTCCATGACCCTTGTCATCACAATGCTCCATGTGCTTCTCAGAACATTGCTCCATGACCCATGTTATCAAAATGTGCCATGCGAGTGTCATCACTGTGCTCCACAATATTGTCATCACAATGCTCCATAAACCTTGTCATCAATATGCTCCAGGCACGTCTCAACAAAATGCTCTCTCACAACTGATATCACTATGTTCCATCACAAGTCATCACAATACTCCCTCACCCCTGTCATCACAATGTTCCATGACCCCTGTCATCACATTGATACATGCACTTATCATCACAATGTTCGATGACCCCTAACATCACAATGTTCCATAACCCCTGTCATCAAAATCTTCCATGACCTTTTTCATCAAATTGCTCCATGACCCTGTCATCACAATGCTCCCTTCCCTTCACAACACAATGCACCACGAACTTGTCATCAAAATGCTCCATGACATTTGTCGTCACACATCTCCATGACAATTGGCATCACAATGCTCCATGTCATTGTGATCACAGTGCTCCATGAAACCTCTCATCACATTGTTCCATGCCATTGTCATCACAAAGCTCCAAGACGCTTGCCATCACAATGCTCGTTGCCCTTCTCATCACAATGCTCCATGTCCTTGTCATTATAATCCTCCATGACCCATGTATCACAGTGTTCCTTGACCTTGTCATCAGAATGCTCCATGCCCACTCTCATCACAATAATCCTGAAACTTTTCAGACCAATGCTCCATGTCCTAGTCATCACAGTGCTCCATTACACCTGTCATAACAATGCTCCATGACCCCTGCTATCACAATGATCCACGGCCTTTTAATCACAAGGCTACATGACTCTTGTCATCACAATGCTCCAAGACACCTGTAATCACAATGCTCCATGCAATTGTCATCACAAAGCTCCTTGACGCATGTCATCAGAATGCTCTATGGCCTTCTCATCACAATGTTCCATGGCCTTGTCATCACAATGCTCCAAGTCCCCTGTATTCACAATGCTCCATGCCCTTGTCATCACAAAGATCCATGACGCATGTCATCAGAATGCTCCTTGGCCTTCTCATCACAATGCTCCATGCCCTTGTCATCACAATGTTCCAAGACCCCTGTAAACACAATGCTCCATGCCTCTTTTCATCAGTATGGTCCATGAGACTTGTCATCACAAGGCTCCATGATCTTCTCAACACAATGCTCCAGGACTTTGTCATCACAATGCTTCACGACCTTCTCATCAAGATTCTAAATGGCCCTTGTGATCATAATGTTCCAAGCCCTAATCATCACAATGCCCCATTATCTTTGTTATCACATTCCTCCATGACACTTGGCATCACAATGCCCCACGCCATTGTAATCGCAATGGAACATGACATATGTCATCACAATGCTCCCTGACACCTGTCTTCACAATACTCCATGACCTTTTCTTCACAATGCTCCATGCCCTTGTCAGCACAATCCGCCATGCCGAATGTCATCACAATAATCCATGAAACTTGTCAGACCAATGCTCCATGCCCTTGTCATCACAATGCTCCATGCCCTTGTCATCACAATTCTCCATGACCCCACACATCATAATTCTCCGTGAATCCAGTCATCACAATGCTTTATGACCATTGTCATCACAATGGTCCATTCCCTCATTATCACAGTTCTCTGTAACACGTTTCATCACAATGCTCCATGCCTTTGTAAGCATAATGCTCCATGACCCTTGTCATCACATTGATCCATGCGCTTGTCAGCACAATGCTCCACAACCTTATCATCACAACACCCCATAAACCTTGTCATCACAATGCTCCTTGCACTTCTCATCTAAATGCTCTCTCACCACTGATATCACAATGTTCCATTACTACTCATCACAATACTCCCTCACCCCTTTCATCACAATGTTCCATGATCCCTATCATCAAAATGCTACATGTCCTTATCATCATAATGCTCCATGACCACTGACATCACAATGTTCCATAACCCTATCATGAAAATGTTCCCTGACGATTTTCATCAAATTGCTCCATGACCCTGTCATCACAATGCTCCCTGCCCTTCTCATCACAATGCACAATGCTCTTGTCATCAAAATGCTCCATGACCTTTGTCATCACAAACTCCATGACCCTTGGCATCACAATGCTCCATGCCATTGTCATCACAATGCTCCATGAAACCTATCATCACATTGTTCCTTGCTCTTGTCATCACAAAGCTCCATGATGCTTGTCATCACAATGCTCGATGCCTTTCTCATCACAGTGATCCATGCCCTTGTCATTACAATCCCCTATGACCCATGTATCACCGTCGTTCTGTGCCCTTGTCATCACAATGCTCCATGCCCACTCTCATCACAATAATCCATGAAACTTTTCAAACCAATACTCCATGCCCTTGTCATCACAATGCTCCATGACAACTGTCATCAGAATGCTCCATGCCCCTTGTCATTACAGTGCTCCATGAGGCTCGTCATCACAATTATTCATGGCCTTCTCATCACAGTGCTCCACGGTCTTGCTATCACAATGCTCCATTCCCTGGTAATCACAATGCTCCGTTCCCTTGTAATAACAATGCTCCATGTCCCTTGTCATCAGAGTTATCCACGTCCTTGTCATCACAATGCTCCATGACACTTCTCATCACAATGTTACATGCACTTGTCATCATAATTTTCCATGAAATTGTCATCTAAATGCCAAATGACCCCTGTCATAGCAAGCTCTATGCCGTTGTCATCAAAATTCTACACGACATTGTCATCAAAATTCTCAGTGTCCATTGTCATCACAATGCTCCATGCCCTTGCCATCCCAATGCTCCATGACCCCTGTAATCACAATGCTCCATGACGCTTGTCATCACAATGCTCCATGACACTTGTCATCGAAATGCTCCATGCATTTTTCAGCAAAATGCTACATGACCTTGTCATCACAATGCTCCATGCGCTTGTCATCACAATACTCCATTCCCATTGCATCAAAATCCTCCATGAACCTTGGGTTCACATTGCTTCATGCCCTTGTCGTCACAATGATCCATGCTCCTTGAAATGAAAATGATACATGACTTCTCTCATCACAATGCTCCAAAGCCTTGTGATCACAATGTTCATAACACTTGTCATCATAACGCTCCATGATGCCTGTCATCACAATGCTCCATGAAATTTGTCATCACAATGCTCAATACACTTGTCACCACAATGCTCCCTGAAACTTGTCATCAGAATGCTCCTTGAACACTGTCATGAAAAGGCTCCATGCCTTTTTCATCACAATGCTCCATGACCTTTTCATCAAAATGCTCCATGCCATTGTCATCACATTACTCCACAAGCTTGTCATCAGAATGGTCCATGACACTTGTCATCACAATGATCCATGACACCTGTCATCACAATGCTCCATGCCCCTTGTCATTACAGTGCTCCATGATGATCCTCATCACAATTATCCGTGGTCTTCTCATGACAATGCTCCACGGTCTTGTCATCCCAATGCTCCATGCCCTGGTCATAACAATTCTACATGTCCTTTTCATCACAATGCTCCATGACACTTCTCATCAAAATGTTACATGCTCTTGTCAATACAATTCTCCATGCACTTGTCATGGCAATGCTCCATGACCCCTGTCATAGCAAGTTCCATGCGCTTGTCATCACAATGCTTCACCACCTTGTCATCAAAATTCTCAAAGGCCCTTGTCATCACAATGCTCCATGATGTTGTCATCACAATGCTTCATGACCTTGTCATCACGAAGCTCCAAGCCCTTGTCATCACAATGCTCCATTACCTTTGTCATCACAATCCTCCATGACACTTGGCATTCCAATGCCCCATGCCATTCTCATCACAATGGACCATGACATATGTCATCCCAATACTCCCTGACACCTGTCTTCACAATACTGTATGACCTTGTCATCACAATGCTCCATGCCCTTGTAATCACAATGTGCCATGCCCACTGTCATCCCAATAATCCATAAAACTTGTCAGAGCAATGCTCTATGCCCATGTCATCACAATGCTCCATTCCCGTGTCATCACAATGCTCCGTGACTCCAGTCATCACAGTGTTTTATGAACTTTGTCATCACAATGGTCCATGCTTTCATCATCACAAGTCTCTGTGACTTTGTCACCACAATGCTCCATGAACTTTTCATAACAATGCTCTCTGACCCTTGTCATCAAAATGCTCTATGCCTTTCTCAGCACAGTGTTCCATCCCCCTTTTCATCACAGTGCTCCATGTGCTTGTCAGCACATTGCTCCATGACCCATGTTATCACAATGTGCCATGTGCTTGTCATCACAATGCTCCACAACCTTGTCATCACAATGCTCCATAAACCCTGGTCATCACAATGCTCCATGCACTTCTGAACAAAATGCTCTCTCACAACTGATATCACTATGTTCCATCACTAGTCATCACAATACTTCCTCACCCCTGTCATCACAATGTTCCATGACCACTGACATCACTATGTTCCATAACCCCTGTCATCAAAATGCTCCATGACCCTTTTCAGCAAAATGCTCCATGACCCCTGACATCACAATGTTCCATAACCCATATCATCAAAATCTTCCATGACCCTTTTCATCAAATTGCTCTTCGACTCTGTCATCACAATGCTCCCTTACCTTCACAACACAAGGCACCACGCCCTTGTCAAAAAAATGCTCCATGACATTTGTCGTCACATATCTCCATGACACATGGCATCACAATGCTCCATGCCATTGTCATCAAGATGATCCATGAACCCTCTGATCACAGTGTTCCATGCTCTTGTCATCACAAAGCTCCATGACATTTGTCATCACAATGCTCGATGCCCTTCTCATCACAATGCTCCATGCCCTTGTCATTACAATCCTCCATGACCAATGTATCACAGTGTTCCGTGCCCTTGTCATCACAATGCCCCATGCCCACTCTCATTACAATAATCCATGAAATTTTCAGAACAATGCTGCATGCCCTTGTCATCACAATGCTCCATGACGCCTGATATCACAATGTTCCATAACCCCTGGCATCAAAATGCTTCATGACCCTATTCATCACAAAGCTCCATTACCCCTGACATCACAATATTCCATATCCCCTGTCGTCAAAATGATCCATGACCCTTTTCATCAAATTGTTTCATGACCCTGTCATCACAATGTTCCCTGCCCCTCTCATCACAATGCACAACGCCATTGTCATCAAAATGCTCCATGACCTTTGTCATCACAAAAGTCCATGTCTCTCGTCATCACAATTTTCCATGGTCTTCTCATCACAATGCTGCATGACCTTTGTCATCACAATGCTCAGTACACTGGTCATCACAATGCTCCCTGACACTTGTCATCAGTATGCTCCTTGAACCCTCTCATGACAACGCTCCATGCCTTTTTCATCACAATGATCCATGCCCTTTTCATCACAATGCTCCATGCCATTGTCATCAAAATACTCCACAAGCTTATCATCAGAATGCTCCGTGACCCTTGTCATCACAATGCTCCATGACCCCTGTCATGACAATGTTCCATGACCCCTGTCATCACAATGCTCCATGACAACTGTCATCAGAATGCTCCATGCCACTTGTCATTACAGTGCTCCATGAGGCTTGTCATCACAGTTATTCATGGCCTTCTCATCACAGTGCTCCACGGTCTTGCTATCACAATGCTCCTGTCCCTGGTAATCACAATGCTCCATTCCCTGGTAATAACAATGCTCCATGTCCCTTGTCATCAGAATTCTACATGTCCTTGTCATCAAAGTGCTCCATGACACTTCTCATCACAATGTTACATGCACTTGTCATCAAAGTTTTCCATGAAATTGTCATCTCAATGCCATATGACCCCTGTCATAGCAAGCTCCATGCCTTTGTCTTCAAAATTCTTCACGACATTGTCATCAAAATTATCAATGTCCGCTGTCCTCACAATGCTCCAAGCCCTTGTCATCACAATGCTCCATGACCCTTGATATCACAGTGCTCCAAGCCGTTGTCAACACAATGCTCCATTACCTTTGTCATCACAATACTCCATGACACCTGGCATCACAATGCCCCATGCCATTGTCACCACAATGGGCCATGACATATGTCATCACAATGCTCCCTGACACCTCTTTTCACAATACTCTATGACCTTGTCATCACAATGCTCCATGCCCTTGTCATCACAATGCGCCATGCCCACTCTCATCACAATAGTCCATAAATCTTGTCACAGCAATGCTCTATAACCCTGTCATCACAATGCTCCATGCCCTAGTCATCACAATGCTTCATGACCATGTGATCACAATGCTCCGTGACTCGTCATAAAAATGATTCAAGAACTTTGTCATCACAATGGTCCATACCCTCGTCATCACAAGTCTCTGTGACTTTGTCACCACAATGCTCCATGAACTTTTCATCACAATGCTCTCTGACACTGGTCATCACCATATTCTGTGCCTTTTTCAGAACAATGCTCCCTAACCCTTGTCATAAGAGTGCTCCATGTGCTTGTCAGCACATTGATCCATGACCCATGTTATCACAATGTGCCATGCACTTGTCATCAAAATGTAACCAAGTTGAGGTTCTTGTAAGCAGTGCAGCCCTATATTTTGGAGTGGCTCTGTCTTATTGATTTTCAGTTTTCCCAAGGTATATTCCCTATACTGGAAGTGCCCTTGGCTCTGCAGCTCTGGTGTTTACTTGTTTTAGGGAACACAATGCACTCCTCCAGAGAGGCCGTTGGCAATTTACATCCCGCCAATCAGCATAACTAGGCTCCCTGTTCTACAGGGCCTATCTTGCCTTTCTGGTTTTACACATTTTGTGGATGTCCCTGTTCACCTGTGGGAAATGATACTTCTTAGTAGTGCAGATTTGCATTGCCCGCTTTGTTGCTTGGCCAAATGGGCGTATGCGTTTTCTCCTGAATATATTCAGGAGAAAACGCATATGCACTTTTTGGCCAAGTGCATCATTGTCGAAGTTGTGCCCCTCTTCCTGTGCTTTAAAGGCGATTCCAATGTACCTCTTGAAATCAGTTTCCTGCTATTCTGCCTTGTTTTCAAGTCCTCCTCATTTTCTTCCCTCAACAGATTTTTGGTCGATAGTTGTCCTTTATTACTCTGTCAGTTTTTGAAATGCTTAGCCCCGGAGCTCCATTGTTCAACTCGTTATTTGTGAGCCGACCGCAAATCCACAATTCTGGTTCAGGACATATACTGGTTCCTGGCGGGTGGCTGAGACATTGGTTAATTTTTCTTCCTTAACGGAATTTAGAGTGACAAATGCCGGACCAGATGCCTAACAGCTACTCTCTCATTGGTTCTCCCTCTTCCCTTTCATCCTCTGCCAAATTCGCAACTTCTGCGAACCAGGAGGTTAAAGAGGCTGTCTCTGCAAGTTGGGAGATTGATAGTTAAGCAGTTGGAAATTCAAACCGGAGCACCAGGAGAGGTACTATTAGTTGAGTTTTAGAAAACTTTCGTATTTACAGTGTGTCCATTGTCTATGTTTCCCGTACATGTTATAGTTGTAGTAATATTCCCTTGAACCTGGAGAGTTGGGACCTTTGGAATGTGTGCCACTCATTTTTGCTTTAAATGGTCTGCATTTGCTCACTGAATCTCACCAAACCGCTCAGTCCCAAGTGTCGAGGCTTATGCCACATCCAGCTGTCCTTGTACACAGGGCCATTCCAGGTTTCATCAGAGCCCCTAAAGGAATTGTAAAGAATTTCCCTGTTTTTTTGTTTTGTTTTTGAAATTCTTTTTATAGTGGGTTTGAGCTGATTCTCACTGCCATGTTTATGCCAGTCTAGACCCACTTGATTCCCTTATGGAGACATATCAATACATAGGTTTTAAGATTCTTACTAGTCAGATATATTCCTCTGTGGGAAATATGGGGTTTTGAGTCCCTTTCACTGAGGAAGGTGTAGGTCTTTTCTATTCCATATTTGGTTTTTGGAACGGTAGCTGTACTAATATCAAACTCTGGTTTTATGCATCACCCAACCCCTCCTTCCCCATTAAGCAGGCATAAGAATGTTTTTTAAATGTGAGACTCTGTTCTCTTTCCTAACTCAGTTGATGTGTAGCCATGTATACAGGATCGTCGTAAGTGATATCTTATGATAAGTTTCTTTTTCACTGTGACTTATTTCACTTAGAATCATCGTACCTGAATCCACTCATTTTGCTGCTACTGGCCTTATGACATTGATTTCATTGCTGAGGGATATTCCATCGTACGTAATTACCACAATTTCTTCAACGACTTTTGTCTTTCCTGGGATATTTAAGTTGTACCCAAGTTGAGGTTCTTGTAAGCAGTGCAGCCCTAAATTTTGGGGTGGCTCTGTCTTATTGATTTTCAGTTTTCCCAACGTTTATTGCCTAGAAATGAAGTGCCCTTGGCTCTGTAGCTCTGTTGTTTACTTGTTTTAGGGAACACAATGCACTCCTCCAGAGAGGCAGTTGGCAATTTAAATCCCGCCCATCAGCATAACTAGACTCCCTGTTCTCCAGGGCTTGTCTTGACTTTCTGGTATTTACACATTTTGTGGATGTCCCTGTTCACCTGTGGGAAATGATGCTTTTTGTAGTGCAGATTTGCATTGCCTGCTTGGTTGCTTGGCCAAATGGGCATATGCGTTTTCTCCTGAATATATTCAGGAGAATACGCACATGCACTTTTTGCCAAGTGCATCATTGTCGAAGTTGTGGCCCTCTTCCTGTGCTTTATAGGCGTTTTCAATGTACATCTTGAAATCTGTTTCCTTCTATTCTGCCTCGCTTTCAAGTCCGCCTCGTTGCCTTCCCTCAACAGATTTTTGGACGAGAGTTGGCCTTTTTTAATCTGCCATTTTGTGAATTGCTGTGTCGCTGAGCTCCATTTTTCAACTCGTTTTGTGTGAGCTGACCGCAAATCCACGATTTTGGTTTAGGACCTATACTGGTGCCCGGCGGGTGGCTGAGACTTTGGTTAATTCTTCTTACTGCCGGGAAATTAGAGTGACATGTGCCCGTCCAAATGCCTAACAGCTACTCTCTCATTGGTTCTCTATCTTTCCTTTCATCCTCTGCCTAATTTGCAACCTGTGAGAACCAGGAGATTAAAGGGGCTGTCTCTCCAAGATGGGAGATTGATAGTAAAGCAGTTGGAAACTCAAACCGAAGCACCAGGAGAAGGACTACTACTTGAGTTTTAGAAACCTTTCGTATTCACTGTGTGTCCATTCTGTTGGTTTCCCGTACATGTTATAGCTGTAGTAATATTCCCTTCAACCTAGAGAGTTGGGATCCTTGGAATGTGTGCCACGCATTATTGCTTTAAGTGGTCTGCATTTGCTGACCCAATCTCACCAATCCTCTCAGTCCCAAGTGTCCAGCCTTATGCCACATCCAGCTGTCGTTGTAGATGGGGTCATTCCAGGTTTCATCAGAGCCACTGAAGGAATTGTAAAGAATTTCCCTATTTTTTTGTTTTGTTTTTGAAATTCCTTTTTATAGTGTGTTTGAGATGATTCTCACTGCCATGTTTATGCCTGTCTAGACACACTTGATTCCCTTACGGCGACATATCAATAAATAGGTTTTAAGGTTCTTACTACTCAGATATATTCCTCAGCGGAAAATATGGGGTTTTCAGTCCCTATCACTGAGGAAGGTTTAGGACTTGTATAATCCGTAGTTGGTTTTTGGAACGGTACCTGTACTAATATCAAACTCTGGTTTTATGCATCACCCAACCTCTCCTTTCCCCGTAAGCAGGCATAAGATTGTTTTCTAAATGTGAGACTCTGTTCTCTTTCCTAACTCAGTTCATGTGTAGCCATGTTTACAGGACTTCATAAGTGATATCTTATGATAAGATTCTTTTTCTCTGTGACTTATTTCACTTAGAATCATCGTACCTGAATCCAATCATTTTGCTGCTACTGGCCTTATGACATTCATTTCATGGCTGAGGGATATTCCATCATACGTAAGTACCACAATTTCTTGAACCATTTTTGTCTTTCCTGGGATATTTCATTTGAACCCAAGTTGAATTTCTTGTAAGCAGTGCAGCCCTAAATTTTGGGGTGGCTTTGTCTTATTGATTTTCAGTTTTCCCAAGCAATATTCCCTAGACTGGAAGTGCCCTTGGATCTGTAGCTCTGTTGTTTACTTGTTTTAGGGAACACAATGCACTCCTCCAGAGAGGCAGATGGCAATTTACATCCTGCCCACCAGCATAACTAGGCTCCCTCTTCTCCAGGACCTATCTTGCCTCTCTGGTTTTTACACATTTTGTGGGTGTCCCTGTTCACCTGTGGGAAATGATGCTTCTTTGTAGTGCACATTTGCAATGCCCGCTTGGTTGCTTGGCCAAATGGGCATATGCGTTTTCTCCTGAATATATTCAGGAGAAAACGCATACTCCCTTTTTGGCCAAGTGCATCATTGTCGAAGTTGTGTCCCTCTTCCCGTGTTTTAAAGGCGATTCCAATGTACCTCTTGAAATCTGTTTCCTGCTATTCTGGCTCGCTTTCAAGTCTGCCTCATTGCCTGCCCTCAACAGATTTTTGGACGATAGTTGTCCTTTATTACTCTGCCAGTTTGTGAATTGCTGTGCCCCTAAGCTCCATTTTTCAACTCGTTTTTTGTGAGCTGATGGCAGGTCCAAAATTTTGGTTCAGAAACTATCCTTGTTCCCGGCAGTAGGCTGAGACTTTGGTTAATTCTTCTTCCTGCCAGGAAATTAGAGTGACATGTTCCAGTCCAAATGCCTAACAGCTACTCTCTCATTAGGGCTACATCTTCCCTTTCATCCTCTGCCAAATTTGCAACCTGTGCGAACCAGGAGGTTAAAGGGGCTATCTCTCCATGTTGGGAGATTGATAGTAAAGCAGTTGGAAATTCAAACCGGAACACCAGGAGAGGGACTATTAGTTGAGTTTTAGAAACCTTTCGTATTCACAGTGTGTCCATTCTCTATGTTTCCCATACATGTTATAGCTGTAGTAATATTCCCTTCAACCTGGAGAGTTGGGACCCTTGGAATGTGTTCCACGCATTATTGCTTTAAATGGTCTGCATTTGCTCACGGAATCTCACCAATCCTCCTAGTCCCAAGTGTCCAGCCTTATGCCACATCCAGCTGTCATTTTAGTTAGGGTCATTCCAGGATTCATCAGAGCCCCTGTAGGAATTGTAAAGAATTTCCCTGTTTTTTTGTTTTGTTATTGAAATTCCTTTTTATAGTGGGTTTGAGCTGTTTCTCAGTGCCAAGTTTATGCGAGTCTAGACACACTTGGTTACCTTACGGAAACTTATCAGTACACTGGTTTTAAGATTCTTACTAGTCAGATATATTCCTCTGCGGGAAATATGGGTTTTTGAGTCCCTTTCACTGAGGAAGGTGTAGGTCTTGTCTATTCCATACTGGGTTTTTGGAACGGTTCCTGTACTAATATCAAACTCTGGTTTTATGCATCACCCCACCTTTCCTTCACCCTTAAGCAGGCACAAGAGTGTTTTCTAAATGTGAGACTCTGTTCTCTTTCCTAACGCAGTCCATGTGTATTCCGCCATGTTTACAGGACCTTCATAAGTGATATCTTATAAGTTTCTTTTTCTCTGTGACTTATTTCACTTAGAATCATCGTACCTGAATCCACTCATTTTGCTGCTACTGGCCTTATGACATTGATTTCATGGCTGAGGGATATTCCATCTTACATAAGTAACACAATTTCTTGAACCATTTTTGTCTTTCCTGGGATATTTAAGGTGTACCCAATTTGAGGTTCTTCTAAGCAGTGCAGCCCTAAATTTTGGGGTGGCTCTGTCTTATTGATTTTCAGTTTTCCCAAAGTATATTCCCTAGACTGGAAGTGTCCTTGGCTCTGTAGCTCTGTTTTTAACTTGTTTTAGGGAACACAGTGCACTCCTCCTGAGAGGCAGTTGGCAATTTACATCCTGCCCATCAGCATGACTAGGTTCCCTGTTCTCCAGTGCCTGTCTTGTCTTTCTGGTTTTTACACATTTTGTGGATGTCCCTTTTGACCGGTGGGAAGTGATACTTCTTTGTAGTGCAGATTTGCATTGCCCCCTTTCTTGCTTTGCCAAAAAGGGTGTATGCGTTTTCTCCTGAATATAATCTGGAGAAAACGCATATGCCTTTATTGGCCAAGTGCATCATTGGCGAAGTTGTGCCCCTCTTCCTGTGCTTTAAAGGTGATTCCAATGTACCTCTAGAAATCTATTTCCTGCTATTTTGGCTCGCTTTCAAGTCCGTCTCGTTGCCTTCCCTCAACAGATTTTTGAACGATAGTTGTCCTTTATTATGCTGCCAGTTTGTGAATTGCTGTGCCCCTGAGCTCAATTTTTCATCTCGTTTTTTGTGAGCTGACCGCAAGTCCAAAATTTTGGTTCAGGACCTATACTAGTTCCCCGCAGGTGGATGAGACTTTGGTTAATTCTTCTTCCTGAGAGGAAATTTGAGTGACATGTGCCCGTCCAAATGCCTAAGAGCTACTCTCTCATTGGTTCTCCCTCTTCCCTTACATCCTCTGCCCAATTGGCAACCTGTGCGAACCCGGAGGTTAAAGGGGCTGTCTCTCCAAGTTGGGAGATTGATAGTAAAGCAGTTTGAAAATCAAACCGTAGCACCAGGAGAGAGACTATTAGTTGAGTTTTAGAAACATTTCGTATTCACAGTGTGTCCATTCTCTAGTTTTCCCGTACATATTATAGCTGTAGTAATATTCCCTTCAACCTGGAGAGCTGGGACCCGTGGAATGTGTACCACGCATTATTGCGTTAAATGGTCTGCATTTGCTCACCGAATCTCACCAATCCTCTCAGTCCCAAGTGTCCAGCCTTATGCCACATCCATCTGTGGTTGTAGATAGGGTCATTCCAGGTTTCATTAGAGCCCCTAAAGGAATTGTAAAGAATTTCCCTGTTTTTTTGTGTTGTTTTTGAATCTCCTTTTTATAGTGGGTTTGAGCTGATTCTCACTGCCATTTTTTCCCCAGTCTATACATACATGATTCCCTTACGGAGACATATCAATACATAGGTTTTAAGATTCTTACTAGTCAGATATATTCCTCTGAGGGAAATATGGGGTCTTGAGTCCCTTTCACTGAGGAAGGTGTAGGTCTTGTCTATTCCATATTTGGTTTTTGGAATGGTACCTGTACGAATATCAAACTCTGGTTTTATGCATCACCCCTCCTCTCCTTTCCCCTTAAGAAGGCATAAGAGTGTTTTCTAAATGAGAGGCTCTTTTCTCTTTCCTAACTCTGTTCATGTGTATCTATGTTTACAGGATATTCATAAGTGATATCTTATGATAAGTTTCTTTTGCTCTGTGACTTATTTCACTTAGAATCATCGTACCTGAATCCACTCATTTTGCTGCTGCTGGCCTTATGACATTGATTTCATGGCTGAGGGATAATCCATCGTACGTAAGTACCAAAATTTCTTTAACCAATTTTGTCTTTCCTTGGATATTTAAGGTGTACCCAAGTTGAGGTTCTTGTAAACAGTGCAGCCATAAGTTTTCGGGTGGCTGTGTCTTATTGTTTTTCAGTTTTCAATGTATATTCCCTAGACTGGAAGTGCCCTTGGCTGTTTAGCTCTGTTGTTTAATTGTTTTAGGGAACACATTGCACTCCTTCAGAGAGGCGGTTGGCAATTTACATCCTGCCCTTCAGCATAACTAGGCTCCCTGTTCTTCAGGGCCTGTCTTGCCTTTCTGGTTTTTACACATTTTGCAGATGTCCCTTTTGACCCTTGGGGAGTGATAATTCTTTTTAATGCAGATTTACATTGCCTGATTGCTTGCTTGGCCAAAAAGGGCGTATGCATTTTCTCCTGAATATATTCAAGAGAAAACGCATACGACCTTTTTGGCCAAGTGCATCATTGTCGAAATTGGACCCCTCTTCCTGTGCATTGAAGGCAATTCCAATGTACCTCTTGAAATGTGTTTCCTGCTATTCTGGCTCGCATTCAAGTCTGCCTCGTTGCCTTCCCTCAACAGATTTTTGGACGATAGTTGTCCTTTATTACTCTGCCATTTTGTGAATTGCTGTGCCCCTGAGCTCCATTTTTCAACACGTTTTATGTGAGCTGACCGCAAGTGCAAAATTTTGCTTCAGGAACAATACTGTTTCCCGGCGGTTGGCTGAGACTTTGATTAATTCTTCTTCCTGCCGGGAAATTGGAATGACATGTCCCCGTCCAAAGGCCTAACAGCTATTCTCTCATGGGTTCTCCATCTTCCCTTTCATCCTCTGCCAAATTGGCAACCTGTGAGAACCAGGAGGTTAAAGGGGCTGTCTCTCCAAGATGGGAGTTTGATAGTAAAGCAGCTGGAAATTCAAACCAGAGCACCAGGAGAGGGACATTTTGTTGAGTTTTAGAAACCTTTCATATTCACACTGTGTCCATTCTCTAGGTTTCCCGTACATGTTATAGCTGTAGTAATATTCCCTTCAATCTGGAGAGTTGGGACCCTTGGAATGTGAGCCACGCATTATTGCTTTAAATGGTCTGCATTTGCTCACCAAATCTCACCAATCCTCTAAGTCACAAGTGTCCAGCCTTATGCCACATCCAGCTGTCGTTGTAGATAGGTTCATTCCAGGTTTCATCAGAGACCCTGAAGGAATTGTAAAGAATTTCCCTGTTTTTTTGTTTTGTTTTTGAAATTCCTTTTTACACTATATTTGAGCATATTCTCACTGCCATGTTTATGCCAGTCTGGACTCACTTCATTCCCTTACGGAGACATATCAATACATAGGTTTTAAGATTCTTACTAGTCAGATATATTCCTCTGCGGGAAATATGGTGTTTTGAGTCCCTTTCACTGAGGAAGTTGTAGGTCTTGACTATTCTCTAGTTGATTTTTGGAACGGTACCTGTACTAATATATAACTCTGGTCTTATGCATTACCCCACCTCTCTTTCCCCCTTAAACAGCCATAAGAGTGTTTTCTAAATGTGAGACTCTGTTCTCTTTCCTAACTCAGTTCATGTGTAGCCATGTTTACAGGACCTTCATAAGTGATATCTTATGATAAGTTTCTTTTTCTCTGTGACATATTTCACTTAGATTAATCGTACCTGAATCCACTCATTTTGCTGCTATTGGCCTTATGACATTGATTTCATTGCTGAAGAATATTCCATCGTACGTAATTAACACAGTTTCTTGAACCATTTTTGTCTTTCGTGGGAAATTGAAGGTGTACCCAATTTGAGGTTCTTGTAAGCAGTGCAGCCCTAAATTTTCGGGTGGCTCTGTCTTATTGATTTTCAGATTTCCCAAGGTATATTCCCTAGACTGGAAGTGCCCTTGGTTCGGTAGCTCTCTTGTTTATTTTTTTAGAGAACACAGTGAACTCCTCCACAAAGGCAGTTGGTAATTTACATCCCGCCCATCAGCATAACTGGGCTCTCTGTTCTCCAGGGCCTGTCTTGCCTTTCTGGTTTTTACACATTGTGCAGATGTCCCTTTTGACCGGTGGGAAGTGATACTGCTTTGTAGTGCAGATTTGCATTGCCCGCTTGCTTGCTTGGCCAAAATGGCGTAAGCGTTTTCTCCTGAATATATTCAGGAGAAAACGCATACGCAATTTTTGGCCAAGTGCATCATTGTCGAAGTTGTGCCCCTCTTCCTGTGCTTTAAAGGCGATTCCAATGTACCTCTTGAAATCTGATTCCTGCTATTCCGGATCGCATTCAAGTCAGCCTCGTTGCCTTCCCTCAGCAGATTTTTGGACGATAGTTTTCTCTTATTACTCTGCCAGTTTGTGAATTGCTGTTCCCCTGAGGTCCATTTTTCAACTCGTTTTTTGTGAGCTGTACGCAAGTCCAAAATATTGGTTCAGTACATATACTGGTTCCCGGCGGGTGGCTGAGACTTTGGCTAATACTTCTTCCTGCCAGGAGATTAGAGAGACTAATGCCGGTCCAAATGCCTAACAGCTACTCTCTCATTGGTTGTCCATCTTCCCTTTCATCCTCCACCAAATTGGCAACATGTGAGAACCTGGAGGATAAAGGGGGGGCTGTTTCTCTAAGTTGGGAGATTGATAGTAAAGCATTTGGAAATTCAAACCGGAGCACCAGGAGAGGGACTATTAGTTGAGTTTTAGAAACCTTTCGTATTCACAGTGTGTCCATTCTCTAGGTTTCCGGTACATGTTATAGCTGTAGTAATATCCCCTTCAACGTGGAGAGTTGGGACCCTTGGAATGTGTGCCACACATTATTGCTCTAAATGGTCTGCATTTGCTCACCGAATCTCACCAATCCTCTCAGTCCCAAGTGTCCAGCCTTATGCCACATCCAGCTGTCATTGTAGATAGTGTCATTCCAGGTTTCATCAGAGACCCTGAAGGAATTTTAAAGAATTTCCCTGTTTTTTTGTTTTGTTATTGAAATACCTCCTTAGTGGGTTTGAGCTGATTCTCACTGCCATGCTTATGCCAGTCTAGACACACTTGATTACCTTATGGAGACATATCGATACATAGGTTTTAAGATTTATACTAGTCAGATGTATTCCTCTGCGGGAAATATGGGGTTTTGAGTTCCTTTAACTGAGGAAAGTTTAGGTCTTGTCTATTCCGTATTTGGAATTTGGAACGGTACCTGTACTAATATCAATCTATGGTTTTATGCATCACCACACCTCTCCTTCCCCCTTAAGAAGGCATAAGGGTGTTTTCTGAATGTGAGACTCTGTTCTCTTTCCTAACTCACTTCATGTGTAGCCATGTTTACAGGACCTTCATAAGTTATATCTTATGATAAGTTTCTTTTTCTCTGTGACTTATTTTCCTTAGAATCATCATACCTGAATCCAATCATTTTGCTGCTACTGGCCTTATGACATTGATTTCATGGCTGAGAGATATTCCATTGTACATAAGTACCACAATTTCTTGAACCATTTTTGTCTTTCCTGGGATATTTCAGGTGTACCCAAGTTGAGGTTCTTGTAAGCAGTGCAGCCCTAAATATTTGGGTGGCTCTGTCTTATTGATTTTCAGTTTTCCCAAGGTATATTCCCTAGACTGGAAGTGCACTTGGCTCTGTAGCTCTGTTGTTTACTTTTTTGGGGGAACACAATGCATTCTTCCAGAGAGGCAGTTGGCAATTTACATCCCGCCCATCAGCATAAATAGGCTCCCCGTTCTCCAGGGCCTGTGTTGCCTTTCTAGTTTTTACACATTTTGCAGATGTCCCTTTTGTCCAGTGGGAAGTGATACTGCTTTCTAGTGCAGATTTGCATTGCCCGCTTGCTTGCTTGGCCAAAAAGGGCATATGCATTTTCTCCTGAATATATTCTGGAGAAAACTCATATGCACTTTTTGGCCAAGTGCATCATTGTCGACAATGAGCCCCTCTTGCTGTGCTTAAAAGGCGATTCCAAAGTACCTCTTGAAATTTGTTTCATGCTATTGGGCCTCGTTTTCAAGTCCGCCTCATTGCCATCCCTCAAAAGATTTTTGGACGATAGTTGTCGTTCATTACGCTGCCAGTTTTTGAATTGCTGTGCCCCAGAGCTCCATTTTTCAACTCGTTTTTTTTTTTTTTCTTTTTTTTTTTATTAGTTTCTGATTTATAACAAAGTGAATCAGTCATACATATACATCTGTTCCCACATCCCCTCCCTCATGCATCTCCCTGCCTCCCACCCTCCCCATCCCACCCCTCCAGGCGGTCACAAAGCACCGAGCTGATCTCCCTGTGCTCTGCGGCTGCTTCCCACTATCAATCTACCTGACGTTTGGTAGTGTATATATGTCCATGCCTCTCTTTCCCTTTGTCACAGCTTACCCTTCCCCTTCCCCATATCCTCAAGTCCATTCTCAAGTAGGTCTGTGTCTTTATTCCCGTTTTACCCCTAGGTTCTTCATGACATTTTTTTTTTTAATTCCATATATATGTGTTAGCATACGGTATTTGTCTTTCTCTTTCTGACTTACTTCACTCTGTATGACAGACTCTAGGTCTATCCACCTCATACAAATAGCTCAGTTTCGTTTCTTTTTATGGCTGAGTAATATTCCATTGTATATATGTGCCACATCTTCTTTATCCATTCATCCGATGATGGACACTTAGGTTGTTTCCATCTCCGGGCTATTGTGAATAGAGCTGCAATGAACATTTTGGTACATGTCTCTTTTTGAATTATGGTTTTCTCAGGGTATATGCCTAGCAGTGGGATTGCTGGGTCATATGGTAGTTCTATTTGTAGTATTTTAAGGAACCTCCATATCGTTCTCCATAGTGGCTGTACCAATTCACATTCCCACCAGCAGTGCAAGAGGGTTCCCTTTTTTCCACACCCTCTCCAGCATTTATTGTTTCTAGATTTCTTGATGATGGCCATTCTGACTGGTGTGAGATGATATCTCATTGTAGTTTTGACTTGCATTTCTCTAATGATTAATGATGTTGAGCATTCTTTCATGTGTTTGTTGGCAGTCTGTATATCTTCTTTGGAGAAATGCCTATTTAAGTCTTCTGCCCATTTTTGGATTGGGTTGTTTGTTTTTTTGCTATTGAGCTGCATGAGCTGTTTATAAATTTTGGAGATTAATCCTTTGTCAGTTGCTTCATTTGCAAATATTTTCTCCCATTCTGAGGGTTGTCTTTTGGTCTTGTTTATGGTTTCCTTTGCTGTGCAAAAGCTTTGAAGTTTCATTAGGTCCCATTTGTTTATCTTTGTTTTTAGTTCCATTACTCTAGGAGGTGGGTCCAAAAGGATCTTGCTGTGATTTATGTCATAGAGTGTTCTACCTATGTTTTCCTCTAAGAGTTTGATAGTGTCTGCCCTTACATTTAGGTCTTTAATCCATTTTGAGCTTATTTTTGTGTATGGTGTTAGGGAATGATCTAATCTCATACTTTTACATGTCCCTGTCCAATTTTCCCAGCACCACTTATTGAAGAGGCTGTCCTTTCTCCACTGTACATTCCTGCCTCCTTTATCAAAGATAAGTTGGCCATATATGCGTGGGTTTATCTCTGGGCTTTCTATCCTGATCCACTGATCTATCTTTCTGTTTTTATGCCAGTACCACACTGTCTTAATTACTGTAGCTTTGTAGTATAGTCTGAAGTCAGGCAGCCTGATTCCTCCAGCTCCGTTTTTCGTTCTCAAGATTGCTTTGGCTATTCGTGGTCTTTTGTTTTTCCAAACAAATTTTGAAATTTTTTGTTCTACTTCTGTGAAAAATGCCAGTGGTAGTTTGATAGGGATTGCATTGAATCTGTAGATTGCTTTGGGTAGTAGAGTCATTTTCACTATATTGATTCTTCCAATCCAGGAGCATGGTATATCTCTCCATCTATTTATATCATCTTTAATTTCTTTCATCAGTGTCTTATAATTTTCTGCATACAGGTCTTTTGTCTCCTTAGGTAGGTTTATTCCTAGATATTTTATTCTTTTTGTTGCAATGGTAAATGGGAGTGTTTTCTTGATTTCATTTTCAGATTTTTCATCATTAGTGTACAGGAATGCCAGAGATTTCTGTGCATTAATTTTGTATCCTGCTACTTTACCAAATTCATTGATTAGCTCTAGTAGTTTTTCGGTAGCATCTTTAGGATTCTCTATGTATAGCATCATGTCATCTGCAAACAGTGACAGCTTTACTTCTTCTTTTCCAATTTGGATTCCTTTTATTTCCTTTTCTTCTCTGATTGCTGTGGCTAAAACTTCCAAAACTATGTTGAATAAGAGTGGTGAGAGTGGGCAGCCTTGTCTTGTTCCTGATCTTAGTGGAAATGGTTTCAATTTTTCACCATTGAGGACAATGTTGGCTGTGGGTTTGTCATATATGGCCTTTATTATGTTGAGGAAAGTTCCCTCTATGCCTACTTTCTGCAGAGTTTTTATCATAAATGGGTGTTGAATTTTGTCGAAAGCTTTCTCTGCATCTATTGAGATGATCATATGGTTTTTCTCCTTCAACTTGTTAATATGGTGTATCACATTGATTGATTTGCGTATATTGAAGAATCCTTGCATTCCTGGAATAAACCCCACTTGATCATGGTGTATGATCCTTTTAATGTGCTGTTGGATTCTGTTTGCTAGTATTTTGTTGAGGATTTTTGCATCTATGTTCATCAGTGATATTGGCCTGTAGTTTTCTTTCTTTGTGACATCCTTGCCTGGTTTTGGTATCAAGGTGATGGTGGCCTCGTAGAATGAGTTTGGGAGTGTTCCTTCCTCTGATATTGTTTGGAAGAGTTTGAGAAGGATGGGTGTTAGCTCTTCTCTAAATGTTTGATAGAATTCGCCTGTGAAGCCATCTGGTCCTGGGCTTTTGTTTGATGGAAGATTTTTAATCGCAGTTTCAATTTCAGTGCTTGTGATTGGTCTATTCATATTTTCTATTTCTTCCTGAGTCAGTCTTGGTAGGTTGTGCATTTCTAAGAATTTGTCCATTTCTTCCAGGTTGTCCATTTTATTGGCATAGAGTTGCTTATAGTAATCTCTCATGATCTTTTGTATTTCTGCAGTGTCAGTTGTTACTTCTCCTTTTTCATTTCTAATTCTACTGAATTGAGTCTTCTCCCTTCTTTTCTTGATGAGTCTGGCTAATGGTTTGTCAATTTTGTTTATCTTCTCAAAGAACCAGCTTTTAGTTTGGTTGATCTTTGCTATCGTTTCCTTCATTTCTTTTTCATTTATTTCTGATCTGATCTTTATGATTTCTTTCCTTCTGCTAACTTTGGGGGTTTTTTGTTCTTCTTTCTCTAATTGCTTTAGGTGCAGGGTCAGGTTGTTTACTCGAAATGTTTCCTGTTTCTTAAGGTGGGATTGTATTGCTATAAACTTCCCCCTTAGAACTGCTTTTGCTGTGTCCCATAGGTTTTGGGTCGTCGTGTCTCCATTGTCATTTGTTTCTAAGTATTTCTTAATTTCCTCTTTGATTTCTTCAGTGATCACTTCGTTATTGCGTAGTGTATTGTTTAGCCTTCATGTGTTTGTATTTTTTACAGATCTTTTCCTGTAATTGATGTCTAGTCTCATAGCATTGTGGTCGGAAAAGATACTTCATACAATTTCAATTGTCTTAAATTTACCAAGGCTTGATTTGTGACCCAAGATATGATCTATCCTGGAGAATGTTCCATGAGCACTTGAGAAAAATGTGTATTCTGTTGTTTTTGGGTGGAATGTCCTATAAATATCAATTAAGTCCATCTTGTTTAATGTATCATTTAAAGCTTGTGTTTCCTTATTTATTTTCATTTTGGATGATCTGTCCATTGGTGAAAGTGGGGTGTTAAAGTCCCCTACTATGATTGTGTTACTGTCGATTTCCCCTTTTATGGCTGTTAGTATTTGCCTTATGTATTAAGGTGCTCCTATGTTGGGTGCATAAATATTTACAATTGTTATATCTTCTTCTTGGATCGATCCCTTTATCGTTATGTAGTGTCCTTCTTTGTCTATTCTAATAGTCTTTATTTTAAAGTCTATTTTGTCTGATATAAGAATTGCTACTCCAGCTTTCTTTTGATTTCCATTTGCATGGAATATCTTTTTCCATCCCCTTACTTTCAATCTGTATGTGTCTCTAGGTCTGAAGTGGGTCTCTTGTAGACAGCATATATATGGGTCTTGTTTTTTTATCCATTCAGCCACTCTGTGTCTTTTGGTGGGAGCATTTAGTCCATTTACATTTAAGGTAATTATTGATATGTATGTTCCTATTCCCATTTCCTTAATTGCTTTGGGTTCGTTATTGTAGGTATAGTCCTTTTGTTGTGTTTCTTGCCTAGAGAAGTTCCTTTAGCATTTGTTGTAAAGCTGGTTTGGTGTTGCTGAACTCTCTCAGCTTTTGCTTGTCTGTAAAGGTTTTAATTTCTCCATCAAATCTGAATGAGATCCTTGCTGGGTAGAGTAATCATGGTTGCAGGTTTCTCTCCTTCATCACTTTAATTATGTCCTGCCACTCCCTTCTGGCTTGTAGAGTTTCTGCTGAGAGATCAGCTGTTAACCTGATGGGGATTCCCTTGTGTGTTATTTGTTGTTTTTCCCTTGCTGCTTTTAATATGATTTCTTTGTGTTTAATTTTTGACAGTTTGATTAATATGTGTCTTGGCGTATTTCTTCTTGGATTTATTCTGTATGGGACTCTCTGTGCCTCCTGGACTTGATTAACTATTTCCTTTCCCATATTAGGGAAGTTTTCAACTATAATCTCTTCAAATATTTTCTCAGTCCCTTTCTTTTTCTCTTCTTCTTCTGGAACCCCTATAATTCGAATGTTGGTGCGTTTAATGTTGTCCCAGAGGTCTCTGAGACTGTCCTCTGTTCTTTTCATTCTTTTTTCTTTATTTTGCTCTGCATCAGTTATTTCCACTATTTTATCTTCCACCTCACTTATCTGTTCTTCTGCCTCAGTTATTCTGCTATTGATCCCATCTAGAGTATTTTTCATTTCATTTATTGTGTTTTTAATCGATGCTTGATTCATCTTTAGTTCCTCTAGGTCCTTGTTAACTGGTTCTTGCATATTGTCTATTCTATTTCCAAGATTTTGGATCTTGGAAATAGAATCTTGGATCAGCTTTACTATCATTATTCTGAATTCTTTTTCAGGTAGACTGCCTATTACCTCTTCATCTGTTAGGCCTGGTAGGTTTTTATCTTGCTGCTTCACCTGCTGTGTGTTTTTCTGCTTTCTCATTTTGCTTATGTTACTGTGTTTGGGGTCTCCTTTTTGCAGGCTGCAGATTCGTAGTTCCCGTTGTTTTTGGTGTCTGTCCCCCGTGGCTAAGGTTGTTTCAGTAGGTTGTGTAGGCTTCCTGGTGGGGGGGACTAATGCCTGTGTTCTGGTGGTTGAAGCTCGATCTTGTCTTTCCGGTGGACAGGTCCACGTCAGGTGGTGTGTTTTGGGGTGCCTGTGGCCTTATTATGTTTTTAGGTATCCTCTCTGCTAATGGGTGGGGTTGTGTTCCTGCCTTGCTAGTTGCTTGGCATAGGGTGACCAGCACTGTAGCTTGCTGGTCGTTGACTGAAGCTGGGTGCTGGTGTTGAGATGGAGATCCCTGGGAGATTTTCGCTGCTTGATATTATGTGGAGCTGGGAGGTCTCTTGTGGACCCGTGTCCTGAAGTTGGCTCTCCCACTTCAGAGGCACAGCACTAACTCCTGGCTGCAGCACCAAGAGCCTTTCATCCACCCGGCTCAGAATAACAGTGAGAAAAAGTAGAAAGAAATAATTAGTAGAAGAAAGAAAGAGAGATTGAAAGAAAGGAAGAAGGGAAGTAAGGAAGGAAGGAAGGAAGAAAGAAAGAAAGTAGGGAGGAAGGAAGGATGGAAAGAAAGGAAAGAAAGGAGGGAGGGAGGGAGGAATGAAAGCAAAAGGAAGAGTGAATGGAAGAAGAGAGTGAGGGAGGGATGAAGGAAAGAAAGAAAGAAAGACAGGAGTGAGGGAGGGAGGAAGGAAAGAAAAAGAAAGTGGAAAGAAGAAGGGTGGGAGGGAGAGAGGGATGGAGGAAAGAAAAAGAAAGAAGGAAAGGAGGAGCGGAGGGAGGGAGGGAGGAAGGGAAGGGAGAAAAAAAAGAAAGAGCAGGTAAAGTAAAATAGAATAAAGTATGAAATATAGTAGCGTTATTAAAATTAAAAATTAATTATTGAAAAAAAACACGGACCGAAAGAACCCTGGGACATATGGTGGAAGCAAAGCTATACAGAGAGAATCTTACACAGAAGATTACACATACACATTCACAAAAAGAGAGCAGGGGGAAAAATCAAAAATCTTGCTCTCCAAGTCCACCTCCTCGATTTGGGATAATTCGTTGTAAAAAGAGGAAAAGGGCGAAAAGTCTGAAATCTTGCTAAGTCCACCTCCTTAATTTGAGATAATTCGTTGTAAAAAGAGGAAAAAAAGGGGGGGAAGTCTTAAATCTTGTCCTCAAGGTCCACTTCCTCAATTTGGGATGATTCGCTGTCCATTCATGCACTCCACAGATGCAGGGCACATCAAATGGACCGTGGAGCTTTAATCCGCTGCCTCGGAGGCTGCCCAGAGAGATTTCCCTGTCTCTGCTCTCACAGCTCCCGGGTCTCAGCCTTGGACCTGGCCCCGCCTCTGCGCGTAGGTCGCCCGAGGGCGTCCGTTCTTCGCTCAGACAGGATGGGTTTAAAGGAGCCGCTGATTCGGGGGCTCTGGCTCACTCAGGCAGAGGGGAGGGAGGGGAATGCCCTCTCCTCGCGCACCAGGCAACAAAAGGGAAAAAAGTCTCTTGCCTCTCCGGTAGCTCCAGACCCTTTCCCCGGACTCCCTCCGGGCTAGCACTAACCCCTTCAGGGTCTCTTCCTGCCGCCAGCCCCAGACCTCTCCCTGCGCTCCGACTGAAAGCCTATACCCGAGCCTCAGCTCCCAGCCCCGCCCGCCCTGGCGGCCGAGCAGACAAGTCCCTCGGGCTGGTGTGTGCCTGAGGGCACCGATCCTCTGTGCCAAAATCTCTCTGCTTTGCCCTCCACACCCCTGTTGCTGTGCTCTCCTCCGCTACTCCGAAGCTTTCCCCCTCCGCCACCTGCAGTCTCCGCCCTCGAAGGGGCTTGTAGTGTGTAGAAACCTTCCCTCCTTCACGGCTCCCTCCCACAGGTGCAGGTCCCGTTCATATCCTATTGTCTCTGTTTATTCTTTTTTTCTTTTGACCTACCCAGGTATGTGGGGAGTTTCTTGCCTTTTGGGGGGTCTGAGGTCTTCTGTCAGCGTTCAGTAGGTGTTCTGTTGGAGTTGTTCCACGTGTAGATGAATTTCTTATGTATCTGTGGGGAGGAAGGTGATCTCCGCGTCTTACTCTTCCGCCATCTTCCTCCGGCTCCGAGTTCCAACTCGTTTTTTGTAAGCTGACAGCAAATCCACAATTTTGGTTGAGGACCTGTACTGGTTCCTGGCGGGTGACAGAGACTTTGGTTAATATTTCTTCCTGACGGGAAATTAGAGTGACATATGCCAGTCCAAATGCCCAACAGCTACTCTCTCATTGGTTCTCCCTCTTCCCTTTCATCCTCTGCCAAATTGGCAACCTGTGCGAACCAGGAGGTTAAAGGGTCTGTCTCTCCAAGTTGGGAGATTGATAGTGAAGCAGTTGGAAACTCAAACTGGAGCACCAGAATAGGGACTATTAGTTGAGTTCTAGAATCCTTTCGTATTCACAGTGTGTCCATTCTCTACGTTTCCCATACATGTTATAACTGTAGAGATATTCCCTTTTACCTGTCGACTTGGGACCCATGGAATTGGTGGCAAGCATTATTGCTTTAAACGGTCTGCATTTTCTCATCCAATCTCACCAATCCTCTCAGTCCCATGTGTCCAGCCTTATGTCTCATCCAGCTGTCATTTTAGATAGGGTCATTCCAGGTTTCATCAGAACACCTGAAGGAATTGTGTTAGAATTTTGCTGTTTTTTTGTTTTGTTTTTGAAAATCATTTATATAATGAGGTTGAGCTGATTTTCACTGACGTGTTTATGCCGGTCTAGACACACTTGATTCCCTTATGGAGACATATCAATACGTAGGTGTTAAGATTCTTACTAGTCAGATATATTCCTCTGAGGGAATAGGGCTGTTGAGTACCGTTCACTGAGGAAGGAGTAGGTCTTGTCTCTTTTGTATTTGGATTATGCAACGGTACATGTGCTAATATCAAACTCTGGTTTTGTTCATCTCCCAACCTCTCCTTTCCCCTTAAGCAGGCATAAGTAAGTTTTCTAAATGTGAGACTCTGTTCTCTTTCCTAATTCTGTTCATGTGTAGCCATGTTTACATTTCCTTCATCAGTGATATCTTATGTCAGAATGCTCCACGGCTCTTGTCATCATAATGGTCCATGATGCTCGTCATCCCAATTATCCATGGCCTTCTCATCACAATGCTCCATAACATTTGTCATCACAATGCTCAATACACTTGTCATCACAATGCTCCCTGACACTTGCCATCATTATGCTCCTTGAACACTGTCATGACAAGTCTCCATGCCTTTTTCATCACAATGCTCCAAAACCCATTTAATCACTATGCTCCTTGCACTGGTCATCACAAAGCTCCATGATGCATGTCATCAGAATGCTCCTTGGACATCTCTCACAATGCTCCATGCCCTTGTAATCACAATGCACCAAGACCCCTGTAATCACAATGCTCCATGCCCCTTTTCATCAGAATGCTCCATGAGACTTCTCATCAAAAGGCTCCATGGTCTTCTCATCACAATGCTCCATGCCATTGTCATCACAATACTCCACAAGCTTGTCATCAGAATGCTCCATGACCCTTGTCATCACAATGCTCCATGACCCCTGTCATCACAATGCTCCATGCCCCTTGTCATTACAGTTCTCCATGACGCTCGTCATCACAATTATCCATGGTCTTCTCATCACAATGCTCCACCGTCTTGCCATCACAATGCTCCATGACACTTCAAATCACAATGTTACACGCTCTTGTAATCACATTCTCCAAGAACTTGTCATCGCAATGCTCCATGACCCCTGTCATAGCAAGCTCCATTTGCTTTTCATCACAGTGCTTCACGAACTTGTCATAAAAATTCTGAAAAGCCCTTTTCATCACAATGCTCCATGACCATTGTCATCACAATGCTCCAAGCCCTTGTCATCACAATGCTCCATTACATTTGTCTTAACAATGCTCCATGACAATTGGCATCACGATTCTCCATGCCATTGTCATCACAATGGAACATGATATATGCCATCACAATGCACCCTGACACCTGTCTTCACAATACTCCATGACCTTGTCATCACAATGCTCCATGACCTTGTCATCACAATGTGCCATGCCGACTGTCATCACAATAATCCATGAAAATTGTCACACCAATGCTCCATGCCCATCATCACAATGCTCCATTCCCTTGTCATCACAATTCTCTGTGACTCCAGTCATCACGATGCTTCATGAACTTTGTCATCACAATGGTCCATGCCTTCGTCATCACAATGTTCTGTGAACTTTGTCACCAAAATGCTCCATGAACTTTTCATCCAAATGCTCTCTGAGACTTGTCATCACAATGCATCATGCCTTTGTCAGCACAATGCTCCATGACCCTTGTCATCACAGTGTGCCATGCACTTGTCATCACAATGCTCCCCAAACTTGTCATCACAATACTCCATAAACATTATCATAACAAAGCTCCATGCACTTCGAATCAAAATGGTCTCTCACCACTGATATCACAATTTTCCATCACTAGTCATCACAATACTCCCTCACCCCTGTCATCACAATGTTCCATGGCCTTGTCATCACAATGTTCCATGACCCGAGTAACCACAATGCTCCATACCCCTTTTCATCTCAATGCTCCATGAATCCTGTCATCACAATGAACCATGCCCATCATCATAATGCTTCATGCTATTGTCATCACAATGAAATCAAAATGCTCCATGACCTCTGTCATCACAATGCTCCAAACCCATGTGATCACAATGCTCCATAACACTTGTCATCACAACGCCCCATGAGGCTCGTCATCACAATTATCCATGAACTTCTCATCACAATGTTCCATGACCTTTGTCATCACAATGATCGATACATTTGTCATCACAATGCTCCCTGACACTTGTCGTTAGTATGCTCCTTGAACCCTGTCATGACAAGGCTCCATGCCTTTTTCATCACAATGATCCATTCCCTTTTCATCACAATGCTCCAAGAACCCTGTAATCACAATGCTCCATGCCCTGGTATTTACAAAGCTCCATGACGCATGTCATCAGAATGCTCCTTGGACATCTCTCACAATGCTCCATGCCCTTGTAATCAGAATGCTCCAAGATTCCTGTAATCACAATGCTCCATGCTCCTTTTCATCAGAATGCTCCATGAGACTTCTCATCACAAGGCTCCATGGTCTTCTCATCAGAGTCCTCCAGGACATTGTCATCACAATGCTCCATGACCCCTTTCATCAGAATCCTCCATGAACATTTTCAGCTCAATGCTCCATGATCTTCTCATGACAATGCTCCATGACCCCTGTCATCACAATGCTCCATGCTCCTTGATATCAAAATGATCCATGACCTCTGTCATCACAGAGCTCCAAACCCTTGTGATCACATTGTTCCATAACACTTGTCATCACATCGCTCTATGATGCCTGTCATCACAATACTCCATGCCCTTGTCATCACAATGCTCCATGACCTTTGTCATCACAATGCTCAATACACTTGTAATCACAATGCTCCCTGACACTTGTCATCAGAATGCTTCTCGCACCCTGTCATGAAAAGACTCTATGCCTTTTTCATCACAATGCTCCATGCCATTGTCATCACAGTACTCCACAAGCTTGTCATCAAAATGCTCCATGACACTTGTCATCACAATTCTCCATGACTCCTGTCATTACAATGCTCCATGAAACCTGTCATCACAATGCTACAGGCCCCTTGTCATTACAGTTCTCCATGACGCTCATCATCACAATTATCCATGGTCTTCTCATCACAATGCTCCACCGTCTTGACATCACAATGCTCCATGACACTTCAAATCACAATGTTACACGCTCTTGTAATCACATTCTCCATGCACTTGTCATCGCAATGCTCCATGACCCCTGTCATAGCAAGCTCCATGTGCTTTTCATCACAGTGCTTTACGACCTTGTCATCAAAATTCTCAAAAGCCCTTGTCATCACAATGCTCCATGCCCTTTTCATCACAATGCTCCATGACCATTGCCATCACAATGCTTCATGACCATTGTCATCACAATGCTCCATTACCTTTGTCATCACAATCCTCCATGGCACTTGTCATCACAATGCTTCATGCCGTTGTCATCAAAATGCACCATGACATAGGTCATCACAATGCTCCCTGACACCTGGCTTCACAATATTCCATGACCTTTTCTTCATAGTGCTCCATGCCCTTGTCATCACAATGTGCAATGCCCACTGTCATCACAATAATCCATGAAATTTTTCGGACCGAGGCTCCATGCCCCTGTCATCACAATGCTCCTTGCACTTGTCATCACAATGCTCCATGACACCTGTCATCACAATGCTCCTTGACTCCAGTCATCACAACGCCTCAAGACTTTGTTATCACAGTGGTCCATGCCCTCATCATCACAAGTCTCTGTGACATTTGTCACCAAAATGCTTAATGAACTTTTCATCACAATGCTCTGTGACCCTTGGCATCACAATGCTCCATGCCTTTGTCAGCACAATGTTCCAGGACCCTTGTCATCACAATGCTCCATGCCTTTGTCAGCACAATGTTCCATAACACTTGTCATCACAACGCTCCATGATGCTTGTCATCACAATACTCCAAGCCCTTGTCATCACAATGCTCCATGACCTTTGTCATCACAATGCTCAATACACTTGTCATCACAATGCTCCCTGACACTTGTCGTCAGAATGCTTCTCGCACCCTGTCATGAAAAGGCTCTATGCCTTTTTCATCACAATGCTCCATGCCATTGTCATCACAATACTCCACAAGCTTGTCTTCAGAATGTTCCTTGACCCTTGTCATCACAATTCTCCATGCCCCGTGTCATTACAGTGCTCGATGACACTCGTCATCAATATGCTTCATGGTCTTGCCATCACAATGCTCCATGACCTGGACATCACAATGCTCCATGTCCCTTGTCATCACAATGCTCCATGCGCTTCTCAGCACGATGCTCCATGACCCATGACATCACAATGCACCATGAACTTTTCATCACAATGCTCTACATCCTTTTCATCGCTATGCTCCATAAAACTTGTCATCACAATGCTCCATGCACTTCTAATCAAAATGCTCTCTCACCACTTATATCACAATGTTCCATCACTAGTCATCACAATACTCCCTCACCCCTGTCATCACAATGTTCCATGACCACTGTAATCAAAATGCTCCTTGCCCTTGTCATCACAAAGCTCCATGATGCATGTCATCAAAATGTTCCATGGACTTCTCATCACAATGCTCCATGCCCTTTCCATCACAATGCTCCATTACACCTGTCATCACAATGCTCCATGACCACTGTCATCACAGCGCTCCCTGACCCCAGACAACACAATGATCTGGGACTCTTGTCATCCAAATGCTTCAAGAGACTTGTCATCACAATGATCCATGCGCTTGTCATCCCAATGCTCCATGACACCTGTAATCCGAATGCTCCGTGAGCTTGTCATCCCAGTGTTCCATGACCCTTGGCATCACAATGTTCCATGCCATTGTCATCACAATGCTCCATAAACCCTCTCATCACATTGCTCCATGCCCTTGTCATCACAAAGCTCCATGACGCTTGTCATCACAATGCTTGATGCTCTTCTCATCACAGTGCTCCATGACCTTGTCATTACAATCCTCCATGATCCATGTATCACTGTGTTCCTTTCCCTTGACATCACAATGTTCCATGCCCAGACTCATCACAATAATCCATGAAACTTTTCACACAAATGCTCCATGCCCTTCTCATCAAAAGGCTCCATTACCCGTGTCATAACAATGCTCCATGACCCCTGCCATGACAATGTTCCATGGCCTCATCATCTGAAGGCTCCATGACCCTTGTCATCACAATTCTCCAAGACCCCTGTAATCACAATGCTCCATGCCCTTGTCATCACGAAGCTCAATGACTTATGTCATCAGAATGCTCCATGGCCTTCTCATCACAATGCTCCATGCCCTTGTCATCACAAAGCTCCATAAAACTTGTCATCACAAAGCTCCATGCACTTCTCATCTAAATGCTCTCTCACCACTGATATCACAATGTTCCATCACTAGTCATCACAATACTCCCTCACCCCTGTCATCACAATGTTCCATGACCCCTGTCATCAAAATGCTACATGCCTTATCATCACAATGCTACTTGACCACTGACATCACAATGTTCCATAACCCCTGTCAGCAAAATGTTCCCTGACCCTTTTCATCAAATTGTTCCATGACCCTTTCATCACAATGCTCCCTGCCCTACTCATCACAATGCACCACACTCTTGTCATCAAAATGCTCCATGACCTTTGTCATCACCAAGCTCCATGACCCTTGGCATCACAATGCTCCATGCCATTGTCATCACAGTGCTCCATGAACACTCTCATCACATTCCTCCTTGCCCTTGTCATCACAAAGCTGCATGACACTTGTCATCACAATCCTCGATGCCTTTCTCAACACAATGCTCCATGCCTTGTCATTACAATCCTCAATGACCCATGTATCACCGTGTTCCCTGCCCTTGTCATCACAATGCTCCATGCCCACTGTCATCACAATAATCCATGAAACATTTCAAACCAATGCTCCATGCCCTTGTCATCACAATGCTCCATTAGCCCTGTCATAACAATGCTCCATGACCCCTGCCATCACAATATTCCACAACATTGTAATCACAAGTCTCCATGTACCTTGTCATCACAATGCTCCAAGACCCCTGTAATCACAATGCTCCATGCCCCTTTTCATCTCAATTCTCCATGAACACTGTCATCACAATGCACCATGCCCATCATCATAATGCTTCATTCTATTGTCATCACAATGAAATCAAAATGTTCCATGACCTTTGTCATCACAATGCTCCAAACCCTTCTGATCACAGTGTTCCATAACACTTGTCATCACAATGCCCCATGACGCTCCTCATCACAATTATCCATTGTCTTCACATCACAGTGCTCCATGACCTTTGTCAACACAATGTTCAATACACTTGTCATCACAATGCTCCCTGACACTGGTCTTCAGTATGCTCCTTGAAACCTGTCATGACAGGGTTGCATGCCTTTTCCTCCCAATGATCCATGCACTTTTCATTACAATGCTCCAAGACCCCTGTAATCACAATGCTCCATGCGCTTGTCATCACAAAGCTCCATGATGCATGTCATCAGAATGCTCCAAGGCATTGTCAGCAAAATGCTACATGACCTTGTCCTCACCATGCTCCATGCGCTTGTCATCACAAAGCTCCATGACGCATGTCATCAGAATGCTCCAAGGCATTGTCAGCAAAATGCTACATGACCTTGTCCTCACCATGCTCCATGCCCTTGTCATCACAGTGCTCCAAGAAACCTGTAATAACAATGCTCCATGCCCCTTTTCATCAGATTGCTCCATGAGACTTGTCATCACAATGCTCCATGATCTTCTCATGACAATGCTCCATGACACCTGTATTCACAATGATCCATGACCACTGTCAACACAATGCGCCATGACACCTGACAATACATTGATCCGGGACTCTTGTCATCAAAAATCTCCATGACCCTTTTCATCTCAATGATCTATACCCTTGCCTTCCCAATGCTCCATGACCCCTGTTATCACAATGATCCATGATGCTTCTAATCCCAGTGCTCCATGACCATTCTAATCACAATGCTCCATGCCTTTGTCAGCAAAATGCTACATGACCTTGTCATCACAATGCTCCATGCACTTGTCATCACAATCCTCCATTACCATTGTCATCACAATCCTCCATGAACCTTGGGTTCACATTGATTCATGCCATTGTCATCACATTTCTCATGCTCCTTGAAATCAAAATGATCCCTGACCTCTGTCATCACAATGCTCCAAACACCTGTGAACACAATGTTCCATAACATTTGTCATCACAATGCTCCCTGACACTTGTTGTCAGAATGCTCCTTGAACCCTGTCATTAAAAGACTCCATGCCTTTTTCATCACAATGCTCCATGCCCTTTTCATCACAATGTTCCATGCCATTGTCATCACAATACTCCACAAGCTTGTCATCAGAATGTTCCATGACCCTTGTCATTACAATGCTCCATGACACCTGTCATCACAATGCTCCATGACACCTGTCATCACAATGCTCCACGCCCCTTGTCATTACAGTGCCCCATGACGCTCGTCATCACAAATATCCATGGTCTACTCATCACAATGCTCCACGGCCTTGCCATCACAATGCTCCATGACACTTCTCATCACAATGTTACATGGTCTTGTCATCACAATTCTCCATGCACTTGTCATCGCAATGCTCCATGGCCCCTGTCATAGCAAGCTCCATATGTTTGTCATCACAATGCTTCATGACCTTGTCATCAAAATTCTCAATGGCCCTTGTCATCACAATTTTCCATGCCCTTGTAATCACAATGCACCATGACCATTGTCATCACAATGCTCCAAGACCTTGTCATCACAATGCTCCATTACCTTTGTCATCAAAATCCTCCATGACACTTGGCTTCAAAATGCTCCATGCCCTTTTCATCACAATGCTCCATGCCATTGTCATCACAATACTCCACAAGCTTGTCATCAGAATGCTCCATGACCCTTGTCATCACAATGCTCCATGACCCCTGTCATAACAATGCTCCACGCCATTGTCATTACAATGGACCATGACATATGTCATCACAATGCTCCCGGACCAATGTCTTCACAATTCTGCATGACCTTGTCATCACAATGCTCCATTCCCTTGTCATCACAGTGCGCCATGTGCACTGTCATCACAATAAACCATGAAACTTGTCAGACCAATGCTCCATGCCCCTGTCATCACAATGCTCCACGCACTTGTCATGACAATGCTCCATGACCCCAGTCATCACAATGCTCTGTGAGTCCCGTCATCACAATGCTTCATGACATTTGTCATCACAATGATCCATGCCCCCGTCATAACAAGGCTCTGTGACATTTGTCACCACAATGCTCCATGAACTTTTCATCATAGTGGTCTGTGACCCTTGTCATCACAATGCTCCATGCCTTTCTCAGCAGAATGCACCTTGACCATTTTCATCACAGTGCTCCATGCCCGTCTCAGCACAGTGCTCCATGACCCTTGTCATCACAATGCTCCATGCCCTTGTCATCACAATGTTCCATGACCCTTGTTATCACAATGCTCCAAGCCATTGTCATCACAATGCTCCATTACCTTTGCCATCACAATCCTCCATTACACATGGCATCACAATGCTCCATGCCATTGTCATCTCAATGGACCATGACATATGTCATCACAATGCTCCCTGTCACCTGTCTTCACAGTATTCCATGACCTTGTCATCACAGTGCTCCATGCCCTTGTCATCACAATGCACCATGCCCACTGTCATCACAATAATTCATGAAATTTGTAAGTCCAATGATCCATGACACTGTCATCACAATGTTATATGCCCTTGTCATCACAAAGCTGCATGACGCATGTCATCAGAATGCTCCATTGCATTCTCATCACAATGGTCCATGCCCTTGTCATCACAATGCTCCTAGACCACTTTAATCACAATGCTCCATGCCCCTTTTCATCTCAATGCTCCATGAACCCTGTCATCACAATGCTCCAAACCATTGTGATCACAATGTTCCATAACACTTGTCATCACAACGCCCCATGATGCTCATCATCACAATTATCCATGGTTTTCATATCACGATGCTCCATGAACTTTGTCATCACACTGCTCCCTGACACTTGTCGTCAGTATGCTCCTTGAACCCTGTCATGACATGGCTCCATGCATTTTCCTTCACAATGATCCATGCCCTTTTCATCACCATGCTTCAAGACCCCTGAAATCACAATGCTGCATGCCCTTGTCATCAAAAAGCTCCATGACGCATGTCATCAGAATGCTCCATGGCCTTCTCATCACAATGCTGCATGCCCTTGTCATCACAATGCTCCAAGACACCTGTAATCACAAGGCTCCATGCCCTTTTCATCTCAATGCTCCATGAACACTGTCATCACAATGCACCCTGCCCATCATCATAATGCTTCATGCTATTGACATCACAATGAAATCATAATGCTCCATGTTCTCTGTCATCACAATGCTGCAAACTCTTGTTATCACAATGTTCCATAACACTTGTCATCACAACTCCCCATGACGCTCGTCTTCACAATTATCCATTGACTTCTCATCAAAATGCTCCATGAACTTTGTCATCACAATGCTCAATACCCTTGTCATCACTATGCTCCCTGACACTTGTCATCAATATGCTCCTTGAACCCTGTCATGACAATGCTCCATGACTTTTTCATCACAATGATCCATGCCCTTTACTTCACAGTGCTCCTAGACCACTGTAATCACAATGCTCCATGCCCTTTTCATCACAAAGCTCCATGATGCATGTCATCAGAATGCTCCATGTTTTTCTCAGCAGAATATTCCATGCCCATGTCATCACAATGCTCCATGACCCCTGTCATCACAATACTCCATGAACATTTTCAGCCCAAAGCTCCATGAATTTCTCTTCTCACTTCTCCAGAAACCTTGTCATCACAATGCTCCATGACTACTGTCATCACAACGCTCCATGACCTTTGACAACACAATGATCCGGGACTCTTGTCATTAAAATTCTCCATAATCCTTGTCATCACAATGATCCATGCCCTTGTCATCCCAATGCTCCATGACACTTGTCATCACAGTGCTCCATGACACTTGTCATCACAATGCTCCATGCATTTTTCAGCAAAATGCTACATGACCTTGTCATCACAATCCTCCATGACCCTTGGGATCACATTGCTTCATGTCCTTGTCATCTCTGTCTTTCTTTTCTGGTTTTTACAGATTTTCGGAAGTCCCTTTTGACCGGTGGGAATTGACAATTCTTTGTAGTGCGGATTTGCATTGTGCACTTACTTGATTGGCCAAAAAGAGCGTATGTGTTTTCTCCTGAATATATTCAGCAGAAAATGCATACGCTCTTTTTGGCCAAGTGCATCATTGTCGATGTTGTTACGCTTTTCCTGTGCTTCAAAGGCAATTCCAATTTACCTCGTGAAATGTTTTGTGCAATTCTGCCTCATTTTCAAGTCCACTTTGTTGCCTTCCCTCAACTGATTTTTGGAAGTGAGTTGTCCTTTATAACTCTGCAGGTTTGTGAAATGATCTGCCCCGAACTCCAATTTTCAACTCGCGTTTTTGTGAGCTGACCGCAAATCCACAATTTTGCTTCAGGACATATACTGGTTCCGGGGGTGCAGGCTGACGCTTTGGTTAATTCTTCTTCCAGACGGGAAATTAGACTGACATATGTCCGTCCAAATGCCTACAGCTACTCTCTGATTGGTTCTCCCTCTTCCCTTTCATCCTCTGCACAATTTGCAAACTGTGCAAAGCAGCAGGTTATAGGGGCTGACTCTCCAAGGTGGGAGATTGATAGTAAAGCAGTTGGATTGCCAAACTGGAGCACAAGGAGAGGAAAAATTAGGAGCCTTTTACAAATCTTACGCCATCACAGGGTGTCCATTCTCTAAGTTTCCCATACATGTTATAACTGTAGTTATATTCCCTTCTAACTGGAGAGTTGGGACCCATGGAATGGGTGGCATGCAATACTGCTTTAAAGGGTCTGCATTTTCTCACCCAATCTCACCAGTCCTCTCATTCCCAAGTGTCCAGCCCTATGTCTCATCTAGCTGTCTTTGCAGATAGCATCATTCCAGGTTTCATCAGAACCCCTGAATGCATTGTGTAAGAATTTCGCTGTTTTTTGTTTTGTTTTGTTTTGTTTTTGAAATTCATTTTTATAATGGGTTTGAGCTGATTTTCACCGACATGTTTATGCCGGTCTAGACACACTTGATTCCCTTATGGAGACATATCAATATATAGGTTTTAAGATTCTTACTAGTCAGATATATTCCTCTGCGGGGAATAGGTGTGTTGAGTCCCGTTCACTGAGGAAGGTGTAGGTTTTGTCTATTCTGTATTTGGTTTATGGAACGGTACATGTGCTAATATCAAACTCTGGCTTTATGCATCAGCCCACCTCTCCTTCCCGCTTAAGCAGGCATAAGAGTGTTTTCTAAATGTGAGTCTCTTTTCTCTTTTCTAACTCAGTTCATGTGTAGCCATGTTTACAGGACCTTCATAAGTGATATCTTATGATAAGTTTCTTTTTCTGTGTGACTTATTTCACTTAGAATCATCGTACCTAAATCCACTCATTATGCTGCTACTGGCCTTATGACATTGATTTTATGTCTGAGTGATATTCTTTTGAACAAAATTACCACAAGTTCTTTACGCAATTTTCTCTTTCCTGGAATATATAAGGTGTACTGAAGTTGAGGTTCTGGTTTGCAGAGCAGCCTTAAACTTTGGGGTGCCTGTGTCTTGTTGATATTTAGTCTTCCCAAGTTATAGGCCCATGAGTGGAAGTGCCCTATGCTCGGTAGCTTTGTATTTAAATGTTTTAGGAAACAGCATACACTTCTTCAGAGTGGCACTTGGATATTTATACCCCACCCATCAGCGTGAGTAGCTCCCTGTTCTCCATGGCCTCTCCTGCATTTCTGGTTTCTACACATTTTTTTGGATGGCCTTTCTGAGCAGTGGAAATTGAGACTTCTTTGTTGTGCGGATTTGCATTTCCCGCTTGCTTGCTTGGCCAAAAACTCTCTATGTGTTTTTTTCCTGAAGATATTCATGAAAAAACGCATACACTGTTTTGCCCAACTGCATCATTTTAGAAATTCTCCTGCTTTTCATATGCTTTAAATGTGAGTCCAATCTACCTTTTGAAATCTGTTTCCTGCAATTCTGCCTCTCATTCAGATCCTCTTCGTTGCCGTACCTGAATATATTTTTGGACGTTGGTTATCATTTTTATCTTTGCAGGTCTTTGAATTATCTGCTCCTGAGCTCCATTTTACAACTCGCATTTTTTGTGAGCTGGCCGCCAAACCATTGTATTGCTTCCGGCCCTATTCTGGGTCTGGGGAGGCAGGCTGAACCTTTGGTTAATTCTTCTTCCTAATGGTAAATTAGAGTGACATGTGCCTGTCAAAACTCCTACAGCTAGTCTCTCATTGGTTCCCCCTCTACCCGTTTATCCTCTGCACAAATTGCAAACTGTGTGAAACAGGAGGTTAAAGGTGCTGATTCTCCAAGTGGGGAGATTGTTAGTAATTTGGCTGGAATGGTGAACCCCATCACCAGTAGATAAAAAATGAGGTGCATTTTCGACACCTTTCCTGATCACATGGTGTACATTCGTCTCGGGTACCCAGGCATGTTTTCGCTTTCGGAAGATTCCCTTAAACCTGCAGATTTGGTTCCCAGGGAATGGGTACCAGGCAGTATTACTTTAAAAGGTCTGCATTTCCTCACCCAGCCTCTCTAACATCTCTTAGCGTGCATAGCTTCCAGCCTTATATATCATCCTGCTGTGGGTCTACATGTGTTCAATACATGTTACATCGTAGCCCTTCAACAAAAGTTGTAAGAATTTTTGTCTGTCTCACTGTTTTTATACATATTTTTAAATTTATTTTTATATTGGTTACAGCTGATTTTCAAAGCTCTGTTTTTTGCTGCTGTACATCCACTTGATTCATGTACTGTGAGACAACAATAAATTCTTTTTCAGATGCTTACCATTCATATGTATTATTTTCCAGTGACTTGAGTGGGCTGAGTGCAGTTCTTTGAGGTACCGTGTAGGCCTTGTCAGTTATTCAATATGGTACTTGGAATGGTATCTTTGCTAATTTCAACCTCCTGGATAATACCTCACCCTTCCTAACCTTTCCCATTTAGCAGCCTTATGTCTATTTTCTACATATTTGACTATGTTTCTGTTTTGTAATTTATTTCATGTGTAGCCATTTTTGATTCCACCTTTAAGTGACATCTTATGATATGTGTCTTTTTCTTTCTGACATACGTCACTTAGAATGATCGTATGTATCTCCTCCAGAGTTGTTACAACTGGCCTTATTTCATTGATTTCTGGATGAGTAATATTCCACTCTACATAAGTACCCCATCTCTTTTATCCATTTTATCCTCCAGGGACATATTTTATATCCAAGTTGAGGCCCTTTTTAACAGAGAGGTGGTAAACGTTGGGGTGCCTGTTTTCTGTCGATTTTTGTTTTTCCCAAGGTATACGCCCATGAGTGCAAGTGCCCTATGCTCTGTAGCTCATTTTTTAGATGTTTTAGCAAACACAGTACACCTCTCCAGAGTGGCCGTTGGCAAATTACATTTCCACTATCAGCCTCACAGGTCTCTCTTTTCTCCTCACCCTGTCCTGCATTTCTGGTGTTTACACTTTATGTGGATGGCCCTTCTGACTGATGTGAAGTGATACATTTTGTAGTATTGATTTCCAGTGCCCACCTGTTTGGTTGGATAAAAAGTGTGTATGGCCTTTACTTGAATATATTCAGAAAAAAATGCATTCGCCCTTTTTGGCCAACTGCATCATTGGCGATGTTCAGCCTCTTTCCTTGTGCTTTAATGGGGAGTCCTTTCTACCTCTTCAAATCTGTTTCCTGCCACTCTCCCTTGCTTAGAAGTCCTTTTCTGTGACATACCTCAAGACATTTTTTGACGATGGATATTTTCAACTCTGCAGTTTCATGAATTTTAGTGCCCCTGAGTTCCATTTTTCAACTTGTGTTTTTGGAAACTGGACACAAAACAGCGGGATTTCCTCTAGCCCTATTCTGTTTCCGTGGGCAATTCTAGCCTTTGATGAATTTGCCTTCCGGATTGGAAATTAGAGTGGCATGTGCCTGTCTGAACACCTAAGACTTGTCTCTAAATTTTTCTCATCCTTCCGCTTCATCCTCTGGACAATTTCCAAACTGTGTGAAAAAGGATGTTGACGGTGCTGATATCTCCAATTGAGGAGATTGTTAGGAAAGCTGCTGGAGGTGTGAACCCGAGCACCAGGCGATGAGGAGATGAGGTGCATTTTCCAAACTCTTTCCGATCAAACGGTGTACCATCCTCTAGGTGTGACAGGTATGTTTTAGCTGTAGATAGGGTCCCGTGCATATTAGGGGAACACCAGGGTTTTTTTCCAAATTATTGCCTCCCCGAACCCCAAACTGGGGAATTTTTAAGCTACTGCTACACATATGTCCATTAAGGGCCTTGGAAAATAGGCAGAGTCCAAACTTTAGATGACTGAAATCTTCGGGATCAGAAGTGCTCACCATCGGCCTTGCTTAGGTTACATTTTATCTGTCATTGATAGATGATGTCAATAAAAATATCTATTCTTTTTCAGATTATTTCCCCTTATAGGTTACTGCAAAATATTCAGTGTAGTTCCCTGTGCTATACAGTAGTTCCTTGTTGATGAACTGTTTTATACATAGCAGTGTGTATGTGTTAATCCCAAACTGTTAATTTATCCCTTCTCCTACCTTTCCCCTTTGGTAATAATAAATTATAAGATTTTATACTTCTCAGAAATGGGGAAGCTGAAAGAGAGGTATCATTTTCAATGGAAAAGCATTCAAAACAAGATTGAAGCTTCAGCCAAGAGTATTCGATGTACATCCTTGGGAATAAATCACTTCATTTCTCTAATGTTGACCTGACAAATAAGACAGATGTCTTCACTGAACTTGCTTATAATAAAGTGATGGAAATATCAAATATAAGTCTTAGAAACATCTTATTTTACCCGAGCCTTATACACTGCTCTATGTTAACTACAGTTAGGCTCACACATGTGTTCATTGAAGTTACAATGTTCTCAATTTCTGCTACTGATCCTCCAGAGTGGACTCCAACAGGAGTCCTTGTGCCCAGTGTCAATGGAGCCAACAGATCAAGACTGAGTTTGGTTCAGAAGCAAAGGAAACTTTATATTTTGAAAACAGAATGGAGAGGTGAGAGCGTGCACTACCCCGTGGGCTGTGGGCTGGGCTGCTGTGTAGGGGTCCCAACAGCGTCATCGGGAGGGAGGGGATGGAGCTCTCGAGGGCTGGGTTGGCTGCAGCTCAGGCTCTATGTTGCGGAGTCTGCATGGTACCCCGCTAGCTGAGGTGTCGACCCAGCCGTTCTGCACTAGGAAATCTGGTCTGAAGTGCCGGGTGTGGGTCCTCTGCATGCGGAATCCTAGGAGCACGTGAAATTAGACAAAGCACAAAGGAAAAACAGGTTAGACTTTATTTTATTGCCCAGATTCTCTTTTTATCTCCCAGGAATTTTTAATGAACGTTGCCGGAGATGAACACTTCCTCTGCTTTTTGTCCCGTTCCTCATTCTTGGGGTGCTGAGGGTGCAGACCCCTCTTTTGTAACTGCTTCATGCTGAGCTGGGAGCCCTCATACACGGGGGAGGGGCAAAATTTCTCCCCAGCAGCCTCCAGGTGAGGTTCATTGTCCCAAGGCCTCCTGCCTCACTGCTCGTCCACCTGAGCACCAGCATTGGAAGTGTTATAGATTCGATTGACCTTTAAGGGTCCAGGAAATAGATGCACAGAGATGCTACAGTGGCAGGTTTCACCCCACCCCACATTTGTTCGGTGACCTTAGGCTGACGGTTTTTGCCAGCCTAGATGCTCTGACCAGTAGTCTGTGCTTTCTTTAATTAGGTCCCTGAATTAATGTACAAACAGCACCATGTGTCAGAGCCCTGCCCGCTCAACTCCCAGACAGTCCAGGGTCGGTGGTGATCCAGGACCATGACGTCCACTGAGTCAACGGCCTTTTGAAGTAGCCAGCAGTCCAGCTGGTCATATTGACCACCATCACCGTGGTGTCTGTAGGGTTTTCTATGGTGAAATCGTGAATATACGATTACCCCGCCAAGCTTATTAGCTCCCCTCTGGGTGCAGTAAGTCCTCCAAACAGTAGTCTGCTCTTTCGGGGTACAGACTTGTTTTCTGAGAGAAACTCCAGGTCAAGTGATGGTCACACGTGTCTTCTTGGTGGCCCATTGCCCCCGTTTGTCTCTCTGGAGTTTGGAGTTAGAGGGCCTCCTCACTCGAGGTCAGTGTGTCCACAGAGCGACCCCTGCAACTTCAGGGCATGATGGGTGGTTAGGATCACCACGTGGGGTCCTTTTCCCTTAGGAGGGAGCTGGCCTTGCGGGCTGCTGATTTCCAGCCTTTTAGATACCCCAGTATCCTGGCCTGATAGGGCGGTGAGCAAAGCCCTTTGTGACCATAGTTTTTCATACCTGAAGGGCATTCTTGTGTTGCTGCATTTCAAGTGGTCCCAGTTTTTGCACTAAGGCTCCAAGGGTGATTAACCTTTGACCGGGTATGTAAAGTTCAAAGGGTTTAGCTAAATTAGGGAGTTCCTGGGCAAGGGCCTGAATTGACTGCTCTTTCCATTCTTGATAGGCTGTTTCTGGATTCTATCCTAAAGGATCATCATATTTTCGTGTCAGTGTTTCATGTAGAGGCCCAGCTATTAGACTGTAGTTAGGGATCCAGATGCAGAAAACCTTGGCCTCCCCAGGAACCCCTAAGCTGTCTTCTAGTTTTAGAAGAGGTAAGGCTGCAAATGGCTTCTTCCCTATCCTGGGATGCGTTTCTCCGAATATCTGTGAGAATGAAGCCCAGGCATGTCACCTTAGCCTGGGATATTTGAGCCTTTTTCTTGGACACCTTCTATTCTTTCTTGGCTAGGTAGTTCAGAGGCGTCTTTAGTAGACCTGACAATCAGAATTTCATCTGCATATTGAAGGAGGGTTCCCTTTTACAGAGGTAGAACTTTTAGGTCTTTAGAGGACATTTCCCCAATGATTGTGTGGGGATTTTTGAACCATTGGTGCAGGATGGCCCAGCATTATTGCTTTTGTTGCATGTTGTGTCCTGCCACTCACAAGCCAAAAATTCTTGTGACTCTGAGATGATTGGAATACAGAAGAAGGCATCATTGAAGTCTAATACAGAATGCCATGGTCTGGTGGATGGTAGAATGACCAGCAGGGTGTAGGAAATAGGAGCTACTGGATGTATATCCTCGGTGGCTTCACTGACTGTCCTGATATCCTTTACCAGGTCTCCAGCAGCCCATGGGTCTCTCGTGGTCAGGCCAATCCCAGGATATGGAGCTCACCTGGGCTGCACCCCCCACACCACAGCCCACAGGGCTCTTGTGGTCAACTCTCTCCCAGAGTATGGAAATCATCTGTGCAGCAACACAGCAGCCCATGGGGCTCACATAGTCAGGCCCTTCCCAGGATACAGAGCTCCCCTGGGCAGGTACCCCAGCAGGGCTGGACCCACAGGAACCGTGCACATAGCCCACCTTTCAGAGAACCCCCAGCTCACCTGTCGCTCACAGCTGACACAGAACACCTCAGAGCAGGGCTTGAACTAACAAACAGCAGCTCTGACAGTTCTGTGTCCCTTGGTATCACTCTGTGTGGCCTCTCTCTGCCTGCTTTTCCAGACACTTCCACTGCAGCCAGGGCACCAGGCCTCTGTCTCCACCCACCATCACTCCTCTCGCTGACTCCTGGGTTCCTCTCATTAGGATAGGGTCTTCTTGAAGTTGTTTTCCACTCATGGACCAGATAAAATGATAAGAAAACAAGCAGCAGCTGCAGCCCCTTGTCTATCCTGACTCTCAAGAGCCCACACCTGTTCCTTGGGCCTGGCCCGTTTAGCAAGACCCATTTTCTGCAACTGTGAGCCCCTGAGGGGTGAGGATTGGCTGATTTGGGCAGCCTGACACCGCCTGCCAGCCCTCCCCAGTTGTGCCTGGGTTGAGGTCAATATAAACACCTCTCCAGTCAGCAAGAGCTCCTGTAGCTGTGCCTGACGCCATATTCTCTGCCCCGTCAGCAGTATCGGGGCTGGGGTGGTGGGAGGGTGTGAGGCGCCGTGGCTTTGTGTGTGGTCCAGTGTGAGTGGGGCTCTGCTGGACTTTCTGCAGGAGTTGCCAGGCTGCCACCTGCTAACGAAGAGAATGTGTCACATATACCTGCCGCTGGAATTTCTCCCCAGGCAGAGGTGAGGAAGTAAAAAAGCAGTGGGGGCCGTGGCAGGAGGGGTATCTCAGGCAGGGAAATGGAAAGCTTCCAGAAGAGCATCTGTTGTCAGGACCATCCTGGCTGTCCTGCAGGCACCACGTCGGCCTGCATGCTGTCGCTGGTGTGGCTCCACAGCCCTTCCTCTAGGCTTGCAAGTTCTTGTACATATTCAGGTGTTTTACCTGGAAAGGGTGGGAAGATTTCAGCTGCAGCAGGACTGGGGCTCAGCTCACATTTACTCACAAACGCCTCGACATAGTCCCCCAGCTTTTCAATGAGGGTGTTCCTTGTGGGTTGGAGCGCTGCTGACTGCATGGGAGATGATTTCCCACTTCTGACCAACTTAAGAATTTTTTACCACTGGAGCAAGTGCCCTGATACGATTTTCCTCTGTATAACTGGTGGGTTGGGTTTTTTTTTTTCCTTTTTTATTTTTTGGTTCAAGGTAGGTTTTATTTATTCCTCTTTTTTTTTAATTTAGAGATAAAAACATGGAAATAATGCATTAATATAAAGACGTCTATATGAAGGGGAAAACTTCTTTTCTGTTTTATTTTATTAAATGTTATTTATTTATTTTTAATTTTTTAAAATTTATTTATTTCTTTTATAAGCAGGTTCTTATTGGATATCTATTTTATACATATAAGTGTGCACATGTGAATCCCAGTCTCCCAATTCATCCCACCACCACCCTCACATGGTGTTCCCCCCTTGGTGTCCATATGTTTGTTCTCTACATCTGTGTCTCTATCTCTGCCCTGGAAACCGGTTCATCTGTACCAATTGTCTAGGTTCCACATATATGCATTAATATACAATATTTGTTTTTCTCTTTCTGACTTACATCACTCTGTATGACAGTCTCTAGGTCCATCAAGGTCTCTACAAATGATCCAATTTCAATCCTATGTATGGCTGAGTAATATTCCATTGTATATATGTACCACATCTTTATCCATTCGTCTGTCTGTGGGCACTTAGGTTGCTTTCATTACCTGGCTATTGTAAATAGTGCTGCAATGAACATTGTGGTGAATGTGTCTTTTTGATTTATGCTTTTCTCTGGGTATATGCCCAACAGTGGGATTGCTGGATTATATGGTAATTCTATTTTTAGTTTTTTAAGGAACCTCCTTTCTGTTCTCCATAGAGACTGTATCGATTTACATTCCCAACAATAGTGGAAGAAGGTTCCTTTTCTCCACACCCTCTCCAGCATTTGTTGTTTGTAGATTTTCTCATGATGCCCATTCTAACAGGTGTGATGTGATACCTCATAGTAGTTTCGATTTCCATTTCTCTAATAATTAGTGATGTTGAGCAGATTTTCATGTGCGTCTTGGCCATCTCTATGTCTTCTTGGAAGAAATGTCTATTTAGATCTGCTTCCATTTTTGTATTGGGTTTTTTGTCTTATTAATGTTGACCTGCATGAGCTGTTTATATATATTGGAGATTAATCATTTGTCCATTGATTCGTTTGCAAATATATTCTGCCATTCTGAGGGTTGTCTTTTCGTCTTGTTTGTAGTTTCCTTTGCTTTGCAAAAGCTGTTACGTTTCATTAGGTCCCATCTGTTTAGCTTCTTTTTTTATTTCATTACTATAGGAGATGGATCAAAAACAGATCTTGCTGTGATTTACGTCAGAGTATTCTTCATAAGTTTTCCTCTCAGAGTTTTATACTGTCCGGTCTTAAATTAAGGTCTCTAATCCATTTTGAATATATTTTTATGTATGGTGTTGGGGAGTGTTCTAATTTCATTTTTTACATGTAGCTTTCCATATTTCCCAGCACCACTGATTGAAGAGACTGTCTTATCTCCATTGTATAGTCTTGCCTCCTTTGTCATAGATTAGTTGACGATAGGTGTGTAGGTTTATCCCTGGGCTTTCTTTTTTTCCTTTTACACGTTTATTGGAGTATAATTGCTTTACAATGGAGTGTTGGTTTCTGCTGTATAACAAAGTGAATCAGCTATATATATACAAATATCACCAGATCCCCTTCCTCTTGCATCTCCCTCCCATATTCCATATCCCACCTCTTTATGTGGTCACAAAGCACCGAGCTGATATCCCTGTTCTATGTGGCTGCTTCCCAGTAGCTATCGGTGTTACATGTGGTAATGTATTTATGTCCAAGCCACTCTCTCACTTCGTCCGAGCTTACCCATAGCCTTTCCGGTGTCCTCAAGTCCTTTCTCTACATCTGTGTCCTTAATCCTGTCCTGCCACTAGGTTCTTCATAATCTTTTTTTTTTTTCTTCATTAGATTCCGTATATCTCTGTTAACATACAGTATTTGTTTTTCCCTTTCTGACTTACTTCACTGTGTAGGACAGATTCTAATCCATCCACCTCAGTACAAATAACTCAGTTTTGCTTCTTTTTATGGCTGAGTAATATTCCATTGTATATATGTGCCAGATCTTCTTTATCCATTCATCTGTCGATGGACACTTAGGTTGCTTCCATGTCCTGGCTATTGTAAATAGAGCTGCAATGAATATTTTTGTACATAACACTTTTTGAATTATGGTTTTCGTAAGGCAAATGCCCAGTAGTTGGATTGTTGTGTCCTATGGTACTTCTATTGTTAGTTATTTAAAGGAACCTCCGTACTGTTCTCCCTAGTGCCCATATCAATTTACATTCCCACCCACAGTACAAGTGTGTTCCCTTTTCTCCAATAAAGGCCTCTCCAGCATTTATTGTTTTGTAGATTTTTTTGATGATTGCCACTCTGACTGCTGTGAGGTGATACCTCATGGTAGTTTTGATTTGCATTTCTCTAATGATTAGTGATGTTCAGCATCCTTTCATGTGTTTCTTGGTAATCTGTATATCTTCTTTGGAGAAATGTCTATTTAGGTCTTCTGCCCGTTTTTGTATTGGGTTGTTTGTTTTTGTGATATTGAGCTACATGAGGTGCTTGTAAAGTTTGGAGATTAATCCTTTATCAATTGCTTCATTTGAAAATATTTTCTCCCATTCTGAGGGTTGTTTTTGCATCGTGTTTATGTTTTCTTGTACTGTGTAAAAGCTTTTAAGTTTCATTAGGTCCCATTTGTTGATTTCTGTTTTTATTTCCATTTCTCTAGGAGGTGGGTCAAAAAGGATCTTGCTGTGATTTATGTCACAGAGTGTTCTGCCTATGGTTTCCTCTAAGTGTTTTATCTTGTCTGGTCTTATATTTAGATCTCTAATTAATTTAGAGTTTATTTTTGTGTATGGTGTTATGGAGTGTTCTAATTTCATTCTTTTATGTGTAGGGGTCCAGTTTTCCCAGCACCAATTACTGAAGAGACTGTCTTTTCTCCAGTGTATATCCTTAGCTCCTTTGTCATAGATGAGATAGCAATAGGTATGTAGGTTTATCTCTGAGCTTTCTGTCCTGTTCCATTGATCTGTTTTTATGCCAATCTACATACACTTGATTCCATTATGGAGACATATAAATACATAGGTTTCAAGATTATTACCAGTCAGATATATTCCTCTTCAGTGAATAGGGTGTTTTGTGTCCAGATCATTGAGAAAGGAGTAGGTGTTGTCTATTACATATTTGGTATATGGAATGGTATCTGTGCTAATTTCAAACTCTGCTTTTACACATCACCCCACGTCACCTTTCCCCTTAAGGAGGCATAAGTGTGTTTTCTAAATGTGTAACTCTGTTCTCTTTTGAAATTCAGTTCATGTGTATCCATGTTTACATTCCCTCTATAAGTGATATATTACAATAAGTTTCTTTTTCTTTGTGGCTCATTTCCCTTAGCATCATCATACCTAAAGCCACTCATTATGCTGCTATTGGCCTTATGACATTGATTTTATGTCTGAGTGACATTCCATTGTATATAAGTACCACAACATCTTTATCCATTATTTTCCCTTTCCTGGGATATTTAAAGTGTACCAAAGTCGAGGTTCTTGTAAACAGAGCAGCCCTAAACTTTGGACTGGCTGTGTTTTGTGGATTTCCAATTTTCCCAAAATACACGCCCATGAGTGGAAGTGTGCTATGCTCTGTAGCTCTGTTTTAGAAAACAACATACAGTTCTCCAGAGAGGCTGTTGGCAATTTACATCCTGTCCATCGGCGTAAGCAGGCTCCCTTTTCTCCATGGCCTGTCCTGTATTTGTGGTTTTTACACTATTTGCGGATGGCCCTTTTGACCGGAGGTAAGTGACACTTCTATGTAGGGTGGATTTGCAATGCCTGATGGCTTGCTTGGCCAAAAAGGGCGTATGCATTTTTTTCCCGAATATATTCAGGAAAATACACATACTCCCTTTTCGTCCAAGGGCAACATTGTCGAAGTTCTGTCGCTTTTCATGTGCTTTAAAGACGACTCCAATCTACCTCTTGAAATCTGTTTCCTTCAATTCTGCCTTGCTTTCAAATCCTCTTCACTGCCTTACTTCAATATATTTCTGGATGATAGTTGTCCTTTAAAACTCTGCAAGTTTGTGAATTGCTGTGACCCTGATTTCCATTTTTCAAATCACATATTTGTGAGCTTGCTGCAATACCGCAGGATGGCTTTAGGCCCTAGTCTGGTCCCGGGGTTGCAGGCTGAGCCTGTGTTTAATTCTTCTTCCTGGTGGGAAACTAGAGTGACATGTGCCCATCCAAACACCTACAGTTAATGTCTCATTTGTTTCCCCTCTTCCTGTTCATCCTCTGCACAATTTGCAAACTGTGCATAACAGGAGGGTAAAGGCGCTGACACTCCAAGTGTGGAGATTTTTAGTAATGCAGATGGAATGGCGAAGCCGAGCACGAGGAAAGGAAAAATGAGGTACCTTTTAGAAAACTTTCCCGATTACTCAGTGTACCATCCACTGGGTTTCCCAAGCATGTCTTAACTGTAGGAAGATTCCCTTAAACCTGGAGAGTTGGGGCCACTAGAATGGGTAGCACACAGTATTGCTCTAAGTGGTGTTCTTTTGCTCACACAACCTCAGCAATCTTGTCAGACCCAAGTGTCCAGTCTTATGTCTCATCAAGCTGTGGGTGTAAAGGTGGTCAATCCAGGTTGCATCACAGGCCTTGAACGTAATTTTTAAGACTTTCTCCCTGTTTCGCTGTTTTTCCACTTTGCTTTTGAAATTTATTTTTATAAGGGGGTTTAGCTGCATTTCAGTGCTGTGTTCATGTCATTATACACACACATGATTCATTTTTGGAGACATGAGAATACATGTGATTTAAAATTCTTACTAGTCACATATATTCCTCTTCAATGAATAGGGGTTGTTGAGTCCAGTTAATTTTGCCGGGAGTAGGTGCTGTTTATAACATACTTGGTTTATGGAACGATATCTATGCTAATTAAGGACTGTGGATTTATGCGTCACCCCAACTCGCCTTTCCCCTTAATCAGGCAGAAGTTTGTTTTCTAATGTGTGACTCTGTTGTGTTTGTAATTCAGTTCATGTGTAGCCATGTGTACATTCCCGCTATGAGTGATATCTTATGATAAGTTTCATTGTTCTGTTGTCTTTCCTAACTCAGATCATGTGTAGCCATGTTTACAGGACCTTCATAAGTCATATCTTCTGATAAGTCTCTTTTTCTCTGTGACTTATTTCACTTAGAATCATCGTACCTGAATCCACTCATTTTGCTGCTACTGCCCTTATGAGATTGATTTCATGGCTGAGGGTTATTCCATCGTACGAAAGTACAACAATTTCTTGAAGCATTTTTGTCTTTCCTGGGATATTTAATGTGTACCCAAGTTGAGGTTCTTGTAATCAGTGCAGCCCTAAATTTCGGGGTGGCTCTGACTTATTGATTTTCAGTTTTCCCAAGGTATCTTCCATAGACTGAAAGTGCCCTTGGGTCTGTAGCTCTGTTGTTTACTTGTTTGAGGGAACACAATGCACTCCTCCAGAGAGGCGGTTGGCAATTTACATCCTGCCCTTCAGCATAACCAGGCTCCCTGTTCTCCAGCGCCTGTGTTGCCTTTGTCGTTTTTACACATTTTGCGATGTCCCTTTTGACCTGTGGGAGGTGAAACTTCTTTGTAGTGCAGATTTGCATTGCCTGCCTAGTTGCTTGGCCAAAATGGGCATAAGCGTTTTCTCCTGAATATATTCAGGAGAAAACGCATACGCCCTTTTTGGCCAAGTGCATCATTGTCGAAGTTGTGCCCCTCTTCCTGTGCTTTAAAGGTGATTCCAATGTACCCCTTGAAATCTCTTTCCTGCTATTCTGGCTCGCTTTCAAGTCCGCCTCGGTGCCTTCCCTCAACAGATTTTTGGACGATAGTTGTCCTTTATTACTCTGCCAGTTTGTGAATTGCTGTGCCCCTGAGCTCCATTTTTCAACTCGTTTTTTGTGAGCTGACGGCAGATACAAAACTTTGGTTCAGGAACTATACTGGTTCCCGGTGGGTTGCTGAGACTTTGGTTAATACTTCTTCCTTCCGGGAAATTAGAGTGACATGTGCCCGTCGAAATGCCTAACAGCTACTCTCTCATTGGTTCTCCCTCTTCCCTTTCATCCTCTACCAAATTGGCAACCTGTGCGAAACAGGAGTTTAAAGGGGCTGTCTCTCCAAGTTGGGAGATTGATAATAAAGCAGTTGGAAAGTCAAACCGGATCACCAGGAGAGGGAATATTAGTTGAGTTTTAGAAACCTTTCGTATTCACAGTGTGTCCAGTCTCTAGGTTTCCCATACATGTTATAGCTGTAGTAATATTCCCTTCAACCTGGAGAGTTGGGACACTTGGAATGTGTGCCACACATAACTTCTTTAAATGGTCTGCATTTGCTCACCGAATCTCACCAATCCTCTCAGACCCACGTGTCCAGCCTTTTGCCACATCCAGCTGTTGTTGTAGATAGGGTCTTTCCAGGTTTCCTCAGAGACCCTGAAGGAATTGTAAATAATTTCCCTGTTTTTTTTTGTTTGTTTGTTTTTGAATCTCCTTTTTACAGTGGGTTTGAGCTGATTCTCACTGCCATGTTTATGCCAGTCTAAACAAAATTGATTCCCTTACGGACACATATCAATACATAGTTTTTAAGATTCTTACTAGTCAGATATATTCCTCTGCTGGAAATATGGGGTTTTGAGTCCCTTTCACTGAGGAAAGTGTAGGTCTTGTCTAATCCGTATTTGGTTTTTGGAACGTTACTTGTACTAATTTCAAACTCTGGTTTTATGCATCACCCCACCTCTCATTCCCCCTTAAGCAGGCATTAGAGTGTTAACTAAATGTGACAGTTTGTTCTCTTTCTTAACTCAGTTCATGTGTAGCCATGCTTACAGGACCTTCATAAGTGTTATATTATGATAAGTTTATTTTTATCTCTGACTTATTTCACTTAGAATCATCGTACCTGAATCCACTCATTTTGCTGCTACTGCCATTATGACATTGATTTCATGGCTTAGGGATATTCCATCGTACACAAGAAACACAATTTCTTCAACCGTTTTGTCTTTCCTGGGATATTTAAAGCGTACCCAAGTTGAGGTTCTTGTAAGCAGTGCAGCCCTGAATTTTGGGGTGGCTCTGCCTTATTGATTTTCAGTTTTCCCAAGGTATATTCCATAGACTGGAAGTGCCCTTGGCTCTGTAGCTCTGTTGTTAACTTGTTTTAGGGAACACACCGCACTCCGCCAGAGAGGCAGTTGGCAATTTATATCCTGCCAATCAGCATAACTAGGCTCCCTGTTCTCCTGGGCCTGTCTTGCCTTTCTGGATTTTACACATTTGCGGATGTCCCTTTTGACCAGTGGGAAGTGATACTTCTTTGTAGTGCAGATTTGCATTGCCCGCTTACTTGCTTGGCCAAAATGGGCATATGCGTTTTCTCCTGAATATATTCAGGAGAAAACGCATACGCCCTTTTTGGCCAAGTGCATCATTGTCAAAATTGTGCCCCTCTTCCTGTGCTTTAAAGGCAATTCCAATATACCTCTTGAAATCTGTTTCCTGTATTCTGGCGCACTTTCAAGTCTGCCTCATTGCCTTACCTCAACAGATATTTGGAGGACTGTTGTCCTTTATCACTCTGCCAGTTTGTGAATTGCTGTGCCCCTGAGCTCCATTTTTCAACTCTTTTTTTGTGAGCTGACCGCAAGTCCAAAATTTTGGTTCAGGACCTATACTTGTTCCCGGCGGGTGGCTGAGACTTTGGCTAATTCTTCTTTCTGACAGGAATTAGAGTGACATGTGCCCGTCCAAATGCCTAAGAGCTACTCTCTTATTGGTTCTCCCTCTTCCCTTTCATCCTCTGCCAAATTGGCAACCTGTGCGAACCAGTAGGTTAAAGGGGCTGTCTCTCCAAGTTTGGACATTGATAGTAAAGCAGTTGGAAAGTCAAACCGGAGCGCCAGGAGAGGGAATATTAGTTGAGTTTTAGAAACCTTTCGTATTCACAATGTGTCCATTCTCTAGGTTTCACATACATGTTATAGCTGTAATAATATTCCCTTGAACCTGGATAGTTGGGACCCTTGGCATGTGTGCCATGCATTATTACTTTAAATGGTCTGCATTTGCTCACCGAATCTCACCAATCCTCTCAGTCCCAAGTGTCCAGACTTATGCCACATCCAGCTGTCGTTGTAGATAGGGGCATTCCAGGTTTCATCAGAGCCCTTGAAGGAATTGTATAGAATTTCCCTGTTTTTTTGTTTTGTTTTTCAAATTCATTTTAATAGTGGTTTTGAGCTGATTCTCACTGCCATGTTTATGCCTGTCTAGACACACTTGATTCCCTTACGGAGACATATCAATACATTGATTTTAAGATTCTTACTAGTCAGATATATTCCACTGCGGGAAATATGGTGTTTTGAGTCCCTTTCACTGAGGAAGGTGTAGGTCTTGTCTTTTCCGTAGTTGGTTTTTGGAACGGTACCTGTACTAATATCACACTCTCGATTTATGCATCACCCCACCTCTCCTTCCCCCTTAAGCAGGCATAAGAGTGTTTTCTAAATGTGAGACTCTGTTCTCTTTCCTAACTCAGTTCATGTGTAGCCATGTTTACAGGACCTTCATAAGTGATATATTATGATAAGTTTCTTCTTCTCTGTGACTTACTTCACTTAGAATCATCGTACCTGAATCCACTCATTTTGCTAACTCGCCCTATGACATTGATTTCATGGCTGAGGTGTATTCCATTGTATGTAAGTAACACAATTTCTTGGACCATTTTTGTCTTTCCTGAGATATTTAAGGTGTATACAAGTTGTGGTTCTTGTAAGCAGTGCAGCCCTCAATTCTGTGTTTGCTCTGTCTTATTGATTTTCAGTTTTCCCAAGGTATCTTCCCTAGACTGGAAGTGTCCTTGGCTCCGTAGCTCTGTTGTTTACTTGTTTTAGGGAACACAATGCACTCCTCCAGAGAGGCAGTTGTCAATTTACATCCTGCCCATCATCATAACTAGGCTCCCTGTTCTCCAGGGCCTTTCTTGCCATTCTGATTTTTACACATTTTGCGGATGTCCCTTTTTACCGGTGGGAAGTGATACTTCTTTGTACTGCAGATCTGAATTGCCCGCTTGCTTGATTGGCCAAAAAGGGCGTATGCATTTTCTCCTGAATATAATCTGGAGAAAACGCATACACCCTTATTGGCCAAGTGCATCATTGTCTAAGTTGTGCCCCTCTTCCTGTGCTTTAAAGGCAATTCCAATGTACCTCTTGAAATCTGTTTCCTGCTATTCTGGCTCGCTTTCAAGTCGGCCTCGATGCCTTCCCTCAACAGATTTTTGGAAGATTCTTGTCCTTTATTACTCTGCCGGTTTGTGAATTGCTGTGCCCCTGAGCTCCATTTTTCAACTCGTTTTTTTGTGAGCTGACCGCAAGTCCCAAATGTTGGTTCAGGACCTATACTGGTTCCCGGCGGTTGGCTGAGACTTTGGTTAATTCTTCTTCATGCCGGGAAATTAGAGTGACATGTGCCCACCAAATGCCTAACAGCTACTCTCTCATTGGTACTCCCTCTTCCCTTTCATCCTCTGCCAATTTGGCAACCTGTGCGAACCAGGAGGTTAAAGGGGCTGTCTCTCCAAGTTGGGAGATTGATAGTAAAGCAGTTGGAAAGTGAAACCGGAGCACGAGGAGAGGGACTATTAGTTGAGTTTTAGAAACCTTTCGTTTCTTCACAGTGTGTCCATTCTCTAGGTTTCCCGTACATGTTATAGCTGTAGTAATATTCCCTTCTACCTGGAGAGATGGGACCCACGGAATCGGTGCCACGCATTATTGCTTTAAAGGGTCTGCATTTGCTCACCAAATCTCACCATTCCTCTCAGTCCCAAGTGTCCAGCCTTATGCCACATCCAGCTGTCATAGATAGGGTCATTCCAGGTTTGATCAGAGCCCCTGAAGGAATTGTAAATAATTTCCCTGTTTTTTTGTTTTGTTTTTAAATTCCTCTTTATCGTGGGTTTCAGCTGATTTTCACTGCCATGTTTATGCGAGTCTAGACACACTTGATTCCCTTACAGAGACATATCAATACATAGGTTTTAAGATTCTTACCAGTCAGATATATTCCTCTGCGGAGAATAGGGGTGTTGAGTCCCGTTCACTGAGGAAGGAGTAAGTCTTGTCTATTCTGTATTTGGATTATGGAATGGTACCTGTGCTAATATCAAACTCTGGTTTTATGCATCTCCCCACCTCTCCTTTTCCCTTAAGCAGGCATAAGTATGTTTTCTCTATGTGAGACTCTCTTCTCTTTACTAATTCAGTTCATGTGTACCCATGTTTACATTTCCTTCATAAGTGATATCTTATGTCAGAATGCTCCATGGCTCTTGTCATCATAATGCTCCATGATGCTTGTCACCACGATTATCCATGGCCTTCTCATCACAATACTCCACGGTCTTGCCATCACATTGCTCCATGCCCTGGTCACCTCAATGCTCCATGTCCCTTGTCATCACAATTCTCCACGTCCTTGTCATCACAATGCTTCTTGACACTTCTCATCACAATGATATATGCTGTTGTCATCACAATTCTGCATGCACTTGTCATAACAATGCTCCATGACACCTGTCATAACAAGCTCCATGTTCTTGTCATCACGATGTTTCAAGACCTGGTCATTAAAATTCTCAATGGCCCTTGTCATCACAATGCTCCTTTACCTTTGTCATCACAATCCTCCATGACACTTGGCATCACAATGCTCCATGTCACTGACATCACAATGGACCATGACATATGTCATCAAATGCTCCCTGACACCTGTCTTCACAATAATCCATGACGTTGTCATCACAATGTTCCATGCTCTTGTCATCACAATGCACGATTCCCACTGTCATCACAATAATCCGTGAAACTTGTCAGACCAATGCTCCATGCCCCTGTCATCACAATGCTCCTTGCCCTTGACATCCCAATGCTCCATGACCCCTGTTATCACAAGGCTCCGTGACTCCATTCATCTCAATGCTTCATGATCTTTGTCCTCACAATGGTCAGTGCCCTCGTCATCACAAGTCTCTATGACCTATGTCACCACAATGCTCCATGAACTTTTCATCACAATGTTCCGTGACCCTTGTCATCACAAAGCTCCATGCCTTTCTCAGCACAATACTCAATGAGACTTGTCATCACAATGCTCCATGCGCTTGTCAACACAATGCTCCACTAGATTGTCATCACAATGCTCCATGCACTTCTCATCAAAATGCTCTGTCACCACTGATATCACAATATTCCATCAGTAGTCATCACAATACTCCATCACCCTTGTCATCACAATGTTCCATGACCCCTGTCATGACAATACTACATGCCCTTATGATCACAGTTCTCCATGACCCCTGACATCACAGTGCTCCATAACCCATGTCATCAAAATGCTCCATGCCCCTTGTCATTACAGTGCTCCATGACCATCGTCATCACAATTATCCATGGTCTTCTCATCACAATGCTCAACGGTCTTGCCATCACAATGCTGCATGCCTTGGTCATCACAATGCTCCATGTCTTTGGTGATCACAGTTCTCCACGTCCTTGGAATCACTATGCTCCATGACACTTCTCCTCACAGTGTTAAATGCTTTGTCATCACAATTCTCTATGCACTTTTCATCGCAGTGCTCCATGACCCCTGTCATGGCCAGCTCCATGTGGTTGTAATCACAATGCTTCATGAATTGTCATCAAAATTATCAATGGCCCTTGTTATCACAATGCTCCATGCCCTTGTCAACACAGTGCTCCAAGCCCTTGTCATCACAATGCTCTATTACCTTTGTCATCACAATCCTCCATGACACTTGGTATCACAATGCTCCATGGCATTGTCATCACAAGGGACCATGACATATGTCATCACAATGCTCCTTGACACCGGTCTTCACAATAATCCATGACCTTTTCATCACAATGATCCATGCCCTTGTCATAACAATGCACCATGCCCACTGTCATCACAATATTCCATGAAACCTGTCAGACCAATGATCCATGTCCCTGTCATCACATTTCTCCGTGACCCTTGTCATCACAATGCTACATGACATTGTCATCACAATGCTCCATGCGCTTGTCATCATAATTCTCCATTAGCATTGTCATCAAAATCCTCCATGAACCTTGGGATCACATTGCTTCAAGCCCTTGTCATCAAAATGCTCCATGTTCCTTGAAATCAAAATGATCCATGACCTCTGTCATCAATATGCTCCAAACACTTGTGATCACAATGTTCGTTAACACTTGTCATCACAACACACTTTGATGCCTGTCATCACAAATATCCATGGACTTCTCATGACAATGCTCCATGAACTTTGTCATCACAATGATCAATACACTTATCATCACAATGCTCCCTGTCATTTCTCCACAGAATGCTCCTTGAACCGTGTCATGAAAAGGCTCCATGCACTTTTCATCACAATGCTCCATGCCATTGTCATCACAACACATCACAAGCTTGTCATCAGTGTCCTCCATGACCCTTGTCATCACAATGCTCCATGACACTTGTCATCACAATGCTCCACGCCCATGTCATTACAGTGCTCCATGACGCTCGTCATCACAATTATCCTTGGTTTTCTCATCACAGTGCTCCACGGTTTAGCCATCACAATGTTCCATGACACTTCTCATCACAATGTTACATGATCTTGTCATCACAATTCTCCATGCACTTGTCATCGCAATGCTCCATGACCCGTCATAGCAAGCTCCATGTGCTTTGCATCAAAATGCTTCACAACCTTGTCATCAAAATTCTCAATGGCGCTTGTCATCACAATGTTCCATGCCCTTTTCATCACAATGCTCCATGCCCTTGTCATCACAATGCTCCATGACCCCTCACATCACAATGCTCCGTGACTCCAGTCATCACAATGCTTCATGACCTTTGTCCTCACAAAGGTCCATGCCCTTGTCACACAAGGCTCTGTGACCTTTGTCACCACAATGCTCCATGCCCTTGTCATCTCAATGCTCCATGCCCACTGTCATCACAATAATCCATGAAACTTGTCAGACCAATGTTACATGACACTGTCATCATATTGCTCCATGCCCTTGCCCTCACAATGCTCCATGACCCCTGTCATCACAGTGCTCCGTGACTCCAGTCATCACAATGATTCATGACCTTTCTCATCACAGTGGTCCATGACCTCGTCACACAAGGCTCTGTGATCTTTGTCACCATAATGCTCCATGAAATTTTCATCACAATGCAGTGTCCCTTGTCATCACAATGCTCCATGCCTTTGTCAGCACAATGCTCCATGACACTTGTCATCAAAATGCTCCATGCACTTGTCATCACAATGCCCCAAGACCCCTGTAATCACAACGCTCCATGTCCTTGTTATCACAAAGCTCCATGACGCATGTCATCATAATGCTGCATTACCTTCTCGTCACAATGCTCCATGCCCTTGTAATCACATTGCTTCAAATCCCCTGTAATCTCAATGCCCCATGCACCTTTTCATCAAAATGCTCCATAAACCTTGTGATCACAACGCTCCATGCACTTCTCCTCAAAATGCTTTCTCACCACTGATATCACAATGTTCCATCACTAGTCATCACTATACTCCCTCACCCCTGTCATCACAATATTCCATGACCCCTGTAATCACAATTCTCCATGCACTTGTCATCACAAAGCTCCATGACTCATGTCATCAGAATGCTCCATGGCCTTCTCATCACAATGCTCCATGCCCTTGTCATCACAATGCTCCAACACCCCTGTAAACACAATTCTCCATGCCCCTTTTCATCTCAATGCTCCATGAACCCTGTCATCATAATTCTCCGTGCCCATAACCATAATATTTCATGCTATTGTCATCACAATGAAATCAAAATGCTCAATGACCTCTGTCATCACAATGCACCAAACCCTTCTGATCACAATGTTCCATAACACTTGTCATCACAATGCCCCATGACGCTCATCATCACAATTATGCAAGGTCTTCTCATCACAATGCTCCATGACCTTTGTCACCACAATGCTCAGTACACTTGGAATCACAATGCTCGCTGACACTTGTCATCAGTATGCTCCTTGAGCACTCTCATGACAAGGCTCCATGCCTTTTTCAACACAATGATCCATTCCCTTTTCATCACAATGCTCCAAGACCCCTGTTATCAAAATGCTCCGTGACTCCAGTCATCAAAATGCTTCATGACATTTGTCATCACAATGGTCCATGACCTCGTCACACAAAGCTCTGTGACCTTTCTCACCACAATGCTCCATGAAATTTTTATCACAATGCTCTGTGACCCTTGTCATCAAAAAGCTCCATGCATTTGTCAGCACAATGCTCCATGAAATTTTTATCACAATGCTCTGAGACCCTTGTCATCACAAAGCTCCATGCCTTTGTCAGCACAATGCTCCATAACCCATGTCATCAAAATGCACCATGCACTTTTCATCACAATGCTCCACATCCTTGTCATCAAAATGCTCCATAAACCTTGTCATCACAGTGCTCCATGCACTTCTCCTCAAAATGCATTCTCACCACTGATATCACAATGTTCCATCACTAGTCATCACAATACTCCCTCACCCCTGTCATCACAATATTCCATGACCGCTGTAATCACAATTCTCCATGCACTTGTCATCACAAAACTCCATGACCCATGTCATCAGAATGCTCCAGGGCCTTCTCATCACAATGCTCCAAGCCCTTGTCATCACAATGCTCCAACACCCCTGTAATCACAATGCTGCATGCCCCTTTTCATCTCAATGCTCCATGAAAACTGTCATCACAATTCACCGTGCCCATCACCATAATATTTCATGCTATTGTCATCACAATGAAATCAAAATGCTCAATGACCTCTGTCATCACAATTCACCAAACCATTCTGATCACAATGTTCCATAACACTTGTCATCACAATGCCCCATGACTCTCATCATCACAGTTATTCAAGGTCTTCTCATCAAAATGCTCCATGACCTTTGTCACCACAATGCTCAATACACCTGGCATCACAATGTTCGCCGTCACTTGTCATCAGTATGCTCCTTGAATATTTTCATGACAAGGCTCCATGCCTTTTTCATCACAATGATCCATTCCCTTTTCATCACAATGCTCCAAGACCACTGTTATCACAATGCAACGTGACTCCAGTCATCACAATGCTTCTTGACATTTGTCATCACAATGGTCCATGACCCCGTGAAACAAAGCTCTGTGACCTTTGTCACCACAATGCTCCATGAAATTTTTATCACAATGCTCTGTGACCGTTGTCATCACAAAGCTCCATGCCTTTGTCAGCACAACGCTCCATGACCCTTGTCATTACAATGCTCGATGTGCGTGTCAGCACGATGCTCCATAACCCATGTCATCACCATGCACCATGCACTTGTAATCACAATGCTCCGCATCCTTGTCATCAAAATGCTCCATAAACTTTGTCATCACAATGCTCCATGCACTTCTCCTCAAAATGCCTTCTCAACACTGTTATCACAATGTTCCATCACTAGTCATCACAATACTCGCTCACCCTTGTCATCACAATGTTCCATGACCACTGTCATCACAGTGCTACATGCCCTTATCATCACAATGTTCCATGACCCTTGTCATCACAATGCTCGATGCCATTGTCATCACAATGCTCAGTGAAATCTCTCATCACATTGCTCCATTCCCTTGTCATCACAATGCTCCATTACACCTGTCATAACAATGCTCCATGACCCCTGCCATCACAATGTTCCACGGCCTTGTCATCACAAAGCTCCATGACCCTTGTCATCACAATGCTCCAAGACCTCTGAAATCACAATTCTCCATGCCACTTTTCATCTCAATGCTCCATGAACCCTGTCATCTCAATGCACCATGCCCATCACCATAATGATTCATTCTATTGTCATCACAATGAAATCAAAATGCTCCATGTCCTCTGTCATCACAATGCTCCAAACCCATCTGATCACAATGTTCCATAACACTTGTCATCACATGCCCCATGACGCTCGTCATCACAATTATGCAAGGTCTTCTCATCACAATGATCCATGACCTTTGTCACCACAATGCTCAATACACTTGGCATCACAATGCTCGCTGACACTTGTCATCAGTATGCTCCTTGAACAATGTCATGACAAGGTTGCATGCATTTTTCATCACAATGATCCATTCCCTTTTCATCACAATGCTCCAAGACCCCTGTAATTACAATGCTCCATGTCCTTGTCATCACAAAGCTCCATGACGCATGTCATCAGAATGCTCCATTGCCTTCTCATCACAATGCTCCATGCCCTTGTCATCACATTGCTTCAAAATGCCTGTAATCTCAATGCTCCATGCACATTTTAATCAGAATGCTCCATGCCCTTGTCATCACAATGCTCCATCAACCTTGTCATCGCAATGTTCCAAGCCCTTGTCATCAAAATGCTCCTTTACTTTGTCATCACAATCCTCCATGACCTTTTGTATCACAATGCTCCATGCCATTGTCATCACAATGGACAATGATATATGTCATCACAATGCTCCCTGACACATGTCTTCACAATACTCCATGACCTTTTCATCACAATGTTCCATGCCCTTGTCATCACAATGCGCCATGCCCACTGTCATCACAATAATCCATGAAAAATGTCACACCAATTTTCCATGCCCCTGTCATCACAATGCTCCATGCCCTTGTCATCACAATGCTCCATGACCCCTGTCATCACAATGCTCCGTGACTCCAGTCATCACAATGCTTCATGACCATTCTCCTCACTATGGTCCATGCCCTCGTCACACAAGGCTCTGTGACCTTGGTCACCACAATGCTCCATGCCCTTGTCATATCAATGCTCCATGCCCACTGTCATCACGATAATCCATGAAACTTGTCAGACCAATGTTCCATGCCCCTCTCATCACATTGCTACATGCCCTTGTCATCACAATGCTCCATGACCCCTGTCATCACAATGCTCCATGACTCCAGTCATCACAAATTTTAATGACCTTTCTCATCACAATGGTCCATGCCCTCGTCACACAAGGCTCTGTGATCTTTGTCACCACAATGCTCCATGAATTTTTCATCACAATGCTCTGTGTCCCTTGTCATCACAATGCTCCATGCCTTCTTCAGCACAATGCTCAATGACACTTGTTACCAAAATGCTTCTTAGGCTTGTAAGCACAATGCTCCATGACACATGTCATCACGATGTGCCATGCCCTTTTCTTCACAATGCTCCACATCCATTTCATCGCTATGCTCCATAAAACTTGTCATCACAATGCTCCATGCACTTCTCGTCACAATGCTCTCTCACCTCATATATCACAATGTTCCATCACTAGTCATCACAATACTCGCTCACCCCTGTCATCACAATGTTCCATGACCACTGTCATCACAGTGCTACATTCCCATATCATCACAAAACACCATGACCCCTGACATCACCATGTTCCATAACCCATGTCACAAAATGCTCCATGACCCATTTCATCACAATGCTTCATGACCCCTGACATCACAATGTTCCATAACCCCTGTCCTCAAAATATTCCATGACACTTATTAAAATTGCTCCATGACCCTGTCATCACAATGCTCCCTGCCCTTCTCATCACAATGCAGCACGCCCTTGTCATCAAAATGCCCCATTACATTTGTCATCACATAGCTCCATGACCCTTGGCATCACAATGCTCCACGCCATTGTCATCACAATGCTCAATGAAAACTCTCATCACATTGCTCCATGCCCTTTTCATCACAATGCTCCATTACACCTGTCATAACAATGCTCCATAACCCCTGCCATCACAATGTTCCACGGCCTTTTCATCACAAGGCTCCATGCTCTTGTCATCACAATGCTCCAACAACCCTTTAATCACAGTGCTCCATGCCCCTTTTCATCTCAATGCTCCATGAACCATGTCATCACAATGCACCGTGCCCATCACCATAATATTTCATGCTATTGTCATCACAGTGAAATCAAAATGCTCAATGACCTCTGTCATCACAATGAACCAAACCCTTCTGATCACAATGTTCCATAACACTTGTCATCACAATGCCCCATGACGCTGGTCATCACTATTATCCATGGTCTTCTCATCACAATGCTCCATGATCTTTATCATCACAATGCTCAATACACTTATCGTCACAATGCTCCCTGACAGTTGTCATCAGTATGCTCCTTGAACCCTGTCATGACAAGGCTCCATGCATTTTTCATCACAATGATCCATGCCCTTTTCATCACAATGCTCCAAGACCCCTGTAATCACAATGCTCCATGTCCTTGTCATCACAAAGCTCCATGACGCATGTCATCAGAATGCTCCATTGCCTTCTCATCACAATGCTCCATGTCCTTGTCATCACATTGCTTCAAAACCCCTGTAATCTCAATGCTCCATGCACCTTTTCATCAGAATGTTCCATGCCCTTGTCATCACAATGCTCCATGACCCTTGTCATCGCAATGTTCCAAGTGCTTGTCATCAAAATGCTCCATTACATTTGTCATCACAATGCTCCCTGACACCTGTCTTCACAGTACTCCATGCCATTGTCATCACAATGTTCCATGCCCTTGTCATCACAATGCGCCATGGCCACTGTCATCACAATAATCCATGAAACATGTCAGACAAATGTTCCATGCCCCTGTCATCACAATGCTCCATGCCCTTGTCATCACAGTGCTCATGACCGTTGTCATCACAATGCTCTGTGACTCCAGTCATCACAATGCTTCATGACCTTTGTCCTCACAATGGTCCATGCCCTCGTCACAAAAGGCCCTGTGATCTTTGTCACCAAAATGCTCCATGCCATTTTCATCTCAATTCTCCATGCCCACTGTCATCACAACAATCCATGAAACTTGTCAAAACAATGGTCCATGCCACTGTCATCAAGATGCTCCATGCCCTTGTCATCACAATGCTCCATGACCCCTGTCATCACAGTGCTCCGTGACTCCAGTCATCCCAATGATTCATGACCTTTCTCATCACAATGGTCCATGCCCTCGTCACACAAGGCTCTGTGATCTTTGTCAAAACAATGCTCCATGAATTTTTCATCACAATGCTCTGTGTCCCTTGTCATCACAACGCTCAATGCCTTTGTCAGCACAATGCTCCATGACACTTGTCATCAAAATGTTCCATGCGCTTGTCAGCACAATGCTCCATGATACATGTCATCACAATGTGCCATGCCCTTTTCATCACAATGCTCCATGACCCCTGACATCACAATGTTCCATAACCCCTGTCACAAAATTCTCCATGACCCATTTCATCACAATGCTTCATGACCCCTGACATCACAATGTTCCATAACCCCTGTCATCAAAATATTCCCTGACACTTTTATTCAAATTGCTCTATGACCCTGTCATCACAATGCTCCCTGCCCTTCTCATCACAATGCACCACGCCCTTGCCATCAAAATGCCCCATGACATTTGTCATCACAAAGCTCCATGACACTTGGCATCCCAATGCTCCATGCCATTGTCATCACAATGCTCAATGAAATCACTCATCACATTGCTCCATGCCCTTGTCATCACAATACTCCATTACACCTGTCATAACAATGCTCCATGACCCCTGCCATCACAATGTTCCACGGCCTTGTCATCACAAGGCTCCATGACCCTTGTCATCACAATGCTCCAAAACCTCTGTAATCACAATTCTCCATGCCACTTTTCATCTCAATGCTCCATGAACACTGTCATCACAATGCACTGTGCCCATCACCATAATATTTCATGCTATTGTCATCACAATGAAATCAAAATGCTCAATGAGCTCTGTCCTCACAAGGCACCAAACCCTTCTGATCACAGTGTTCCATAACACTTGTCATCACAATGCCCCATGACGCTGGTCATCAGAATGCTCCATTGACTTCTCATCTCAATGCTCCATGCCTTTGTCATCACATTGCTTCAAAACCCCTGTAATCTCAATGCTCCATGCACATTTTCATCAGAATGCTCCATGCCCTTGTCATCACAATGCTCCATGACCCTTGTCATCGCAATGTTCCAAGCCCTTGTCATCAAAATGCTCCATTACCTTTATCATCACAATCCTCCATGACACTTGGTATCACAATGCTCCTTGCCATTGTCATCACAATGGACAATGACATATGTCATCACAATGCTCCCTGACACCTGTCTTCTCAATACTCCATGACCTTGTCATCACAATGTTCCATGCCCTTGTCATCACAATGCGCCATACCCACTGTCATCACAATAATCCAGGAAATATGTCAGACCAAAGTTCCATGACCCTGTCATCACAATGCTTCATGCCCTTGTCATCAAAATGCCCCATGACCCCTCTCATCACAATGCTCCGTGTCTCCAGTCATCACAATGCTTCATGATATTTGTCTTCACAATGGTCCATGCCCTCGTCACACAAGGCTCTGTGACCTTTGTCACCACAATGCTCCATGCCCTTGTCATCTCAATGCTCCATGCCCACTGTCATCACAATAATCCATGAAACTTGTAAGACCAATGTTCCATGCCCCTGTCATCACATTGCTCCATGCCCTTGTCGTCACAATGCTCCATGACCCCTGTCATCACAACGCTCCGTGAATCCAGTCATCACAAAGATTCATGACCTTTGTGCTGACAATGGTCCTTGCCCTCTTCACACAAGTCTCTGTGATATTTGTCACCACAATGCTCCATGACGCTTGTCATCACAATGCTCGATACTCTTCTCATCACAATGCTCGATGCCCTTGTCATTACAAACCTCCATGCCACATGTATCACAGTGTTCCGTGCCATAGTCATCAAAATATTCAATGTCGAATCTCATCACAATAATCCATGAAAATTTCAGAAAAAATATTCCATGCCCTTGTCATCACAATGCTCCATTACCCCTGTCATAACAATGCTCCATGACCCCTGCCATCACAATGTTCCACCGCCTTGGCATTCAAGGCTCCATGACCCTTGTCATCACGATGCACCAAAACCCCTGTAATCACAATGCTCCATGCCCTTGTCATCACAATGATCCATGACACATGTCATCAGAATGCTCCATAGCCTTCTCATCACAATGCTCCATGCCCTTGTCATCACAATACTCCAAGACCCTTGTAATCACAATGCTCCATGCCCCTATTCATCAGAATGCTCCATGAGATTGTCATCACAAGGCTCCATGGTCTTCTCATCACACTGCTCCAGGAACATGTCATCACAATGCTCCATTCCCTTGTCATCACAATGCTCCTTGACCACTGTCATCACAATAATCCATGAACATTTTCAGGCCAATGCTCCATGACCTTCACATCACAATGCTCCATGACCCTTGTCATCACAATGCTCCATGTCCTTGTCATCACAAAGCTCCATGACGAATGTCATCAGAATGCTCCATTGCCTTCTCATCACAATGCTCCATGCCCTTGTCATCACATTGCTTCAAAACCCCTGAAATCTCAATGTTCCATGCACGTTTTCATCAGAATGCTCCATGCCCTTGTCTTCACAATGCTCCATGACCCTTGTCATGGCAATGTTCCAAGCCCTTGTCATCAAAATGCTCCATTGCCTTTGTCATCACAATCCTCCATGATACTTGGTATCACAATGATCCATGCCCTTGTCATCACAAAACGCCATGCCCACTGTCATCACAATAATCCATGTAACATGTCAGACCAATGCTCCATGCCCCTGTCAACTCAATGCTCCATGCCATTGTCATCACAAGGCTCCATGACCCTTGTCATCACAATGCTCCAAGACCACTGTAATCACAATTCTCCATGCCACTTTACATCTCAATGCACCATGAACAGTGTCATCACAATGCACCATTCCCAACATCATAATGATTCATGCTATTGTCATCACAAGGAAATCAAAATGCTCCATGTCCTCTGTCATCACAATGCTCCAAACCCTTCTGATCACAATGTTCCATAACACTTGTCATCACATACCCCATGACGATCGTCATCACAATTATGCTAGATCTTCTCATCAAAATTCTCCATGACCTTTGTCACCACAATGCTCAATACACTTGGCATCACAATGCTTGCTGACACTTGTCATCAGTATGCTCCTTGAACACTGTCATGACAAGACTCCATGCCTTTTTCATCAAAATGATCTATTCCCTTTTCATCACAATGCTCCAAGACCCCTGTTATCACAAAGCTCCGTGAACTCCAGTTATCACAATGCTTCATGACATTTGTCATCACAATGGACCATGACCTCGTCACACAAAGCTCTGTGACCTTTGTCACCACAATGCACCATGAAATTTTTATCACAATGCTCTGTGACCCTTGTCATCACAAAGCTCCATTCCTTTGTCAGCACAATGCTCCATGACCCTTTTCATCACAATGCTCGATGCGCGTATCAGCACAATGCTCCATAACCCATGTCATCACAATGCACCATGCAATCTCATCACAATGCTCCACATCCTTGTCATCAAAATGCTCCATAAAACTTGTCATCACAATGCTCCATGCACTTCTCCTCAAAATGCTTTCTCACCACTGATATCACAATGTCCCATCACTAGTCATCACAATACACCCTCACCCCTGTCACCACAATATTCCATGACTCCTGTAATCATAATTCTCCATGCCCTTGTCATCACAAAGCTCCATGACGCATGACATCAGAATTCTCCATGCCTTTGTCATCACAATGGACAATGACATATGTCATCACAAAGCTCCCTGACACCTGTTTTCACAATACTCCATGACCTTGTCATCAGAATGTTCCATGCCCCTGTCATCACAATGTGCCATGCCCACTGTCATCACAATAATCCATGAAAAAAGTCAGACCAATGTTCCATGCCCCACTCATCACAATGCTCCATGACCCCTGTCATCACAATGCTCCGTGACTCCATTCATCACAATGCTTCATGACCTTTCTCCTCACAATGGTCCATGCCCTCGTCACACAAGGCTCTGTGACCTTTGTCACCACAATGCTCCATGCCCTTGTCATCTCAATGTTCCATGCCCACTGTCATCACAATAATCCATTAAACATGTCAGACCAATGTTCCATGCCCCTGTCATCACATTCCTCCATGCCCTTTTCATCACAATGCTCCATGACCCCTGTCATCACAATGCTCCGTGACTCCAGTCATCACAATTATTCATGACCTTTCTCATCACAGTGGTCCATGCCCTCGTCACACAAGGCTCTGTGATCTTTGTCACCACAATGCTCCATGAAATTTTCATCACAATGCTCTGTGCCCCTTGTCATCACAATGCTCCATGCCTTTGTCAGCACAATGCTCCATGACACTTGTCATCACAATGTGCCATGCTCTTTTCATCACAGTGCTCCACATCCTTTTCATTGCTATGCTCCATAAAACTTGTCAACTCAATGCTCCATGCACTTCTCATCAAAATGCTCTCTCACCACATACATCACAATATTCCATCACTCGTCATCACAATACTCGCTCACCCCTGTCATCACAATGTTCCATGACCACTGTCATCACAGTGCTACATGCCCTTATCATCACAATGCTCCATGACCCCTGATATCACAATGTTCCATAACCCCTGTCACAAAATGGTCCATGAACCATTTCATCACAATGCTTCATGACCCCTGACATCACAAGGTTCCATAACCCATGTCATCAAAATATTCCCTGACACTTTTATTCAAATTGCTCCATGACCCTGTCATCACAATGCTCCCTGCCCTTCTCATCACAATGCACCACGCCCTTGTCATCACAATGCCCCATGACATTTGTCATCACAAAGCTCCTTGACCCTTGGCATCACAATGCTCCATGCCATTGTCATCACAATGCTCAATGAAATATCTCATCACATTGCTCCATGCCCTTGTCAGCACAATGCTCCATGATGCTTGTCATCACAATGCTCGATACTCTTCTCATCACAATGCTCCATGCCACTGTCATTACAATCCTCCGTGACACATGTATCACAGTGTTCCGTGCCCTAGTCATCACAATTTTCCATGCCGAATCTCATCACAATAATCCATGAAATTTTCAGAACAATGTTCCATGCGCTTGTCATCACAATGCTTCACGACGTTGTCATCAAAATTCTCAATGGCCCTTGAAATCACAATGCTCCATGCCCTTGTCATCACAATGCTCCATGACCCTTGTCATCGCAATGTTCCAAGCCCTTGTCATCAAAATGCTCCATTACCTTTGTCATCAGAATCCTCCATGACACTTGGTATCACAATGCTCCATGCCTTTGTCATCACAATGGACAATGACATATGTCATCACAATGTTCCCTGACACCTGTCTTCACAATAATCCATGACCTTGTCATCACCATGTTCCATGCCCTTGTCATCACAATGCGCCATGCCCACTCTCATCACAATAACCCATTAATCTTGTCAGAGCAATGCTCCATGACCCCTGTCATCACAATACTCCGTGACTCCAGTCATCACAATGCTTCATGACCTTTGTCATCACAGTGGTCCATGCCCTCTTCACACAAGGCTCTGTGATCTTTTTCACCACAATGCTCCATGAATATTTCATCACAATGTTCTCTGTCCCTTGTCATCAAAATGCTCCATGCCTTTGTCACCACAATGATCCATGCCCTTGTCATCACAATGCTCCATGCCCACTGTAATCACAATAATCCATGAAACTTGTCAGACCAATGTTCCATATCCCTGTCATCACATTGCTCCATGCCCTTGTCATCACAAGGCTCCATGACCCCTTTCATCACAATGCCCCGTGACTCGAGTCATCACAATTCTTCATGACCTATCTCATCACAATGATCCATGCCCTCTCACAGAAGGCTCTTTGATCATTTTCACCACAATGCTCCATGAATATTTCATCACAATGCTCTGTGTCCCTTGTCATCAACATGGTCCATGCCTTTTTCAGCACAATGCTCCATGACACTTGTCATCAAAATGCTCCATGCGCTTGTCAGCACAATGCTCCATGACACATATCATCAAAATGCACCATGCGCCTGTAATCACAATACTCCACATCCTGAACATTGCTATGCTCCATAACACTTGTCATCACAATGCTCCATGCACTTCTCATTAGAATGCTCTCTCACCACATATATCACAATGTTACATCACTAGTCATCACAATTCTCCCTCACCCCTGTCATCACAGTGTTCCATGACCCCTGTCATCACAGTGCTACATGCCCTTATCATCAAAATGCTCTATGAACCCTGACATCACAATGTTCCATAACCCCTGTCATCAAAATATTCCCTGACACTTTTATTCAAATTGCACCATGACCCTGTCCTCACAATGCTCCCTGCCCTTCTCATCGCAATGCACCACGCCCTTGACATCAAAATGCCCCATGACATTTGTCTTCACAAAGCTCCATGACCCTTGGCATCACAATGCTCCATGCCATTGTCTTCACAATGCTCAATGAAATCTCTCATCACATTGCTCCATGCTCTTGTCATCACAATGCTCCATGAACACTGTCATCACAATGCACCGTGCCCATCAGCATAATATTTCATGCTATTGTCATCAAAATGAAATCAAAATGCTCAGTGAACTCTGTCATCACAATGCACCAAACCCTTCTGATCACAATGTTCCATAACACTTGTCATCACAATGCCCCATGACGCTGGTCATCACAATTATCCAGGGTCTTCTCATCACAATGCTCCATGATCTTTGTCATCACAATGCTCAATACACTTATCATCACAATGCTCCCTGACAGTTTTCATCAGTATGCTCCTTGAACCCTGTCATGACAAGGCTCCATGCATTTTTCATGACAATGATCCATTCCCTTTTCATCACAATGCTCCAAGACCCATGTAATCACAATGCTCCATGTCCTTGTCATCACAAAGCTCCATGATGCATGTCATCAGAATGCTCCATTTCCTTCTCATCACAATGCTCCATGCCCTTGTAATGACATTGCTTCAAAACCCCTGTAATCTCAATGCTCCATGCACATTTTCATCAGAATGCTCCATGCCCTTGGCATCGCAATGTTCCAAGCCCTTGTCATCAAAATGCTCCATTACCATTGTCTTCACAATCCTCCATGACACTTGGTATCACAATGCTCCATGCCATTGTCATCACAATGGACAAAGACATATGTCATCACAACGCTCCCTGACACATCTCTTCACAATACTCCATGACCTTGTCATCACAATCTTCCATGCCCTTGTCATCACAATGCGCTATGCCCACTGTCATCACAATAATCCATGAAACATATCAGACCAATATTCCATGACCCTGTCATCAAAACGCTCCATGCCCTTGTCATCACAATGCTCCATGACCCCTGTCATCACAATGCTCCGTGACTCCAGTCATCACAATGCTTCATGACCTTTGTCCTCACAATGGTCCATGCCCTCGTCACACAAGGCTCTGTAACCTTTGTCACTACAATGCTCCATGCCCTTGTCATCTCAATGCTCCATGCCCACTGTCATCACTATAATCCATGAAAATTGTCAGACCAATGTTCCATGCCCCTGTCATCACATTGTTCCATGCCCTTGTCATCTAATGCTCCATGAACACTGTCATCACAATGTTCCATGACTCCAGTCATCACAAAGATTCATGACCTTTGTCCTCACAATGGTCCATGCCCTCGTCACACAAGGCTTTGTGATCTTTGTCACCACAATGCTCCATGAAATTTTCATCACAATGCTCTGTGTCCCTTGTCATCACAATGCTCCATGCCTTTGTCAGCACAATGCTCCATGACACTTGTCATCAAAATGCTAAATGCGCTTGTCAAGACAATGCTCCATGAAACATGTCATCACAATGTGCCATGCTCTTTTCATCACAATGCTCCACATCCTTTTCATTGCTATTCTCCATAAAACATGTCATCACAATGCTCCATGCACTTCTCATCAAAATGCTCTCTCACCCCATATATCACAATGTTCCATCACTAGTCATCACAATACTCGCTCACCCCTGTCATCACAATGTTCCATGACCACTGTCATCACAGTGCTACATGCCCTTATCATCACAATGCTCCATGACCCCTGACATCACAATGTTCCATAACCCCTGTCACAAAATGCTCCATGACCCATTTCTTCACAATGCTCCATGACCCCTGCATTCACAATGTTCCACGGCCTTGTCATCACAAGGCTCCATGACCCTTGTCATCACAATGCTCCAAGACCTCTGTAATCACAATTCTCCATGCCTCTTTTCATCTCAATGCTCAATGAACACTGTCATCACAATGCAGCATGCCCACCATCATAATGATTCATGCTATTGTCATCACAATGAAATCAAAATGCTCCATGTCCTCTGTTATCACAATGCTCCAAACCCTTCTGATCACAATGTTCCAAAACACTTGTCATCACATGCCCCATGACGCTCGTCATCACAATTATGCAAGGCCTTCTCATCACAATGCTCCATGACCTTTGTCACCACAGTGCTCTGTACACTTGGCATCACAGTGCTCGCTGACACTTGTCATCAGTATGCTCCTTGAACACTATCATGACAAGGCTCCATGCCTTTTTCATCACAATGATCCATTCCCTTTTCATCACAATGCTCCAAGACCCCTGTTATCACAATGCTCCGTGACTCCAGTCATCACAATGCTTCATGATATGTGTCATCACAGTGGTCCTTGACCTGGTCACACAAAGCTCAGTGACCTTTGTCACCACAATGCTCCATGAAATTTTTATCATAATGCTCTGTGACCCTTGTCATCACAAAGCTCCCTGCCTTTGTCAGCACAATGCTCCATGACCCTTGTCATCACAATGCTCGATGCGCGTGTCAGCACAATGTTACATAACCCATGTCATCACAATGCACCATGCACTTGTCATCACAATGCTCCACATCCTTGTCATCAAAATGCTCCATAAACCTTGTCATCACAATGCTCCATGCACTTCTCCTCAAAATGCCTTCTCCCCACTGATATCACAATGTTCCATCACTAGTCATCACAATACTCCCTAACCCCTGTCATCACAATATCCCATGAACCCTGTAATCACAATTCTATATTCCCTTGTCATCACAAAGCTCCATGACGCATGTCATCAGAATGCTCCATGACCTTCTCATCACAATGCTCCATGCCCTTGTGATCACAATGCTCCAACACCCCTGTAATCACAAAGCTGCATGCCACTTTTCATCTCAATGCTCCATGAACCCTGTCATCACAATGCACCGTGCCCATCACCATAATATTTAATGCTATTGTCATCACAATGAAATCAAAATGCTCAATGACCTCTGTCATCACAATGCACCAAACCCTTCTGAACACAATGTTCCATAACACTTGTCATCACAATGCCACATGACGCTGGTCATCACAATTATCCATGGTTTTCTCATCACAGTGCTCCATGGTGTTTGTCATCACAATGCTCAATACACTTATCATCACAATGCTCCCTGACACTTGTCATCAGTATGCTCCTTGAACACTGTCATGACAAGGCTCCATGCATTTTTCATCACAATGCTCCATTCACTTTTCATCAAAATGCTCCAAGACCCCTGTAATCACAATGCTCCATGTCCTTGTCAACACAAAGCTCCATGACACATGTCATCAGAAAGCTACATTGCCTTCTCATCACAATGCTCCATGCCCTTGTAATCACATTGCTTCAAAACCCCTGTAATCTCAATGCTCCATGCACCTTTTCATCAGAATGCTCCATGCCCTTGTCATCACAATGCTCCATGACCCTTGTCATCGCAATGTTCCAAGCCCTTGTCATCAAAATGCTCCATTACATTTGCCATCACAATCCTCCATGACACTTGGTATCACAATGTTCCATGCCATTGTTATCACATTGGACAATGATATATGTCATCACAAGGCTCCCTGACACCTGTCTTCACAATACTCCATGACCTTGTCATCACAATGTTCCATGCCCTTGTCATCACAATGTGCCATGCCCACTGTCTTCACAATAATCCATGAAACATGTCAGACCAATGTTCCATGCCCCTGTCATCACAATGCTCCATGCCCTTGTCATCACAATGCTCCATGACCCCTGTCATAATAATGCTCGATACTCTTCTCATCACAATGCTCCATGCCCTTGTCATTACAATCCTCCATGACACATGTATCACAGTTTTCCGTGCCCTAGTCATCACAATGTTCCATGCCGAATCTCATCACAATAATCCATGAAATTTTCAGACCAATGTTCCATGCCCTTGTCATCACAATGCTCCTTTACCCCTGTCATAACAATGCTCCATGACCCCTGCCCTCACAATGTTCCACCGCCTTGTCATCCAAGGCTCCATGACCCTTGTCATCACGATGCTCACAGACCCCTGTAATCATAATGCTCCATGCCCTTGTCATCAAAAAGATCCATGACACATGTCATCAGAATGCTCCATAGACTTCTCATCACAATGCTCAATGCCCTTGTCATCACAATGCTCCAGGACCCCTGAAATCACAATGCTGCATGCACTAATTCATCAAAATGCTCCATGAGACTTGTCATCACAAGGCTCCATGGTCTTCTCATCACACTGCTCCAGGACCTTGTCATCACAAGGCTCCTTTCCCTTGTCATCACAATGCTCCTTGACCACTGTCATCACAATACCCCATGAATATTTTCAGGCCAATGCTCCATGACCTTCTCATCACAATGCTCCATGACCCTTGTCATCACAATGCTCCAAGAACCCTGTAATCACAATGCTCCATGTCCTTGTCATCACAAAGCTCCATGACGCATGTCATCAAAATGCTCTATTGCCTTCTCATCACAATGCTCCAAGCCCTTGTAATCACATTGCTTCAAAACCCCTGTAATCTCAATGCTCCATGCACCTTTTCATCAGAATGCTCCATGCCCTTGTCATCACAATGCTCCATGACCCTTGTCATCGCAATGTTCCAAGCCCTTGTCTTCAAAATGCACCATTATATTTGTCATGACAATCCTCCATGACACTTGGTATCACAATGTTCCATGCCATTGTCATCACAATGCGCCATGCCCACTGTCATCACAATAATCCATGAAATATGTCAGACCAATGCTCCATGCCCCTGTCATCACAATGCTCCATGCCCTTGTCATCACAATGCTCCATGACCCCTGTCATCACAATGCTCCGTGACTCCAGTCATCACAATGCTTCATGACATTTGTCCTCACAATGGTCCATGCCCTCGTCACACAAGGCTCTGTGACCTTTGTCACTACAATGCTCCATGTCCTTGTTACCTCAATGCTCCATGCCCACTGTCATCACAGTAATCCATGAAACTTGTCAGACCAATGTTCCATGCCCCTGTCATCACATTGCTCCATGCCCTTGTCATCAAAATGCTCCATGACCCCTGTCAACACAGTGCTCCATTACTCCAGTCATCACAATGATTCATGTGCTTTCTCATCTCAATGGTCCATGCCCTCGTCACACAAGGCTCTGTGATCTTTGTCACCACAATGCCCCATGAAATTTTCATCACAATGCTCTGTGTCCCTTGTCATCACAATGCTCCATGCCTTTGTCAGCTCAATGCTCCATGACACATGTCATCACAATGTGCCATGGTCTTTTCATCACAATTTTCCACATCCTTTTCATCGCTATGCTCCATGAAACTTGTCATCACAATGCTCCATGCACTTCTCATGAAAATGCTCTCTCACCACATACATCACAATGTTCCATCACTAGTCATCACAATACTCGCTAACCCCTGTCATCGCAATGTTCCATGACCACTCTCATCACAGTGCTACATGCCCTTATCATCACAATGCTCCATGACCCCTGACATCACAATGTTCCATAACCCCTGTCACAAAATGCTCCATGACCCATTTCTTCACAATGTTTCATGACCCCTGACACCACAATGTTCCATAACACCTGTCATCAAAATATTCCATGACCCTTTTATTCAAATTGCTCCATGCCCTTGTCATCACAATGCTCCATGAGACTTGTCATTGCAATGTTCCAAGCCCTTGTCATCAAAATGCTCCATTACATTTGTCTCTATAATTCTCAATGACACTTGGTATCACAATGCTCCATGCCATTGTCATCACAATGGACAATGACATATGTCATCACAATGAACCCTGACACCTGTCTTCACAATACCCCATGACCTTGTCATCACAATGTTCCATGCCCTTGTCATCACAATGCTCCATTACCTTGTCATAACAATGTTCCATGAACCCTCTCATCACAATGCTCCATGACTCCAGTCATCACAATGCTTCATGACCTTTCTCCTCACAATGGTCCATGCCCTCGTCACACAAGGCTCTGTGACCTTTTTCACCACAATGCACCATGCCCTTGTCATCTCAATGCTCCTTGCCCACTGTCATCAAAATAATCCATGAAACTTGTCAGACCAATGTTCCATGCCCCTGTCATCACATTGCTCCATGCCCTTGTCATCTCAATCCTCCATGACCCCTGTCATCACAATGCACCGTGACTCCAATCATAACAAAGATTCATTACCTTTGTCCTCACAAAGGTACATGCCCTCGTCACACAAGGCTCTGTGATCTTTGTCACCACAATGCTCCATGAAATGTTCATCACAATGCTCTGTGTCCCTTGTCATCACAATGCGCCATACCCTGGTCATCACCTTGCTCCAACACCCCTGTAATCACAATGCTCCATGCCCCTTTTCATCTCAATGCTCCATGAACCCTGTCATCACAATGCACCGTGCCCATCACCATAATATTTCATGCTATTGTCATCACAATGAAATCAAAAAGCACAATGACCTCTGTCATCAGAATGCACCAAACCCTTCTGATCACAATGTTCATAACACTTGTCATCACAATGCCCCATGACGCTGGTCATCACAATTATCCATGGTTTTCTCATCACAATGCTCCATGATCTTTGTCATCACAATGATCCATTCCCTTTTCATCACAATGCTCCAAGACCCATGTAATCACAATGCTCCATGTCCTTGTCATCACAAAGCTCCATGACCCCTGACATCACAATGTTCCATAACCCCTGTCACAAAATGCTCCATGACCCATTTCTTCACAATGATTCAGGACCCCTGACATCACAGTGTTCCATAACACATGTCATCAAAATATTCCATGACACTTTTATTCAAATTCCTCCATGACCCTGTTATCACAATGCTCCCTGCCCTTCTCATCACAATGCACCACGCCCTTGTCATCAAAATGCCCCATGACATTTGTCATCACAAAGCTCCCTGACCCTTGGCATCACAACGTTCCATGCCATTGTCATCACAATGCTCAATGAAATCTCTCATCACATTGCTCCATGCCCTTGTCATCACAATGCTCCATTACACCTGTCATAACAATGCTCCATGACCCCTGCCATCACAATGTTCCACGGCCTTGTCATCACAAGGCTCCATGACCCTTGTCATCACAATGCTCCAAGACCTCTGTAATCACAATTTTCCATGCCACTTTTCATCTCAATGTTCCATGAACACTGTCATCACAATGCACCATGCCCACCATTATAATGATTCATTCTATTGTCATCACAATGAAATCAAAATGCTCCATGTCCTCTGTTATCACAATGCTCCAAACCCTTCTGATCACAATGTTCCAAAACACTTGTCATCACATGCCCCATGACGATCGTCATCAAAATTATGCAAGTTCTTCTCATCACAATGCTCCATGACCTTTGTCACCACAATGCTCAATGCACTTGGCATCACAATTCTCGCTGACTCTTGTCATCAGTATGCTCCTTGAACCCTGTCATGACAAGGCTCCATGCATTTTTCATCACAATGATCCATTCCCTTTTCATCACAATGCTCCAAGACCCCTGTAATAAAAATGCTCCATGACCTTGTCATCACAAAGCTCCATGACACATGTCATCAGAATGCTCCCTTGCCTTCTCATCACAATGCTCCATGCCCTTGTAATCACATTGCTTCAAAACCCCTGTAATCTCAATGCTCCATGCACCTTTTCATCAGAATGCTCTATGCTCTTGTCATCACAATGCTCCATGACCCTTGTCATCGCAATGTTCCAAGCCCTTGTCATCAAAATGCTCCATTACATTTGTCATGATAATCCTCAATGACACTTGGTATCACAATGCTCCATGCCATTGTCATCACAATGGACAATGACATATGTCATCACAATGCTCCCTGACAACTCTCTTCACAATACTCCATGACCTTGTCATCACAATGTTCCATGCCCTTGTCATCACAATGCTCCATGCCCTTGTCATCACAATGCTCCCTGAACCCTGTCATCACAATGCTCCGTGACTCCATTCATCACAATGCTTCATGACCTTTCTCCTCACAATGGTCCATGCCCTCGTCACACAAGGCTCTGTGACCTTTGTCACCACAATTCTCCATGCCCTTGTCATCTCAATGCTCCTTGCCCACTGTCATCACAATAATCCATGAAACTTGTCAGACCAATGTTCCATGCCCCTGTCATCACATTGCTCCATGCCCTTGTCATCTCAATCCTCCATGACCCCTGTCATCACAATGCACCGTGACTCCAGTCATCACAAAGATTCATGACCTTTGTCCTCACAATGGTACATGCCCTCCTCACACAAGGCTCTGTGATGTGTGTCACCACAATGCTCCATGAAATTTTCATCACAATGCTCTCTGTCCCTTGTCATCACAATGCTCCATGCCCTTGTCATCACCTTTCTCCAACACCCCTGTAATCACAATGATCCATGTCCTTGTCATCACAAAGCTCCATGACGCATGTCATCAGAATGCTCCATTGCCTTCTCGTCACAATGCTCCATGCCCTTGTAATCACATTGCTTCAAATCCCCTGTAATCTCAATGCTCCATGCACCTTTTCATCAGAATGCTCCATGCCCTTGTCATCACAATGGTCCATGACACTTGTCATCGCAATGTTCCAAGCCCTTGTCATCAAAATGCTCCATTACCTTTGCCATCACAATCCTCCATGACCCTTGGTATCACAATGCTCCATGCCATTGTCATCACAATGGACAATGACATATGTCATCACAATGCTCCCTGACACCTGTCTTCACAATACTCCATGACCTTGTCATCACAATGTTACATGCCCTTGTAATCACAATGCGCCATGCCCACTGTCATCCAAATAATCCATGAAACTTGTCAGACCAATGTTCCATGCCCCTGTCATCACAATCCTCCATGCCCTTGTCATCACAATGCTCCATGACCCCTGTCATCACAATGCTCCGTGACTCCAGTCATCACAATGCTTCCTGACATTTGTCCTCACAATGGTCCATGCCCTCGTCACACAAGGCTCTGTGACCTTTGTCACCACAATGCTCCATGCCCTTGTCATCTCAATGCTCCATGCCCACTGTCATCACAATAATCCATGAAACTTGTAAGACCAATGTTCCATGCCCCTGTCATCACATTGCTCCATGCCCTTGTCATCACAATCCTCCATGACCCCTGTCATCACAATTAACCGTGACTCCAGTCATCAGAATGATTCATGACATTTGTCCTCACAATGGTCCAGGCCCTCATCACACAAGGCTCTGTGATCTTTGTCACCACAATGCTCCATGAAATTTTCAACACAATGTTCTGTGTCCCTTGTCATCACAATGCTCCATGCCTTTGTCAGCATAATGCTCCATTACACTTGTCATCAAAATGCTCCATGCGCTTGTCAGCACAATGCTCCATGACACATATCATCACAATGTGCCATGCTCTTGTCATCACAATGCTCCACATCCTTTTCATCGCTATGCTCCATAAAACTTGTCATCACAATACTCCACGCACTTCTCATCAAAATGCTCTCTCACCAGATGTATCACAATATTCCATCACTAGTCATCACAATACCCCATCACACCTGTAATCACAATGTTCCATGACCACTGTCATCACAGTGCTCCATGCCCTTATCATCACAATGCTCCATGACCCCTGACATCACAATGTTCCATAACCCCTGTCACAAAATGCTCCATGACCCATTTCATCACAATGCTTCATGACCCCAGACATCACAATGTTCCATAACCACTGTCATCAAAATATTCCATGAACTTTTATTCAAATTGCTCCATGACCCTGTCATCACAATGCTCCCTGCTCTTCTCATCACAATGGACCACGCCCTTGTCATCAAAATGCCCCATGACATTTGTCATCACAAAGCTCCATGACCCTTGGCATCACAATGCTCCATGCCATTGTCATCACAATGCTCAATGAAATCTCTCATCACATTTCTCCATGCCCTTGTCATCACAATGCTCCATTACACCTGTCATAACAATGCTCCATGACACCTGCCATCACAATGTTCCACGGCCTTGTCATCACAAGGCTCCATGACCCTTGTCATCACAATGCTCCAAGACCTCTGTAATCACAATTCTCCATGCCACTTTTCATCTCAATGCTCCATGAACACTGTCATCACAATGCACCATGCACATCATCATAATGATTCATGCTATTGTCATCACAATGAAATCAAAATTCTCCATGTCCTCTGTCATCACAATCCTCCAAAACCTTCTGATCACAATGTTCCAAAACACTAGTCATCACATGCCCCATGACGCTCGTCATCACAATTATGCAAGGTCTTCTCATCACAATGCTCCATGACCTTTATCACCACAATGCTCAATGCACTTGGCATCACAATGCTCGCTGACACTTGTCATGAGTATGCTCCTTGAACACTGTCATGACAAGGCTCCATGCCTTTTTCATCACAATGATCCATTCCCTTTTCATCACAATGCTCCAAGACCCCTGTTATCAAAATGCTCCATGACTCCAATCATCACAATGCTTCATGACATTTGTCATAACAATGATCCATGACCTCATCACACAAAGCTCACTGCCTTTGTAATCACAAAGATCCATGACACATGTCATCAGAATGCTCCATGGCCTTCCCATCACAATGCTCAATGTCCTTGTCATCACAATGCTCCAGGACCCCTGTAATCACAGTGCTCCATGCCCCAATTCATCAAAATGCTCCATGAGACTTGTCATCACAAGGCTCCATGGTCTTTTCATCACACTGCTCCAGGACCTTGTCATCACAACGCTCCATTCTCTTGTCATCACAATGCTCCTTGAACACTCTCATCACAATACCCCATGAACATTTTCAGGCCAATGCTCCATCACCTTCTAATCACAATGCTCCATTACCCTTGTCATCACAATTCTCCAAGAACCCTGTAAAAACAATGCTCCATGTCCTTGTCATCACAAAGCTCCATGACGCATGTCATCAAAATGCTCCATTGCCTTCTCATCACAATGCTCCATGCCCATGTAATCACATTGCTTCAAAACCCCTGTAATCTCAATGCTCCATGCACATTTTCATCAGAATGCTCCATGCCCTTTTCATCACAATGCTCCATGACCCTTGTCATCGCAATGTTCCAAGCCCTTGTCTTCAAAATGCTCCATTACATTTGTCATGATAATCCTCCATGACACTTGGTATCACAATGTTCCATGCCATTCTTATCACAATGGACAATGACATATGTCATCACAATGCTCCCTGACACCTGTCTTCACAATATTCCATCACCTTCTCATCACACTGCTCTATGACCTTTGTCACCACAATGCTCAATACACTTGGCATCAAAATGCTCGCTGACACTTGTCATCAGTATGCTCCTTGAACACTGTCATGACAAGGCTCCATGCCTTTTTCATCACAATGCTCCATGCCCTTGTCATCACAATGCTCCATGACCACTGTCATCACAATAATCCATGAAACTTGTCAGACCAATATTCCATGCCCCTGTCTTCACATTGGTCCATGCCCTTATCACCACAATGCTCCATGACACCTGACATCACAATGTTCCATAACCCCTGTAATCAAAATGCTCCATGACCCTTTTCATTACAAACCTCCATGACCACTGACATCACAATGTTCTATAAACCCTGTCATCAAAATATTCCATGACCCTTTTCATCAAATTGCTCCATGACACTGTCATCACAATGCTCCCTGCCCTTCTCATCACTATGCACCACGCCCTTGTCATCAAAATGCTCCATGACCTTTGTCATCACAATGTCCATGACCCTTGTCATCACAATGCTCCACTCCATTGTCATCACAATGCTCCATGAACCCTCTCATCACATTGCTCCATGCAATTGTCATTACAATCCTGCATGATCTATGTATCACAGTGTTCCATGCCCTTGTCATCACAATGCTCCTTTCCCACTCTCATCACAATAATCCATGAAAATTTTCAGACCAATGCCCCATTCCCTTGTCATCACAAAACTCCATTACCCGTGTCATAACAATGCTCCATGACCCCTGCCATCACAAGGTTCCACGGCCTTGTCATCATAAGCCTCGATGACCCTTGTAATCAAAATGCTCCAAGACCACTGTAATCACAATGCTCCATGCCCTAGTCATCACAAAGCTCCATGACGCATGTCATCAGAATGCTCCATGGCCTTCTCATCACAATGATCCTTGCCCATGTAATCACAATGTTCCAACAACACTGTAATGACAATGCTCCATGCCCCTTTTAATCTCAATGCACCATGAACCCTGTCATCACAATGCACCGTGCCCATCACCATAATATTTCATGCTATTGTCATCACAATGAAATCAAAATGCTCAATGACCTCAGTCATCACAATGCACCAAACACATCTGATCAAAATGTTCCATAACACTTGTCATCACAATATCCCATGACGCTGGTCATCACAATGATCCATGGAATTTTCATCACAGTGCTCCAAGACCCCTGTAATCACAATGCTCCATGTGCTTGTCATCACAAAGCTCCATGACGCATGTCATCAGAATGCTCCATTGCCTTCTCATCACAATGCTCCATGCCCTTGTCATCACAATGCTTCAAAACCCCTGTAATCACAATGCTCCATGCACCTTTTCATCAAAATGCTCCATGACCCTTTTCATCAAAATGCTCCATGACCCCTGACATCGCAATATTACATAACCAATGTCATCAAAATGTTCCATGACACTTTTCATCAATTTGCTCCATGACCCTGTCATCACAATGCTCCCTGCCTTTCTCATCACAATGCACCACAACCTTGTCATCAAAATGCTCCATGACCTTTGTCATCACAAAGCTCCATGACACTTGGCATCACAATGCTCCATTCCATTTCATCTCAATGCTACATGAAACCTCTCATCACATTGCTCCATGCCTTTGTCAGCAAAATTCTCCATGACACTTGTCATCACAAAGCTCGATACTCTTCTAATCACAATGCTCCATGCCCTTGTCATTACAATGCTCCATGACACATGTATCACAGTGTTCTGTGCCCTAGTCATCACAATGCTCCATGCCGAATCTCATCACAAAAATCCATGAAATTTTCAGAACAATGTTCCATGCACTTGTCATCAAAATGCTCCATTATCCCTGTCATAACAATGCTCCATGACCCCTGCCATCACAATGTTCCACGGTCTTGTCATCCAAGGCTCCATGGCCCTTGTCATCACAATGCTCCAAGACCCCTTTAATCACAATGCTCCATGCCCTTGTCTTCACAAAGATCCATGACCCATGTCATCAGAGTGCTCCATGGAATTCTCATCACAATGCTCCATGCCCTTGTAATCACAATGCTCCAAGACCCCTGTAATCACAATGCTCCATGCCCCTATTCATCAGAATGCTCGATGAGACTTGTCATCACAAGACTCCATGGTTTTCTCATCGCACTGCTCCAGGAAATTGTCATCACAATTCTCCATTCCCTTGTCATCACAATGCTCCTTGACCCCTGTCATCACAATACGCCATGAACATTTTCAGCCCAATGCTCCATGACCTTCCATTCACAATGCTCCATGACCCCTCTTATCACAATGCTCCATGTCCCATGTCATCACAATTCTCCACGTCTTTGTCATAACAATGCTCCATGACACTTCTTATCACAATGTTACATGATCTTGTCATCACAATTCTCCATGCACTTGTCATTGCAATGCTCTATGACTCCTCTTATAGCAAGCTCCATGCGTTTGTCATCACAATGCTTCACAACGTTGTCATCAAAATTCTCATTGGCCCTTGTCATCACAATGCTCCATGCCCTTGTCATCACAATGCTCCATGACCATTGTCATCACAATGTCCGAAGCCCTTGTGATCAAGATGTTTCATTACCTTTGTCATCTCAATCGTCCATGACACTTGGTATCACAATGCTCCATGCCATTGTCATCACAATGGACAATGACATATGTCTTCACAATGTTCCCTGACACCTCTCTTCACAATACTCCATGACCTTCTCATCACAATGTTCCATGCCCTTGTCAGCACAATGCGCCATGCCAACTGTCATCACAATAATCCATGAAACTTGTCAGACCAATGTTCCATGCCCCACTCATCACAATGCTACATGCCCTTGTCATCACAATGCTCCATGACCCCTGTCATCACAATGCTCCGTGACTCTAGTCATCACAATGCTTCATGGCCTTTGTCATCACAATGGTCCATGCCTTCGTCACACATGGCTCTGTGACCTTTGTCACCACAATGCTCCATGCCCTTGTCATCACAAATCTCCATGACGCATGTCTTAGAATGCTCCATTGCCTTCTTATCACAATGCTCCTTGCCCTTTTCATCATAATGCTTCAAAACCCCTCTAATCACAATGCTCCATGCACCTTTTCATCAGAATGCTCCATGACAATTTTCAGCAAAATGCTCCATGACCCTTTTCATCAAAATGCTCCATGACCTCTGACATCACAATGTTCCATAACCCCTGTCATCAAAATGTTCCATCACACTTTTCATCAATTTGCTTCATGACCATGTCATCACAATGCTCCGGGCCCTTCTCATCACAATGCACCACGACATTGTCATCAAAATGCTCCATGACCTTTGTCATCAGAAAGCTCCATGACCCTTGGCATCACAATGCTCCATGCCATTTCATCACAATGCTACATGAAACCTCTCATCACATTGCTCCATGCCCTTGTCAGCACAATGATCAATGACGCTTGTCATCACAATGCTCGATACTCTTCTCATCACAATGCTCCATGCCCTTTTCATTACAATCTCCCATGACACATGTATCACAGTGTTCCATGCCCTAGTCAGCACAATGCTCCATGCCGAATCTCATCACAATAATCCATGAAATTTTCAGACTAATGTTCCATGCCCTTGTCATCACAATGCTCCTTTACCCCTGTCATAACAATGCTCCATGACCCATGCCATCACAATGTCCCACGGCCTTGTCATCCAAGGCTCAAAGACCCTTGTCATCACAGAGCTCAGAGACCCCTGTAATCACAATTTTCCATGCCCTTGTCGTCAAAAATATTCATGACGCATGTTATCAGAATGTTACATGGCCTTCTCATCACAATGCTCCATGCCCTTGTCATCACAATGATCCAAGACCCCTGTAATCACAATGCTCCATACCCCTTGTCATTACAGTGCTCCATGTCGCTCGTCATCACAATTATCCGTGATCTTCTCATCACAATGCTCCACGGTCTTGCCATCACAATGCTCCATGCCCTTGTCATCACAATGCTCCATGACGCCTGTCATCACAATGCTCCGTGAAGCCAGTCATCACAATGCTTCATGACTTTGTCATCACAATGGTCCATGCCCTCGTCACACAATGCTCTGTGACCTTTGTCACCACAATGCTCCATGCCCTTGTCATCACAATGCTCCATGCCCACTGTCATCACAATAATCCATGAAACTTGTCAGACCAATGATCCATGACCTCTTCACACAAGGCTCTGTGCTCTTTGTCACCACAATGCTCCATGAACTTTTCATCACAATGCTCTTTGCCCCTTGTCATCACGATGCTCCATGCCTTTGTCAGCACAATGCTCCATGACCCTTGTCATCACAATGCTCCAAGACCCCTGTAATCACAATGCTCTATGCATTTGTCAACACAAAGCTCCATGACGCATGTCGTCAGAATGCTCCATGGCTTTCTCATCACAGTGCTCCATGCCCTTATTGTCACAATGCCCCAACATCCCTGTAATCACAATGCTCCATGCCCTTTTTCATCTCATGCTCCATGAATCCTGTCATCACAATGCCCCGTGCCCATCACCATAATATTTCCTGCTATTGTCATCACAATGAAATCAAACTGCTCAATGACCTCTGTCATCACAATGCACCAAACCCTTCTGATCACAATGTTCCATAACACTTGTCATCACAATGCCCCATGAGGCTGGTCATCACAATTATCAATGGTCTTCTCATCACAATGCTCCATGACATTTGCCATCGCAATGCTCAATACACTTATCATCACAATGCTCCCGGACACTTATCATCAGTATGCTCCTTGAACAGTGTCATGACAAGGCTCCATGCATTTTTCATCACAATGATCAATTCCATTTCCATCACAATGCTCCAAGACACCTGTAATTACAATGTTCCATGTCCTTGTCATCACAATGCTCCATGACGCATGTCATAAGAATGCTCCATTGCCTTCTCATCAAAATGCTCCATTCCCTTGTCCTCACAATGCTTCAAAATCCGTGTAATCACAATTCTCCATGCACCTTTTCATCAGAATGCTCCATGACCCTTTTCATCAAAATGCTCCATGACCCCTGACATCACAATGTTCCATAACCCCTGTAATCAAAATGTTCCATGACACTTTTCGTCAATTTGCTCCATGATCCTGTCATCACAATGCTCCCTGCCCTTCTCATCACAATGCACCACGACCTTGTCATAAAAATGCTCCATGACCTTTGTCATCACAAAGATCCATGACACTTGGCATCAAAATGCTCCATGCAGTTTCATCACAATGCTGCATGAAACCTCTCATCACATTGCACCATGCCCTTTTCAGCAGAATCCTTCATGACGCTTGTCATCACAATGCTCGATACTCTTGTCATCACAATGCTCCATGCCCTTGTCATTACAATACTCCATGACACATGTATCACAGTGTTCCGTGCCCTAGTCATCACAATGCTCCATGACGAATCTCATCACAATAATCCACGAAATTTTCATACCAATGTTCCATGCCCTTGTCATCACAATGCTCCCTTACCACTGTCATAACAATGCGTCATGACCCCTGCCATCACAATGTTCCATGGCCTTGTCATCCAAGGCTCCATGACCTTGGTCATCACAGTGCTCCAAGACGTCTGTAATCACAATGATCCATGCCCTTGTCGTCACAATGATTCATGACGCATGTCATCAGAATGCTCCATGGCCTTCTCATGAAAATGCTCCATTCTCTTGTCATCACAATGCTCCAAGACCCCTGTAATCACAATGCTCCATGCGCCTTGTCATGACAGTGCTCCATGATGCTCGTCATCACAGTTATCCGTGATCTTCTCATCACAATGCTCCACTGTCTTGCAATCACAGTGCTCCATGCCCTGGTCATCACAATGCTCCATGTCCCATGTCATCACAATTCTCCACGTCCTTGTCATCACAATGCTCCATGACACTTCTTATCACAATGTTACATGATCTTGTCATTACAATTCTCCATGCACTTGTCATTGCAATGTTCTATGACCCCTGTCATAGCAAGCTCCTTGCGCTTGTCATCACAATGCTTCACGAAGTTGTCATGAAAATTCTCAATGGCCCTTGTCATCACAATGTTCCATGCACTTTTCATCACATTGCTCCATGACTCTTGTCATCACAGTGTCCCAAGCCCTTGTCATCAAAATGCTCCATTACCTTTGTCATCACAATCCTCCATGACACTTGTTATCACAAAGCTCTATGCCATTGTCATCACAATGGACAATGACATATGTCATCACAATGCTCCCTGACACCTGTCTTTCACAATACTCCATGACCTTGTCACCACAATGTTCCATGCCCTTGTCATCACTATGCGCCATGCCCACTGTCATCACAATAATCCATGAAACTTGTCAGACCAATGTTCCATGCCCCTCTCAACACAGTGCACCATCCCCTTGTCATCACAATGCTCCATGACCCCTGTCATCACAATGCTCCGTGACTGCAGTCATCACAATGCTTTATGACCTTTGTCATCACAATGGACCATTCTCTCGTCACACAAGCCTCTGTGACCATTGTCACCACAATGCTCCATGTCCTTGTCATCACAAATCTCCATGACGCATGTCATCAGAATGCTCCATTGCCTTCTCATCACAATGCTCCTTGACTTTGTCATCACAATGCTTCCAAACCCTGTAATCACAATGCTCCATGCACCTTTTCATCAGAATGCTCCATGACCCTTTTCATCAAAATGCTTCATGACCCCTGACATCACAATGTTCCATAACCCCTGTAATCAAAATGTTCCATGACACTTTTCATCAATTTGCTCCATGACCCTGTCATCACAATGTTCCCTGACCTTCTCATCACAATGCACCACGACCTTGTCATCAAAATGGTCCGTGACCTTTGTCATCACAAAGCTCCATGACCCTTGGCATCACAATGCTCCATGCCATTTCATCACAATGCTACATGAAACCTCTCTTCACATTGCTCCATGCCCTTGTCAGCACAATGCTCCATGACGCTTGTCATCACAATGATCGATACTCTTCTCATCACAATGCTCCTTACCCTTTTCATTACAATCCTCCATGACTCATGTATGACAGTGTTCCGTGTCCTAGTCATCACAATGTTCCATGCCGAAACTCATCACAATAATCCATGAAAATTTCAGAAAAATGTTCCATGTCCTTGTCATTACAATGCTCCATTACCCCTGTCATAACAATGGTCCAAGACACATGCCATCACAATGTTCCACGGCCTTGTCCTCCAAGGCTCCATGACCCTTGTCATCACAGTGCTCCAAGACCTCTGTAATCACAATGCTCCCTGCCCTTGCTGTCACAATGATTCATGACGCATGTCATCAGAATGCTCCATGGTCTTCTCATCACAATGCTCCATTCCCTTGTCATCACAGTGCTCCAAGACCCCTGTAATCACAATTCTACATGACCCATGTCATTACAGAACTCCAGGACGCTCGTCATCACCATTATCCGTGACCTTCTCATCACAATGCTCCACTGTCTTGCCATCACAATGCTCCATTCCCTGGTCATCACAATGCTCTATGTCCCATGTCATCACAATTCCCCACGTCCTTGTCATCACAATGCTCCATGACACTTCTTATCACAATGTTACATGATCTTGTCATCACAATTCTCCATGCACTTTTCATCGGAATGCTCTATGACCCCTGCAATAGCAAGCTCCATGCACTTGTCATCACAATGCTTCACGACGTTGTCTTCAAATTTCTCAATGGCCCTTGTCATCACAATGCTCCATGCCCTTGTCATCACAATGCTCCATGACGCTTGTCATCACAATGTCCCAAGCCCTTGTCATCAAAATGCTCCATTACCTTTGTCATCACAATCCTCCATGACACTTGGTATCACAATGCTCCATGCCATTTTCATCACAATGGACAATGACATATGTCATCACAATGATCCCTAACACCTCTCTTCACAATACTCCATGACCTTATCACCACAATGTTCCATGCCCTTGTCATCACTATGCGCCATGCCCACTGTCATCACAATAATCCATGAAACTTGTCAGACCAATGTTCCATGCCCCTGTCATCACAATGCACCATGCCCTTGTCATCACAATGCTCCATGACCACTGTATTCACAATGCTCCGTGACTCCAGTCACAACAATGCTTCATGACCTTTGTCATCAAAATGGTCCATTCCCTCGTCACACAAGGCTCTGTGACCTTTGTCACCACAATGCTCCATGTGCTTGTCATCACAAAGCTCCATGACGCATGTCATCAGAATGCTCCATTGCCTTCTCATCACAATGCTCCTTGCCTTTGTCATCACAATGCTTCCAAACCCCTATAATCACAATGCTCCATGGACCTGTTCATCAGAATGCTCCATGACTCTTTTCATCAAAATGTTTCATGACCCCTGACATCACAATGTTCCATAACCCCTGTAATCAAAATGTTACATGACACTTTTCATCAATTTGCTCCATGACACTGTCATCACAATGTTCCCTGACCTTCTCATCACAATGCACCACGACCTTGTCATCAAAATGCTCCATGACCTTTGACATCACAAAGCTCCATGACACTTGGCATCAGAATGCTCCATGCCATTTCATCACAATGCTACATGAAACCTCTCTTCACATTGCTCCATGCCCTTCTCAGCACAATGCTCAATGACGCTTGCCATCACAATGATCGATACTCTTCTCAAAACAATGCTCCATGCCCTTGTCATTACAATCCCCCATGACACATGTATCTCAGTGTTCCGTGCCCTAGTCATCACAATGCTCCATGCCGAATCTCATCACAATAATCCATGAAATTTTCAGACTAATGTTCCATGCCCTTGTCATCACAATGCTCCATTACCCCTGTCGTAACAATGCTCCATGACAACTGCCATCACAATGTTCCACAGCCTTGTCATCCAAGGCTCTATGACCCTTGTCATCACAGTCCTCCAAGACCCCTGTAATCACAATTTTCCATGCCATTGTCGTCACAAAGATTCATGACGCATGCCATCAGAATGCTCCGAGGCCTTCTCATCACAATGCTCCATGCCCTTGTCATCACAATGCTCCAAGACCACTGTAATCACAATGCTCCATGCCGTTGTCATCACAAAGATCCATGACCCCTGTCATAGCAAGCTCCATGTGCTTTTCATCACAATGCTTCATGAACTTGTCATCAAAATTCTCAATGGCCCTTGTCATCACAATCCTCCATGCCCTTGTCATCAAAATGCTCCATGACCCTTGTCATCACAATGCTCCAAACCCCTGTCATCACAATGCTCCATTAACTTTGTCATCACATTCCTACATGACACTTGGCATCACAATACTCCATGCCATTGTCATCACAATGGACAATGACATATGTCATCACATGCCCCCAGACCACTGTCTTCACAGTATTCCATGACCTTCTCATCACAATCCTCCATGCTCTTCTCATCAGAATGTGCCTTGCCCACTGTCATCACAATAAACAATGAAACTTATCAGACCAATGCACCATGCCCCTGTCATCAGAATGCTCCATACCCTTGTCATCACAATGTTCCGTCACTCCAGTCATCACAATGCTTCATGACCTTTGTCATCACAATGGTACTTATCCTCGTCATCACAAGGCTCTGTGACCATTGTCACCACAATGCTCCATGAACTTTTCATCACAATGCTCTGTGAACGTTGTCATCACAATGTTCCATGAATTTGTCAGCACAATGCTCCATGACCCTTGTCATCACAATGCTCCATGCGCTTCTCAGCACAATGCTCCATGACCCATGTCATCAAAATGCGCCATGCAATTGTCAACACAATGCTCCACAGCCTTGTCATCACAATGCTCCATAAACCTTGTCATCACAATGCTCCATAAACCTTGTCATCACAATGCTCCATGCACTTCTCTTCAAAATGCTTTCTCAACACTGATATCACAATATTCCATCAGTAGTCATCACAATACTCCCTCACCACTGTCATCACAATTTTCCATGACCTCTGTCATCACAATGCCACATGCCATATCATCACAATGCTCCATGAACCCTGACATCAAAATGTTCCATATCCTCTGTCATCAGAATGCTCCATCACCCTTTTCATCACAATGCTCCAAGACCCCTGACATCACAATGTTCCATAACCACTGTCATCAAAATGTTCCATGACCCTTTTCATCAAATTGCTCCATGACCCTGTCATCACAATGCACCATGTCCATCATCATAATGCTTCATGCTATTGTCATCACAATGAAATCAACATGCTCCATGACCTCTGTCATCAAAATGCACCAAACCCTTGTGATCACAATGTTCCATAACCATTGTCATCACAATGCACCATGACGCTCATCATCACAATTATCCATGGTCTTCTCATCACAGTGCTCCATGAACTTTGTCATCACAACGCTCAATACACTTGTCATCACAATGATCCCTGACACTTGTCATCAGTATGCTCCTTGAACCCTGTCATGACAAGGCTCCATGCCATTTCCATCACAATGATCCATACCATTTTCATCACAATGCTCCAAGACCCCTGTAATCACAATGCTCCATGACCTTTAATCGCAAAGCTCCATGATGCATGTCATCAGAATGCTCCATGGTCTTCTCATCACATTGCTCCATGTCCTTGTCATCACAGTGCTCCAAGACCCCTGTCATCTCAATGTTCTGTGACTCAAGTAATCACAAGGCTTCATGACATTTGTCATCACAATGGTCCATGTCCTCGTCACACAGGTCTCTGTGACCTTTCTCACCACAATGCTCCATGAACTGTTTATCACAGTGCTCTGTGATCCTTGTCATCACCATGCTCCATGCCTTTGTCAGCACAATGCTCCATGACCCTTGTCATCACAATGCTGCATGCGCTTGTGAGCACAATGCTCCACAACCCATGTCATCACAATGCGCCATGCACTTGTCATCACAATGCTCCACATCCTTGTCATTACAGTGCTCCAAAAACCTTGTCATCACAATGCTCCATGCACTTCTCATTAAAATGCTCTCTCCCCCCTGTCATCACAATGTGCCATGTCATGACAATGCTACATGACGTTATAATCACAATGCTCCATGAACCCTGACATCACATTGTTCCATCATCCCTGTCTTCAAAATGCTCCATGACCCTTTTCATCACAATCCTCCATGACCCCTGACATCACAATGTTCCATAACCACTGTCATCAAAATATTCCATGATACTTTTCATCAAATTGCTCCATGACCCTGTCATCAAAATGCTCCCTGCCCTTCTCATCACAATGCACCACGACCTTGTCATTCAAATGCTTCATGAACTTTGTCATCACAAACTCCATGACCCTTGGCATCACAATGCTCCATGCCATTTTCATCACAATGTTTCATGACCCCTGTAATCACAATGCTCCATGCACATTTTCATCAGAATACTCCATGAGACTTGTCATCACAAGGCTCCATGGTTTTCTCATCACAATGCCCCAGGACCCTGTCATCACAGGGCCCCATTACCCTGTCATCACAATACTCCATGAACATTTTCAGCCCAATGCTCCATGACCTTCTTATCACAATGCTCCATGACCCTGTCATCACAATGCTCCATGACCACTGTCATCACAGAGCTCCATGACCCCTGACAACACAATGATATGGGAATGTTGTATTCAAAATGCTCCATGACCCTTGTCATCACAATGCTCCATGCCCTTGTCATCACAATGCTCCATGAAGCCTCTCATCACATTGCTCCATGCCCTTGTCATTACAAACCTCCATGATCCATGTATCACAGTGTTCCGTGCCCTTGTCATCACAATGCTCTATGCCCACTCTCATCATAGTAATCCTTGAAAGTTTTCAGAGCAATGCTCGATGCGCTTGTCATCACAACCCTCCATTGCCCATGTCATAACCATGCTCCATGAACCCTGCCATCACAATGTTCTACGGTCTTGTCATCACAAGGATCCAATACCCCTGTAATCACAATGCTCCATGCCCCTTTTCATCAGAATGGTCCATGAGAATTGTCACCAAAAGGCTCCATGGTCCTCTCATCACAATGCTCCAGTACCTTGTCATCACACTGGTCCATGCCCACTTCATCAAAAGGCTCTGTGAAATTTGTCACCACAATGCTCCATGAAAATTTCATCACAATGCTCTTTTACCCATGTCTTCACTATGCTCCATGCCTTTGTCGGCACAATGCTCCATGACGCTTGTCATCACAATGCTCGATACACTTCTCATCACAATGCTCCATGCCCTTGTCATTACAATCCTCCATGACACATGTATCAAGTGTTCTGTGCCCTAGTCATCACAATGCTCCATGCCGAATCTCATCACAATAATCCATGAAATTTTCAGACCAATGTTCCATGCACATGTCATCACAATGCTCCATTACCCCTGTCATATCAATGCTCCATGACCCCTGCCATCACAATGTTCCACGGCCTTGTCATCCAAGGCTCCATGACCCTTGTCATCATAGTGCTCCAAGACCTCTGTAATCACAATGCTCCATGCCCTTGTCGTCACAATGATTCATGACGCAAGTCATCAGAATGCTCCATGGACTTCTCATGAAAATGCTCTATTCCCTTGTCATCACAATGCTCCATGCCGAAACTCATCACAATAATCGATGAAATTTTCAGACCAATGTTCCATGCCCTTGTCATCACAATGCTCCATTACCCCTGTCATAACAATGCTCCATGACCCCTGCCATCACAATGTTCCACGGCCTTGTCATCCAAAGCTCCATGACCCTTGTCATCATAGTGCTCCAAGATCTCTGTAATCACAATGCTTCATGCCCTTGTCATCACAATGATTCATGACGCATGTCATCAGAATGCTCCATGGCCTTCTCATGAAAATGCCCCATTCCCTTGTCATCATAATGCTCCAGGAACCCTGGATTCACAATGCTCCATGCCCCTTGTCATTACAGTGATCCATGACGCTCGTCATCACAATTATCCGGGATTTTCTCATCACAATGCTCCACGGTCTTGCCATCACAATGCTTCATGCCCTGGTCATCACAATGCTCCATGTCCCGTGTCACCACAATTCTCCACGTCCTTGTCATCACAATGCTCCATGACACTTCTTATCACAATGTTACATGATCTTGTCATCACAATGCTCCTTGCACTTGTCATTGGAATGCTCTATGATCCCTGTCTTAGCAAGCTTCATGAGCTTGTCATCACAATGCTTCACGACATTGTCATCAAAATTCTCAAAGGCACTTGTCATCACAATGCTCCATGCCCTTGTCATCACAATGCTCCATGACCCTTGTCATCACAATGTTCCAAGCCATTGTCATCAAAATGCTCCATTACCCATGTCATCACAATCCTCCATGACACTTGGTATCACAATGCTCCATGCCATTGTCATCACAATGGACAATGACATATGTCATCACAATGCTCCCTGACACATGTCTTCACAATACTCCATAACCTTTTCATCACAATGTTCCATGCCCTTGTCATCACAATGCAACATTCCCACTGTCATCACAATAATCCATGAAACATGTCAGACCAATGTTCCATGCCCCTGTCATCACAATGCTCCATGCCCTTGTCATCACAATGCTCCATGACACCGGTCATCACAATGCTTCATGACATTTGTCCTCACAATGTTCCATGCCCTCGTCACACAGGGCTCTGTGAACTTTGTCACCACAATGCTCCATGTCACTGTCATCACAAAGCTCCATAACGCATGTAATCAGAATGCTCCATTGCCTTCTCATCACAATGCTCCTTGTCCTTGTCATCAAAATGCTTCAAAACCCCTGTAATCGCAATGCTCCATGCGCTTTTTCATCAGAATGCTCCATGACCCTTTTCATCAAAATGCTCCATTACCCATGACATCACAATGTTCCATAACCCCTGTCATCAAAATGATCCATGACAATTTTCATCAATTTGCTCCATGACATTTTCATCACAATGCTCCATGCCATTTCATCACAATGCTACATGAAACTTCTCATCACATTGCTCCATGCCCTTGTCAGCACAATGCTCCATGATGCTTGTCATCACAATTCTCGATACTCTTCTCATCACAATGCTCCATGCCCTTGTCACTACGATCGATCATGACACAGGTATCACAGTGTTCCGTGCCCTAGTCATCACAATGCTCCATGCAGAATCTCATCACAATAATCCATGAAATTTTCAGACTAATGTCCCATGCCCTTGTCATCACAATGCTCCATTACCCCTGTCATAAAAATGCTCCATGACACTGCCATCACAATGTTCCACGGCCTTGTCATCCAAGGCTCCATGACCCTTGTCATCACAGTTCTCCAAGGCCCCTGTAATCACAATGTTCCATGCCTTTTTCGTCACAAAAATTCATGACACATATCATCAGAATGCTCCATGGCCTTCTCATCACAATGCTCCATTCCCTTGTCACCACAGTGCTCCAAGAACCCTGTAATCACAATTCTACATGCCCCATGTCATTACAGAGCTCCATGACGCTCGTCATCACAATTATCCGTGATCTTCTCATCACAATGCTCCACGGTCTTGCCATCACAATGCTCCATGCCCTGGTCATCACAATGCTCCATGTCCCATGAAATCACAATTCTCCACGTCCTTGTCATTACAATGCTCCATGACATTTCTTATCACAATGTTACATGATCTTTTCATCACATTTCTCCATGCACTTGTCTTCGCATTGCTCTATGAACCCTGTCATAGCAAGCTACATGCGCTTGTCATCACAATGCTTCACGACGTTGTCATCAAAATGCTCAATGGCACTTGTCATCACAATTCTCCATGACACTTGGTATCATAATGCTCCATGCCATTGTCATCACAATGCTCCGTGACTCCAGTCATCACAATGCTTCATGACTTTTGTCACCACAATGCTCCATGCCCTTGTTTTCACAATGCTCCATGCCCACTGTCATCACAATATTCCATGAAACTTGTCAGACCAATGATCCATGCCCTCTTCACACAAGGCTCTGTAATCCTTGTCACCACAGTGCTCCATGAACTTTTCATCACAGTGCTCTTTGTCCCTAGTCATCACAATGCTCCATGCCTTTGTCAGCACAATGCTCCATGACACTTGTCATCAAAATGCTCCATGCGCTTGTCAGCACAATGCTCCTTGACCTATGTCATGACAATGTGCCATGCGCTTGTCATCACAATGCTCCACATCCTTTTCATCGCTATGTTCCATAAAACTTGTCATCACAATGCTCCATGCACTTCTCATCAAAATGCTCTCTCACCACATATATCACAATGTTCCATCACTAGTCATCACAATACTCCCTCACCCCTGTCATCACAATGTTCCATGACCCCTGTCATCACAGTGCTACAGGCCCTTATCATCACAATGCTCCATGACCCCTGACATCACAATGTTCCATAACACCTGTCACAAAATGCTCCATGACCCATTTCATCACAATGCTTCATGACCCCTGACATCACAATGTTCCATTACCCCTGTAATCAAAATGTTCCATGACACTTTTCATCAAATTGCTCAATGACGCTCTCATCACAATGCTCCCTGCCCTTCTCATCACAATGCACCACGCCCTTGTCATCAAAATGCCCCATGACATTTGTCATCACAAAGCTCCATTACCCCTGTCATAACAATGATCCATGACCCCTGCCATCACCAGGTTCCACGGCCTTGTCATCACAAGCCTCGATGACCCTTGTCATCACAATGCACCAAGACCCCTGTAATCACAATGCTCCATGCCCTTGTCATCACAAAGCTCCATGACGCATATCATCTGAATGCTCCATGGCCTTCTCATCACAATGCTCCATGCCCTTGTCATCACAATGCTCCAACAGCCCTATAATCACAATGCTCCATGCCTCTTTTCATCTCAATGCTCCATGAACACTGTCATCAAAATGCACCGTGCCCATCACCATAATATTTCATGCTATTGTCATCACAATGAAATCAAAATCCTCAATGACCTCTGTCATCACAATGCACCAAACCCTACTGATCACAATGTTCCACAACACTTGTCATCACAATGCCCTATGACGCTGGTCATCACTATTATCAATGGACTTCTCCTCACAATGCTCAATACACTTATCATCACAATGCTCCCTGACAGTTGTCATGAGTATGCTCCTTGAACCCTGTCATGACAAGTCTCTATGCATTTTTCATGACAATGATCCATTCCCTTTTCATCACAATGCTCCAAGACCCCTGTAATCACAATGCTCCATGGCCTTGTCATCACAAAACTCCATGACGCATGTCATCAGAATGCTCCATTGCCTTCTCATTACAATGCTCCATGCCCTTGTCATCACAATGCTTCAAAACCCTTGTAATCACAGTGCTCCATGCACCTTTTCATCAGAATGCTCCATGACCCTTTTCATCAAAATGCTCCATTACCGCTGACATCACAATGTTCCATAACCCCTGTCATCAAAATGTTCCATGACACTTTTCATCAATTTGCTTCATGACCCTGTCATCACAATGCTCCCTGCCCTTCTCATCACAATGCACCACGACCTTGTCATCAAAATGCTCCATGACCTTTGTCATCACAAAGCTCCATGACCCTTGCCATCACAATGCTCCATGCCATTTCATCACAATGCTACATGAAACCTCTCATCACATTGCTCCATGCCATTGTCAGCACAATGCTCCATGATGCTTGTCATCACAATGTTCGATACTCTTCTCATCAAAATGCTCCATGCCCTTGTCATTACAATCCTCCATGACACATGTATCACAGTGTTCCGTGCCTTAGTCATCACAATGCTCCATGCCGAATCTCATCACAATAATCCATGAAATTTTCAGACCAATGTTCCATGCCCTTGTCATCACAATGCTCCATTACCCCTGTCATAACAATGCTCCATGACCCCTGCCATCACAATGATCCACGGCCTTGTCATCCAAAGTTACATGACCCTTGTCATCACATTGCTCCAAGACCCCTGTAATCACAATGCTCTATGCCCTTGTCCTCACAAAGATCCTTGACGCATGTCATCAAAATGCTCCATGGCCTTCTCATCACAATGCTCCATGCACTTGTCATCACATGCTCCAAGACCCCTGTAATCACAATGCTCCATGTCCTTGTCATCACAAAGCTCAATGATGCATGTCATCAGAATGCTCCATTGACTTCTCATCACAATGATCCATGCCCTTGTAATCACATTGCTTCAAAACCACTGTAATCCCAATGCTCCATGCACCTTTTCATCAGAATGCTCCATGACCCTTTTCATCAAAATGCTCCATGACCCCTGACATCACAATGTTCCATAACACCTGTCATCAAAATGTTCCATGACAATTTTCATCAATTTTGCTCCATGACCCTGTCATCACAATGCTCCCTGCCCTTCTCATCACAATGCACCACGACCTTGTCATCAAAATGCTCCATGACATTTGTCATCACAAAGCTCCATTACCCTTGGCATCACAATGCTCCATGCCATTTCATCACAATGCTACATGAAACATTTCTTCACATTGCTCCATGCCCTTGTCAGCACAATGCTCAATGATGCTTGTCATCACAATTCTCGATACTCTGCTCATCACAATGCTCCATGCCCTTGTCATTACAATCCTCCGTGACACATGTATGACAGTGTTCCGTGCCCTAGTCATCACAATGTTCCATGCCGAAACTCATCACAATAATCCATGAAATTTTCAGACCAATGTTCCATGCCCTTGTCATCACAATGCTCCATTACCCCTGTCATAACAATGCTCCAAGACACATGCCATCACAATGTTCCATGGCCTTGTCATCCAAGGCTCCATGACCCTTGTCATCACAGTGCTCCAAGACCTCTGTAATCACAATGCTCCATGACCTTGTCATCACAAAGATCCACGACACATGTCATCAGAATGCTCCATAGCATTCTCATCACAATTCTCCATTCCCTTGTCATCACAGTGCTCCAAGACCCCTGTAATCACAATTCTACATGCCCCATGTCATTACAGAGCTCCATGACGCTCGTCATCACAATTATCCGTGATCTTCTCATCACAATTCTCCACGTCCTTGTCATCACAATGCTCCATGACACTTCTAATCACAATGTTACATGATCTTGTCATCACAATTCTCCATGCACTTGTCATCAGAATGCTCTATGACCCCTGCCATAGCAACCTCCATGCGCTTGTCAACACAATGCTTCACGACGTTGTCATCAAAATTCTCAATGGCCCTTGTCATCACAATGCTCCATGCCCTTGTCATCACAATGCTCCATGACGCTTGTCATCACAATGTCCCAAGCACTTGTCATCAAAATGCTCCATTATCTTTGTCATCACAATCCTCCATGACACTTGGTATCACAATGCTCCATGCCATTTTCATCACAATGGACAATGACATATGTCATCACAATGATCCCTGACACCTCTCTTCACAATACTCCATGACCGTGTCATCAAAATGTTCCATGCCCTTGTCAGCACAATGTGCCACGCCCACTGTCATCACAAGAATCCAAGAAACTTGTCAGAACAATGTTCCATGCCCCTGTCATCGCAATGCTCCATGCCCTTGTCATCACAATGCTCCATGACCCATGTCATCACAATGCTCCGTGCCAACAGTCATCACAATGCTTCATGACCATTGTCATCACAATGGTCCATGCCCTCGTCACCCAAGGCTCTGTGACCTTTGTCACCACAATGCTCCATGTCCTTGTCATCACAAAGCTCCATGACGCATGTCATCAGAATGATCCTTTGCCTTCTCATCAAAATGCTCCTTGCCCTTGTCATCACAATTTTTCAAAACCCCTGGAATCACAATTCTCCATGCACGTTTTCATGAGAATGCTCCATGACCCTTTTCATCAAAATTATCCATGACCCCTCACATCACAATGTTCCATAACCCCTGTAATCAAAATGTTCCATGACACTTTTCATCAATTTGCTCCATGACCCTGTCATCACAATGCTCCCTGCCCTTCTCATCAAAATGCACCACGACCTTGTCATCAAAATGCTCCATGACCTTTGTCATCAGAAAGCTCCATGACACTTGGCATCACAATGCTCCATGCCATTTCATCACAATGCTACATGAAAACTCTCATCACATTGCTCCATGCCCTTGTCAGCAGAATGCTCCATGACGCTTGTCATCACAATGCTTGATACTCTTCTCATCACAATGCTCCTTGCCCTTGTCATTACAATCCCCCCTGACACATGTATCACAGTGTTCCGTGCCCTAGTCATCACAGTGCTCAATGCCGAATCTCATCACAATAATCCATGAAATTTTCAGACTAATGTTCCATGCCTTTGTCATCACAATGCTCCATTACCCATGTCATGACAATGCTCCATGACCCCTGTCATCACAATGTTCCACGGCCTTGTCATCAAGGCTCCATGACCCTTGTCATCACAGTGCTCCAAGACCACTGTAATCACAATGCTCCATGCCCTTGTCATCACAATGCTCCAAGACCCCTGTAATCACAATGCTCCTTGCCCCTTGTCATTACAGGGCTCCATGACGCTCGTAATCACAATTATCCGTGATCTTCTCATCACAATGCTCCACGGTCTTGCTATCACAATGCTCCATGCCCTGGTCATCAGAGTGCTCCTTGTCCCATGTCCTCACAATTCTACATGTATTTATCATCACAATGCTCTGACACTTCTTATCACAATGTTACATGATCTTGTCATCACAATTCTCCATGCGCTTGTCATCACAATGCTTCACGACGTTGTCATCAAAATTCTCAATGGCCCTTGTCATCACAATGCTCCATGCTCTTGTCATCACAATGCTCCATGATGCTTGTAATCACAATGTCCCAAGCCCTTGTCATCAAAATGCTCCATTACCTTTGTCATCACAATACTCCATGACACTTGGTATTACAATGCTCCATGCCATTGTCATCACAATGGACAATGACATTTCATCAAAGTGCTACCTGACATCTGTCTTCACAATACTCCATGACCTTGTCATCACAATGTTACATGCCCTTGTCATCACAATGCGCCATGCCCACAGTCATCACAATAATCCATGAAACTTGTCAGAGCAATGATCCATGCCCCTGTCATCACAATGCTTCATGCCCTTGTCATCACAAAGCTCCATGATGCATGTCATCAGAATGCTCCAGGGGCTTCTCATTCACGATGCTCCATGCCGTTGTCATCACAATTCTACTAGACCCCTGTAATCACAATGCTCCATGTCCCTTTTCATCTCAATGCTCCATGAACCTGTCATCACAATGCTCCCTGCCCTTCTCATCACAATGCACCATGACCTTGTCATCAAAATGCTCCATGCCCCTATTCATCAGAATGCTCCTTGAGACTTTCATCACAAGGCTACATGGTCTTCTCATCACACTGCTCCAGGACCTTTTCATCAAAATTATCCATTCCCTTGTCATCACAGTGCCCCTTGACCACTGTCATCACAATACTCTCTGAACATTTTCAGCCCAATGCTCCATGACCTACTCATCACAATGCTCCATGACACTTGTCATCACAATGCTCCATGAAGCCTCTCATCACAATGCTCCATGACACCTGTCATCACAATGCTCCATGCCCCTTGTCATTACAGTGATCCATGAGGCTCTTTATCATAATTATCCATGGTCTTTTCATCACAATGCTCCATGGTCTTTCCATCACAATTCTCCATGCCCTGTTCATCAAAATGCTCCCTGTCCCATGTCAATACAATTCTCCACGTCCTTGTCATCACAATGCTCCGTTACACTTCTCATCACAATGTTACATGATCTTGTCAACACAATTCTCCATGCACTTGTCATCGCAATGCTCTATGACCCCTGTCATAGCAAGCTCCATGCCCTTGTCATCACAATGCTCCAACACACCTGTAATCACAATGCTCCATGCCCATTTTCATGTCAATGATCCATGAACCCTGTCATCACAATGCACCGTGCCCATCGCCATAATATTTCATGCTATTGTCATCACAATGAAATCAAAATGCTCAATGACCTCTGTCATCACAATGCACCAAACCCTTGTGATCACAATGTTCCATAACACTTGTCATCACAATGCCCCATGACGCTGGTCATCACAATTATCCATGGTCTTATCATCACAATGCTCCATGATCTTTGTCATCACAATGCTCAATACACTTATCATCACAATGCTCCCTGACAGTTGTCATCAGTATGCTCCTTCAACCCTGTCATGACAAGGCTCCATGCATTTTTCATCACAATGATCCATTCCCTTTTCATCAAAATGCTCCATGACCCATGACATCACAATGTCCCATAACCCCTGTAATCAAAATGTTCCATTACACTTTTCATCAATTTGCTCCATGACCCTGTCATCACAATGCTCCCTGCCTTTCTCATCACAATGCACCAAACCTTTTCATCAAAATGCTCCATGACCTTTGTCATCACAAAGCTCCATGACCCTTGGCATCACAATGCTCCATGACATTTCATCACAATGCTACATGAAACCCCTCATCACATTGCTCCATGCCCTTGTCAGCACAATGCTCCATGACGCTTGTCATCACAATGCTCGATACTCTTCTCATCACAATGCTCCATGCCCTTGTCATTATAATCCCCCCTGACACATGTATCACAGTGTTCCGTGCCCTAGTCATCACAATGCTCCATGCCGAATCTCATCACAATAATCCATGAAATTTTCAGACTAATGTTCCATGCCCTTGTCATCACAATGCTCCATTACCCGTTTCATGACAATGCTCCATGACCCCTGCCATCACAATGTTCCACAGCCTTGTCATCCAAGGCTCCATGACCCTTGTCATCACAGTGCTCCAAGACCTCTGTAATCACAATGCTCCATGCCCTTGTCGTAACAATGATTCATGACGCATGTCATCAGAATGCTCCTTGGCCTTCTGATCACAATGCTCCATTCCCTTGTCATCACAGTGATCCAAGACACCTGTAATCACAATGCTCCATGCCCCTTGTCATTACAGTGCTCCATGACGCTCGTCATCACAATTATCCGTGATCTTCTCAATACAATGCTCCACGGTCTTGCCATCACAATGCTCCATGCCCTGGTCATCACAATGCCCCATGTCCCATGTCATCAAAATTATCCACGTCCTTGTCATCAAAATGCTTTATGACACTTCTTATCACAATGTTACATGATCTTGTCATCACAAATCTCCATGCACTTTTCATCGCAATGCTCTATGACCACTGTCATAGCAAGCTCCATGCGCTTGTCATCACAATGCTTCACGACGTTGTCATCAAAATTCTCAATGGCCCTTGTCATGACAATGCTCCATGCCCTTGTCATCACAATGCTCCATGACCCTTGTCATCACAATGTCCCAAGCACTTGTCATCAAAATGCTCCATTACCTTTGTTATCACAATCCTCCATGACACTTGGTTTCAGAATGCTCCATGTCATTGTCATCACAATGGACAATGACATATGTCATCACAATGCTCCCTGACACCTCTCTTCACAATACTCCATGAAATAGTCATCACAATGTTCCATGCCCTTGTCATCACAGTGCGCCATGCCCACTGTCATCACAAGAATCCATGAAACTTTTCCGACCAATGTTCCATGACACTTTCATCACAATTCTCAATGCCCTTGTCATCACAATGCTCCATGACCCCAGAAATCACAATGCTTCATGACCTTTGTCATCACAATGGTCCATGCCCTCATCACACAAGGCTCTGTGACCTTTGTCTCCACAATGCTCCATGTCCTTGTCATCACAAAGCTCCATGATGCATGTCATCAGAATGCTCCATTGCCTTCTCATCAAAATGCTCCTTGCTCTTGTCATCACAATTTTTCAAAACGCCTGTAATCACAATGCTCCATGCACCTTTTCATCAGAATGCTCCATGACACTTTTCATTAAAATTCTCCATGACACCTGATATCACAATGTTCCATAACCCCTGTCATAAAAAGGTTCCATGACAATTTTAATCAATTTGTTCCATGACCCTGTCATCACAATGCTCCCTGCATTTCTCATCAAAATGCACCACGACCTTGTCATCAAAATGCTCCATGAACTTTGTCACCACAAAGCTCCATGACACTTGGCATCACAATGCTCCATGCCATTTCATCACAATGGACAATGACATATGTCATCACAATGCTCCCTGACACCTGTCTTCACAATACTCCATGACCTTGTCATCACAATGTTCTATGCACTTGTCATCACAATGCGCCATGCCCACTCTCATCACAATAATCCATAATCTTGTCAGAGAAATGCTCCATGACCCCTGTCATCACAATGCTATGTGACTCCAGTCATTACAATGTTTCATGACCTTTGTCATCATAGTGGTCCATGTCCTCTTCAAACAAGGCTCTGTGATCTTTTACACCACAATGCTGCATGAATATTTCATCACAATGCTCTGTGTCCCTTGTCATCAAAATGCTCCATGCCTTTGTCACCACAATGTCCCATGCCCTTGTCATCACAATGCTCCATGCCCACTGTCATCACAATAATACATGAAACATGTCAGACAAATGTTCCATGCCCCCGTCATCACATTGCTCCATGCCCTTGTCATCACAATGCTACATGACCCCTTTCATCACAATGCTCCATGACTCCAGTCACCACAATGCTTCATGACATTTGTCCTCACAATGGTCCATGCCCTCTACACACAAGGCTCTGTGACCTTTGTCACCACAATGCTCCATGCCCTTGTCATCTCAATGCTCCATGCCCACTCTCATCACAATAATCCATGAAACATGTCAGACCAATGTTCCATGCCCCTGTCATCACATTGCTCCATGCCCTAGTCATCACAATGCTCCATGACCCCTGTCATCACAATGCACCGTGACTCCAGTCATCACAAAGATTCATTACCTTTGTCCTCACAATGGTCCATACCTTCGTCACACAAGGCTCTGTGATCTTTGTCACCACAGTGCTCCATGAAATTTTCATCACAATGCTCTGTGTCCCTTGTCATCACAATGCTCCATGCCTTTGTCTGCACAATGCTCCATGACACTTGTCATCAAAATGCTCCATGCGCTTTTCAGCACAATGCTCCATGACACATGTCATCACAATGTGCCATGCTCTTTTCATCACAATGCTCCACATCCTTTTCATCGCTATGCTCCATAAAACTTGTCATCACAATGCTCCATGCACTTCTCATCAAAATGCTCTCTCACCACATATATCACAATGTTCCATCATTAGTCATCAGAATACTCGCTCACCCCTGTCATCAAAATGTTCCATGACCACTGTCATCACAGTGCTACATGTACTTATCATCACAATGCTCCATGACCCCGACATCACAATGTTCCATAACCCCTGTCACAAAATGCTCCATGACCCATTTCATCACAATGCTTCATGACCCATGAAATCACAATGTTCCATAACCCCTGTCATCAAAATATTCCATGACACTTTTATTCAAATTGCTCCATGACCCTGTCATCAAAATGCTCCCTGCCCTTCTCATCACAATGCACCACGCCCTTGTCATCAAAATGCCCCATGACTTTTGTCATCACAAAGCTTCATGGCCCTTGGCATCACAATGCTCCATGCCATTGTCATCGCAATGCTCAATGAAAACTCTCATCACATTGCTCCATGCCCTTGTCATCACAATGTTCCATTACATCTGTCATAACAATGCTCTATGACCCTTGCCATCACAATGTTCCACGGCCTTGACATCACAAGGCTCCATGACACTTGTCATCACAATGCTCCAAGACCCTGTAATCACAATGCTCCATGCAATTGTCATCAGAAAGCTCCATGACGCATGTCATAAGAATGCTCCGTGGACTTCTCATTAACTATGCTCCATGCACTTGTCATCACAATGCTCCAGGACCCCTGTAATCACAATGCTCCATGTCCCTTTTAATCTCAATGTTCCAAGAACCCTGTCATCCCATGCACCATGCCCATCATCATAATGATTCATGCTATTGTCATCACAATGAAATCAATATGCTCCATGACTTCTGTCATCACAATGCTCCAAACACTTGTGATCACAATGTTCCATAACACTTGTCATCACAATGCCCCATGACGCTCCTCATCACAGTTAACCATGGTCTTCTCATCACAATGCTCCATGAACTTTGTCATCACAATGCTCAATACAATTGTCATCACAATGCTCCCTGACATTTGTCGAGAGTATGCTCCTTGAACCCTGCCCTGACAAGGCACCATGCCTTTTTCATCACAATGATCCATGCCCTTTTCATCACAATGCTCAAAGACCCATGTAATCACAATGCTCCATTCCCCTTTTCATCACAAACATCCATGACACATGTCATCAGAATGCCCCATGGCCTTCTCATCACAATGCTCCATGCCCCTGTTATCACAGTGCTCCTAGACCCATGTCATCACAATACTCCATGAGTATTTTCAGTCCAATGCTCCATGATCTTCTCATCACAATGCTCCATGATCCCTGTCATCAAAACGCTCCGTGCTCCTTGAAATAAAAATGATCCATGACCTCTGTCATCACAATGCTCCAAACCCTTGTGATCACATTGTTCCACAACACTTGTCATCACAACGCTCCATGATGCCTGTCATCACAATACTCCATGCCCGTGTAATTACAATGCTCCATGACCTTTGTGATCACAATGCTCAATACACATGTCATCACAATGCTCCCTGACACTTGTCGTCAGAATGCTCCTTGAACGCTGTCATGAAAAGCCTCCATGCCTTTTACATCAAAATGCTCCATTCACATTTCATCAAAATGCTCCATGCCATTGTCATCACATTACTCCACAAGCTTGTGATCAGAATGCTCCACGACCCTTGTCATCAAAATGCTCCATGTCCCTTGTCATTACAGTGCTGCATGACGCTCAACATCACAATTATCCATGGTCTTCTCATCACAGTGCTCCACGGTCTTGCCATCACAATTCTCCATTACACTTCTCACTTTTCATCACAATTCTCCATGCACTTGTCATCGCAATGCTCCATGAACCCTGTCATAGCAAGCACCAAGTGCTTTTCATCACAGTGCTTCACGACATTGTCATCAAAATTCTCAATGGCCGTTGTCAACACAGTACTCCATGCCCTTGTCATCACAGTGCTCCATGAACATTGTCATCAAAAAGCTCCAAGCCCTTGTCATCACAATGCTCCATAACATTTGTCATCACAATCCTCCATGACACTTGGCTTCACAATGCTCCATGCCATTGTCATCACAATGCACCAAGACATATGTCATCACAATGCTCCCTGACACCTGTCTGCACAGTACTCCATGACCTTCTCATAACAATGCTGCATGCCCTTGTCATCACAATGCGCCATGCCCACTGTCATCTCAATAATCCGTGAAACTTGTCAGACCAATGCTCCATGCCCCTGTCATCACAATGCTCCATGCCCTTGTCATCACAATGCTCCGTGATTCCAGTCATCACAATGCTTCATGACCTTTGGCAACAAAATGGTCCATGCCCTCGTCATCACAGGGCTCTGTGAAATTTGTCACCATAATGCTCCATGAACTTTTCATTCACAATGATTTGTGACCCTTGCCATCACAATGCTCCATGCCTTTGTCAGCAGAGTGCTCCATGACCCTTGTTATCACAATGCTCCATGCGCTTGTTATCAAAATTTTCCACAAACTGGTCATCAGAATGCTCCATAAAACTTGTCATCACAATCCTCCATGTACTTCTCATCAAAATGCTCTCTCACTACTGATATCAAAATGTTCCATCACTAGTTATCACAATACTCGCTCACACCTGTCATGACACTGTTCCACGGCCTTGTCATCACAAGGCTCCATGACCCTTGTCATCACAATGCTCCAAGACCCCTGTAATCACAATGCTCCATGCTATTGTCATCACAAAGCTACATGACGCATGTCATCAATCTGCTCCATGGCCTTCTCATCACAATGCCCCATGCCCTTGTCATCACAGTGCTCCAAAACAACTGTAATCAATATGCTCCATGCCACATTCATCTCAATGCTCCATGAAATCTGTAATCACAATGAACCATGACCATAATCATGGAGACTTATCAATACATAGGTTTTAAGATTCTTACTAGTCAGATATATCCTTCTGCGAGAAATATGGGGTTTTGAGTCCATTTCACTAGGAAAGTGTAGGTCTTGTCTATTCCGTATTTGGTTTTTGGAACGGTAAATGTACTAATATCAAACTCTGGTTTTATGCATCACCCCACCTCTCCTTCCCCCTTAAGCAGGCACAAGATTGTTTTGTAAAAGTGAGACTCTGTTCTCTTTCCTAACTCAGTTCATGTGTAGCCATGTTTACAGGACCTTCATAAGTGATATCTGATGATAAGTTTCTTTTTCTCTGTGACTTATTTCACTTAGAATCATCGTACCTGAATCCAATCATTTTGCTGCTACTGGCCTTATGACATTGATTTCATTGCTGACTTATATTCCATCGTATGTAAGTAACACAATTTCCTGAACCATTTTTGTCTTTCCTGGGATATTTAAGGTGTACCCAAGTTGAGGTTCTTGTAAGCAGTGCAGCCCTAAATTTTGGGGTGGCTCTGTCTTATTGATTTTCAATTTTCCCAAGGTAAACTCCCTAGACTGGTAGTGCCCTTGGCCCTGTAGCTCTGTTGTTTCCTTGTTTTAGGGAACACAGTGCACTCCTCCAGAGACGCAGTTGGCAATTTACATCCTGTCCATCAGCATAACTAGAATCCCTGTTCTCCAGGGCCTATCTTGCCTTTCTGGATTTTACACATTTTGCGGATGTCCCTTTTGACCGGTGGGAAGTGATACTTCCTTGTAGTGCAGATTTGCATTGCCTGCTTTCTTGCTTGGCCAAAAAGCGTGTATGCGTTTTCTCCTGAATATATTCAGGAGAAAACACATAAGCCCTTTTTGGCCAAGTGCATCATTGTCGAAGTTGTGCCCTTATTCCTATGCTTTAAAGGCAATTCCAATGTACCTCTTGAAATCTGTTTCCTGCTATTCTGGTTTGCTTTCAAGTCTGCCTCGTTGCCTTCCCTCAACAGATTTTCGGACGATTGTTGTCCTTTACTACTCTGCCAGTTTGTGCATTGCTGTGCCCCTGAGCTCCATTTTTCAACTCGTTTTTTGTGAGCTGACCGCAAGTCCAAAATTTTGGTTCAGGACCTATACTGGTTCCCGGCGGGTTCTGAGACTTTGGTTAATTCTTCTTCCTGCTGGGAAATTAGAATGACATGTGCCCGTCCAAATGCCTAAGAGCTACTCTCTCATTGGTTCTCCCTCTTGCCTTTCATCCTCTACAAAATTGGCCACCTGTGAGAACCAGGAGGTTAAAGGGGCTGTCTCTCCAAGTTGGGAGATTGATAGTAAAGCAGTTGGAAACTCAAACCGGAGCACCAGGACAGGGATTATTAGTTGCGTTTTAGAAACCTTTCGTATTCAAAGTGTGTCCATTTTCTAGGTTTCCCGTACATGTTATACCTGTAGTAATATTCCCTTTAACCTGGAGAGTTGGGAATCTTGGAATGTGTGCCACGTGTTATTTCTTTAAAGGGTCTGCATTTGCTCAACAATCCTCTCACTCCCAAGTGTCCAGCCTAATGCCACATCAAGCTGTCATTGTAGATAGTGTAATTCCAGGTTTCATCAGAGCCCCTGAAGGAATTGTAAAGAATTTCCCTGTTTTTTTGTTTTGTTTTTGCAATTCATTTTTATAGTGGGTTTGAGCTGATTATAACTGCCATGTTTATTCCAGTCTAGACACACTTGATTCCCTTATGGAGACTTATCAATACATAGGTTTTAAGATTCTTACTAGTCAGATATATTCCTTTGCGAGAAATATGGGGTTTTGAGTCCATTTCACTGAGGAATGTGTAGGGCTTCTCTATTCCGTATTATGTTTTTGGAACGGTACGTGTACTAATATCAAACTCTGGTTTTATGCATCACCCCACCTCTCCATCCCCCTTAAGCAGACATAAGAGTGTTTTCTAAAGGTGAGACACTGTTCTCTTTCCTAACTCAGTTCATCTGTAGCCATGTTTACAGGACCTTCATAAGTGATATCTTATGATAAGTTTCTTTTTCTCTGTGACTTATTTCACTTAGAATCATCGTACCTGAATACACTCATTTTGCTGCTACTGGCCTTATAACATTGATTTCATGGCTGAGGGATATTCCATCGTACATAAGTAACACAATTTCTTGAACCATTTTTGTCTTTCCTAGGATATATAAGTTGTACCCAAGTTGAGGTTCTTGTAAGCAGTGCAGCACTAAATTTTGTGGTGGCTCTGTCTTATTGATTTTCAGTTTTCCCAAGGTATATTCCCTAGACTGGAAGTGCCCTTGGCTCTGTTGTTCTGTTGTTTACTTGTTTATGGAACACAATGCACTCCTCCAGAGAGGCAGTTGGCAATTTACATCCTGCCCATCAGCATAACTAGGATCCCTGTTCTCCACGGCCTGCCTTGCCTTTCTGGTTTTTACACATTTTGCGGATGTCCCTTTTGACTGGTGGGAAGTGATACTTCATTGTAGTTCAGTTTTGCATTGCCCGCTTGCTTGCTTGGCCAAAAAGGGCGTATGCGTTTTCTCCTGAATATATTCAGGGGAAAATACATACGGCATTTCTGGCCAAGTGAATCATTGTTGAAGTTGTGCCCTCTTCCAGTGCTTTAAAGGCGATTCCAATGTACCTCTTGAAATCTGTTTCCTTCTATTCTGGCTCACTTTCAAGTCCGCCTCGTTGCCTTCCCTCAAAAGATTTTTGGACGATTGTCGTCCTTTATTTCTCTGATAGTTTGTGCATTGTTGTGACCCTATGATCCATTTTTCAACTCGTTTTTTTGTGAGCTGACCGCAAGTCCAAAATTTTGGTTCAGGAACTATACTGGTTCCCGGAGTGTGGCTGAGACTTTGGTTAATTCTTCTTCCTTCCGGGAAATTAGAGTGACATGTGCCCGTCCAAATGCCTAACAGCTACGCTCTCATTGGTTCTCCCTCTTCCCTTTCATCCCCTGCCAAATTGGCAACCTGTGCGAACCAGGAGGTTAAAGGGGCTGTCTTTCCAAGTTGCTAGCTTGATAGTAAAGCAGTTGGAAAGTCACACCGGAGCACCAGGAGAGGGACTATTAGTTGAGTTTTAGAAACCTTTCATATTCACAATGTGTCCATTCTCTAGGTTTCCCGTACATGTTATAGCTGTAGTAATATTCCCTTCAACCTGGAGAGTTGGGACTCTTGGAATGTGTGCCACGCATTATTGCTTTATATGGTCTGCATTTGCTCACCGAATCTCACCAATCATCTCAGTCCCAAGTGTCCAGCCTTATGCCACATTCAGCTGTCATTGTAGATAGGGTCATTCCAGGTTTCATCAGAGCCCCTGAAGGAATTGTAAAGAATTTCTGTTCTTTTGTTGTTGTTTTTGAAATTCCTTTTTATAGTGGGTTTGAGCTGATTCTCACTGCCATGTTTATGGCAGTCAAGACACACTTCATTCCCTTACGGGAACATATCAATACATAGGTTTTAAGTTTCTTACTAGTCAGATATATACCTCTGGGGGAAATATGGGGTTTTGACTCCCTTTCACTGAGGAAATTGTAGGTCTTTTCTATTCCATAGTTGGTTTTTGGAACGGTACATGTACTAATATCAAACTCTGGTTTTATGCATCACCCCACCTCTCCTTCCCCCTTAAGCAGTCATAAGAGTGTTTTCTAAATGTGAGACTCTGTTCTATTTCCTAACTCAGTTCATGTGTAGCCATGTTTACAGGACATTCATAAGTGATATCTGATGATAAGTTTCTTTTTCTCTGTGACTTATTTCACTTAGAATCATCGTACCTGAATCCACTCATTTTGCTGCTACTGGCCTTATGACATTGATTTTATGGCTGAATGATATTCCATCGTACATACGTAACATAATTTCTTGAACCATTTTTCGCTTTCCTGGGATATTTAAGGTGTACCCAAGTTGAGGTTCTTGTAAGCAGTGCAGCCCTAAATTTTGGGGTGGCTCTGTCTTATTGATTTTCAGTTTTCCCAAGGTATATTCCCTAGACTGGAAGTGCCCTTGGCTCTGTAGCTCTGTTGTTTCCTTGTTTTAGGGAACACAATGCACTCCTCCAGAGAGACAGTTGGCAATTTACTTCCTGCCCATCAGCATAACTAGGCTCCCTGTCCTCCATTGCCTGTCTTGCCTTTCTGTCTTTTACACATTTTGCGGATGTCCCTTTTGACAGGTGGGAAATCATACATCATATTTGTTCAGATTTGCGTTGCCCGCTTTCTTGCTTTGCAAAAAGGACGTATGCGTTTACTCCATAATATATTCAGGAGAAAACACAGACGCCCTTTCTGGCCAAGTGCATCATTGTCGAAGTTGTGCCCTTCTTCCTGTGCTTTAAAGGCGATTCCAATGTACCTCTTGAAATCTGTTTCCTGCTATTCTGCCTCGCATTCAAATCCGCCTCGTTGCCTTCCCTCAACAGATTTTTGGATTATAGTTGTCCTTTATTACTCTGCCAGTTTGTGAATTGCTGTGCCCCTGAGCTCCATTATTCAACTCGATTTTTTGTGAGCTGACCTCAAGTCCAACATTTTGTTTCATGACCTATACTGGTTCCCGGTGGGTGGCTGAGACTTTGGTTAATTCTTCTTCCTGCCGGGAAATTAGAGTGACATGTGCCCGTCCAAATGCCTAACGGCTACTCTCTCATTGGTTCTCCCTCTTCCCTTTCATCCTCTGCCAAATTGGCAACCTGTGCGAACCAGGAGGTTAAAGGGTCTGTCTCTCCAAGTTGGGAGATTGATAGTGAAGCAGTTTGAAATCAGACCAGAGCACCCGGAGAGGGAATATTAGTTGAGTTTTAGAAACCTTTCGTATTCACAGTGTGTCCATTCTCTAGGTTTCCCGTACATGTTATAGCTGTAGTAATATTCCCTTCAACCTGGAGAGTTGGGACCCGTGGAATGTGTGCCACGCATTATTGCTTTAAATGGTCTGCATTTGCTCACCGAATCTCACCAATCCTCTCAGTCCCAAATGTCCTGCCTTATGCCACATCCTGCTTTCTTTGTAGATAGGGTCATTCCAGGTTTCATCAGAGCCCCTGAAGGAAATGTAAAGAATTTCCTGTTTTTTTGTTTTATTTTTGAAATTCATTTTTATGGTGGTTTTCAGCTGATTCTCACTTCCATGTTTATGACAGTCTAGACACACTTGATTCCCTTATGTAGACATATCAATACATAGGTTTTATGATTCTTACTAATCAGATATATTCCTCTGCGGGAAATATGGGGGTTTGAGTCCCTTTCACTGAGGAAAGTGTAGGTCTTTTCTATTCCGTATTTGGTTTTTGGAACGGTACCTGTACTAATGTCAAACTCTGGTTTTATGCATCACCCCACCTCTCCTTCCCCCTTAAGCAGGCATAAGAGTGTTTTCTAAATGAGAGGCTCTTTTCTCTTTCCTAACTCAGTTCATGTGTAGCCATGTTTACAGTACCTTCATAAGTGATATCTTATGATAAGTTTCTTTTTCTCTGTGACTTATTTCACTTAGAATCATCATACCTGAATCCACTCATTTTGCTGCTAGTGGCATTATGACATTGATTTCATGGCTGAGGGATATTCCATCGTACATAAGTACCACAATGTCTTGAACCATTTTTGTCTTTCCTGGGATATTTCAGGTGTACCCAAGTTGATGTTCTTGTAAGCAGTGCAGCCCTAAATTTTGGGGTAGCTCTGTCTTATTGATTTTCAGTTTTCCCAAGGTATATTCCCTAGACTGGAAGTGCCCTTTTCTCTGTATCTCTGTTGTTTACTTGTTTTAGGGAACACAATGCACTCCTCCAGAGAGGCAGTTGGCAGTTTACATCCCGCCCATCAGCATAACTAGGCTCCCTGTTCTCCAGGGACAGTGTTGCCTTTCTAGTTTTTACACATTTTGTGGTTGTCCCTTTTGTCCGGTGGGATGTGATACTGCTTGGTAGTGCAGATTTGCATTGCCCACTTCCTTGCTTGGCCAGAAAGTGCGTATGCGTTTTCTACTGAATATATTCAGGAGAAAACGCATAAACCCATTTTGGCGCATTGCATCATTGTCGAAGTTGTGTCTCTCTTCCTGTGCTTTAAAGGCGATTCCAATGTACCTATTGAAATCTGTTTCCTGCTATTCTGGCTCGCTTTCAAGTCCACATCGTTGCCTTCCCTCAACAGATTTTTGGACGATAGTTTTCCTTTATTACTCTGCCCTTTTGTGAATTGCTGTGCCCCTGAGCTCCATTTTTCAACTCGTTTTTTGTGAGCTGATCGCAAGTCCAAAATATTGGTTCAGGACCTCTACTGGTTCCCGGCGAATGGCTGAGAATTTGATTAATTCTTCTTTCTGCCGGGAAATTAGAGTGACATGTGCCCGTCCGAATGCCTAACAGCTACTCTCTCATTGGTTCTCCATCTTCACTTTCATCCTCTGCCAATTGGCAACATGTGAGAATCAGGAGTTTATAGGGTATGTCTCTCCAAGTTGGGAGATTGATAGTAAAGCAGTTGGAAATTCAAACCAGAGCAACAGGAGAGGGATTATCAGTTGAGTTTTAAAAACCTTTTGTATTCACAGTGTGTCCATTGTCTAGGTTTCCTGTAAATGTTATAGCTGTAGTAGAATTCCCTTCAACCTGGAGAGTTGGGACCATTGGAATGTGTGCAACACATTATTGCTTTAAATGGTCAGCATTTGCTCACCGAATCTCACCAATCCTCTCAGTCCCAAGTGTCCAGACTTATGCCACATACAGCTGTCATTGTACATAAGGTCATTACATGTTTCATCAGAGCCCCTGAAGGAATTGTATACAATTTCCCTGTTTTTTTGGTTTGTTTTTGAAATTCCTTTTTATATTGGGTTTGATCTTAATCTCACTGCCATGTTTAAGCCAGTTAGGACACACTTGATTCCCTTATGGAGACATATCAATACATAGGTTTTATGATTCTTACTAATCAGATATATTCCTCTGCGGGAAATAAGGGGGTTTGAGTCCATTCACTGAGGAAGGTGTAGGGATTGTCTCTTCCGTACTTGGTTTTTGGAACGGTACCTGTTCTAATATCAAACTCTGGTTTTATGCATCACCCCACCTCTCCTTCCCCCTTAAGCAGGCATAAGAGTGCTTTCTAAATGTGAGACTCTGTTCTCTTTCCTAACTCAGTTCATGTGTAGCCATGTTTACAGGACCTTCATAATTGATATCTTATGATAAGTTTCTTTTTCTCTGTGACTTATTTCACTTAGAATCATCGTACCTGAATCCACTCATTTTGCTGCTACTGGCCTTATGACATTGATTTCATTGCTGACTGATATTCCATCATACGTAAGTACCACAATTTCTTGAACCATTTTTGTCTTTCCTGGGATATTTCAGATGTACCCAAGTTGAGGTTCTTGTAAGCAGTGCGGCCCTAAATTTTGGGGTGGGTCTGTCTTATTGATTTTCAGTTTTCCCAAGGTATATTCCCTAGACTGGAAGTGCCCTTGGCTCTGTAGCTCTGTTGTTTACTTGTTTTAGGGAACACAATGTACTCCTCCAGAGGGGCAGTTGGCAATTTACATCCCGCCCATCAGCATAACTAGGCTCCCTTTTCTCCAGGGACAGTGTTGCCTTTCTAGTTTTTACACATTTTGCAGATGTCCCTTTTTTCTGGTGGGAAGTGATACTGCTTTGTAGTGCAGATTTGCATTGCCTGCTTGCTTGCTCGGCCAAAAAGGGCGTATGCGTTTTCCCCTGAATATATTCAGGGGAAAACGCATACGCCCTTTTTGGCGCATTGCATCATTGTCGAAGTTGTGCCCCTCTTCCTCTGTTTTAAAGGTGATTCCAATTTACCTCTTGAAATCTGTTTCGTGCTATTCTGGCTCGCTTTCAAGTCCACCACGTTGCCTTCCCTCAACAGATTTTTGGACGATAGTTTTCCTTTATTACTCTGACCGTTTGTGAATTTCTGTGCCCCTGAGCTCCATTTTTCAACTCGTTTTTTGTGAGCTGACCACAAGTCCAAAATTTTGGTTCAGGACCTATACTGGTTCCCGGCGGGTGGCTGAGACTTTGGCTAATACTTCTTCCTGCCAGGAAATTAGAGTGACTAATGCCGGTCCAAATGCCTAACAGCTACTCTCTCATTGGTTGTCCATCTTCCCTTTCATCATCCGCCAAATTGGCAACATGTGAGAACCAGGAGGTTAAAGGGGGGGCTGTCTCTCCAAGTTGGGAGATTGATAGTAAAGCATTTGGAAATTCAAATTGGAGCACCAGGTAAGGGAATATTAGTTGAGTTTTAGAAACCTTTCATATTCACAGTGTGTCCATTCTCTAGGTTTCCCCTACATGTTATAGCTGTAGTAATATTCCCTTCAACCTGGAGAGTTGGGACCCGTGGAATGTGTGCCACGCATTATTGCTTTAAATGGTCTGCATTTGCTCACCGAATCTCACCAATCCTCTCAGTCCCAAGTGTCCTGCCTTATGCCACATCCAGCCTTCTTTGTAGATAGGGTCATTCCAGGTTTGATCAGAGCCCCTGAAGCAATTGTAAAGAATTTCCCTGTTTTTTTGTTTTGTTTTTGAAATTCCTTTTTATATTTGGTTTGCTCTGATTCTCACTGCCATGTTTATGCCAGTTAGGACACACTTGATTCCCTTACGGAGACATATCAATACATAGGTTTTAAGATTCTTACTAGTCAGATATATTCCTCAGCGGGAAATATTGGGTTTTGACTCCCTTTTACTGAGTAAGGTGTAGGTCTTGTCTATTCCGTATTTGGTGTTTGGAACGGTACATGTACTAATATCAAACTCTGGTTTTATGCATCACCCCACCTCTCCTTCCCCCTTAAGCAGGCATAAGAATGTTTTCTAAACGTGAGACTCTGTTCTCTTTCCTAACTCAGTTCATGTGTAGCCATGTTTACAAAACCTTCATAAGTGATATCTTATGATAAGTTTCTATTTCTCTGTGACTTATTTCACTTAGAATCATCGTACCTGAATCCACTCATTTTGCTGCTTCTGGCCTTATGACATTGATTTCATGGCTGCGGGATATTCCATCGTAAGGAAATAGCACAATTTCCTGAACCATTTCTGTCTTTCCTGGGATATTTCAGGTGTACCCAAGTTGAGGTTCTTGTAAGCAGTGCAGCCCTAAATTTTGGGGTGGCTCTGTCTTATTCATTTTCAGTTTTCTGAAGGAATATTCCCTAGACTGGAAGTGCACTTGGCTCTGTAGCTCTGTTGTTTACTTGTTTTAGGGAACACAATGTACTCCTCCAGAGAGGGAGTTGGCAGTTTACATCCTGCACATCATCATAACTAGGCTCCCTGTTCTCAAGGGCCTGTGTTGCCCTTCTAGTTTTTCCACATATTGCTGATGTCCCTTTGGTCTGTTGGGAAGTGATACTGCTTTGTAGTGCAGATTTGCATTGCCCGCTTGCTTGCTTGGCCAAAAAGGGCGTATGCATTTTCTCCTGAATATATTCAGGAGAAAATGCATACACCCTTATTGGCCCATTGCATCATTGTCGAAGTTGTGCCTCTCTTCATGTGCTTTAAAGGCGATTCCAATTTACCTCTTGAAATCTGTTTCCTGCTATTCTGGCTCGCTTTCAAGTCCGCCTCGTTGCCTTCCCTCAACAGAATTTTGGACGATAGTTTTCCTTTATTACTCTGCCCGTTTGTGAATTGTTGTGCCCCTGAGCTCCATTTTTCAACTCGTTTTTTGTGAGCTGCCCGCAAGTCCAAAATTTTGTTTCAGGACCTATACTGGTTCCCAGCGGGTGGCTGAGACTTTGATTAATTCTTCTTCCTGGCGGGAAATTAGAGTGACATGTGCCAGTACAAAAGTCTAACAGCTACTCTCTCATTTGTTCTCCCTCTTCCCTTTCATCCTCTGCCAATTGGCAACATGTGAGAACCAGGAGGTTAAAGGGGCTGTCTCTCCAAGTTGGGAGATTGATAGTAAAGCAGTTGTAAATTCAAACTGGAGCAACACGAGAGGGACTATTAGTTGTGTTTTAAAAACCTTTCGTATTCACAGTGTGTCCATTCTCTAGGTTCCCCGTACATGTTATAACTGTAGTAGTATTCCCTTCAACCTGGAGAGTTGGGACCATTGGAAAGTGTGCCTCACATTATTGCTTTAAATGGTCTGCATTTGCTCACCAAATCTCACCAATTCTCTCAGTCCCAAGTTTCCTGCATTATGCCACATCCAGCTGTCATTGTAGATAAGGTCATTTCAGGTTTCATCAGAGCCCCTGAAGGAATTGTAAATAATTTCCTTTTTTTTGTTTTGTTTTTGAAATTATTTTTTATAGTGGATTTGAGCTGATTCTTACTTCCATATTTCTGCCAGCATAGACACACTTGATTCCCTGATAGAGACATATCAATACATAGGTTTTAAAATTCTTACTAGTCAGATATATTCCTCTGCCGGAAATATGGCGTTTTGAGTCGCTTTCACTGAGGAAGGTGTATTGCTTGTCTCTTCCGTAGTTGGTTTTTGGAACGGTACATGTACTAGTATCAAACTCTGGTTTTATGCATAACCCCACCTCTCCTTCCCCCTTTAGAAGGCATAAGAGTGTTTTCTAAATGTGAGACTCTGCTCTCTTTCCTATCTCAGTTCATGTGTAGCCATGTTTACAGGATCTTCATAAGTGATATCTTACGATAAGTTTCTTTTTCTCTATGACTTATTTCACTTAGAATCATCGTACCTGAATCCACTCATTTTGCTGTCACTGGCCTTATGACATTGATTTCATGGCTGAGGGATATTCCATCGTACGTAAGTAACACAATTTCTTCAACCATTTTTGTCTTTCCTGGGATATTTATGGTGTTCCAAAGTTGAGGTTCTGTAAGCAGTGCAGCCCTAAATTTTGAGGTGGCCCTGTCTTATTGATTTTCAGTTTTCCCATGGTATATTCCCTAGACTGGAAGTGCCCTGGGCTCTGTAGCTCTGTTGTTTACTTGTTTTAGGGAACACAATGCACTCCTCCAGAGAGGCAGTTGGCAATTTACATCCAGCCCATCATCATAACTAGGCTCCCTGTTCTCCAGGGCCTGTCATGCATTTCTCGTTTTTACACATTTTGCGGATGTCCCTTTTGACCGTTGGGAAGTGATACTACTTTGTAGTGCAGATTTGCATTGCCCGCTTGCTTGCTTGGCCAAAAAGGGTGTATGCGTTTTCTCCTGAATATATTCAGGAGAAAACCCATAAGCCCTTTCTGGCCAAGTGCATCATTGTCGAATTTGTGCCCCTCTTCCTGTGCTTTAAAGGCGAATCCAATGTACCTCTTGAAATCTGTTTCCTGGTATTTTGGATCGCTTTCAAGTCCGCCTCGTTGCCTTCCCTTAACAGATTTTTGGATGATAGTTGTCCTTTATTACTCTGCCAGTTTGTGAATTGCTGTGCCCGTGAGCTCCATTTTTCAACTCGTTTTTTGTGAGCTGACCGCAAGTCCAAAATTTTGGTTCAGGACCTATACTGGTTCCCAGCGGGTGGCTGAGACTTTGGTTAATACTTCTTCCTGCCAGGAAATTTGAGTGACATGTGCATGTCCAAATGCCTAACAGCTACTCTCTCATTGGTTCTCCCTCTTCTCTTTCATTCTCTGCCAAATGGGCAACTTGTGAAAACCAGGAGGTTAAAAGGGCTGTCTCTCCAAGTTGGGAGATTGAGAGTAAAGGAGTTGGAAAGTCAAACCGGAGCACCAGGAGAGGGATTATTAGTTGAGTTTTAGGAACCTTTCATATTCACAGTGTGTCCTTTCTCTCTGTTTCCCGTACATGTTATAGCTGTAGTAATATTCGCTTCAACCTGGAGAGTTGGGACCGTTGGAATGTGTGCCACGCATTATTGCTTTAAATGGTCTGCATTTGCTCACCTAATCTCACCAATCCTCTCAGTCCCAAGTGTCCAGCCTTATGCCATTTCCAGCTGACGTTGTAGATAAGGTCATTCCAGGTTTCATCAGAGACCCTGAAGGAATTGTAAAGAATTTACCTGATTTTTTGTTTTGTTTGTGAAATTCCTTTTTATATAAGTGGGTTTGAGCTGATTCTTACTGCCATGTTTATGTGAGTCTAGACACACTTGATTCCCTTATGGAGACCTATCAATACATTGGTTTTAAGATTCTTACTAGTCAGATATATTCCTCTGCGGGAAATATGGGGTTTTGAGGCCCTTTCACTGAGGAAGTTGTAGGTCTTTTCTATTCCGTAGTTGGTTTTTGGAATGGTACATGTACTAATAGCAAACTCTGGTTTTATGCATCACCCCACCTCTCCTTCCCCCTTAAGCAGGCAAAAGAGTGTTTTCTAAATGTGAGACTCTGTTCTCTTTCCTCACTCAGTTCAGGTGTAGCCATGTTTACAGGACCATCATAAGTGATATCTTATGATAAGTTTATTTTTCTCTGTGACTTATTTCACTTAGAATCATCGTACCTGAATCCACTGATTTTCTGGTACTGTCCTTATGACATTGATTTCATGGCTGAGGGATATTCCATCGTATGTAAGTACCACAAATTTTTGAAACATTTTTGTCTTTCCTGAGATACTTAAGTTGTACCTTAGTTGAGGTTCTTGTAAGCAGTGCAGCCCTATATTTTGGGGTGGCTCTGACTTATTGATTTTCAGTTTTCCCAAGGTATATTCCCTAGACTGGAAGTGCCCGTGGCTCTGTAGCTCTGTTGTTACCTGTTTTGGGGAACACATTGCACTCCTCCAGAAAGGCTGTTGACAGTTTACATCCTGCCCATCAGCATAACTAGGCTCCCTGTTCTCCATGGCCTGTCTTGCCTTTCTGGTTTTTACACGTTTTGCAGATGTCCCTTTTGACCTGTGTGAAGTGATACTTCTTTGTAGTGCAGATTTGCATTGCCCGCTTGCTTGCTGTGCTAAAAGGGGCATATGCGTTTTTTCCTGAATATATTCTGGAGAAAACGCATATGCAATTTCTGGCAAAGTGCATCATTGTCGACAATGAGCCCCTCTTTCTGTGCTTAAAAGGCGATTCCAAAGTACCTCTTGAAATTTGCTTCATGCTATTGTGCCTCGTTTTCAAATCCGCCTCTTTGCCAATGCTCAACAGATTTTTGGACGATAGTTGTCCTTTATTACGCTGCCAGTTTGTGAATTGCTGTGCCCCAGAGCTCCATTTTTTCAACTCGTTTTTTGTAAGCTGACAGCAAATCCACAATTTTGGTTGAGAACCTATACTGGTTCCTGACGGGTGTCTGAGAGTTTGGTAAATTTTTCTTCCTGATGGGAAATTAGAGTGACATGTGCCCGTCCAAATGCCTAACAGCTACTCTCTCATTGGTTCTCCCTCTTCCCTTTCATCCTCTGCCAAATTGGCAACCTGTGCGAACCAGGAGGTTAAAGGGTCTGTCTCTCCAAGTTGGGAGCTTGATAGTAAAGCAGTTGGAAACTCAAACCGGAGCACCGGGATAGGGACTATTATTTGAGTTTTAGAATCCTTTCATATTCACAGTCTGTCCATTCTCTACGTTTCCCATACATGTTATAACTGTAGTGATATTCCCTTTTAACTGTCGAGTTGGAACCCATGGAATTGGTGGCATGCATTATTGCTTTAAACGGTCTGAATTTTCTCATTCAATCTCACCAATCCTCTCAGTCCCAAGTGTCCAGCCTTATGTCTCATCCAGCTGTCATTTTAGATGGGGTCATTCCAGGTTTCATCAGAACACCTGAAGGAATTGTGTTAGAATTTCGCTGTTTTTTTGTTTTGTTTTTGAAATTCATTTATATAATGAGGTTGAGCTGATTTTCACTGACATGTTTATGCCGGTCTAGACACACTTGATTCCCTTACGGAGACATATCAATACGTAGGTATTAAGATTCTTACTAGTCAGATATATTCCTCTGCGGGAATAGGGTTGTTGAGTCCAGTTCACTGAGGAAGGAGTAGGTCTTGTCTCTTCTGTATTTGGATTATGCAACGGTACCTGTGCTAATATGAACCTCTGGTTTTGTTCATCTCCCCACCTCTCCTTTCCCCTTAAGCAGGCATAAGTACGTTTTCTAAATGTGAGACTCTGTTCTCTTTCCTAATTCTGGTCATGTGTAGCCATGTATACATTTCCTTCATAAGTGATATCTTATGTCAGAATGCTCCACGTCTCTTGTCATCACAATGCCCCATGACACCTGTCATCACAATGCTCCGTGACTCCAGTCATCACAATGCTTCATGACCTTTGTCATCACAATGGTCCATGCCCTGGTCACACAAGACTCTGTGATCTTTGTCACCACAATGCTCCATGCCCTTGTCATCACAATGCTCCATGCCCACAGTCATCACAATAATCCATGAAAATTGTCAGACCAATGATCCTTGCCCTCGTCACACGAGGCTCTGTGATCTTTGTCACCACAATGCTCCATGAACTTTTCTTCACAATGCTCTGTGTCCCTTGTCATCACAATGCTCCATGCCTTTGTCAGCAAAATGCTCCATGACACTTGTCATCACAAGGCTCCATGGCCCTCTCATCACAATGCTCCAGGACCTTCTCATCGCATTGCTCCATTCCTTTCTCATCACAATGCTCCATGACACCTGTCATCACAGTACTCCATTAATATTTTCAGCCCAGTGCTCCATGACCTTCTCATCACAATGCTCCATGACCCATGTCATCACAATGCTACATGACCACAGCCATCAAAATGATCCATGCCACTTGTCATCAGAATATTCCATGCGCTTGTCATCCCCATGCTCCATGACCCCTGTAATCACAATGGTCCTTGACGTTTGTTGTCACATAGCTCCATGACACTTGTCATCACGGTGCTCCATGCCTTTGTCAGCAAAATGCTACATGACATTGTCATCACAATGTTCCATGCACTTGTCCTCACAATTCTCCATTACCAGTGTCATCACAATCCTCCATGAACCTTGGGATCACATTGATTCATGCCCTTGTCATCACAATGCTCCATGATTCTTGAAATAAAAATGATCCATGACCTCTCTCATCACAATGCTCCAAACACTTGTGATCACAATGTTCCATAACACTTGTCATCACAATGCTCCATAACACTTGTCATCACAACGCTCCATGTTGCCTGTCATCACAATAATCCATGCCCTTGTGATCACAATATTCCATAACACTTGTCATCACAATGCTCCATAACACTTGTCATCACAACGCTCCATGATGCCTGTCATCACAATAATCCATGCCCTTGTCATCACAATGCTCCATTAGCACTGTCATGTCTATGCTTCATGAACCCTGACAACACAATGATCCGGGACTCTTGTCATCAAAATTCTCCATGACACATGTCATCACGATGATCCATGCCCTTGTCATACCAATGCTCCATGACACCTGTAATCACAATGCTCCGTGACTCTTGTCATCACAGTGCTCCATGACTCATGTCATCAAAATGCTCCATGCCTTTGTCAGCAAAATGCTTCATGACATTGTCATCGCAATGCTCCATGCACTTGACATCACAATACTCCATTCCCATTGTCATCAAAATCCTCGGTGAACCTTGGGTTCACATTGCTTCATGCCCTTGTCATCACAATGATCCATGCTTCTTGAAATGAAAATGATCATTGACCTCTGTCATCACAATGTTCCTAACCCTTGTGATCACATTGTTCCATAACCCTTGTCATCACAACGCTCCATGATGCCTGTCATCACAATGCTGCATGAAATTTGTCATCAAAATGCTCAATACACTTGTCATCACAATACTCCTTGACACTTGTCGTCAGAATGCTCCTTGAACACTGTCATGAAAAGGCTCCATGCCTTTTTCATCACAATGCTCCATGCCCTTTTCATCACAATGCTCCATGCTAGTATCATCACAATACTCCACAAGCTTGTCATCAGAATGCTCCATGACCCCTGTCATCACAATGATACATTACACCTGTCATCAAAATGCTCCGTTTCCTTTGTCATTACAGTGCTCCATGACGCTTGTCATCCCAATTATCCATGACCTTCTCATCACAATGCTCCACGGTCTTGTGATCACAATGCTCAATGCCCTGGTCATCACAGTGCTCCATGTCCCTTGTCATCACAATTCTCCACGTCCTTGTCATCACAATGCTCCATGACCCTTCTCGTCACAAAGTTACATGCTATTTTCATCACAATTATCCATGCACTTGTCATCACAATGCTCCATGACACCTGTCATAGCAAGTTCCATGTGCTTGTCATCACAAAGTTTCACGACGTTGGCATCAAAATTCTCAATGTCCTTGGTCATCACAATGCTCCATGCCCTTGTCATCACAACGCTCCATGACACTTCTCATCACAGTGCTCCAAGCGCTTGTCATCACAATGCTCCATTACCTTTGTCATCACAATCCTCCATGACACTTGGCTTCACAATGCTCCATGACGCTCGTCATCACAATTATCCATGGTCTTCTCATCACAATGCTCCACTCTCTTGCCAGCACAATGCAACATGACACTTCAAATCACAATGTTACATGCTCTTGTAATCACATTCTCCATGCACTTGTCATCACAATGCTCCATGACCCCTGTCATAGCAAGCTGCATGTGCTTTTCATCACAGTGCTTCACGAACTTGTCATCAAAATTCTCAAAAGCCCTTGTCATCACAATGCTCCATGCACTTTTCATCACAATGCTCCATGACCATAGTCATCACAATGCTCCATTACCTTTGTCATCACAATCCTCCATGACACTTGTCATCACAATCCTCCATGCCGTTGTCATCACAATGCACCATGACATAGCTCCCTGATACCTGACTTCACAATTTTCCATGACCTTTCCTTCATAGTGCTCCATGCCCTTGTCATCACAATGTGCAATGCCCACTGTCATCACAATAATCCATGAAATTTTTCAGACCGATGCTCCATGCCCCTGTCATCACAATGCTCCATGCACTTGTCATCACAATGCTCCATGACACCTGTCATCACAATGCTCCGTGACTCCAGTCATCACAATGCCTCAAGACTTTGTCATCATAATGGTCCATGCCCTCATCATCACAAGTCTCTCTGAATTTTGTCACCACAATGCTCCATGAACTTTTCATCGCAATGCTCTGTGACCCTTGGCATCACAATGCTCCATGCCTTTGTCAGCACAATGTTCCATGACACTTGTCATCACAATGCTCCATGAGCTTGTCAGCACAATGCTCCATGACCGATGTGATCACAATGTGCCATGCGGTTGTCATCACAGTGCTCCACATCCTTGTCATCACAATGCTCCATAAACATTGTCATCACAATGCTCCATGAACTTCTCATGAAAATGCTCTCTCACCACTGATATCACAATGTTCCATCACTAATCATCACAATACTCCCTCACCCCTGTCATCACAATGTTCCATGACCCCTATGGTCATAATGCTACATGCCGTTATCATCACAATGCACCACTCCCTTGTCATCAGAATGCTCCATGACCCCTGTCATAGCAAGCTCCATGTGCTTTTCATCACAGTGCTTCACGAACTTGTCATCAAAATTCTCAAAAGCCCTTGTCATCACAATGCTCCATGCCCTTTTCATCACAATGCTCCATGACCATTGTCATCACAATGCTCCATTACATTTGTCATCACAATCCTCCATGACACTTGTCATCACAATGCTCCATGCCGTTGTCATCACAATGCACCATGACATAGGTCATCACAATGCTCCCTGATACCTGACTGCACAATAATCCATGACCTTTCCTTCATAGTGCTCCATGCCCTCGTCATCACAATGTGCAATGCCCACTGTCATCACAATAATCCATGAAACTTTTCAGACCGATGCTCCATGCCCCTGTCATCACAATGCTCCATGCACTTGTCATCACAATGCTCCATGACACCTGTCATCACAATGCTCCGTGACTCCAGTCATCACAATGCCTCAAGTCTTTGTCATCATAATGGTCCATGCCCTCATCATCACAAGTCTCTCTGAATTTTGTCACCACATTGCTCCATGAACTTTTCATCACAATGCTCTGTGACCCTTGGTATCACAATGCTCCATGACTTTGTCAGCACAATGTTCCATGACACTTGTCATCACAATGCTCCATGAGCTTGTCAGCACAATGCTCCATGACCGATGTGATCACAATGTGCCATGCGGTTGTCATCACAATGCTCCACATCCTTGTCATCACAATGCGACATAAACATTGTCATCACAATGCTCCATGCACTTCTCATGAAAATGCTCTCTCACCACTGATATCACAATGTTCCATCACTAGTCATCACAATACTCCCTCACCCTTGTCATCACAATGTTCCATGACCCCTATCATCACAATGCTACATGCCGTTATCATCAAAATGCACCACTCCCTTGTCATCAAAATGCTCCATGACCTTTGTCATCACAAAGCTCCATGACCCTTGGCATCACAGTGCTCCATGCCATTGTCATCACAATTCTTCATGAAGACTCTCATTACATTGCTCCATGCCCTTGTCATCACAAAGCTCCATGACGCTTGTCATCACAATGCTCGATGCCCTTCTCATCACAATAATCCATGAAAATTTTCAGACAAATGCTCCATGCCCTTGTCATCACAAAGCTCCATGACGCATGTCATCAGAATGCTCCATGGCCTTCTCATTCACAATGCTCCATGCCATTGTCATCACAATGCTCCAAGACACCTGTAATCAAAATGCTCCATGTCCCTTTTCATCTCAATGCTCCATGAACCCTGTCGTCACAATGCACCATGCCCATCATCATAATGCTTCATGCTATTGTCATCACAATGAAATCAAAATGCTCCATGACCTCTGTCATCACAATGCTCCAAACCCTTCTGATCACAATGTTCCATAACTCTTGTCCTCACAACACCCCATGACGCTCGTCATCACAATTATCCATGGTCTTCTCATCACAATGCTCCATAACACTTGTCATCACAATGCTCAATACACTTGTCATCACAATGCTCCCTGACTCTTGCCATCAGTATGCTCCTTGAACCCTGTCATGACAAGGCTCCATGCCTTTTTCATCACAATGCTCCATGCCCTTGTCATCACAATGCTCCATGACACTTGACGTCAGAATGCTCCTTGATCCCTGTCATGAAAAGGTTCCATTCCTTTTTCATCACAATGCTCCATGCCTTTTTCATCACTATGCTCCATGCCATTGTCATCACAATACTCCACAAGCTTGTCATTAGAATGCTCCATGACCCTTGTCATCACAATTCTCCATGCCCCATGTCTTTACAGTGCTCGATGACACTCGTCATCAATATGCTCCATGGTCTTGCGATTACAATGCTCCACGGTCTTGCCATCACAATGCTCCATGACCTGGGCATCACAATGCTCCATGTCCCTTTTCATCAAAATGCTCCATGCGCTTCTCAGCACAATGCTCCATGACTCATGACATCACAATGCGCCATGAAATTTTCATCACAACGCTCTACATCATTTTCAAGTCTATGCTCCATAAAACTTGTCATCACAGTGCTCCATGCACTTCTCATCAAAATGCTCTCTCACCACTGATATCACAATGTTCCATCACTAGTCATCACAATACTCCCTCACCCCTGTCATCACAATGTTCCATGACAACTGTAATCACAATGCTCCATGCCCTTGTCATCACAAAGCTCCATGATGCATGTCATCAAAATGCTCCATGGACTTCTCATCACAATGCTCCTTGCCCTTGCCATCACAATGCTCCATTACACCTGTCATCACAATGCTCCATGACCACTGTCATCACAGCGCTCCCTGACTCCAGACAACACAATGATCTTGGACTCTTGTCATCAAAATGCTCCAAGACACTTGTCATCACAATGATCCATGCGCTTGTTATCCCAATGCTCCATGACACCTGTAATCCGAATGCTCCGTGACGCTTGTCATCCCAGTGCTCCATGACCCTTGGCATCACAATGTTCCATGCCATTGTCATCACCATGCTCCATGAACCCTATCATCACATTGCTCCATGCCCTTGTCATCACAAAGCTCCATGACGCTTGTCATCACAATGCTCGATGCTCTTCTCATCACAGTGCTCCATGCCCTTGTCATTACAATCCTCCATGATCCATGTATCACCGTGTTCCTTGCCCTTGACATCACAATGCTCCATGCCCACACTCATCACAATAATCCATGAAACATTTCACACAAATGCTCCACGCCCTTGTCATCAAAAGGCTCCATTACCCGTGTCAAAACAATGCTCCATGACCCCTGCCATCACAATGTTCCATGGCCTCGTCATCACAAGGCTCCATGACCCTTGTCATCACAATTCTCCAAGACCCCTGTAATCACAGTGCTCCATTCCCTTGTCATCACGAAGCTCAATGACTTATGTCATCAGTATGCTCCATGGCCTTCTCATCAGAATGCTCCTTGTCCTTGTCATCACAGTGCTCCAAGACCACTGTATTCACAACGCTCCATGCCCCTTTTCATCTCAATGCTCAATGAACTCTGTCATTCCAATGCACCATGCCCACCATGATAATGCTTAATGCTATTGTCATCACAATGAAATCAAAATGCTCCATGACCTCTGTCATCACAATGCTCCAAACCCTTGTGATCACAAAGTTCCATAACACTTGTCATCACAATTCCCCATGATGCTCCTCATCACAATTATCCATGGTCTTCTCATCACAATGCTCCATGACCTTTGTCATCACAATGCTCAATACACTTGTCTTCTCAATGCTCCCTGCCACTTGTCGTCCGTATGCTTCTTGAACCCTGTCATGACAAGGCTCCATGCCTTTTTCATCACAATGATCCATGCGCTTTTCATCACAATGTTCCAAGACCCCAGTAATCACAATGCTCCTTGCCCTTGTCATCACAAAGCTCCATGGCCCAAATCATCAGAACGCTCCGTGGCCTTCTCATCACCATGCTCGATGCCCTTGTCATCAAACTGCTCCCTGACACTTGTCTTCAGAATGCTCCTTGAACCCTGTCATGAAAAGGCTCCATGCCTTTTTCATCACAATGCTCCATGACCTTTCATCACTATGCTCCATGCCATTGTCATCACAATACTCCACAAGCTTGTCATCAGAATGCTCCATGACCCATGTCATCACAATGCTCCATGACCCCTGTCATCACAATGTTCCTTGACCTCTGTAATCACAATGCTCCATGCCTCTTGTCATTACAGTGCTCCATGACACTCGTCATCACAATTATCCATGGTCTTCTCATCACAATGCTGCACGGTCTTTCCATCACAATGCTCCCTGCCCTGGTCCTAACAATGCTCCATGACCCTTTTCATCACAATTCTCCAAGCAATTGTCATACAATGCTCCATTACATTTGTCATCACAATCCTCCATGACACTTGGCATCACAATGCTCCATTACATTTGTCATCACAATCCTCCATGACACTTGGCATCACAATGCTCCACCCCATTGTCATCGCAGTGCACCATGACATATGTCATCACAATGCTCCATGACACCTGTCTTCACAATACTACATGACATTGTCATAAAAAGGTTCCATGCCCTTGTCATCACAATGTGCCATGCCCACCCTCATATCAATAATCCATGAAACTTGTCAGACAAATTCTCCATGCCCCTCTCATCACAATGCTCCATGCCCTTTTAATCACAATGCTCCATGACCCCTCACATCATAATGCTCCGTGACTCCAGTCATCACAATGCTTTATGACCTTTGTAATCACAATTGTCCATTCCCTCGTCATGACAATGCTCTGTAAAACTTGTCATCACAGTGCTCCATGCCTTTGTCAGCACAATGCTCCATGATGCTTGTCATCACAATCCTACATGCGCTTCTCAGCACAACGCTCCAAGACACATGTCATCACAATGTGCCATGCACTTGTCATGACAATGCTCCACAACCTTGTCATCACAAAGCTCCATAAAACTTGTCATCACAATGCTCCATGCACTTCTCATCTAAATGCTCTCTCACCACTGATATCACAATGTTCCATCACTAGTCATCACAGTACTCCCTCACCCCTGTCATCACAATGTTCCATGACCACTGTCATCAAAATGCTACATGCCCTTATCATCACAATGCTCCATGACCACTGACATCACAATGTTCCATAACCCCTGTCATCAAAATGTTCCCTGACCCTTTTCATCAAATTGTTCCATGACCCTTTCATCACAATGCTCCCTGCCCTACTCATCACAATGCACCACACTCTTGTCATCAAAATGCTCCATGACCTTTGTCATCACCAAGCTCCATGACCCTTGGCATCACAATGCTCCATGCCATTGTCATCACAGTGCTCCATGAACACTCTCATCACATTCCTCCTTGCCCTTGTCATCACAAAGCTCCGTGACGCTTGTCAATACAATGCTCGATGACTTTCTCAACACAATGCTCCATGCCTTGTCATTACAATCCTCAATGACCCAAGTATCACCGTGTTCCCTGCCCTTGTCATCACAATACTCCATGCCCACTGTCATCACAATAATCCATGAAACATTTCAAACCAATTCTCCATGCCCTTGTCATCACAATGCTCCATTAGCCCTGTCATAACAATGCTCCATGACACCTGCCATCACAATATTCCACAGCATTGTCATCACAAGGCTCCATGTACCTTGTCATCACAATGCTCCAAGAACCCTGTAATCACAATGCTCCATGCCCCTTTTCATCTCAATTCTCCATGAACACTGTCATCACAATGCACCATGCCCATCATCATAATGCTTCATGCTATTTTCATCACAATGAAATCAAAATGCTCCATGACCTCTGTCATCACAATGTTCCACACCCTTGTGATCACAATGTTCCATAACATTTGTCATCACAACGCCCCATTACGCTCATCATCACAATTATCCATGGTCTTCTCATCACAATGCTCCATAACATTTGTCATCACAATGCTCAATACACTTGTCATCACAATGCTCCCTGACTCTTGCCATCAGTATGCTCCTTGAACACTGTCATGACAAGGCTCCATGCCTTTTTCATCACAATGATCCATGCCAATTTCATCACAATGCTCCAAGACCCCTTTAATCACAATGCTCCTTGCCCTGGTCATCACAAAGCTCCATGACACATGTCATCAGAATGCTCCTTGGACATCTCTCAAAATGTTCCATGCCCTTGTAATCACAATGCTCCAATACCCCTGTAATCACAATGCTCCATGCCCCTTTTCATCAGAATGCTCCATGAGACTTCTCATCACAAGGCTCCATAGTCTTCTCATCAGAGTGCTCCAGGACCTTGTCATCACAATGCTCCATGACCCCTTTCATCAGAATACTCCATGAACATTTTCAGCTCAATGATCCATGATCTTCTCATCACAATGCTCCATGACCCCTGTCATCACAATGCTCCATGCTCCTTGATATCAAAATGATCCATGACCTCTGTCATCACAGTGCTCCAAACCCTTGTGATCACATTGTTCCATAACACTTGTCATCACAACGCTCCATGATGCCTGTCATCACAATACTCCTTGCCCTTCTCATCACAATGCTCCATGAACTTTGTCATCACAATGCTCCATGCCATTTTCATCACAATACTCCACAAGCTTGTCTTCAGAATGCTCCAGGACCCTTGTCATCACAATGCTCCATGACCCCTGTCATCACAATGCTCCATGACACCTGTCATCACAATGCTCCAGGCCCCTTGTCATTACAGTTCTCCATGACGCTCGTCATCACAATTGTCCATGGTATTCTCATCACAATGCTCCACTGTCTTGCCATCACAATGCTCCATGACACTTCAAATCACAATGTTACATGCTCTTGTAATCACATTCTCCATGCAGTTGTCATCACAATGCTCCATGACCCTTGTCATAGCAAGCTCCATGTGCTTTTCATCACAGTGCTTCACGAACTTGTCATCAAAATTCTCAAAAGCCCTTGTCATCACAATGCTCCATGCCCTTTTCATCACAATGCTCCATGACCATTGTCATCACAATGCTCCATTACCTTTGTCATCACAATCCTCCATGACACTTGTCATCACAATGCTCCATGCCGTTGTCATCACAATGCACCATGACATAGGTCATCACAATGCTCCTTGATACCTGACTTCACAATACTCCATGACCTTTCCTTCATAGTGCTCCATGCCCTCGTCATCACAATGTGCAATGCCCACTGTCATCACAATAATCCATGAAACTTTTCAGACCGATGCTCCATGCCCCTGTCATCACAATGCTCCATGCACTTGTCATCACAATGCTCCATGACACCTGTCATCACAATGCTCCGTGACTCCAGTCATCACAATGCCTCAAGTCTTTGTCATCATAATGGTCCATGCCCTCATCATCACAAGTCTCTCTGAATTTTGTCACCACAATGCTCCATGAACTTTTCATCACAATGCTCTGTGACCCTTGGTATCACAATGCTCCATGACTTTGTCAGCACAATGTTCCATGACACTTGTCATCACAAAGCTCCATGAGCTTGTCAGCACAATGCTCCATGACCGATGTGATCACAATGTGCCATGCGGTTGTCATCACAATGCTCCACATCCTTGTCATCACAATGCTCCATAAACATTGTCATCACAATGCTCCATGCACTTCTCATGAAAATGCTCTCTCACCACTGATATCACAATGTTCCATCACTAATCATCACAATACTCCCTCACCCCTGTCATGACAATGTTCCATGACCCCTATCATCACAATGCTACATGCCGTTATCATCACAATGCACCACTCCCTTGTCATCAAAATGCTCCATGACCTTTGTCATCACAAAGCTCCATGACCCTTGGCATCACAATGCTCCATGCCATTGTCATCACAATGCTTCATGAAGACTCTCATTACATTGCTCCATGCCCTTGTCATCACAAAGCTCCATGACGCTTGTCATCACAATGCTCGATGCCCTTCTCATTACAATGCTCCATGACCTAGTCATTACAATCCTCCATGACCCATGTATCACAGTATTCCGTGTCCTTGTCATCACAATGCTCCATGCCCACTCTCATCACAATAATCCATGAAAATTTTCAGACAAATTCTCCATGCCCTTGTCATCCCAAAGCTCCATGACGCATGTCATCAGAATGCTCCATGGCCTTCTCATTCACAATGCTCCATGCCCTTGTCATCACAATGCTCCAAGACACCTGTAATCACAATGCTCCATGTAACTTTTCATCTCAATGCTTCATGAACCCTGTCATCACAATGCACCATGCCCATCATCATAATGCTTCATGCTATTGTCATCACAATGAAATCAAAATGCTCCATGACCTCTGTTATCACAATGCTCCAAACCCTTGTGATCACAATGTTCCATAACACTTGTCATCACAATGCCCCATGACGCTCATCATCACAATTATTCATGGTCTTCTCATCACAATGCTCCATAACATTTGTCATCACAATGCTCAATACACTTGTCATCACAATGCTCCCTGACTCTTGCCATCAGTATGCTCCTTGAACCCTGTCATGACAAGGCTCCATGCCTTTTTCATCACAATGCTCCATGCCCTTGTAATCACAATGCTCCAAGACCCCTGTAATCACAATGCTCCATATCCCTTTTCATCAGAATGCTCCATGAGACTTCTCATCACAAGGCTCCATGGTCTTCTCATCAGAGTGCTCCAGGACCTTGTCATCACAATGCTCCATGACCCCTTTCATCAGAATACTCCATGAACATTTTCAGCTCAATACTCCATGATCTTCTCATCACAATGCTCCATGACCCCTGTCATCACAATGCTCCATGCTCCTTGATATCAAAATGATCCATGACCTCTGTCATCACAGTGCTCCAAATCCTTGTGATCACATTGTTCCATAACATTTGTCATCACAACGCTCCATGATGCTTGTCATCACAATACTCCATTCCCTTGTCATCACAATGCTCCATGACCTTTTTCATCACAATGCTCAACACACTTGTCATCACAATTCTCCCTGACACATGACGTCAGAATGCTCCTTGATCCCTGTCATGAAAAGGTTCCATGCCTTTTTCATCACAATGCTCCATGCCTTTTTCATCACAATGCTCCATGCCATTGTCATCACAGTACTCCACAAGCTTGTCATCAGAATGCTCCATGATCCTTGTCATCACAATTATCCATGCCCCGTGTCATTACAGTGCTCGATGACAATCGTCATCAAAATGCTCCATGGTCTTGCAATTACAATGCTCCACGGTCTTGCCATCACAGTGCTCCATGACCTGGACATCACAATGCTCCATGTCCCTTTTCATCACAATGCTCCATGCGCTTCTCAGCACAATGCTCCATGACCCATGACATCACAATGCGCCATGAACATTTCATCACAATGCTCTACATCCTTTCCATCGCTATGCTCCATAAAACTTGTCATCACAGTGCTCCATGCACTTCTCATGAAAATGCTCTCTCACCACTGATATCACAATGTTCCATCACTAGTCATCACAATACTCCCTCAGGCATGCCATCACAATATTCCATGACCCCAGTCATCACAATGATCCATGCACTTTTCATCAAAATGCTCCATGCCATTGTCATCACAATACTCCACAAGCTTGTCATCAGAATGCTCCATGAACCTTGTCATGACAATGCTCCATGACCCCTGTCATCACAGTGCTCCATGACCCATGTCATCACAATGCTCCATGCCCCTTGTCATTACAGAGCTCCATGACGCCCGTCATCACAATTATCCATGGTGTTCTCATCACAGTGCTCCCCGGTCTTGCCATCACAATGCTCCATGCCCTGGTTATCAGTATTCTCCACGTCTTTGTCATCACAATGCTCCATGACACATCTGATCACAATGTTCCGTGCACTTTTCATCATAATTATCCATGCACTTGTCATTGCAATGCTCCATGACCCCTGTCATAGCAAGCTCCATGCGCTTGTCATCACAATGCTTCACGAAATTGTCATCAAAATTCTCAATGGCCCATGTCATCAAAATGCTCCAAGCCCTTGTCATCACAATGCAACATTACCTTTGTCATCAGAATCCTCCATGACACTTGGCATCACAATGCTCCTTGCCATTGTCATCACAATGGACCATGACATATGTCATCACAATGCTCCCTGACCCCTGTCTTCACAATTCTACATGACCTTGGCATCACAATGCTCCATGCCCTTGTCATCACAGTGCACCATGCACACTGTCATCACAATAATCCATGAAACTTGTCAGAACAATGCTCCATGCCCCTGTCATCACAATGCTCCACGCACTTGTCATCACAATTCACCATGACCCCTGTCATCACAATGTTCCGTGACTCCAGTCATCACAATGATTTATGACCTTTGTCATCACAACGGTCCATAGCCTCGTCATCACAAGGCTCTGTGACATTTGTCACCACAAAGCTCCATAAACATTGGCATCACAATGCTCCATGCCATTGTCATCACAATGCTCCATGAACCCTCTCATCAAATAGCTCCATGCACTTGTCATCACAAATCTCCATGACGCTTGTGATACCAAAGCTCGATGCACTTCTCATCACAATGTTCCATGCACTTGTCATTACAATCCTCCATGACCCATGTAACACAGTGTTCCGTGACCTTGTCATCACAATGCTCCATGCCCACTCTCATCACAATAATCCAAGAAACTTTTCATACCAATTCTGATGCCCTTGTCAACACAATGCTCCACTACCCTGTCATAACAATGCTCCATGACACCTGACATCACAAGGTTTCACGGCCTTGTCAATACAAGTCTCCATGACCGTTGTCATCACCGTGCACTAAGACCCTGTAATCACAATGGTCAATGCACTTGTCATCACAGAGCTCCATGGCGCATGTCATCAGAATGCTCCATGGCCTTCTCATTCACAATGCTCCATGCCCTTGTCATCACAATGCTCCAAGACACATTTAATCACAATGCTCCATGCCCCTTTTCATCTAAATGCTCCATGAACCCTGTCATCACAATGCACCATGCCCATCATCATAATGCTTCATGCTATTGTCATCACAATGAAATCAAAATGTTCCATGACCTCTGTCATCACAATTCTCCAAACCCTTGTGATCACAATGTTCCATAACACTTGTCATCACAATGCCCCATGACGCTCCTCATCACAGTTATCCATGGTCTTCTCAGCACAATGCTCCATGAACTTTGTTATCACAATGCTCAGTACACTTGTCATCACAATGCTCCCTGCCACTTGTCGTCAGTATGCTTCTTGAACACTGTCATGACAAGGCTCCATGCACTTTTCATCACAATGCTCGAAGACACCTGTAATCATAATAATCCATGAATATTTTCAGCCCAATGCTCTATGATCTTCTCATCACAATGCTCCATGACCCCTGTCATCACAATGCTCCATGCTCCTTGAAATCAAAATGATCCATGACCTCTCTCATCACAATGCTCCAAACCCTTGTGGTCACATTGTTCCACAACACTTGTCATCACAACGCTCCATGATGCCTGTCATCACAATACTCCATGCCAGTGTCATCACAATGCTCCATGCACTTTGTCATCACAATGCTCAATACACTTGTCATCACAATGCTCCCTGACACTTGTCGTCAGAATGCTCCTTGAACCCTGTCTTGAAAAGGCTCCATGCCTTTTTCATCACAATGCTCCATGCCCTTTTCAACACAATGTTCCATGCCATTGTCATCACAATACTCCACAAGCTTGTCATCAGAATGTTCCATGACCCTTGTCATCACAATGCTCCATGACCCCTGTCATCACAATGCTCCATGACACCTATCATCACAATACTCCACGCCCCTTGTCATTACAGTGCTCCATGACGCTCGTCATCACAATTATCCATGGTCTTCTATTCACAGTGCTCCACGGACTTGCCATCACAATGCTCCATGACACTTCTCATCTCAATGTTACATGCTCTTGTCATCACAATTCTCCATGCACTTGTCATCGCAATGCTCCATGACACCTGTCATAGCAAGCTCCATATGCTTGTAATCACAATGCCTCCCGACCTTGTCATCCAAATTCTCAATGGCCCTTGTCATCACAATGCTCCAAGCCATTGTCATCACAATGCTCCATTACCTTTGTAATCAAAATCCTCGATGACACTTGGCTTCACAATGCTCCATGCCATTGTCATCACAATGCACCATGACATATGTCATCACAATGCTCCCTGACACCTGTCTTCACAATACTCCATGACCTGGTCATAACAATCCTCCATGCCCTAGTCATCACAATGTGCTATTCTCACTATCATCACAATAATCCATGAAATTTATCAGACCAATGCTCCATGCCCCTGTCATTACAATGCTCCATGCCCTTGTCATGACAATGCTCCGTGACTCCAATCATCACAATGGTTCTTGACCTTTGTCATCACAGTGGTCCATGCACTCGTCATCACAGGGCTTTGTGAAATTTGTCTCCATAATTCTCCCTGAACTTTTCATCACAATGCTCTGTGACCCTTGTCATCACAATGCTCCATGCCTTTGTCAGCAGAGTGCTCCATGACCCTTGTCATCACAAAATTCCATGCAATTGTCAGAACAATGCTCAATGACCCATGTCTTCACAATGTGCCATGCGCTTGTCATCACAATGTTTCACAACTTTGTCATCACAATGCTCCATAAACCTTGTCATCACAAAGATCCATGCTCTTCTCATCAAAATGCTCTTTCACAACTGATATCAAAATGTTTCATCACTAGTCATTACAATACTCCCTCACCCCTGTCATGACAGTGTTCCACGACCTTGTCATCACAATGCTCCATGCCCTTGTCATCACAATGCGCCATTCGCAATGTCATCACAATAATGCATGAAACTTGTAAGACAAATACTCCATGACCCTGTCATCACAATGCTCCATGCCCTTGTCATCACAATGCTTCATGAGCTGTCAACACAAGGCTCCGTGACTCCAGTCATCACAATGCTTCATAACCTTTGTCCTCACAATGGACCATGCCCTCATCACACAAGGCTCTGTTACCTTTGTCACAACAATGCTCCATGAACTTTTCATCACAATGCTCTGTGACCCTTGTCATCACAATGCTCCCTGCCTTTCTCATCACAATGCACCACGCCCTTGTCATCAAAATGCCCCATGATGTTTGTCATCACAAAGCTCCATGACCCTTGGCATCACAATGCTCCATGCCATTGTCATCACAATGCACAATGAAATCTCTCATCACATTGCTCCATGCCCTTGTCATCACAATGCTCCATTACACCAGTCATAACAGTGCTCCATGACCCCTGCCATCACAATGCTCCATTACACCTGTCATAACAATGCTCCATGACCGCTGCCATCACAATGTTCCACGGCCTTGTCATCATAAGGCTTCATGACCCTTGTCATCACAATGCTCCAAGACCTCTGTAACCACAATTCTCCATGTCACTTTTCATCTCAATGGGCCATGAACACTGTCATCACAATGCACCATGCCCATCATCATAATGATTCATGCTATTGTCATCACAATGAAATCAAAATGCTCCATGTCCACTGTCATCACAATCCTCCAAAACCTTCTGATCACAATGTTCCATAACACTTGTCATCACATACCCCATGACGCTCGTCATCACAATTATGCAAGGTCTTCTCATCACAATGCTCCATGACATATGTCAACACAATGCTTAATACACTTGGCATCACAATGATCGCTGACACTTGTCATCAGTATGCTCCTTGAACCCTGTCATGACAAGGCCCCATGCATTTTTCATCACAATGATCCATTCCGTTTTCATCACAATGCTCCAAGACCCCTGTTTTAACAATGCTCCGTGACTCCAGTCATCATATTACTTCATGACATTTGTCATCACAATGGTCCATGACCTCGTCACACAAAGCTCTGTGACATTTGTCACCACAGTGCTCCATGAAATATTTATCACAATGCTCTGTGACCCTTGGCATCACAAAGCTTCATGCCTTTGACAGCACAATGCTCCATGACCCTTGTCATCACAATGCTCGATGCGCATGTCAGCACAATGCTCGATAGCACATGTCATCACAATGCACCATGCAGTTGTCATCACAATGCGCCACATCCTTGTCATCAAAATGCTCCATAAACCTTGTCATCACAATGCTCCATGCACTTTTCCTCAAAATGCCTTCTCACCACTGATATCACAATGTTCCATCACTAGTCATCACAATACTCCCTCACCCCTGTCATCACAATATACCATGACCCCTGTAATCACAATTCTCCATGCCCGTGTCATCACAAAGCTCCATGACGCATGTCATCAGAATGCTCCATGGCCTTCTCATCACAATGCTCCATGCCCTTGTCATCACAATGCTCCAACACCCCTGTAATCACAATGTTCCATGCCCCTTTTCATCTCAATGCTCCATGAACCCTGTCATCACAATGCACCGTGCCCATCACCATAATATTTCATGCTATTGTCATTACAATGAAATCAAAATGCTCAATGACCTCTGTCATCACAATGCACCAAACCCTTCTGATCACAATGTTCCATAACACTTGTCATCACAATGCCCCATGACGCTTGTCATCACAATTATCCATGGTCTTCTCATCACAATGCTCCATGATCTTTGTCATTACAATGTTCAATACACTTATCATCACAATGCTCCCTGACACTTGTCATCAGTATGCTCCTTGAACCCTGTCATGACAAGGCTCCATGCATTTTTCATCACAATGATCCGTTCCCTTTTCATCACAATGCTCCAAGACCCCTGTAATCAAAATGCTCCATGTCCTTGTCATCTCAAAGCTCCATGACGCATGTCATCAGAATGCTCCATTGCCTTCTCATCACAATGCTCCATGCCCTTGTAATCACATTGCTTCAAAACCCCTGTTATCTCAATCCTCCATGCACCTTTTCATCAGAATGCTCCATGCCCTTGTCATCACAATCCTCCATGACCCTTGTCATCGCAATGTTCCAAGCCGTTGTCATCAAAATGCTCCATTACCTTTGTCATCACAATCCTCCATGACACTTGCTATCACAATGCTCCATGCAATTGTCATCACAATGGACAATGACATATGTCATCACAATGCTCCCTGACACCTGTCTTCACAATATTCCATGACCTTGTCATCACAATGTTCCATGCCCTTGTCATCATATGTGCCTTACCCACTGTTATCACAATAATCCATGATATATGTCAGACCAATATTCCATGCCCCTGTCATCACAGTGCTCCATGCCCTTGTCATCACAATGCTCCGTGACTCCAGTCATCACAATGCTTTATGACCTTTGTCCTCACAATGGTCCATGCCCTCGTCACAAAAGGCTCTGTTACCTTTGTCACCACAATGCTCCATGCCCTTGTCATCTCAATGCTTCATGCCCACTGTCATCACAATACTCCATGAAACTTGTCAGACCAATGTTCCATGCCCCTGTCATCACATTGCTCCATACCCTTGTCATCACAATGCTCCATGACCCCTGTCTTCACAATGCTCCGTGACTCCAGTCATCTCAATGATTCATGACCTTTCTCATCACAATGGTCCATGCCCACTGTCATCACAATAATCCATGAAACATGTCAGGCCAATGTTCCATGCCCCTGTCATCACATTGCTCCATGCCCACTCTCATCACAATAATCCATGAAACTTGTCAGACCAATGTTCCATGCCCCTGTCATCACATTGCTCCAGGCCCTTGTCATCACAATGCTCCATGACACCTGTTATCACAATATTCCGTGACTCCAGTCATTACAATGATTCATGACCTTTCTCATCACAGTGGTCCATGCCCTCGTCACACAAGTCTCTGTGATCCTTGTCACCACAACGCTCCATGACATTTTCATCACAATGCTCTGTGTCCCTTGTCATCACAATGCTCCATGCCCTTGTCATCACAATGCTGAATTACACCTGTCGTAACAATGCTCCATGAACCCTGCCATCACAATGTTCCATGGACTTGTCTCCACAAGGCTCCATGGCCCTTGGCATCACAATGCTTCAAGACCTCTGTCATCACAATGCTCCATGCCACTTTTCATCTCAATGCTCCATGAACACTGTCATCACAATGCACCATGCCATTCATCATAATGATTCATGCTACTGTCATCACATTGAAATCAAAATTCTCCATGTCCTCTGTCATCACAATGCTCCAAACCCTTCTGATCACAATGTTCCATAACACTTGTCATCACATGATCCATGACGCTCGTCATCACAATTATGCAAGGTCTTCTCATCACAATGCTCCATGACCTTTGTCACCAAAATGCTCAATAAACTTGGCATCACAATGCTCGCTGACACTTGTCATCAGTATGCTCCTTGAACAATGTCACGACAAGGCTCCATGCCTTTTTCTTTTTTTTTTTTTTTTTTTTTTTTTCTGTCAATAGCGTTTATTTTTTAAATTTTTTTTTTCAAGCTTTCTTAATTTATTAGTTTCTGCTTTATAACAAAGTGAATCAGTCATACATATACATCTGTTCCCACATCCCCTCCTTCATGCATCTCCCTCCCTCCCACCCTCCCCATCCCACCCCTCCAGGCGGTCACAAAGCACCGAGCTGATCTCCCTGTGCTCTGCGGCTGCTTCCCACTATCTATCTACCTTACGTTTGGTAGTGTATATATGTCCATGCCTCTCTTTCCCTTTCTCACAGCTTACCCTTCCCCTTCCCCATATCCTCAAGTCCATTCTCAAGTAGGTCTGTGTCTTTATTCCCGTTTTACCCCTAGGTTCTTCATGACATTTTTTTTTTTTTTTAAATTCCATATATATGTGTTAGCATACGGTATTTGTCTTTCTCTTTCTGACTTACTTCACTCTGTATGACAGACTCTAGGTCTATCCACCTCATTACAAATAGCTCAGTTTCGTTTCTTTTTATGGCTGAGTAATATTCCATTGTATATATGTGCCACATCTTCTTTATCCATTCATCCGATGATGGACACTTAGGTTGTTTCCAGCTCCGGGCTATTGTGAATAGAGCTGCAATGAACATTTTGGTACATGTCTCTTTTTGAATTATGGTTGTCTCAGGGTATATGCCTAGTAGTGGGATTGCTGGGTCATATGGTAGTTCTATTTGTAGTTTTTTAAGGAACCTCCATACTGTTCTCCATAGTGGCTGTACCAATTCACATTCCCACCAGCAGTGCAAGAGTGTTCCCTTTTCTCCACACCCTCTCCAGCATTTATTGTTTCTAGATTTCTTGATGATGGCCATTCTGACTGGTGTGAGATGATATCTCATTGTAGTTTTGATTTGCATTTCTCTAATGATTAATGATGTTGAGCATTCCTTCATGTGTTTGTTGGCAGTCTGTATATCTTCTTTGGAGAAATGCTTATTTAAGTCTTCTGCCCATTTTTGGATTGGGTTGTTTGTTTTTTTGCTATTGAGCTGCATGAGCTGTTTATAAATTTTGGAGATTAATCCTTTGTCAGTTGCTTCATTTGCAAATATTTTCTCCCATTCTGAGGGTTGTCTTTTGGTCTTGTTTATGGTTTCCTTTGCTGTGCAAAAGCTTTGAAGTTTCATTAGGTCCCATTTGTTTATCTTTGTTTTTATTTCCATTTCTCTAGGAGGTGGGTCCAAAAGGATCTTGCTGTGATTTATGTCATAGAGTGTTCTACCTATGTTTTCCTCTAAGAGTTTGATAGTTTCTGGCCTTACATTTAGGTCTTTAATCCATTTTGAGCTTATTTTTGTGTATGGTGTTAGGGAATGATCTAATCTCATACTTTTACATGTCCCTGTCCAGTTTTCCCAGCACCACTTATTGAAGAGGCTGTCCTTTCTCCACTGTACATTCCTGCCTCCTTTATCAAAGATAAGTTGGCCATATGTGCGTGGGTTTATCTCTGGGCTTTCTATCCTGATCCACTGATCTATCTTTCTGTTTTTATGCCAGTACCACACTGTCTTAATTACTGTAGCTTTGTAGTATAGTCTGAAGTCAGGCAGCCTGATTCCTCCAGCTCCGTTTTTCGTTCTCAAGATTGCTTTGGCTATTCGGGGTCTTTTGTTTTTCCAAACAAATTTTGAAATTTTTTGTTCTACTTCTGTGAAAAATGCCAGTGGTAGTTTGATAGGGATTGCATTGAATCTGTAGATTGCTTTGGGTAGTAGAGTCATTTTCACAATATTGATTCTTCCAATCCAGGAGCATGGTATATCTCTCCATCTATTTATATCATCTTTAATTTCTTTCATCAGTGTCTTATAATTTTCTGCATACAGGTCTTTTGTCTCCCTAGGTAGGTTTATTCCTAGATATTTTATTCTTTTTGTTGCAATGGTAAATGGGAGTGTTTTCTTGATTTCATTTTCAGATTTTTCATCATTAGTGTACAGGAATGCCAGAGATTTCTGTGCATTAATTTTGTATCCTGCTACTTTACCAAATTCATTGATTAGCTCTAGTAGTTTTTCGGTAGCATCTTTAGGATTCTCTATGTATAGTATCATGTCATCTGCAAACAGTGACAGCTTTACTTCTTCTTTTCCAATTTGGATTCCTTTTATTTCCTTTTCTTCTCTGATTGCTGTGGCTAAAACTTCCAAAACTATGTTGAATAAGAGTGGTGAGAGTGGGCAGCCTTGTCTTGTTCCTGATCTTAGTGGAAATGGTTTCAGTTTTTCACCATTGAGGACAATGTTGGCTGTGGGTTTGTCATATATGGCCTTTATTATGTTGAGGAAAGTTCCCTCTATGCCTACTTTCTGCAGGGTTTTTATCATAAATGGGTGTTGAATTTTGTCGAAAGCTTTCTCTGCATCTATTGAGATGATCATATGGTTTTTCTCCTTCAACTTGTTAATATGGTGTATCACATTGATTGATTTGCGTATATTGAAGAATCCTTGCATTCCTGGAATAAACCCCACTTGATCATGGTGTATGATCCTTTTAATGTGCTGTTGGATTCTGTTTGCTAGTATTTTGTTGAGGATTTTTGCATCTATGTTCATCAGTGATATTGGCCTGTAGTTTTCTTTCTTTGTGACATCCTTGCCTGGTTTTGGTATCAAGGTGATGGTGGCCTCGTAGAATGAGTTTGGGAGTGTTCCTTCCTCTGATATTGTTTGGAAGAGTTTGAGAAGGATGGGTGTTAGCTCTTCTCTAAATGTTTGATAGAATTCGCCTGTGAAGCCATCTGGTCCTGGGCTTTTGTTTGATGGAAGATTTTTAATCGCAGTTTCAATTTCAGTGCTTGTGATTGGTCTATTCATATTTTCTATTTCTTCCTGAGTCAGTCTTGGTAGGTTGTGCATTTCTAAGAATTTGTCCATTTCTTCCAGGTTGTCCATTTTATTGGCATAGAGTTGCTTATAGTAATCTCTCATGATCTTTTGTATTTCTGCAGTGTCAGTTGTTACTTCTCCTTTTTCATTTCTAATTCTACTGATTTGAGTCTTCTCCCTTCTTTTCTTGATGAGTCTGGCTAATGGTTTGTCAATTTTGTTTATCTTCTCAAAGAACCAGCTTTTAGTTTGGTTGATCTTTGCTATCGTTTCCTTCATTTCTTTTTCATTTATTTCTGATCTGATCTTTATGATTTCTTTCCTTCTGCTAACTTTGGGGGTTTTTTGTTCTTCTTTCTCTAATTGCTTTAGGTGCAGGGTCAGGTTGTTTACTCGAAATGTTTCCTGTTTCTTAAGGTGGGATTGTATTGCTATAAACTTCCCCCTTAGAACTGCTTTTGCTGCGTCCCATAGGTTTTGGGTCGTCGTGTCTCCATTGTCATTTGTTTCTAAGTATTTCTTAATTTCCTCTTTGATTTCTTCAGTGATCACTTCATTATTGAGCAGTGTATTGTTTAGCCTCCATGTGTTTGTATTTTTTACAGATCTTTTCCTGTAATTGATGTCTAGTCTCATAGCATTGTGGTCGGAAAAGATACTTGATACAATTTCAATTTTCTTAAATTTACCAAGGCTTGATTTGTGACCCAAGATATGATCTATCCTGGAGAATGTTCCATGAGCACTTGAGGAAAATGTGTATTCTGTTGTTTTTGGGTGGAATGTCCTATAAATATCAATTAAGTCCATCTTGTTTAATGTATCATTTAAAGCTTGTGTTTCCTTATTTATTTTCATTTTGGATGATCTGTCCATTGGTGAAAGGGGGGTGTTAAAGTCACCTACTATGATTGTGTTACTGTCGATTTCCCCTTTTATGGCTGTTAGTATTTGCCTTATGTATTGAGGTGCTCCTATGTTGGGTGCATAAATATTTACAATTGTTATATCTTCTTCTTGGATCGATCCCTTTATCGTTATGTAGTGTCCTTCTTTGTCTCTTCTAATAGTCTTTATTTTAAAGTCTATTTTGTCTGATATAAGAATTGCTACTCCAGCTTTCTTTTGATTTCCATTTGCATGGAATATCTTTTTCCATCCCCTTACTTTCAATCTGTATGTGTCTCTAGGTCTGAAGTGGGTCTCTTGTAGACAGCATATATATGGGTCTTGTTTTTGTATCCATTCAGCCACTCTGTGTCTTTTGGTGGGAGCATTTAGTCCATTTACATTTAAGGTAATTATTGATATGTATGTTCCTATTCCCATTTCCTTAATGGCTTTGGGTTCGTTATTGTAGGTATAGTCCTTCTGTTGTGTTTCTTGCCTAGAGAAGTTCCTTTAGCATTTGTTGTAAAGCTGGTTTGGTGGTGCTGAACTCTCTCAGCTTTTGCTTGTCTGTAAAGGTTTTAATTTCTCCATCAAATCTGAATGAGATCCTTGCTGGGTAGAGTAATCTTGGTTGCAGGTTTCTCTCCTTCATCACTTTCATTATGTCCTGCCACTCCCTTCTGGCTTGTAGAGTTTCTGCTGAGAGATCAGCTGTTAACCTGATGGGGATTCCCTTGTGTGTTATTTGTTGTTTTTCCCTTGCTGCTTTTAATATGATTTCTTTGTGTTTAATTTTTGACAGTTTGATTAATATGTGTCTTGGCGTATTTCTTCTTGGATTTATTCTGTATGGGACTCTCTGTGCCTCCTGGACTTGATTAACTATTTCCTTTCTCATATTAGGGAAGTTTTCAACTATAATCTCTTCAAATATTTTCTCAGTCCCTTTCTTTTTCTCTTCTTCTTCTGGAACCCCTATAATTCGAATGTTGGTGCGTTTAATGTTGTCCCAGAGGTCTCTGAGACTGTCCTCTGTTCTTTTCATTCTTTTTTCTTTATTTTTCTCTGCATCAGTTATTTCCACTATTTTATCTTCCACCTCACTTATCCGTTCTTCTGCCTCAGTTATTCTGCTATTGATCCCATCTAGAGTATTTTTCATTTCATTTATTGTGTTTTTAATCGATGCTTGATTCATCTTTAGTTCTTCTAGGTCCTTGTTAACTGTTTCTTGCATATTGTCTATTCTATTTCCAAGATTTTGGATCTGGGAAATAGAATCTTGGATCAGCTTTACTATCATTATTCTGAATTCTTTTTCAGGTAGACTGCCTATTACCTCTTCATTTGTTAGGTCTGGTAGGTTTTTATCTTGCTCCTTCACCTGCTGTGTGTTTTTCTGCTTTCTCATTTTGCTTATGTTACTGTGTTTGGGGTCTCCTTTTTGCAGGCTGCAGATTCGTAGTTCCCGTTGTTTTTGGTGTCTGTCCCCCGTGGCTAAGGTTGTTTCAGTAGGTTGTGTAGGCTTCCTGGTGGGGGGGACTAATGCCTGTGTTCTGGTGGTTGAAGCTCGATCTTGTCTTTCTGGTGGACAGGTCCACGTCTGGTGGTGTGTTTTGGGGTGCCTGTGGCCTTATTATGTTTTTAGGTATCCTCTCTGCTAATGGGTGGGGTTGTGTTCCTGCCTTGCTAGTTGCTTGGCATAGGGTGACCAGCACTGTAGCTTGCTGGTCGTTGACTGAAGCTGGGTGCTGGTGTTGAGATGGAGATCCCTGGGAGATTTTCGCTGCTTGATATTATGTGGAGCTGGGAGGTCTCTTGTGGACCCGTGTCCTGAAGTTGGCTCTCCCACTTCAGAGGCACAGCACTAACTCCTGGCTGCAGCACCAAGAGCCTTTCATCCACCCGGCTCAGAATAACAGTGAGAAAAAGTAGAAAGAAATAATTAGTAGAAGAAAGAAAGAGAGATTGAAAGAAAGGAAGAAGGGAAGTAAGTAAGGAAGGAAGGAAGAAAGAAAGAAAGGAGGGAGGGAGGAAGGATGGAAAGAAAGGAAAGAAAGGAGGGAGGGAGGGAGGAATGAAAGCAAAAGGAAGAGTGAATGGAAGAAGAGAGGGAGGGAGGGAGGAAGGAAAGAAAGAAAGAAAGACAGGAGGGAGGGAGGGAGGGAGGAAGGAAAGAAAAAGAAAGTGGAAAGAAGAAGGGTGGGAGGGAGGGAGGGATGGAGGAAAGAAAAAGAAAGAAGGAAAGGAGGAGCGGAGGGAGGGAGGGTGGAAGGGAAGGGAGGAAAAAAAGAAAGAGCAGGTAAAGTACAATAGAATAAAGTATGAAATATAGTAGCGTTATTAAAATTAAAAAGTAATTATTGAAAAAAAACACGGACCGAAAGAACCCTGGGACATATGGTGGAAGCAAAGCTATACAGAGAGAATCTTACACAGAAGATTACACATACACATTCAGAAAAAGAGAGCAGGGGGAAAAATCAAAAATCTTGCTCTCCAAGTCCACCTCCTCGATTTGGGATAATTCGTTGTAAAAAGAGGAAAAGGGCGAAAAGTCTGAAATCTTGCTAAGTCCACCTCCTTAATTTGAGATAATTCGTTGTAAAAAGAGGGAAAAAAAAGGGGGGAAAGTCTTAAATCTTGTCCTCAAGGACCACTTCCTCAATTTGGGATGATTCGCTGTCCATTCATGCACTCCACAGACGCAGGGCACATCAAATGGACCGTGGAGCTTTAATCCGCTGCCTCGGAGGCTGCACAGAGAGATTTCCCTGTCTCTGCTCTCACAGCTCCGGGGTCTCAGCCTTGGACCTGGCCCCGCCTCTGCGCGTAGGTCGCCGGAGGGCGTCCGTTCTTCGCTCAGACAGGACGGGTTTAAAGGAGCCGCTGATTCGGGGGCTCTGGCTCACTCAGGCAGAGGGGAGGGAGGGGAATGCCCTCTCCTCGCGCACCAGGCAACAAAAGGGAAAAAAGTCTCTTGCCTCTCCGGTAGCTCCAGACCCTTTCCCCGGACTCCCTCCGGGCTAGCACTAACCCCTTCAGGGTCTCTTCCTGCGGCCAGCCCCAGACCTCTCCCTGCGCTCCGACTGAAAGCCGATACCCGAGCCTCAGCTCCCAGCCCCGCCCGGAGCAGACAAGTCTCTCGGGCTGGTGTGTGCCTGAGGGCACCGATCCTCTGTGCCAAAATCTCTCTGCTTTGCCCTCCACACCCCTGTTGCTGTGCTCTCCTCCGCTACTCCGAAGCTTTCCCCCTCCGCCACCTGCAGTCTCCGCCCTCGAAGGGGCTTGTAGTGTGTAGAAACCTTCCCTCCTTCACGGCTCCCTCCCACTGGTGCAGGTCCCGTCCATATCCTATTGTCTCTGTTTATTCTTTTTTTCTTTTGACCTACCCAGGTATGTGTGGAGTTTCTTGCCTTTTGGGGGGTCTGAGGTCTTCTGTCAGCGTTCAGTAGGTGTTCTGTTGGAGTTGTTCCACGTGTAGATGAATTTCTGATGTATCTGTTGGGAGGAAGGTGATCTCCGCGTCTTACTCTTCCGCCATCTTCCTCCGGCTACTCTCCATGCCTTTTTCATCACAAAGAAACATTCCCTTTTCATCACAATGCTCCAAGACCCCTGTTATCACAATGCTCCGTGACTCCAGTCATCACAATGCTTCATGACATTTGTCATCACAATGGTCCATGACCTCATCACACAAAGCTCTGTGACTTTTGTCACCACAATGCTCCATGAAATATTTATAACAATTCTCTTTGACCCTTGTCATCACAAAGTTCCATGCCTTTGTCAGCACAATGCTCCATGACCCTTGTCATCACAATGCTCGATGCACGTGTCAGCACAATGCTCCATAACCCATGTGATCACAATGTTCCATGCACTTGTTATCACAATGCTACAAATCCTTGTCATCAAAATTCTCCATAAATATTTTCATCACAATTCTCCATGCACTTCTCCTCAAAATCCCTTCTCACCACTGATATCACAATGTTCCTTCACTAGTCATCACAATACTCCCTCACCCCTGTCATCACAATATTCCATGACCCCTGTAATCACAATTCTCCATGTCCTTTTCATCCAAAGCTCCATGACGCATGTCATCAGAATGCTCCATGGCCTTGTCATCACAATGCTCCATGCCCGTGTCATCACAATGCTCCAACACCCCTGTAGTCACAATGATCCATGCCCCTTTTCATCTCAATGTTCCATGAACACTGTCATCCCAATGCACCGTGCCTATCACCATAATATTTCATGCTATTGTCATCACAATGAAATCAAAATGCTCAATGACCTCTGTCATCACAATGCACCAAACCCTTCTGATCACAATGTTCCATAACACTTGTCATCACAATGCCCCATGACGCTGGTCATCACAATTATCCATGGTCTTCTCATCACAATGCTCCATGATCTTTGTCATCACAATGCTCAATACACTTATCATCACAATGCTCCCTGTCAGTTGTCATCAGTATGCTCCTTGAACACTGTCATGACAAGGCTCCATGCATTTTTCATCACAATGATCCATTCCCTTTTCATCACAATGCTCAAGACCCCTGTAATCACAATGCTCCATGTCGTTGTCATCACAAAGCTGCATGACGCATGTCATCAGAATGCTCCATTGCCTTCTCATCACAATGCTCCATGCCCTTGTAATCACATTCCTTCAAAACCCCTGTAATCTCAATGCTCCATGCACCTTTTCATCAGAATGCTCCATGCCCTTGTCATCACAATGCTCCATGACCCTTTTCATCGCAAAGTTCCAAGCCCTTGTCATCAAAATGCTCCATTACATTTGTCATCACAATCCTCCATGACACTTGGTATCACAATGCTCCATGCCATTGTCATCACAATGGACAATGACATATGTCCTCACAAAGCTCCCTGACACCTGTCTTCACAATATTCCATGACCTTGTCATCACAATGTTCCATGACCTTGTCATCACAATGCTTCATGCCCTTGTCATCACAATGTGCCATGCCCACTGTCATCACAATAATCCATGAAACATGTCAGACCAATGTTCCATGCCCCTGTCATCACAATGCTCCTTGCCCTAGTCATCACAATGCTCCATGCCCTTGTCATCACAGTGCTCCATGACCCCTGTCATCACAATGTTCCGCGGCCCCTGTAATCACAATGCTCCATGCCCTTGTCATCACAAAGCTCCATGACGCATGTCATCAGAATGCTCCATGGCCTTGTCATCACAATGCTCCATGCCCTTGTCATCACAATGCTCCAAGAGTGCTGTTATCACAATGCTCCATGACCCTTTTCATCTCAATGCTCCATGAACCCTGTCATCAAAATGCACCATGCCCATCATCATAATGCTTCATGCTATTGTCATAACAATGAAATCAAAATGCTCCATGACCTCTGTCATCACAATGCTCCAAATCCTTGTGATCAAAATGTTCCATAACACTTATCATCACAACGCCCCATGACGCTCGTCATCACAATTATCCATTGTCTTCTCATCACAATGTTCCATGACCTTTGTCATCACAATGCTCAATACCCTTTTCATCACAATGCTCCCTGACACTTGTCGTCAGTATGCTCCTTGAACCCTGTCATGACAAGGCTCCATGCCTTTTTCATCACAATGATCCATGCCCTTTTCATCACAGTGCTCCGAAACCCGTGTAATCACAATGCTCCATACTGTTGTCATCACAATGCTCCGTGATGCATGTCATCAGAACGCTCCATGTCCTTCTCATCCCAATGCTCCATGCCCTTGTCATCTCAATGCTCCAAGACCCCTGTAATCACAATGTTCCATGCCCCTTTTCATCAGAATGCTCCATGAGACTTGTCATCACAAGGCTCCATGGTCTTCTTATCACAATGCTCCAGTACCTTGTCATCACAATTCTCCATGACCCCTGTCATCACAATACTCTTTAAACATTTTCAGCCCAATGCTCCATGACCTTCTCATCTCAGTGCTCCGTGACCACTCTCATCACAATGCTCCATGACCACTGTCATCACAACGCTCCATGAACCCTGACAACACAAGGATCCGGGACTCTTGTGATCAAAATTCTCCATGACCCTTGTCATCACAATGATCCATGCCGTTGTCATCCCAATGCTCCATGACCACTCTAATCACAATGCTCCTTGAGGCTTGTCATCACAGTGCTCCATGAACGTTGTCATCACAATGCTCCATGCCTTTGTCAGCAAATGCTACATAATCTTGCTATCACAATGCTCCATGCACTTGTCATCACAATCCTCCATGACCCTTGGGATCACATTGCTTCATGCCCTTGTCATCTCTCTCTTGCCTTTGTGGTTTTTACAGATTTTCGGATATCCCTTTTTACCGGTGGGAAGTGACAATTCTTTGTAGTGTGGATTTGCATTGTGTGCTTGCTTGATTGTCAATAAAGGGCTTATGCGTTTTATCCTGAATATATTCAGGAGAAAAGTCATACGCCCTTTTTGGCCAAGTGCATCTTTGTCGAAGTTGTGATGCTTTTCCTGAGCTTTAAAGGCGATTCTAATTTACCTCTTGAAATATGTTTTGTGCAATTCTGCCTCATTTTCAAGTCCACTTCTTTGCCTTTCCTCAACAGATTTTTGGAATTGAGTAGTTCGTTATAACTGCAGGTTTGTGAATTTCTGTGCCCCTGAGCTCCAATTTTGAAATCCCATTTTTGTGAGCTGACCGCAAATCCACAATATTGCTTCAGGACCTATACTGGTTCCAGGGGTGGCTATACTGGTTCCCTGCTGTTGGCTGAGGCTTTGGTTAATTCTTCTTCCTGAACGGAAAATTAGAGTGACATGTGCCCGTCCAAATGCCTTCATCTACTCTCTGATTGGTCCTCCCTCTTCCCTTTCATCCTCCGCACAATTTGCAAACTGTGTGAAACAGGAGGTTATAGGGGTTGACTATCCAAAGTTGGGAGATTGATAGTAACATTTGGAATGCCAAACTGGAGCACAAGGAGAGGAAAAATTAGGAGACTTTTAGAAACCTTTCGCCAAAACAGTGTGTTCATTCTCTAGGTTTCCCATACATGTTATAACTGTAGTGATATTCCCTTCTACCTGGAGATTTGGGACACATGGCATGGTGACATGCATTACTACTTTAAAGGGTGTGCATTTTCTCTCCCAATCTCACCAGTCCTCTCATTCTCCGGTGTCCAGCCTTATGTCTCATCCAGCTGTCTTTGCAGATAGGGTCATTCCAGGTTTCATCAGAACCCCTGAAGGAATTGTGTAAGAATTTCGCTGCTATTTTGTTTTGTTTTTGAAATTCATTTTTATAATGGGGTTGAACTGATTTTCATGGACGTGTTTATGCCGGTCTAGACACAAATGATTCCCTTATGGAGACATATCAATGCATAGGTTTTAAGATTTTTACTAGTCAGATATATTCCTCTGCGGGGAATAGGGGTGTTGAGTCCCGTTTACTGAGGAAAGTGTAGGTCTTGTCTATTCTGTATTTGGTTTATGGAATGGTACCTGTGCTAATATCAAACTCTGGTTTTATGCATCACCCCACCTCTACTTTCCCCTTAAGCAGGCATAAGAGTGTTTTCTAAATGTGAGACTCTGTTCTCTTTCCTAATGCAGTTCATGTGTTGTGATGTTGACATTACCTCTATAAGTGATATCTTATGATTAGATTCTTTTTCTGTGTGACTTATTGCACTTAGAATCATCGTACCTTAATCCACTCATTATGCTGCTACTGGCTTTATGGCCTTGATATCACGTCTGAGTGATATTCCGTTGTACAAAATTACCACAAGTTCTTTATGCATTTCTATTTATCGTGGGATATTTTAGGTGTTCCGAAGTGGAGGTTCTTGTATGCAGAGCAGCCTTACATTTTGGGGTGCCTGTGTCTTGTTGATATTTAGTCTTCCCAAGTTATATGCCCATGATTTGAAGTCCCCTTTGCTCGGGGGCTTTGTATTTTAGATGTTTTAGGAAACAGTATACACTTCTTCAGAGTGGCTCTTGGATATTTATATGCCACCCATCAGCGTGACGAGGCTCCCTGTTCTACATGGCCGCTCTTGCATTTCTGGTTTGTACACATTTTTTAGATAGCCTTTCTGAGCAGTGGAAATTGAGACTTCTTTGTTGTGCGGATTTGCATTTCCCGCTTGCTTGGTTGGCCAAAAACTCTGTATATGTTTTTTTCCTGAAGATATTCACGAAAAAAACGCATACACCCTTTTGCGCAACTGCATCATTTAAGAAATTCTGCTGCTTTTCATATGCTTTAACTGTGAGTACAATCTGCCTTTTGAAATCTGTTTCCTGCAATTTTGCCTCTCATTCAGATCTTCTTCGTTGCCTTACCTGAATATATTTTTGGACGTTGGTTATCATTTATATCTTTGCAGGTCTTCGAATTGTCTGCTCCTGAGCTCCATTTTTCAACTCGCCTTTTTTGTGAGCTGGCCGCCAAACCATTGTATTGCTTCCGGCCCTATTCTGGTTCTGGGGAGGCAGGCTGAGCCTTTGGTTAATTTTTCTTCCTAATGGGAAATTAGAGTGACATGTGCCTGTCAAAACTCCTACAGCTAGTCTCTCATTGGTTCCCCCTCTTCCCGTTTATCCTCTGCACAAATTGCAAACTGTGTGAAACAGGAGGTTAAATGTGCTGATTCTCCAAGTGGGGAGATTGTTAGTAATGTGGCTGGAATGGCGAACCCCAGCACCAGGAGATCAAAAATAAGGTGCATTTTAGACACGTTTCCTGAGCACACGGTGTACGTTCATCTTGGTTTTCCAGGCATGTTTTCGCTGTCAGAAGATTCCCTTGAACCTGCAGATTTGGGAACCATGGAATGGGTACCAGGCAGTATTACTTTAAAGGTCTGCATTTCCTCACCCAGCCTCTCTAACATCTCTTAGCGTGCATAGCTTCCAGCCTTATATATCATCCTGCTGTGGGTCTACATGTGTTCAATCCATGTTACATCATAGCCCTTCAACAAAAGTTGTAAGAATTTTTGTGTGTCTCACTGTTTTTCTAAATATTTTTAAATTTATTTTTATACTGGTTTCTGCTGATTTTCAAAGCTCTGTTTTTTGCTGCTGTACATCCACTTGATTCATGTACTGTGAGACAACAATAAATTCTTTTTCAGATGCTTACCAGTCATATGTATTATTTTCCAGTGACTTGAGTGGGCTGAGTGCAGTTCTTTGAGGTACCGTGTAGGCCTTGTCAGTTATTCAATTTGGTACTTGGAATGGTATCTTTGCTAATTTCAACCTCCTGGATAATACCTCACCCTTCCCCACCTTTCCCATTTAGCAGCCTCATGTCTATTTTCTACATATTAGACTATGTTTCTATTTTGTAATTTATTTCATGTGTAGCCATTTTTGATTCCACCTTTAAGTGACATCTTATGATATGTGTCTTTTTCTTTCTGACATACGTCACTTAGAATGATCGTATGTATCTCCTACAGAGTTGTTACAACTGGCCTTATTTCATTCATTTCTGGGTGAGTAATATTCCACTCTACATAAGTACCCCATCTCTTTTATCCATTTTATCCTTCCAGGGACATTTATTTTATATCCAAGTTGAGGCCCTTTTTAACAGAGAGGTGGTAAACGTTGGGGTGCCTGTTTTCTGTCGATTTTTGTTTTTCCCAAGGTATACGCCCATGAGTGCAAGTGCCCTATGCTCTGTAGCTCATTTTATAGATATTTTAGCAAACACAATACACTTCTCCAGAGTGGCCGTTGTCAAATTACATTTCCACTATCAGCATCACAGGGCTCCCTTTTCTCCTCACCCTGTCCTGCATTTCGGGTGTTTACACTTTATGTGGATGGCCCTTCTGACTGATGTGAAGTGATACATTTTGTAGTATTGATTTCCAGGTCCCACCTGTTTGGTTGGATAAAAAGTGTGTATGGCCTTTACTTTAATATATTCAGAATAAATGCATACGCCCTTTTTGGCCAACTGCATCATTGGCGATGTTCAGCCCCTTTTCTTGTGCTTTAATGGGGAGTCCTTTCCACCTCTTCAAATCTGTTTCCTGCCACTCTCCCTTGCTTACAAGTCCTTTTCTGTGACTTACCTCAAGACATTTTTTGACGATAGATATTTACAACTCTGCAGTTTCATGAATTTTAGTCCCCCTGAGTTCCATTTTTCAACTTGTGTTTTTGGAAACTGGACACAAAACAGCGGGATTCCCTCTAGCCCTATTCTGTTTCTGTGGGCAATTCTAGCCTTTGATGAATTTGTCTTCCGGATTGGAAATTAGAGTGGCATGTGCCTGTCCGAACATCTAGGACTTGTCTCTAAATTTTTCTCATCCATCCGCTTCATCCTCTGGACAAATTCCAATCTGTGTGCAACAGGATGTGGACGGTGCTGATATCCTCAAGTGAGGAGATTGTTAGGAAAGATGCTGGAGGGGTGAACCCGAGCACCAGGCGATGAGGAGGTGAGGTGCCTTTTCCAAACTGTTTCCGATCAAACGGTGTACCATCCTCTAGGTGTGACAGGCATGTTTTAGCCATAGGAATGGTCCCGTGCATGTCAGGAGAACACAAGGGATTTTTCCAAATCAGTGCCTCCCTGAACCCCAAACTGGGGAGTTTTTAAGCTACGGCTACATATATGTCCATTAAGGGCCTTGGGAAATAGGCAGAGTCCAAACTTTAGATGATTGAAATCTTCAGAGTCAGAAGTGCTCACCATCGGCCTTGCTTAGGTTACATTTTATCTGCCATTGATAGATGATGTCAATAAAAATATCTATTCTTTCTCAGATTATTTCCCCTTATAGGTTATTGCAAAATATTCAGTGTAGTTCCCTGTGCTATACAGTAGTTCCTTGTTGATGATCTGTTTTATATATAGCAGTGTGTATGTGTTAATCCCAAACTGTTAATTTATGCCTTCTCCTACCTTTCCACTTTGGTAATAATAAATTATAAGATTTTATACTTCTCAGAAATGGGGAAGCTGAAAGAGAGGTATCATTTTCAATGGAAAAGCATTCAAAACAAGATTAAAGCTTCAGCCAAGAGTATTCGAAGTACATGCTTAGGAATAAATCCCTTCATTTCTCTAATGTTGACCTGAAAAATAAGACAGACGTCTTCACTAAACTTGCTTATAATAAAGTGATGGAAATATCAGATGTAAGTCTTAGAAACATATTATTTTACCCGAGCCTTATACACTGCTCTAGGATGACTACAGTTTGGCTCACACATCTGTTCATTGAAGTTACAATGTTCTCAATTTCTGTTACTGATCCTCCACAGTGGACCCCAACAGGAGTCCCCGTGCCCAGTGTCATTGGAGCCAACAGATCAAGACTGAGTTTTGTTCAGAAGCAAAGGAAATTTTATATTTTGAAAACAGAATGGAGAGGTGAGAGCGTGCACTCCCCCTCGAGCTGTGGGCTGGGCTGCTGTGTAGGGATCCCAGCAGCGTCAGCAGGAGGGAGGGGATGGAGCTCTCGAGGCCTGGGTTGGCTGCAGCTCAGGCTCTATGTCGCAGAGTCTGCATGGGACCCCGCTAGCTGAGGTGTCGACCCAGCCATTCTGCACTAGGAAATCGGGTCTGAAGTGCCGGGTGTGGGACCTCTGCATGTGGAACCATAGGAGCACGTGAAATGAGACAAAGCACAAAGGAAAAACAGGTTAGACTTTATTTTATTGCCCAGATTCTCTTTTTATCTCCCAGGTATTTTTAATTAACGTTGCCGGAGACAAACACCTCCTCTGTTTTTTCTCCCGTTCCTCATTCTTGAGGTGCTGAGGGTGAAGACCCCTGTTTTGTAACTGCTTCATGCTGAGGTGGGAGCCCTCATACACGGGGGGAGGGGAAAAACTTCTCCCCTGTAGCCTCCAGGTGAGGTTGATTGTCCCAAGGCTTCCTGCCTCACTGCTGGTCCACCTGAGCAGCAGCATTGGAAGTGTTATAGATTCTAATGACCTTTAAGGGTCCAGGAAAGAGATGCACAGAGATGCTGCTGTGGCAGGTTTCACCCCACCCCACATTTGTTCGGTGACCTTAGGCTGACGAATTTGCCAGCCTAGATGCTCTGACCAGTAGTCTGTGCTTTCTTTAATTAGGTCCCTGAATTAATGTACAAAAAGCACCATGTGTCAGAGCCCTGCCCGCTCAACTCCCAGACAGTCCAGGGTCAGTGGTGATCCAGGACCATGACGTCCACTGAGTCAACGGCCTTTTGAAGTAGCCAGCAGTCCAGCCGTTCATATTGGCCACCATCACCGCAGTGTCTGTAGGGTTTTCTATAGTGAAATCATGATATACTTTTCCTCCACCAAGCTTGTTAGCTCCCGTCTGGGTGCAGTAAGTCCTGCAAGCAGTAGTCTGCTCTTTCGGGGCACAGACTTGTTTTCTGAGAGAAACTCCAGGTCAAGTGATGGTCACACGAGTCATCTTGGGGACCCATTTCCCCCGTTTGTCTCTCTGGAGGTTGGAGTTGGAGGGCCTCCTCACTCGAGGTCAGTGTGTCCGCACAGCGACCCCTGCAACTTCAGGGCATGTTGGGTGGTTAGGATCACCACGTGGGTTCCTTTTCCCTTAGGAGGGATCTGGCCCTGCGGGCTGCTGATTTCCAGCTTTTTAGATACCCCAGTATCCTGGCCTGATGGGGCGGTGGGCAAAACCCTTGGTGAGCATAGTTTATCATACCTGAAGGGCATTCTTGTGTTGCTCCATTTCAAGTGGTCCCAGTTTTTGCACTAAGGCTCCAAGGGTGATTAACCTTGACCGGGCATGTAAAGGTGAAAGGGTTTAGCTAAATTAGGGAGTTACTGGGCAAGGGTCTGAATTGACTGCTCTTTCCATTCTTGAAAGTCTGCTTCTGGATTCTATTGAAAAGGATCATCATTTCATGTCAGTGTTTCATGTAGAGGCCCAGGTATTAGACTGTAATTAGGGATCCAGATGCATAAAACCTTGGCCTCCCCAGGAACCCCTAAGCTGTCTTCTAGTTTTAGAAGACGTAAGGCTGCAAATGGCTTCTTCCCTATCCTGGGATGCGTTTCTCCGAATATCTGTGAGAATGAAGCCCAGGCATGTCACCTTAGCCTGGGATATTTGAGCCTTTTCCTTGGACACCTTCTATCCTTTCTTGGCTAGGTAGTTCAGAGGCGTCTTTAGTAGGCCTGGCGATCAGAATGTCATCTGCATATTGAATGAGGTTTCCCTTTTACAGAGGTAGAACTTTGAGTTCTTTAGAGGACATTTCCCCAATGATGGTGTGGGGATTTTTGATCCATTGGGGCAGGACGGCCCAGCATTATTGCTTTTGTTGCATGTTGTGTCCTGCCACTCACAAGCCAAAAGTTCTTGTGAGTCTGAGATGAATGGAATACAGAAGAAGGCATCATTGAAGTCTAATACAGAATGCCATGGCCTGGTGGATGGTAGAATGACCAGCAGGGTGTAGGAAATAGGAGCTACTGGATGTATATCCTCGGTGGCTTCACTGACTGTCCTTATATCCTTTACCAGGTTTCCAGCAGCCCATGGGGCTCTCGTGGTCATGCCAATACCAGGATATGGAGCTCACCTGGGCTGTGCCACCCACCCCACAGCCCACGGGGCTCACGTGGTCGTCCCTCCCAGTGTATGGAGCTCACCTGTGCAGCTACCCAGCTGCCCATGGGGCTCTCCTAGTCAGGCCCTTCCCAGGATATAGAGCTCCCCTGGGCCTGTACCCCAGCAGGGCTGGACATATAAGAACTGTGCACATAGCCCACCTTGCAGAGAACCCCCAGCTCACCTCTCGCTCACAGCTGACACAGAACATCTCAGAGCAGGACTTGAACTAACAAACAGCAGCTCTGACAGTTCTGTGACCCTGGGTATCATTCTGTGCAGCCTCTCTCTGCCTGGACTTCCAGACACTTCCACTGCAGCCGGGGCACCAGGCCTCTGTCTCCAACCACCATCACTCCTCTCCCTGACTCCTGGGTTCCTCTCATTAGGATAGGGTCTTCTTGAAGTTGTTTTCCACTCATAGACCAGATAAAATGATAAGAAAACAAGCCGTAGCTGCAGCCCCTTGTCTATCCTGACTCTCAGGAGCCCACACCTGTTCCTTGGGTTTGGCCCGTTTAGCAAGTTTCATTTTCTGCCACTGTGAGCCCCTGAGGGGTGAGGATTGGCTGATTTGGGCAGCCTGACACTGCTTGCCAGCCCTCCCCAGGTGTGCCTGTGTTGAGGTCAATATAAACACCACTCCAGTCAGCAAGAGCCCTTGTTGCTGTGCCTGGCGCCATATTCTCTGCCCCGTCAGTAGTGCCGGGGCTGGGGTCGTGGGAGGGAGTGAGGGGCCGTGGCTTTGTGGGTGGCCCACTATGAGGTGGGCTCTGATGGACATTCTGCAGGAGTTGCCAGGCTGCCACCTGCTAAAGAACAGGATGAGTCACCCATACCTGCCATTGGAATTTCTCCCCAGGCAGAGGTGAGGAAGTAAAAAAGCAGTGGGGGCCGTGGCAGGAGGGGTATCTCAGGCAGGGAAATGGAAAGCTTCCAGAAGAGCATCTGGACCCAGGACCATCCAGGCTGGCCTGCAGGCACCAAGTCGGCCTGCGTGCTGTCGTTTGTGTGACTCCACAGCCCTTCCTCTAGGCTTGCAAGTTCTTGTACATATTCAGGTGGTTTACCTGGAAAGGGTGGGAAGAGTTCAGCTGCCGCAGGACTGGGGCTCAGCTCACATTTACTCACAGACGCCTCGACTCCGTCCCCCAGCTTTGCAGGGAGGATGCTCCTTGTAGGGGGGAGCGCTGCTGACTGCATGGGAGACGATTTCCCACCTCTGACCAACTTAAGAATTTTTACCACTGGAGCAAGTGCCCTGATACAATTTTCCTCTGTATAACTGGTAGGTTCTGTTTTTTTTTTTTCTTTTTTGATTTTTCGTTCAAGTAGATTTTATTTATTCCTCTTTTTTTTTTAATTTACAGATATAAACATGGAAATAATGCATTAATATAAAGAGGTCTACATGAAGGGAAAAACTTTTTTTCTGTTTTTTTATTAAATGTTATTTATTTATTTTTAATTTTTTAAAATTTATTTATTTCTTTTATACAGCAGGTTCTTATTGGATATCTATTTTATACATATAAGTGTGCACATGTGAATCCCAGTCTCCCAATTCATCCCACCACCACCCTCACATGGCGTTCCCCCCTTGGTGTCCATATGTTTGTTCTCTACATCTGTGTCTCTATCTCTGCCCTGCAAACCGGTTCATCTGTACCATTTTTCTAGGTTCCACATATATGGATTAATATACAATATTTGTTTTTCTCTTTCTGACTTACTTCACTCTGTATGACAGTCTCTAGATCCATCAAGGTCTCTACAAATGACCCAATTTCATTCCTATGTATGGCTGAGTAATATTCCATTGTATATATGTACGACATCTTTATCCATTCGTCTGTCTGTGGGCACTTAGGTTGCTTTCATTACCTGGCTATTGTAAATAGTGCTGCAATGAACATTGTGGTGAATGTGTCTTTTTGATTTATGGTTTTCTCTGGGTATATGCCCATTAGTGGGATTGCTGGATTATATGGTAATTCTATTTTTAGTTTTTAAAGGAACCTCCATACTGTTCTCCATAGAGATTGTATTGATTTACATTCCCAACAATAGTGGAAGAAGGTTCCTTTTCTCCACACCCTCTCCAGCATTTGTTGTTTGTAGATTTTCTGATGATGCCCATTCTAACAGGTGTGACGTGATACCTCATTGTAGTTTCAATTTCCATTTCTCTAATAATTAGAGATGTTGAGCAGATTTTCATGTGTGTCTTGGCCATCTCTATGTCTTCTTGGAATAAATGTTTATTTAGGTCTTCTTCCATTTTTGTATTGGGTTGTTTGTTTTATTAATATTGAGCTGCATGAGATGTTTATATATATTGGAGATTAAGCATTTGTCCATTGATTCGTTTGCAAATATTTTCTGCCATTCTGAGGGTTGTCTTTTCCTCTTGTTTGTAGTTTCCTTTGCTTTGCAAAAGCTTTTACGTTTCATTACGTCCCAGCTGTTTAGTTTTCTTTTTTATTTCATTAGTATAGGAGGTGGATCAAAAAAGGTCTTGCTGTGATTTACGTCAGAGTATTCTTCGTAAGTTTTCCTCTCAGAGTTTTATACTGTCCAGTCTTACATTAAGGTCTCTAATCCATTTTGAATATATTTTTATGGATGGTGTTGGTGAGTGTTCTAATTTCATTCTTTTACCTGTAGCTGTCCATATTTCCCAGCACCACTGATTGAAGAGATGTCTTATCTCCATTGTATAGTCTTGCCTCCTTTGTCATAGATTAGTTGACCATAGGTGTGTAGGTTTATCCCTGGGCTTTCTTTTTTTTTTTTTTCCTTTTAAACGTTTATTGGAGTATAATTGCTTTACAATGGAGTGTTTGTTTCTGCTGTATAACAAAGTGAATCAGCTATACATATACAAATGCCACCGGATCCCCTCCCTCTTGCATCTCCCTCCCACACTCCATATCCCACCCCTTTAGGTGGTCACAAAGCACCGAGCTGATCTCCCTCTTCTATGTGGTTGCATCCCAGTAGCTATCAGTGTTACATTTGGTAATGTATTTATGTCCATGCCACTCTCTCACTTCGTCCCAGCTTAACCATCCCCCTTCCGGTGTCCTCAAGTCCTTTCTCTACTTCTGTGTCCTTAATCCTGTCCTGCCACTAAGTTCTTCAAAATCTTTTTTTTTTCCTTCATTAGATTCCGTATATCTCTGTTAACATACAGTATTTGTTTTTCCCTTTCTGACTTACTTCACTGTGTAGGACAGATTCTAAGTCCATCCACCTCAGTACAAATAAGTCAGTTTTGCTTCTTTTTATGGCTGAGTAATATTGCATTGTATATATGTGCCAGATCTTCTTTATCCATTCATCTGTCGATGGACACTTAGGTTGCTTCCATGTCCTGGCTATTGTAAATAGAGCTGAAATGAACATTTTTGGACATAACTCTTTTTGAATTATGGTTTTTGCAAGGCAAATGCCCAGTAGTTGGATTGTTGTGTCGTTAGTACTTCTATTGTTAGTTATTTAAAGGAACCTCCTTACTGTTCTCCCTAGTGGCCTTATCAATTTACATTCCCACCCATAGTGCAAGTGTGTTCCCTTTTCTCCAATAAAGGCCTCTCCAGCATTTATTGTTTTGTAGATTTTTTTGATGATTGCCACTCTGACTGCTGTGAGGTGATACCTCACAGTAGTTTTGATTTGCATTTCTCTAATGATTAGTGATGTTCAGCATCCTTTCATGTGTTTCTTGGTAATCTGTATATCTTCTTTGGAGAAATGTCTATTTAGGTCTTCTGCCCGTTTTTGTATTGGGTTGTTTGTTTTTGTGATATTGAGCTACATGTGGTGCTTGTAAAGTTTGGAGATTAATCCTTTGTCAATTTCTTCATTTGAAAATATATTCTCCAATTCTGAGTGTTGTTTTTGCATCTTGTTTATGTTTTCCTGTACTGTGTAAAAGCTTTTAAGTTTCATTAGGTCCCATTTGTTGATTTCTGTTTTTATTTCCATTTCTCTAGGAGGTGGGTCAAAAAGGATCTTGCTGTGATTTATGTCATAGAGTGTTCTGCCTATGGTTTCCTCTAAGTGTTTTATAGTGTCTGGTCTTATATTTAGATCTCTGATCAATTTAGAGTTTATTTTTGTGTATGGTGTTATGGAGTGTTCTAATTTCATTCTTTTATGTGTAGGGGTCCAGTTTTCCCAGCACCAATTACTGAAGAGACTGTCTTTTCTCCATTGTATATCCTTAGCTCCTTTGTCATAGATGAGATAGCCATAGGTATGTAGTTTTATCTCTGGGCTTTCTGTCCTGTTCCATTGAACTGTGTTTATGCCAATCTACATACACTTGATTCCATTATGGAGACATATAAATACATAGGTTTCAAGATTTTTACCAGTCAGATATATTCCTCTTCAGTGAATAGGGTGTTTTGTGTCCAGTTCATTGAGAAAGGAGTAGGTCTTGTCTATTAGATATTTGGTATATGGAATGGTATCTGTGCTAATTTCAAACTCTTCTTTTACACATCACCCCACGTCACCTTTCCCCTTAAGGAGGCATAAGTGTGTTTTCTAAATGTGTAACTCTGTTCTCTTTTGAAATTCAGTTCATGTGTAGCCATGTTTACATTCCCTCTATAAGTGATATATTACAATAAGTTTCTTTTTCTTTGTGGCTCATTTCAATTAGCATCATAGTACCTAAAGCCACTCATTATGCTGCTATTGGCCTTATGACATTGATTTTATGTCTGAGTGACATTCCATTGTATATAAGTACCACAACATCTTTATCCATTATTTTTTTCCTTTCCTGGGATATTTAAAGTGTACCGAAGTTGAGGTTCTTTTAAACAGAGCAGCCCTAAACTTTGGGGTGGCTGTGTGTTGTGGATTTTTAGTTTTCCCAAAATACACCCCATGAGTGGAAGTGTGCTATGCTCTCTACCTCTGTTTTAGAAAACAACATACAGTTCTCCAGAGAGGCTGTTGACAATTTACATTCTGCCCATCGGCGTAACCAGGCTCTCTTTTCTCCATGGCCTGTCTTGTATTTGTGGTTTTTACACTATTTGCGGATGGTCCTTTTGACCGGAGGTAAGTGACACTTCTATGTAGTGTGGATTTGCAATGCCTGATGGTTTGCTTGGCCATAAATGGTGTATGCATTTTTTCCCAAATATATTCAAGAAAGTACACATACTCCCTTTTTGGCCAAGGACAACATTGTTGAAGTTCTGTCGCTTTTCATGTGCTTTAAAGACGACTCCAATCTACCCCTTGAAATCTGTTTCCTTCAATTCTGCCTTGCATTCAAATACTCTTCACTGCCTTACCTCAATATATTTCTGGATGATAGTTGTCCCTTATAACTCTGCAAGTTTGTGAATTGCTGTGCCCCTGATTTCCATTTTTCAAATCGCGTATTTGTGAGCTGGCTGCAATACCGCAGGATGGCTTTATGCCCTAGTCTGGTTCCGGGGCTGCAGGCTGAGCCTGTTTTTAATTCTTCTTCCTGATGTGAAACTAGAGAGACATGTGCCCATCCAAACACCTACAGCTAATCTCTCATTTGTTTCCCCTCTTCCTGTTCATCCTCTGCACAATTTGCAAGCTGTGCATAACAGGAGGGTAAAGCCGCTGACACTCCAGGTGGGGAGATTTTCAGTAATGCAGATGGAATGGCGAAGCCGAGCACGATGAAAGGAAAAATGAGGTACATTTTAGAAAACTTTCCCGATTACACAGTGTACCATCCACTGGGTTTCTCATGCATGTTTTAACTGTAGGAAGATTCCCTTAAACCTGGAGAGTTGGGACCACTAGAATGGGTAGCACACAGTATTGCTCTAAGTGGTGTTCTTTTGCTCACACAACCTCAGCAATCTTGTCAGCTCCAAGTGTCCAGTCTTATGTCTCTTCCAGCTGTGGGTGTAAAGGTGGTCAATCCAGGTTGCATCACAGGCCCTGAACGTAATTTTTAAGAATTTCTCTCTGTTTCGCTGTTTTTGCATTTTGCTTTTGAAATTTATTTTTATAAGGGGGTTTAGCTGAATTTCAGTGCAGTGTTCATGCCGTTATACACACACATGATCCCTTTATGGAGACATGAGAATACATATGTTTTAAAATTCTTAAAGTCAGATATATTCCTCTGCAATGAATAGGGGGTGTTGAGTCCAGTTCATTGTGCCGGGAGTAGGTGTTGTCTATTATATACTTGGTTTATGTAACGGTATCTGTGATAATTCAAAACTGTGGTTTTATGCATTACCCCAACTCGCCTTTCCCCATAAGCAGGTAGAAGATTGTTTTCTAAATGTGTGACTCTGTTGTGTTTGTAATTCAGTTCATGTGTAGCCATGTGTACATTCCCACTATGAGTCATATCTTATGATATGATTCGTTACTCTGTTCTCTTTCCTAACTAAGTTCATGTGTAGCCATCTTTACAGGACCTTCATAAGTGATATCTTATGATAAGTTTCTTTTTCTCTGTGACTTATTTCACTTAGAATCATCGTACCTGGTCCACTCATTTTGCTGCTACTGGCCTTATGACATTGATTTAATGGCTGAGGGATATTCCATCGTACGTAAGTATCACAATTTCTTGAACCATATTTGTCTTTCCTGAGATATTTAAGGTGTACACAAGTTGAGGTTCTTGTAAGCAGAGCAGCCCTAAATTTTGGGGTTGCTCTGTTTTATTTATTTTCAGTTCTCCCAAGATATATTCCATAGACTGGAAGTGCCCTCGGCTCTGTAGCTCTGTTGTTTACTTGTTTTAGGGAACACAATGCACTCCTCCAGAGAGGCAGTTGGCAATTTACATCCTGCCCATCAGCATAACTAGGCTCCCTGATCTCCAGGGCATGTCTTGCCTTTCTGGTTTTTACACAATTTGCGATGTCCGTTTTGACTGGTGGGTAGTGATACTTCTTTGTAGTGCAGATTTGCATTGCCCGCTTGCTTGCTTGGCCATAAAGTTTGTATGCGTTTTCTCCTGAATATATTCAGGAGAAAACGCATACGCCCTGTTTGGCCAAGTGCATCATTGTCGAAGTTGTGCCCCTCTTCCTCTGCTTTAAAGGCAATTCCAATGTACCTCTTGAAATCTGTTTCCTGCAATTCTGGTTCGCTTTCAAGTATGTCTCGTTGCCTTCCCTCAACAGATTTTTGGACGATAGTTGTCCTTTATTACTCTGCCAGTTTGTGAATTGTTGTGCCCCTGAGTTCCATTTTTCAACTCGTTTTTTTGTGAGCTGACCGCAAGTCCAAAATTTTAGTTCAGGACCAATACTGTTTCCCGGCGGGTGGCTGAGACTTTGGTTAATTCTTCTTCCTGCCGGGAAATTAGAGTGTCATGTGCCCGTCCAAATGCCTAACAGCTACTCTCTCATTGGTTCTCCCTCTTCCCTTTCATCCTCTGCCAAATTAGCAACCTGTGCTAATCAGGAGGTTAAAGGGTCTGTCTCTCCAAGTTGGGTGATTGATAGTAAAGCAGTTGGAAATTCAAACCGGAGCACCAGGAGAGGGACTATTTGTTGAGTTTCAGAAACCTTTTGTCTTCACAGTGTGTCCATTCTCTAGGTTTCCTGTACATGTTATAGCTGTAGTAATATTCCCTTTAACCTGGAGAGTTGGGACCATTGCAATGTGTGCCACGCATTATTGATTTAAATGGTCTGCATTTGTTCACCGAATCTCACCAATCCTCTCAGTCCCAAGTGTCCAACCTTATGCCATATACAGCTGTCGTTATAGATAGGGTCATTCCAGGTTTCATCAGAGCCCCTGAAGGAATTGTCAAGAATTTACCTGTTTTTTTTTGTTTTGTTTTTGAAATTCCTTTTTATAGTGGGTTTGAGCTGATTCTCACTGCCATGTTTATGCCAGTCTAGAAACACTTGATTCCCTTATGGAGACATATCAATACATAGGTTTTAATAATCTTACTAGTCAGATATACTCCTCTGTGGGAAATAGGAGGTTTTGAATCATTTTCACTGAGTAAGGTGTAGGGCTTGTCTCTTCCGTAGTTGGTTTTGGAACGGTACATGTACTAATATCAAACTCTGGTTTTATGCATCACCCCACCTCTTCTTCCCCCTTAAGCAGGCATAAGAGTGTTTTCTAAATGTGAGACTCTGTTCTCTTTCCTAACTCGGTTCATGGGTAGCCATGTTAACAGGACCTTCATAAGTGATATCTTATGATAAGTTTCTTTTTCTCTGTGACTTATTTCACTTAGAATCATCATACCTGAATCCACTCATTTTGCTGCTACTGGCCTTATGACATTGATTTCATGGCTGAGGGATATTCCATCATACCGAAGTAACACAAATTCTTGAACCATTTTTGTCTTTCCTGGGATATTTAAGGTGTACCCAAGTTGAGGTTCTTGTAAGCAGTGCAGCCCTAAATTTTGGGGTGGCTCTGTCTTATTGATTTTCAGGTTCCCCAAGGTATATTCTCTAGACTGGAAGTGCCCTTGACTCTGTAGCTCTGTTGTTTACTTGTTTTAGGGAACACAATGCACTCCTCCAGAGAGGCAGTTGGCAATTTACAACCTGCCCATCAGCATAACTAGGCTCCCTGTTCTCCAGGGCCTGTCTTGCCTTTCTGGTTTTTACACATTTTGTGGATGACCCTTTTGACTGGCGGGAAGTGATACTTCTTTGTAGTCCAGATTTGCATTGCCCGCTTGCTTGCTTGGCCATAAAGGTTGTATGCATTTTCTCCTGAATATATTCAGGAGAAAACACATAAGCCCTTTTTGGCCAAGTGCATCATTGTCGAAATTCTGCCCCTCTTTTTGTGCTTTAAAGATGATCCCAATGTACCTCTTGAACTCTGTTTCCTGCTATTCTGCCGCGCATTCAAGTCCGCCTCGTTGCCTTCCCTCAACAGATTTTTGGACGATTGTTTTCCTTTATTACTCTGCCAGTTTGTGAATTGTTGTGCCCCTGAGCTCCATTTTTCAACTCGTTAATTTGTGAGCTGACCGCAAGTCTAAAATTTTGGTTCAGGACCTAAACTGTTTCCCAGTGGGTGGCTGAGACTTTGGTTAATTTTTCTTCCTGCCGGGAAATTAGAGTGACATGTGCCCGTCCAAATGCTTAACAGCTACTCTCTCATTTGTTCTCCCTCTTCCCTTTCATCCTCTGCCAAACTTGCAACCTGTGCAAACCAGGAGGTTAAAGGGGCTGTCTCTCCAAGTTGGGAGATTGATAGTAAAGCAGTTGGAAAATCAGACCGGAGCAACAAGAGAGGGAATATTAGTTGAGTTTTAGAAACCTTTCTTATTCACAGTGTGTCCATTCTCTAGGTTTCCCGTACATGTTACAGCTGTAGTAATATTCCCTTCATCCTGGAGAGTTGGGACCCGTGAAATGTGTGCCACGCATCATTGCTTTAAATGGTCTGCATTTGCTCACCGAATCTCACCAATCCTCTCAGTCCCAAGTGTCCAGCCTTATGCCACATCCAGCTATCGTTGTACATAGTGTCATTCCAGGTTTCATCAGAGCCCCTGAAGGAATTGTAAAGAATTTCCCTGTTTTTTTGTTTAGTTTTTATAATTCCTTTTTATAGTGGGTTTGAGCTGATTCTCACTGCCATGTTTATGCCTGTCTAGATACACATGTTTCCCTTATGGAGACATATCAATACATAGGTTTTAAGATTCTTACTAATCAGATATATTCCTCGGTGGGAAATATTGGGTTTTGAGTCCCTTTTACTGAGGATGGTGTAGGTCTTGTCTATTCCGTATTTGGTTTTTGGAACGGTACCTGTACTAATATCAAACTCTGATTTTATGCATCATCCCACCTCTTCTTCCTAATTAAGCAGGCATAAGAGTGTTTTCTAAATGTGAGACTCTGTTCTCTTTCCTCACTCAGTTCAGGTGTAGCCATGTTTACAGGACCATCATAAGTGATATCTTATGATAAGTTTATTTTTCTCTGTGACTTATTTCACTTAGAATCATCGTACCTGAATCCACTCATTTTGCTGCTACTGGCCTTATGACATTGATTTTATCGCTGAGGGATATTCCATTGTACGTAATTACCACAATTCCTTGAACCATTTTTCGCTTTCCTGGGATATTTCCGGTGTACCCAAGTTGAGGTTCTTGTAAGCAGTGCAGCCCTAAATTTTGGGGTTGCTCTGTCTTATTGATTTTCAGTTTTCCCAAGGTATACTCCCTAGACTGGAAGTGCCCTTGGCTCTGTAGCTCTGGTGTTTACTTGCTTTAGGGAACACAATGCACTCCTCCAGAGAGGCAGTTGGCAATTTAAATCCCACCCATCAGCATAACTAGGCTCCCTGTTCTCCAGGGCCTATGTTGCTTTTCTAGTTTTTACACATTTTGTGGATGTCCCTTTTGTCTGGTGGGAAGTGATACTGCTATGTACTGCAGATTTGCCTTGCCTGCTTGCTTGCTGGACCAAAAAGGGCATATGTGTTTTCTCCTGAATATATTCAGGAGAAATCGCATACGCCCTTTTTGGCCCATTGCATCATTGTCGAAGTTGTGCCCCTCGTCCTGTGCTTTAAAGGCGATTCCAATGTACCTCTTGAAATCTGTTTCCTGCTATTCTGGCTCGCTTTCAAGTCCACCTCGTTGCCTTCCCTCAACATATTTTCGGACGATAGTTTTCCGTTATTACACTGCCCATTTGTGAATTTCTGTGCCCCTGAGCTCCATTTTTCAACTCATTGTGTGAGCTGACCACAAGTCCAAAATTTTGGTTCAGGACCTAAACTGGTTCCCGGCGGGTGGCTGAGACTTTGATTAATTCTTCTTCCTGCTGGGAAATTAGAGCGACATGTGCCCGTCCAAATGCCTAACAGCTACTCTCTCATTGGTTCTCCATCTTACCTTTCATCCTCTGCAAATTGGAAACATGTGAGAACCAGGAGGTTAAAGTGGCTGTCTCTCCAATGGGAGATTGATAGTAAAACAGTTGGAAATTCAAATCGGAGTACCATGAGAGGGACTATTAGTTGACATTTAAAAGCCTTTCGTATTCACAGTGTGTCCATTCTCTAGGTTTCCCGTACATGTTATAGCTGTAGTAATATTCCCTTCAACCTTGAGAGTTGGGACCCTTGGAATGTGTTCCACGCATTATTGCTTTAAATGGTCTGCATTTGCTCACCAAATCTCACCAATCCTTTCAGGCCCAAGTGTTCAGCCTTATGCCACATCCAGCTGTCATGGTAGATAGTGTCATTCCAGGTTTCATCAGAGTCCCTGAAGGAATTGGAAAGAATTTCCCTGTTTTATTGTTTTGTTTGTGAAATTCCTTTTTATAGTGGGTTTGAGCTGATTCTCACTGCCATGTTTATGCGAGTCTAGACACACTTGTTTCCCTTACGGAGACATATCAATACATAGGTTTTAAGATTCTTACTAGTCAGATATATTCCTCTGCCGGAAATATTGGGTTTTGAGTCCCTTTCACTGAGGAAGTTGCAGGTCTTTTCTATTCCGTAGTTCGTTTTTGGAACGGTACATGTACTAATATCAAACTCTGGTTTTATGCATCACCCCACCTCTCCTTCCCGCTTAAACAGGCATAAGTGTGTTTTCTAAATGTGAGACTGTGTTCTCTTTCAAACTCAGTTCATGTGTAGCCATGTTTACATTTCCTTCATAAGTGATATCTTATGTCAGAATGCTCCACAGCTCTTGTCATCATAATGTTCCATGATGCTCGTCATCATAATTATCCATGGCCTTCTCATCACAATGTTCCACCATCTTGCCATCACATTGCTCCATGCCCTGGTCATCACAATGCTCCATGTCACTTGTCATCACAATTCTCCACCTCTTTGTCATCACAATGCTCGATGACACTTCTCATCACAATGTTACATGCTATTTTCATCACAGTTCTCCATGCACTTGTCATCGAAATTCTCCCTGACCCATGTCATAGCAAGCTCCATATGCTTGTCATCACAATGCTTCATGACATTGTTATAAAAATACTCAGTGTCCCTTGTTATGACAATGCTGCATGCCAATGTCATCACAATGCTCCATGACACTTGTCATCACAATACTCCAAGCCCTTGTCATCACAATGCTCCATGCCCTTGTCATCACAATGATCCATGACCTCTGTCATCACAATGATCCCTGACACCTGTCATCACAATGCTCCATGCCCCTTTTCAGTACAGTGCTCCATGATGCTCGTCATCACAATTACCCAAGGTCTTCTCATCACAATGCTTCAGCGTTTTACCATCACAATTCTCCATGCCCTGGTCATCTCAATGCTCCATGTCCCTTGTCATCACAATTCTCCACGTCCTTGTCATCACAATGCTCCTGCACACTTCTCCTCACAATGTTATATGCTCTTGTCATCACAATTCTGCATGCACTTGTCATCACAATGCTCCAGGAACCCTGTCATAGCAAGCTCCAATCGCTTGTGATCACAATGTTTCAAGACCTGGTCATTAAAATTCTCAATGGCCCTTGTCATCACAATGATCCTGGCCCTTGTCATCACAATGCTTCTTTACCTTTGTCATCACAATCCTCCATGACACTTGGCATCACAATGCTCCATGTCATTGGCATCACAATGGAACATGACATATGTCATTACAATGCTCCCTGACACCTGTCTTAACAATAATCCATGACGTTGTCATCACAATGCTCCATGCCATTGTCATCACAATGCTCCATGACACTTGTCATCACAATGCTCCAAGCCCTTGTCATCACATTGCTCCATGCCCTTGTCATCACAATGCTCCATGACCTCTGTCATCACAATGTTCACTGACACCTGTCATCACAATGCTCCATGCCCCTTGTCAGTACAGTGCTCCATGATGCTCGTCATCACAATTACCCAAGGTCTTCTCATCACAATGCATCATGGTTTTACCATCAAAATGCTCCATGCACCTGTCATCACAATGCTCCATGCTCTTGACATCCGAATGCTCCATGGCCGCTGTCATCACAATGCTCCGTGACTCCATTCATCACAATGCTTCATGATCTTTGTCATCACAATGGTCAATGCCCTCGTCATCACAAGGCTCTGTGACCTCTGTCACCACAATGCTCCATGAACTTTTCATCACAATGCTCCATGACCCTTGTCATCACAATGCTCCATGCCTTTCTCTGCACAATTCGCAAAGACACTTGTCATCACAATGCTCCATGCGCTTGTCAACACAATGCTCCACCAGCTTTTCATCACAATGCTCCAAGCACTTCTCATTAAAATGCTCTGTCACCACTGATAACACAATGTTCCATAACTAGTCATCACAATACTCCCTCACCCTTCTCATCACAATGTTCCATGACCCCTGTCATCACAATACTACATGCACTTATCATAACCGTGCTCCATGACCCCTGACCTCACAATGCTCCATAACACATGTCATCAAAATGCTCCATAACTTTTGTCATCACAAAGCTCAATGACCCTTGGCAATACAATGCTCCATGTCATTGTCATCACAAAGCTCCAGGAACCTTCTCATCACATTGCTCCATGCCCTTGTCATCACAAATCTCCATGACGCTTGTCATCACAATGCTCGATGCCCTTCTCATAACAATGTTCCATGCCCTTGTCATTACAGTCCTCCATGAACCCTGTACCACAGTGTTCCAGGCCCTTGTCATCACAATGCTCCAGGCCCACTCTCATCACAATAATCCATGAAACATTTCAGAACAATGCCCCATGGCCTTGTCATCACAATGCTCCATTACCCCTGTCATAACAATGCTCCATGATCCCAGTCATCACAATGTTCCACAGCCTTGTCATCACAAGGCTCCATGAACCTTGTCATCACAAGGCCCCATACACATGAAATCACAATGCTCCATGCCCTTGTCATCACAAAGCTCCATGATTCATGTCTTCAGAATGCTCCATGGCCTTCTCATCACAATGCACCATTCTCTTGTCATCAGAATGCTGCACGACCCCTGTAATGAAAATGCTCCATACCCAGTTTCATTAGAATGTTCCATGAGAATGTCATCACAAGTTTCCATGGTTTTCTCATCACAATGCTCCAGGACCTTGTCATCACAATGCTCCTTTCTCTTCTCATCACAATGCTCCATGACTCCTGTCATCACAATACTCCATGAACATTTTCAGCCCAGTGTTCCATGACATTCTCAACACAGTGCTCCTTGACCCCTGTCATCACAATGCTCCATGACCAATGTCATCACCACCCTCCATGAACCCTGACAACACAATGATCCGGGACTCTTGTCATCAAAATTTTCCATGACACTTGTCATCACAATGAACCATGCCCTTGTCATCCCAATGCTCCATGACCCCGTAATCACAACGCTCCGTGACACTTGTCATCACAGTGCTCCATAACAATTGTCATCACAATGCTCCATGCCTTTGTCATCAAAATGCTCCAAGACTTTGTCATCACAATACTCCATGCCCTTCTCATCACAATGCACCACCACTTTGTCATCAAAATGCTCCATGACCTTTGTCATCACAAAGCTCCGTGATCATTGGCATCACAATGCTCCATGCTCCTTTAAATCAAAATCGTCCACGACCCCTCTCATCACAATGCTCCAAACCTTTGTGATCACAATGTTCCATAACACTTGTCATCAAAACGCTCCACGATGCCTGTCATCACAATACACCATGCCCTTGTCATCACAATGCTCCATGACCTTTGTCATCACAATTCTCAATACACTTGTCATCACAATGCTCCCTAACCCTTGTCTTCAGAATGCTCCTTGAACCCTGTCATGAAAAGGCTCCATGCCTTTTTCATCACAATGCTCCACGCCATTTTCATCACATTGCTCCATGCCATTGTCATCACAATACTCCACAAGCTTGTCATCAGAATGATCCATGACACTTGTCATCACAATACTCCATGACCTCTGTCATCACAATTCTCCATAACACCTGTCATCACAATGCTCCATTCCCCTTGTCATTACAGTGCTCCATGACACTCGTCTTCACAATTATCCATGGTCTTCCCATCACAATGCTCCACGGTCTTGCCATCACAATGCTGCATGCCCTGGTCATCACAATGCTCCATGTCTTTGGTGATCAATATTCTCCACGTCCTTGGCATCACTACGCTCCATGACACTTCTACTCTCAGTGTTATATGCTTTGTCATCACAATTCTCTATGCACTTTTAATTGCAATGCTCCATGACCCCTGTCATAGCAAGCTCCATGTGGTTGTCATCACAATGCTTCATGAATTGTCATCAAAATTATCAATGGCCCTTGTCATCACAATGGTCCATGCCCTCGCCATCCCAATGCTCCAAGCCTATGTCATCACAATGCTCCATTTCCTTTGTCATCACAATCCTCCATGACACTTGGCATCACAATGCTCCATGCCATTGTCATCACAATGGACCATGACATATGTCATCACAATGCTCCCTGACACCGGTCTTCACAATTCTCCATGACCTTGTCAACACAATGCTCCATGCCCTTGTTATCACAATGCACCATGCCCACTGTCATCACAATAATCCATGAAACTTGTCAGACCAATGCTCCATGCCCCTGTGATCACAATGCTCCATGCCCTTTTCATCACAATGCTCCAAGAACTCTGTAATCACAATGCTCTATGCAACTTTTCATCAGAATGCTCCATGAGACTTTTCATCACAAGGGTCCATGGTCTTCTCATCACAATGCTCCAGAACCTTGTCATCACAATTGTACATTCCCTTGTCATCATAATGTTCTATGACACCTGTCATCACAATACTCCATGAACGTGTTCAGCCCAATGCTCCATGACCTTCTCAAGACACTGTTTCATGACCCATGTCATCACTATGCTCCATGACCACTGGCATCAAAATGCTCCATGATAATTGTCATCACAATGATCCATGCCCTTGTCATTCCAGTGTTCCATGGCCCCTGTAATCACAATGCTCTGTGACGCTTGTCATAACATTGCTCCGTGACCCTTGTCATCACAATGCTCCATGCCTTTGTCAGCAAAATGCTACATTACCTTGTCATCACAATGCTCCATTCGCTTGTCATCATAATTCTCCATTACCATTGTCATCAAAATTCTCCATGAACATTGGGATAACAGTGCTTCATGCCCTTGTCATCAAAATGTTCCATGCTCCTTGAAATCAAAATGATCCATGACCTCTGTCATCACAATGATCCAAACACTTGTGATCACAGTGTTCCATAACACTTGTCATCACAACACACTTCGATGCCTGTCATCACAATTATCCATGGACTTCTCATGACAATGCTCCATGACATTTGTCATCACAATGCTCAATACACTTGTCATTACAATGCTCCCTGTCACTTCTCATCAGAATGCTCCTTGAACCGTGTCATGAAAAGGCTCCATGCCCCTTTCATCACAATGCTCGATGCCATTGTCATCACAATACTTCACAAGCTTGTCATCAGTATCCTCCATGACCCTTGTCATCACAATGCTCAATGACCCCTGTCATCACAATGCTCCATGCCCCTTGTCATTACAGTGCTCCATGATGCTCGTCATCGCAATTATCCATGGTCTTCTCATAACAATGCTCCACGGTCTTGCCATCACAATGCTCCATGTCTCTTGTCATTACAATACTCCACGTCCTTGTCATCACAATGATCCTTAACACTTCTCATCACAATGTTACATGATCTTGTCATTACAATTCTCCATGCACTTGTCATCGCAATGCTCTATGACCACAGTCATAGCAAGCTCCATGTTCTTTTCATCACAATGCTTCACGACGTTGTCATCAAAATTCTCAATGGCCCTTGTCATCACAATGCTCCATGACAATTGTCATCACAATGTTCCAATCCCTTGTCATCAAAATGCTCCATTACCTTTGTCATCACAATCCTCCATGACACTTGGTATCACAATGCTCCATGCCATTGTCATCACAATGGACAATGACATATGTCATCACAATGCTCCCTGACACCTGTCTTCACAATACTCCATGACCTTGTCATCACAAAGTTCCATGCCTTTGTCATCACAATGCGCCATGCCCACTGTCATCACAATAATCAATGAAACTTGTCAGACTTCCATGTCCCTGTCATCACAATGCTCCATGCCCTTGTCATCACAATGCTCCATGACCCCTGTCATCACAATGCTCCGTGACTCCAGTCATCACAAATCTTCATGACCTTTGTCATCACAATCATCCATGAACCTTGGGATCACATTGCTTCATGCCCTTGTCATAACAATGCTCCATGATTATTGAAATCAAAATGATCCATGACCTCTCTCATCACAATGCTCCAAACACTTGTGATCACAATGTTCCATAACACTTGTCATCACAACGCTCCATAACACTTGTCATCACAACGCTCCATGATGCCTGTCATCACAATACTCCATGCCCTTTTCATCACAATGCTCCATGAACATTGTCTTCACAATGCTCAATACACTTGTCATCACAATGCTCCCTGACTATTTTCCTCAGAATGCTCCTTGAAACCTGTCATGTAAAGGCTCCATGCCTTTTTCATCACAGTGCTCCATGCCCTTCTTCTCACAATGCTCCATGCCATTGTCATCACAATACTCCACAACCTTGTCTTCAGAATGCTCCAAGACCCTTGTCATCACAATGCTCCATGACCCCTCTCATCACAATGCTCCATGACCCATGTCATCACAATGCTCCATGAACACTGACAACACAATGATCCGGGCCTTTTGTCATCAAAATGCTCCATGATCCCTGTCATCACAATGATCCATTCCCTTGTCATCACAATGCTCCATTACCCTTGTCATCACAATGCTCCAAGCCCTTGTCATCACAATGCTCCATTACATTTGTCATCACATTTCTCCATGACACTTGGCATCACAATGCTCAATGCCATTGTCATCACAATGCACCATGACATATGTCACCACAATGCTCCCTGACAACTTTCTTCACAGTAATCAATGACCTTGTCATCACAATGCTCCATGCGCTAGTTATCACAATGTGCCATGCCCTCTGTCATCACAATAATCCATGAAATATGTTCAGAAAAATGCTCCATGCACCTTTCATCCCAATTCTCCATGTCCTTGTCATCAAAATGCTCCATGACCCCTGTCATCACAATGCTCCGTGACTCCAGTCATCACAATGCTTCATGATATTTGTCATCACAATGCTCCGTGACTCCAGTCATCACAATGCTTCATGATATTTGTCATCACAATGTTCCATGCCACTTTTCATCTCAAGGCTGCATGAAAACTGTCATCACAATGCACCATGCCCATCATCATAATGTTTCATGCTATTTTCATTACAATGAAATCAAAATGCTCCATGACCTCTGTCATCACAATGTTCCAAACTCTTGTGATTACAGTGTTCCATGAAACTTGGCATCACAATGCCCCATGACGCTCGTCATCACAATTATCCATGGTCTTCTCATCACAATGCTCCATGACCTTTGTCATCACAATGTTCAATACACTTGTCATCACAATGCTCCCTGACACCTGTCGTCATTATGCTCCTTGAACCCTGTCATGACAAGGCTCCATGACTTTTTCATCACAATGATCCATGCCCTTTTCTTCACAATGTTCAAAAACCCATGTAATCACAATTCTCCATGCTCCTTTTCATCAGAATGCTCCATGAGACTGGTGAATACAAGGCTCCAATGTTTTCTCATCACAATGCTTCAGTACCTTCTCATCACAATGCTTCATTACCTTCTCATCACAATGCTCCATTCCCTTGACATCACAATGCTCCATGACCACCACCTTCACAATACTCCATAAATATTTTTAGCCCAATGGTCTATGACCTTCTCATCACAATGCTCTATGAACCCTGTCATCACAATGCTCCATGACCCCTGACAACACAATGATCCGGGATTCTTGTCATCAAAATGCTCCATGACTCTTGTCATCACGATGATCCATGCCCTTGCCATCCCAATGCTCCATGACCCCTCTAATCACAATGCTCTGTGACGCTTCTCATCACAGTGCTCCATGACTCTTGTCATCAAAATGCTCCATGACTTTGTCAGCAAAATGCCTCATGACATTGTCATCACAATGCTCCATGCATTTGTCATCACAATACTCCATTCCCATTGTCATCAAAATCCTCGGTGAACCTTGGGTTCACATTGCTTCATGCCCTTGTCATCACAATGCTCCATGGTCCTTGAAATGAAAATGATTCATGACCTCTGTCATCACAATGCTCCAAACCCTTGTGATCACAATATTCCATAACACTTGTCATCACAACGCTCCATGATGCCTGTCATCACAATGCTGTATGAAATTTATCATCAAAATGCTCAATACACTTGTCATCACAATGCTCCGTGACACTTGTCGTCAGAATGCTCCTTGAACACTGTCATGAAAAGGTTCCATGCCTTTTTCATCACAATGCTCCATGCCATTTTCATCACAATGCTCCACAAGCTTGTCATCAGAATGCTCCATGACCCCTGTCATCACAATGATCCATGTCACCTGTCATCAAAATGCTCCATTTCCCTTGTCATTACGGTGCTCCATGATGCTCATCATCCCCATTATCCATGACGTTCTCATCACAATGCTCCACGGTCTTGCGATCACAATGCTCAATGCCCTGGTCATCACAGTGCTCCATGTCCCTTGTCATCACAATTCTCCACGTCCTTGTCATCACAATACTCCATGACAATTTTCGTCACAAAGTTACATGCTATTGTCATCACAATTATCCATGCACTTGTCATCACAATGCTCCATGACACCTGTCATAGCAAGTTCCATGTGCTTGTCATCACAATGCTTCACGACGTTGGCATCAAAATTCTCAATGGCCCTAGTCATCACAATGCTCCATGCACTTGTCATCACAATGCTCCATGACACTTCTCATCACAATGCTCCAAGCGCTTGTCATCACAATGCTCCATTACCTTTGTCATCACAATCCTCCAGGACACTTGTCATCACAATGCTCCAAGCCATTGTCATCACAATGCACCATGACATAGGTCATCACAATGCTCCCTGACACCTGACTTCACAATACTCCATGACCTTTTCTTCATAGTGCTCAATGCCCTTGTCATCACAATGTACAATGCCAACTGTCATCACAATAATCCATGAAAATTTTCAGACCGATGCTCCATGCCCGTCATCACAATGCTCCATGCACTTGTCATCACAATGCTACATGACACCTGTCATCACAATGCTTCTTGACTCCAGTCATCACAATGCTTCAAGACTTTGTCATCACAATGGTCGATGCCCTCATCATCACAAGTCTCTGTGACATTTGTCACCACAATGCTCCATGAACTTTTCATCACAATGCTCTGTGACCCTTGGCATCACAATGCTCCATGCCTTTGTCAGCACAATGTTCCTTGACACTTGTCATCACAATGCTCCATGAGCTTGTCAAACAATGCTCCATGACCAATGTGATCATAATGGGCCATGCGGTTGTCATCACAATGCTCCACATCCTTGTCATCACAATGCGACATAAACATTGTCATCACAATGCTCCATGCACTTCTCATGAAAATGCTCTCTCACCAATGATATCACAATGTTCCATCACTAGTCATCACAATAATCCCTCACCCCTGTGATCACAATGTTCCATGACCCCTATAATCACAATGCTACATGCCGTTATCATCAAAATGCACCACTCCCTTGTCATCAAAATGCTCCATGACCTTTGTCATCACAAAGCTCCAGGACCCTTGGCATCACAATGCTCCATGCCATTGTCATCACAATGCTTCATGAAGCCTCTCATCACATTGCTCCATGCCCTTGTCATCACAAAGCTCCATGACGCTTGTCATCACAATGCTCGATGCCCTTCTCATCACAATGCTCCATGACCTTGTCATTACAATCCTCTATGACACATGTATCACAGTGTTCCGTGTCCTTGTCATCACAATGCTCCATGCCCACTCTCATCACAATAATCCATGAAAATTTTCAGACAAATGCTCCATGCCCTTGTCATCACAAAGATCCATGACACATGTCCTCAGAATGCTCCATGGCCTTCTCATTCACAATGCTCCATGCCCTTGTCATCACAATGCTCCAAGACACCTGTAATCACAATGCTCCTTGCCCCTTTTCATCTGAATGCTCCATGAACCCTGTCATCACAATTCACCATGCCCATCATCATAATGCTTCATGCTGTTGTCATCACAATGAAATCAAAATATTCCATGACTTCTGTCATCACAATGCTCCAAACCCTTGTGATCACAATGTTCCATAACACTTGTCATCACAACGCGCCATGACGCTCGTCATCACAATTATCCATGGTCTTCTCATCACAATGCTCCATAACATTTGTCATCACAATGCTCAATACACTCGTCATCACAATGCTCCCTGACTCTTGCCATCAGTATGCTCCTTGAACACTGTCATGACAAGGCTCCATGCCTTTTTCATCACAATGATCCATGCCCTTTTCATCACAATGCTCCAAGACCCATGTAATCATTATGCTCCTTCCCCTGGTCATCACAAAGCTCCATGACGCATGTCATCAGAATGTTCCTTGGACATCTCTCACAATGCTCCATCCCCTTGTAATCACAATGCACCAAGACCCCTGTAATCACAATGCTCCATGCCACTTTTCATCAGAATGCTCATGAGACTTCTCATCACAAGGCTCCATGGTCTTCTCATCACAATGCTCCATGCCATTGTCATCACACAACTCCACAAGCTTGTCATCAGAATGCTCCATGACCCTTGACATCACAATGCTCAATGACCCCTGTCATCACAATGCTCCATGCCCCTTGTCATAACAGTTTTCCATGACGCTCGTCATCACAATTATCCATGGTCATCTCATCACAATGCACCACCGTCTTGCCATCACAATGCTCCATGACACTTCAAATCACAATGTTACATGCTCTTTTAACCACATTCTCCATGCACTTGTCATCGCAATGCTCCATGACCCCTGTCATAGCAAGCTCCATGTGTTTTTCATCACAGTGCTTAACGAACTTGTCATCAAAATTTTCAAAAGCCCTTGTCATCACAATGCTCCTTGCTCTTTTCATCACAATGCTCCATGACCATTGTCATCAAAATGCTCCAAGCCCTTGTCATCACAATGCTCCATTACCATTGTCTTCACAATCCTCCATGACAATTGGCATCACAATTCTCCAGGCCAGTGTTATCACAATGGAACATCACATATGCCATCACAATGCACCCTGACACCTGTCTTCACAATACTCCATGACCTTGTCATCACAATGCTTCATGCCCTTGTCATCACAATGCTCCATGCAGACTGTCATCACAATAATCAATGAAAACTGTCAGACCAATGCTCCATGCCCCTGTCATCACAATGCTCCATTCTCTTGTCATCACAATACTCTGTGACTCCAGTTATCACAATGCTTCATGACCTTTGTCATCACAGTGGTCTATGCCCTCGTCATCACAAGGCTCTGTGAACTTTGTCACCAAAATGCTCCATGAACTTTTCATCCCAGTGCTCTCTGAGCCTTATCATCACAATGCTCCATGCCTTTGTCAGCACAATGCTACAGGAAACTTGTCATCAAAATGCTCCATGCGCTTGTCAGCACAATGCTGCATGACCCATGTCATCACAGTGCGCCATGCACTTGTCATCACAATGCTCCCCAAACTTGTCATCACAATACTCCATAAACATTGTCATCAAAAAGCTCCATGCACTTCGCATCAAAATGCTCTCTCCCCACTGATATCACAATTTTCCATCCCTAGTCATCACAGTACACCCTCACCCCAGTCATCACAATGTTCCATGGCCTTGTCATCACAAGGCTCCATGACCCGAGTAATCACAATGCTCCATACCCCTTTTCATCTCAATGCTCCATGAAGCCTCTCATCACAACGAACCATGCCCTTCATCATAATGCTAAATGCTATTTTCATCACAATGAAATCAAAATGCTCCATGACTTCTGTCATCACAATGCTCCAAACCCTTGTGATCACAATGCTCCATAACACTTGTCATCACAATGCCCCATGAGGATCGTCATCACAATTATCCATGGTCTTCACATCACAATGTTCCATGACCTTTGTCATCACAATGCTCAATACACTTGTCATCACAATGCTCCCTGACACTTGTCATCAGTATTCTCCTTGAAACCTGTCATGACAAGGCTCCATGCATTTTTCATCACAATGATCCATGCCCTTTTCATCACAATGCTCCAAGACATCTGTAATCACAATGCACCAATCCCTTGTCATCACAAAGCTCCATGACGCATGTCATCAGAATGCTCCTTGGACATCTCTCACAGTGCTCCATGCCCTTGTAATCACAATGTTCCAAGACCCCTGAAATCACAATGCTCCCTGCCCCTTTTCATCAGAATGCTCCATGAGACTTCTCATCACAAGGCTCCATGGTCTTCTCATCAGAGTGCTCCAGGACCTTGTCATCAGAATGCTCCATGACCCCTTTCATCAGAATACTCCGAGAATATTTTCAGCTCAGTGTTCCATGATCTTCTCATCACAATGCTCCATGAACCCTGTCATCACAATGAACCATGCCCATCATCTTAATGCTTCATGCTATTGTCATCACAATGAAATCAAAATGCTCCATAACCTCTGTCATCACAATGCTCCAAACCCTTGTGATCACAATGTTCCATAACACTTGTCACCACAATGCCCCATGACGCTCGTCATCACAATTATCCATGGTCTTCTCATCACAATGCTCCATAACATTTGTCATCACAATGCTCAATACACTTGTCATCACAATGCTCCCTGACTCTTGCAATCAGTATGCTCCTTGAAACCTGTCATGACAGGGCTCCATGCATTTTTCATCAAAATGCTCCATGCCCTTTTCATCACAATGCTCCAGGACCCCTGTATTCACAATGCTCCATGACACCTGTCATCACAATGTCCAAGGACCATTGTCATTACAGTTCTCCATGACGCTCGTCTTCACAATTATCCATGGTCTTCTCATCACAATGCTCCACCGTCTTGCCATCACAATGCTCCATGACACTTCAAATCACAATGTTACATGCTCTTGTAATCACATTCTCCATGCACTTGCCATCGCAATGCTCCATGACCCCTGTCATAATAAGCTCCATGTGCTTTTCATCACAGTGCTTCACGAACTTGTCATCAAAATTCTCAAAAACCCTTGTCATCACAATGCTTCATGCCCTTTTCATCACAATGCTCCATGACCATTGTCATCACAATGCTCCATTACCTTTGTCATCACAATCCTCCGTGATACTTGTCATCACAATTCTACATGCCATCATCATCACAATGTACCACTCCCTTGTCATCAGAATGCTCCATGACATTTGTCATCAAAAAGCTCCATGACCCTTGGCATCACAATGCTCCATGCCATTGTCATCACAATGCTTCTTGAAGCCTCTCATTACATTGCTCGATGCCTTTGTCATCACAAAGCTCCATGACGCTTGTCATCACAATGCTCGATGCCCTTCTCATCACAATGCTCCATAAACTTGTCATTACAATCCTCCATGAGTCATGTATCACAGTGTTCCGTGTCCTTGTCATAACAATGCTGCATGCCCACTCTCATCACAATAATCCATGAAAATTTTCAGACAAATGCTCCATGCCCTTGTCATCACAAAGCTCCATGACGCATGTCATCAGAATGCTCCATGGCCTCTCATTCACAATGCTCCGTGCCCTTGTCATCCCAATGCTCCAAGACACCTGTAATCACAATGCTCCATGTCCCTTTTCATCTCAATGCTAAATAAACCCTGTCATCACAATGTACCATGCCCATCATCATAATGCTTCATGCTATTGTCTTCACAATGAAATCAAAATGCTCCATGACCTCTGTCATCACAATACCCCAAACCCTTGTGATCACAATGTTCCATAACACTTGTCACCACAACGCCCCATGACGCTCATCATCACAATTATCCATGGTCTTCTCATCACAATGCTCCATAATATTTGTCATCACAATGCTCAATACACTTGTCATGAAAATGCTCCCTGACTCTTGCCATCAGTATGCTCCTTGAACACTGTCATGACAAGGCTCCATGCCTTTTTCATCACAATGATCCATGCCCATTTCATCACAATGCTCCAAGACCCCTTTAATCACAATGCTCCTTGCCCTGGAGATCACAAAGATCCATGACGCATGTCATCAGAATGCTCCTTGGACATCTCTCACTATGCTCCCTGCCCTTGTAATCACAATGCTCCAAGACCCCTGTAATCACAATGCTCCATGCCCCTTTTCATCAGAATGCTCCATGAGACTTCTCATCACAAGGCTCCATGGTCTTCTCATCAGAGTGCTCCAGGACTTTGTCATCACAATGCTCCATGACCCATTTCATCAGAATACTCCATGAACATTTTCAGCTCAATGCTCCATGATCTTCTCATCACAATGCTCGATGACCCGTGTCATCACAATGCTCCATTCTCCTTGATATCAAAATGATCCATGACCTCTGTCATCACAGTGCTCCAAACCCTTGTGATCACATTGTTCCATAACACTTGTCATCACAACACTCCATGATGCCTATCATCACAATACTCCATGCCCTTGTCATCACAATGCTCCATGACCTTTGTCATCACAATGCTCAATACACTTGTCATCACAATGCTCCCTGACACTTGTCGTCAGAATGTTTCTCGAACCCTGTCATGAAAAGTCTCTATGCTTTTTTCATCACAATGTTCCATGACCTTTTCATCACAATACTCCATGCCATTGTCATCACAATACTCCACAAGCTTGTCATCAGAATGCTCCATGACCCTTGTCATCACAATGCTCCATGACCCCTGTCATCACAATGCTCTATGACAACTGTCAACACAATGCTCCAGGCCCCTTGTCATTACAGTTCTCAATGACGCTCGTCTTCACAATTATCCATGGTCTTCTCATCACAATGCTCCACCGTCTTGCCATCACAATGCTCCATGACACTTCAAATAACAATTTTACATGCTCTTGTAATCACATTCTCCATGCACTTGTCATCGCAATGCTCCATGACCCCTGTCATAGCAAGCTCCATGTGCTTTTCATCACTGTGCTTCAAGAACTTGTCATAAAAATTCTCAAAAGCCCTTGTCATCACAATGCTCCATGCCCTTTTCATCACAATGCTCGATGACCATTGTCATCACAATGCTCCATTACATTTGTCATCACAATCCTCCATGAAACTTGTCATCACAATGCTCCATGATGTTGTCATCACAATGTACCATGACATAGGTCATCACAATTCTCCGTGACACCTGACTTCACAATACTCCATGACCTTTCCTTCATAGTGCTCCATGCCCTTGTCATCAAAATGTGCAATGCCCACTGTCATCACAATAATCCATGAAATTTATCAGACCGATGCTCCATGCCCCTGTCATCACAATGCTCCATGCCCTGGTCATCACAAAGCTCCATGACGCATGTCATCAGAATGCTCCTTTGACATCTCTCACAATTCTCCATGCCCTTCTAACCACAATGCTCCAACACCACTGTAATCACAATGTTCCATGCACCATTTCATCAGAATGCTCCATGAGACTTCTCATCACAAGTCTCCATGGTCTTCTCATCAGAGTGCTCCAGGACCTTGTCTTCACAATGCTCCATGACCCCTTTCATCGGAATACTCCATGAACATTTTCAGCTCAATGCTCCATGATCTTCTCATCACAATGTTCCATGACCCCTGTCATCACAGTGCTTCATGCTCCTTGATATCAAAATGATCCATGACCTCTGTCATCACAGGCTCCAAACCCTTGTGATCACATTGTTCCATAACACTTGTCATCACAACGCTCCTTGATGCCTGTCATCACAATACTTCATGCCCTTGTCATCACAATGCTCCATGACCTTTGTCATCACAATGCTCAATACACTTGTCATCACAATGCTCCCTGACACGTGTCATCAGAATGCTTCTCGAAACCTGTCATGAAAAGGCTCTATGCCTTTTTCATCACAATGCTCCATGCCCTATTCATCACAATGCTCCATGCCATTGTCATCAAAATACTCCACAAGCTTGTCATCATAATGCTCCATGACCCTTGTCATCACAATGCTCCATTCCCTTTTCATCACAATGCTCCATGACCATTGTCATCACAATGCTCCGTTACCTTTGTCATCACAATCCTCCATGACACTTGTCATCACATTGCTCCATGCCATTGTCATCACAATGCACCATGACATAGGTCAACACAGTGCTCCCTGACACCTGACTTCACAATACTCCATGAAGTTTTCTTAACTGTGCTCCATGCTCTTGTCATCACAATGTGCAATGCCCACTGTCATCACAATAATCCATGAAATTTTTCAGACCGATGCTCCATGCTCCTGTCATCACAATGCTCCATGCACTTGTCATCACAATGCTCCATGACACCTGTCATTGCAATACTCCGTGACTCCAATCATCACAATGCTTCAAGAATTTGTCATCACAATGGTCCATGCCCTCATTATCACAAGTCTCTGTGACATTTGTCACCACAATGCTCCATGAACTTTTCATCACAATGCTCTGTGTCCTTGGCATCACAATGCTCCATGTCTTTGTCAGCACAATGTTCCATGACACTTGTCATCACAAAGCTCCATGAGCTTGTCATCACAGTGCTCCTTGACCGATGTGATCACAATGCACCATGCGGTTGTCATCACAATGCTCCACATCCTTGTCATCATAATGCTCCATAAACATTGTCATCACAATGCTCCATGCACTTCTCATGAAAATCCTCTCTCACCACTGATATCACAGTGTTACATCACTAGTCATCACAATACTCCCTCCCCCCTGTCATCACAATGTTCCATGACCCCTATCATCACAATGCTACATGCCGTTATCATCACAATGCACCACTCACTTGTCATCAAAATGCTCCATGACCTTTGTCATCACAAAGCTCCACGACCCTTGGCATCACAATGCTCCATGCCATTGTCATCACAATGCTTCATGAAGCCTCTCATCACATTGCTCCATGCCCTTGTCATCACAATGCTCTATGCCCTTCTCATCACAATGCTCCATGACCTTGTCATTACAATCCTCCATGACCCATTTATCACAGTGTTCCATGTCCTTGTCATCACAATGCTCCATGCCCATTCTCATCACAATAATCCATGAAAATTTTCAGACAAATGCTCCATGCCCTTGTCATCACAAAGCTCCAAGACGCATGTCATCACAATGCTGCATGGCCCTCTCATTCACAATGCTCCATGCCCTCATCATCACAAGGCTCTGTGAAATTTGTCACCACAATGCTCCATGAACTTTTTATCTCAATGCTCCATGCGCTTGTCAGCACAATGCTCCATGACCCATGTCATCACAGTGCACCATGCACTTGTCATCACAATGCTCCCCAAACTTGTCATCACAATACTCCATAAACATTGCATCACAAAGCTCCATGCACTTTGCATCAAAATGCTCATCACCACTGATATCACAATTTTCCATCACTAGTCATCAGAATACTCCCTCAGCCCTGTCATCACAATGTTCTACGGCCTTGTCAACACAAGACTCCATTACCCGAGTAATCACAATGCTCCATACCCCTTTTCATCTCAATGCTCCATGAACCCTGTCATCACAACGAAACATGCCCTTCATCATAATGCTTCATGCTTTTGTCATCACAATGAAATCAAAATGCTCCATGACCTCTGTCATCACAATGCTCCATACCCTTGTGATCACAATGGTCCATAACACTTGTCATCACAACGCCCCATGAGGCTCGTCATCACAATTATCCATGCACTTCTCATCAAAATGTTCCATGACCTTTGTCATCACAATGCTCAATACACTTGTCACCACAATGCTCCCTGGCACTTGTCATCAGTATGCTCCTTGAACACGGTCATGACAAGGCTCCATGCCTTTTTCATCACAATGATCCATGCCGTTTTCATCACAATGCTCCAAGACCCCAGTAATCACAATGCTCCTTGCTGCGGTCATTACAAAGCTCCATGACGCATATCATCAGTATGCTCCTTGGACATCTCTCTCAATGCTCCATGCCCTTGTAATCACAGTTCTCCAAGACCCCTGTAATCACAATGCTCCATGCCCCTTTTCATCAGAATGCTCCATGAGACTTCTCATCACAAGGCTCCGTGGCCTTCACAACAGAGTGACCAGGACCTTGTCATCACAATGCTCTATGACCCCATTCATCAGAATACTCCATGAACATTTTCAGCTCAATGCTCCATGATCTTCTCATCACAATCCTCCATGACCCCTGTCATCACAATGCTCCATGCTCCCTGATATCAAAATGATCCATGACCTCTGTCATCACAGTGCTCCAATCCCTTGTGATCACATTGTTCCATAACACTTGTCATCACAACGCTCCATGATGCCTCTCATCACAATACTCCATGCCCTTGTCATCACAATGCTCAATACACTTGTCATCACAATGTTCCCTGACACTTGTCGTCAGAATGCTTCTCGAACCCTGTCATAAAAAGGCTCTGTGCCTTTTTCAACACAATGCTCCATGCCCTTTTCATCACAGTGCTCCATGCCATTGTCATCACAATACTCCACAAGCTTGTCATCAGAATGTTCCATGACCCTTGTCATTACAATGCTCCATGACACCTTTCATCAGAATTCTCCATGAAACCCGTCATCACAGTGCTCCGTGCCCCTTGTCATTACAGTTCTCCATGATGCTCGTAATCACAATTATCCATGGTCTTCTCATCACAATGCTCCACCGTCTTGCCATCACAATGCTCCATGACACTTCAAATCACAATGTTACATGCTCTTGTAATCACATTCTCCATGCACTAGTCATCGCAATGCTCCATGACAAATGTCATAGCAAGCTCCATGTGCTTTTCATCACTGTGCTTCACGAACTTGTCATCAAAATTCTCAAATCCCTTGTCATCACAATGCTCCATGCCCTTTTCATCACAATGCTGCATGACCATTGTCATCACAATGCCTCAAGCCCCTGTCATCACAATGCTCCATTACCTTTGTCGTCACAATCCTCCATGACAATTGGCATCACAATTCTCCATGCCATTGTCATCACAATGGAACATGACATATGCCACACAATGCACCCTGACACCTGTCTTCACAATACTCCATGACCTTGTCATCACAATGCCCCATGCCCTTGTCATCACAATGCGCCATGCCGACTGTCATCACAATAATCCATGAAACTTGTCAGACCAATGCTCCATGCCCCTGTCATCACAATGCTCCATTCCCTTGTCATCAAAATGCTCTGTGACTCCAGTCATCACAATGCTTCATGACATTTGTCATCACAATGGTCCATGCATTCGTCATCACAAGGCTCTGTGAACTTTGTCACCACAATGCTCCATGAAAATTTCATCCCAATGCTCTCTGAGCCTTGTCATCACAATGTTCCATGACTATATCAGCACAATACTCCATGACCCTTGTCATCACAATGCTCCAAGCGCTTGTCAGCACAATGCTCCATGACCCATGTCATCACAGTGTGCCATGCACTTGTCATCACAATTCTCCCCAAACTTGTCATCACAATACTCCATAAACATTGTCATCACAAAGCTCCATGCACTTCGCATCAAAATGCTCTCTCACCACTGATATCACAATTTTCCATCACTAGTCATCACAATACTCCCTCACCCCTGTCATCACAATGTTCCACGGCCTTGTCAGCACAAGGCTCCATGACACGAGTAATCAAAATTCTCCATACCCCTTTTCATCTCAATGCTCCATGAACCCTGTCATCACAACGAACCTTTCCCATCATCATAATGCTTCATGCTATTGTCATCACAATGAAATCAAAATGCTCCATGACCTCTGTCATCACAATGCTCCAAACCCTTGTGATCACAATGCTCCATAACACTTGTCATCACAACGCTCCATGACGCTCGTCATCACAATTATCCATAGACTACTCATCACAATGCTCCATCACCTTTGTCATCACAATGCACAATGCACTTGTCATCACAATGCTCCCTGACACTTGTCTTCAGTATGCTCCTTGAACCCTGTCATGACAAGGCTCCATGGGCTTCTCATCACAATGAACCAGGACCTTGCCATCACAATGCTCCATGACCCCTGCCATCACAATACTCCATGAACATTTTCAGCCCTATGCTCTATGACCTTCTCATCACAGTGTTCCATGACCACTGTCATCACAACGCTCCATGTGCACTGACAACACAATGATCCGGGACTCTTTTCATCAAACTGCTCCATGACCCTTGTCATAATAATGATCCATGCCCTTGCCATCCCAATGCTCAATGACCTCTGTAATCGCAATGATCCGTGACGCTTGTCATCACAGTGCTCCATGACACTTGTCATTAAAATGCTCCATGCATTTGTCAGCAAAATGCTACATGACATTCTCTTCAAAATGCTGCATGCGCTTGTCATCAAAATACTCCATTCCCATTGTCATCAAAATCCTCGGTGAACCTTGGGTTCACATTGCTTCATGCCATGTCATAACAATGCTCCATGCTCCTTGAAATGAAAATGATCCATGACCTCTGTCATCACAATGCTCCAAACGCTTGTCATCACAATGATCCTTAACACTTGTCATCACAATGCTCCATGGTGCCTGTCATCACAATGTTCCATGACCATTGTCATCACAATGCTCAATACACTTGTAATCACAATGCTCCCTGACATATGACGTCACAATGCTCCTTGATCCCTGTAATGAAAATATTCCATGAATTTTTCATCACAATGCTCCATGCCTTTTTCATCACAATGCTCCATGCAATTGTCATCACAATACTCCACAAGCTTGTCATCTGAATGCTCCTTGACCCTTGTCATCACAATGATCCATGACACCTGTCATCACAATTCTCGATACCCTGTGTCATTACAGTGCTCGTTGCCACTCGTCATCAAAATGCTCCATGTTCTTGCGATTACAATGCTCCACGGTCTTGCCATCACAATGCTCCATGACCTGGACATCACAATGCTCCATGTCCCTTGTCATCACAATGCTCCATGCGCTTCTCAGCACAATGCTCCATGACCCAAGACATCACAATGAGCCAAGCGCTTCTCATTACAATGCTCCACAACTTGTCATCACAATGCTCCATAAACATTTTCATCAAAATGCTCCATGCACTTCTCATCAAAATGCTCTCTCACCACTGATATCACAATGTTCCATCACTAGTCATCACAATAATCCCTCACCCCTGTCATCACAATGTTCCATGACACCTGTAATCACAATGCTCCATGCCCTTCTCATCACAAAGCTCCATGATGCATGTCATCAAAATGCTCCATGGACTTCTCATCACAATGCTCCCTGCCCTTGCCATTTCAATGCTCCATTACACCTTTCATCACAATGCTCCATGACCACTGTCATCACAGCGCTCCATGACCCCAGACAACACAATGATCTGGCACTCTTGTCATCAAAATGCTCCATGACACTTGTCATCACAATGATCCATATGATTGTCATCCCAATGCTCCATGACACCTGTAATCAGAATGCTCCGTGACTCTTGTCATCCCAGTGCTCCATGACACCTGTAATCAGAATGCTCCGTGACGCTTGTCATCCCAGTGCTCCATGACCCTTGGCATCACAATGCTCCATAAAACCTCTCATCACATTGCTCCATGCCCTTGTCATCACAAAGCTCCATGATGCTTGTCATCACAATGCTCGATGCCCTTCTCATCACAGTGCTCCATGCCCTTGTCATTACAATCCTCCATGATCCAGATATCACCGTGTTCCTGGCCCTTGACATCACAATGCTCCATGCCCACACTCATCACAATAATCCATGAAACTTTTCACACAAATGCTTCATGCCCTTGTCAACAAAAGGCTCCATTACCCGTGTCATAACAATGCTCCATGACCCCTGCCATCACAATGTTCCATGGCTTCGTCATCACAAGGCTCCATGACACTTGTCATCACAATTCTCCAAGACCCCTGTAATCACAATGCTCCATGCCCTTGTCATCACGAAGCTCAATGACTTATGTCATCAGAATGCTCCATGGCCTTCTCATCACAATGCTCCATGCCCTTGTCATCACAGTGCTCCAAGACACCTGTATTCACAAGGCTCCATGCCCCTTTTCATCTCAATTCTCCATGAAGTCTGTCATTCCAATGCACCATGCCCATCATTATAATGCTTAATGGTATTGTCATCACAATGAAAGCAAAATGCTCCATGACCTCTGTCATCACAATGCTCCAAACCCTTGTGATCACAATGTTCCATAACACTTGGCATCACAATTCCACATGATGCTCCTCATCACAATTATCCATGGTCTTCTCATCTCAGTGCTCCATGACCTTTGTCATCACAATGCTCAAACACTTGGCATCTCAATGCTCCCTGCCACTTGTCGTCAGTATGCTCCTTGAAACCTGTCATGACAAGGCTCCATGCCTTTTTCATCACAATGATCCATGCGCTTTTCATCACAATGTTCCAAGGCCCCATTAATCACAATGCTCCTTGCCCTTGTCATCACAAAGCTCCACGAACCATATCATCAGAATGCTCCATGGCCTTCTCATCACCATGCTCCATGCCCTTGTCATCACACTGCTCCCTGACACATGTCTTCAGAATGCTCCTTGAACCCTGTCATGAAAAGGCTCCATGCCTTTTTCATCACAATGCTCCATGACTTTTCATCACTATGCTCCATGCCATTGTCATCAAAATACTCCACAAGCTTGTCATCAGAATGCTCCATGACCCATGTCATCACAATGCTCCCTGACACCTGTCTTCACAATACTACATGACCTTGTCTTAAAAATGTTCCATGCCCCTGTCATCAAAATGTGCCATGCCCACCCTCATAGCAATAATCCATGAAACTTTTCAGACCAATTCTCCATGCCCCTGTCATCACAATGCTCCATGCCCTTGTAATCACAATGCTCCATGACCCCTCACATCATAATGCTCCGTGACTCCAGTCATCATAATGCTTTATGACCTTTGTTATCACAATGGTCCATTCCCTCATCATGACAATGCTCTGTAACACTTGTCATCACAATGCTCCATGCCTTTGTCAGCACAAGGCTCCATGACCCTTGTCATCACAATCCTACATTCGCTTGTCAGCACAGTGCTCAAAGACACATGTCATCACAATGTGCCATGCACTTGTCATGACAATGCTCCACAACATTGTCATCACAATGCTCCATAAAACTTGTCATCACAAGTCTCCATGCATTTCTCATCTAAATGTCCTCTCACCACTGATATCACAGTGTTCCATCACTAGTCATCACAATACTCCCTCACCCCTGTCATCACAAGGTTCCATGACCCCTGTCATCAAAATGCTACATGCCCTTATCATTACAATGCTCCATGACCACTGACATCACAATGTTCCATAACCCCTGTCAGCAAAATGTTCCCTGACCCTTTTCATCAAATTGTTCCATGACCCTTTCATCACAATGCTCCCTCCCCTACTCATCACAATGCACCACACTCTTGTCATCAAACTGCTCCATGACCTTTGGCATCACCAAACTCCATGACCCTTGGCATCACAATGCTCCATGCCTTTGTCATCACAGTGCTCCTTGAACACTCTCATCACATTCCTCCTTGCCCTTGTCATCACAAAGCTCCATGACGCTTGTCATCACAATGCTCGATGCCTTTCTCATCACAATGCTCCATACCTTGTCATTACAATCCTCAATGACCCATGTATCACCGTGTTCCGTGCCCTTGTCTTCACAATGCTCCATGCCCACTGTCATCACAATAATCCATGAAATATTTCAAACCAATGCTCCATACCCTTGTCATCACAATGCTCCATTAGCCCTTTAATAACAATGCTCCATGACACCTGCCATCACAATATTCCACAGCATTGTCATCACAAGGGGCTCCATGTACCTTGTCATCACAATGCTCCAAGTCCCCTGTAATCACAATGCTCCATGCCCCTTTTCATATCAATTCTCCATGAGCACTGTCATCACAATGCACCATGCCCATCATCATAATGCTTCATGCTATTGTCATCACAATGAAATCAAAATGTTCCATGACTTTTGTCATCACAATGCTCCAAACCCTTCTGATCACAGTGTTCCATAACACTTGTCATCACAATGCCCCATGACGCTCCTCATCACAATTATCCATTGTCTTCTCATCACAATGCTACATGAGCTTTGTCAACACCATGCTCAATACACTTGTCATCACAATGCTCCCTGACACTGGTCTTCAGTATGCTCCTTGAAACCTGTCATCACAAGGCTGCATGCCTTTTCCTCACAATGATCCATGCACTTTTCATTACAATGCTCCAAGGCCCCTGTAATCACAGTGCTCCATGCGCTTTTCATCACAAAACTCCATGACGCATGTCATCAGAATGCTCCATGGCATTGTCAGCAAAATGCTACATGACCTTGTCATCACCATGCTCCATGCCCTTGTCATCACAGTGCTCCAAGAAACCTGTTATCACAATGCTCCATGCCCCTTTTCATCAGATTGCTCCATGAGACTTGGCATCACAATGCTCCATCATCTTCTCAACACAATGCTCCAGGACCTTGTCATCACAATGCTCCATGACACCTGTCATCACAATACTCCATGAACATTTTCAGCCCAAAGCTCCATGACTTTCTCATCTCACTTCTCCAGAACCCTTGTCATCCCAATGCTCCATGACCCCTGTAATCGCAATGCTCCGTGACACTTGTCATCACAGTGCTCCGTGACCCTTGTCATCACAATGCTCCATGCGTTTTTCAGCAAAATGCTACATGACCTTGTCATCACAAACCTCCATGACCCTTGGGATCACATTGCTTCATGCCCTTGTCATCTCTGTCTTTCTTTTCTGGTTTTTACAGATTTTCGGATGTCCCTTTTGACCGGTGGGAAATGACAATTCTTTGTAGTGCGGAATTGCATTGTGCACTTACTTGATTGGCCAAAAAGAGCATATGTGTTTTCTCCTGAATATATTCAGCAGAAAATGCAAACGCCCTTTTTGGCCAAGTGCATCATTGTCAAAGTTGTTACGCTTTTCAGGTGCTTTAAAGGTGATTCCAATTTACCTCTTGAAATATGTTTTGTGCAATTCTGCCTCATTTTCAAGTCACCTTTGTTGCCTTCCCTCAACAGATTTTTGGAAGTGAGTTGTCCTTTATAACTCTGAAGGTTTGTGAATTGATCTGCACCGAACTCCAATTTTAAACTCGCGTTTTTGTGAGCTGACCACAAATCCACAATTTTGTTTCAGGACCTATACTGGTTCCGGGGTTGCAGGCTGACGCTTTGATTAATTCTGCTTCCAGACGGGAAATTAGACTGATATATGTCCGTCCAAATGCCTACAGCTACTCTCTCATTGGTTCTCCCTCTTCCCTTTCATCCTCTGCACAATTTGCAAACTGTGAAAAGCAGCAGGTTATAGGGGTTGACTCTCCAAGGTGGGAGATTGATAGTAAAGCAGTTGGATTGCCAAACTGGAGCACAAGGAGAGGAAAAATTAGGAGCCTTTTAGAAATCTTACACCATCACAGGGTGTCCATTCTGTAGGTTTCCCATACATGTTATAACTGTAGTGATATTCCCCTCTACCTGGAGAGTTGGGACACATGGAATGGGTGGCATGCAATACTGCTTTAAAGGGTCTACATTTTCTCACCCAATCTCATCAGTACTCTCATTCCCAAGTGTCCAGCCTTATGTCTCATCTAGCTGTCTTTGCAGATAGGGTCATTCCAGGTTTCATCAGAACACCTGAATGCATTGTGTAAGAATTTCGCTGTTTTTTTTGTTTTGTTTTGTTTTTGAAATTCATTTTTATAAAGGGTTTGAGCTGATTTTCACCGACGTGTTTCTGCCTGTCTAGACACACTTGATTCCCTTATGGAGACATATCAGTATATAGGTTTTAAAATTCTTACTAGACAGATATATTCCTCTGCGGGGAATAGGTGTGTTGAGTCCCGTTCACTGAGGAAGGTGTAGGTTTTGTCTATTCTGTATTTGGTTTATGGAATGGTACCTGTGCTAATATCAAACTCTGGCTTTATGCATCAGCCCACCTCTCCTTCCCCCTTAGGCAGGCATAAGAGTGTTTTCTCAATGTGAGACTCTGTTCTCTTTCCTAACTCAGTTCATGTGTAGCAATGTTTACAGGACCTTCCTAAGTGATATCTTATGATAAGTTTCTTTTTCTGTGTGACTTATTTCATTTAGAATTATCATACCTATATCCACTCATTATGCTGCTACTGGCCTTATGACATTGATTTTATGTCTGAGTGATATTCTTTTAAACAAAATTACCACAAGTTCTTTACGCAATTTTCTCTTTCCTGGAATATTTAAGGTGTACTGAAGTTGAGGTTCTTGTTTGCAGAGCAGCCTTAAACTTTGGGGTGCCTGTGTCTTGTTGATATTTAGTCTTCCCAAGTTATATGCCCATGAGTGGAAGCGCCCTATGCTCGGTAGCTTTGTATTTAAATGTTTTAGGAAACAGCATACACTTCTTCAGAGTGGCTCTTGGATATTTATAACCCACCCATCAGCGTGAGTAGCTCCCTGTTCTCCATGGCCTCTCCTGCATTTCTGGTTTGTACACATTTTTTGGATGGCCTTTCTGAGCAGTGGAAATTGAGACTTCTTTGTTGTGCGGATTTGCATTTCCCGCTTGCTTGCTTGGCCAAAAACTCTGTATGTGTTTTTTTCCTGAAGATATTCACGAAAAAAACGCATACACCCTTTTTCCCAACTGCATCATTTTAGAAATTCTCCTGCTTTTCATATGCTTTAAATGTGAGTCCAATCTACCTTTTGAAATCTGTTTCCTGCAATTCTGCCTCTCATTCAGATCCTCTTCGTTGCCTTACCTGAATATATTTTTGGACGTTGGTTATCATTTTTATCTTTGCAGGTATTTGAATTATCTGCTCCTGAGCTCCATTTTGCAACTCGCATTTTTTGTGATCTGCCCGCCAAACCATTGTATTGCTTCCGGCCCTATTCTGGTTCTGGGGAGGCAGGCTGAGCCTTTGGTTAATTCTTCTTCCTAATGGTCAATTAGAGTGACATGTGCCTGTCAAAACTCCTACAGCTAGTCTCTCATTGGTTCCCCCTCTTCCCGTTTATCCTCTGCACAAATTGCAAACTGTGTGAAACAGGAGGTTAAAGGTGCTGATTCTCCAAGTGGGGAGATTGTTAGTAATTTGGCTGGAATGGTGAACCCCAGCACCAGGAGATCAAAACTGAGGTGCATTTTCGACACCTTTCCTGATCACACGGTGTACATTCATCTCGGTTTCCCAGGCATGTTTTCGCTGTCTGAAGATTCCCTTGAACCTGCAGTTTTGGGACACATGGAATGGGAGTCAGGCAGTATTACTTTAAAAGGTCTGCATTTTCTCACCCAGCCTCTCTAACATCTCTTAGCGTGCATAGCTTCCTGCCTTATATATCATCCTGATGTGGGTCTACATGCATTCAATCCATGTTACATTGTATCCCTTCAACAAAAGTTGTAAGAATTTTTGTCTGTCTCACTGTTTTTATAAATATTTTTTTATTTATTTTTATATTGGTTACAGGTGATTTTCAAAGCTCTGTTTTTTGCTGCTGTACATCCTCTTGATTCATATACTGTGAGACATCAATAAATTCTTTATCAGATTCTTACCAGTCATATGTATTATTTTCCAGTGACTTGAGTGGGCTGAGTGCAGTTCTCTGATGTACAGTGTATGCCTTGTCTGTTATTCAATTTTGTACTTGGAATGGTATCTTTGCTAATTTCAACCTCCTGGATAATACCTCACCCTTCCCCACCTTTCCCATTTAGCAGCCTTATGTCTATTTTCTACATATTTGACTATGTTTCTGTTTTGTAATTTATTTCATGTGTAGCCATTTTTGATTCCACCTTTAAGTGACAACTTATGATATGTGTCTTTTTCTTTCTGACATACATCACTTAGAATGATCATATGTAACTCCTCCAGAGTTCTTACAACTGGCCTTATTTCATTGATTTCTGGATGAGTAATATTCCACTCTACATAAGTACCCCATCTCTTTTATCAATTTTATCCTTCCAGGGACATTTAGGTTATATCCAAGTTGAGGCCCTTTTTAACAGAGAGGTGGTCAACGTTGGGGTGCCTGTTTTCTGTCGATTTTTGTTTTTGCCAAGGTATACGCCCATGAGTGCAAGTGCCCTATGCTCTGTAGCTCATTTTTTAGATGTTTTAGCAAACACAATACACTTCTCCACAGTGGCCGTTGGCAAATTACATTTCCACTATCAGCCTCACAGGGCTCCCTTTTCTCCTCACCCTGTCCTGCATTTCGGGTGTTTACACTTTATGTGGATGGCCCTTCTGACTGATGTGAAATGATACATTTTGTAGTATTGATTTCCAGTGCCCACCTGTTTGGTTGGATAAAAAGTGTGTATGGCCTTTACTTGAATATATTCAGAAAAAATGCATACGGCCTTTTTGGCCAACTGCATCATTGGCGATGTTCAGCCCCTTTTCTTGTGCTTTAATGGGGAGTCCTTTCTACCTCTTCAAATCTGTTTCCTGACAATCACCCTTGCTTTCAAGTCCTTTTCTGTGACTTACCTCAAGACATTTTTTGACGATAGATATTTTCAACTCTGCAGTTTCATGAATTTTAGTGCCCCTGAGTTCCATTTTTCAACCTGTGTTTTTGGAAACTGGACAGAAAACAGCGGGATTTCCTCTAGCCCTATTCTGTTTCCGTGGGCAATTCTAGCCATTGATGAATTTGCCTTCCAGATTGGAAATTAGAGTGGCATGTGCCTGTCTGAACACCTAAGACTTGTTTCTAATTTTTTCTCATCCTTCCGCTTCATCCTCTGGACAAATTCCAAACAGTGTGCAACAGGATGTTGACGGTGCTGATATCCCCAAGTGAGGAAATTGTTAGTAAAGATGCTGGAGGGGTGAACCCGAGCACCAGGGGATGAGGAGATGAGGTGCCTTTTCCAAACTCTTTCCGATCAAATGGTGTACCATCCTCTAGGTGTGACAGGCATGTTTTAGCCATAGGAATAGTCCCGTGCATGTAAGGGGAACACCAGGGTTTTTTCCACATCAAGGCCTCCCCGAACCCCAAACTGGGGAATGTTTAAGCTATGGCTACACATATGTCCGTTATGGTTCTTGGAAAATAGGCAGAATCCAAACTTTAGATGATTGTAATCTTCGGGATCAGAAGTGCTTACCATCGGCCTTGCTTAGGTTACATTTTATCTGTCATTGATAGATGATGTCAATAAAAATATGTATTCTTTTTCAGATTATTTCCCCTTATAGGTTATTGCAAAATATTCAGTGTAGTTCCCTGTGCTATACAGTAGTTCCTTGTTGATGATCAGTTTTATACATAGCAGTGTGTACGTGTTAATCCCAAACTTAATTTATCCCTTCTCCTAACTTTCCCCTTTGGTAATAATAAATTATAAGATTTTATACTTCTCAGAAATGGGGAATCTGAAAGACAGGTATCATTTTCTATGGAAAAGCATTCAAAACAAGATTGAAGCTTCAGCCAAGAGTATTCAATGTACATCCTTGGGAATAAATCACTTCATTTCTCTAATGTTGACCTGACAAATACGACAGACGTCTACATTGAACTTGCTTATAATAAAGTGATGGAAATATCAAATATAAGTCTTAGAAACATCTTATTTTACCCGAGACTTATACACTGCTCTATGTTAACTACAGTTTGGCTCACACATCTGTTCATTGAAGTTACAATGTTCTCAATTTCTGTTACTGATCCTCCAGAGTGGACCCCAAAAGGAGTCCCCGTGCCCAGTGTCATTGGAGCCAACAGATCAAGACTGAGTTTGGTGCAGAAGCAAAGGAAACTTTATATTTTGAAAACAGAATGGAGAGGTGAGAGCGTGCACTCCCCTGCGGGTTGTGGGCTGGGCTGCTGTGTAGGGATACCAGCAGAGTCAGCGGGAGGGAGGGGATGGAGCTCTCGAGGGCTGGGTTGGCTGCAGCTCAGGCTCTGTGTCTCAGAGTCTGCATGGGACCCCGCTAGCTGAGGTGTCGACCCAGCAATTCTGCACTAGGAAATCGGGTCTGAAGTGCCGGGTGTGGGACCTCTGCATGTGGAACCTTAGGAGCACGTGAAATTAGACAAAGCACAAAGGAAAAACAGGTTAGACCTTATTTTATTGCACAGATTCTCTTTTTATCTCCCAGGAATTTTTAATGAACGTTGCCGGAGATGAACACCTCCTCTGCTTTTTCTCCCGTTCCTCATTCTTTGGGTGCTGAGGGTGCAGACCCCTCTTTTGTAACTGCTTCATGCTGAGGTGGGAGCCCTCATACATGGGGGGAGGGGCAAAACGTCTCCACAGCAGCCTCGAGGTGAGGTTGATTGTCCCAAGGCCTCCTGCCTCACTGCTCGTCCACCTGAGCACCAGCATTGGAAGTGTTATAGATTCGAATGACCTTTAAGGGTCCAGGAAAAGATGCACAGAGAAGCTGCTGTGGCAGGTCTCACCCCACCCCACATTTGTTCGGCGACCTTAGGCTGACGGGTTTTGCCAGCCTAGATGCTCTGACCAGTACTCTGTGCTTTCTTTAATTAGGTCCCTGAATTAATGTACAAACAGCACCATGTGTCAGAGCCCTGCCCGCTCAACTCCCAGACAGTCCAGGGTCGGTGGTGATCCAGGACCATGACGTCCACTGAGTCAACGGCCTTTTGAAGTAGCCAGCAGTCCAGCCGTTCATATTGGCCACCATCACCACGGTGTCCGTATGGTTTTCTATGGTGAAATCGTGAATATACGATTCCCCCGCCAAGCTTATTAGCTCCCGTCTGGGTGCAGTAAGTCCTCCAAGCAGTAGTCTGCTCTTTCGGGGTACAGACTTGTTTTCTGAGAGAAACTCCAGGTCAAGTGATGGTCACACGTGTCTTCTTGGGGGCCCATTGCCCCCGTATGTCTCTCTGGAGGTTGGAGTTGGAGGGCCTCCTCACTCGAGGTCAGTGTGTCCACAGAGCGACCCCTGCAACTTCAGGACATGATGGGTGGTTAGGATCACCACGTGGGCTCCATTTCCCTTAGGAGGGAGCTGGCCTTGCGGGCTGCTGATTTCCAGCTTTTTAGATACCCCAGTATCCTAGCCTGATGGGGCGGTGGGCAAAGCCCTTGGTGACCATATTTTATCGTACCTGAAGGGCATTCTTGTGTTGCTCCATTTCAAGTGGTCCCAGTTTTTGCACTAAGGCTCCAAGGGTGATTAACCTTGACCGGTTATGTAAAGGTCAAATGGTTTAGCTAAATTAGGGAGTTCCTGGGCAAGGGCCTGAATTGACTGCTCTTTCCATTCTTGAAAGGCTGTTTCTGGATTCTATCCTAAAGGATCATCATCTTTTCGTGTCAGTGTTTCATGTAGAGGCACAGGTATTAGACTGTAGATATGGATCCAGAAACAGAAAACCTTGGCCTCCCCAGGAACCCCTAAGCTGTCTTCTAGTTTTAGAAGAGGTAAGGCTGCAAATGGCTTCTTCCCTATCCTGGGATGCGTTTCTCCTAATATCTGTGAGAATGAAGCCCAGGCATGTCACCTTAGCCTGGGATATTTGAGCCTTTTTCTTGGACACCTTCTATCCTTTCTTGGCTAGGTAGTTCAGAGGCGTCTTTAGTAGACCTGACAATCAGAATGTCATCTGCATATTGAAGGAGGGTTCCCTTTTACAGAGGTAGAACTTTTAGGTCTTTAGAGGACATTTCCCCAATGATGGTGTGGGGATTTTTGAACCATTGGGGCAGGATGGCCCAGCATTATTGCTTTTGTTGCATGTTGTGTCCTGCCACTCAGAAGCCAAAAATTCTTGTGACTCTGAGATGAATGGAATACAGAAGAAGGCATCATTGAAGTATAATACAGAATGCCATGGTCTGGTGGATGGTAGAATGACCAGCAGGGTGTAGGAAATAGGAGCTACTGGATGTATATCCTCGGTGGCTTCACTGACTGTCCTGATATCCTTTACCATGTCTCCAGCAGCCCATGGGGCTCTCGTGGTCAGGCCAATCCCAGGATATGCAACTCACTTGGGCTGCACCCCCCACCCCACAGCCCACGGGGCTCTTGTGGTCAACTCTCTCCCAGATTATGGAGCTCATCTGTGCAGCTACACAGCAGCCCATGGGGCTCTCATAGTCAGGCCCTTCCCAGGATACGGAGCTCCCCTGGGCAGGTACCCCAGCAGGGCTGGACCCACAGGAACCGTGCACATAGCCCACCTTGCAGAGAACCCCCAGCTCACCTGTCGCTCACAGCTGACACAGAACACCTCAGAGCAGGACTTCAACTAACAAACAACAGCTCTGACAGTTCTGTGTCCCTGGGTATCACTCTGTGGGCCTCTCTCTGCCTGCTCTTCCAGGCACTTCCACTGCAGCCAGGGCACCAGGACTCTGTCTCCACACATCATCACTCCTCTCCCTGACTCCTGGGTTCCTCTCATTAGGATAGGGTCTTCTTGAAGTTGTTTTCCACTCATGGACCAGATAAAATGATAAGAAAACAAGCCGCACCTGCAGCCCCTTGTCTATGCTGACTCTCAAGAGCCCACACCTGTTCCTTGGGCCTGGCCCATTTAGCAAGGTTCATTTTCTGCATCTGTGAGCCCCTGAGGGGTGAGGATTGGCTGATTTGGGCAGCCTGACACTGCCTGCCAGCCCTCCCAAGGTGTGCCTGTGTTGAGGTCAATATAAAGACCTCTCCAGTCAGCAGGAGCTCCTGTAGCCGTGCCTGACGCCATATTCTCTGCCCCGTCAGCAGTGTCGGGGCTCGGGTGGTGGGAGGGAGTGAGGGGCCGTGGCTTTGTGGGTTGCCCAGTGTGAGTGGGGCTCTGCTGGACTTCCTGCAGGAGTTGCCAGGCTGCCACCTGCTAAAGAAGAGGATGTGTCACCCATACCTGCCATTGGAATTTCTCCCCAGGCAGAGGTGAGGAAGTAAAAAAGCAGTGGGGGCCGTGGCAGGAGGGGTATCTCAGGCAGGGAAATGGAAAGCTTCCAGAAGAGCATCTGCGGCCAGGACCATCCTGGCTGGCCTACAGGCACCAAGTCGGCCTGCGTGCAGTCGCTGGTGTGGCTCCACAGCCCTTCCTCTAGGCTTGCAATTTCTTGTACATATTCAGGTGTTTTACCTGGAAAGGGTGGGAAGAGTTCAGCTGCAGCAGGATTGGGGCTCAGCTCACATTTACTTACCGACGCCTCAGCACAGTCCCCCAGCTTTGCAATGAGGATGCTCCTTGTGGGGGGGAACGCTGCTGACTGAATGGGAGATGATTTCCCACCTCTGACCAACTTAAGAATTTTTTACCACTGGAGCAAGTGCCCTGATACGATTTTCCTGTTTATAACTGGTGGTTTCTGTTTTTTGTTTTTTTTTCCTTTTTTCTTTTTGGTTCAAGGTAGATTTTATTTATTCCTCTTTTTTTAGTTTAGAGATATAAACATAGAAATAATGCATTAATATAACGACGTCTATATGAAGGGAAAAACTTTTTTTCTGTTTTATTTTATTAAATGTTATTTATTTATTTTTAATTTTTTTTAAATTTATTTATTTATTTTATACAGCAGGTTCTTATTGGATATCTATTTTATACATATAAGTGTGCACATGTGAATCCCAGTCTCCCAATTCATCCCACCACCACCCTCACATGACGTTCCCCCCTTGGTGTCCATATGTTTGTTCTCTACATCTGTGTCTCTATCTCTGCCCTGCAAACCGGTTCATCCGTACCATTTTTCTAGGTTCCACATATATGCATTAATATACAATATTTGTTTTTCTCTTTCTGACTTACTTCACTCTGTATGACAGTCTCTAGATCCATCAAGGTCTCTACAAATGACCTAATTTCATTCCTATGTATGGCTGAGTAATATTCCATTGTATGTATGTACCACATATTTATCCATTCGTCTGTCTGTGGGCACTTAGGTTGCTTTCATTACCTGGCTACTGTAAATAGTGCTGCAATGAACATTATGGTGAATGTGTCTTTTTGATTTATGGTTTTCTCTGGGTATATGTCCAGTAGTGGGATTGCTGGATTATATGGTAATTCTATTTTTAGATTTTAAGGAACCTCCATACTGTTCTCCGTAGAGACTGTATCGATTTACATTCCCAACAATACTGGAAGAAGGTTCCTTTTCTCCACACCCTCTCCAGCATTTGTTGTTTGTAGATTTTCTGATGATGCCCATTCTAACAGGTGTGATGTGATACCTCATTGTAGTTTCGATTTCCATTTCTCTAATAATTAGTGATGTTGAGCAGATTTTCATGTGCGTCTTGGCCATCTCTATGTCTTCTTGGAAGAAATGTCTATTTAGATCTTCCATTTTTGTATTGGGTTGTTTGTTTTTTTAATATTGAGCTGCATGAGCTGTTTATATATATTGGAGATTAATCATTTTTCCATTGATTCGTTTGCTAATATTTTCTGCCATTCTGAGGGTGGACTTTTCGTCTTGTTTGTAGTTTCCTTTGCTTTGCAAAAGCTTTTACGTTTCACTAGGTCCCATCTGTTTTGTTTCTTTTTTTATTTCATTACTATAGGAGGTGGATCAAAAAAGATCTTGCTGTGATTTACGTCAGAGTATTCTTCGTATGTTTTCCTCTCAGAGTTTTATACTGTCCAGGCTTACATTAAGGTCTCTAATCCATTTTGAATATATTTTTATGTATGGTGTTGGGGAGTGTTCTAATTTCATTCTTGTACATGTAGCTGTCCATATTTCCCAGCACCACTGATTGAAGAGACTCTCTTTTCTCCATTGTAAAGTCTTTCCTCCTGTGTCATAGATTAGTTGAGCATAGGTGTGTAGGTTTATCCCTGGGCTTTCTTTTTATTTAACTTTTACACGTTTATTGGAGTATATATGCATTACAATGGAGTGTTAGTTTCTGCTGTCTAACAAAGTGAATCAGCTATACATATACAAATATCACCAGATCACCTCCCTCTTGCATCTCCCTCCCACACTCCATATCCCACCCCTTTAGGTGGTCACAAAGCACCGAGCTGATCTCCCTGTTCTATGTGGCTGCTTCCCAGTAGCTATCGGTATTACATTTGGTAATGTATTTATGTCCATGCCACTCTCTCACTTCGTCCTATATTACCCATCCCGCTTCTGTTGTACTCAAATCCTTTATCTATGTCTGTGTCCTTAATCCTGTCCTGCCACTAGGTTCTTCAAAATTTTTTTTTTCTTCGTTAGATTCCATATATCTCTGTTAACATACAGTATTTTTTTTCCCTTTCTGACTTACTTCACTGTGTAGGACAGATTCTAAATCCATCCACCTCAGTACAAATAACTCAGTTTTGCTGCCTTTTATGGCTGAGTAATATTCCATTGTATACATATGCCAGATCTTCTTTATCCATTCATCTGTCGATGGACACTTAGTTTGCTTCCATGTCCTGGCTATTGTAAATAGAGCTGCAATGAATATTTTTGTACATAAATCTTTTTGAATTATGGTTTTCACAAGGCAAATGCCCAGTAGTTGGATTGTTGTGTCGTATGGTACTTCTATTGTTAGTTATTTAAAGGAACCTCCTTACTGTTCTCCCTAGTGGCCATATCAATTTACATTCCCACCCACAGTGCAAGTGTGTTCCCTTTTCTCCAATAAAGGCCTCTCCAACATTTATTGTTTTGAAGAATTTTTTGATGATTGCCACTCTGACTGCTGTGAGGTGATACCTCACAGTAGTTTTGATTTGCAGTTCTCTAATGATTAGTGATGTTCAGCATCCTTTCATGTGTTTCTTGGCAATCTGTATATCTCCTTTGGAGAAATGTCTATTTAGGTCTTCTGCCCGTTTTTGGATTGGGTTGTATGTTTTTGTGATACTGAGCTACATGTGGTGCTTGTAAAGTTTGGAGATTAATCCTTTGTCAATTGCTTCATTTGAAAATATTTTCTCCCATTCTGAGGGTTGTTTTTCCATCTTGTTTATGTTGTCCTGTACTGTGTAAACGCTTTTAAGTTTCATTAGGTCTCATTTGTTGATTTTTGTTTTTATTTCCATTTCTCTAGGAAGTGGGTCAAAAAGGATCTTGCTGTGATTTATGTCATAGAGTGTTCTGCCTATGGTTTCCTCTAAGTGTTTTATAGTGTCTGGTCTTATATTTAGATCTCTAATCAAGTTAGAGATTATTTTTGTGTATGGTGTTATGGAGTGTCCTAATTTCATTCTTTTATGTGTAGGGGTCCAGTTTTCCCAGCACCAATTACAGAAGAGTCTGTCTTTTCTCCATTGTATATCCTTAGCTCCTTTGTCATAGATGAGATAGCCATAGGTATGTAGGTTTAGCTCTGGGCTTTCTGTCCTGTTCCATTGATCTGTTTTTATGCCAATCTACATACACTTGATTCCATTATGGAGACATATAAATACATAGGTTTCAAGATTATTACCAGTCAGATATATTCTTCTTCAGTGAATAGGGTGTTTTGTGTGCAGTACATTGAGAAAGGAGTAGGTCTTGTCTATTACATATTTGGTATATGGTATGGTATCTGTGCTAATTTCAAACTCTTCTTTTACACATCACCCCACGTCACCTTTCCCGTTAAGGGGGCATAAGTGTGTTTTCTAAATGTGTGACTCTGTTCTCTTTTGAAATTCAGTTCATGTGTAGCCAGGCTTACATTCCCTCTATAAGTGATATATTACAATAAGTTTCTTTTTCTTTGTGGCTTATTTCACTTAGCATCATCGAACCTAAAGCCACTCATTATGCTGCTATTGGCCTTATGACATTGATTTTATGTCTGAGTGACATTCCATTGTATACAAGTACCACAACATCTTTATCCTTTTTTTTTTTCCTTTCCTGGGATATTTAAAGTGTATTGAAGTCGAGGTTCTTTTAAACAGAGCAGCCCTAAATTTTGGGCTGGCTGTGTGTTGTGGATTTTTAGTTTTCCCAAAATACACGCCCATGAGTGGAAGGGTGCTATGCTCTGTAGCTCTGTTTTAGAAAACAACATACAGTTCTCCAGAGAGGCTATTGGCAATTTACATCCTGTCCATCGCCGTAACCAGGCTCCCTTTTCTCCATAGCCTTTGCTGCATTTGTGGTTTTTACACTATTTGCAGATGGCCCTTTTGACCGGTGGTAAGTGACACTTCTATGTAGTGTGGATTTGCAATGCCTGATTGCTTGCTTGGCCAAAAAGGGCATATGCATTTTTTTCCCGAATATATTCAAGAAAATACACATACTCCCTTTTCGGCCAAGGGCAACATTGTCGAAGTTCTGTCGCTTTTCATGTGCTTTAAAGATGACTCCAATCTACCTCTTGAAATCTGTTTCCTTCAATTCTGCTTGCTTTCAAATCCTCTTCACTGCCTTACCTCAATATATTTCTGGATGATAGTTGTCCTTTATAACTCTGCAAGTTTGTGAATTGCTGTGCCCCTGATTTCCATTTTTCAACTTGCTTATTTGTGAGCTGGCTGCAATACCGCATGATGGCTTTAGGCCCTAGTCTGGTTACAGGGTTGCAGGCTGAGCCTTTGTTTAATTCTTCTTCCTGATGGGAAACTAGAGTGACATGTGCCCATCCAAACACCTACAGCTAATGTCTCATTTGTTTCCCCTCTTCCTGTTCATCCTCTGCACAATTTGCAACCTGTGAATAACAGGAGGGTAAAGGCGCTGACACTCCAAGTTGGGAGATTTTCAGTATTGCAGATGGAATGGCTAAGCCGAGCACGAGGAAAGGAAAAATGAGGTACATTTTAGAAAACTTTCCCGATTACACAGTGTACCATCCAACGGGTTTCCCATGCATGTTTTAACTGTAGGAAGATTCCCTTAAACCTGGAGAGTTGGGGCCACTAGAATGGGTAGCACACAGTATTGCTCTAAGTGGTGTTCTTTTGCTCACACAACCTCAGCAATCTTGTCAGCCCCAAGTGTCCAGTCTTACGTCTCCTCCAGCTGTGGGTGTAAAGGTGGTCAATCCAGGTTGCATCACAGGCCCTGAACGTAATTTTTAAGACTTTCTCTCTGTTTTGCTGTTTTTGCATTTTGCTTTTGAAATTTATTTTTATAAGGGTGTTTAGCTGAATTTCACTGCTGTGTTCATGCCGTTATACACACACATGATTCATTTATGTAGACATGGGAATACATATGTTTTAGAATTATTACAAGTCAGATATATTCCTCTGCAATGAATAGGGGTTGTTGAGTCCAGATCATTGTGCCGGGAGTAGGTGCTCTCTATTACATACTTGGTTTATGGAACGGTATCTGTGCTAATTTAGGACTCTGGATTTATGCATCACCCCACCTCTCCTTCCCCCTTAAGCAGGCATAAGAGCGTTTTCTAAATGTGAGACTCTGTTTCCTTTCCTAACTCAGTTCATTTGTAGCCATGTTTACAGGACCTTCATAAGTGATATCTTATGATAAGTTTCTTTTTCTCTGTGACTTATTTCACTTAGAATCATCGTACCTGAATCCACTCATTTGGCTACTACTGGCCTTATGACATTGATTTCATGCCTGACGGATATTACATGGCAAATAAATAACACAATATCTTGAAACATATTTGTCTTTCCTGGGATATTTCAGGTGTACCCAAGTTGAGGTTCTTGTAAGCAGTGCAGCCCTAAATTTTGGGGTGGCTCTGTCTTATTGATTTTCAGTTTTCCCAAGGTATATTCCCTAGACTGGATGTGCTCTTGGCTCTGTAGCTCTGTTGTTTACTTGTTTTAGGGAACACAATGCACTCCTCCAGAGAGGCAGTTGGCAATTTACATCCTGCCCATAAGCATAACTAGGCTCCCTGTTCTCCATGGCCTGTCTTGCCTTTCTGGTTTTTACACATTTTGCAGATCTCCCTTTTGACTGGTGGGAAGTGATACATCTTTGCAGTGCAGATTTGCATTGCACGCTTGTTTGCTTGGCCACAAAGGGCATATGCATTTTCTCCTGAATATATTCAGGAGAAAACGCAAACGCCGTTTTTGGCCACGTGCATCATTGTCGAAATTGTGCCCCTCTTCCTGTGCTTTAAAGGCGATTCCAATGTACCTCTTGAAATCTGTTTCCTGATATTCTGGCTCGCTTTCAAGTCCGACTATTTGCCTTCCCTCAAGAGATTTTTTGGACGATAGTTGTCCTTTATTACTCTGCCAGATTGTGAATTCCTGTGCCCCTGAGCACCATTTTTCAACTCGTTTTTCGTGAGTTGACCGCAAGTCCAAAATTTGGGTTCAGGACCTATACTGGTTCCCGGCGCATGGCTGAGACTTTGGTTAAATCCACTTCCTGCCGGGAAATTAGAGTGACATGTGCCCATCCAAATGCCTAACAGCTACTCTCTCATTGGTTCTCCCTCTTCCCTTTCATCCTCTTCCAAATTGCCAACATGTGCGAACCAGGAGGTTAAAGGGGCTGTCTCTCCAAGTTGGGACATTGATAGTAAAGCAGATGGAAAATCAGACCAGAGCACCAGGAGAGGGAATATTAGTTGAATTTTAGAAACCTTTCGTATTCACATTATGTCCATTCACTAGGTTTCCTGTACATGTTACAGCTGTAGTAATATTCCCTTCAACCTGGAGAGTTGGGACCCTTGGAATGTGTGCCACGCATTATTGCTTTAAATGGTCTGCATTTGCTAACCGAATCTCAACGATCCTCTCAGTCCCAAGTGTCCAGCCTTTTGCCACATCCAGCTGTCCTTGTAAATAAGGTCATTCCTGGTTTCATCAGAGCCCCTGAAGGAATTGTAAAGAATTTCCCTGTTTTTTTGTTTTGTTTTTGAAATTCCTTTTTATAGTGGGTTTGAACTGATTCTCACTGCCATGTTTATGCCAGTCTAGACACACTTGATTTCCTTATGGAGACATATCAATACATAGGTTTTGAGATTCTTACTAGTCAGATATATTCCTCTGCGGGGAATATGGGGTATTGAGTCCCTTTCACTGAGGAAAGTGTAGGTCTTGTCTATTCCGTAGTTGGTTTTTGGAACAGTACCTGTGCTAATATCAATCTCTGGTTTTATCCATCACGACACCTCTCCTTCCCCCTTAAGCAGGCATAAGAGTGTTTTCTAAATGTGAGACTCTGTTCTCTTTCCTAACTCAGTTCATGTGTAGCCATGTTTACAGGACCTTCATAAGTGATATCTTATGATATGTTTCTATTTCTCTGTGACTTATTTCACTTAGAATCATCGTACCTGAATCCACTCCTTTTGCTGCTACTGGCCTCATCACATTGATTTCATGGCTGAGGGATATTCCATCGTACATAAGTACCACAATTTCTTGAACCAATTTTGTCTTTCCTGGGAAATTTAAGGTGTACCCAAGTTGAGGTTCTTGTAAGCAGTGCAGCTCTAAATGGTGGTGTGGCTCTGTCTTATTGATTTTCAGTTTTCCAAGGTATATTCCCTAGACTTGAAGTTCCCTTGGCTCTGTAGCTCTGTTGTTTACTTGTTGTAGGGAACACAGTGCACTCCTCCAGAGAGGCAGTTGGCAATTTACATCCTGCCCATCAGCATAACTAGGCTCCCAGTTCTGCAGGGCCTGTCTTGCCTTTCTGGTGTTTACACATTTTGCGGATGTCCCTTTTGACCAGTGGGAAGTGATAGTTCTTTGTAGTGCAGATTTGCATTGACCGCATGCTTGCTTGGCCAAAAAGGACGTATGCATTTTCTCCTGAATATATTCAGGAGAAAACGCATATGCCCTTTTTCACCAAGTGCATCATTGTCGAAGTTGTGCCCCTCTTCCTGTGATTTAAAGGTGATTCCAATGTACCTCTTGAAAACTGATTCCTGCTATTCTGGCTCCCTTTCAAGTCTGCCACGTTGCCTTCCCTCAACACATTTTTGGACGATAGTTGTCCTTTTTACTCTGCCATTTTGTGAATTCCTGTGCCCCTGAGCTCCATTTTTCAACTCGTTTTTTGTGAGCTGACGTCTTTGGTTCAGGACCTATACTGGTTCCCGGTGGGGGGCTGAGACTTTGGTTAATTCTTCTTCCTGCCGGGAAATTAGAGTGACATGTGCCCATCCAAATGCCTAACAGCTACTCTCTCATTGGTTCTCCCTCTTCCATTTCATCCTCTGCCAAATTGGCAACCTGTGCGAACCAGGAGGTTAAAGGGGCTGTCTCTCCAAGTTGGGAGATTGATTGTAAAGAAGTTGGAAAGTCAAACCAGAGCAACAGGAGACGGACTATTAGTTGAGTTTTAGAAACCTTCTGTATTCACAGTGTGTCCTTTCTCTATGTTTCCCTTACATGTTATAGGTGTAGTAATATTCCCTTCAACCTGGAGAGTTGGGACCCTTGGAATGTGTGCCACGCATTATTGCTTTAAATGGTCTGCATTTGCTCACCGAATATCAACAATCTTCCCAGTCCCAAGTGTCCACCCTTATGACAACTCCAGCTGTCATTGTAGATAGGGTTATTCCATGTTTCATCAGAGAACCTGAAGGAATTGTAAAGAATTTCTCTGATTTTTTGTTTTGTTTGTGAAATTCCTTTTTATTGTGGGTTTGAGCTGATTCTCACTGCCATGTTTATGCCAGTCTAGACACACTTGATTCCCTTACGGAGACATATCATTACATAGGTTTTAAGATTCTTACTAGTCAGATATATTCCTCTGTGGGAAATATGGGGTTTTGAGTCCCTTTCACTGAGGAAGGTGTAGGTCTTTTCTATTCCGTAGATGGTTTTTGGGACGGTACATGTACTAATATCAAACTCTGGTTTTATGCATCATCCCACCTCTCCTTCCCACTTAAGGACGCAAAAGAGTGTTTTCTAAAAGTGAGACTCTCTTCTCTTTCCTAACTCAGTTCAGGTGTAGCCATGTTTACAGGGACCTTCATAATTGATATCTTATGATAAGTTTTTCCTTCTTCTCTGTGACTTGTTTCACTTAGAATCATCGTACCTGAATCCTCTCATTTTGCTGCTACTGGCCTTATGACATTCATTTCATGGCTGAGGGGTATTCCATTGTACGTAAGCACCACAATTTCTTGAACCATTTTTGTCTTTCCTGGGATATTTAAGGTGTACCCAAGTTGAGGTTCTTCTAAGCAGTGCAGCCCTCAATTTTGTGTTTGCTCTGTCTTATTGATTTTCAGGTTTCTCAAGATATCTTCCGTAGACAGGAACTGCTATTGGCTCTGTAGCTCTGTTGTTTACTTGTTTTAGGGAAAACAATGCACTCCTCCAGAGTGGCAGTTGTCAATTTACATCCTGCCCATCAGCATAACTAGGCTCCCTGTTCTCCAGGGCCTGTCTTGCCTTTCTGGATTTTACACATTTTGCTGATGTCCCTTTTGACCGGTGGGCAGTGATACTTCTTTGTAGTGCAGATTTGCATTGCCCGCTTTCTTGCTTGGCCAAAATGTGCGTATGCGTTTTCTCCTGAATATATTCAGGTGAAAACGCATTCGCCCTTTTTAACCAACTGCATCATTGTCGAAGTTGTGCCACTCTTCCTGTGCTTTAAAGGCGATTCCACTGTACCTCTTGAAGTCTGTTTCCTGCTATTCTGGCCCAAATTCAAGTCCGCCTGAATTCCTTCCCTCAACAGGTTTTTGGACGATAATTTTCCTTTAATACTCTGCCAGTTTGTGAATTCCTGTGCCCCTGAGCTCCATTTTTCAACTCGTTTTTAGTGAGCTGACCGCAAGTCCAAAATTTTGGATCAGGAACTATACTGGTTCCCGGCGGGTGGCTGAGACTTTGGTTAATTCTTCTTTCTGACGGGAAATTAGAGAGACATGTGCCCGTCCATATGCCTAACATCTAATCTCTCATTGGTTCTCCCTCTTCCCTTTCATCCTCTGCCAAATTGGCAACCTGTGCGTGCCAGGAGGTTAAAGGGGCTGTCTCTCCAAGTTGGGAGATTGATAGTAAAGCAGTTGGAAAGTCAAACCAGAGCAACAGGAGAGGGACTATTAGTTGAGTTTTAGAAACCTTTCGTATTCACAGTGTGTCCATTCTCTAGGTTTCCTGTACATGTTATAGCTGTAGTAATATTCCCTTCAACCTGGAGAGTTGAGACCCTTGGAATGTGTGCCAAGCATTATTGCTTTAAATGTTCTGCATTTGCTCACCGAATATCAACAATCCTCTCGGTCCCAAGTGTCCTGCCTTATGCCACATCCAGCTGTCATTGTAGATAGGGTCATTCCAGGTTTCATCAGAGCCCCTGAAGGAATTGTAAAGAATTGCCATGTTTTTTTGTTTTGTTATTGAAATTCCTTTTTATACTGAGTTTGAGCTGATTCTCACTGCCATGACTCTGCCAGTTTAGGCACACTTGATTCCCTGATGGAGACATATCAATACATAGGTTTTAAGATTCTTACTAGTCAGATATATTCCTCTGCGGGAAATATGGGGTATTGAGTCTCTTTCACCGAGGAAGGTGTAGGGCTTGTCTCTTCCATAGTTGGTTTTTGGAACGGTACGTGTACTAATATCAAACTCTGGTTTTATGCATCACCCCACCTCTCCTTCCCCCTTAAGCAGGCATAAGAGTGATTTCTAACTGTGAAACTCTGTTCTCTTTCCTAACTCAGTTCATGTGTAGCCATGTTTACAGGACCTTCATAAGTGATTTCTTATGATAAGTTTATTTTCCTCTGTGACTTATTTCACTTAGAATCATCGTCCCTGAATCCACTCATTTTGCTGCTACTGTCCCTATGACATTGATTTCATGGCTGAGGGATATTCCATCGTACGAATGTAACACAATTTCTTGAAACAATTTTTTATTTCCTGGGATATTTAAGGTGTACCCAAGTTGAGGTTCTTTTTTTTTTTTTTTTTTTTTTTTTTTTTTTTTTTATAGTGTTCCTTTCCCTATGCATTTATTTTTTTATTTTTTTTTTTTATTTTTTTATTTTTATTTTTTGCTTTATCACAAATTTAATCAGTTATATGTATACATATGTTCCCATATCCCCTCCCTTTTGCGTCTCCCTCCCACCCTCCCTATCCCACCCCTCCAGGCGGTCACAAAGCACCGAGCTGATCTCCCTGTGCTATGCGGCTGCTTCCCACTAGCTATCTACCTTACGTTTGGTAGTGTATATATGTCCATGCCGCTCTTTCACTTTGTCACAGCTTACCGTTCCCCCTCCCCATATCCTCAAGTCCATTCTCTAGTAGGTCTGTGTCTTTATTCCTGTCTTACCCCTATGTTCTTCATGACCTTTTTTTTCTTAAATTCCATATATATGTGTCAGCATACAGTATTTGTCTTTCTCTTTCTGACTTACTTCACTCTGTATGACAGACTCTAGGTCCATCCACCTCATTACAAATAGTTCAATTTCATTTCTTTTTATGGCTGAGTAATATTCCATTGTATGTATGTGCCACATCTTCTTTACCCATTCATCCAATGATGGACACTTAGGTTGTTTCCATCTCCGGGCTATTGTAAATAGGGCTGCTATGAACATTTTGGTACATGTCTCTTTTTGAATTATGGTTTTCTCAGGGTATATGCCCAGTAGTGGGATTGCAGGGTCATATGGTAGTTCTATTTGTAGTTTTTTAAGGAACCTCCATACCGTTCTCCATAGTGGCTGTACCAATTCACATTCCCACCAGCAGTGCAAGAGTGTTCCCTTTTTTCCACACCCTCTCCAGCATTTATTGTTTCTAGATTTTTTGATGATGGCCATTCTGACTGGTGTGAGATGATATCTCATTGTAGTTTTGATTTGCATTTCTCTAATTAGTAAAGATGTTGAGCATCCTTTCATGTGTTTGTTGGCAGTCTGTATATCTTCTGTGGAGAAATGTCTATTTAGGTCTTCTGCCCATTTTTGGATTGGGTTGTTTGTTTTTTTGTTATTGAGCTGCATGAGCTGCTTATAAATTTTGGAGATTAATCCTTTGTCAGTTGCTTCATTTGCAAATACTTTCTCCCATTCTGAGGGTTGTCTTTTGGTCTTGTTTATGGTTTCCTTTGCTGTGCAAAAGCTTTTAAGTTTCATTAGGTCCCATGTGTTTATTTTTGTCTTTATTTCCATTTCTCTAGGAGGTGGGTCAAAAAGGATCTTGCTGTGATTTATGTCATAGAGTGTTCTGCCTATGTTGTCCTCTAAGAGTTTGATAGTGTCTGGCCTTACATTTAGGTCTTTAATCCATTTTGAGCTTATTTTTGTGTATGGTGTTAGGGAGTGATCGAATCTCATACTTTTACATGTCCCTGTCCAGTTTTCCCAACACCACTTATTGAAGAGACTGTCCTTTCTCCACTGTACATTCCTGCCTCCTTTATCAAAGATAAGGTGACCATATGTCCGTGGGTTTATCTCTGGGCTTTCTATCCTGTTCCATTGATCTATCTTTCTGTTTCTGTGCCAGTACCATACTGTCTTGATTACTGCAGCTTTGTAGTATAGTCTGAAGTCAGGGAGCCTGATTCCTCCAGCTCCATTTTTCGTTCTCAAGATTGCTTTGGCTATTCGGGGTCTTTTGTGTTTCCATACAAATTGTGAAATTTTTTGTTCTAGTTCTGTGAAAAATGCCAGTGGTATTTTGATAGGGATTGCATTGAATCTGTAGATTGCTTTGGGTAGTAGAGTCATTTTCACAATGTTGATTCTTCCAATCCAAGAACATGGTACATCTCTCCATCTATTTGTATCATCTTTAATTTCTTTCATCAGTGTCTTATAATTTTCTGCATACAGGTCTTTTGTCTCCTTAGGTAGGTTAATTCCTAGATATTTTATTCTTTTTGTTGCAATGGTAAATGGGAGTGTTTCCTTGATTTCACTTTCAGATTTTTCATCATTAGTATATAGGAATGCCAGAGATTTCTGTGCATTAATTTTGTATCCTGCAACTTTACCAAATTCATTGATTAGCTCTAGTAGTTTTCTGGTAGCATCTTTAGGATTCTCTATGTATAGTATCATGTCATCTGCAAACAGTGACAGCTTTACTTCTTCTTTTCCAATTTGGATTCTTTTTATTTGCTTTTCTTCTCTGATTGCTGTGGCTAAAACTTCCAAAACTATGTTGAATAAGAGTGGTGAGAGTGGGCAACCTTGTCTTGTTCCTGATCTTAGTGGAAATGGTTTCAGTTTTTCACCATTGAGGACGATGCTGGCTGTGGGTTTGTCATATATGGCCTTTATTATGTTGAGGAAAGTTCCCTCTATGCCTACTTTCTGCAGGGTTTTTATCATGAATGGGTGTTGAATTTTGTCGAAAGCTTTCTCTGCATCTATTGAGATGATCATATGGTTTTTCTCCTTCAATTTGTTAATATGGTGTATCACGTTGATTGATTTGCGTATATTGAAGAATCCTTGCATTCCTGGGATAAACCCCACTTGATCATGGTGTATGATCCTTTTAATGTGCTGTTGGATTCTGTTTGCTAGTATTTTGTTGAGGATTTTTGCATCTATGTTCATCAGTGATATTGGCCTGTAGTTTTCTTTCTTTGTGACATCCTTGTCTGGTTTTGGTATCAAGGTGATGGTGGCCTCGTAGAATGAGTTTGGGAGTGTTCCTCCCTCTTCTATATTTTGGAAGAGTTTGAGAAGGATAGGCGTTAGCTCTTCTCTAAATGCTTGATAGAATTCGCCTGTGAAGCCATCTGGTCCTGGGCTTTTGTTTGATGGAAGAATTTTTATCACAGTTTCAATTTCAGTTCTTGTGATTGGTCTGTTCATATGTTCTATTTCTTCCTGATTCAGTCTTGGCAGGTTGTGCATTTCTAAGAATTTGTCCATTTCTTCCAGGTTGTCCATTTTATTGGCATAGAGTTGCTTATAGTAATCTCTCACGATCTTTTGTATTTCTGCAGTGTCAGTTGTTACTTCTCCTTTTTCATTTCTAATTCTATTGATTTGAGTCTTCTCCCTTTTTTTCTTGATGAGTCTGGCTAATGGTTTATCAATTTTGTTTATCTTCTCAAAGAACCAGCTTTTAGTTTTATTGATCTTTGCTATTGTTTCCTTCATTTCTTTTTCATTTATTTCTGATCTGATTTTTATGATTTCTTTCCTTCTGCTAACTTTGGGATGTTTTTTTTCTTCTTTCTCTAATTGCTTTAGGTGCAAGGTTAGGTTGTTTAGTCGAGATATTTCCTGTTTCTTAAGGTGGGATTGTATTGCTATAAACTTCCCTCTTAGAACTGCTTTTGCTGCATCCCATAGGTTTTGGGTCGTCGTGTCTCCATTGTCATTTGTTTCTAGGTATTTTTTTATTTCCTCTTTGATTTCTTCAGTGATCACTTCGTTATTAAGTAATGTATTGTTTAGCCTCCATGTGTTTGTATTTTTTATAGCTCTTTTCCTGTAATTGATATCTAGTCTCATAGCATTGTGGTCGGAAAAGATACTTGATACAATTTCAATTTTCTTAAATTTACCAAGGCTTGATTTGTGACCCAAGATATGATCTATCCTGGAGAATGTTCCATGAGCACTTGAGAAAAATGTGTATTCTGTTGTTTTTGGATGGAATGTCCTATAAATATCAATTAAGTCCATCTTGTTTAATGTATCATTTAAAGCTTGTGTTTCCTTATTTATTTTCATTTTGGATGATCTGTCCATTGGTGAAAGTGGGGTGTTAAAGTCCCCTACTATGATTGTGTTACTGTCGATTTCTCCTTTTATGGCTGTTAGTGTTTGCCTTATGTATTGAGGTGCTCCTATGTTGGGTGCATAAATATTTACAATTGTTATATCTTCTTCTTGGATCGATCCCTTGATCATTATGTAGTGTCCTTCTTTGTCTCTTCTAGTAGTCTTTATTTTAAAGTCTATTTTGTCTGATATGAGAATTGCTACTCCAGCTTTCTTTTGGTTTCCATTTGCATGGAATATCTTTTTCCATCCCCTTACTTTCAGTCTGTATGTGTCTCTAGGTCTGAAGTGGGTCTCTTGTAGACAGCATATATATGGGTCTTGTTTTTGTATCCATTCAGCCAATCTGTGTCTTTTGGTGGGAGCGTTTAGTCCATTTACATTTAAGGTAATTATCGATATGTATGTTCCTATTCCCATTTTCTTAATTCTTTTGGGTTCGTTATTGTAGGTCTTTTCCTTCTGTTGTGTTTCTTGCCTAGAGAAGTTCCTTTAGCATTTGTTGTAAAGCTGGTTTGGTGGTGCTGAACTCTCTCAGCTTTTGCTTGTCTGTAAACGTTTTAATTTCTCCATCAAATCTGAATGAGATCCTTGCTGGGTAGAGTAATCTTGGTTGCAGGTTTCTCTCCTTCATCACTTTAATTATGTCCTGCCACTCCCTTCTGGCTTGTAGAGTTTCTGCTGAGAGATCAGCTGTTATCCTGATGGGGATTCCCTTGTGTGTTATTTGTTGTTTTTGCCTTGCTGCTTTTAATATGATTTCTTTGTGTTTAATTTTTGACAGTTTGATTAATATGTGTCTTGGCGTATTTCTTCTTGGATTTATTCTGTATGGGACTCTCTGTGCCTCCTGGACTTGATTAACTATTTCCTTTCCCATATTAGGGAAGTTTTCAACTATAATCTCTTCAAATATTTTCTCAGTCCCTTTCTTTTTCTCTTCTTCTTCTGGAACCCCTATAATTCGAATGTTGGTGCGTTTAATGTTGTCCCAGAGGTCTCTGATATTGTCCTCTGTTCTTTTCATTCTTTTCTCTTTATTTTGCTCTGCATTAGTTATTTCCACTATTTTATCTTCTACCTCACTTATCCGTTCTTCTGCCTCAGTTATTCTGCTATTGATCCCATCTAGAGTATTTTTCATTTCATTTATTGTGTTTTTAATCAATGCTTGATTCACCTTTAGTTCTACTAGGTCCTTGTTAACTGTTTCTTGCATTTTGTCTATTCTATTTCCAAGATTTTGGATCATCTTTACTATCATTATTCTGAATTCTTTTTCAGATAGACTGCCTATTACCTCTTCATTTGTTAGGTCTGGTGGGTTTTTATCTTGCTCCTTCTCCTGCTGTGTGTTTTTCTGTCTTCTCATTTTGCTTATGTTACTGTGTTTGGGGTCTCCTTTTTGCCGGCTGCAGGTTCGTAGTTCCTGTTGTTTTTGGTGTCTGTCCCCAGTGGCTAAGGTTGGTTTAGTGGGTTGTGTAGGTTTCCTGGTCGAGGGGACTAGTGCCTGTGTTCTGGTGGATGAGGCTGGATCTTGTCTTTCTGGTGGGCAGGTCCACGTCTGGTGGTGTGTTTTGGGGTGTCTGCAGACTTTTTATGATTTTAGGTCACCTCTCTGCTAATGGGTGGCGTTGTGTTCCTGTCTTGCTAGTTGTTTGGCATAGGGTGTCCAGCACTGTAGCTTGCTGGTCGTTGAGTGAAGCTGGGTGCTGGTGTTGAGATGGAGATCTCTGGAAGATTTTCGCCGTTTGATATTATGTGGAGCTGGGAGGTCTCTTGTGGACCAGTGTCCTGAAGTTGGCTCTCCCACCTCAGAGGCACAGTACTGACTCCTGGCTCCTCAATTTGGGATGATTTGTTGTCTATTCATGTATTCCACAGATGCAGGGTACATCAAGTTGATTGTGGAGCTTTAATCCGCTGCTTCTGAGGCTGCTGGGAGAGGTTTCCCTTTCTCTTCTTTGTTCTCACAGCTCCCGGGTCTCAGCTTTGGATTTGGCCCCGCCTCTGCGTGTAGGTCGCCGGAGGGCGTCTGTTCTTCGCTCAGACAGGAAAGGGTTAAAGGAGCAGCCTCTTCGGGAACTCTGGCTCACTCAGGCCGGGCGGGAGGGAGGGGCACGGAGTGCGGGGCGAGCCTGCAGCGGCAGAGGTCGGCGTGCCGTTGCACCAGCCCGAGGCGCGCCGTGCGTTCTCCCAGGGAAGCCGCCCCTGGATCCCGGGACCCCGGCAGTGGCGGGCTGCTCAGGCTCCCGGAAGGGCGGTGTGGACAGTGACCTGCGCTCACACACGGGCTTCTTGGCGGCGGCAGCAGCAGCCCCAGCGTCCCACGCCCGTCACTGGGCTCCGCGCTTTCAGTCGCGACTCGCGCCCGTCTGTGGAGCCCCTTTAAGCAGCGCTCTTAATCCCCTCTCCTCGCGCAGCAGGAAACCAAGAGGGAAGAACAAGTCTCTTGCCTCTTCGGCAGCTCCAGAGTTTTCCCGGACTCCCTCCCGGCTAGCTGTGGCACATTAGCCCCCTTCAGGCTGAGTTCTCGCCGCCAGCCCCAGTCCTCTCCCTGCGCTCTGACCGAAGCCCGAGCCTCAGCTTCCAGCGCCGCCCGCCCCGGCGGGCGAGCAGACAAGCCTCTCGGGCTGGTGAGTGCCGCTCGGCACCGATCCTCTGTGCGGGAATCTCTCCGCTTTGCCCTACCCAGGTATGTGGGGAGTTTCTTGCCTTTTGGGAGGTCTGGGGTCTTCTGCCAGCGTTCAGTAGGTGTTCTGTAGGAGTTGTTCCACGTGTAGCTGTATTTCTGGTGTATCCGTGAGGAGGAAGGTGATCTCCGCGTCTTACTCTTCCGCCATCTTACCCGGAAGTCCTCCAAGTTGAGGTTCTTGTAAGCAGTGCAGCCCTAAATTTTGGGGTGGCTCTGTCTTATTGATTTTCAGTTTTCCCAAGGTATATTCCCTAGACTGGAAGTGCCCTTTGCTCTGTAGCTCTGTTGTTTACTTCTTTTAGGGAACACAATGCACTCCTCCAGAGAGGCAGTTGTCAATTTACATCCTGCCCATCAGCATAACTAGGTTCCCTGTTCTCCAGGGCCTATCTTGCCTTTCTGGTTTTTACACATTTGCGGATGTCCCTTTTGACCGGTCGGAAGTGATACTGCTTTGTAGTGCAGATTTGCATTGCCCGTTTGCTTGCTTGGACAAAAAGGGCATATTCGTTTTTTCCTGAATATATTCAGGAGAAAATGCATACGCCCTTTTTGGCCAAGTGCATCATTGTTGAAATTGTGCCCGTCTTCCTGTGCTTTAAAGGTGATTCCAATGTACCTCTTGAAATCTGATTCCTGCTATTCTGGCTCCATTTCAAGTCTCCCCTGTAGGCATCCCTCAACAGATTTTTGGATGATTGTTGTCCTTTATTACTCTTTCATTTTGTGAATTGCTGTGCCCTGAGCTTCATTTTTCAACTCGTTTTTTGTGAGCTGAGGTCAAGTCCAAAATTTTGGTTCAGGACCTATACTGGTTCCCGGTGGGTGGCTGAGACTTTGGTTAATACTTCTACCTGCCGGGAATTTAGAGTGACATGTGCCCGTCCAAATGCCTAACAGCTACTCTCTCATTGGTTCTCCCTCTTCCCTTTCATCCTCTGCCAAATTGGCAACCTGTGCGAACCAGGAGTTTAAAGGTGCTGTCTCTCCAAGTTGGGAGATTGATAGTAAAGCAGTTGGAAAGTCAAACCGGAGCACCAGGAGAGGGACTATTAGTTGAGTTTTAGAATCCTTTCGTATTCACCGTGTGTGCATTCTCTACGTTTCCCATACATGTTATAACTGTAGTGATATTCCCTTTTACCTGGCGAGTTGGGACCCATGGAATTGGTGGCATGCATTATTGCTTTAAACGGTCTGCTTTTTCTCGTCCAATCTCACCAATCCTCTCAGTCCCAAGTGTCCAGCCTTATGTCTCATCCAGCTGTCATTTTAGATAGGGTCATTCCAGGTTTCATCAGAACACCGCAAGGAATTGTGTTAGAATTTCGCTGTTTTATTGTTTTGTTTTTGAAATTCATTTATATAATGAGGTTGAGCTGATTTTCACTGACGTGTTTATGCCGGTCTAGACACACTTGATTCCCTTACAGAGACATATCAATATATAGGTTTTAAGATTCTTACTAGTCAGATATATTCCTCTGCGGGAATAGGGCTGTTGAGTCCCGTTCACTGAGGTCGGAGTAGCTCTTGTCTATTCTCTATTTGGATTATGCTACGGCACCTGTGCTAATATCAAACTCTGGTTTTGTGCATCTCCCCACTTCTCCTTTCCCCTTAAGCAGGCATAAGTATGTTTTCTAAATGTGAGATTCTGTTCTCTTTCCTAATTCAGTTCATGGGTAGCCATGTTTACATTTCCTTCAAAAGTGATATTTTATGTCAGAATGCTCCACGGCTCTTGTCATCATAATGCTCCATGATGCTCGTCATCACAATTATCCATGTCCTTCTCATCACAATGCTCCAACCTCTTGCCATCACATTGCTCCATGCCCTGGTCATCACAATGCTCCATGTCCCTTGTCATCACAATTCTCCACCTCTTTGTCATCACAATGCTCGATGACACTTCTCATCACAATGTTACATGCTCTTGTCATCACAATTCTCCATGCACTTGTCATCGCAGTGCTCCCTGACCCATATCATAGCAAGCTCCATATGCTTGTCATCACAATGCTTCATGACATTGTTATAAAAATTCTCAATGTCCTTTGTTATGACAATGCTGTATGCCAATATCATCACAATGCTCCATGACACTTGTTATAACAATGCTCCAGGCCCTTGTCATCACAATGCTCCATGCCCTTGTCATCACAATGCTTCATGACTTCTGTCATCACAATGTTCCCTGACACCTGTCATCACAATGCTCCATGCCCCTTGTCAGTACAGTGCTCCATGATGCTCGTCATCCCAATTACCCAAGGTCTTCTCATCACAATGCTTCAGGGTTTTACCATCACAATGCTCCATGCCCTGGTCATCTCAATGCTCCATGACCCTTGTCATCTCAATTCTCCTCATCCTTGTCATCACAATTCTCCTTGACACTTCTCCTCACAGTGTTATATGTTCTTGTCATCACAATTCTGCATTCACTTGTCATCACAATGCTCCAGGACCCCTGTCATATCAAGCTCCATGCACTTGTCATCACAATGTTTCAAGACCTTGTCATTAAAATTCTCAATGGCCCTTGTCATCACAATGATCCATGTACTTGTCATCACAATGTTCCTTTACCTTTGTCATCACAATCCTCCATGACACTTGGTATCACAGTGCTCCATGTCATTGGTATCACAATGGAACATGACATATGTCATCACAATGCTCCCTGCCACCTGTCGTAACAATGTTCCCTGACACCTGTCATCACAATGCTCCATGCCCCTTGTTAGTACCTTGCTCCATGATGCTCCTCAACACAGTTACCCAAGATCTTCTCATCACAATGCTTCATGGTTTTACCATAAAATTGCTCCATGCCCCTGTCATCACAATGCTCCATGCCCTTGACATCCAGATGCTCCATGACCACTGTCATCAAAATGCTCCGTGACTCCATTCATCACAATTCTTCATGACCTTTGTCATCACAATGTTCAATTCCCTCGTCATCACAAGACTCTGTGACCTCTGTCACCACAATGCTCCATGATCTTTTCATCACAATGGTCCATGACCCTTGTCATCACAATGCTCCATGCCTTTCTCAGCACAATACACAAAGACACTTGTCATCACAATGCTCCATGCGCTTGTCAACACAATGCTCCACCAGCTTTTGATCACAATGCTCCAAGCACTTCTCATCAAAATGCTCTGTCACCACTGATATCACAATGTTCCATAACTAGTCATCACAATACACCCTCACCCTTCTCATCACAATGTTCCATGACCCCTGTCATCACAATACTACATGCCCTTATCATCACAGTGCTCCATGACCCCTGACCTCACAATGCTCCATAACACATGTCATCAAAATGCTCCATAACATTTGTCATCACAAAGCTCAATGACTCTTGGCATCACAATGCTCCATGTCATTGTCATCACAATGCCTCAGGAACCTTCTCATCACATTGCCCCATGCCCTTGTCATCACAAATCTCCATGACGCTTGTCATCACAATGCTCGATGCCATTCTCATAACAATGCTCCATGGCCTTGTCATTACAGTCCTCCATGAACCCTGTACCACAGTGTTCCAGGCCCTTGTCATCACAATGCTCCAGGCCCACTCTCATCAGAATAATCCATGAAATTTTTCAGACCAATGTCCTATGGCCTTGTCATCACAATGCTCCATTACCCCTGTCATAACAATGCTCCATGATCCCAGTCATCACAATGTTCCACAGCCTTGTCATCACAAGGCTCCATGACACTTGTTATCACAAGGCTCCATACACATGAAATCACAATGCTCCATGCCCTTGTCATCACAAAGCTCCATGATGCATGTCTTCAGAATGCTCCATGGCCTTCTCATCACAATGCACCATTCCCTTGTCATCAGAATGCTCCACGACCCCTGTAATCACAATGCTCCATGCCCATTTTCATTAGAATGCTCCATGAGAATGTCATCACATGGCTCCATGGTTTTCTCATCACAATGCTCCAGGACCTTGTCATCACAATGCTCCTTTCTCTTCTCATCACAATGCTCCATGACTCCTGTCATCACAATACTCCATGAACATTTTCAGAACAGTGTTCCATGACATTCTCATCACAATGCTCCATGACACCTGTCATCACAATGCTCCATGACCAATGTCATCACAACCCTCCATGTCACCTGAGAACATAATGATCTGGGACTCTTGTCATCAAAATGCTCCATGACACTTGTCATCACAATGATCAATGGCCATGTCATCCATATGCTCCATGACCCCGTAATCACAATGCTCCGTGACGCTTGTCATCACAGTGCTCCATGACACTTGTCATCACAATGCTCCATGCCTTTGTCATCAAAATGCTCCATGACATTGTCATCACAATGCTCCATGCCCTTCTCATCACAATGCACCACCACCTTGTCATCAAAATGCTCCATGACCTTTGTCATCACAAAGCTCCATGACCATTGGCATCACAATGCTCCATGCTCCTTTAAATCAAAATGGTCCATGACCCCTCTCATCACAATGCTCCAAACATTTGTGATCACAGTGTTCCATAACTCTTGTCATGACAACGCTCCATGATGCCTGTCATAACAATACACCATGCCCTTGTCATCACAATGCTCCATGAACTTTGTCATCACAATTCTCAATACACATGTCATCACAATGCTCCCTAACCCTTGTCTTCAGAATGCTCCTTGAACCCTGTCATGAAAAGACTCCTTGCGTTTTTCATCACAATGCTCCATGCCCTTTTCATCACAATGCTCTATGCCATTGTCGTCACAATACTCCACAAGCTTGTCTTCAGAATGCTCCATGACCCTTGTCTTCACAATGCTTCATGACCTCTGTCATCACAGTTCTCCATAACACCTGTCATCACAATGCTCCATGCCCCTTGTCATTACAGTGCTCCATGACACTCATCTTCACAATTATCCATGGTCTTCTCATCACAATGCTCCACGGTCTTGCCATCACAATGCTGCATGCCCTGGTCATCACAATGCTCCATGTCTTTGCTGATTAAAATTCTCCACGTCCTTGGCATCACTACGCTCCATGACACTTCTACTCACAGTGTTATATGCTTTGTCATCACAAATCTCTATGAATTTTTAATCGCAATGCTCCAACACCCCTGTCATAGCAAGCTCCATGTGGTGGTCATCACAATGCTTCATGAATTGTCATCAAAATTATCAATGGCCCTTGTCATTACAATGGTCCATGCCCTCGTCATCACAACGCTCCAAGCCTATGTCATCACAATGCTCCATTACCTTTGTCATCACAATCCTCCATGACACTTGGCATCACAATGCTCCATGCCACTGTCATCACAATGGTCCATGACATATATCATCAAAATGCTCCCTGACACCATTCTTCACAATTCTCCATGACCTTGTCATCACAATGCTCCATGCCCTTGTCATCACAATGCACCATGTCCACTGTCATCACAATAATCCATGAAACTTGTCAGACCAATGCTCCATGTCCCTGTCATCACAATGCTCTATGCCATTTTCATCACTATGTTCCAAGAACCCTGTAATCACAATGCTCTATGCCCCTTTTCATCAGAATGCTCCATGAGACTTTTCATCACAAGGGTCCATGGTCTTCTCATCATAATGCTCCCGGACCTTGTCATCACAATTCTCAATTCCCTTGTCATCACAATGTTCTATGACAACTGTCATCTCAATACTCCATGAACATTTTCAGCCCAATGCTCCATGACCTTCTCATCACAATGTTTCATGACCCATGTCATCACAATGCTCCATGACCACTGGCATCAAAATGCTCCATGATCATTGTCATCACAATGATCCATGCCCTTGTCATCCCAGTGTTCCATGGCCCCTGTAATCACAATGCTCTGTGACGCTTGTCATCACATCGCTCTGTGACCCTTGTCATAACAATTCTCCATGCCTTTGTCAGCAAAATGTTACATTACCTTGTCATCACAATGCTCCATGCGCTTGTCATCATAATTCTCCATTACCCTTGTCATCAAAATCCTCCATGAACTTTGAGATCACATTGCTTCATGCCCCTGTCATCAAAATGCTCCATTCTCCTTGAAATCAAAATGATCCATGACCTCTGTCATCACAATGCTCCAAACACTTGTGATCACAATGTTCCATAACACTTGTCATCACAACACACTTTGATGCCTGTCATCACAATTATCCATGGACTTCTCATGACAATGCTCTATGACAATTGTCATCACAATGCTCAATACACTTGTCATCACAATGCTCCCTGTCACTTCTCATCTGAATGCTCCTTGAACCGTGTCATGAAAAGGCTCCATGCCCCTTTCATCACAATGCTCGATGCCATTGTTATCACAATACTTCACAAGCTTGTCATCAGTATCCTCCATGACCCTTGTCATCACAATGCTCCATGTTCCCTGTCATCACAATGCTCCATGCCGCTTGTCATTACAGTGCTCCATGATGCTCGTCATCACAATTATACATGGTCTTCTCATCACAATGTTCCACGGTCTTGCCATCACAATGCTCCATGTGCCTGGTCATTACAATACTCCACGTCCTTGTCATCACAATGATCCTTAACACTCCTCATAACAAAGTTACATGATCTTGTCATCACAATTCTCCATGCACTTGTCATCGCAATGATCTATGACCACAGTCATAGCAAGCTCCATGTGCTTTTCATCACAATGATTCACGACGTTGTCATCAAAATTCTCAATGGCCCTTGTCATCACAATTCTCCATGCCCTTGTCATCACAATGCTCCATGACCATTGTCATCAAATGTTCCAAGCCCTTGTCATCAAAATGCTCCATTACCTTTGTCATCACAATCCTCCATGACACTTGGTATCACAATGCTCCATGCCATTGTCATCACAATGAACAATGACATATGTCATCACAATGCTCCCTGACACCTGCCTTCAAAATACTCCATGACCTTGTCATCACAAGGTTCCATGCCTTTGTCATCACAATGCGCCATACCCACTGTCATCACAATAATCCATGAAACTTGTCAGACCTTTGTTCCATGCCCCTGTCATCAAAATGCTCCATGCTCTTGTCATCACAATGCTCCATGACCCCTGTCATCACAATGCTCCGTGACTCCAGTTATCAGAATGCTTCATGACCTTTGTCATGACAGTGGTGCATGACCTCGTCACACAAGGCTCTGTGAACTTTATCTCCACAATGCTCCATGCCCGTTTCATCACGATGCTCCAAGCTCACTGTCATCACAATAATCCATGAAACTTGTCAAACCAATGTTCCATGCCCCTGTCATCACATTGCTCCATGCCCTTGTGATCACAATGCTCCATGACCCCTGTCATCACAATGCCCCGTGACTCCAATCATCACAATGCTTCATGACCTATCTCATCACAATGGTCCATGCCCTCGTCACACAAGCCTCTGTGATCTTTGTCACCACAATGCTCCATGAAATTTTCATCACAACGCTCCATAATACTTGTCATCACAGTGCTCCATGCCCTTCTCATCAAAATGCTCTCTCAACACATATATCACAATGTTCCATCACTAGAAATCACAATACACCCTCACCCCTGTCATCACAATGTTCCATGACCCCTGTCATCACAGTGCTACATGCCCTTATCTTCACAATGCACCATGAACACTGACATCACAGTGTTCCATAAACCTTGTCACAAAATGCTCCATGACCCATTTCATCACAATGCTCCATGACACCTGACATCACAATTTTCCATAACCCCTCTCATCAAAATGTTCCATGACCCTTTTGATCAAAATGCTCCATGACCCTGTCATCACAATGCTCCCTGCACTTCTCATCACAATGCACCATGGCCTTGTCATCAAAATGATCCATGACATTTGTCATCACAAAGCTCCATGACCATTGGCATCACAATGCCCCATGCCATTATCATCAAATGCTCCTTGAACCCTCTGATCACATTGCACCATGCCCTTGTCATCACAATGCTCCAACACCCCTGTAATCACAATGCTCCATTCCCCTTTTCATCTCAATGCTCCATGAACCCTGTCATCACAATGCACCATGCCCATCATCATAAAGCTTCATGCTATTGTCATCAAAATGAAATCAAAATGCTCCATGACCTCTGTCATCACAATGCTCGAAACCCTTGTGATCACTATGTTCCATAACACTTGTCATCACAATGCCCAATGACGCTGGTCATTACAATTATCCATGGTCTTCTTATCAAAATGCTCGATGATCTTTGTCATCACAATGCTCAATACACTTGTCATCACAATGCTCCCTGACACTTGTCGTCAGTATGCTCCTGGAACCCTGTCATGACGAGGCTCCATGCATTTTTCATCACAATGATCCATGCCCTTTTCATCTCAATCCTCCAAGACCCCTCTAATCACAATGCTCCATGTCCTTTTCATCTAAAATCTCGATGACGCATGTCATGAGAATGCTCCATGGCCTTCTCATCTCAATGCTCCATGCCCTGGTCTTCACAATGCTACAAAACCCCTGTAATCACAATGCTCCATGAACCTTTTTATCAGTATGCTCCATGACAATTGTCATCACAAGGCGCCATGGCCCTCTCATCACAATGCTCCAGGCCCTTCTCATCGTATTGCTCCATTCCCTTCTCATCACAATGCTCCATGACCCCTGTCATCACAGTACTCCATGAATATTCTCAGCCCAATGCTCCATGACCTTCTCATCACAATGCTCCATGACCCATGTCATCACAATGCTACATGACCACAGTCATCAAAATGATCCATGCCACTTGTTATCAGAATATTCCATGTGCTTGTCATCCCCATGCTCCATGACCCCTGTAATCACAATGGTCCTTTATGCTTGTCGTCACAGAGCTCCATGACACTTGTCATCACGGTGCTCCATGCCTTTGTCATCAAAATGCTACATGACCTTGTCATCACAATGCTCCATGCACTTGTCCTCACAATTCTCCATTACCAGTGTCATCACAATCCTCCATGAACCTTGGGATCACATTGCTTCATGCCCTTGTCATCACAATACTCCATGATTCTTGAAATCAAAATGATCCATGACCTCTGTCATCACAATGCTCAAAACACTTGTGATCACCATGTTCCATAACAGTTGTCATCACAACGCTCCATGATGCCTGCCATCACAATACTCCATGTCCTTGTCATCACAATGCTCCATGAACTTTGTCATCACAATGCTCAATACACCTGTCATCACAATGCTCCCTGACACTTTTCCTCAGAATGCTCCTTGAACCCTGTCATGAAATGGCTCCATGCCTTTTTCATCACAATGCTCCATGCCCTTTTTCTCACGATGCTCCATGCCATTGTCATTCACAATACTCCACAAGCTTCTCATCAGAATGCTCCAAGACCCTTGTCATCACAATGCTCCATGATCCCTGTCATCACAATGCTCCATGACGCCTGTCATCACAATGCTCCATGCCCCTTGTCGTTACAGTGCTCCATGACGCTCATCATCACAAATATCCATGATCTTCTCATCACAATGCTCCATGGTCTTTTCATCACAATGCTCCATGACACTTCTCATCACAATTTTACATGCTCTTGTCATCACAATTCTCCATGCACTTGTCATCGCAATGCTCCATGACCCCTGTCATAGCAAGCTCCATGTGCTTTTCATCACAAAGCTTCACGAACTTGTCATCAGAATTCTCAATGGCCCTTGTCATCACAATCCTCCGTGCCCTTTTCATCAAAATGCTCCATGACCCTTGTCCTCACAATGCTCCAAACCCCTGTCATTACAATGCTCCATTAACTTTGTCATCACATTCCTCCATGACACTTGGCATCACAATGTTCCATGCCATTGTCATCAAAATTGACCATGACATATGTCATCACAATGCTCCCTGACACCTGTCTTCACAGTACTTCATGATCTTCTCATCACAATGCTCCATGACCTTGTCATCAGAATGTGCCATGCCCACTGTCATCACAATAAACCATGAAACTTGTCAGAACAATGCACCATGCCCCTGTCATCACAATGCTCCATACCCTTGTCATCACAATGCTCCGTGACTCTAGTCATCACAATGCTTCATGACCTTTTTCATCACAATGGTCCATGCCCTCGTCATCACAAGGCTCTGTGACCATTGTCACCACAGTGCTCCATGAATTTTTCCTCACAATGCTCTGTGATCGTTGTCATCACAATGTTCCATTCCTTTGTCAGCACAATGCTCCATGACCCTTGACTTCACAATGCTACATTCGGTTCTCAGCACAATGCTCCATGATCCATGTCATCAAAATGCGCCTTGCACTTGTTATCACAATTCTACACAGCCTTGTCATCACAATGCTCCATAAATTTTGTCATCACAATGCTCCATACACTTTGTTATCACAATGCTCCATGCACTTCTCATCAAAAAGCTCTCTCAGCACTGATATCACAATGTTCCATCACTAGTCATCACAATACTCCATCACCACTGTCATCACAATTTTCCATGACCTCTGTCATCACAATGCTACATGCCCTTATCATCACAATGCTCCATGACTCCTGACATCAAAATGTTTCATATCCTCTGTCATCAAAATGCTCCATCACCCTTTCCATCACAATGCTCCAACACCCCTGAAATCACAATGTTCCATAACCACTGTCATCAAAATATTCCATGACACTTTTCATCAAATTGCTCCATGACCCTGTCATCACAATGCACCATGTCCAACGTCATCATGCTTCATGCTATTGTCATCACAATGAAATCAATATGCTCCATGACGTCTGTCATCAAAATGCTCCGAACCCCTGTGATCACAATGTTCCATAACCATTGTCATCACAATGCACCATGACACTCATCATCACAATTATCCATGGTCTTCTCATCACAATGTTCCATGAACTTTGTCATCACAATGCTCAATACACTTGTCATCACAATGCTCCCTGACACTTTTCATCAGTATGGTCCTTGAACCCTGTCATGACAAGGCTCCATGCCTTTTTCATCACAATGATCCATACCATTTTCATCACAATGCTCCAAGACACGTGTAATCACAATGCTCCATGACCTTAATCACAAAGCTCCATGATGCATGTCATCAGAATGCTCCATGACTTTCTCATCACAATGCTCCAAGACCCCTGTCATCTCAATGCTCTGTGATTCCAGTCATCACAATGCTCCATGACATTTGTCATCACAATGCTCAATACACTTGTCATCACAATGCTCCATGATCTTGTCAGCACAATGCTCTCTGACACTTGTCATCAGTATGCTCCTTGAACACTGTCATGACAAGAATCCATGCCTATTTCATCACAATGATCCATTCCCTTTTCATCACAATGCTCCAAGACCACTGTTATCACAATGCTCCGTGACTTCAGTCATGACAATGCTTCATGACATTTGTCATCACAATGGTCCATGTCCTCGTCACACAAGGCTCTGTGACCATTGTCACCACAATGCTCCATGAACTTTTCATCACAATGCTCTGTGATCCTTGTCATCACCATGCTGCATGCCTTTGTCAGCACAATGCTCCATGACCCTTGTCATCACAATGTTCCATGCACTTGTCAGCACAATGCTCCATAACCCATGTCATCACAATGCGCCATGTGCTTGTCATCACAATGCTCCACATCCTTGTCGTTACAGTGCTCCATAAACCTTGTCATCAGAATGCTCCATGCACTTCTCATCAAAATGCTCTCTCCCCCCTGTCATCACAATGTTCCATGATCCCTGTCATGACAATGCTACATGATTTTATCATCACAATGCTCCATGAACCATGACATCACAATGTTCCATAACCCTTGTCATCAAAATGCTCCATGACCCTTTTCATCACAATGCTCCATGAGCCCTGACATAACAATGTTCCATAACCAATCTCATCAAAATGTTCCATGATCCTTTTCATCAAATTGCTCCATGAACCTGTCATCACAATGCTCCCTGCCCTTCTCATCACAATGCACCACGACCTTGTCATTAAAATGCTCCATGAAATTTGTCATCACAAAGGTCCATGACCTTTGGCATCACAATGCTCCGTGCCATTTTCATCAAATGCTCCAAGACCACTGTAATCACAATGCTCCATGCCAGTTTTCATCAGAATGCTACTTGAGAATTGTCATCACAAGGCTACATCGTCCTCTCATCACAATGCTCCTGGACCTTGTCATCACAATGCTCCGTGACTCCAGTCATCACAATGCTTCATGACCTTTGTCAACACAATGGTCCATGACCTCGTCATCAAAAGGCTCTGTGATATTTGTCACCACAATGCTCCATGAAAGTTTCATCACAATGTTATTTTACCCATGTCATCACTATGCTCCATACCTTTGTCAGCACAATGCTCCATGACCATTATGATCATAATGCTCCATGCGCTTGTCCGCACAATGCCCCATGACCTGCGTCATCACAATGCGCCATGCGCTTGTCATCACAATGCTCCACAACCTTTTCATCACAGTGCTCCATAAATCTTGTCATCACAATGCTCCATGCACTTCCCATCAAAATACTGTCCCACCACGGATACCATAATGTTCCATCAATAGTCATCACAATACTCCCTCACCCCTTTCATCACAATATTCCAGGACCCCTGTCATCAAAAGGCTCCATGACCCTTTTCATCATAATGCTCCATGACCCCTGACATCACAATGTTCCATAACCACTTTCATCAAAATATCCCATTACAATTTTCATCAAATTGCTCCATGACCATTTCATCACAATGCTCTCTGCCCTTCTCATCACAATGCACCACGCCCTTGTCATCAAAATGCTCCATGACCTTTGTCATCACAAAGCTCCATGACCCTTGGCATCACAATGCTCCATGCCATTGTCATCAAAATGCTCCATGAACACTCTCATCACATTGTTCCTTGCAATTGTCATCACAGGCTCCATGATGCTTTTCATCACAATGCTCGATGCTCTTCTTAACACAATGCTCCATGCCCTTGTCATTGCAATCCGCCATGACCCATGTATCACAGTGTTCCATGCCCTTGTCATCACAATGCTCCATGCCCCCTCTCATCACAATAAGCCATGAAACTTTTCAGACCAATGTTCCATGCCCTTGTCATCTAAATGCTCCATTACCTGTTATAACAATGCTCCATGACACCTGCCATTACAATGTTCCACGGCCTTGTCATCACAAGGCTCCATAACCCTTTTCATCACAATGCTCCATTTCCTTGTCATCACAAAGCTCCATGACGCATGTCATCAGAATGCTCCATGGCCTTCTCATTCACGGTGCTCCATGCCCTTGTCATCACAATTCTTCTAGACCCCTGTAATCACAATGATCCATGCCCCTTTTCATCTCAATGCTCCATGAAACGTGTCATCACAATGCACCATTCCCAACATCATAATGCTTCATGCTATTGTCATCAAAATGAAATCAAAATGCTCCATGACCCCTGTCTTCACAATGATCCGTGACTCCAGTCATCACAATGCTTCATGACTTTTGTCATCAGAACGGTCCATGCCATTGTCACACAAGGCTCTGTGTCATTTGTCACCACAATGCTCCATTAACATTTCATCACAATGCTCTGTGACCATTGTCATCACAATGCACCATGCATTTGTCAGCACAATGATCCATGACACTTGTCATCACAATGCTCCATGCGCTTGTCATCACAATGCTCCTTGACCCATGGCATCACAATGTACCATGCACTTGTCATCACAATGCTCCACATCATAGTCATCACAATGCTCCATAAACCTTGTCATCACAATGTTCCATGCACTTCTCATCAAAATGCCCTCTCACAACTGGTATCACAATATTCCATCACTAGTCTTCACAATATTCCCTCACCGCTGTCATAACAATGTTCCATGACCCCTATCATCACAATGCTACATGCACTTATCATCACAATGCTCCATGACCCCTGCCATCACAATGTTTCATAAACCCTGTCATCATAATGCTACATAACCCATTTCATCTCAATGCTCCATGACCCCTGTCATCACAATTTTCCATAACCACTCTCATCAAAATGTTCCATGACCTTTTTCATCAAATTGCTCCATGAACCTATTATCACAATGCTCGCTGCACTTCTCATCACAACGCACCACGACCTCGTCATCAAAATGCTCCATGACCTTTGTCATCACAAAGCTCCATGACCCTTGGCATCACAATGCTCCATGCCATAGTCATCACAATGCTCCATGAAGCCTCTCATCACATTGCTCCATGCCCTTGTCATCACAAAACTCCATGACGCTTGTGATCCCAATGCTCGATGCCTTTCTCATCACAATGTTCCATGCCCTTGTCATTACAATCCTCCATGACCCATGTATCAAAGTGTTCTGTGCCCTTGTCATTACCATCCTCCATGACCCATGTATCAAAGTGTTCTGTGCCCTTGTCATCACAATGCTCCATGCCCACTCTCATCAAAATAATCCATGAAATATTTCAGACCAGTGCTCCATGCCCTTGTCATCACAATGCTCCATTGCCCCTGTCATAACAATGCTCCATGACCCCTGCCATCACAATGTTCCACGGCCTTGTCATCACAAGACTCCATGACACTTGTCATCACAATGTTCCAAGACACTGTAATCACAATTCTCCATACACTTGTCATCACAAAGCTCCATGACGCATGTCATAAGAATGCTCCATGGCCTTCTCATTTACGATGCTCCATGCCCTCATCATCACAATGCTCCAAGACCCCTGTAATCACAATGCTCCATGCCACTTTTCATCTCAATGCTCCATGAACCGTGTCATCACAATGCACCATGCCCATCATCATAATGCTTCATGCAATTGTCATCAAAATGAAATCAAAACGCTCCAGGACCTCTGTGATCACAATGCACCAAACCCTTGTGATCACAATGTTCCATAACACTTGTCATCACAACGCCCCATGACGCTCATCATCACAATTATCCATGGTCTTCTATTCACAATACTCCATGATTTTGTCATCACAATGCTCCCTGACACTTGTCATCAGTATGCTCCTGGAACCCTGTCATGACAAGGCTCCATGCCTTTTTAATCACAATGATCCATGCCCTTTTCCTCACAATGCTCCAAGACCCATGTAATCACAATGCTCCATGCCCTTGTCATCCCAAAGCTTCATGACACATGACTTCAGAATTCTCCATGGCCTTCTCATCACAATGCTCCATGCCCTTTTCATCACAGTGCTCCATTCCCTTGTCATCAGAATGCCACATGAGCCCTGTCATCACAATACTCGATGAACATTTTCAGCCCAATGCTCCATGACCTTCTCATCACAATGCCCCATGAACCCTGTCATCACAATGCTCCATGTCCCCTGTCATCCCAATGCTCCGTGACTCCACTCATCAAAATGCTTCATGACCTTTGTCATCACAATGGTCCATGCCCTTGTCACACAAGGCTCTGTGACATTTGTCACCACAATGCTCCATGCCCTTGTCATCTCAATGCTCCAAGACTCCTGTAATGACAATGCTCCCTGCCCCTTTTCATCTCAATGCTCCATGAACCCTGTCATAACAATGCACCATGCCCATCATCAAAATGCTTCATACTATTGTCATCACAATGAAATTAAAATGCTCCATGACCTCTGTCATCACAGTGCTCCAAACCTTTGTGATCACAATGTTCCATAACACTTGTCATCACAATGCTCCATGACTCTGGTCATCACATTATCCATGGTCTTCTCATCACAATGCTCCATGATGTTTGTCATCACAATGCTCAATACACTTGTCATCACAATGCTCCATGACACTTGTCGTCAGAATGTTCCTTGAACCCTTTCATGACAAGTCTCCATGCATTTTTCATCACAATGATCCATGCCCTTTTCATCACAATGCTCCAAGACAAATCTAATCTCAATGCTCCTTGCTCTTGTCATCACAAAGCTCCATTATGCATGTCATCAGAATGCTCCATGGCCTTCTCATCACTATGCTCCATGACCTTGTCATCTCAATGCTCCAAGACCACTGTCATCATAATGATCCATGCCCCTTTTCATCAGAATTCTCCATGAGACTTGTCATCACAAGGCTCCATTGTCTTCTCATCACAATGCTCCAGGACCTTGTCATCACAATGCTCCATTCCCTTGTCATCACAATGCTCCATGACTCCTTTCATAACAATACTCCAAGAACATTTTCACCCCAATGCTCCATGAACTTCTCATCACAATGCTCCATTACCCCATCATTACAATTCTCCATGCTCCTTGAAATCAAAATGATCCATGACCTCTGTCATCACAATGTTCCAAATCATTGTGATCACATTGTTCCATAACACTTGTCTTCACAACACTCCATGATGCCTGTCATCACAATAATCCATGCCCTTGTCATCACAATGCTCCATGACCTTTTCCATCACAATGCTCAATACACTTGTCATCACAATGCTCCCTGACACTTGTCGTCAGAATGCTCCTTGAAACCTTTCATGAAAAGGCTCCATGCCTTTTTCATCACAATGCTCCATGCCCTTTGCATCACAATGCTCCATGCCATTGTCATCACAATACTCCACAAGCTTGTCATCAGAATGCTCCATAACACCTGTCATCACAATGCTCCATGACCCCTGCTATCATAATGCTCCATGACACCTGTCATCAAAATGCTCCTTGCCCCTTGTCATTACAGTGCTCCATGACGCTCGTCATCACAGTTATACATGGTCTTCTCATCACAGTGCTCCACGGTATGGCCATCACAAGGATCCATGACACTTTTCATCACAATGTTACATGATCTTGTCATAACAATTCTCCATGCAATTGTCATCGCAATGCTCCATGAACCCTGTCATAGCAAGCTCCATATGTTTTTTATCACAACGCTTCACGACCTTGTCATCATAATTATCAATGGCCCTTGTCATCACAATGCTCCATGCTCTTCTCATCAAAATGCTCCATGACCCTTGTCATCACAATGCTCCAAGCCCTTGTCATCACAATGCTCCATTACCTTTCTCATCACAATCCTCCATGACACTTGGCATCACAATGCTCCATGACATTGTCATCACAATGGACCATGACATATGTCAATAGAACGCTACCTGACACCTGTCTTCACAATACAATTGACTTTGTCATCACAATTCTCCATGCCCTTGTCATCACAATGTGCCTTGCCCACTCTCATCAAAATAATCCATGAAACTTGTCAGACCAATGTTCCATGCCACTGTTATCACAATGCTCCATGCACTTGTCATCACAATGCTCCGTGACACCAGTCATCACAATGCTTCATGACCTTTGTCATCACAATGGGCCATGCCCTCGTCATCACAAGGCTCAGTAACATTTGTCACCACAGTGCTCCATGAACTTTTCGTCACAATGCTCTGTGAAACTTGTAATCACAATGCTCCTTGCCTTTGTCTGCACAATACTCCTGAAGCTTGTCATCAGAATGCTCCATGTCCCTTGTAATCACAATGATCTATGACACCTGTCATCACAATTCTCCATGCCACGTGTCATTACAGTGCTCGATGACACTCGTCATCAAAATGCTCCATGGTCTTGCCATCACAATGCTCCACGGTCTTGTCATCACAATGCTCCATGACCTGGACATCACAATGCTCCATGTCCCTTGTCATCACAATGTTCCATGACCCCTGTCATCACATTGCTACATGCACTTATCATCACAATGTTTGATGACCCCTGACATCACAATGTTCCATAAACCCTGTCATCAAAATCTTCCATGACCTTTTTCATCAAATAGCTCCATGACCCTGTCATCACAATGCTCCCTTCCCTTCACAACACAATGAACCACAAACTTGTCATCAAAATGCTCCATGACATTTGTCGTCACACATCTCCATGACAATTGGCATCACAATGCTCCATGTCATTGTGATCACAATGCTCCATGAACCCTCTCATCACATTGTTCCATGCCCTTGTCATCACAAAGCTCCATGACGCTTGCCATCACAATGCTCGATACCCTTCTCATCACAATGCTCCATGTCCTTGTCATTATAATCCTCCATGACACATTTATCACAGTGTTCCTTGCTATTGTCATCAGAATGTTCCATGCCCACTCTCATCACAATAATCAATGAAACTTTTCAGACCAATGCTCCATGCCCTAGTCATCACAGTGCTCCATTACACCTGTCATAACAATGCTCCATGACCCCTGCTATCACAATGATCCACGGCGTTTTAATCACAAGGCTCCATGACTCTTGTCATCACAATGCTCCAAGACACCTGTAATCACAATGCTCCATGCAATTGTCATCACAAAGCTCCTTGACGCATGTCATCAGAATGCTCCATGACCTTCTCATCACAATGTTCCAAGCCCTTGTCATCACAATGCTCCAAGTCCCCTGTATTCACAATGTTCCATGCCCTTGTCATCACAAAGATCCATTACGCATGTCATCAGAATGCTCCTTGGCCTTCTCATCACAATGCTCCATGCCCTTGTCATCACAATGTTCCAAGACCCCTGTAAACACAATGCTCCATGCCTCTTTTCATCAGTATGGTCCATGAGACTTGTCATCACAAGGCTCCATGGTCTTCTCAACACAATGCTCCAGGACTTTGTCATCACAATGCTTCACGACCTTTTCATCAAGATTCAAAATGGCCCTTGTGATCATAATGTTCCAAGCCCTAATCATCACAATGCCCCATTATCTTTGTCATCACATTCCTCCATGACACTTGGCATCACAATGCTCCACGCCATTGTCATCGCAATGGAACATGACATATGTCATCAAAATGCTCCCTGACACCTGTCTTCACAATACTCCATGACCTTTTCATCACAATGCTCCATGCCCTTGTCACCACAATCTGCCATGCCGAATGTCATCACAATAATCCATGAAACTTGTCAGACCAATGCTCCATGCCCTTGTCATCACAATGATCCATGCCCTTGTCATCACAATTCTCCATGACCCCACCATCATAATTCTCCATGAATCCAGTCATCACAATGCTTTATGACATTTGTCATCACAATGGTCCATTCCCTCATCATCACAGTTCTCTGTAACACGTTTCATCACAGTGCTCCATGCCTTTGTCAGCATAATGCTCCATGACCCTTGTCATCACAATGATCCATGCGCTTCTCATCTAAATGCTCTCTCACCAATGATATCACAATGTTCCATTACTACTCATCACAATACTCCCTCACCCCTTTCATCATAATGTTCCATGACCACTATCATCAAAATGCTACATGTCCTTATCATCATAATGCTCCATGACCACTGACAACACAATGTTCCATAACCCTGTCATGAAAATGTTCCCTGATGATTTTCATCAAATTGCTCCATGACCCTGTCATCAAAATGCTCCCTGCCCTTCTCATCACAATGCACAGCGCTCTTGTCATCAAAATGCTCCATGACCTTTGTCATCACAAACTCCATGACCCTTGGCATCACAATGCTCCATGCCATTGTCATCACAATGCTCCATGAAACCTATCATCACATTGTTCCTTGCTCTTGTCATCACAAAGCTCCATGATGCTTGCCATCACAATGCTCGATGCCTTTCTCATCACAGTGATCCATGCCCTTGTCATTACAATCCTCCATGACCCATGTATCACCGTCGTTCTGTGCCCTTGTCATCACAATGCTCCATGCCCACTCTCATCACAATAATCCATGAAACTTTTCAAACCAATACTCCATGCCCTTGTCATCACAATGCTCCATTACCCCTGTCATAACAATGCCCCATGACCCCTGCCATCACAATGTTCCACGGTGTTGTCATCACAAGGCTCCATGACCCTTGTCATAACAATGCTCCAAGACCCCTGTAATCACAATGCTCCATGCCCCTTTTCATCAGAATGCTCCATGAGACTTGTCATCACAATGCTCCATGGTCTTCTCATCACAATGCTCCAGGACATTGTCATCCGAATGCTCCATTCCCTTGTCATCACAATGCTCCATGACCCCTGCCATCACAATACTCAAGGAATATTGTCAGCTCAGTGCTCCATGAAATTCTCATCACAATGCTCCATGACCCCTGTCATCACAATGCTCCATGACCACTGTCATCACAACGCTCCATGACACGAGACAACACAATGATCTGGGAATCTTGTCATCGAAATGCTCCATGACACTTTTCATCACAATGATCCATGCCCTTGCCATCCCAATGCTCCATGACCCCTGTAATCACAATGCTCCATGACGCTTGTCATCACAATGCTCCATGACACTTGTCATCAAAATGTTCCATGCATTTGTCAGCAAAATGCTACATGACCTTGTTACCACAATGCTCGATGCGCTTGTCATCACAATACTCCATTCCCATTGCATCAAAATCCTCCATGAACCTTGGATTCACATTGCTTCATGCCCTTGTCATCACAATGATCCATGCTCCTTGAAATGAAAATGATACATGACTTCTGTCATCACAATGCTCCAAAGCCTTGTGATCACAATGTTCATAACACTTGTAATCATAACGCTCCATGATGCCTGTCATCACAATGCTCCATGAAATTTGTCATCACAATGCTCAATACACTTGTCATCACAATGCTCCCTGAGACTTGTCATCAGAATGCTCCTTGAACACTGTCATGAAAAGGCTCCATGCCTTTTTCATCACAATGCTCCATGCCCTTTTCATCAAAATGCACCATGCCATTGTGATCACATTACTCCACAAGCTTGTCATCAGAATGGTCCATGACACTTGTTATCACAATGATCCATGACACCTGTCATCACAATGCTCCATGACGCTTGTCATTACAGTGCTCCCTGACGATCCTCATCACAATTATCCGTGGTCTTCTCATGACAATGCTCCACGGTCTTGTCATCCCAATGATCCATGCCCTGGTCATAACAATTCTACATGTCCTTTTCATCACAATGCTCCATGACACTTCTCATCAAAATGTTACATGCTCTTGTCAATACAATTCTCCATGCACTTTTCATCGCAATGCTCCATGACCCCTGTCATAGCAAGCTCCATGCGCTTGTCATCACAATGCTTCACGACCTTGTCATCAAAATTCTCAAAGGCCCTAGTCATCACAATGCTCCATGATGTTGTCAACACAATGCTTCTTGACCTTGTCATCACGAAGCTCCAAGCCCTTGTCATCACAATGCTCCATTACCTTTGTCATCACAATCATCCATGACACTTGGCATTCCAATGCCCCATGCCATTCTCATCACAATGGACCATGACATATGTCATCCCAATACTCCCTGACACCTGTCTTCACAATACTGTATGACCTTGTCATCACAATGCTCCATGCCCTTGTAATCACAATGTGCCATGCCCACTGTCATCACAATAATCCATAACACTTGTCAGAGCAATGCTCTATGCCCATGTCATCACAATGCTCCATTCCCTTGTCATCACAATGCTCCGTGACTCCAGTCATCACAGTGCTTTATGAACTTTGTCATCACAATGGTCCATGCTTTCATCATCACAAGTCTCTGTGACTTTGTCACCACAATGCTCCATGAACTTTTCATAACAATGCTCTCTGAACATTGTCATCAAAATGCTCTATGCCTTTCTCAGCACAGTGCTCCATCCCTCTTTTCATCACAATGCTCCATGTGCTTGTCAGCACATTGCTCCATGAACCATGTTATCACAATGTGCCATGCACTTGTCATCACAATGCTCCACAACCTTGTCATCACAATGGTCCATAAAACCTTGTCATCACAATGCTCCATGCACTTCTCAAGAAAATGCTCTCTCACAACTGATATCACTATGTTCCATCACTAGTCATCACAATACTTCCTCACCCCTGTCATCACAATGTTCCATGACCCCTGACATCACTATGTTCCATAAACCCTGTCATCAAAATGCTCCATGACCCTTTTCAGCGAAATGCTCCATGACCCCTGACATCACAATGTTCCATAACCCATATCATCAAAATCTTCCATGACCCTTTTCATCAAATTGCTCCTCGACTCTCTCATCACAATGCGCCCTTCCCTTCACAACACAATGCACCACGCCCTTGTCATCAAAATGCTCCATGACATTTGTCGTCACATATCTCCATGACACTTGGCATCACAATGATCCATGCCATTGTCATCAAGATGCTCCATGAACCCTCTGATCACATTGTTCCATGCTCTTGTCATCACAAAGCTCCATGACATTTGTCATCACAATGCTCGATGCCCTTCTCATCACAATGCTCCATGCCCTTGTCATTACAATCCTCCATGACCCATGTATCAGAGTGTTCCGTGCCCTTGTCATCACAATGTCCCATGCCCATCCTCATCACAATAATCCATGAAATTTTCAGAACAATGCTCCATGCCTTTGTCATCACAATGTTCCATGACACCTGATATCACAATCTTCCATAACCCCTGGTATCAAAATGCTTCATTCCCTATTCATCACAAAGCTCCATGACCCCTGACATCACAATGTTCCATATCCCCTGTCATCAAAATGATCCATGACCCTTTTCATCAAATTGTTCCATGTCCCTGTCATCACAATGTTCCCTGCCCTTCTCATCACAATGCACAACGCCATTGTCATCAAAATGCTCCATGACCTTTGTCATCACAAAGGTCCAAGACTCTCGTCATCACAGTTTTCCATGGTCTTCTCATCACAATGCTCCATGACCTTTGTCATCACAATGCTCAATACACTGGTCATCACAATGCTCCCTGACACTTTTCATCAGTATGCTCCTTGAACACTCTCATGACAACGCTCCATGCCTTTTTCATCACAATGATCCATGCCCTTTTCATCACAATGCTCCATGCCATTGTCATCACAATATTCCACAAGCTTATCATCAGAATGCTCCGTGACCCTTGTCATCACAATGCTCCATGACCCCTGTCATCACAATGTTCCATGACCCCTGTCATCACAATGCTCCATGACAACTGTCATCAGAATGCTCCATGCCCCTTGTCATTACAGTGCTCCATGAGGCTCGTCATCACAGTTATTCATGGCCTTCTCATCACAGTGCTCCACGGTCTTGCTATCACAATGCTAGATTCTCTGGTAATCACAATGCTCCATTCCCTGGTAATAACAATGCTCCATGTCCCTTGTCATCAGAATTCTCCACGTCCTTGTCATCAAAGTGCTCCATGACACTTCTCATCCCAATGTTACATGCACTTGTCATCAAAATTTTCCATGAAATTGTCATCTCAATGCCATATGACCCCTGTCATTGCAAGCTCCATGCCTTTGTCATCAAAATTCTTCACGACATTGTCAACAAAATTCTCAATGTCCGTTGTCCTCACAATGCTCCATGCCCTTGTCATCACAATGCACCATGACCCTTGATATCACAGTGCTCCAAGCCGTTTTCAACACAATGCTCCATTACCTTTGTCATCACAATACTCCATGACACCTGGCATCACAATGCCCCATGCCATTGTCCCCACAATGGGCCATGACATATGTCATCACAATGCTCCCTGACACCTCTCTTCAAAATACTCTATGACCTTGTCATCACAATGCTCCATGCCCTTGTCATCACAATGCGCCATGCCCACTCTCATCCCAATAGTCCATAAATCTTGTCAGAGCAATGCTCTATATCCCTGTCATCACAATGCTCCATGCCCTTGTCATCACAATGCTCCATGACCCTGTCATCACAATGCTCCATGTCCCTGTCATCACAATGCTCCGTGACTCGTCATAACAATAATTCATGATCTTTGTCATCACAATGGTCCATACACTCGTCATCACAAGTCTCTGTGACTTTGTCACCACTATGCTCCATGAACTTTTCATCACAATGCTCTCTGACACAGGTCATCACCATATTCTATGCATTCCTCAGCACAATGCTCCCTAACCCTTGTCATAAGAGTGCTCCATGTGCTTGTCAGCACATTGCTCCATGACCCATGGTATCACAATGCGCCATGCACTTGTCATCAAAATGTAACCAAGTTGAGGTTCTTGTAAGCAGTGCAGCCCTATATTTTGGGGTGGCTCTGTCTTATTGATTTTCAGTTTTCCCAAGGTATATTCCCTAGACTGGAATGCCCTTGGCTCTGTAGCTCTGGTGTTTACTTGTTTTAGGGAACACAATGCACTCCTCCAGAGAGGCAGTTGGCAATTTACATCCCGCCCATCAGCTTAACTAGGCTCCCTGTTCTACAGGGCCTGTCTTGCCTTTCTGGTTTTACACATTTTGTGGATGTCCGTGTTCACCTGTGGGAAATGACACTTCTTAGTAGTGCAGATTTGCATTGCCCGCTTTGTTGCTTGGCCAAATGGGCCTATGTGTTTTCTCCTGAATATATTCAGGAGAAAACGCATATGCACTTTTTGGCCAAGTGCATCATTGTTGAAGTTGTGCCCCTCTTCCTGTGCTTTAAAGGCGATTCCAATGTACCTCTTGAAATCTGTTTCCTGGTATTCTCCCTTGTTTTCAAGTCCGCCTCATTGTCTTCCCTCAACAGATTTTTGGACGATAGTTGTCCTTTATTACTCTGACAGTTTTTGAAATGCTGTGCCCCGCAGCTCCATTGTTCAACTCGTTTTTTGTGAGCAGACCGCAAATCCACAATTCTGGTTCAGGACATATACTGGTTCCTGGCGGGTGGCTGAGACTTTGGTTAATTCTCCTTCCTGCCAGGAAATTAGAGTGACATGTGCCCGTCCAAATGCCTAACAGCTACTCTCTCATTGGTTCTCCCTCATCCCTTTCATCCTCTGATAAATTGGCAACTTCTGCGAACCAGGAGGTTAAAGGGGCTGTCTCTGCAAGTTGGGAGATTGATAGTAAAGCAGTTGGAAATTCAAACCGGAGCACCAGGAGAGGTACTATTAGTTGTGTTTTAGAAACCTTTCATATTCACAGTGTGTCCATTCTCTAGGTCTCCCGTACATGTTATAGCTATAGTAATATTCCCTTCAACCTGGAGAGCTGGGACCCTTGGAATGTGTGCCACGCATTATTGCTTTAAATGGTCTGCATTGGCTCACCGAATCTAATCAATCCTCTCAGTCCCAAGTGTCCAGCCTTATGCCACATCCAGCTGTCGTTGTAGATAGGGTCACTCCAGGTTTCATCAGAGCCCCTGTAGGAATTGTAAAGAATTTCCCTGTTTTTTGTTTTGTTTTGAAATTCTTTTTATAGTGGGTTTGAGCTGATTCTCACTGCCATGTTTATGCCAGTCTAGACACACTTGATTCCCTTACAGAGACATATCAATAGATTGGTTTTAAGATACTTACAAGTCAGATATATTCCTCTGTGGGAAATATGGGGTTTTGAGTCCCTTTCACTGAGGAAAGTGTAGGTCTTGTCTATTCCATAGTTGGTTTTTGGAACGGTTCCTGTACTAATATCAAACTCTGGTTTTATGCATCACTCCACCTTTCCTCCACCCTTAAGCAGGCACAAGAATGTTTTCTAAATGTGAGACTCTGTTCTCTTTCCTAACTCAGTCCATGTGTAACCAGCCATGTTTACAGGACCTTCATAAGTGATATCTTATAAGTTTCTTTTTCTCTGTGACTTATTTCACTTAGAATCATCGTACCTGAATCCACTCATTTTGGTGCTACTGGCCTTATGACATTGATTTCATGGCTGAGGGATATTCCATCTTACGTATGTAACACAATTTCTTGAACCATTTTAGTCTTTCCTGGGATATTTCAGGTGTACCCAAGTTGAGGTTCTTGTAAGCAGTGCAGCCCTAAATTTTGGGGTGGCTCTGTCTTATTGATTTTCAGTTTTCCCAAAGTACATTCCCTAGACTGGAAGTGTCCTTGGCTCTGTAGCTCTGTTTTTAACTTGTTTTAGGGAACACAATGCACTCCTCCAGAGAGGCAGTTGGCAATTTACATCCTGCCCATCAGCATAACTAGGTTCCCGGTTCTCCAGTGCCTGTCTTGCCTTTCTGGTTTTTACACATTTTGTGGATGTCCCTTTTGACCGGTGGGAAGTGATACTTCTTTGTAGTGCAGATTTGCATTGCCCGCTTGCTTGCTTGGCCAAAAAGGGTGTATGCGTTTTCTCTTGAATATAATCTGGAGAAAACGCCTACGCCTTTATTGGCCAAGTGCATCATTGGCGAAGTTGTGCCCCTTTTCCTGTGCTTTAAAGGTGATTTCAATGTACCTCTAGAAATCTATTTCCTGCTATTCTGGCTCGCTTTCAAGTCTGTCTCGTTGCCTTCCCTCAACAGATTTTTGAATGATAGTTGTCCTTTATTACGCTGCCAGTTTGTGAATTGCTGTGCCCCTGAGCTCCATTTTCATCTCGTTTTTTGTGAGCTGACCGCAAGTCCAAAATTTTGGTTCAGGACCTCTACTGTTTCCCGGCAGGTGGCTGAGACTTTGGTTAATTCTTCTCACTGATAGGAAATTAGAGACACATATGCCCGTCCAAATGCCTAACAGCTACTCTCTCATTGTTTCTCCCTCTTCCCTTTCATCCTCTGCCCAATTGGCAACCTGTGCGAACCCGGAGGTTAAAGGGGCTGTCTCTCCAAGTTGGGAAATTGATAGTAAAGCAGTTTGAAAATTAAACTGGAGCACCAGGAGAGAGACTATTAGTTGAGTTTTAGAAACCTTTCGTATTCACAGTGTGTCCATTCTCTAGTTTTCCTGTACATATTATAGCTGTAGTAATATTCCCTTAAACCTGGAGACTTGGGACCCTTGGAATGTATGCCACGCATTATTGCTTTAAAGTGTCTGCATTTGCTCACCGAATCTCACCAATCCTCTCAGTCCCAAGTGTCCAGCCTTATGCCCCATCCAGCTGTCGTTATAGATAGGGTCATTCCAGGTTTCATCAGAGCCCCTGTAGGAATTGTAAAGAATTTCCTTTTTTTTTTTTTTTTTTTGGTTTGTTTTTGAAATTCCTTTTTATAGTGGGTTTGAGCTGATTCTCACTGCCATGTTTATGCCCGTCTAGACACACTTGATTCCCTTACGGAGACTTATCAATACATTGGTTTTAAGATTCTTACTATTCAGATATATTCCTCTGCGAAAAATATGGGTTTTTGAGTCCCTTTCACTGAGGAAGGTGTAGGTCTTGTATATTCCGTAGTTGGTTTTTGGAACGGTACATGTACTAATATCAAACTCTGGTTTTATGCATCACCCCACCTCTCCTTCCCCCTTAAGCAGGCATAAGATTGTTTTCTAAATGTGAGACTCTGTTCTCTTTCCTAACTCAGTTCTTGTGTAGCCATGTTTACAGGACCTTCATAAGTGATATCTTATGATAAGTTTCTTTTTCTCTGTGACTTACTTCACTTAGAATCATCGTACCTGAATCCACTCATTTTGCTGCTACTGGCCTTATGACATTGATTTCATGGCTGAGGGATATTCCATCTTACGTATGTAACACAATTTCTTGAACCATTTTTGTCTTTCCTGGGATATTTAAGGTGTACCCAAGTTGAGGTTCTTGTAAGCAGTGCATCCCTAAATTTTGGGGTGGCTCTGTCTTATTGATTTTCAGTTTTCCCAAAGTATATTCCCTAGACTGGAAGTGTCCTTGGCTCTGTAGCTCTGTTTTTAACTTGTTTTAGGGAACATAATGCACTCCTCCAGAGAGGCAGTTGGCAATTTACATCCTGCCCATCAGCATAATTAAGTTCCCTGTTCTCCAGTGCCTGTCTTGCCTTTCTGGTTTTTACACATTTTGTGGATGTCCCTTTTGACCGGAGGGAAGTGATACTTCTTTGTAGTGCAGATTTGCATTGCCTGCTTGCTTGCTTGGCCAAAAAGGGTGTATGCGTTTTCTCTTGAATATATTCTGGAGAAAACGCATACGCCTTTATTGGCCAAGTGCATCATTGGCGAAGTTGTGCCCCTTTTCCTGTGCTTTAAAGGTGATTCCAATGTACCTCCTGAAATCTGTTTCCTGCTATTCTGACTCGCTTTCAAGTCTGCCTCATTTCCTTCCCTCAACAGATTTGTGGACGATAGTTGTCCATTATTACTCTGCCAGTTTGTGAATTGCTGTGCCCCTGAGCTCCATTTTTCATCTCGTTTTTTGTGAGCTGGCCGCAAGGCAAAATTTTGGTTCAGTACCTATATTGGTTCCCGGAGGGTGGCTGAGACTTTGGTTAATTCTTCTTCCTGCCAGGAAATTAGAGTGACATGTGCTCGTCCAAATGCCTAACAGCTACTCTCTCATTGGTTCTCCTTCTTCCCTTACATCCTTTGCCAAATTGGCAACCTGTGTGAACAAGGAGGTTAAAGGGGCTGTCTCTCCAAGTTGGGACATTGATAGTAAAGAAGTTGGAAAGTCAAACCGGAGCACCAGGAGAGGGACTATTAGTTCAGTTTTAGAAACCTTTCATATTCACAGTGTGTCCATTCTCTAGGTTTCCCGTACATGTTATAGATTTAGTAATATTCCCTTCCATCTGGAGAGTTGGGACCCTTGGAACGTGTGCCACGCATTATTGCTTGAAATGGTCTGCATTTGCTCACCGAATCTCATGAATCCTCTCAGTCCCAAGTGTCCAGCCTTATGCCACATCCAGCTGTCATTGTAGATAGGGTCATTCCAGGTTTCATCAGAGCCCCTGTAGGAATTGCAAAGAATTTCCCTGTTTTTTGTTTTGTTTTTGAAATTCCTTTTTATAGTGTGTTTGAGCTGATTCTCACTGCCATGTTTATGCCAGTCTAGACACACTTGATTCCCTTACAGGGACATGTCAATACATAGGTTTTAAGATTCTCACTAGTCAGATAAATTCCTCGGCGGGAAATATTGGGTTTTGAGTCCCTTTCACACTGGAAGGTGTAGGTCTTGTCTATTCCATAGTTGTTTTTTGGAACAGTACCTGTACTAATATCACACTCTTTTTTTATGCATCACCCAACCTCTCCTTCCGACTTAAGCAGGCACAAGAGTGTTTTCTAAATGTGAGACTCTGTTCTCTTTCGTAACTCAGTTCTTGTGTAGCCATGTTTACAGGACCTTCATAAGTGATATCTTATGTTAAATTTATTTTTCTCTGTGACTTATTTCACATAGAATCATCGTACCTGAATCCACTCATTTTGCTACTACTGGCCTTATGACATTTATTTCATGGCTGTGGGATATTCCATCTTACATAAGTAACACAATTTCTTGAAACTTTTTTGTCTTTCCTGGGATATTTAAGGTGTACCCAAGTTGAGGTTCTTCTAAGCAGTGTAGCCCTAAATTTTGGGATGGCTCTTTATTATTGATTTTCTGTTTTCCCAAGGTATATCCCCTAGACTGGAATTGCCCTTTGCTCTGTAGCTCTGTTGTTTCCTTGTTTTAGGGAACACAATGCACTCCTCCAGAGAGGCAGTTTGCAATTTACATCCTTTCCAACAGCATAACTAGGCTCCCTGTTCTCCAGGGCCTATCTTGCCTTTCTGGTTTTTACACGTTTTGCGGATGTCCCTTTTGAACCGTGGGATGTGATACTTCATTGTAGTACAGATTTGCATTGGTCGCTGGCTTGCTTGGCCAAAAAGCGTGTATGCGTTTTCTCCTGAATATATTCAGGAGAAAACGCATACCCCCTTTTTGCCCAAGTGCATCATTGTCGAAGTTGTGCCCCTATTCCTGTGCTTTAAAGGCGATTCCAATGTACCTCTTGAAATCTGTTTCCTGCTATTCTGGCTCGCTTTCAAGTCCGCCTCGTTGCATTCCCTCAACAGATATTTGGACGATTGTTGTCCTTTATTTCTCAGCCAGATTGTGAATCGCTGTGGCCCTGAGCTCCATTTTTCAACTCGTTTTTTGTGAGCTGACCCCAAGTCCAAAATTTTGGTTCAGGACCTATACTGGTTCCCGGCGGGTGTCTGAGACATTGGTTAATTCTTCTTCCTGCCGGGAAATTAGAGTGACATGTGCCCGTCCAAATGCCTAACAGCTACTCTCTCATTGGTTCTCCCTCTTATCTTTCATTTTCTACCAAATTGGCCACCTGTGAGAACCAGGAGCTTAAAGGGTTTGTCTCTCCAAGTTGGGAGATTGATAGTAAAGCAGTTGGAAAGTCAAACCGGAGCACCAGGAGAGGGATTATTAGTTGAGTTTTAGAAAACTTCCGTATTCACACTGTGTCCATTCTCTAGGTCTCCCTTACCTGTTTTAGCTGTAGTAATATTCCCTTCATCCTGGAGAGTTGGGACCCTTGGAATGTGTGCCACGCATTATTGCTTTAAAGGGTCTGCATTTGCTCACCGAATCTCACCATTCCTCTCAGTCCCAAGTGTCCAACCTTATGCCACATCCAGCTGTCGTAGTAGATAGGGTCATTCCAGGTTTCATCAGAGCCCCTGAAGGAATTGTAAAGAATTTCCCTGTTTTTTTGTTTTGTCTTTGAAATTCCTTTTTATAGTGGGTTTGAACTGATACTCACTGCCATGTTTATGCCAGTCTAGACAAACTTGATTCCCTTACGGAGACATATCAATACATAGATTTTAAGATTCTTACCAGTCAATTATATTCCTCTGCGGGAAATATGGCGTTTTGAGTCCCTTTCACTGAGGAAAGTGTAGGTCTTGTTTATTCCGTATTTGGTTTTTGGAACGGTACCTGTACTAATATCAAACTCTGGTTCTATGCATCACCCCACCTCTCCTTCCCCCTTAAGCAGGCACAAGAGTGTTTTCTAAATGTGAGTCTCTGTACTCTTTCCTAACTCAGTTCATATGTAGCCATGTTTAGAGGACCTTCATAAGTCATACTTTATGATAAATTTATTTTTCTCTGTGACTTATTTCACTTAGAATCATCGTACCTGAATCCACTCATTTTGATGCTACTGGCCTTATGACATTGATTTAATGGCTGAGGGATATTCCATCGTATGTAAGTAACACATTCTCTTGAACCATTTTTGTCTTTCCTCGGATATTTAAGGTGTACCCAAGTTGAGGTTCTTGTAAGCAGTGCAGCACTAAATTTTTCGGTGGCTCTGTCTGATTGATTTTCAGTATTTCCAACGTATATTCCCTAGACTGGAAGTGCCCTTGGCTCTGTTGCTCTGTTTTTTCCTTGTTTTAGGGAAAACAATGAACTCCTCCAGAGAGGTAGTTGTCAATTTACATCCTGCCCATCAGCATAACTAAGCTCCCTGTTCTCCAGGGCCTCCCTTGCCTTTCTGGCTTTTACATATTTTGCGGATGTCCCTTTTAACCGGTGGGAAATGATACTTCTTTGTAGTGCAGATTTGCATTGCCCGCCTGCTTGCTTGGCCAAAAAGGGCGTATGCGTTTTCTCTTGAATATATTCAGGAGAAAATGCATACGCCCTTTTTGCCCAAGTGCATCATTGTCAAAGTTGTGCCCCTCTTCCTGTGCTTTAAAGGCAATTCTAATGTACCTCTTGAAATCTGTTTCCTGCTATTCTGGCTCGCTTTCAAGTCCGCCTCGTTGCCTTCCCTCAACAGATATTTGGACGATTGTTGTCCTTTATTACTCTGCGAGTTTCTGAATTGCTGTGGCACTGAGCTCCATTTTTCAACTCGTTTTTTGTGAGCTTACCGCAAGTCCAAAATTTTGGTTCAGGACCTATACTGGTTCCCGGCGAGTGGCTGAGACTTTGGTTAATTCTTCTTCCTTCCAGGAAATTAGAGTGACATGTGCCCGCCCAAATGCCTAACAGCTACTCTCTCATTGGTTCTCCCTCTTCCCTTTCATCCTCTGCCAAATTGGCAACTTCTGCGATCGAGAAGGTTAAAGCGGCTCTCTCTCCAAGTTGGGAGATTGATAGTAAAGCAGTTGGAAATTCAAAATGGAGCACCAGGAGAGGGACTATTTGTGAGTTTTAGAAACCTTTTGTATTCACACTGTGTCCATTCTCTAGGTTTCCCGTACATATTATAACTGTAGTAATATTCCCTACAACCTGGAGAGTTGGGACCCTTGGAATGTGTGCCACGCATTATTGCTTTAAATGGTCTGCATTTGCTCACCAAATCTCACCAATCCTCTCAGTCCCAAGTGTCCAGCCTTATGTCACATCCAGCTGTCATTGTAGATAGTGTCATTCCAGGTTTCATCAGAGCCCCTGAAGGAATTGTAAAGAATTTCCCTGTTTTTTTTTTGTTTTCATTTTGAAATTCCTTTTTATAGCGGGTTTGAGCTGATTCTAACTGCCGTGTTTATGCCAATCTAGACACACTTGATTCCCTTATGGAGACTTGTCAATACATAGGTTTTAAGATTCTTACTAGTCAGATATATTCCTCTGCGAGAAATATGGGGTTTTGAGTCCATTTCACTGAGGAAAGTGTAGTTCTTGTCTCTTCCATATTTGGTTTCTGGAACGGTACCTGTACTAATATCAAACTCTGGTTTTATGCATCACCCCACCTCTCCTTCCCGCTTAAGCAGGCACAAGAGTGTTTTCTAAATGTGAGACTCTGTTCTCTTTCCTAACTCAGTTCAAGTGCAGCCCTGTTTACAGGACCTTCATAAGTGATATCTTATGATAAGTTTCTTTTTCTCTGTGACATATTTCACTTAGAATCATCGTACATGAATCCACTCAGTTTGCTGCTACTGGCCTTATAACATTGATTTCATACCTGAGGGATATTCCATTGTACGTAAGTAACACAATATCTTGAACCATTTTTGTCTTTCCTAGGATATTTAAAGTGTACCCAAGTTGAGGTTCTTTTAAGCAGTGCAGCCCTAAATTTTGCGCTGGCTCTCTCTTATTGATTTTCAGTATTCCCAAGGTATATTCCCTAGACTGGAAGTGCCCTTGTCTCTGTTGCTCTGTTGTTTCCTTGTTTTAGGGAAAACAATGCACTCCTCCAGAGAGGCAGTTGGCAATTTACATTCTGTCCATCAGCATAACTAGGCTCCCTGTTCTCCAGGGCCTGCCTTGCCTTCCTGATTTTTACACATTTTGCGGATGTCCCTTTTGACGGGTGGGAAGTGATACTTCATTGTAGTTCAGATTTGCATTGCCCGCTTGCTTGCTTGGCCAAAAAGGACGTATGCGTTTTCTCCTTAATATATTCAGGAGAAAACACATACGGCATTTCTGGCCAAGTGCATCATTGTTGAAGTTGTGCCCCTCTTTCTGCGCTTTAAAGGTGATTCCAGTGTACCTCTTGAAATCTGTTTCCTGCTATTCTGGCTCGCTTTCAAGTACACCTCGTTGCCCTCCCTCAACAGATTTTTGGACGATTGTTGTCCTTTATTTCTCTGACAGTTTGTGCATTGTTGTGCCCCTAAGCTCCATATTTCAGCTCGTTTTTTGTGAGCTGACCGCAACTCCAAAATTTTGGTTCAGGTCTTATACTGGTTCCCGGCGTGAGGCTGAGTCTTTGCTTAATTTTTCTTCCTGCCGGGAAATTAGAGTGACATGTGCCCATCCAAATGCCTAACAGCTACTCTCTCATTGCTTCTCCCTCTTCCCTTTCATCCTCTGCCAAATTGGCAACCTGTGCAAACCAGGAGCTTAAAGGAGCTGTCTCTCCAAGTTGGGAGATTGATAGTAAAGCAGTTGGAAATTCAAACTAGAGCAACAGGAGAGTGACTATTAGTTGAGATTTAGAAACCTTTTGTATTCACACTGTGTCCATTCTCTAGGTTTCCCATACATGTTATAACTGTAGTAATATTCCCTACAACCTGGAGAGTTGGGACCCTTGGAATGTGTGCCACTCATTATTGCTTTAAATGGTCTGCATTTGCTCACCAAATCTCACCAATCCTCTCAGTCTCAAGTGTCCATCCTTATGACACATCCAGCTGTCATTGTAGATAGTGTCATTCCAGGTTTCATCAGAGCCCCTGAAGGAATTGTAAATAATTTCCCTGTTTTTTTGTTTTGTTTTTGAAATTCATTTTTATAGTGGGTTTGAGCTGATTCACACTGCCATGTTTATGCCAGTCTAGACACACTTGATTCCCTTACGGAGACATATCAATACATAGGTTTTAAGATTCTTACTAGTCAGATATATTCCTCTGCAGGAATATGGGATTTTGAGTCCCTTTCACTGAGAAAGTTGTAGGTCTTGTCTATTCCGTAGTTGGTTTTTTGAATGGTACATGTACTAATAGCAAACTCTGGTTTTATGCATCACCCCACCTCTCCTTCCCCCTTAAGTAGGCAAAAGAGTGTTTTCTAAATGTGAGACTCTGTTCTCTTTCCTAACTCAGTTCAGGTGTAGCCATGTTTACAGGACCTTCATAAGTGATATCTTATGATAAGTTTATTTTTCACTGTGACTTATTTCACTTAGAATCATCATACCTGCATCCACTGATTTTGCTGCTACTGTCCTTATGACATTGATTTCATGGCTGAGGCACATTCCATCGTACGTAAGTACCACCATTTTTTGAAACATTTTTGTCTTTCCTGAGATATTCAAGGTGTACCTTAGTTGAGGTTCTTGTAAGCAGTGCATCCCTAAATTTTGGGGTGGCTCTGTCTTATTGATTTTCAGTTTTCCCATGGTATATTCCCTAGACTGGAAGTGCCCGTGGCTCTGTAGCTATGTTGTTACCTGTTTTAGGGAACACATTGCACTCCACCAGATAGGCTGTTGAAAGTTTATATCGTGCCCTTCAGCATAACTAGGCTCCCTGTTCTCCAGGGCCAGTCTTGCCTTTCTGGTTTTTACATATTTTGCGGATGTCCCTTTTGTCCAGTGGGAAGTGCTACGTCTTTGTAGTGCAGATTTGCATGGCCCGCTTGCTTGCTGGGGTAAAATGGGCATATGCGTTTTTTCCTGAATATAATCTGGAGAAAACGCATATGCAGTATTTGGCCAAATGCATCATTGTCGACAATGAGCCTCTCTTGCTGTGCTTAAAAGGCGATTCCAAAGTACCTCTTGAAATTTGTTTCATGCTATTGTGCCTCGTTTTCAAGTCCACCTCATTGCCAACCCTCAACAGATTTTTGGACGATAGTTGTCCTTTATTACACTGCCGGTTTGTGAATTGCTGTGCCCCAGAGCTCCATTTTTCAACTCGTTTTTTGTATGCTGACAGCAAATCCAAAATTTTGGTTGAGGACCTATACTCGTTCCTGGCGGGTGGCTGAGACTTTGGTTAATTTTTCTTCCTGATGGGAAATTAGAGTGACATGTGCCCGTCCAAATGCCTAACAGCTACTCTCTCATTGGTTCTCCCTCTTCCCTTTCATCCTCTGCCAAATTGGCAACCTGTGCGAACCAGGAGGTTAAAGTTGCTGTCTCTCCAAGTTGGGAGCGTGATAGTAAAGCAGTTGGAAACTCAAACCGGAGCACCAGGATAGGGACTATTAGTTGAGTTTTAGAATCCTTTCGTATTCACAGTGTGTGCATTCTCTTCATTTCCCATACATGTTATAACTGTAGTGATATTCCCTTTTACCTGGCGAGTTGGGACCCATGGAATTGTTGGCATGCATTATTGCTTTAAACGGTCTGCATTTTCTCGTCCAATCTCACCAATCCTCTCAGTCCCAAGTGTCCAGCCTTATGTCTCATCCAGCTGTCGTTTTAGATATGGTCATTCCAGGTTTCATCAGAACACCGCAAGGAATTGTGTTAGAATTTCGCTGTTTTATTGTTTTGTTTTTGAAATTCATTTATATAATGAGGTTGAGCTGATTTTCACTGACGTGTTTATGCCGGTCTAGACACACTTGATTCCCTTACAGAGACATATCAATATATAGGTTTTAAGATTCTTACTAGTCAGATATATTCCTCTGCGGGAATAGGGCTGTTGAGTCCCGTTCACTGAGGTAGGAGTAGCTCTTGTCTATTCTGTATTTGGATTATGCAACGGTACCTGTGCTAATATCAAACTCTGGTTTTGTGCATCTCCCCACATCTTCTTTCCCCTTAAGCAGGCATAAGTATGTTTTCTAAATGTGAGACTCTGTTCTCTTTCCTAATTCAGTTCATGGGTAGCCATGTTTACATTTCCTTCAAAAGTGATATTTTATGTCAGAATGCTCCACGGCTCTTGTCATCATAATGCTCCATGATGCTCGTCATCACAATTATCCATGGTCTTCTCATCACAATGCTCCACCGTCTTGCCATCACATTGCTCCATGCCCTGGTCATCACAATGCTCCATGCTCCTTGTCATCACAATTCTCCCTCTCTTTGTCATCACAATGCTCGATGACACTTCCCATCACAATGTTACAAGCTCTTTTCATCACAATTCTCCATGCACTTGTCATCGCAATGCTCCCTGACCCATGTCATAGCAAGCTCCATATGCCTGTCATCACAATGCTTCATGACATTGTTATAAAAATTCTCAATGTCCCTTGTCATCACAATGCTGCATGCCAATGTCATCACAATGCTCCATGACACTTGTCATCACAATGCTCCAAGCCCTTTTCATCACAATGCTCCATTTCCTTTCATCACAATGCTCCATGACCTCTGTCATCACAATGTTCCCTGACACCTGTCATCACAATGCTCCATGCCCCTTGTCAGTACAGTGCTCCATGATGCTCGTCATCACAATTACCCAAGGACTTCTCATCACAATGCTTCAGGGTTTTACCATCACAGTGTTCCATGCCCTGGTCATCTCAATGCTCCATGTCCCTTGTCATCACAATTCTCCACGTCCTTGTCAACACAATGCTCCTTGACACTTCTCCTCACAATGATATATGCCCTTGTCATCACAATTCTGCATGCACTTGTCATCACAATGCTCCAGGACCCCTGTCATAGCAAGCTCCATGCGCTTGTCATCACAATGTTTCAAGAGCTGGTCATTAAAATTCTCAATGGCCCTTGTCATCACAATGATCCATGCCCTTGTCAACACAAAGCTCCTTTACCTTTGTCATCACAATCCTCCATGACACTTGGCATCACAATGCTCCATGTCATTGGCATCACAATGGAACATGACATATGTCATCACAATGCTCCCTGACACCTGTCTTAACAATAATCCATGACGTTGTTATCACAATGCTCCATGACGTTGTCATCACCATGCTCCATGCCATTGTCATCACAATGCTCCATGACACTTGTCATCACAATGCTCCAAGCCCTTGTCATCACAATACTCCATGCCCTTGTCATCACAATGTTCCATGACCTCTGTCATCACAATGTTCCCTGACACCTGTCATCACAATGCTCCATGCCCCTAGTCAGTACAGTGCTCCATGATGCTCGTCATCACAATTACCCAAGGTCTTCTCATCACAATGCTTCAGGGTTTTACCATCAAACTGCTCCATGCACCTGTCATCACAATGCTCCTTGCCCTTTACATCCCAGTGCTCCATGACTACGGTCATCACAATGCTCCGTGACTCCATTCTTCACAATGCTTCTTGATCTTTGTCATCACAATGGTCAATGTCCTCGTCATCACAAGGCTCTGTGACCTGTCACCACAATGCTCCATGAACTTTGCATCACAATGCTCCATGACACTTGTCATCAAAATGCTCCATGCCTTTCTCAGCACAATACACAAAGACACTTGTCATCACAATGCTCCATGCGCTTGTCAACACAATGCTCCACCAGCTTATCATCACAATGCTCCATGCACTTCTCATCAAAATGCTCTGTCACCACTGATATCACAATGTTCCATAACTAGTCATCACAATATTCCCTCACCCTTCTCATCACAATGTTCCATGACCACTGTCATCACAATACTACATGCCCTTATCATCACAGTGCTCCATGACCCCTGATCTCACAATGCTCAATAACACATGTCTTCAAAATGTTCCATAACTTTTGTCATCACAAAGCTCAATGACCCTTGGCATCACAATGCTCCATGTCATTGTCATCACAATGCTCCCGGAACCTTCTCATCACATTGCTCCATGCCCTTGTCATCACAAATGTCCATGACGCTTGTCATCACAATGTTCGATGCCATTCTCATAACAATGCTCCATGCCCTTGTCATTACAGTCCTCGATGAACCCTGTACCACAGTGTTCCAGGCCCTTGTCATCACAATGCTCCAGGCCCACTCTCATCACAATAATCCATGAAACTTTTCAGACCAAAGCCCCATGGCCTTGTCATCACAATGCACCATTACCACTGTCATAACAGTGCTCCATGATCCCAGTCATCACAATGTTCCACAGCCTTGTCATCACAAGGCTCCATGACCCTTGTCATCACAAGGCCCCATACACATGAAATCACAATGCTCCATGCCCTTGTCATCACAAAGCTCCATGATGCATGTCTTCAGAATGCTCCATGGCTTTCTCATCACAATGCACCATTCTCTTGTCATCAGAATGCTCCACGACCACTGTAATCACAATGCTCATTGTCCATTTTCATTAGAATGCTCCATGAGAATGTCATCACAAGGCTCCATGGTTTTCTCATCAAAATGCTCCAGGACCTTGTCATAACAATGCGCCTTTGTCTTGTCATCACAATGCTCCATGACTCCTGTCATCACAATACTCCATGAACATTTTCAGCACAGTGTTCCATGACATTCTCATCACAGTGCTCCTTGACACATGTCATCACAATGCTCCATGACCAATGTCATCACAACCCTCCATGAACCCTGAGAACACAATGATCCGGGACTCTTGTCATCAAAATGCTCCATGATCCTTGTCATCACGATGATCCATGCCCTTGCCATACCAATGCTCCATGACCCCTGTAATCACAATGCTCCGTGATGCTTGTCATCACAGTGCTCCATTCCTTTGTCAGCAAAATGCTTCATGACATTGTCATCACAATGCTCCATGCACTTGATATCACAATACTCCATTTCCATTGTCATCAAAATCCTCGGTGAACCTTGGGTTCACATTGCTTCATGCCCTTATCATCACAATGCTCCATGCTACTTGAAATGAAAATGATCCATGACCTCTGTCATTACAATGCTCCAAACCCTTGTGATCACAATGTTCCATAACACTTGTCATCACAACGCTCCATGATGCCTGTCATCACAATGCTGCATGAAATTGGTCATCAAAATGCTCAATAAACTTGTCATCACAATACTCCCTGACACTTCTCATCAGAATGCTCCTTGAACCCTGTCATGAAAAGGTTCAATGCCTTTTTCATCACAATGCTCCATGCCTTTTCATCACAATGCTCCATGCTAGTGTCATCACAATACTCCACAAGCTTGTCATCAGAATGCTCCATGAACCCTGTCATCACAATGATCCATGACACCTGTCATCAAAATGCTCCTTTTCCCTTGTCATTACAGTGCTCCATGACGCTCGTCATCCCAATTATCCATGACCTTCTAATCACAATGCTCCACGGTCTGGCGATCACAATGCTCATTGCCCTGGTCATCACAGTGCTCCATGTCCCTTGTCATCACAATTCTCCACGTCCTTGTCATCACAATGCTCCTTGACACTTCTCGTCACAAAGTTACATGCTATTTTCATCACAATTATCCATGCACTTGTCATCACAATGCTCCATGACACCTGTCATAGCAAGTTCCATGTGCTTGTCATCACAATGTTTCACGACGTTGGCATCAAAATTATCAATGGCCTTGGTCAGCACAATGCTCCATGCCCTTGTCATCACAATACTCCATGACACTTCTCATCACAGCGCTCCGAGCGCTTGTCATCACAATGCTCCATTACCTTTGTCATCACAATCCTCCATGACACTAGTCATCACAATGCTCCATGCCATTGTCATCACAAAGCACCAGGACATATGTCATCACAATGCTCCCTGACACCTGACTTAACAATACTCCATGACCTTTTCTTCACAGTGCTCCATGCCCTTGTCATCACAATGTGCAATGCCCACTGTCATCACAATAATCCGTGAAATTTTTCAGACCGATGCTCCATGCCCCTGTCATCACAATGCTCCATGCACTTGTCATCACAATGCTCCATGACACCTGTCATCACAATGCTTCTTGAATCCAGTCATCACAATGCTTCAAGACTTTGTCATCACAATGGTCAATGTCCTCATCATCACAAGTCTCTGTGACATTTGTCACCACAATGCTCCATGAACTTTTCATCACAATGCTCTGTGACCCTTGGCATCACAATGCTCCATGCCTTTGTCAGCACAATGTTCCATGACACTTGTCATCACAATGCTCCATGAGCTTGTCAGCACAATGTCCCATGACCGATGTGATCACAGTGTGCCATGCGGTTGTCATCACAATGCTCCATAAACATTGTCATCACAATGCTCCATGCACTTCTCATGAAAATGCTCTCTCACCACTGATATCACAATGTTCCATCACTAGTCATCACAATACTCCCTCACCCCTGTCATCACAATGTTCCATGACCCCTATCATCACAATGCTACATGCCGTTATCATCACAATGCAAAACTCCCTTGTCATCAAAATGCTCCTTGACCTTTGTCATCACAAAGCTCCGTGACCCATGGCATCACAATGCTCCAAGCCATTGTCATCACAATGCTTCATAAAGCCTCTCATAACATTGCTCCATGACCTTGTCATCACAAAGCTTCATGACCCTTGTCATCACAATGCTCGATGCCCTTCTCATCACAATGCTCCATGACCTTGTCATTACAATCCTCCATGACCCATGTATCACAGTGTTCCGTTTCCTTGTCATCACAATGCTCCATGCCCATTCTCATCACAATAATCCATGAAAATTTTCAGACAAATGCTCTGTGCCCTTGTCATCACAAAGCTCCAAGACACATGTCATCAGAATGCTCCATGGCCTTCTCATTCACAATGCTCCATGCCCTTGTCATGACAATGCTCCAAGACACCTGTAATCACAATGCTCCATGTCCCTTTTCATCTCAATGCTCCATGAACCCTGTAATCACAATGCACCATGACCATCATCATAATGCTTCATGTTATTGTCTCACAATGAAATCAAAATGCTCCATGACCTCTGTCATCAAAGTGCTCAAAACCCTTGTGATCACAATGTTCCATAACACTTGTCATCGCAACGCCCCATGACGCACGTCATCACCATTATCCATGGTCTTCTCATCACAATGCTCCATAATATTTGTTATCACAATGCTCAATACACTTGTCATCACAATGCTCCCTGACTCTTGCCATCAGTATGCTCCTTGAACCCTGTCATGACAAGGCTCCATGCCTTTTTCATCACAATGATCCATGGCGTTTTCATCACAATGCTCCAAGACTCCTGTAATCACAATGCTCCTTCCTCCGGTCATTACAAAGCTCCATGACGATTATCATCAGTATGCTCCTTGGACATCTCTCACAATTCTCCATGCCCTTGTAATCACAATGCTCCAAGACCCCTGTAATCACAATGCTCCATGCCCCTTTTCATCAGAATGCTCCATGAGACTTCTCATCACAAGGCTCCATTGTCTTCTCATCAGAGTGCTCCAGTACCTTGTCATCTCAATGCTCCATGACCACTTTCATCAGAATAATCCATGAACATTTTCAGCTCAATGCTCCATGATCTTCTCATCACAATGCTCCATGACCCCTGTCATCACAGTGCTCCATGCTCCTTGATATCAAAATGATCCATGACCTCTGTCATCACAGTGCTCCAAACCCTTGTGATCACCTTGTTCCATAACACTTGTCATCACAACGCTCCATGATGCCTGTCATCACAATACTCCATGCCCTTGTCATCACAATGCTCCATGACCTTTGTCATCACAATGCTCAATACACTTGTCATCACAATGTTCCCTGACACTTGTCGTCAGAATGCATCTAGAAACCTGTCATGAAAAGGCTCTATGCCTTTTTCATCACAATGCTCCATGCCCTATTCATCACAATGCTCCATGCCATTGTCATCACAATACTCCACAAGCTTGTCATCAGAATGCTCCATGACCTTTGTCATCACAATGCTCCATGACCCCTGTCATTAGAATGCTCCATGACACCTGTCATCACAATGCTCCATGCCCCTTATCATTACAGTTCTCCATGATGCTCGTCATCACAATTATCCATGGTCTTCTCATCACAATGCTCCACCGTCTTGCCATCACAATGCTCCATGACACTTCAAATCACAATGTTACATGGTCTTGTAATCACATTCTCCATGCACTTGTCATCGCAATGCTCCATGACCCCTGTCATAGCAAGCTCTATGTGCTTTTCATCACTATGCTTCACGAACTTGTCATCAAAATTCTCAAAGCCCTTGTCATCACAATGCTCCATGCCCTTTTCATCACAATGATCCATGACCATTGTCATCACAATGCTCTAAGCCCTTGTCATCACAATGCTCCATTACCTTTGTCTTCACAATCCCCCATGACAATTGGCATCACAATCCTCCATGCCACTGTCATCACAATGGAACATGACATATGCCATCACAATGCACCCTGACACTTGTCTTCACAATACTCCATGACCTTGTCATCACAGTGCTCCATGCCGTTGTCATCACAATGCGCCATGCCGACTGTCATCACAATAATCCATGAAACTTTTCAGACCAATGCTCCCTGCCCCTGTCATCACAATGCTCCATTCCCTTGTCATCACAATGCTCTGTGACTCCAGTCATCACAATGCTTCATGACCTTTGTCATCACAATGGTCGATGCACTCGTCATCACAAGGTGCTGTGAACTTTGTCACCACAATGCTCCATGAAAATTTCATCCCAATGCTCTCTGAGCCTTGTCATCACAATGCTCCATGACTTTGTCAGCACAATACTCCATGACGCTTGTCATCACAAGGCTCCTAGCGCTTGTCAGCACAATGCTCCATGACCCATGTCATCACAGTGTGCCATGCACCTGTCATCACAATTCTCCCCAAACTTGTCATCACAATACTCCATAAATATTGTCATCACAATGCTCCATGCACTTCGCATCAAAATGCTCTCTCACCACTCATATCACAATTTTCCATCACTAATCATCACAATACTCCCTCACCTCTGTCATCTCAATGTTCCACAGCCTTGTCAGCACAAGGCTCCATGACCCGAATTATCACAATTCTCCATACCCCTATTCATTTCAATGCTCCATGAACACTGTCATCACAACAAACCATGCCCATCATCATAATGCTTCATGCTATTGTCATCACAATGAAATCAAAATGCTCCATGACCTTTGTCATCACAATGCTCCAAACCCTTGTGATCACAATGCTCCATAACACTTGTCATCACAACGCCCCATGAGGCTCGTCATCACAATTATCCATGCAGTTCTCATCACAATGTTCCATGACCTTTGTCATCACAATGCTCAATAAACTTGTCATCACAATGCTCCCTGACACTTGTCATCAGTATGCTCCTTAAACCCTGTCATGACAAGGCTCCATGCCTTTTTCATCACAATGATCCATGACCATTTCATCACAATGCTCCAAGACCCCTGTAATCACAATGCTCCATGCCCCTTTTCATATCAATGCTCCATGAACCCTCTCATCACAACGAACCATGCCCATCATCATAATGCTTCATGCTACTGTCATCACAATGAAATCAAAATGCTCCGTGACCTCTGTCATCACAATGCCCCAAACCCTTGTGATCACAATGCTCCATAACCCTTGTCATCACAACGCCCCATGACGCTCGTCATCACAATTATCCATGGACTTCTCATCACAATGCTCCATCACCTTTGTCATCACAATGCTCAATACACTTGTCATCACAATGCTCCCTGACACTTGTCTTCAGTATGCTCCTTGAACCCTGTCATGACAAGGCTCCATGGGCTTCTCATCACATTGCTCCAGGACCTTGTCATCACAATGCTCCATTCCCTTGTCATCACAATGCTCCATGACCCCTGCCATCACAATACTCCATGAACATTTTCAGCCCAATGCTCTATGACCTTCTCATCACAGTGTTCCATGACCACTGTCATCACAACGCTCCATGACCACTGACAACACAATGATCCGGGACACTTTACATCAAACTGCTCCATGACACTTGTCATCAAAATGATCCATGCCCTTGCCATCCCAATGCTTAATGACCTCTGTAATCACAATGATCCGTGACGCTTGTCATCACAGTGCTCCATGACACTTGTCATCAAAATGCTCCATGCATTTGTCAGCAAAAAGCTACATGACATTGTCATCACAATGCTGCATGCACTTGTCATCAAAATATTCCATTCCCATTGTCATCAAAATCCTCGGTGAACCTTGGGTTCACATTGCTTCATGCCAAGTCATAACAATGCTCCATGCTCCTTGAAATGAAAATGATCCATAACCTCTGTCATCACAATGCTCAAAACCCTTGTGATCACAATGATCCATAACACTTGTCGTCACAATGCTCCATGATGCCTGTCATCACAATGCTCCATGACCATTGTCATCACAATGCTCAATACACTTGTCATCACAATGCTCCCTGACACTTGACGTTAGTATGCTCCTTGATCCCTGTCATGAAAAGGTTCCATACCTTTTTCATCACAATGCTCCATGCCTTCTTCATCACAATGCTCCATGCTATTGTCGTCACAATACTCCACAAGCTTTTCATCTGAATGCTCCTTGACCCTTGTCATCACAATGATCCATGACAACTGTCATCACAATTCTCGATACCCCGTGTCATTACAGCGCCCGTTGACACTCATCATCAAAATGCTCAATGGTCTTGCGATTACAGTGCTCCACGGTCTTGCCATCACAATGATCCATGACCTGGTCATCACAATGCTCCATGTCCCTTGTCATCACAATGCTCCATGCGCTTCTCAGCACAGTGCACCATGACCCATGACATCACAATGTGCCAAGCGCTCTCATCACAATGCTCCACAAAATTGTCATCACAATGCTCCATAAACATTGTCATCACAATGCTCAATGCACTTCTCATCAAAATGCTCTCTCACCACTGATATCACAATGTTCCATCACTAGTCATCACAATAATCCCTCACCCCTGTCATCACAGTGTTCCATGACCCCTGTAATCAAAATGCTCCATGCCCTTGTCATCACAAAGCTCCATGATGCATGTCATCAAAATGCTCCATGGCCTTCTCATCACAATGCTCCATGCCCTTGCCATCACAATGCTCCATTACACCTTTCATCACAATGCTCCATGACCACTGTCATCACAGCGCTCCTTGACCCCAGACAACACAATGATCTGGGACTCTTGTCATCAAAATGCTCCATGACACTTGTCATCACAATGATCCATGCGATTGTCATCCCAATGCTCCATGACACCTGTAATGAGAATAGTCTGTGACGCTTGTCATCCCAGTGCTCCATGACCCTTGGCATCACAATGCTCCATGAACCCTCTCATCACATTGCTCCATGTCCTTGTCATCACAAAGCTCCATGACGCTTGTCATCACAATGCTCGATGCCCTTCTCATCACAGTGCTCCATGCCCTTGTCATTACAATCCTCCATGATCCATGTATCACCGTGTTCCTTTCCCTTGACATCACAATGCTCCATGCCCACACTCATCACAATAATCCATGAAATATTTCACACAAATGCTTCATGCCCTTGTCAACAAAAGGCTCCATTACCCGTGTCATAACAATGCTCCATATCCCCGGCCATCACAATGTTCCATTGCCTCGTCATCACAAGGCTCCATGACCCTTGTCATCACAATTCTCCAAGACCTCTGTAATCACAATGCTCCATGCCCTTGTCATCACGAAGCCCAATGACTTATGTCATCAGAATGCTCCATGGCCTTCTCATCACAATGCTCCATGCCCTTGTCATCACAGTGCTCCAAGACCCCTGTATTCACAATGCTCCATGCCCCTTTTCATCTCAATTCTCCATGAACTCTGTCATTCCAATGCACCATGTCCATCATCATAATGATTAATGGTATTGTCATCACAATGAAAGCAAAATGCTCCATGACCTCTGTCATCACAATGCTCCAAACCCTTGTGATCACAATGTTCCATAACACTTGTCATCACAATTCCCCATGATGCTCCTCATCACAATTATCCATGGTCTTCTCATCACAATGCTCCATGACCTTTGTCATCACAATGCTCAAACACTTGTCATCTCAATGCTCCCTGCCACTTGTCGTCAGTATGCTTCTTGAACCCTGTCATGACAAGGCTCCATGCGTTTTTCATCACCATGCTCCATGCCCTTGTCATCACAATGCTCCCTGACAGTTGTCTTCAGAATGCTCCTTGAACCCTGTCATGAAAAGGCTCCATGTCTTTTTCATCACAATGCTCCATGACTTTTCATCACTATGCTCCATGCCATTGTCATCACAATACTCCACAAGCTTGTCATCTGAATGCTCCATGACCCATGTCATCACAATGCTCCATGACCCCTGTCATCACAATGCTCCATGAAACCTGTCATCACAATGCTCCATGCCTCTTGTAATTACAATGCTCCATGACGCTCATCATCACAATTATCCATGGTCTTCTCATCACAATGCTGCACGGTCTTTCCATCACAAGGCTCCCTGCCCTGGTCATCACAATGCTCCATGACCCTTTTCATCACAATTCTCCAAGCAATTGTCATACAATGCCACATTACATTTGTCATCACAATCCTCCATGACACTTGGCATCACAATGCTCCATTACATTTGTCATCACAGTCCTCCATGACACTTGCCATCACAATGCTCCACGCCATTGTCATCACAATGCTCCCTGACACCTGTCTTCACAATACTACATGACCTTGTATTAAAAATGTTCCATGCCCTTGTCATCACAATGTGCCATGCCCACCCTCATAGCAATAATCCATGAAACTTGTCAGACCAATTCTCCATGACCCTGTCATCACAATGCTCGATGCCCTTGTAATCACAATGCTCCATGACCCCTCACATCATAATACTCCGTAACTCCAGTCATCACAATGCTTTATGATCTTTGTCATCACAATGGTCCATTCCCTCGTCATGACAATGCTCTGTAACACTTGTCATCACAATGCTCCATGCCTTTGTCAGCACAAGGCTCCATGACCCTTGTCATCACAATCCTACATGCGCTTGTTAGCACAGTGCTCAAAGACACATGTCATCACAATGTGCCATGCACTTGTCATGATAATGCTCCACAACCTTGTCATCACAATGCTCCATAAAACTTGTCATCAAAAGGCTCCATGCATTTCTCATCTAAATGCTCTCTCAACACTGATATCACAGTGTTCCATCACTAGTCATCACAATACTCCCTCACCCCTGTCATCACAATGTTCCATGACCCCTGTCATCAAAATGCTACATGCCCTTATCATCACAATGCTCCATGACCACTGACATCACAATGTTCTATAACACCTGTCATTAAAATGTTCCCTGACACTTTTCATCAAATTGTTCCATGACCCTTTCATCACAATGCTCCCTCCCCTACTCATCACAATGCACCACACACTTGTCATCAAAATGCTCCATGACCTTTGGCATCACCAAGCTCCATGACCCTTGGCATCACAATGCTCCATGCCATTGTCATCACAGTGCTCCCTGAACACTCTCATCACATTCCTCCTTGCCCTTGTCATCACAAAGGTCCATGACTATTGTCATCACAATGCTCGATGACTTTCTCATCACAATGCTCCATGCCTTGTCATTACAATCCTCAAAGACCCATGTATCACCGTGTTCTGTGCCCTTGTCTTCACAATGCTCCATGCCCACTGTCATCACAATAATCCATGAAACATTTCAAACCAATGCTCCATACCCTTGTCATCACAATGCTCCATTAGCGATGTCATAACAATGCTCCATGACCCCAGCCATCACAATATTCCACAGCATTGTCATCACAAGACTCCATGTACCTTGTCATCACAATGCTCCAAGAGCCCTGTAATCACAATGCTCCATGCCCCTTTTCATCTCAATTCTCCATGAACACTGTCATCACAATGCACCATGCACATCATCATAATGCTTCATGCTATTGTCATCACAATGAAATCAAAATGTTCCATGACCTTTGTCATCACAATGCTCCAAACCCATCTGCTCACATTGTTCCATAACACTTGTCATCACAATGTCCCATGACGCTCCTCATCACAATTATCCATTGCCTTCTCATCACAATGCTACATGACCTTTGTCAACACCATGCTCAATACACTTGTCATCACAATGCTCCCTGACACTGGTCTTCAGTATGCTCCTTGAAACCTGTCATGACAAGGCTGCATGCGTTTTCCTCACAATGATCCATGCACTTTTCATTACAATGCTCCAAGACCCCTGTAATCACAATGCTCCATGCGCTTGTCATCACAAAGCTCCATGACGCATGTCATCAGAATGCTCCATGGCATTGTCAGCAAAATGCTACATGACCTTGTCATCACCATGCTCCATGCCCTTGTCATCACAGTGCTCCACAAAAACTGTAATCACAATGCTCCATGCCACTTTTCATCAGATTGCTCCATGAGACGTGTCATCACAATGCTCCATCCTCTTCTCATCACAATGCTCCAGGACTTTGTCATCACAATGCTCCATGACCCCTGTCATCACAATGTTCCATGACCCCTGTCATCAAAATGCTACATGCCCTTATCATCACAATGCTCCATGACCACTGACATCACAATGTTCTATAACACCTGTCATTAAAATGTTCCCTGACACTTTTCATCAAATTGTTCCATGACCCTTTCATCACAATGCTCCCTCCCCTACTCATCACAATGCACCACACACTTGTCATCAAAATGCTCCATGACCTTTGGCATCACCAAGCTCCATGACCCTTGGCATCACAATGCTCCATGCCATTGTCATCACAGTGCTCCCTGAACACTCTCATCACATTCCTCCTTGCCCTTGTCATCACAAAGGTCCATGACTATTGTCATCACAATGCTCGATGACTTTCTCATCACAATGCTCCATGCCTTGTCATTACAATCCTCAAAGACCCATGTATCACCGTGTTCTGTGCCCTTGTCTTCACAATGCTCCATGCCCACTGTCATCACAATAATCCATGAAACATTTCAAACCAATGCTCCATACCCTTGTCATCACAATGCTCCATTAGCGATGTCATAACAATGCTCCATGACCCCAGCCATCACAATATTCCACAGCATTGTCATCACAAGACTCCATGTACCTTGTCATCACAATGCTCCAAGAGCCCTGTAATCACAATGCTCCATGCCCCTTTTCATCTCAATTCTCCATGAACACTGTCATCACAATGCACCATGCACATCATCATAATGCTTCATGCTATTGTCATCACAATGAAATCAAAATGTTCCATGACCTTTGTCATCACAATGCTCCAAACCCATCTGCTCACATTGTTCCATAACACTTGTCATCACAATGTCCCATGACGCTCCTCATCACAATTATCCATTGCCTTCTCATCACAATGCTACATGACCTTTGTCAACACCATGCTCAATACACTTGTCATCACAATGCTCCCTGACACTGGTCTTCAGTATGCTCCTTGAAACCTGTCATGACAAGGCTGCATGCGTTTTCCTCACAATGATCCATGCACTTTTCATTACAATGCTCCAAGACCCCTGTAATCACAATGCTCCATGCGCTTGTCATCACAAAGCTCCATGACGCATGTCATCAGAATGCTCCATGGCATTGTCAGCAAAATGCTACATGACCTTGTCATCACCATGCTCCATGCCCTTGTCATCACAGTGCTCCACAAAAACTGTAATCACAATGCTCCATGCCACTTTTCATCAGATTGCTCCATGAGACGTGTCATCACAATGCTCCATCCTCTTCTCATCACAATGCTCCAGGACTTTGTCATCACAATGCTCCATGACCCCTGTCATCACAATGTTCCATGACCCCTGTCATCAAAATGCTACATGCCCTTATCATCACAATGCTCCATGACCACTGACATCACAATGTTCTATAACACCTGTCATTAAAATGTTCCCTGACACTTTTCATCAAATTGTTCCATGACCCTTTCATCACAATGCTCCCTCCCCTACTCATCACAATGCACCACACACTTGTCATCAAAATGCTCCATGACCTTTGGCATCACCAAGCTCCATGACCCTTGGCATCACAATGCTCCATGCCATTGTCATCACAGTGCTCCCTGAACACTCTCATCACATTCCTCCTTGCCCTTGTCATCACAAAGGTCCATGACTATTGTCATCACAATGCTCGATGACTTTCTCATCACAATGCTCCATGCCTTGTCATTACAATCCTCAAAGACCCATGTATCACCGTGTTCTGTGCCCTTGTCTTCACAATGCTCCATGCCCACTGTCATCACAATAATCCATGAAACATTTCAAACCAATGCTCCATACCCTTGTCATCACAATGCTCCATTAGCGATGTCATAACAATGCTCCATGACCCCAGCCATCACAATATTCCACAGCATTGTCATCACAAGACTCCATGTACCTTGTCATCACAATGCTCCAAGAGCCCTGTAATCACAATGCTCCATGCCCCTTTTCATCTCAATTCTCCATGAACACTGTCATCACAATGCACCATGCACATCATCATAATGCTTCATGCTATTGTCATCACAATGAAATCAAAATGTTCCATGACCTTTGTCATCACAATGCTCCAAACCCATCTGCTCACATTGTTCCATAACACTTGTCATCACAATGTCCCATGACGCTCCTCATCACAATTATCCATTGCCTTCTCATCACAATGCTACATGACCTTTGTCAACACCATGCTCAATACACTTGTCATCACAATGCTCCCTGACACTGGTCTTCAGTATGCTCCTTGAAACCTGTCATGACAAGGCTGCATGCGTTTTCCTCACAATGATCCATGCACTTTTCATTACAATGCTCCAAGACCCCTGTAATCACAATGCTCCATGCGCTTGTCATCACAAAGCTCCATGACGCATGTCATCAGAATGCTCCATGGCATTGTCAGCAAAATGCTACATGACCTTGTCATCACCATGCTCCATGCCCTTGTCATCACAGTGCTCCACAAAAACTGTAATCACAATGCTCCATGCCACTTTTCATCAGATTGCTCCATGAGACGTGTCATCACAATGCTCCATCCTCTTCTCATCACAATGCTCCAGGACTTTGTCATCACAATGCTCCATGACCCCTGTCATCACAATACTCCATGAACATTTTCAGCCCAAAGCTCCATGACTTTCTCATCCCACTTCTCCAGATCCCTTGTCATCACAATGCTCCATGACCACTGTCATCACAACGCTCCGTGACCCCTGACAAAACAATGATCCGGGACTCTTGTCATCAAAATTCTCCATAACCCTTGTCATCACAATGATCCATACCCTTGTCATCCTAATGCTCCATGACCCCTGTAATCGCAATGCTCCGTGACACTTGTCATCACAGTGCTCCGTTACACTTGTCAGCACAATGCTCCATGCGTTTTTCAGCAAAATGCTACATGACCTTGTCATCACAATCCTCCATGACCCTTGGGATCACATTGCTTCATGCCCTTGTCATCTCTGTCTTTCTTTTCTGCTTTTTACAGATTTTCGGATGTCCCTTTTGACCGGTGGGAAATGACAATTCTTTGTAGTGCGGATTTGCATTGTGCACTTACTTGATTGGCCAAAAAGAGCGTATGTGTTTTCTCCTGAATATATTCAGCAGAAAATGCATACACCCTTTTTGGCCAAGTGCATCATTGTCGAAGTTGTTACGCTTTTCAGGTGCATTAAAGGTGATTCCAATTTACCTCTTGAAATAAGTTTTGTGCAATTCTGCCTCATTTTCAAGTCACCTTTGTTGCCTTCCCTCAACAGATTTTTGGAAGAGAGTTGTCCTTTATAACTCTGAAGGTTTGTGAATTGATCTGCCCCGAACTCCAATTTTCAACTCGCGTTTTTGTGAGATGACCACAAATCCACAATTTTGCTTCAGGACCTATACTGGTTCGGGGGGTGCAGGCTGACGCTTTGGTTAATTCTTCTTCCAGAGGGGAAATTAGACTGACATATGTCAGTCCAAATGCCTACAGCTACTCTCTGATTGGTTCTCCCTCTTCCCTTTCATCCTCTGCACAATTTGCAAACTGTGCAAAGCAGCAGGTTATAGGGGCTGACTCTCCAAGGTGGGAGATTGATAGTAAAGCAGTTGGATTGCCAAACTAGAGCACAAGGAGAGGAAAAATTAGGAGCCTTTTAGAAATCTTTTGCCATCACAGGGTGTCCATTCTCTAGGTTTCCCATACATGTTATAACTGTAGTGATATCAACTTCTACCTGGAGAGTTGGGACCCATGGAATGGGTGGCATGCAATACTGCTTTAAAGGGTCTGCATTTTCTCACCCAATCTCACCAGTCCTCTCATTCACAAGTGTCCAGCCTTATGTCTCATCTAGCTGTCTTTGCAGATAGGGTCATTCCAGGTTTCATCAGAACCCCTTAATGCATTGTGTAAGAATTTCACTGTTTTTTTTGTTGTTGTTGTTGTTTTGTTTTGTTTTTGAAATTCATTTTTATAATGGGTTTGAGCTGATTTTCACCGACATGTTTATGCCGGTCTAGACACACTTGATTCCCTTATGGAGACATATCAATATATAGGTTTTAAGATTTTAGTAGTCAGATATATTGCTCTGCGGGGAATAGGTGTGTTGAGTCCCGTTCACTGAGGAAGGTGTAGGTTTTGTCTATTCTGTATTTGGTTTATGGAATGGTACCTGTGCTAATATCAAACTCTGGCTTTATGCATCAGCCCACCTCTCCTTCCCCCTTAAGCAGGCATAAGAGTGTTTTCTCAATGTAAGACTCTGTTCTCTTTCCTAACTCAGTTCATGTGTAGCAATGTTTACAGGACCTTCCTAAGTGATATCTTATGATAAGTTTCTTTTTCTGTGTGACTTATTTCACTTAGAATCATCGTACCTAAATCCACTCATTATGCTGCTACTGGCCTTATGACATTGATTTTATGTCTGAGTGATATTCTTTTAAACAAAATTACCACAAGTTCTTTACGCAATTTTCTCTTTCCTGGAATATTTAAGGTGTACTGAAGTTGAGGTTCTTGTTTGCAGAGCAGCCTTAAATTTTGGGGTGCCTGTGTCTTGTTGATATTTAGTCTTCCCAAGTTATATGCCCATGAGTGGAAGTGCTCTATGCTCGGTAGCTTTGTATTTAAATGTTTTAGGAAACAGCATACACTTCTTCAGAGTGGCTCTTGGATATTTATACCCCACACATCAGCGTGAGTAGCTCCCTGTTCTGCATGGCCTCTACTGCATTTCTGGTTTGTACATATTTTTTGGATGGCCTTTCTGAGCAGTGGAAATTGAGACTTCTTTGTTGTGTGGATTTGCATTTCCCGCTTGCTTGCTTGGCCAAAAACTCTGTATGTGTTTTTTTTTACTGAAGATATTCACGAAAAAAACGCATACACACTTTTGCCAAACTGCATCATTTTAGAAATTCTCCTGCTTTTCATATTCTTTAAATGTGAGTCCAATCTACCTTTTGAAATCTGTTTCCTGCAATTCTGCCTCTCATTCAGATCCTCTTCGTTGCCTTACCTGAATATATTTTTGGACGTTGGTTATCATTTTTATCTTTGCAGGTCTTTGAATTATCTGCTCCTGAGCTCCATTTTGCAACTCGCATTTTTTTTGAGCTTGCCGCCAAACCATTGTATTGCTTCTGGCCCTATTCTGGTTCTTGGGAGGCAGGCTGAGCCTTTGGTTAATTCTTCTTCCTAATGGGAAATTAGAGTGACATGCGCCTGTCAAAACTACAGCTAGTCTCTCATTGGTTCCCCCTCTTCCCGTTTATCCTCTGCACAAATTGCAAACTGTGTGAAACAGGAGGTTAAACGTGCTGATTCTCCAAGTGGGGAGATTGTTAGTAATTTGACAGAAATGGTGAACCCCAGCACCAGGAGATCAAAAATGAGGTGCATTTTCGACACCTTTCTTGATCACACGGTGTACATTCGTCTCGGTTTCCCAGGCATGTTTTCGCTGTCGGAAGATTCCCTTGAACCTGCAGTTTTGGGACACATGGAATGGGAATCAGGCAGTATTACTTTAAAAGGTCTGCATTTTCTCACCCAGCCTCTCTAACATCTCTTAGCGTGTATAGCTTCCTGCGTTATATATCATCCTACTGTGGGTCTACATGCATTCAATCCATGTTACATCGTAGCCCTTCAACAAAAGTTGTAAGAATTTTTGTGTGTCTCACTGTTTTTATAAATATTTTTAATTTATTTTTATATTGGTTACAGCTGATTTTCAAAGCTCTGTTTTTTGCTGCTGTACATCCTCTTGATTCATATACTGTGAGACATCAATAAATTCTTTATCAGATTCTTACCAGTCATATGTATTATTTTCCAGTGACTTGAGTGGGCTGAGTGCAGTTCTTTGATGTACCGTGTAGGCCTTGTCTGTTATTCAATTTGGTACTTGGAATGGTATCTTTGCTAATTTCAACCTCCTGGATAATACCTCACCCTTCCCCACCTTTCCCATTTAGCAGCCTTATGTCTATTTTCTACGTATTTGACTATGTTTCTGTTTTGTAATTTATTTCATGTGTAGCCATTTTTGATTCCACCTTTAAGTGACATCTTATGATATGTGTCTTTTTCTTTCTGACATACGTCACTTAGAATGATCGTATGTATCTCCTCCAGAGTTGTTACAACTGGCCTTATTTCATTGATTTCTGGATGAGTAATATTCCACTCTACATAAGTACCCCATCTCTTTTATCAATTTTATCCTCCCAGGGACATTTAGGTTATATCCAAGTTGAGGCCCTTTTTAACAGAGAGGTGGTAAACGTTGGGGTTCCTGTTTTCTGTCGATTTTTGTTTTTGCCAAGGTATACGCCCATGAGTGCAAGTGCCCTATGCTCTGTAGCTCATTTTTTAGATGTTTTAGCAAACACAATACACTTCTCCAGAGTGGCTGTTGGCAAATTACATTTCCACTATCAGCCTCACAGGGCTCCCTTTTCTCCTCTCCCTGTCCTGCATTTCGGGTGTTTACACTTTATGTGGATGGCCCTTCTGACTGATGTGAAGTGATACATTTTGTAGTATTGATTTCCAGGGCCCACCTGTTTGGTTGGATAAAAAGTGTGTATGGCCTTTACTTGAATATATTCAGAAAAAATGCATACGGCCTTTTTGGCCAACTGCATCATTGGCGATGTTCAGCCCCTTTTCTTGTGCTTTAATGGGGAGTCCTTTCTACCTCATCAAATCTGTTTCCTGACACTCTCACTTGCTTACAAGTCCTTTTCTGCGACTTACCTCAAGACATTTTTTGACGATAGATATTTTCAACTCTGCAGTTTCATGAATTTTAGTGCCCCTGAGTTCCATTTTTCAAACTGTGTTTTCGGAAACTGGACAGAGAACAGCGGGGTTTCCTCTAGCCCTATTCTGTTTCCGTGGGCAATTCTAGCCTTTGATGAATTTGCCTTCCAGATTGGAAATTAGAGTGGCATGTGCCTGTCTGAACACCTAAGACTTGTCTCTAATTTTTTCTCATCCTTCCGCTTCATCCTGTGGACAAATTCCAAACTGTGTGCAACAGGATGTTGACAGTGCTGATATCCCCATGTGAGGAAATTGTTAGGAAAGATGCTGGAAGGGTGAACCCGAGCACCAGGCGATGAGGAGATGAGGTGCGTTTTCCAAACTCGTTCCGATCAAACGGTGTACCATCCTCTAAGTGTGACAGGCATGTTTTAGCTGTAGGAATAGTCCCGTGCATGTAAGGGGAACACCAGGGTTTTTTCCAAATTAGTGACTCTCCGAACCCCAAACTGGGGAATGTTTAATCTACGGCTACACATATGTCCATTATGGGGCTTGGAAAATAGGCAGAGTCCAAACTTTAGATGATTGAAATCTTCGGGATCAGAAGTGCTCACCATCGGCCTTGCTTAGGTTACATTTTATCTGTCATTGTTAGATGATGTCAATAAAAATATCTATTCTTTTTCAGATTATTTCCCCTTATAGGTTATTGCAAAATATTCAGTGTAGTTCCCTGTGCTATACAGTAGTTCCTTGTTGATGATCTGTTTTATACATAGCAGTGTGTATGTGTTAATCCCAAACTGTTAATTTATCCCTTCTCCTAACTTTCCCCTTTGGTAATAATAAATTATAAGATTTTATACTTCTCAGAAATGGGGAATCTGAAAGACAGGTATCATTTTCAATGGAAAAGCATTCAAAACAAGATTGAAGCTTCAGCCAAGAGTATTCAATGAACATCCTTGGGAATAAATCACTTCATTTCTCTAATGTTGACCTGACAAATACGACAGACGTCTTCATTGAACTTGCTTCTAATAAAGTGATGGAAATATCAAATATAAGTCTTAGAAACATCTTATTTTACCCGAGACTTATACACTGCTCTATGATAACTACAGTTTGGCTCACACATCTGTTCATTGAAGTTACAATGTTCTCAATTTCTGTTACTGATCCTCCAGTGTGGACCCCAACAGGAGTCCCCGTGCCCAGTGTCATTGGAGCCAACAGATCAAGACTGAGTTTGGTTCAGAAGCAAAGGAAACTTTATATTTTGAAAACAGAATGGAGAAGTGAGAGCGTGCACTCCCCCGCGGGCTGTGGGCTGGGCTGCTTTGTTGGGATCCTGGCAGCGTCAGCGGGAGGGAGGGGATGGAGCTCTTGAGGGCCGGGTTGGCTGCAGCTCAGGCTCTATGTCGCAGAGTCTGCATGGGACCCCGCTAGCTGAGGTGTCGACCCAGCCATTCTGCACTAGGAAATCGGGTCTGAAGTGCCGGGTGTGGGACCTCTGCATGTGGAACCCTAGGAGAACGTGAAATTAGACAAAGCACAAAGGAAAAACAGGTTAGACTTTATTTTATTGCCCAGATTCTCTTTTTATCTCCCAGGAATTTTTAATGAACGTTGCCGGAGATGAAAACCTCCTCTGATTTTTGTCCCGTTCCTCATTCTTGCGGTGCTGAGGGTGCAGACCCCTATTTTGTAACTGCTTCATGCTTAGGTGGGAGCCCTCATACATGCGGGTAGGGGAAAAACTTCTCCCCAGGAGCCTCCACGTGAGGTTGATTGTCCCCAGGACTCCTGCCTCACTGCTCGTCCACCTGAGCACCAGCATTGGAAGTGTTATAGATTCGATTGACCTTTAAGGTTCCAGGAAAGAGATGCACAGAGATGCTGCTGTGGCAGGTCTCACCCCACCCCACATTTGTTCGGCGACCTTAGGCTGGCGGGTTTTGCCAGCCTAGATGCTCTGACCAGTAGTCTGTGCTTTCTTTAATTAGGTCCCTGAATTAATGTACAAACAGCACCATGTGTCAGAGCCCTGCCCGCTCAACTCCAAGACAGTCCAGGCTTGGTGGTGATCCAGGACCATGACGTCCACTGAGTCAACGGCCTTTTGAAGTAGCCAGCAGTCCAGCCGGTCATATTGGCCACCATCACCGCGGTGTCTGTAGGGATTTCTATGGTGAAATCGTGAATATACAATTCCCCCGCCAGCTTATTACCTCCCCTCTGGGTGCAGTAAGTCCTCCAAGCAGTAGTCTGCTCTTTCGGGGTACAGACTTGTTTTCTGAGAGAAACTCCAGGTCAAGTGATGGTCACACGTGTCTTCTTAGGGGCCCATTACCCCCGTTTGTCTCTCTGGAGGTTGGAGTTGGAGGGCCTCCTCACTTGAGGTCAGTGTGTCCACAGAGCGACCCCTGCAACTTCAGGACATGATGGGTGGTTAGGATCACCACATGGGGTCCTTTTCCCTTAGGAGGGAGCTGACCTTGCGGGCTGCTGATTTGCAGCTTTTTAGATACCCCAGTATCCTGGCCTGATGGGGCGGTGTGCAAAGCCCTTGGTGACCATAGTTTATCATACCTGAAGGGCATTCTTGTGTTGCTCCATTTCAAGTGGTCCCAGTTTTTGCACTAAGGCTCCAAGGGTGATTAACCTTGACCGGGTATGTAAAGGTCAAAGGGTTTAGCTAAATTAGGGAGTTCCTGGGCAAGGGCCTGAATTGACTGCTCTTTCCATTCTTGAAAGGCTGTTTCTGGATTCTATCCTAAAGGATCATCATCTTTTCGTGTCAGTGTTTCATGTAGAGGCCCAGCTATTAGACTGTAGTTAGGGATCCAGATGCAGAAAACCTTGGCCTCCCCAGGAACCCCTAAGCTGTCTTCTAGTTTTAGAAGAGGTAAGGCTGCAAATGGCTTCTTCCCTATCCTTGGATTCGTTTCTCCTAATATCTGTGAGAATGCAGCCCAGGCATGTCACCTTAGCCTGGGATATTTGAGCCTTTTTCTTGGACACCTTTTATCCTTTCTTGGCTAGGTAGTTCAGAGGCGTCTTTAGTAGGCCTGGCGATCAGAATGTCATATGCATATTGAAGGAGGGTTCCCTTTTACAGAGGTAGAACTTTTAGGTCTTTAGAGGACATTTCCCCAATGATGGTGTGGGGATTTTTGAACCATTGGGGCAGGACGGCCCAGCATTATTGCTTTTGTTGCATGTTGTGTCCTGCCACTCACAAGCCAAAAGTTCTTGTGACTCTGAGATGAATGGAATACAGAAGAAGGCATCATTGAAGTCTAATACAGAATGCCATGGTCTGGTGGATGGTAGAATGACCAGGAGGGTGTAGGAAATAGGAGCTACTGGATGTATATCCTCGGTGGCTTCACTGACTGTCCTGATATCCTTTACCAGGTCTCCAGCAGCCCATGGGGCTCTCGTGGTCAGCGCAATCCCAGGATATGGAATTCACCTGGGCTGAACCCCACACACAACAGCCCACGGGGCTCTTGTGTTCAACTCTCTCCAAGAGTATGGAGCTCATCTGTGCAGCTACTCAGCAGCCCATGGGGCTCTCATAGTCAGGCCCTTCCCAGGATACGGAGCTCCCCTGCGCAGGTACCCCAGCAGGGCTGGACCCACAGGAACCATGCACATAGGCCACCTTGCAGAGAACCCCCAGCTCACCTGTCGCTCACAGCTGACACAGAACACCTCAGAGCAGGACTTCAACTAACAAACAACAGCTCTGACAGTTCTGTTTCCCTGGGTATCACTCTGTGTGGCCTCTCTCTGCCTGCTCTTCCAGACACTTCCACTGCAGCAAGGGCACCAGGACTCTGTCTCCACACATCATCACTCCTCTCCCTGACTCCTGGGTTCCTCTCATTAGGATAGGGTCTTCTTGAAGTTGTTTTCCACTCATGGACCAGATAAAATGATAAGAAAACAAGCCGCAGCTGCAGCCCCTTGTCTATCCTGACTCTCAAGAGCCCACACCTGTTCCTTGGGCCGGGCCCGTTTAGCAAGGTTCATTTTCTGCAACTGTGAGCCCCTGAAGGGTGAGGGTTGGCTGATTTGGGCAGCCTGACACTGCCTGCCAGCCCTCACCAGGTGTGCCAGGGTTGAGGTCAATATAAAGACCTCTCCAGTCAGCAAGAGCTCCTGTAGCTGTGCCTGACCCCATATTCTCTGCCCCGTCAGCAGTGTCGGGGCTGGGGTGGTGGGAGGGAGTGAGGGGCCATGGCTTTGTGGGTGGCCCAGTGTGAGTGGAGCTCTCCTGGACTTCCTGCAGGAGTTGCCAGGCTGCCACCTGCTAAAGAAGAGGATGTGTCACCCATACCTGCCGCTGGAATTTCTCCCCAGGTAGATGTGAGGAAGTAAAAAAGCAGTGGGGGCCGTGGCAGGAGGGGTATCTCAGTCAGGGAACTGGAAAGCTTCCAGAAGACCATCTGGGGCCAGGACCATCCTGCCTGGCCTACAGGCACCAAGTCGTCCTTCATGCAGTCGCTGGTGTGGCTCCACAGCCCTTCCTCTAGGCTTGCAAGTTCTTGTACATATTCAGGTGTTTTACCTGGAAAGGGTGGGAAGAGTTCAGCTGCAGCAGGATTGGGGCTCAGCTCACATTTACTGACAGACGCCTCGACACAGTCCCCCAGCTTAGCAATGAGGATGCTCCTTGTGGGGGGGAGCGCTGCTGACTGCATGGGAGATTATTTCCCACCTCTGACCAACTTAAGAATTTTTTACCACTGGAGCAAGTGCCCTGATACGATTTTCCTGTTTATAACTGGTGGTTTCTGTTTTTTTTTTTTTTTTCCTTTTTTCTTTTTGGTTCAAGGTAGATTTTATTTATTCCTCTTTTTTTTTTTAATTTACAGATATAAACATAGAAATAATGCATTAATATAAAGACGTCTATATGAAGGGAAAAACTATTTTTCTGTTTTATTTTATTAAATGTTATTTATTTATATTTTTTTAAATTTATTTATTTATTTTATACAGCAGGTTCTTATTGGATATCTATTTTATACATATAAGTGTGCACATGTGAATCCCAGTCTCCCAATTCATCCCACCACCACCCTCACATGACGTTCCCCCCTTGGTGTCCATATGTTTGTTCTCTACATCTCTGTCTCTATCTCTTCCCTGCAAACTGGTTCATCTGTACCATTTTTCTAGGTTCCACATATATGCATTAATATACAATATTTGTTTTTCTCTTTCTGACTTACTTCACTCTGTATGACAGTCTCTAGATCCATCAAGGTCTCTACAAATGACCTAATTTCATTCCTATGTATGGCTGAGTAATATTCCATTGTATGTATGTACCACATCTTTATCCATTCATCTGTCTGTGGGCACTTAGGTTGCTTTCATTACCTGGCTATTGTAAATAGTGCTGCAATGAACATTATGGTGAATGTGTCTTTTTGATTTATGGTTTTCTCTGGGTATATGTCCAGTAGTGGGATTGCTGGATTATATGGTAATTCTATTTTTAGTTTTTTAAGGAACCTCCATTCTGTTCTCCATAGAGACTGTATCGATTTACATTCCCAACAATAGTGGAAGAAGGTTCCTTTTCTCCACACCCTCTCCAGCATTTGTTGTTTGTAGATTTTCTGATGATGCCCATTCTAACAGGTGTGACGTGATACCTCATTGTAGTTTCGATTTCCATTTCTCTAATAATTAGTGATGTTGAGCAGATTTTCATGTGTGTCTTGGCCATCTCTATTTCTTCTTGGAAGAAATGTCTATTTAGATATTCTTCCATTTTTATATTGGGTTGTTTGTTTTATTAATATTGAGCTGCATGAGCTGTTTATATATATTGGAGATTAATCATTTTTCCATTGATTCGTATGCAAATATTTTCTGCCATTCTGAGGGTTGTCTTTTCGTCTTGTTTGTAGTTTCCTTTGCTTTGCAAAAGCTTTTACGTTTCACTAGGTCCCATCTGTTTCGTTTCTTTTTTTTATTTCATTACTATAGGAGGTGGAACAAAAAAGATCTTGCTGTGATTTACGTCAGAGTATTCTTCGTAAGTTTTCCTCTCAGAGTTTTATACTGTCGGGTCTTACATTAAGGTCTCTAATCCATTTTGAATATATTTTTATGTATGGTGTTGGGGAGTGTTCTAATTTCATTCTTGTACATGTAGCTTTCCATATTTCCCAGCACCACTGATTGAAGAGACTCTCTTTTCTCCATTGTAAAGTCTTGCCTCCTTTGTCATAGATTAGTTGAGCATAGGTGTGTAGGTTTATCCCTGGGATTTCTTTTTTTTTTTCCTTTTACACGTTTATTAGAGTATATTTGCATTACAATGGAGTGTTAGTTTCTGCTGTCTAACAAAGTGAATCAGCTATACATATACAAATGTCACCAGATCACCTCCCTCTTGCATCTCCCTCCCACACTCCATATCCCACCACTTTAGTTGTAACAAAGCACCGAGCTGATCTCCCTGTTCTATGTGGCTCCTTCCCTGTAGCTATGGGTATTACATTTGGTAATGTATTTATGTCCATGCCACTCTCTCACTTCCTCCCATCTTACCCATCCCCCTTCTGTTGTCCTCAAATCCTTTCTCTATGTCTGTGTCCTTAATCCTGTCCTGCCACTAGGTTCTTCAAATTTTTTTTTTCTTCGTTAGATTTCATATATCTCTGTTAACATACAGTATTTGTTTTTCCCTTTCTGACTTACTTCACTGTGTAGGACAGATTCTAAGTCCATCCACCTCAGTACAAATAACTCAGCTTTGCTTCCTTTTATGGCTGAGTAATATTCCATTGTATATATATGCCAGATATTCTTTATCCATTCATCTGTCGATGGACACTTAGGTTGCTTCCATGTCCTGGCTATTGTAAATAGAGCTGCAATGAACATTTTTGTTCATAACTCTTTTTGAATTATGGTTTTCACAAGGCAAATGCCCAGTAGTTGGATTGTTGTGTTGTATGGTACTTCTATTGTTAGTTATTTAAAGGAACCTTCTTACTGTTCTCCCTAGTGGCCATATCAATTTACATTCTCACCCACAGTGCAAGTGTGTTCCCTTTTCTCCAAAAAGGCCTCTCCAACATTTATTGTTTTGTAGAATTTTTTGATGATTGCCACTCTGACTGCTGTGAGGTGATACCTCACGGTAGTTTTGATTTGCATTTCTCTAATGATTAGTGATGTTCAGCATCCTTTCATGTGTTTCTTGGCAATCTGTATATCTCCTTTGGAGAAATGTCTATTTAGGTCTTCTGCCCGTTTTTGGATTGGGTTGTCTGTTTTTGTGATATTGAGCTACATGTGGTGCTTGTAAAGTTTGGAGATTAATCCTTTGTCAATTGCTTCATTTGAAAATATTTTCTCCCATTCTGAGGGTTGTTTTTCCATCTTGTTTATGTTGTCCTGTACTGTGTGAAAGCTTTTAAGTTTCATTAGGTCTCATTTGTTGATTTTTGTTTTTATTTCCATTTCTCTAGGAGGTGGCTCAAAAAGGATTTTGCTGTGATTTATGTCATAGGGTGCTCTGCCTATGGTTTCCTCTAGTGTTTTATAGTGTCTGTTCTTATATTTAGATCTCTAATCAAGTTAGAGATTATTTTTGTGTATGGTGTTATGGAGTGTCCTAATTTCATTCTTTTATGTGTAGGGGTCCAGTTTTCCCAGTACCAATTACGGAAGAGTCTGTCTTTTCTCCATTGTATATCCTTAGCTCCTTTGTCATAGATGTGATAGCCATAGGTATGTAGGTTTAGCTCTGGGCTTTCTGTCCTGTTCCATTGATCTGTTTTTATGCCAATCTACATACACTTGATTCCATTATGGAGACATATAAATACATAGGTTTCAAGATTATTACCAGTCAGATATATTCTTCTTCAGTGAATAGGGTGTTTTGTGTCCAGTACATTGAGAAAGGAGTAGGTCTTGTCTATTACATATTTGGTATATGGTATGGTATCTGTTCTAATTTCAAACACTGCTTTTACACATCACCCCACGTCACCTTTCACCTTAAGGGCACATAAGTGTGTTTTCTAAATGTGTAACTCTGTTCTCTTTTGAAATTCAGTTCATGTTTAGCCATGTTTACATTCCCTGTATAAGTGATATATTACAATAAGTTTCTTTTTCTTTGTGGCTCATTTCACTTAGCATCATCGTACCTAAAGCCACTCATTATGCTGCTATTGGCCTTATGACATTGATTTTATGTCTGAGTGACATTCCATTGTATACAAGTACCACAACATCTTTATCCATTTTTTTTTCCTTTCCTGGGATATTTCAAGTGTACCGAAGTCGAGGTTGTTGTAAACAGAGCAGCCCTAAATTTTGGGCTGGCTGTGTGTTGTCGATTTTTAGTTTTCCCAAAATACACGCCCATGAGTGGAAGTGTGCTATGCTCTGTAGCTCTGTTTTAGAAAACAACATACAGTTCTCCAGAGAGGCTATTGGCAATTAACATCCTGTCCATCGGCGTAACCAGGATCCCTTTTCTCCATGGCCTGTCCTGCATTTGTGGTTTTTACACAACTTGCGGATGGCCCTTTTGACTGGTGGTAAGTGGCACTTCTATGTAGTGTGGATTTGCAATGCCTGATGGCTTGCCTGGCCAAAAAGGGCGTATGCGTTTTTTTCCCGAATATATTCAAGAAAATACACATACTCCCTTTTTGGCCAAGGGCAACATTGTCGAAGTTCTGTCTCTTTTCATGTGCTTTAAAGACGACTCCAATCTACCTCTTGAAATCTGTTTCCTTCAATTCTGCCTTGCTTTCAAATCCTCTTCACTGCCTTACCTCAATATATTTCTGGATGATAGTTGTCCTTTATAACTCTGCAAGTTTGTGAATTGCTGTGCCCCTGATTTCCATTTTTCAACTCGCTTATTTGTGAGCTGGCTGCAATACCGCAGGATGGCTTTAGGCCCTAGTCTGGTTGCAGGGTTGCAGGCTGAGCCTTTGTTGAATTCTTCTTCCTGATGGGAATCTAGAGTGACATGTGCCCATCCAAACACCTACAGCTAATCTCTCATTTGTTTCCCCTCTTCCTGTTCATCCTCTGCACATTTTGCAAACTGTGCATAACAGGAGGGTAGAGGCGCTGACACTCCAAGTGGGGAGATTTTCAGTATTGCAGATGGAATGGCTAAGCCGAGCACCAGGAAAGGAAAAATGAGGTACATTTTAGAAAACTTTCCCGATTACACAGTGTACCATCCAACGGGTTTCCCATGCATGTTTTAACTGTAGGAAGATTCCCTTAAACTTGGAGAGTTGGGGCCACGAGAATGGGTAGCACACAGTATTGCTCTAAGTGGTGTTATTTTGCTCACACAACCTCAACAATCTTGTCAGCCCCAAGTGTCCAGTCTTACGTCTCCTCCAGCTGTGGGTGTAAAGGTGGTCAATCCAGGTTGCATCACAGGCCCTGAACGTAATTTTTAAGACTTTCTCTCTGTTTTGCTGTTTTTGCATTTTGCTTTTGAAATTTATTTTTATAAGGGTGTTTAGCTGAATTTCACTGCTCTGTTCATGCCGTTATACTCACGCATGATTCCTTTATGGAGACATGAGAATACATATGTTTTAGAATTATTACAAGTCAGATATATTCCTCTGCAATGAATAGGGGTTGTTGAGTCCAGTTAATTGTGTCGAGAGTAGGTGCTGTCTATTACATACTTGGTTTATGGAACTGTATCTGTGCTAATTTAGGAGTCTGGATTTATGCATCACCCCACCTCTCCTTCCCCCTTAAGCAGGCATAAGAGCGTTTTCTAAATGTGAGACTCTGTTTCCTTTCCTAACTCCGTTCATGTGTAGCCATGTTTACAGGACCTTCATAAGTTATATCTTATAAGTTTCTTTTTCTCTGTGACTTATTTCACTTAGAATCATCGTACCTGAATCCACTCATTTGGCTGCTACTGGCCTTATGACATTGATTTCATGGCTGAAGGATATTACATCGTAAGTAAATACCACAATTTCTTGAAACATATTTGTCTTTCCTGGGATATTACAGGTGTACCCAAGTTGAGTTTCTAGTAAGCAGTGCATCCCTAAATTTTGGTGTGACACTGTCTTATTGATTTTCAGTATTCCCAAGGTATATTCCCTTGACTGGAAGTGCTCTTGGCTATATAGCTCTGTTGTTTACTTGTTTTAGGGAACACAATGCACTCCTCCGGAGAGGCAGTTGGCAATTTACATCCTGCCCATCAGCATAAGTAGGCTCCATGTTCTCCATGGCCTGTCTTGACTTTCTGGTTTTTACACATTTTGCAGATCTCCCTTTTGACTGGTGGGAAGTGATACTTCTTTGTAGTGCAGATTTGCATTGCCCGCTTGCTTGCTTGGCCAAAAAGGGCGTATGCGTTTTCTCCTGAATATATTCAGGAGAAAACGCAAACGCAGTTTTTGGCCACGTGCATCTTTGTCGAAATTGTGCCCCTCTTCCTGTGCTTTAAAGGCGATTCCAAAGTACCTCTTGAAATCTGTTTCCTGATATTCTGGCTCGCTTTCAAGTCCGCCTAGTTCCCTTCCCTCAAGAGATTTTTGGAAGATAGTTGTCCTTTACTACTCTGCCAGTTTGTGAATTCCTGAGCCCCTGAGCTCCATTTTTCAACTCGTTTTTTGTGAGCTGACCACAAGTTCAAAATTTGGGTTCAGAACCTATTCTGGATCCCAGCGGGTGGCTGAGACTTTGGTAAAATCTTCTTCCTGCCGAGAAATTAGAGTGACATGTGCCCATCCAAATGCCTAACAGCTACTCTCTCATTGGTTTTCCCTATTCCCTTTCATTCTCTGCCAAATTGGCAACATGTGCGAACCAGGAGGTTAAAGGGGCTGTCTCTCCATGTTGGGAGATTGATAGTAAAGCAGTTGGAAAATCAGACCGGAGCAACAGGAGAGGGAATATTAGTTGAATTTTAGAATCCTTTCGTATTCACAGTGTGTCCATTCTCTAGGTTTCCCGTATATGTTACAGCTGTAATAATATTCCCTTCAACCTGGAGAGTTGGGACCCTTGGAATGTGTGCCACGCATTATTGCTTTAAATGGTCTGCATTTGCTCACTGAATCCCACCGATCCTCTCAGTCCCAAGTGTCCAGCCTTATGCCACATCCAGCTGTCCTTGTAAATAGGGTCATTCCAGGTTTCTTCATAGCCCCTGAAGGAATTGTAAAGAATTACCCTGTTTTTTTGTTTTGTTTTTGAAATTCTTTTTATAGTGGGTTTGAGCTGATTCTCACTGCCAAGTTTATGCCAGTCTAGACAAACTTGATTCCCTTACGGAGACATATCAATACATAGGTTTTAAGATTCTTACTAGTCAGATATATTCCTCTGCGGGAAATATGGGGTTTTGAGTCCTTTTCACCTAGGAAGGTATAGGGCTTGACTATTCCGTAGATTGTTTTTGGAACGGTACGTGTACTAATATCAAACTCTGGTTTTATGCATCACCCCACCTCTCCTTCCCCCTTAAGCAGGCATAAGAGATTTTTCTAACTGTGAAACTCTGTTCTCTTTCCTAACTCAGTTCATGTGTAGCCATGTTTACAGGACCTTCATAAGTGATTTCTTATGATAAGTTTCTTTTTCTCTGTGACTTATTTCACTTAGAATCATTGTACCTGAATCCACTCATTTTGCTGCTACTGTCCTTATGACATTGATTTCATGGCTGAGGGATATTCCATCGTACGTAAGTAACACAATTTCTTGAACCATTTTTTTTCTTTCCTGGGATATTTAAGGTGTACCCAAGTTGAGGTTCTTGTAAGCAGTGAAGCACTAAATTTTGCAGTGGCTCTGTCTTATTGATTTTCAGTTTTCCCAAGGTATATTCCCTAGACTGGAAGTGCCCTTGGCTCTGTAGATCTGTTGTTTACTTCTTTTAGGGAAAACAATGCACTCCTCCAGAGAGGTAGTTGGCAATTTACATCCTGCCCATCAGCATAACTAGGTTCCCTGTTCTCCAGGGCCTGTCTTGCATTTCTGTTTTTTTCACATTTGCAGATGTCACTTTGACCGGTGGGAAGTGATACTGCTTTGTAGTGCAGATTTTCATTGCCCGCTTGCTTGCTTGGCCAAAAAGGGCGTATTCGTTTTTTCCTGAATATATTCAGGAGAAAACGCATACGCCCTTTTTGGCCAAGTGCATCATTGTCGAAGTTGTGCCCCTCTTCCTGTGCTTTAAAGGCGATTCCAATGTACCTCTTGAAATCTGATTCCTGCTATTCTGGCTCCATTTCAAGTCTGCCCCGTAGGCTTCCCTCAACAGATTTTTGGATGATTGTTGTCCTTTATTACTCTGCCATTTTGTGAATTGCTGTGCCCTGAGCTCCATTTTTCAACTCGTTTTTTGCGAGTTGAGGTGAAGTCCAAAATTTTGGTTCAGGACCTATTCTGGTTCCCGGTGAGTGGCTGAGACTTTGGTTAATTCTTCTTCCTGCTGGGAATTAGAGTGACATGTGCCCGTCCAAATGCCTAACAGCTACTGTCTCATTGGTTTTCCCTCTTCCCTTTCATCCTCTGACAAATTGGCAACCTGTGCCAACCAGGAGGTTAAAGTTGCTGTCTCTCCAAGTTGGGAGATTGATAGTAAAGCAGTTGGAAAGTGAAACCGGAGCACAAGGAGAGGGACTATTAGTTGAGTTTTAGAATCCTTTCGTATTCACAGTGTGTGCATTCTCTTCATTTCCCATACATGTTATAACTGTAGTGATATTCCCTTTTACCTGGTGAGTTGGGACCCATGGAATTGTTGGCATGCATTATTGCTTTAAACGGTCTGCATTTTCTCATCCAATCTCACCAATCCTCTCAGTCCCAAGTGTCCTGCCTTATGTCTCATCCAGCTGTCGTTTTAGGTAGGGTCATTCCAGGTTTCATCAGAACACCGCAAGGAATCGTGTTAGAATTTCACTGTTTTATTGTTTTGTTTTTGAAATTCATTTATATAATGAGGTTGAGCTGATTTTCACTAGACGTGTTTATGCCGGTCTAGACACATTTGATTCCCTTACAGAGACATATCAATATAAAGGTTTTAAGATTCTTACTAGTCAGATATATTCTTCTGCATGAATAGGGCTGTTGAGTCCCGTTCACTGAGGTAGGAGCAGCTCTTGTCTATTCTGTATTTGGATTATGCAACGGTACCTGTGCTAATATCAAACTCTGGTTTTGTGCATCTCCCCACCTCTCCTTTCCCCTTAAGCAGGCATAAGTATGTTTTCTAAATGTGAGACTCTGTTCTCTTTCCTAATTCAGTTCATGGGTAGCCATGTTTACATTTCCTTCAAAAGTGATATTTTATGTCAGAATGCTCCACGGCTCTTGTCATCATAATGCTCCATGATGCTCGTCATCACAATTATCCATGGCCTTCTCATCACAGTGCTCCACCGTCTTGCCATCACATTACTCCATGCCCTGGTCATCACAATGCTCCATGTCCTTGTCATCACAATTCTCCCCCTCTTTGTCATCACAATGCTTGATGACAATTCTCATCACAATTTTACATGCTCTTGTCATCACAATTCTCCATGCACTTGTCATCGCTATGCTCCCTGACCCATATCATAGCAAGCTCCATATGCTTGTCATCACAATGCTTCATGACATTGTTATAAAAATTCTCAATGTCCCTTGTCATGACAGTGCTGCATGCCAATGTCATCACAGTGCTCCATGACAATTGTCATCACAATGCTCCAGACCCTTGTCATCACAATGCTCCATGCCCTTGTCATTACAATGCTCCATGACCTCTGTCATCACAATGTTCCCTGACACCTGTCATCACAATGCTCCATGCCCCTTGTCAGTACAGTGCTCCATGATGCTCGTCATCACAATTACCCAAGGTCTTCTCATCACAATGCTTCAGGGTTTTACCATCACAATGCTCCATGCCCTGGTCATCTCAATGCTTCATGACCCTTGTCATCACAATTCTCCTAATCCTTGTCATCACAATGCTCCTTGACACTTCTCCTCACAGTGTTATATGCTCTTGTCATCACAATTCTGCATGCACTTGTCATCACAATGCTCCAGGACCCCTGTCATAGCAAGCTCCATGCGCTTGTCATCACAATGTTTCAAGACCTTGTCATTAAAATTCTCAATGGCCCTTGTCATCACAATGATCCATGACCTTGTCATTACAATGCTCCTTTAACTTTGTCATCACAATCTTCCATGACACTTGGCATCACAATGCTCCATGTCATTGGCATCACAATGGAACATGACATATGTCATCACAATGCTCCCCGACACCTGTCTTAACAATAATCCATGACGTTGTCATCACAACGCTCCATGCCATTGTCATCACAATGCTCCATGACACTTGTCATCACAATGCTCCATGACACTTGTCATCACAATGCTCCAAGCCCTTGTCATCACAATGCTCCATGACCTCTGTCATCACAATGTTCCCTGACACCTGTCATCACAATGCTCCTTGCCCCTTGTCAGTACTGAGGTCCATGATGCTCCTCAACACAATTACCCAAGATCTTCTCATCAAAATGCTTCATGGTTTTAACTTCAAAATTCTACATGCCCCTGTCATCACAATGCTCCATGCCCTTGACATCCCAATGCTCCATGACCGCTGTCATCACAATGCTCCGTGACTCCATTCATCACAATGCTTCATGATCTTTGTCATCACAATGGTCAATGCCCTCATCATCACAAGACTCTGTGACCTCTGTCACCACAATGCTCCATGAACTTTTCATCACAATGGTCCATGACCCTTGTCATCACAATGCTCCATGCCTTTCTCAGCACAATACGCAAAGACACTTGTCATCACAATGCTCCATGCGCTTGTCAACACAATGCTCCACCAGCTTTTCATCACAATGCTCCAAGCACTTCTCATCAAAATGCTCTGTCACCACTGATATCACAATGTTCCATAACTAGTCATCACAATACTCCCTCACGCTTCTCATCACAATGTTCCATGACCCCTGTCATCACAATACTACATGCCCTTATCATCACAGTGCTCCATGGACCCTGACCTCACAATGCTCCATGACACATGTCATCAAAATGCTCCATAACTTTTGTCATCACAAAGCTCAATGACTCTTGGCATCACAATGCTCCATGTCATTGTCATCACAATGCCTCAGGAACCTTCTCATCACATTGCTCCATGCCCTTGTCATCACAAATCTCCATGATGCTTGTCATCACAATGCTCGATGCCGTTCTCATAACAATGCTCCATGGCCTTGTCATTACAGTCCTCCATGAACCCTGTACCACAGTGTTCCAGGCCCTTGTCATCACAATGCTCCAGGCCCACTCTCATCACAATAATCCATGAAACTTTTCAGACCAATGCCCCATGGCCTTGTCATCACAATGCTCCATTACCCCTGTCATAACAATGTTCCACAGCCTTGTAATCACAAGGCTCCATGACCCTTGTCATCACAAGGCTCCATACACATGAAATCACAATGCTCCATGCCCTTGTCATCACAAAGCTGAATGATGCATGTCTTCAGAATGCTCCATGGCCTTCTCATCACAATGCACCATTCCCTTGTCATCAGAATGCTCCACGACCCCTGTAATCACAATGCTCCATGCCCATTTTCATTAGAATGTTCCATGAGAATATCATCACAAGGCTCCATGGTTTTCTCATCACAATGCTCCAGGACCTTGTCATCACAATGCTCCTTTCTCTTCTCATTACAATGCTCCACGACTCCTGTCATCACAATACTCCATGAACATTTTCAGCCCAGTGTTCCATGACATTCTCATCACAATGCTCCATGACACCTGTCATCACAATGCTCCATGACCAATGTCATCACAACCCTCCATGACCCCTGAGAACACAATGATCCGGGACTCTTGTCATCAAAATGCTCCATGACACTTGTCATCACAATGATCCATGCAAATGTCATCCCAATGCTCCATGACCCCGTAATCACAATGCTCCGTGTCACTTGTCATCACAGTGCTCCATGACACTTGTCATCAAAATGCTCCATGCCTTTGTCATCAAAATGCTCCATGACCTTTGTCATCACAAAGCTCCATGACCATTGACATCACAATGCTCCATGCTCCTTTAAATCAAAATGGTCCATGACACCTGTCATCACAATGCTCCAAACCTTTGTGATCACAGAGTTCCATAACACTTGTCATCACAACGCTCCTTGATGCCTGTCATAACAATACACCATGCCCTTGTCATTACAATGCTCCATGACCTTTGTCATCACAATTATCAATACACTTGTCATCACAATGCTCCCTAACCCTTGTCTTCAGAATGCTCCTTGAAACCTGTCATGAAAAGGCTACTTGCGTTTTTCATCACAATGCTCCATGCCCTTTTCATCACAATGCTCCATGCCATTGTCGTCACAATACTCCACAAGCTTGTCATCAGAATGCTCCATGACCCTTGTCATCACAATGCTCCATGACCTCTGTCATCACAATTCTCCATAACACCTGTCATCACAATGCTCCATGCCCCTTGTCATTACAGTGCTCCATGACACTCATCTTCACAATTATCCATGGTCTTCTCATCACAATGCTCCACGGTCTTGCCATCACAATGCTGCAAGCCCTAGTCATCACAATGCTCCATGTCTTTCGTGATCAAAATTCTCAACGTCCTTGGCATCACTACGCTCCATGACACTTCTACTCACAGTGTTATATGCTTTGCCATCACAATTCTCTATGAACTATTAATCGCAATGCACCATGACCCCTGTTTTACCAAGCTCCATGTGGTTGTCATCAAAATGCTTCATGAATTGTCATCAAAATTATCAATGGCCCATGTCATCACAATGGTCCATGCCCTCGTCATCACAATGCCCCAAGCCTATGTCATCACAATGCTCCATTACCTTTGTCATCACTATCATCCATGACACTTGGCATCACAATGCTCCATGCCATTGTCATCACAATGGACTATGACATATGTCAAGCCAATGCTCCCTGACACCGGTCTTCACAATTCTCCATGACCTTGTCATCACAATGCTCCATGCCCTTGTCATCACAATGCACCATGTCCACTGTAATCACAATAATCCATGAAACTTGTCAGACCAATGCTCCATGTCCCTGTCATCACAATGCTCTATGCCATTTTCATCACAGTGCTCCAAGAACCCTGTAATCACAATGCTCTATGCCCCTTTTCATCAGAATGCTCCATGAGAATTTTAATCACAAGGGTACATGGTCTTCTCATCACAATGCTCCAGGACCTTGTCATAACAATTCTCCATTCCCTTGTCATCACAATGTTCTATGACACCTGTCATCAAAATACTCCATGAATATTTTCAGCCCAATGCTCCATGACCTTCTCATCACAATGTTTCATGACCCATGTCATCACAATGCTCCATGACCACTGGCATCAAAATGCTCCATGATCATTGTCATCACAATGATCCATGCCCTTGTCATCCCAGTATTCCATGGCCCCTGCAATCACAATTCTCTGAGACGCTTGTCATCACATTGCTCCGTGACCCTTGTCATCACAATGCTCCATATATTTGTCAGCAAAATGCTACATTACCTTGTCATCACAATGCTGCATGCGCTTGTCATCATAATTCTCCATTACCATTGTCATCAAAATCCTCCATGAAAGTTGGGATCACATTGCTTTATGCCCTTGTCATCAAAATGCTCCATTCTCCTTGAAATCAAAATGATCCATGACCTCAGTCATAACAATGCTCCAAACCCTTGTGATCACAATGTTCCATAACACTTGTCATCACAACACACTTTCATGCCTGTCATCACAATTATACATGGACTTCTCATGACAGTGCTCTATGACATTTGACATCACAATGCTCAATACACTTGTCATCACAATGCACCCTGTCATTTCTCATCAGAATGCTCCTTGGACCGTGTCATGAAAAGGCTCCATGCCCCTTTCATCACAATGCTCGATGCCATTGTCATCACAATACTTCACAAGCTTGTCATCAGTATCCTCCATGACCCTTGTCATCACAATGCTCCATGACCCCTGTCATCACAATGCTCCATGCCCCTTGTCATTACAGTGCTCCATGATGCTCTTCATCACAATTATCCATGGTCTTCTCATCACAATGCTCCACGGTCTTGCCATCACAATGCTCCATGTGCCTTGTCATTACAATACTCCACGTCTTTGTCATCACAATGATCCTTAACTCTCCTCATAACAAAGTTACATGATCTTGTCATCACAATTCTCCATGCACTTGTCATTGCAATGCTCTATGAACACAGTCATAGCAAGCTCCATGTGCTTTTCATCACAGTGCTTCACGACGTTGTCATCAAAATTCTCAATGGCCCTTGTCATCACAATTCTCCATGCCCTTGTCATCACAATGCTCCATGACCATTGTCATCACAATGTTCCAAGCCCCTGTCATCAAAATGCTCCATTACCTTTGTCATCACAATCCTCCATGACACTTGGTATCACAATGCTCCATGCCATTGTCATCACAATGGACAATGACATATGTCATCACAATGCTCCCTGACACCTGTCTTCAAAATACTCCATGACCTTGTCATCACAATGTTCCATGCCTTTGTCATCACAATGCGCCATGCCCACTGTCATCACAATTACCCATGAAAATTGTCAGACCAATGTTCCATGACCCTGTCATCAAAATGCTCCATGCTCTTGTCATCACAATGCTCCATTACCCCTGTCATCACAATGCTCCATGACTCCAATTATCCCAATGTTTCATGACCTTTGTCATCACAATGGTGCATGACCTTGTCACACAAGTCTCTGTGACCTTTGTCTCCACAATGCTCCATGCCCTTTTCATCACAATGCTCCAAGCTCACTGTCATCACAATAATCCATGAAACTTGTCAAACCATTGTTCCATGCCCCTGTCATCACATTGCTCCATGCCCTTGTGATCACAATGCTCCATGACCGCTATCATCACAATGCTCCGTGACTCCAATCATCACAATGCTTCATGACTTTTCTCATCACAATGGTCAATGCCCTCGTCACACAAGGCTCTGTGACATTTGTCAACACAATGCTCCAGGCCATTGCCATCACAATGCTCCATGCCATTGTCATCACAATGCTCAACGAAATCTCTCACCACATTGTTCCATGAACTTGTCATCACAAAGCTCCATTACACCTGTCATAACAATGCTCCATGACCCCTGCCATAACAATGTTCAACGGCCTTGTCATCACAAGGATCCATGACCCTTGTCAACACAATGCTCCACGACTTCTGTAATCACAATGCTCCATGCCTCTTTTCATCGCAATGCTCCCTGAACACTGTCATCACAGTGCACCGTGCATATCACCATAATATTTCATGCTATTGTCATCACAATGAACTCAAAATGCTCAATGATCTGTGTAATCACAACGCTCCAAACCCTTCTGATCACAATGTTCCATAACACTTGTCATCACAATGCCCCATGACGCTGGTCATTACAATTATCCATGGTCTTCTCATCACAATGCTCCATGAACTTTGTCATCACAATGCTCAATACACTTATCATCACAATGCTCCCTGACAGTTGTCATCAGTATGCTCCTTGAACCCTGTCATGACAAGGCTCCATGCATTTTTTATCACAATGATCCATTCCCTTTTCATCACAATGCTCCAAGACGCCTGTAATCACAATGCTCCATGTCCTTGTCATCACAAAGCTCCATTACGCATTTCATCAGAATGCTCCATTGCCTTCTCATCACAATGCTCCTTGCCCTTGTCATCACATTGCTTCAAAACCCCTGTAATCTCAATGCTCCATGCACCTTTTCATCAGAATGCTCCATGCCCTTGTCATCACAATGCACCATGACGCTTTTCATCACAATGTTCCAAGCCCTTGTCATCAAAATGCTCCATTACCTGTGTCATCTCAATCCTCCATGACACTTGGTATCACAATGCTCCATGCCATTGTCATCACAATGGACAATGACATGTGTCATCACAATGCTCCCTGACACCTGTCTTCACAATACTCCATGATCTTGTCATCACAATGTTCCATGCCCTTGTCATCACAATGTGCCATGCCCACTGTCATCACAATAATCCGTGAAGCATGTCAGACCAATGTTGCATGCCCCTGTCATCACAAAGCTCCATGCCCTTGTCATCACAATGCTCCATGACCCCTGTCATCACAATGCTCCGTGACTCCAGTCATCACAATGATTCATGACCTTTCTCCTCACAATGGTCCTTGCCCTCATCACACAAGGCTCTGTGATCTTTGTCACCACAATGCTCCATGAAATTTTCATCACAATGCTCTGTGTCCCTTGTCATCACAATGCTCCATGCCTTTGTCAGCACAATGCTCCATGACACTTGTCATCAAAATGCTCCATGCGCTTGTCAGCACAATGCTCCATGACACATGTCATCACAATGTGCCATGCTCTTTTCATCACCATGCTCCTCATCCTTTTCATCGTTATGCTCCATAAAACTTGTCATCACATTGCTCCATGAATTTCTCATCAAAATGATCTCTCACCACATATATCACAATGTTCCATCACTAGTCATCAGAATACTCACTCACCCCTGTCATCTCAATGTTCCATGACCACCGTCATCACAGTGCTACATGCCCTTATCATCACAATGCTCCAAGACCCCTGACATCACAATGTTCCATAACCCCTGTCATCAAAATGTTCCATGACACTTTTCATCAATTTGCTCCATGACCCTGTCATCACAATGTTCCCTGCCTTTCTCATCACAATGCACCACGACCTTGTCATCAAAATGCTCCATGACCTTTGTCATCACAAAGCTCCATGACCGTTGGCATCACAATGCTCCATGCCATTTCATCACAGTGCTACTGAAAGCTGTCATCACATTGCTCCATGTCCTTGTCACTACAGTGCTCCATGCCGCTTGTCATCACAATGCTCGATACACTTCTCATCACATTGCTCCATGCCCTTGTCATTACAATCCGCCATGACACATGTATCACAGTGTTCCGTGCCCTAGTCATCACAATGTTCCATGCCGAGTCTCATCACAATAATCCATGAAATTTTCAGACCAATGTTCCATGCCCTTGTCATCACAATGCTCCATTGCCCCTGTCATAACAATGCTCCATGACCCATTCCATCACAGTGTTCCACGGCCTTGTCATCCAAGGCTCCATGACCCGTGTCATAACAATGCTCCAAGACCCCTGTCATCACAATGCTCCATGCACCTTTTCATCAGAATGCTCCATGAGACTTGTCATCACAAGGCTCCATGGTCTATTCATCACACTGCTCCAGGACCTTGTCATCACAATGCTCCATTCCCTTGTCATCACAACTCTCCTTGACCACTGTCATCACAATACTCCATGAACAATTTCAGGCCAATGCTCCATGACCTTCTCATCACAATGCTCCATGACCCTTGTCTTGAAAATGCTCCATGACCCCTCTCATCACAATGCTCCATGACACCTATCATCAGAATGCTCCATGCCCCTTGTCATTACAGTGATCCATGACGCTCTTCTTCATAATTATCCATTGTCTTTTCATCACAATGCTCCACGGTCTTGCTATCACAATTCTCCATGCCCTGTTCATCACAATGCTCCATGTCCAATGTCATTACAATTCTCCACGTCCTTGTCATCACAATGCTTCGTGACACTTCTCATCAAAATGTTACATGATCTTCTCATCACAATTCTCCATGCACTTGTCATTGCAATGCTCTATGACCAGTGTCATAGCAAGCTCCATGCGCTTGTCATCACAATGCTTCACGACGTTGTCATCAAAACTCTCAACGGACCTTGTCATCACAATGCTCCACGCCCTTGTCATCACAATGCTCCATGACCCTTGTTATCACAATGTTCCAAGCCCTTGTCATCAAAATGCTCCAATACCTTTGTCATCACAATCCTCCATGACACTTGGTATCACAATGCTCCATGCCATTGTCATCACAATGGACAATGACATATGTCATCACAATGCTCCCTGACACCTGTCTTCACAATACTCCATGATCTTGTCATCACAATGTTCCATGCCCTTGTCATCACAATGTGCCATGCCCACTGTCATCACAATAATCCGTGAAGCATGTCAGACCAATGTTGCATGCCCCTGTCATCACAAAGCTCCATGCCCTTGTCATCACAATGCTCCATGACCCCTGTCATCACAATGCTCCGTGACTCCAGTCATCACAATGATTCATGACCTTTCTCCTCACAATGGTCCTTGCCCTCATCACACAAGGCTCTGTGATCTTTGTCACCACAATGCTCCATGAAATTTTCATCACAATGCTCTGTGTCCCTTGTCATCACAATGCTCCATGCCTTTGTCAGCACAATGCTCCATGACACTTGTCATCAAAATGCTCCATGCGCTTGTCAGCACAATGCTCCATGACACATGTCATCACAATGTGCCATGCTCTTTTCATCACCATGCTCCTCATCCTTTTCATCGTTATGCTCCATAAAACTTGTCATCACATTGCTCCATGAATTTCTCATCAAAATGATCTCTCACCACATATATCACAATGTTCCATCACTAGTCATCAGAATACTCACTCACCCCTGTCATCTCAATGTTCCATGACCACCGTCATCACAGTGCTACATGCCCTTATCATCACAATGCTCCAAGACCCCTGACATCACAATGTTCCATAACCCCTGTCATCAAAATGTTCCATGACACTTTTCATCAATTTGCTCCATGACCCTGTCATCACAATGTTCCCTGCCTTTCTCATCACAATGCACCACGACCTTGTCATCAAAATGCTCCATGACCTTTGTCATCACAAAGCTCCATGACCGTTGGCATCACAATGCTCCATGCCATTTCATCACAGTGCTACTGAAAGCTGTCATCACATTGCTCCATGTCCTTGTCACTACAGTGCTCCATGCCGCTTGTCATCACAATGCTCGATACACTTCTCATCACATTGCTCCATGCCCTTGTCATTACAATCCGCCATGACACATGTATCACAGTGTTCCGTGCCCTAGTCATCACAATGTTCCATGCCGAATCTCATCACAATAATCCATGAAATTTTCAGACCAATGTTCCATGCCCTTGTCATCACAATGCTCCATTGCCCCTGTCATAACAATGCTCCATGACCCATTCCATCACAGTGTTCCACGGCCTTGTCATCCAAGGCTCCATGAACCGTGTCATAACAATGCTCCAAGACCCCTGTCATCACAATGCTCCATGCACCTTTTCATCAGAATGCTCCATGAGACTTGTCATCACAAGGCTCCATGGTCTATTCATCACACTGCTCCAGGACCTTGTCATCACAATGCTCCATTCCCTTGTCATCACAACTCTCCTTGACCACTGTCATCACAATACTCCATGAACAATTTCAGGCCAATGCTCCATGACCTTCTCATCACAATGCTCCATGACCCTTGTCTTGAAAATGCTCCATGACCCCTCTCATCACAATGCTCCATGACACCTATCATCAGAATGCTCCATGCCCCTTGTCATTACAGTGATCCATGACGCTCTTCTTCATAATTATCCATTGTCTTTTCATCACAATGCTCCACGGTCTTGCTATCACAATTCTCCATGCCCTGTTCATCACAATGCTCCATGTCCAATGTCATTACAATTCTCCACGTCCTTGTCATCACAATGCTTCGTGACACTTCTCATCAAAATGTTACATGATCTTCTCATCACAATTCTCCATGCACTTGTCATTGCAATGCTCTATGACCAGTGTCATAGCAAGCTCCATGCGCTTGTCATCACAATGCTTCACGACGTTGTCATCAAAACTCTCAACGGACCTTGTCATCACAATGCTCCACGCCCTTGTCATCACAATGCTCCATGACCCTTGTTATCACAATGTTCCAAGCCCTTGTCATCAAAATGCTCCAATACCTTTGTCATCACAATCCTCCATGACACTTGGTATCACAATGCTCCATGCCATTGTCATCACAATGGACAATGACATATGTCATCACAATGCTCCCTGACACCTGTCTTCACAATAATCCATGACCTTGTCATCACAATGTTCCATGCCCTTGTCATCACAATGCGCAATGCCCACTCTCATCACAATAATCCATAAATCTTGTCAGAACAATGCTCCGTGACCCCTGTCATCACAATGCTCCGTGACTCCAGTCAACACAATGATTCAGGACCTATCTCATCACAATGGTCCATGCCCTCGTCACACAAGGCTCTGTGATCTTTTTCACCACAATGCTCCAAGAATATTTCATCACAATGCTCTGTGTCCCTTGTCATCAAAATGCTCCATGCGCTTGTCAGCACAATGCTCCATGAAAAATGTCATCAAAATGCGCCATGCACTTGTCATCACAATACTCCACATCCTTATCATTGCTATGCTCCATATCACTTGTCATAAAAATGCTCCATGCACTTCTCATCAAAATGCTCTCTGACCACATATATAACAATGTTACATCACTAGTCATCACAATACTCCCTCACCCCTCTCATCAGAGTGTTCCATTACCCCTGTCATCACAGTGCTACATGCCCTTATCATCACAGTGCTCCATGACACCTGACATCACAATGTTCCATAACCCCTGTCACAAAATGCTCCATGACCCATTTCATCAGAATGCTTCATGACCGCTGATATCGCAATGTTCCATAACCCCTGTCATCAAAATATTCCATGACAATTTTCATAAAATAGCTCCATGACCTTGTCATCACAATGCTCCCTGTCCTTCTCATCTCAATGCACCATGCCTTTGTCGTCAAAATGCCCCATGACCTTTGTCATCACAAAGCTCCATGACGCTTGGCCTCAAAGTGCTCCATGCCATTGTCATCACAATGCTCAATGAAATCTCTCATCACATTGCTCCATGCCCTTCTCATCACAATGATCCATTACACCTGTCATAACTATGCTCCATGACCCCTGCCATCAAAATGTTCCACGGCCTTGTCATCACAAGGCTCCATGACCCTTGTCATCACAATGCAACAAGACCTCTGTAATCACAATTCTCAATGCCCCTTTTCATCTCAATGTTCCATGAACCCTGTCATCACAATGCACCATGCCCATCATCATAATGATTCATGCTATTGTCATCACAATGAAATCAAAATGCTCCATGTCCTCTGTCATCACAATGCTCCAAACCCTTCTGATCACAATGTTCCATAACACTTGTCATCACATGCCCCATGACGCTCGTCATCACAATTATGCACGTCTTCTAATCACAATGCTCCATGTACTTTGTCACCACAATGCTCAATACACTTGGCATCACAATGCTCGCTGACACTTGTCATCAGTATGCTCCTTGAACACTGTCATGACAAGGCTCCATGCCTTTTTCATCACAATGATCCATTCCCTTTTCATCACAATGCTCCAAGACCTCTGTTATCACAAAGCTCCGTGACTCCAGTCATCACAATGCTTCATGACACTTGTCATCACAAGGGTCCATGACCTCGTCACACAAAGCTCTGTGACCTTTGTCACTACAATGCTCCATGAAATTTTTATCACAATGCTCTGTGACCCTTGTCATCACAAAGCTCCATGCCTTTGTCAGCACAATGCTCCTTGACCCTTGTCATCACAATGCTTGATGCGCGTGTCAGCACAATGCTCCATGACACATGTCATCACAATGTGCCATGCTCTTTTCATCACAATGCTCCACATCCTTTTCATCGCTATGCTCCATAAAATTTGTCATCACTATGCTACATGCACTTCTCATCAAAATGCTCTCTCACCACATATATCACAATGTTCCATCACTAGTCATCACAAAACTCGCTCAACCCTGTCATCACAATGTTCCATGACCACTGTCATCACAGTGCTACATGCCCTTATCATCACAATGCTCCATGACCCCTGACATCACAATGTTCCATAACCCCTGTCACAAAATGCTCCATGACCCATTTCATCACAATGCTCAAAGACCCCTGTAATCACAATTCTCCATGTACTTGTCATCACAAAGCTCCATGACGCATGTCATCAGAATGCTCCATGGCTTTCTCATCACAATGCTCAATGCCCCTGTAATCACATTGCTTCAAAACCCATGTAATCTCAATGCTCCATGCACCTTTTCATCAGAATGCTCCATGCCCTTGTCATCACAATGCTCCATGCCCCTTTTCATCAAAATGCTCCATGACCTTTGTCATCACAAAACTCCATGACCCTTGGCATCACAATTCTCCATTCCATTTCATCACAATGTTACATGAAACCTCTCATCACATTGCTCCATGCCCTTGTCACCACAATGCTCCATGAAGCTTCTCATCACAATGCTCCATGCCCTTGTCATTACAATCCTCCATGACACATGTATCACAGTGTTCCGTGCACTAGTCATCACAATGTCCCATGCCGAATCTCATCACAATAATCCATGAAATTTTCAGACCAACGTTCCATGCCCTTGTTATCACAATGCTCCATTACCACTGTCATAACAATGCTCCATGACCGCTGCCATCACAATGTTCCACCGCCTTTGCATCCAAGGCTTCATGACCCTTGTCCCCACAATGCCCCAAGACCACTGTAATCACAATGCTCCCTGTACTTGTCATCACAAAACTCCATGACGCATGTCATCAGAATGCTCCATTGCCTTCTCATCACAATGCTCCATTCCCTTGTAATCACATAGCTTCAAAACCCCTGTAATCTCAATGCTCCATGAACCTTTTCATCAGAATGCTCCATGTACTTCTCAACACAATGCTCCGTGACCCTTGTCATCACAATGTTCCAAGCCCTTGTCATCAAAATGCTCCATTTCCTTTGTTATCACAATACTCCATGACACTTGGTATCACAATGCTCCATGCCATTGTCATCACAATGCTCCCTGACACCTGTCTTCACAATACTCCATGACCTTGTCATCACAATGTTCCATGCCCTTGTCATCACAATGTGCCATGCCCACTGTCATCACAATAATCCATGAAACATGTCAGACCAATGTTCCATGCCCCTGTCATCACAATGCTCCATGCCCTTGTCATCAAAATGCTCCATGACCCCTGTCATCACAATGCTCCGTGACTCCAGTCATCACAATGATTCATGACCGTTGTCCTCACTATGGTCCATCCCCTCATCACACACGGCTCTGTGATCTTTGTCAAAACAACGCTCCATGAAATTTTCATCACAATGCTCTGTGTCCCTTGTCATCAAAATGCTCCATGCGATTGTCAGCACAATTCTCCATGACACATGTCATCACAATATGCCATGCCATTTTCATGACAATGCTCCATGACCCCTGACATCACAATGTTCCATAACACCTGTCATCAAAATATTCCATGACACTTTTATTCAAATTGCTCCATGACCCTGTCATCACAATGATCCCTGCCCTTCTCATCACAATGCACGACGCTCTTGTCAGCTAAATGCCCCATATCATTTGTCATCACAAAGCTGCATGACACTTGGGATCACAATGCTCCATGCCATTGTCATCACAATGCTCAATGAAATCTCTCATCACATTGCTCCATGCCCTTGTCATCACAATGCTCCATTACTCATGTCATAACAATGCTCCATGACCCCTGCGATCACAATGTTCCACGGCCTTGTAATCACAAGGCTCCATTACACTTTTCATCACAATTCTCCACATCCTTTTCATCGCTATGCTCCATAAAACTTGTGATCACAATGCTCCATGAAGTTCTCATCAAAATGCTCTCTCACCACATATATCACAATGTTCCATCACTAGTCATCACAATACACGCTCTCCCCTGTCAACACAATATTCCATGACCACTGTCATCACAGTGCTACATGCCTTTATCATCACAATGCTCCATGACCCCTGACATCACAATGTTCCATAACCACTGTCATCAAAATATTCCATGACACTTTTATTCAAATTGTTCCATTACCCTGTCATCACAATGCTACCTGCCCTTCTCATCACAATGTACCACGCCCTTGTCATCAAAATGCCCCATGACATTTGTCATCACAAAGCTCCATGACCTTTGGCATCACAATGCTCCATACACTTGCCATCACAATGCTCCATTACACCTGTCATAACAATGCTCAATGACCCCTGCCATCACACTGTTCCACGGCCTTGTCATCCCAAGGCTCCATGACCCTTGTCATAACAATGCTCCAAGACCTCTGTAATCACAATTCTCCATGGCACTTTTCATCTCAATGCTCCATGAGCACTGTCATCAAAATTCACTGTGCCCATCACCATAATATTTCATGCTATTTTCATCAAAATCAAATCAAAATGCTCAATGATCTCTGTCATCACAATGCACCAAACCCTACTTATCACAGTGTTCCATAACACTTGTCATCACAATGCCCCATGACGCTGGTCATCACAATTATCCATGGTCTTCTCATCACAATGCTCCGTGATCTTTGTCATCACAATGCTCAATACACTTATCATCACAATGCTCCCTGACAGTTGTCATCAGTATGCTCCTTGAACCATGTCATTACAAGGCTCCATGCATTTTTCATCACAATGATCCATTCCCTTTTCATCACAATTCTCCAAGACCCCTGTAATCACAATGCTCCATGTCCTTGTCATCACAAAGCTCCATGACGCATGTCATGAGAATGCTCCATTGCCTTCTCATCACAATACTCCATGCCCTTGTCATCACATTGCTTCAAAACCCCTGTAATCTCAATGATCCATGCACCTTTTCATCAGAATGCTCCATGCCCTTGTCATCACAATGCTCCATGACCCTTGTCATCGCAATGTTCCAAGCACTTGTCATCAAAATGCTCCATTACCTTTGTCATCACAATCCTCCATGACACTTGGTATCACAATGCTCCATGTCATTGTTATCACAATGGACAATGACATATGTCATCACAATGCTCCCTGATACCTGTCTTCACAATACTCCATTACATTTTCATCACAATGTTCCATGCCCTTGTCATCACAATGCGCCATGCCTACTGTCATCACAATAATCCATGAAACATGTCAGACCAATGCTCCATGCCCCTCTCATCACAATACTCCATGCCCTTGTCATCACAATGCTCCATGACCCCTGTCATCACAATGCTCCGTGCCTCCAGTCATCACAATGCTTCATGACCTTTGTCCTCACAATGGTCCATGCCCTCGTCACACAAGGCTCTGTGACCTTTGTCACCACAATGCTCAATGCCCTTGTCATCTCCATGCTCCATGCCCACTGTCATAAAAATAATCCATGAAACTTGTCAGACAAATGTTCCATGCCACTGTCATCATATTGCTCCATGCCCTTGTCATCACAATGCTCCATGACCCCTGTCATAACAATGCTCCGTGACTGCAGTCATCACAATGATTCATGAACTTTCTCATCACAATGGTCCATGCCCTCTTCACACAAGGCTCTGTGACCTTTGTCACCACAATGCTCCATGAATTTTTCATCACAATGCTCTGTGTCCCTTGTCAGCACAATATTCCATGCCTTTGTCAGCACAATGCTCCATGACACTTGTCCTCAAAATGCTCCATGCGCTTGTCAGCACAATGCTCGATGACACATGTCATAACAATGTGCCAGGACCTTTTCATCACAATGCTCCATGACCCCTGACATCACAATGTTCCATAACCCGTGTCACAAAATGCTCCATGACCCATTTCATCAGAATGCTTCATGTCCCGTGACATCACAATGGTCCATAACCACTGTCGTCAAAATATTCCATGACACTTTTATTCAAATTGCTGCATGACCCTGTTATCACAATGCTCCCTGCCCTTCTCACCAAAATTCACCATGCACTTGTCATCAAAATACTCCATGACATTTGTCATCACAAAGCTCCATGACACTTGGCATCACAATGCTCCATGCCATTGTCATCACAATGCTCAATGAAGTCTCTCATCACATTGCTCCATGCCCTTGTCATCACAGTGCTCCATTACACCTGTCATAACAATGCTCCATGACCCCTGCCATCACAATGTTCCACGGCCTTTGTCATCACAAGGCTCCATGACCCCTTTCATCACAATGCACAAAGACTTCTTTAATCACAATTCTCCATGCCACTTTTCATCTCAATGCACCATGAACACTGTCATCGCAATGCACCATGCCCATCATCATAATGATTCATGCTATTGTCATCACAATGAAAGCAAAATGATCCATGTCCTCTGTCATCACAATGCTCCAAACCCTTCTGATAACAATGTTCCATAACACTTGTCATCACATACCCCATGACACTCGTCATAACAATTATGCAAGGTCTTCTCATCACAATGCTCCATGCCCTTGTCATCACAATGCTCCATGACCTTTGTCATCGCAATTTTCCAAGCCCTTGTCATCAAAATGATCCATTACCTTTGTCATCACAATCCTCCATGACACTTGGTATCACAATGCTCCATGCCATTGTCATCACAATGGACAATGACATATGTCATCACAATGCTCCCTGACACCTGTCTTCACAATACTCCATGACCTTGTCATAACAGTGTTCCATGCCCTTGTCATAACAATGCGCCATGCCCACTGTCATCACAATAATCCATGAAACATGTCAGACCAATGTTCCATGCCACTGTCATCACAATGCTACATGCCCTTGTCATCACAATGCTCCATGACCTCTGTAATCACAATGCTCCGTGACTCCATTCATCACAATGCTTCATGACCTTTGTCCTCACAATGGTCCATGCCCTCGTCACACAAGGCTCTGTGACCTTTGTCACCACAATGCTCCATGCCCTTTTCATCTCAATGATCCGTGCCGACTGTCATCACAATAATCCATGAACCTTTTCAGACCAATGATCCATGCCCCTGTCATCACATTGCTCCATGACCTTGTCAACACAATGCTCCATGACCCTTTTCATCACAATGCACCGTGACTCCAGTCATCACAAAGATTCATGACCTAAGTCCTCACAATGGTCCATGCCCTCGTCACACAAGGCTCTGTGATCTTTGTCAACACAGTGCTCCATGAAATTTTCATCACAGTGCTCTTTGTCCCTTGTCATCACAATGCTCTATGCCTTTGTCGGCAAAATGCTCCATGACACTTGTCATCAAAATACTCCATGCGCTTGTCAGCACAATGCTCCATGACACATGTCATCACAATGTGCCATGCTCTTGTCATCCCAGTGCTCCACATCCTTTTCATTGCTATGCTCCATAAAACATGTCATCACAATGCTCCATGCACTTCTCATCAAAAAGCTCTCTCACCACATATATCACAATGTTCCATCACTAGTCATCAAAATACTCACTCACCACTGTCATAACGATGTTCCATAACCCCTGTCACAAAATGCTCCATGACCCATTTCATCACAATGCTTCATGACCCCTGACATCACAATGTTCCATAACAACTGTCATCAAAATATTCCATGACCCTTTTATTCAAATTGCTCCATGACCCTGTCATCACAATGCTCCCTGCCTTTCTCATCACAATGCACCACACCCTTGTCATCAAAATGCCCCATAACATTTGTCATCACAAAACTCCATGACCCTTGGCATCACAATGCTCCATGCCATTGTCATCACAATGCTCAATGAAATCTCTCATCACATTGCTCCATGCCCTTGTCATCACAATGCTCCTTTACACGTGTCATAACAATGCTCCATGACCCCTGCAATCACAATGTTCCACGGCCTTGTCATCACAAGACTCCATGACCCTTGTCATCACAATGCTCCAACACCCCTGTAATCACAATGCTCCATACCCATTTTCATCCCAATGCTCCATGAACCCTGTCATCACAATGCACCGTGCCCATCACCATAATATTTCATGCTATTGTCATCACAATGAAATCAAAATGCTCAATGACCTCTGTCATCACAATGCACCAAACCCTTCTGATCACAATGTTCCATAACACTTGTCATCACAATGCCCCATGACGCTGGTCATCACAATTATCCATGGTGTTCTCATCACAATGCTCCATGATATTGGTCATCACAATGCTCAATACACTTATCATCACAATGCTCCCTGGCAGTTGTCATCAGTATGCTCCTTGAACACTGTCATGACAAGGCTCCATGCATTTTTCATCTCAATGATCCATTCCCTTTTCATCACAATGCTCCAAGACCCCTGTAATCACAATGCTCCATGTCCTTGTCATCACAAAGCTCCAAACACATATCATCAGAATGCTCCATTGCCTTCTCATCACATTGCTCCATGCTTTGTAATCACATTGCTTCAAAACCCCTGTAATCACAATGCTCCATGCACATTTTCATCACAATGCTCCATGCCTTGTAATCACATTGCTTCAAAACCCATGTAATCTCAATGCTCCATGCACCCTTTCATCAGAATGCTCCATGACCCGTTTCATCAAAATGCTCCATGAAACCTGACATCACAATGATCCATAAACCCTGTCATCAAAATGTTCCATGACACTTTTCATCAATTTGCTCTATGACCCTGTCATCACAATGCTCCCTGCCCTTCTCATCACAATGCACCACAACCTTGTCATCAAAATGCTCCATGACCTTTGTCATCACAAAGCTCCATGACCCGTGGCATCACAATGTTCCATGCCATTTCATCACAGTGCTACATGAAAGCTCTCATCACATTGCTCCATTCACTTGTCACCACAATGCTCCATGACGCTTGTCATCACAATGCTCGATACTCTTCTCATCACAACGCTCCATGCCCTTGTCATTACAAACCTCCATGACACATGTGTCACAGTATTCCGTGCCCTAGTCATCACAATGTTCCATGCTGAATCTCATCACAATAATCCATGAAATTTTCAGACCAATGTTCCATTCCCTTGTCATCACAATGCTCCATTACCCCTGTCATCACAATGCTCCATGACACCTGCCATCACAATGTTCCACCGCCTTGGCATCCAAGGCTCCATGACCCTTGTAATCACAATGCTCCAGGACCCCTGCCATCACAATGTTCCACAGCCTTGGCATCCAAGGCTCCATGACCCTTGTAATCACAATGCTCCAAGACCACTGTAATCACAATGCTCCATGCCCTTGTCATCACAAAGATCCATGAGACATGTCATCAGAATGCTCCATGGCCTTCTCATCAAAATGCTCCATGCCCTTGTCATCACAATGCTCCATTACCCCTGTCATAACAATTCTCCCGGACCCCTGCCATCACAATGTTCCACCGCCTTGGCATCCAAGGCTCCATGCCCCTTTTCATCTCAATGCTCCATAACCCATGTCATCACAATGCACCATGCACTTGTCATCACAATGCTCCACATCCTTGTCATCAAAATGCTCCATAAACCTTGTCATCACAATGCTCGATGCACTTCTCCTCAAAATGCCTTCTCACCACTGATATCACAATGTTCCATCACTAGTCATGAAAATGCTCCCTCACCTCTGTCATCACAATATTCCATGACCCCTGTAATCACAATTCTCCATGCCCTTGTCATCACAAAGCTCCATGACACATGTCATCAGTATGCTCCATTCCCTTGTCATCACAATGCTCCAACACCCCTGTAATCACAATGCTCCATGCCCTTATTCATCAGAATGCTCCATGACAGTTGTCATCACAAGGCTTCATGGTCTTCTCATCACACTGCTCCAGGACCTTGTCATCACAATGCTCCATTCCCTTTTCATCACAGTGCTCCTTGACCACTGTCATCACAATACTCCATGAACATTTTCAGGCCAATGCTCCATGACCTTCTCATCACAATGCTCCATGACCCTTGTCATCACAATGCTCCATGACCCCTCTCATCACAATGCTCCATGACACTTGTCATCACAATGCTCCATGCCCCTTGTCATTACAGTGATCCATGAAGCTCTTCATCATAATTATCCATGGTCTTTCCATCACAATGCTCCACGGTCTTGCTATCACAATTCTCCATGCCCTGTTCATGACAATGCTCCATGTCCCATGTCATTACAATTCTCCACGTCCTTGTCATCACAATGTTTCATGACACTTCTCATCACAATGTTACATGAACTTGTCATCACAATTCTCAATGCACTTGTCATCGCAATGCTCTATGATCCCTGTCATAGCAAGCTCCATGCGCTTGTCATCACAATGCTTCACGACGTTTTCATCAGAATACTCAATGGCCCTTGTCATCACAATGTTCCATGCACTTGTCATCACAATGCTACATGACCCTTTTCATCGCAATGTTCCAAGCCCTTGTCATCAAAATGCTCCATTACCTTTGTCATCACAATCCTCCATGACAATTGGTATCACAATGCTCCATGCCATTGTCATCACAATGGACAATGACATATGTCATCACAATGCTCCCTGACACCTGTCTTCACAATACTCCATGACCTTGTCATCACAATGTTCCATTCCCTTGTCATCACAATGCTCCATGCCTTTGTCAGCACAATGCTCCATGACACTTGTCATCAAAATGCTCCATGCAATTGACAGCACAATGCTCCATGACACATGTCATCACAATGTACCATGCTCTTTTCATCACAGTGCTCCACATCCTTTTCATCGATATGCTCCATAAAACTTGTCATCACAATCCTCCATGCACTTCACATCAAAATGCTCTCTCACCACATATATCAAAATGTTCCATCACTAGTCATCACAATACTCGCTCACCCCTGTCATCACAATGTTCCATGACAACTGTCATCACAGTGCTACATGCCCTTATCATCACAACGCTCCATGAACCCTGACATCACAATGTTCCATAACCATTGTCACAAAATGCCCCATGACCCATTTCATCACAATGCTTCATGACCCCTGGCATCGCAATGTTGCATAACCCTTGTCATCAAAATATAACATGACCCTTTTATTCAAATTGCTCCATGACACTGTCATCACAATGCTCCCTGCCCTTCTCATCACAATGCACCACGCCCTTGTCATCAAAATGCCCCATAACATTTGTCATCACAATGCTCCCTGACACTTGGCATCACAATGCTCCATGCCATTTTCATCATAATGCTCAGTGAAATCTCTCATCACAATGCTCCATGCCCTTGTAATCACATTGCTCAAAATCCCTGTAATTCAATGCTCCATGCACATTTTCATCAGAATGCTTCATGACCCTTTTCTTCAAAATGCTGCATGACCACTGACATCACAATGTTCCATAACCCCTGTCATCAAAATGTTCCATGACACTTTTCATCAATTTGCTCCATGACGCTATCATCACAATGCTCCCTGCCCTTATCATCACAATGCACCACGACCTTGTCATCAAAATGCTCCATGACGTTTGTCATCACAAAGCTCCATGACCCTTGGCATCACAATACTCCATGGCATTCCATCACAATGCTACATGAAAGCTCTCATCACATTGCTCCATGCCCTTGTCACCACAATGCTCCATGCCCTTTTCATTACAATCCTCCATGACACATGTATCACAGTGTTCCGTGCCCTTGTCATCACAATGTTCCATGCCGAATCTCATCACAATGCTCCATTACCCATGTCATAATTATGCTCCATGACCCCTGCCATCACAATGTTCAACCGCATTGGCATCCAAGGCTCCTTTGACCCTTGTCATCACAATGCTCCAAGACCCCTGTAATCACAATGCTCCATGCCCTTGTCATCACAAAGATCCATGACACATGTCATCAGAATGCTCCATGGCCTTCTCATCACAATGTTCCATGCCCTTGTCATCACAATGCTCCTTGACCACTGTCATCACAATACTCCATGAATATTTTCAGGCCAATGCTCTATGACCTTCTCATCACAATGCTCCATGACACTTGTCATCACAATGCTCCATGACCACTCTCATAACAGTGCTCCATGACACCTGTCATCACAATGCTCCATGCCCCTTGTCATTACAGTGATCCATGACGCTCTTCATCATAATTATCCATAGTCTTTTCATCACAATGCTCCACGGTCTTGCTATCACAATTCTCCATGCACTGTTCATCACAATGCTCCATGTCCCATGTCATTACAATTCTCCACGTCCTGGTCATCACAATGCTTCGTGACACTTCTCATCACAATGTTACATGATATTGTCATCACAATTCTCCATGCACTTGTCATCACAATGCTCTATGACCACTGTCATAGCAAGCTCCATGCACTTGTCATCACAATGCTTCACGACGTTGTCATCACAATTATCAATGGCCCTTGTCATCACAATGCTCCATGCCCTTGTCATCACAATGCTCCATGACACTTGTCATAACAATGTTCTATGCCCTTGTCATCAAAATGCTCCATTACCTTTGTCATCACAATCCTCCATGACACTTGGTATCACAATGATCCATGCCATTGTCATCACAATGGACAATGATATATGTCATCACAATGCTCCCTGACACCTGTCTTCACAATAATCCATGACCTTGTCATCACAATGTGCCATGCCCTTGTCATCACAATGCGCCATGCCCACTCTCATCACAATAATCCATAAATCTTGTAATCACAATGCTCCATGACCCCTGTCATCACAATGCTCCGTGACTCCAGTCATCACAATGCTTCATGACCTTTGTCATCACAGTGGTCCATGCCCTCTTCAAACAATGCTCTGTGATCTTTTTCACCACAATGCTCCATGAATATTTCATCACAATGCTCTGTGTCCCTTGTCATTAAAATGCTCCTTGACTTTGTCATCACAATTCTCCATGCCCACTGTCATCACAATAATCCAAGAAACTTGTCAGACCAATATTCCATTCCCCTGTCTTCACATTGGTCCATGACCTTGTCTTCACAGTGCTCCATGACCCCTTTCATCAAAATGCTCCGTGACTCCAGTCATCACAATGCTTCATGACCTATCTCATCACTATGGTCCATGCCTTCGTCACACAAGGCTCTGTGATCATTTTCAGCACAATGCTCCATGAATATTTCATCACAATGCTCTGTGTCCCTTGTTATCAAAATGCTCCATGCCTCTGTCAGCACAAAGCTCCATGACACTTTCCATCAAAATGCTCCATGAGCTTGTCAGCACAATGCTACATGACCCATGCCATCACAATGCGCCACGCACTTGTCATCACTATACTCCACATCCTTATCATTGGTATGCTCCGTAACACTTTTCATCACAATGCTCCATGCACTTCTCATCAAAATGCTCTCTCACCACATATATCACAATGTTACATCACTAGTCATCACAATACTCCCTCACCCCTGTCATCACAGTGTTCCATGACCCCTGCCATCACAGTGCTACATGCCCTTATCATCACAATGCTCCATGAACCCTGACATCACAATGGTCCATAACCCCTCTCACAAAATGCTCCATGACCCATTTCATCACAATGCTTCATGACCCCTGACATCACAAAGTTCCATAACCACTCTCATCAAAATATTCCATGACCCTTTTCATCAAAATGCTCCATGACCCTGTCATCACAATGCTCCCTGTCCTTCTCATCTCAATGCACCATGCCCGTGTCGTCAAAATGCCCCATGACATTTGTCATCACAAAGCTCCATGACACTTGATATCACAATGCTCCATGCCATTGTCATCACAATGCTCAATGAAATCTCTCATCACATTGCTCCATGCCCTTGTCATCACAATGCTCCATTACACCTGTCATAACAATGCTCCATAAACCCTGCCATCACAATGTTCCACGGCCTTGTCACCACAAAGCTCCATGGCTCTTGTCATCACAATGCACCAAGACCTCTGTAATCACAATTCTCCATGCCCATTTTCATCACAATGCAGCATGCCCATCACCATAATGATTCATGCTATTGTCATCACAATGAAATTAAAATGCTCCATGACCTCTCTCATCACAATGCTCGAAACCCTTGTGATCACAATGTTCCATAACACTTGTCATCACAACGCCCCATGACGCTCATCATCACAATTATCCATGGTCTTCTATTCACAATACTCCATGACCTTTTTCATCACAATTCTGAATAAACTTGTCATCACAATTCTCCCTGACAATGGTCGTGAATATGCTCCTTGAAACCTGTCATGACAAGGCTCCATGCATTTTTCATCACAATGATCCATGCACTTTTCATCACAATACTCCAAGACTCCTGTAATCACAATGCTCCATGCCCTTGTCATCACAAAGCTTCATGAAGCATGTCTTCAAAATGCTCCATGGCCTTCTCATCACCATGCTCCATGCCCTTTTCATCACAATGCTCCATTCCCTTGTCATCAAAATGCTCCATGACCCCTGTCATCACAATACTCCATGAATATTTACAGCCCAATGCTCCATGACCTTCTCTTCACAATGCCCCATGAACCCAGTCATCACTATGCTCCATGACCACTGTCATCACAACGATCCATGAACCCTGACAACACAATGATCCTGGACTCTTGTCATCAAAATGCTCCATGACCGTTGTCATCACAATGATCCTTTCCCTTGTCATCACAATGCTCCATAACCCTTGTCATCACAAGGCTCCAAGCCCTTGTCATCACAATGCTCCATTATATTTGTCATCACATTTCTCCATGACACTTGGCTTCACAATGCTCCATGCCATTGTCATCACAATGGACCATGACATATGTCACCACAATGCTCCCTGACAACTGTCTTCACAATAATCTACGACCTTGTCATCACAATGCTCCATGCCCCTGTCATCACAATGTTCCATGCCCTTGTCATCACAATGATCCATTCCCTTGTTATCACAATGTTCCATGACCCCTGTAATCACAATGTTCAGTGACGCTTGTCATCACAGTGCTCCATGACCCTTGTCATCAAAATGTTCCATGCATTTGCCAGCAAAATGCTTCATGAACTTGTCATCACAATGCTCCATTTCCATTGTCATCAAAATCCTCGATGAAACTTGGGTTCACATTGCTTGATGCCCTTGTCATCACAATGCGCCATGGTCCTTGAAATGAAAATGATCCATGACCTCTGTCATCACAATGCTCCATGCCCACTGTCATAGCAATAATCCATGAAACTTGTCAGACCAATGTTCCATGCCGCTGTCATCACAATGCTCCATGCCATTTTAATCACAATGCTCCATTTCCCCTCACATCATAATGTTCCTTGACTCCAGTCATCACAATGCTTTATGACCTTTGTCATCACAATGGTCCATTCCCTCGTCATCACAATGCTCTGTAACACTTCTCATCACAATGCTCCATGCCTTTGTCAGCACAATGCTCCATGACCCTTGTCATCACAATGCTCCATGTGCTTCTCAGCACAATGCTCCAAGACACATGTCATCAAAATGTGCCATGCGCTTGTCATCACAATGCTCCACAACCTTGTCATCACAATGCTCCATAAACCTTTTTATCACAATGCTCCATGCACTTCTCATCTAAATGCTCTCTCACCACTGATATCACAATGTTCCATCACTAGTCATCACAATACTCCCTCACCCCTGTCATCACAATGTTCCATGACCCCTGTCATCAAAATGCTGCATGCCCTTATCATCACAATGCTCCATGACCACTGACATCACAATGTTCCATGACCCCTGTCATCAAAATGTTCCCTGACCCTTTTCATCAAATTGCTCCATGAACCTGTCATCACAATGCTCCCTGCCCTTCTCATCACAATGCACCACGCACTTGTCATCAAAATGCTCCATGACCTTTGTCATCACAAAGCTCCATGACACTTGGCATCACAATACTCCATGCCATTGTCATCACAATGCTCCATGAACACTCTCATCACATTGCTCCCTGCCCTTGTCATCACAATGCTCAATGGCCTTTTCATCACAATGCTCCCTGCAATTGTCATCATCATACTCCTCAAGCTTGTCGTCCGAATGCTCCATGAACCTTGTCATCACAATGCTCCATGACCCCTGTCATCACAATGCTCCATGACACCAGTTATCACAATGCTCCATGCCCCTTGTCACTACAGTGCTCCATGATGCCCGTCATCACAATTATCCATGGTCTACTCATCACAATGCTCCCCTGTCTTGCCATCACAATGCTCCATGCCCTGGTCATCAGTATTCTCCACGTCCTTGTCATCACAATGCTCTTTGACACATCTCATCACAATTTTACATGCTCTTTTCATCAAAATTCTCCATGCACTTGTCATCGCAATGCTCCATGACCCCTGTCATAGCAAGCTTCATGCGTATGTCATCACAATGCTTCACGAACTTGTCATCAAAATTCTCAATGACCCTTGTCATTACAATGATCCAAGCCGTTGTCATCACAATGCTCCATTACCTTTGTCATCACAATCCTCCATGACACTTGGCATCACAATGCTCCATGCCATTGTCATTACAATTATCCATGACATAGGTCATCACAATGCTCCCTGACACCGGTCTTCACAATTCTGCATGACGTTGTCCTCACAATGCTCAATGCCCATGTCATCACAAAGAGCCATGCCCATTGCCATCACAATAATCCATGAAACATGTCAGACCAATTTTCCATGCCCCTGTCATCACAATGCTCCATGGCATTGTCATCACAATGATCCGTGACTCCAGTCATCAAAATGCTTCAAGACCTTGGTCATCACAATGTTCCATGCCCTCGTCATCACAAGGCTCTGTGACATTTGTCACCACAATGCTCCATGAATTTTCATCAAAATGCTTTGTGACACTTGTCGTCACAATGCTCCATGCCTTTCTCAGCACAATGCTCCATGAACCTTGTCATCACAATGCTCCATGCCCTTGTCAGCACAGTGCTCCATGACCTTTGTCATCACAAGGCTCCAAGCCCTTGTCATCACAATGCTCCATTACCATTGTCATCACAATACTCCATGACACTTGGCATCACAATGCTCTGTGACTCCAGTCATCACAATGATTCATGACCTTTCTCATTAAAATGGTCCATGCCCTCGTCATCACAAGTCTCTGTGACCTTTGTCACCACAATGCTCAATGAACTTCTCATCACAATGCTCTGTGACCATTGTCATCACAATGCTCCATGCGCTTCTCAGCACAATACTCCATGACCCATGTCATCACAACGTGCCATGTGCTTGTCATCACAATGCTCCACATCCTTTTCATCACAATGCTGCTTAAACCTTGTCATTACAGTGTTCCATTCACTTCTCATCAAAATGCTCTCTCACCACTGATATCACAATGTTCCATCACTATTCATTCCAATACTCCATCACCCCTGTCATCACAATGTTCCATGACCCCTGTCATTAAAATGCTACATGCACTTATCATCAAAATGTTCGATGACCCCTGACATCACAATATTCCATAACCACTGTAATCAAAATGTTCCATGACCCTTTTCACCAAATTGCTCAATGACCCTGTGATCACAATGCTCCCTGCCCTTCTCATCACAATGCACGTCACACTTGTCATCAGAATGCTCCATGACATTTGTCATCACACAGGTCCATAACCCTTGGCATCACAATGCTCCATGCCATTGTCATCACAATGCTCCATGAACCCTCTCATCACATTGCTCCATGCCCTTGTCATCACAAAGCTCCATGATGCTTGTCATCACAATGCTCGATGCATTTCTCATCACAATGCTCCATGCCCTTGTCATTACAATCCTCCATGACCCATGTATCACAGTGTTGTGTGAACTTGTCATCACAATGCTCCATTCCCCCTGTCATAACAATGCTCCATGACACCTGCCATCACAAGGTTCCACATCCCTGTTATCACAAGATTCCATGACCCTTTTCATCACAATGCTCCAAGAACCTGTAATCACAATCCTTCATGCAATTGTTATCAGAAAGCTCCATGACGCATGTCATCAGAATGCTCCATGGACTTCTCATTCACTATGCTCCATGCCCTTGTCATCACAATGCTCCAAGACCCCTGTAATCACAATGCTTCATGCCCCTTTTAATCTCAATGATCCAAGAACCCTGTCATCCCATGCACCATGCCCATCATCATAATGCTTCATGCTATTGTCATCACAATGAAATCAATATGCTCCATGACTTCTGTCATCACAATGTTCCAAACACTTGTGATCACAATGTTCCATAACACTTGTCATCACAATGCCCCATGACACTCCTCATCTCAGTTAACCATGGTCTTCTCATCACAAAGCTCCATGAACTTTGTCATCACAATGCTCCCAGACTTTTGTCGATAGTATGCTCTTTGAACCCTGCCATGACAAGGCTCCATGCCTTTTTCATCACAATGATCCATGCCCTTTTCATCACAATGCTCAAAGTCCCCTGTAATCACAATGCTCCATTCCCCTTTTCATCACAAACATCCATGACACATGTCATCAGAATGCTCCATGTCCTTCTCATCACAATGCTCCATGCCCTTGTTATCACAGTGCTCCAAGACCCCTGTCATCACAATACTCCATGAATATTTTCAGCACAATGCTCCATGATCTTCTCATCACAATGCTCCATGATGCCTGTCATCACAACGCTCCGTGCTCCTTGAAATAAAAATGATCCATGACCTCTGTCATCACAATGCTCCAAACCCTTGTGATCACATTGTTCCACAACACTTGTGATCACAACGCTCCATGATGCCTGTCATCACAATACTCCATGCCCTTGTCATCACAATGCTCCATGACCTTTGTCATCACAATGCTCCCTGACACTTGTCGTCAGAATGCTCCTTGAACGCTGTCATGAAAAGCCTCCATGCCTTTTAAATCAAAATGCTCCATGCCCTTTTCATCACAATGCTCCATGCCATTGTCATCACATTACTCCACAAGGTTGTCATCAGAATGCTCCATGACCCTTGTCATCACAATGCTCCATGACCCCTGTCATCACAATGCTCCATGACCCCTGTCATCACAATGCTCCATGCCCCTTGTCATTACAGTGCTGCATGACGCTCGACATCACAATTATCCATGGTCTTCTCATCACAGTGCTCCACGGTCTTGCCATCACAATGCTCCATGACACTTCTCATCACAATGTTACATGATCTTCTCATCACAATTCTCCATGCACTTGTCATCGCAATGCTCCATGACCCCTGTCATAGCAAGCTCCAAGTGCTTTTCATCACAGTGCTTCACGACATTGTACTCAAAATTCTCAATGGCCGTTGTCATCACAGTGCTCCATGCCCTTGTCATCACAGTGCTCCATGACCATTGTCATCAAAAAGCTCCAAGCCCTTGTCATCACAATGCTCCATTACATTTGTCATCACAATCCTCCATGACACTTGGCTTCACAATGCTCCATGCCATTGTCATCACAATGCACCAAGACATATGTCATCACAATGCTCCCTGACACCTGTCTGCACAATAATTCATGACCCTCTCATAACAATGCTCCATGCCCTTGTCATCACAATGTGCCATGCCCACTGTCATCTCAATAATCTATGAAACTTTTCAGACCAATGTTCCTTGCCCCTGTCATCACAATGCTCCATGCCCTTGTCATCACAATGCTCCATGATTCCAGTCATCACAATGCTTCATGACCTTTGGCATCAAAATGGTCCATGCCCTCGTCATCACAGGGCTCTTTGAAATTTGTCACCATAATGCTCCATGAACTTTTCATTCACAATGCTCTGTGACCCTTGCCATCACAATGCTCCATGCCTTTGTCAGCAGAGTGCTCCATGACCCTTGTTATCACAATGCTCCATGCGCTTGTTATCAACATTTTCCACAAACTTGTCATCAGTATGCTCCATAAAACTTGTCATCACAATGCTCCATGTACTTCTCATCAAAATGCTCTCTCACTACTGATATCAAATGTTGCATCACTAGTCATCACAATACTCCCTCACCCCTGTCATGACAATGTTCCACGGCCTTGTCATCACAAGGCTCCATGACCCTTATAATCACAATGCTCCAAGACCCCTGTAGTCACAATGCTCCATGCTATTGTCATCACAAAGCTCCATGACGCATGTCATCAATCTGCTCCATGACCTTCTCATCACAATGCTCCATGCCCTTGTCATCACAATGATCCAAGACACCTGTAAACAAAATGCTCCATGCCACTTTTCATCTCAATGATCCATGAACTCTGTAATCACAATGAACAATGCCCATCATCAAAATGCTTCATGCTATTGTCATCACAATGAAATCAAAATGCTCCATAACCTCTGTCAACACAATGCTCCAAACCCTTGTGATCACAATGTTCCATAACACTTGTCATCACAACGCCCCATGATGCTCATCATCACAATTATCCATGGTCTTCTCATCACAATTCTCCATGTCCCTTGTTATCACAATGCTCAATACACTTGTCATTACAATGCTCCCTGACACTTGTCGTCAGTATGCTCCTTGAACCCTGTCATGACAAGGCTCCATGCCTTTTGCATCACAATCACCCATGCCATTTTCATCACAATGCTCCAAGACCCATGTAATCACAATGCTCCACACCCCTTTTCATCAGAATGCTCCATGACACTTGTCATCACAAGGCTCCATGGTCTTCTCCTCACAATGCTCCAGGACCTTGTCATCACAATGCTCCATTCCATTGTCATCGCAATGCTCCATGACCACTGCCATCGCAATACTCAATGAATATTGTCAGCCCAATGCTCCATGAACTTCTCATCACAGTGCTCCATGACCCCTGTCATCACAATGCTCCATGACCACTGTCATCACAGTGCTCCATGACACCGGACAACACAATGATCTGGGACTCTTGTCATCAAAATGCTCCATGACCCTTGTCATCACAATAATCCATGCCCTTGCCATCCCAATGCTCCGTGACCCCTGTTATCACAATGCTCAATGACGCTTGTCATCACAGTGTTCCATGACACTTGTCATCAAAATGCTCCATGCATTTGTCAGCAAAATGCTACATGACCTTGTCATCACAATGCTCCATGCGCTTGTCATCACAATACTCCATTCCCATTGTCATCAAAACCCTCCATGAACCTTGGGTTCACAATGCTTCATGCCCTTGTCATCACAATGCTCCATGCACCTTGAAATGAAAATGATACATGACTTCTGTCATCACAATGCTCAAAACCCTTGTGATCACAATGTTCCATAACATTTGTCATCACAACGCTCCATGATGCCTGTCATCACGATGCTCCATGATCTTTGTCATCACAATGCTCAATACACTTGTCATCACAATGCTCCCTGACACTTGTCGTAAGAATGCTCCTTGAAACCTGTCATGAAAAGGCTCCAAGCCTTTTTCATCACAATGCTCCATGCCCTTTTCATCACAATGCTCAATGCCATTGTCATCACATTACTCCACAAGCTTGTCATCAGAATGGTCCATGACCCTTGTCATCACAATGATCCATGACACCTGTCATCACAATGCTCTATGCCCCTTGTCATTACAGTGCTCCATTACGCTCATCATCACAATTACCCATCGTCTTCTCATCACAGTGCTCCACGGTTTTTCCATCACAATGCTCCATGCACTGGTCATCACAATTCTACATGTCCTTATCATCAAAATGCTCCATGACACTTCTCATCACAATGTTACATGATGTTGTCAATACAATTCTCCATGCACTTGTACATCACAATGCTCCATGACCCCTGTCATAGCAAGCTCGGTGCGCTTTTCATCACAATGCTTCACGACCTTCTCATCAAAATTCTCAGTGGCCCTTCTCCTCACAATGCTCCAAGGTCTTGTCATCACAGTGCTCCATGACCCTTGTCATCACGATGCTCCAAGCCCTTGTCATCACAATGCTCCAATACTTTGTCATCACAATCCTCCATGACACTTGTCATCACAATGCTCCATGTCATTGTCATCATAATGGACCATGACATATGTCATCACAATGCTCCTTGACACCTGTCTTCACAATATTCCTTGATCTTGTCGTCACAATGCTCCATGCGCCTGTCATCACACTGTGCCATGCCCACTGTCATCACAATAATCCATAAAAACTGTCAGAGCCATGCTCTATGCCCCTGTCATCACAATGCTCCATGCCCTTGTCATCACAATGCTCCATGACCCCTGTCATCACAATGCTCCGTGACTCCAGCAACCACAATAATTCATGACTTTGTCATCAAAATGGTCCATGCCCACATCATCACAATGTTCCGTGACCTTTGTCATCACAATGCTACATGCAATTATCATCACAATGCTCCATGACGCCTGATATCACAATGTTCCATAACCCCAGCATCAAAAAGCTCCATGACCCTTTTCATCACAAAGCTCCATGACCCCTGACATCACAATGTTCCATATCCCCTGTCATCAAAATGTTCCATGACAGTTTTCATCAAATTGCTCTATGACCCTGTCATCACAATGCTCCCTGCCCTTCTCATCACAATGCACCACGACCTTGTCATCAAAATGCCCCATCACAATTGTCATCACAAAGCTCCATGACCCTTGGCATCACAATGCTCCATGCCATTGTCATCACAATGCTCCATGAACCCTTTCATCACATTGCTTCATGCCCTTGTCATCACAAAGCTCCATGACGCTTGTCATCACAATGCTCGAAGACCTTCTATTCACAATGTTCCATCTCTTGTCATTACAATCCTCCATGACCCATGTATCACAGTATTCCTTGCCCTTGTCATCACAATGCTCCAAGACCCCTGTAATCACAATGTTCCATGCCCTGGTCATCACAAAGCTTCATGACGCATGTCATATGTATGCTCCATGGCCTTCTCATCACAATGTTCCATGCCCTGGTCATCACAATGCTCGAAGGCTCCTGTAATCAAAATGCTCCATGCCCCATTTCATCAGAATGCTCCATGAGACTTGTCATCACAAGGCTCCATGGACTTCTCATCACAATGCTCCAGGACCTTGTCATCACGATGCTCCATTCCCTTGTCACCACAATACTCCATGAACATTTTCAGCCAATGCTCCATGATCTTCTCATCACACTGCTCCATGACCCCTGTCATCACAATGCTCTATGACCCCTTACAACACAATAATCCGGGACTGTTGTCATCACAATGCTCCATGATCATTTTCATCACAATGCTCAATACACTTGTCATCACAATGCTCCCTGACCCTTGTTGTCAGAATGCTCCTTGAAACCTGTCATTAAAAGGCTCCATGCATTTTTCATCACAATGATCCATGCCCTTTTCATCACAATGATCCATGCCATTTTCATCACAGTACTCCACAAGCTTATCATCAGAATGCTCCATGACCCTTGTCATCACAAAGCTCCATGACCCGTCTTCACAATGTTCCATGACCCATGTCATCACAGTGCTCCATGACGCCTGTCATCAGAATGCTCCATGCCCCTTTTCATTACAGTGCTCCATGACGCTCGTCATCACAGTTATCCATGGTCTTCTCATCACAGTGCTCCACGGTCTTGCCATCACAATGCTCCATTCCCTGGTCATAACAATACTCCCTGACCCTTGTCATCACAATGCTCCATGTGCTTGTCCGCACAATGCCCCATGACCTGTGTCATCACAATGCGACATGCGCTTGTCATCACAATGCTCCACAACCTTGTCATCACAGTGCTCCATAAACCTTGTCGTCACAATGCTCCATGCACTTCCCATCAAAAGGCTATCCCATCACTGATATCATAATGTTCCATCACTAGTCATCACAATACTCCCTCACCCCTGTCATCACAATGTTCCATGACCCCTGTCATCACAATGTTCAATGACACTTTTCATCACAATGCTCCCTGACCCCTGACATCACAATTTTCCATAACCCCTGTCATCAAAATGTCCCATGACACTTTTCATCAAATTGCTCCATGACCCTTTCATCACAATGCTCACTGCCCTTCTCATCACAGTGCACCGCAGCCTTTTCATCAAAACCCTCCATGACCTTAGTCATCAAAAAGCTCCGTGACCCTTGGCATCACAATGCTCCATGCCATTGTCATCAAAATGCTCCATGAACCCTCTCAACACATTGTTACATGTCCTTGTAATCACAGGCTCCATGATGCTTTTCATCACAATGCCTCATGCTCTTCTTAACACAAAGCTCCAAGGCTTGTCATTACAATCCTCCATGACCCATGTATCACAGTGTTCCGTGCCCTTGTCATCACAATGCACCATGCCCCCTCTCATCACAATAATCCATGAAAATTTTCAGACCAGTGCTCCATGCCCTTGTCATGAAAATGCTCCATTACCACTTTTATAACAGTGCTCCATGACAACTGCCATTACAATGTTCCACGGCCTTCTCATCACAAGGCTCCATGACCCCTGTCATCACGATGCTCCAAGACACCTGTAATCACAATGCTCCATGCCCTTGTCATCACAAAGCTCCATGACGCATGTCATCAGAATGCGCCTTCGCCTTCTCATCACAATGCTCCATGACCTGGTCATCACAATGCTCCAAGACCCCTGTAATCACAATGCTCCATGCCCCTTTTCATCTCAATGCTCCATGGACCCTGTCATCACAATGCACCATGCCCATCATCATAATGCTTCATGCTATTGTCATCACAATGAAATCAAAATGCTCCATGACCTCTGTCATCACAATGCTCCAAACCCTTGTGATCACAATGTTCCATAACACTTGTCATCACAACGCCCCATGACGCTCATCATCACAATTATCCATGGTCTTCTATTCACAGTACTCCATGACCTTTTTCATCATAATTCTCAATAAACTTCTCATCACAATGCTCCCTGACAATGGTCGTGAATATGCTCCTTGAAACCTGTCATGACAAGGCTCCATGCATTTTTCATCACAATGATCCATGCACTTTTCATCATAATACTCCAAGACTCCTGTAATCACAATGCTCCATGCCCTTGTCATCACAAAGCTTCATGAAGCATGCCTTCAAAATGCTCCATGGCCTTCTCATCACCATGTTCCATGCCCTTTTCATCACAATGCTCCATTCCCTTGTCATCAAAATGCTCCATGACCACTGTCATCACAATAATCCATGAATATTTACAGCCCAATGCTCCATGACCTTCACTTCACAATGCCCCATGAACACTGTCATCACTATGCTCCATGACCACTGTCATCAAAACGATCCATGACCCCTGACAACACAATGATCCTGGACCCTTGTCATCAAAATACTCCATGACCCTTGTCATCACAATGATCCATTCCCTTGTCATCACAATGCTACATAACCCTTGTCATCACAAGGCTCCAAGCCCTTGTCATCACAATGCTCCATTATATTTGTCATCACATTTCCCCATGACACTTGGCATCACAATGCTCCATGCCATTGTCATCACAATGGACCATGACATATGTCACCACAATGCTCCCTGACAACTGTCTTCACAATAATCTACAACCTTGTCATCACAATGCTCCATGCCCCTGTCATCACAATGTTCCATGCCCTTGTCATCACAATGATCCATTCCCTTGTTATCACAATGCTCCATGAACCCTGTAATCACAATGTTCAGTGACACTTGTCATCACAGTGCTCCATGACCCTTGTCATCAAAATGTTCCATGCATTTGTCAGCAAAATGCTTCATGAACTTGTCATCACAATGCTCCATTCCCATTGTCAGCAAAATCCTCGATGAAACTTGGGTTCACAATGCTTGATGCCCTTGTCATCACAATGCGCCAAGGTCCTTGAAATGAAAATGATCCATGACCTCTGTCATCACAATGCTCCATGCCCACTGTCATAGCAATAATCCATGAAACTTGTCAGACCAATGCTCCATGCCGCTGTCATCACAATGCTCCATGCCCTTTTACTCACAATGCTCCATTTCCCCTCACATCATAATGTTCCTTGACTCCAGTCATCACAATGCTTTATGACCTTTGTCATCACAATGGTCCATTCCCTCGTCATCACAATGCTCTGTAACACTTCTCATCACAATGCTCCATGCCTTTGTCAGCACAATGCTCCATGACCCTTGTCATCACAATGCTCCATGTGCTTCTCAGCACAATGCTCCAAGACACATGTCATCACAATGTGCCATGCACTTGTCATCACAATGCTCCACAAACTTGTCATCACAATGCTCCATAAACCTTTTTATCACAATGCTCCATGCACTTCTCATCTAAATGCTCTCTCACCACTGATATCACAATGTTCCATCACTAGTCATCACAATACTCCCTCACCCCTGTCATCACAATGTTCCATGACCCCTGTCATCAAAATGCTACATGCCCTTATCATCACAATGCTCCATGACCACTGACATCACAATGTTCCATGACCCCTGTCATCAAAATGTTCCCTGACGCTTTTCATCAAATTGCTCCATGACCCTGTCATCACAATGCTCCCTGCCCTTCTCATCACAATGCACCACACACTTGTCATCAAAAGCCTCCATGACCTTTGTCATCACAAAGCTCCATGACCCTTGGCATCACAATACTCCATGCCATTGTCATCACAATGCTCCATGAACACTCTCATCACATTGCTCCCTGCCCTTGTCATCACAATGCTCAATGGCCTTTTCATCTCAATGATCCATGCAATTGTCATCATCATACTCCTCAAGCTTGTCATCCGAATGCTCCATGAAGCTTGTCATCACAATGCTCCATGACCCCTGTCATCACAATGCTCCATGACACCAGTTATCACAATGCTCCATGCCCCTTGTCACTACAGTGCTCCATGACGCCCGTCATCACAATTATCCATGGTCTACTCATCACAATGCTCCCCAGTCTTGCCATCACAATGCTCCATGCCATGGTCATCAGTATTCTCCACGTCCTTGTCATCACAATGCTCTTTGACACATCTCATCACAATTTTACATGCTCTTTTCATCAAAATTCTCCATGCACTTGTCATCGCAATGCCCCATGACACCTGTCATAACAAGCTCCATGCCTTTGTCATCAAAATGCTTCATACATTTTCATCAAAATTCTCAGTATCCGTTTTCATCAAAGTGCTCCATGCCCTGGTCATCACAATGCTCCATGTCCCTTGTGATCACAATGCTCCAAGCTGCTGTCATCACAATGCTCCATTATCTTTGTCATCACAATCCTCCATGACACTTGGCATCACAATGCTCCATGACATTGTCATCTCCATGGACCATGACATATGTCATCACAATGCTCCCTGTCACCTGTCTTCACAATATTTTATGACCTTGAAAAAACAATGCTCCATGCCCTTGTCATCACAATGCTTCATGACACTTGTCATCAAAATGCTCCAAGCCCTTGTCATCACAATGCTCCATGCCCTTGTCATCACAATGCTAAATGACCCATGTCATCACAGTGTTCCCTGACACCTGTCATCACAATGCTCCTTGCCCCTTGTCTGTACAGTGCGCCATGATGCTCGTCATCACAATTACCCAAGGTCTTCTCATCACAATGCTTCACGGTTTTACCTTCACAATGCTCCATGCCCTGGTCATCTCAATGCTCCATGTCCCTTGTCATCACAATTCTCCACGTCCTTGTCATCACAATGCTTCTTGACACTTCTCTTCACAATGATATATGCTCTTGTCATCACAATTCTGCATGCACTTGTCATCACAATGCTCCAAGACCCCTGTCATACCAAGCTCCATGTGCTTGTCATCACGATGTTTCAAGACCTGATCATTAAAATTCTCAATGGCCCTTGTCATCACAATGATCCATGCCCTTGTCATCACAATGCTCCTTTACCTTTGTCATCAGAATCCTCCATGACACTTGGCATCACAATGCTCCATATCATTGACATCACAATGGACCATGACATATGTCATCAAAATGCTCCCTGACACCTGTCTTCACAATAATCCATGACGTTGTCATCACAATGCTCCATGCTCTTGTCATCACAATGCACCATTCCCACTGTCATCACAATAATCCATGAAACTTGTCAGACCAATGCTCCATGCCCCTGTCATCACAATGCTCCATGCCCTTGACATCCCAATGCTCCGTGACCCCTGTCATCACAAGGCTCCGTGACTCCATTCATCACAATCCTTCATGATCTTTGTCCTCACAATGGTCAATGCCCTCGTCATCACAAGTCTCTTTGACATATGTCACCACAATGCTCCATGAACTTTTCATCACAATGCTCCGTGACCCTTGTCATCACAATGCTCCATGCCTTTCTCAGCACAATACTCAATGAGACTTGTTATCACAATGCTCCATGCGCTTGTCAACACAATGCTCCACCAGCTTGTCATCACAATGCTCCATGCACTTCTCATCAAAATGCTCTGTCACCACTGATATCACAATGTTCCATCAGTAGTCATCAGAATACTCCCTCACCCTTGTCATCACAATGTTCCATGACCCCTGTCATCACAATACTACATGCCCTTATCATCACAGTGCTCCATGACACCTGACATCACAGTGCTCCATAACCCATGTCATCAAAATGCTCCATGACCCTTTTCATCACAATGTTCCATGACCCTTGGCATCACAATGCTCCATGTCATTGTCATCACAATGCTCCATGAACCTTCTCGTCACATTGCTCCATGCCCCTGTGATCACAAATCTCCATGACACTTGTCATCAAAATGCTCGATGCCCTTCTCATAGCATTGCTCCATGCCCTTGTCATTACAGTTCTCCATGAACCCTGTACCACAGTATTCCGGGCCCTTGTCATCACAATGCTCCATGCCCACTCTCATAACAATAATCCATGAAACTTTTCAGACGAATTCCACATGGCCTTGTCATCACAATGCTCCATTACCTCTGTCATAACAATGCTCCATGATCCCTGTCTTCACAATGCTCCACAGCCTTGTCATCACAAGGCTCCATGTCCCTTGTCATCACAAGGCTCCAAGACCCATGTACTCACAGTGCTTCATGCCCTTGTCATCACAAAGATCCATGATGGATGTCATCAGAATGCTCCATGGCTTTCTCATAGCAATGCTCCTTTCCCTTGTCATCAGAATGCTCCAAGACCCCTGTAATCACAATGCTCCATGCCCATTTACATCAGAATGCTCCATGAGACTTGTCATCACAAGGCTCCATGGTTTTCTCATCACAATGCTCCAGGACCTTGTCATCACAATGCTCCATTCCCTTGTCATCACAATGCTCCATGACTGCTGTCATCACAATTCTCCATGAATATTTTCAGCCCAATGTTCCATGACATTCTCATCACAATGCTCCATGACCCCTGTCATCACAATGCTCCATGATGACTGTCATCACAGTGCTCCATGACCCCTGACAAAACAGTGATCCGGGACTCTTGTCATCAAAATGCTCCATGACACTTGTCATCACAATGATCCTGCCCTTGTCATCCCAATGCTCCAAGAACCTGTAATCACAATGCTCTGTGACACATTTCATCACAGTGCTCCATGACACTTGTCATCACAATGCTCCATGCCTTTGTCATCAAAATGCTCCATGACCTTGTCATCACAATGCTCCATGCCCTTCTCATCACAATGCACCACGACCTTGTCATCAAAATGCTCCATGACCTTTGTCATCACAAAGCTCCATGACCATTGGCATCACAATGCTCCATGCTCCTTTAAATAAAAATGCTCCATGACCTTGTCATCACAATGCTCCATGCCCTTCTCATCACAATGCACCACGACCTTGTCATCAAAATGCTCCATGACCTTTGTCATCACAATACACCATGCCCTTGCCATCACAATGCTCCATGACCTTTGTCATCACATTTCTCAATACACTTGTCATCACAATGCTCCCTAACATTTGTCGTCAGAATGCTCCTTGAACCCTGTCATGAAAAGGCTCCAGGCCTTTTTCATCACAATGCTCCATGCCATTTTCATCACAATGCTCCATGCCATTGTCATCACAATACTCCACAAGCTTGTCATCAGAATGCTCCATGACCCTTGTCATTACAGTGCTCCATGACCGCTGTCATCAGAATTCTCTATAACACCTGCCATCACAATGCTCCATGCCCCTTGTCATTACAGTGCTCCATGACACTCGTCATCACAATTATCCATGGTCTTCTCATCACAATGCTCCACGGTCTTGCCATCACAATGCTGCATGACCTGGTCATCACAATGCTCCATGTCTTTGGTGATCACAGTTCTCCACGTCCTTGGAATCCCTATGCTCCATGACACTTCTCCTCACAGTGTTAAATGCTTTGTCATCACAATTCTCTATGCACTTTTCATCGCAATGCTCCATGACCCCTGTCATAGCCAGCTCCATGTGGTTGTCATGACAATGCTTCATGAATTGTCATCAAAATTATCAATGGCCCTGGTTATCACAATGCTTCATGCCCTTGTCAACACAATGCTCCAAGCCCTTGTCATCACAATGGACCATGACATATGTCATCACAATGCTCCCTGACACCGGTCTTCACAATAATCCATGACCTTGTCATCACAATGATCCATGCCCTTGTCATAACAATGCACCATGCCCACTGTCATCTCAATAATCCATGAAACTTGTCAGACCAATGCTCCTTGCCCCTGTCATCACAATGCTCCATGCGCTTTTCATCACAATGCTCCAAGAACCCTGTAATCACAATGCTCTATGACCCTTTTCATCAGAATACTCCATGAGAATTTTCATCACAAGGCTCCATGGTCCTCTCATCACAATGCTCCAGCACCATGTCATCACAATGCTCCATTCAATTTCATCACAATGTTCTATGACAACTGTCATCACAATAATCCAAGAACATTTTCAGCCCAATGTTCCATGACCTTCTCATCAGAATGCTTCATGACCCATGTCATCAAAATGCTCCATGACCACTGTCATCAAAATGATCCATGACCATTGTCATCACATTGATCCATGCCCTTGTCATCCCAGTGTTCCATGGCCCCTGTAATCACAATGCACTGTGACGCGTGTCATCACATTGCTCCGTGACCCTTGTCATCACAATGCTCCATGGTTTGTCAGCAAAATGCTACATGACATTGTCATCACAATGCTCCATGCGCTTGTAATCATAATTCTCCATTACCATTGTCATCAAAATCCTCCATGAACCTTGGGATCACATTGCTTCAAGCCCTTTTCATCAAAATGCTCCATGTTACTTGAAATCAAAATGATACATGAACTCTGTCATCACAATGCTCCAAACACTTGTGATCACAATGTTCCATAACACTTGTCATCACAACACACTTTGATGCCTGTCATCACAATTATCCATGGACTTCACATGACAATGCTCCATGAACTTTGTCATCACAATGCTCAATAAACTTATCATCACAATGCTCCCTGTCATTTCTCGTTAGAATGCTCCTTGAACCGTGTCATGAATAGACTCCATGCACTTTTCATCACAATGCTCCATGCCATTGTCATCACAACACTTCACAAGCTTGTCATCAGTGTCCTCCATGACCCTTGTCATCACAATGCTCCATGACACTTGTCATCACTATGCTCCATGCCTATGTCATTACAGTGCTCCATGACGCTCGTCAGCACAATTATCCATGGTTTTCTCATCACAATGCTCCACGGTCTTGCCATCACAATGCTCCATGACACTTCTCATCACAATGTTACATGGTCTTGTCATCACAATTCTCCATGCACTTGTCATCGCAATGCTCCATGACCCGTCATAGCAAGCTCCATGTGCTTTTCATCACAATGCTTCACAACCTTGTCATCAAAATTCTCAATGGCGCTTGTCATCACAATGCTCCATGCCCTTTTCATCACAATGCTCCATGCACTTGTCATCACAATGCTCCATGACCCCTGTCATCACAATGCTCCGTGACTTCAGTCATCACAAAGCTTCATGACCTTTGTCCTCACAATGGCCCATGCCCTCGTCACACAAAGCTCTGTGACCTTTGTCACCACAATGCTCCATGCCCCTGTCATCTCAATGCTCCATGCCCACTGTCATCACAATAATCCATGAAATTTGTCAGACCAATGTTCCAAGACACTGTCATCATATTGCTCCATGCCCTTGTCCTCACAATGATCCATGACCGCTGTCATCACAGTGCACCGTGACTCCAGTCATCACAATGATTCATGACCTTTCTCATCACAGTGGTCGATGCCCTCGTCACACAAGGCTCTAGGATCTTTGTCACCATAATGCTCCATGAAATTTTCATCACAATACTCTGTGTCCCTTGTCATCACAATGCTCCATGTCTTTGTCAGGACAATGCTCCATGACACTTGTCATCAAAATGCTCCATGCGCTTGTCATCACAATGCTCCAAGACCCCTGTAATCACAATATTCTCTATCCTTGTCATCACAAATCTCCATGACGCATGTCATCAGAATGCTCCATTGCCTTCTCATCACAATGCTCCATGCCCTTGTAATCACATTGCTTCAAAACCCCTGTAATCTCAATGCTCCATGCACCTTTTCATCAGAATGCTCCATGCACTTGTAATCACATTGCTTCAAAACCCCTGTAATCTCAATGCTCCATGCACCTTTTCATCAGAATGCTCCATGCCCTTGTCATCACAATGCTCCATGACCCATGTCATAGCAATGTTCCAAGCCCTTGTCATCAAAATGCTCCATTACCTTTGTCTTCACAATCCTCCATGACACTTGGTATCACAATGCTCCATGCCATTGTCATTAAAATGGACAATGACATATGTCATCACAATACTCCCTGACACCTGTCTTCACAATACGCCATGACCTTGTCATCACAATATTCCATGCCCTTGTCATCACAATGCGCCATGCCCACTGTCATCACAATAATCCATGAAACATGTCAGACCAATGTTCCATGCCCCTGTCATCAAAATGCTCCATGCCCTTCTCATCACAATGCTCCATGACCCCTGTCATCACAATGCTCCGTGACTCAAGTCATCACAATGCTTCATGACCCTTGGCATCACAGTGCTCCATGCCATTTTCATCACAATGCTCAATGAAATCTCTCATCACATTGCTCCATGCCCTTGTCATCACAATGCTCCATTACACCTATCATAACAATGCTCCATGACCCCTGCCATCACAATGTTCCACGGCCTTGTCATCACAAGGCTCCATGACCCTTGTCATCACAATGCTCCAAGACCTCTGTAATCACAATTCTCCATACCTCTTTTCATCTCAATGTTCCATGAACACTGTCATCACAATGCACCATGCCCATCATCATAATGATTCATGCTATTGTCATCACAATGAAATCAAAATGCTCCATGTCCTCTGTCATCACAATGCTCCAAACCCTTCTGATCATAATGTTCCATAACACTTGTCATCACATGCCCCATGAAGCTCGTCATCACAATTATGCAAGGTCTTCTCATCACAATGCTCCTTGACCTTTGTCACCACAATGCTCAATACACTTGGCATCACAATGCTCGCTGACTCTTGTCATCAGTATGCTCCTTGAACACTGTCATGACAAGGCCCCATGCCTTTTTCATCACAATGATCCATTCCCTTTTCATCACAATGAGCCAAGACCCCTGTTATCACAATGCTCCGTGACTCCAGTCATCACAATGCTTCATGACATTTGTTATCACAATGGTCCATGACCTCGTCACACAAAGCTCTGTGACCTCTGTCACCACAATGCTCCATGAAATTTTTATCACAATGCTCTGTGACCCTTGTCATTCCAAAGCTCCATGTCTTTGTCAGCACAATGCTCCATGACCCTTTTCATCACAATGCTCGATGCACGTGTCAGCACAATGCTCCATAACCCATGTCATCACAATGCACCATGCACTTGTCATCACAATGTTCCACATCCTTGTCATCAAAATGCTCCATAAACTTTGTCATCACAATGCTCCATGCACTTCTCCTCAAAATGCCTTCTCACCACTGATATCACAATGTTCCATCACTAGTCATCACAATACTCTCTCACCCCTGTCATCACAATATTCCATGACCCCTGTAATCACAATTCTCCATGCCCTTGTCATCACAAAGCTCCATGACGCATGTCATCAGAATGCTCCATGGACTTCTCATCACAATGCTCCATGCCCTTGTCATCACAATGCTCCAACACCCCGGTAATCACATTGCTCCATGCCCCTTTTCATCTCAATGCCCCATGAACCCTGTCATCGCAATGCACCGTGCCCATCACCATAATATTTCATGCTATTGTCATCACAATGAAATCAAAATGCTCAATGACCTCTGTCATCACAATGCACCAAACCCTTCTGATCACAATGTTCCATAACACTTGTCATCACAATGCCCCATGACGCTTGTCATAACAATTATCCATGGTCTTCTCATCACAATGCTCCATGATCTTTGTCATCACAAGGCTCAATACACTTATCATCACAATGCTCCCTGACAGTTGTCATCAGTATGCTCCTTGAACCCTGTCATGACAAGGCTCCATGCATTTTTCATCACAATGATCCATTCCCTTTTCCTCACAATGCTCCAAGACCCCTGTAATCACAATGCTCCATGTCCTTGTCATCACAAAGCTCCATGACGCATGTCATCAGAATGCTCCATTGCCTTCTCATCACAATGCTCCATGCCCTTGTAATCACACTGCTTCAAAACCCCTGTAATCTCAATGCTCCATGCACCTTTTCATCAGAATGTTCCATGCCCTTGTCATCACAATGCTCCATGACCCTTGTCATCGCAATGTTCCAAGCCCTTGTCATCAAAATACTCCATTACATTTGTCATCACAATCCTCAATGACACTTGGTATCACAATGCTCCATTCCATTGTCATCACAATGGACAATGACATATTTCATCACAATGCTCCCTGACACCTGTGTTCACAATATTCAATGACCTTGTCATCACAATGTTACTTGCCCTTGTCATCACAATGTGCCATGCCCAATGTCATCACAATAATCCATGAAACATGTCAGACCAATGTCCCATTCCCCTGTCATCACAATGCTCCATGCCCTTGTCATTACAATGCTCCATGGCCCCTTTTATCACAATGCTCTGTGACTCCAGTCATCACAATGATACATGACCTTTCTCATCACAATGGTCCATGCCCTCGTCACACAAGGCTCTGTGATCTTTGTCACCACAATGCTCCATGAAATTTTCATCACAATGCTCCGTGTCCCTTGTCATCACAATGCTCCATGCCTTTTTCAGCACAATGCTCCATGACACTTGTCATCAAAATGCTCCAAGCCCTTGTCATCACAATACTCCATGCCTTTGTCATCATAATGCTCCATGACCTCTGTCATCACAATGATCACTGACACCTGTCATTCCAATGCTCCATTCCCCTTGTCAGTACAGTGCTCCATGATGCTCGTCATCACAATTACCCAAGGTCTTCTCATTACAATGCTTCAGGGTTTTACCATCAAAATGCTCCATGCCCCTGTCATCACAATGCTCCATGCCCTTGACATCACAATGCTCCATGGCCGCTCTCATCACAATGCTCCGTGACTCCATTCATCAAAATGCTTCATTATCTTTGTGATCACAATGGTCAGTGCCCTCGTCATCACAAGGCTCTGTGACCTGTCACCACAATGCTCCATGAACTTTGCACCACAATGCTCCATGACCCTTGTCATCACAATGCTCCATGCCTTTCTCAGCACAATACGCAAAGACACTTGTCATCACAATGCTCCGTGCATTTGCAACACAATGCTCCACCAGGTTCTCATCACAATGCTCCCTGCACTTCTCATCAAAATGCTCTGTCACCACTGATATCACACTGTTCCATAACTAGTCATCACAGTACTCCCTCACCCTTCTCATCACAATGTTCCATGACCCCTGTCATCACAATACTACATGCACTTATCATCACAGTGCTCCATGACCCCTGACCTCAAAATGCTCCATAACACATGTCATCAAAATGCTCCATAACTTTTGTCATCACAAAGCTCAATGACCCTTGGCATCACAATGATCCATGTCATTGTCATCACAATGCTCCAGGAACCTTCTCATCACATTGCTCCATGCCCTTGTCATCACAAATGTCCATGACGCTTGTCATCACAATGTTCGATGCCCTTCTCATAACAATGCTCCATGCCCTTGTCATTACAGTCCTCCATGAACCCTGTACCACAGTGTTCCAGGCCCTTGTCATCACAGTGCTCCAGGCCCACTCTCATCACAATAATCCATGAAACTTTTCAGACCAATGCCCCATGGCCTTGTCATCACAATGCTCCCTTACCACTGTCATAACAATGCTCCATGATCCCAGTCATCACAATGTTCCACAGCCTTGTCATCACAAGGCTCCATGACCCTTGTCATCACAAGGCTCCATACACATGAAATCACAATGCTCCATGTCCTTGTCATCACAAAGCTCCATGATGCATGTCTTCGGAATGTTCCATGGCTTTCTCATCACAATGCACCATTCCCTTGTCATCAGAATGCTCCACGACCCCTGTAATCACAATGCTCCATGCCCATTTTCATTAGAATGCTCCATGAGAATGTCATCACAAGGCTCCATGGTTTTCTCATCACAATGCTCCAGGACATTGTCATCACAATGCTCCTTTCTCTTGTCATCACAATGCTCCATGACTCCTGTCATCACAATACTCCATGAACATTTCAGCACAGTGTTCCATGACATTCTCATCACAGTGCTCCTTGACACCTGTCATTACAATGCTTCATGACCAATGTCATCACAACCCTACATGACCTCTGACAACACAATGATCCGGGACTCTTGTCATCAAAATGCTCCATGACACTTGTCATCACAATGATCCATGCCCTTGTCATCACAATGCACCATGCACACTGTCATCACAATAATCCATGAAACTTGTCAGATTAATGTTCCATGCCCCTGTCATCACAATGCTCCATGCCCTTGTCAACACAATGCTCCATGACACCTGTCATCACAATGCTCCGTGACTCCAGTCGTCACAATGCTTCATGGCCTTTGTCATCACAATAGTCCATGCCCTGATCACACAAGGCTCTGTGATCTTTGTCACCACAATGCTCCATGCCCTTGTCATCATAATGCTCCTTGCACACTGTCATCACAATAATCCATGAAAATTGTCAGACCAATGATCCATGCCCTTGTCACACGAGGCTCTGTGATCTTTGTCACCACAATGCTCCATGAACTTTTCTTCACAATGCTCTGTGTCCCTTGTCATCACAATGCTCCATGCCTTTGTCAGCACAAAGCTCCATGACACTTGTCATCACAAGGCTCCATGGTCCTCTCATCACAATGCTCCAGGACCTTCTCATCGCATTGCTCCATTCCTTTCTCATCACAATGCTCCATGACCCATGTCATCACAGTACTCCATGAATATTTTCAGCCCAATGCTCCATGAACTTCTCATCACAATGCTCCATGACGCATGTCATCAAAATGCTACATGACCACAGCCATCAAAATGATCCATGCCACTTGTCATCAGAATATTCCATGCACTTGTCATCCCCATGCTCCATGACCCCTGTAATCACAATGGTCCTTGACGCTTGTTGTCACATAGCTCCATGACACTTGTCATCAAGGTGCTCCATGTATTTGTCAGCAAAATGCTACATGACCTTGTCATCACAATGCTCCATGCACTTGTCCTCACAATTCTCCATTACCTGTGTCATCACAATCCTCCATGAACTTTGGGATCACATTGCTTCATGCCCTTGTCATCACAATGCTCCATGATTCTTGAAATAAAAATGATCCAAGACCTCTCTCATCACAATGCTCCAAACACTTGTGATCACTATGTTCCATAACACTTGTCATCACAACGCTCCATAACACTTGTCATCACAACGCTCCATGATGCCTGTCATCACAATAATCCATGCCCTTGTCATCACAATGCTCCATGAACTTTTTCATCACAATGCTCAATACACTTGTCATCACAATGCTCCCTGACACTTTTCCTCAGAATGCTCCTTGAATCCTGTCTTGAAAAGTCTCCATGCCTTTTTCATCAAAATGCTCCATGCCCTTTTTCTCACAATGCTCCATTCCATTGTCATCACAATACTCCACAAGCTTGTCATCAGAATGCTCCAAGACACTTGTCATCACAATGCTCCATGACCCATCTCATCACAATGCTCCATGACCCATGTCATCACAATGCTCCATGAAACCTGACAACACAAAGATCCGGGACTTTTGTCATCAAAATTCTCCATGACCCTTGTCATCACAATGATCCATTCCCTTGTCATCATAATGCTCCATTACCTTTGTCATCACAATGCTCCCAGCCCTTGTCATCACATTGCTCCATTACATTTGTCATCACATTTCTCCATGACACTTGGCATCACAATGCTCAATGCCATTGTCATCACAATGCACCGTGACATATGTCACCACAATGCTCCCTGACACCTTTCTTCACAATAATCAATGACCTTGTCATCACAATGCTCCATGCGCTAGTTATCACAATGTGCCATGCCCTCTGTCATCACAATAATCCATGAAATATGTCAGAACAATGCTCCATGCCCCTTTCTTCCCAATTCTCCATGCCCTTGTCATCACAATGCTCCATGACCCCTGTCATCAAAACGCTCCGTGACTCCAGTCATCACAATGCTTCATGACATTTTTCATCACAATGTCCCATGCCACTTTTCATCTCAATGCTGCATGAACCCTGTCATCACAATGCACCATGCCCATCATCATAATGCTTCATGCTATTGTCATCACAATGAAATCAACATGCTCCATGACCTCTGACACCAAAATGCCCCAAACCCTTGTGATCACAATGTTCCATAACACTTGGCATCACAACGCCCCATTACGCTCGTCATCACAATTATCCATGGTCTTCTCATCACAAAGCTCCTTGACCTTTGTCATCACAATGCTCAATACACTTGTCATCTCAATTCTCCCTGACACTTGTCCTCAGTATGCTCTTTGAACCCTGTCATGACAAGGCTCCATGCATTTTTCATCAAAATTATCCATGCCCTTTTCATCACAATGCTCCAAGACCCCGGTAATCACAATGCTCCATGTGCTTGTCTTCACAAAGCTCCATGACGCATGTCATCAGAAAGCTCCATGGCCTTCTCATCACCATGCTCCATGCCCTTGTAATCTCAATGCTCCAAGACGCCATTAATTACAATGCTCCATGCCGCTTTTCATCAGAATGCTCCATGAGAATTGTCATCACAAGACTCCATGGTCTGCTCAGCACAATGCTCCAGGACCTTGTCATCACAATGCTCCATTCCCTTGTCATCACAATGCTCCATGACCCCTGTCATCAGAATACTCCATGAACATTTTCAGCTCAATGATCCATGACCTTCTCATCACAATGCACCATGACCCCTGTCATCACAATGCTCCATGCCCACTGTCATCCCCGCGTTCCATGACCCCTCACAACACAATGATCCGGGACTCTTGTCATCAAAAATCTCCATGATACTTGTCATCACAATGATCCATGCCCTTGTCATCCCAATGCTCCATGACACCTTTAATCAGAATATTCCATGACGCTTGTCATCACAATGCTCCATGACCCTTGTCATCACAATGATCCATGACCCCTGTAATCACAATTCTCCATGAACATTTTCAGCCCAATGCTCCATGAACATCTCATCACAATGCTCCAAGGCCCCTGTAATCACAATGCTCCATGCCCCTTTTCATCTCCGTGCTGCAGGAACCCTGTCATCACAATGAACCATGCCCATCATCATAATATTTCATGCTATTTTCATTACAATGAAATCAAAATGCTCCATGACCTCTGTCATCACAATGTTCCAAACCCTTGTGATCACAGTGTTCCATAAAACTTGTCATCACAATGCCCCATGACGCTCTTCATCACAATTATCCATGGTCTTCTCATCACAATGCTCCATGACCTTTGTCATCACAATGTTCAATACACTTCTCATCACAATGCTCCCTGACACCTGTCGTCATTATGCTCCTTGAACCCAGTCATGACAAAGCTCCATGACATTTTCATCACAATGATTGATGCCCTTTTCTTCACTATGTTCCAAGACCCATATAATCACAATTCTCCATGCCCCTTTTCATCAGAATGCTCCATGAGACTCGTCAATACAAGGCTCCAATGCTTTCTTATCACAGTGCTTCAGTACCTTGTCATCACAATGCTCCATTCCCTTGTCATCACAATGCTCCATGACCCCCGCCTTCACAATACTCCATGAATATTTTTAGCCCAATGCTCTATGACCTTTTCATCACAATGCTCCATGAACCTGTCACCAAAATGCTCCATTACCACTGTCATCACAATGCTCCATGACCCCTGACAACACAATGATCTGGGACTCTTGTCATCAAAATGCTCCATGACCCATGTCATCACGATGATCCATGCCCTTGCCATCCCAATGCTCCATGACCCCTGTAATCACAATGCTCCGTGACGCTTGTCATCACAGTGCTCCATGATTGTTGTCATCAAAATGCTCCATGCCTTGGTCAGCAAAATGCTTCATGACATTGTCATCACAAAGCTCCATGCACTTGACATCACAATACTCCATTCCAATTGTCATCAAAATCCTCGGTGAACCTTGGGTTCACATTGCTTCATGCCCTTGTCATCACAATGCTCCATGCTCCTTGAAATGAAAATGATCCATGACCTCTATCATCACAATGCTCCAAACCCTTGTGATCACAATGTTCCATAACACTTGTCATCACAACGCTCCATGAGGCCTGTCATCACAATGCTGCATGAAATTTGTCATCAAAATGCTCAATACACTTGTCATCACAATGCTCCCTGACACTTGTCGTCAGAATGCTCCTTGAACCCTGTCATGAAAAGGTTCCATGCCTTTTTCATCACAATGCTCCATGCCCTTTTCATCACAATGCTCCATGACAGTGTCATCACAATACTCCACAAGCTTGTCAACAGAATGCTCCATGACCCCTGTCATCACAATGATCCATGACACCTGTCATCAAAATGCCCCATTTCCCTTGTCATTACAGTGCTCCATGACGCTCGTCATCCCAATTATACATGACCTTCTCATCACAATGCTCCACGGTCTTGCAATCACAATGCTCAATGCCCTGGTCATTACAGTGCTCCATGTCCCTTGTCATCACAATTCTCCACGTCCTTGTCATCACAATGCTCCATGACATTTCTCGTCACAAAGTAACATGCTATTGTCATCACAATTATCCATGCAGTTGTCATCACAATGCTCCATGACACCTGTCATAGCAAGTTCCATGTGCTTGTCATCACAATGTTTCACGACGTTGGCATCAAAATTCTCAGTGGCCTTGGTCATCACAATGCTCCATGCCCTTGTCATTACAATGCTCCATGAGACTTCTCATCACAATGCTCCAAGCGCTTTTCATCACAATGCTCCATTACTTTTGTCATCACAATCCTCCATGGCACTTGTCATCACAATGATCCATGCCATTGTCATCACAATGCACCATGACACAGGTCATCACAATGCTCCCTGACACCTGACTTCACAATACTCCATGACGTTTTCTTCACAGTGCTCCATGCCCTTGCATTCCCAATGTGCAATGGCCACTGTCATCACAATAATCCATGAAATTTTTCAGACCGATGCTCCATGCCCCTGTCATCACAATGCTCCATGCACTTGTCATCACAATGCTCCATGACACATGTCATCACAATGCTCCGTGACTCCAGTCATCACAATGCTTCAAGACTTTGTCATCACAATGGTCCATGCCCTCATCATCACAAGTCTCTGTGACTTTTGTCACCAAAATGTTCCAAGAACTTTTCATCACAATGCTCTGTGACCCTTGGCATCACAATGCTCCATGCCTTTGTCAGCACAATATTCCATGACACTTGTCATCACAATGCTCTATGAGCTTGTAAGCACAATGCTCCATGACCGATGTGATCACAATGTGCCATGCGGTTGTCATCACAGTGCTCCACATCCTTGTCATCACAATGCTCCATAAACATTGTCATCACAAGGCTCCATGCACTTCTCATGAAAATGCTCTCTCACCACTGATATCACAATGTTCCATCACTAGTCATCACAATACTCCCTCACCACTGTCATCACAATGTTCCATGACCCCTATCATCACAATGTTACATGCCGTTATCATCACAATGCACCAATCCCTTGTCATCAAAATGCTCCATGACCTTTGTCATCACAAAGCTCCATGACCCTTGGCATCACAATGCTCCATGCCATTGTCATCACAATGCTTCATGAAGACTCTCATCACCTTGCTCCATGCCCTTGTCATCACAAAGCTCCATGACACTTCTCATCACAATGTCCGATGACCTTCTCATCACAATGCTCCATGACCTTTTCATTAAAATCCTCCATGACCCATGTATCACAGTGTTCCGTGTCCTTGTCATCACAATGCTCCATGCCCTGTCTCATCACAAAAATCCATGAAAATTTTCAGACAAATGCTCCATGCCCTTTTCATCACAAAGCTCCATGACGCATGTCATCACAATGCTCCATGCCATTGTCATCACAATGCTTCATGAAGACTCTCATCACCTTGCTCCATGCCCTTGTCATCACAAAGCTCCATGACACTTCTCATCACAATGTCCGATGACCTTCTCATCACAATGCTCCATGACCTTTTCATTAAAATCCTCCATGACCCATGTATCACAGTGTTCCGTGTCCTTGTCATCACAATGCTCCATGCCCAGTGTCATCACAAAAATCCATGAAAATTTTCAGACAAATGCTCCATGCCCTTTTCATCACAAAGCTCCATGACGCATGTCATCAGAATGCTCCATGGCCTTCTCATTCACAATGCTCCATGCCCTTGTCATCACAATGCTCCAAGACACCTGTAATCACAATGCTCCATGCCACTTTTCATCTCAATGCTCCATGAACCCTGTCATCACAATGCAGCAGGCCCATCACCATAATGCTTCATGCTGTTGTCTTCACAATGAAATCAAAATGCTCCATGACCTCTGTCATCACAATGCTCCAAACCCTTGTTATCACAATGTTCCCTAACACTTGTCATCACAACGCCCCATGACGCTCGTCATCACAGTTATCCATGGTCTTCTCATCACAATGCTCCATAACTTTTGTCATCACAATGCTCAATACACTTGTCATCACAATGCTCCCTGACACTTGCCATCAGTATTCTCCTTGAACACTGTCATGACAAGTCTCCATGCCTTTTTCATCACAATGATCCATGCCCTTTTCATCACAATCCTCCAAAACCCATGTAATCACTATGCTCCTTGCACTGGTCATCACAAAGCTCCATGACGCATGTCATCAGAATGCTCCTGGACATCTCTCACAATGCTCCATGCCCTTGTAATCACAATGCACCAAGACCCCTGTAATCACAATGCTCCATGCCACTTTTCAGCAGAATGCTCGATGAGACTTCTCATCACAAGGGTCCATGGTCTTCTCATCACAATGCTCCATGCCATTGTCATCACAATACTCCAGAAGCTTGTCATCAGAATGCTCCATGACCCTTGTCATCACAATGCTCCATGCCCCTTGTCATTACAGTTCTCCATGACGCTCGTCATCACAATTATGCATTGTCTTCTCATCACAATGCTCCACCGTCTTGCCATCACAATGCTCCATGACACTTCAACTCACAATGTAACATGCTCTTGTAATCACATTCTCCGTGCACTTGTCATCGCAATGCTCCATGACCCCTGTCATAACAACCTCCATTTGCTTTTCATCACAGTGCTTCACGAACTTGTCATCAAAATTCTCAAAAGCGCTTTTCATCACAATGCTCCATGACCATTGTCATCACAATGCTCCAAGCCCTTGTCATCAGAATGCTCCATTACCTTTGTCTTCACAATGCTCCATGACAATTGGCATCACAATTCTCCATGCCATTGTCATCACAATGGAACATGACATATGCCATCACAATGCACCCTGACACCTGTCTTCACAATACTCCATGACCTTGTCATCACAATGCTCCATGCCCTTGTCATCACAATGCGCCATGCCAACTGTCATCACAATAATCCATGAAACTTGTCACAGCAATGCTCCATGCCCGTCATCACAATGCTCCATTCCCTTGTCATCACAATTCTCTGTGACTCCAGTCATCACAATGCTTCATGAACTTTGTCATCACAATGGTCCATGCCCTCGTCATCACAAGGTTCTGTGAACATTGTCACCAAAATGCTACATGAACTTTTCATCCCAATGCTCTCTGAGCCTTGTCATCACAATGCTGTATGCCTTTGTCAGCACAATGCTCCATGACCCTTGTCATCACAATGCTCCATGCGCTTGTCAGCACAATGCTCCATGACCCATGTCATAACAGTGCGCCATGCACTTGTCATCACAATGCTCCCCAAACTTGTCATTACAATACTCCATAAACATTATCATCACAAAGCTCCATGCACGTCGAATCAAAATGCTCTCTCACCACTGATATCACAATTTTCCATCACTAGTCATCACAATACTCCCTCACCCCTGTCATCACAATGTTCCATGGCCTCGTCATCACAATGTTCCATGACCCAAGTAATCACAATGCTCCATACCCCTTTTCATCTAAATGCTCCATGAACTCTGTCATCACAACGAACCATGCCCGTCATCATAATGCTTCATGCTATTGTCTTCACAATGAAATCAAAATGCTCCATGACCTCTGTCATCACAATGCTCCAAACCCATGTGATCACAATGCTCCATAACACTTGTTATCACAACGCCCCATGAGGCTCGTCATCACAATTATCCATGAACTTCTCATCACAATGTTCCATGACATTTGTCATCACAATGCTCAATACACATGTCATCACAATGCTCCCTGACACTTGTCGTTAGTATGCTCCTTGAACCCTGTCATGACAAGGCTACATGCCTTTTTCATCACAATGATCCATTCCCTTTTCATCACAATGCTCCAAGACCCCTGTAATCACAATGCTCCATGCCCTGGTCTTTACAAAGCTCCATGACGCATGTCATCAGAATGCTCCTTGGACATCTCTCACAATGCTCCATGCACTTGTAATCACAATGCTCCAAGACCCCTGTAATCACAATGCTCAATGCCCCTTTTCATCAGAATGCTCCATGAGACTTCTCATCACAAGGCTCCATGGTCATCTCATCAGAGTGCTCCAAGAGCTTGTCATCACAATGCTCCATGACCCTTTTCATCAGAATCCTCCATGAACATTTTCATCTCAATGCTCCATGATATTCTCATCACAATGCTCCATGACCCCTGTCATCACAATGCTCCATGCTCCTTGATATCAAAATGATCCATGACCTCTGTCATCACAGTGCTCCAAACCCTTGTGATCACATTGTTCCATAACACTTGTCATCACAACGCTCCATGATGCCTGTCATCACAATACTCCATGCCCTTGTCATCACAATGTTCCATGACCTTTGTCATCACAATGCTCAATACACTTGTCATCACAATGCTCCCTGACACTTGTCGTCAGAATGCTTCTCGAAACCTGTCATGAAAAGGCTCTATGCCTTTTTCATCACAATGCTCCATGCCCTTTTCATCACAATGCTCCATGCCATTGTCATCACAATACTCCACAAGCTTGTCATCAGAATGCTCCATGACACTTGTCATCACAATTCTGCATGACCCCTGTCATCAAAATGCTCTTTGACACCTGTCATCACAATGCTCCAGGTCCCTTGTCATTACAGTTCTCCATGACGCTCGTCATCACAATTATCCATGGTCTTCTCATCACAATGCTCCACGGTCTTTCCATCACAATGCTCCATGACACTTCAAATCACACTGTTACATGCTCTTGTAATCACATTCGCCATGCACTTGTCATCGCAATGCTCCATGACCCCTGTCATTGCAAGCTCCATGTGCTTTTCATCACAGTGCTTCACGAACTTGTCATCAAAATTCTCAAAAACCCTTGTCATCACAATGCTCCATGCCCTTTTCATCACAATCATCCATGACACTTGTCATCACAATGCTCAATGCCATTGTCATTAAATTCACCATGACATAGGTCATCACAATGCTCCCAGACACCGGACTTCACAATAATCCATGACCTTTTCTTCACAGTGCTCCATGATCCTGTCATCACAATGTGCAATGCCCACTGTCATCACAATAATCCATGAAATTTTTCAGACCGATGCTCCATGCCCCTGTCATCACAATGCTCCTTGCTCTTGTCATCACAATGCTCCATGACACCTGTCATCACAATGCTCCGTGACTCCAGTCATCACAATGCCTCAAGACATTGTCATCACAATGGTCCATGCCCTCATCATCATAAGTCTCTGTGACCTTTGTCACCACAATGCTCCATGAACTTTTAATCACAATGCTCTGTGACCCTTGGCATCATAATGCTCCATGCCTTTGTCAGCACAAGGTTCCATGACACTTGTCATCACAATACTCCATGAGCTTGTCAGCACAGTGCTCCATGACCGATGTGATCACAATGTGCCATGCGGTTGTTATCACAATGCTCCACATCCTTGTCATCACAATGCTCCATAAACATTGACATCACAATGCTCCATGCACTTCTCATGAAAATGCTCTCTCACCACTGATATCACAATGTTCCATCACTAGTCATCACAATACTCCCTCACCCCTGTCATCACAATGTTCCATGACCCCTATCATCACTATGCTACATGCAGTTATCATCACAATGCACCACTCCCTTGTCATCAAAATGCTCCATGACCTTTGTCATCACAAAGCTCCATGACCCTTGGCATCACAATGCTCCATGCCATTGTCATCACAATGCTTCATGAAGCCTCTCATCACATTGCTCCATGCCCTTGTCATCAAAAAGCTCCATGACCCTTGTCATCACAATGCTCGATGCTCTTCTCATCACAATGCTCCATGTCCTTGTCCTTACAATCCTCCATGACCCAGGTATCACATTGTTCCGTGTCCTTGTCATCACAATGCTCCATGTCCACTCTCATCACAATAATCCATGAAAATTATCAGACAAATGCTCCATGGCCTTGTCATCAAAAAGCTCCATGATGCATGTCATCAGAATGCTCCATGGCCTTCTCATCACAATGCTCCATGCCCTTGTCATCACAATGCTCCAACAACCCTGTAATCACAATGCTCCATGCCCCTTTTCATCTCAATGCTCCATGAACCCTGTCATCACAATGCACCGTGCCCATCACCATAATATTTCATGCTATTTTCATCACAATGAAATCAAAATTTTCCATGACCTTTGTCATCACAATGCTCCAAACACTTCTGATCACAGTGTTCCATAACACTTGTCATCACAATGCCCCATGACGCTCCTCATCACAATTATCCATTGTCTTCTCATCACAATGCTCCATGACCTTTGTCAACACAATGTTCAATACACTTGTCATCACAGTGCTCCCTGACACTGGTCTTCAGTATGCTCCTTGAAACCTGTCATGACAGGGATGCATGCCTTTTCTTCACAATGATCCATGCACTTTTCATTACAATGCTCCAAGACCCCTGTCATCACAATTCTCCATGCCCTTGTCATCACAATGCTTCATGAGCCGGCATCACAGTGCTCCGTGAGTCCTGTCATCACAATGCTTCATGACGTTTCTCATCACAATGGTCCATGCCCTCGTCATCACAAGTCTCTGTGACTTTTGTCACCACAATGCTCCATGAACTTTTCATCACAATGCTCTCTGACCCTTGTCATCACAATGCTCTATGCGTTTCTAAGTACAATTCTCTATGACTCTTGTCATCACAATGCTCCATGAGCTTCTCAGCACAATGCTCCATGACCCATGTCATCACAATGTGCCATGTGCTTGTCATCACAATGCTCCACATCCTTGTCATCAAAATGCTGCATAAACCTTGTCATCACAGTGCTCCATGCACTTCTCATCAAAATTCTCTCTCACCACTGATATCACAATGTTCCATCACAAGTTATCCCAATACTCCATCACCCCTGTCATCACAATGTTCCATGTCCCCTGTCATCAAAATGCTACATGCACTTATCATCACAATATTTGATGACCCCTGACATCACAATGTTCCATAACCCCTGTCATCAAAATGCTCCATGACCCTTTTCATCACACTGCTACATGACCCCTGACATCACAGTATTCTATAACCCCTGTAATCAAAATATTCCATGACACTTTTCATCAAATTGCTCCATGACCCTGTCATCAAAATGCTCCCTGCCCTTCCCTTCACAATGCACCATGCCCTTGACATCAAACTGCTCCATGACATTTGTCATCACAAAGCTCCATAACCCTTGGCATCACAATGCCATTGTCATCACAATGCTCCATGAACACTCTCATCAAATTGCTCCATGCACTTGTCATCACAAAGCTCCATGACGATTGTGATACCAATGCTCGATGCCAATCTCATCACAATGCTCCATGCCCACTCTCATCACAATAATCCATGAAACTTTTCAGACCAATGCTGATGCCCTTGTCATCACAATGCTCCGTTACCCCTGTCATAACAATGCTCCATGAAACCTGCCATCACAAGGTTCCACGGCCTTGTCATCACAAGACTCCATGACACTTCTCATCACAATGCTCCAAGACACTGTAATCACAATGCTCCATGCACTTGTCATCACAATACTCCATGACGCATGTCATCAGAATGCTTCATGGCCTTCTTATTCACAATGCTCCATGCCCGTGTCATCACAATGCTCCAAGACACCTTTAGTCACAGTGCTCCATGCCCCTTTTCGTCTCAATGCTCCATGAACCCTGTCATCACAATATACCATGCCCATCATCATAATGCTTCTTGCTATTGTTATCACAATGAAATCAAAATGCTCCATGACCTCTGTCATCACAATGCTCCAAACCATTGTGATCATAATGTTCCATAACACTTGTCATCACAATGCCCCATGATGCTCCTCATCACAGTTATCCATGGTCTTCTCATCACACTGCTCCATGAACTTTGTTATCACAATGCTCAATACAGTTGTCATCACAATGCTCCCTGACACTTGTCATCAGTATGCTCCTTGAACACTGTCATGACAAGGCTCCATGCCATTTTCATCACAATGCTCCAAGACCACTGTAATTACAATGCTCCTTGCCCTTGTCTTAAAAATACTCCACAAGCTTGTCATCAGAATGTTCCATGACACTTGTCATCACAATGCTCCATGACCCCTGTCATCTCAAAGCCCCATGACACATGTCATCACAATGCTCCATGACCCCTGTCATCACAATGCCCCATGACACATGTCATCACCATGCTCCATGAATATTTTCAGCCCAATTCTCTTTGATCTTCTCATCACAGTGCTCTGTGACCCATGTCATCACAATGATCCATGCTCCTTGAAATTAAAATGATCCATGACCTCTGTCATCACAATGCTCCAAACGATTGTGATCAAATTGTTCCAAAACACTTGCCATCACAACGCTCCATGATGCCTGTCATCACAATATTCCATGCCCGTATCACCACAATGCTCCATGAACTTTGTCATCACAATGCTCAATACACTTGTCATCACAATGCTCCCTGACACTTGTCGTCAGAATGCTCCTTGAACCCTGTCATGAAAAGGCTCCATGCCTTTTTCATCACAATGCTCCATGCCATTGTCATCACAATACTCCACAAGCTTGTCATCAGAATGTTCCATGACCCTTGTCATCACAATGCTCCATGACCCATGTCATCACAATGCTCCATGACACCTGTCATCAAAATGCTCCATGCCCCTTGTCATTACAGTGCTCCATGACGCTCGTCATCACAATTATCCATGGTCTTCTCATCACAATGCTCCACGGTCTTGCAATCACAATTCTCCATGACACTTCTCCTCACAATGTTACATGCTCTTCTCATCACAATTCTCCATGCACTTGTCATTGCAATGCTCCATGACACCTGTCATACCAAGCTCCATGTGCTTTTCATCACAGTGCTTCACGACCTTGTCATCTAAATTCTCAATTGCCCTTGTCATCACAATGTTCCATGCCCTTGTCATCACAATGCTCCATGACCATTGTCATCACAATGCTCCAAGCCCATGTCATCACAATGCTCCAAGACACCTGTAATCACAATGCTCCATGCCCTTTTCAACAGAAAGCTCCATGACGCATGTCATCAGAATGCTTCCCGGCTTTCCCATCACAATGATCCATGCCCTTGTCATCACAATGCTCCAAGCCACCTGTAATCACAATGCTCCATGCCACTTTTCATCTCAATCCTCTGTGAGCCCTGTCATCACAATGCACCATGCCCATCATCATACTGCTTCATGCTATTGTCATCACAATGAAATCAAAATGCTCCATGACCTCTGTCATCCAATGCTCCAAACCGTTGTGATCACAATGTTCATAACACGTGTCATCACAACGCCCCATGACTCTCGTCATCACAATGATCCATGGTCTTCTCATCAAAATGCTCCATAACCTTTGTCATCACAATGCTCAATACACTTGTCATCACAATGCTCCCTGACACTTGTCATCAGTATGCTCCTTGAACCCTGTCATGACAAGTCTCCATGCCTTTTACATCACAATGATTCATGCCCTTTTCATCACAATGCTCCATGCCAATATCATCACAATACTCCACAAGCTTATCATCAGAATGCTCCATGAAAATTGTCATCTCAATGCTCCATGACCCCTGTTATCACAATGTTCCATGACCCCTGTCAAAACAATGCTCCATGACATCTGTCTTCAGAATGCTCCATGAACCTTGTCATTACAGTGCTCCATGATGCTCGTCATCACAGTTATTCATGGTCTTCTCATCACAGTGCTCCACGGTCTTGCCATCACAATGCTCCATTCCCTGGTAATACCAATGCTCCATGTCCCTTGTCATCACAATTCTCCATGTCCTTGTCATCACAATGCTCCATGACACTTCTCATCACAATGTTACATGATCTTGTCATCACAATTCTCCATGCACTTGTCTTCGCAATGCCCTATGAACCGTGTCATAGCAAGCTCCATGCCTTTGTCATCAAAATGCTTCATGACTTTGTCATAAAAGTTCGCAATATCCGTTGTCATCACAATGCTCCATGCCCTTGTCATCACAATGTTCCATGACCCTTGTTATCACAATGCTCCAAGCCATTGTCATCACAATGCTCCATTACCTTTGTCATCACAACCCTCCATTACACATGGCATCACCATGCTCCATGACATTGTCATCTCAATGGACCATGACATATGTCATCACAATGCTCCCTGTCACCTGTCTTCACAGTATTTCATGACCTTGTCATCACAGTGCTCCATGCCCTTGTCATCACAATGCACCATGCCCACTGTCATCACAATAATCCATGAAATTGTAAGTCCAATGTTCCATGACACTGTCATCACAATGCTATATGCCGTTGTCATCACAAAGCTGCATGACGCATGTCATCAGAATGCTCCATTGCATTCTCATCACAATGGTCCATGCCCTTGTCATCACAATGCTCCTAGACCACTTTAATCACAATGCTCCATGCCCCTTTTCATCTCAATGCTCCATGAAACCTGTCATCACAATGCTCCAAACCCTTGTGATCACAATGTTCCATAACACTTGTCATCACAACGCCCCATGATGCTCGTCATCACAATTATCCATGGTTTTCATATCACGATGCTCCATGAACTTTGTCATCACAATGCTCCCTGACACTTGTCGTCAGTATGCTCCTTGAACCCTGTCATGACAAGGCTCCATGCATTTTCCGTCACAATGATCCATGCCCTTTTCATCACCATGCTCCAAGACCCCTGAAATCACAATGCTGCATGCCCTTGTCATCACAAAGCTCCATGACGCATGTCATCAGAATGCTCCATGACCTTCTCATCACAATGCTGCATGCCCTTGTCATCACAATGCTCCAAGACACCTGTAATCACAAGGCTCCATGCCCTTTTCATCTCAATGGTCCATGAACACTGTCATCACAATGCACCCTGCCCATCATCATAATGCTTCATGCTATTGACATCACAATGAAATCATAATGCCCCATGTTCTCTGTCATCACAATGCTGCAATCCCTTGTTATCACAATGTTCCATAACACTTGTCATCACAACTCCCCATGACGCTCGTCTTCACAATTATCCATTGTCTTCTCATCAAAATGCTCCATGACCTTTGTCATCACAATGCTCAATACACTTGTCATCACTATGCTCCCTCACACTTGTCGTCAATATGCTCCTTGAACCCTGTCATGACAATGCTCCATGCCTTTTTCATCACAATGATCCATGCCCTTTTCTTCACAGTGCTCCTAGAACCCTGTAATCACAATGCTCCATGCCCTTGTCATCACAAAGCTCCATGATGCATGTCATCAGAACGCTCCATGTTTTTCTCAGCAGAATGTTCCATGCCCATGTCATCACAATGCTCCATGACCCCTGTCATCACAATACTCCATGAACATTTTCAGTCCAAAGCTCCATGAATTTCTCATCTCACTTCTCCAGAACCCTTGTCATCACAACGCTCCATGACCCCTGACAACACAATGATCCGGGACTCTTGTCATTAAAATTCTCCATAATCCTTGTCATCACAATGATCCATGCCCTTGTCATCCCAATGCTCCATGACCCCTGTAATCACAATGCTCCGTGACACTTGTCATCACAGTGCTCCATGACCCTTGTCATCACAATGCTCCATGCATTTTTCAGCAAAATGCTACATGACCTTGTCATCACAATCCTCCATGACCCTTGGGAACACATTGCTTCATGCCCTTGTCATCTCTGTCTTTCTTTACTGGTTTTTACAGATTTTCGGAAGTCCCTTTTTACCGGTGGTAATTGACAATTCTTTGTAGTGCGGATTTGCATTGTGCACTTACTTGATTGGCCAAAAAGAGCGTATGTGTTTTCTCCTGAATATATTCAGCAGAAAATGCATACGCTCTTTTTGGCCAAGTGCATCATTGTCGAAGTTGTTACGCTTTTCCTGTGCTTAAAAGGCGATTCCAATTTACCTCGTGAATGATGTTTTGTGCAATTCTGCCTCATTTTCAAGTCCACTTCGTTGCCTTCCCTCAACTGATTTTTGGAAGTGAGTTGTCCTTTATTACTCTGCAGGTTTGTGAATTGATCTGCCCCGAACTCCAATTTTCAACTCACGTTTTTGTGAGCTGCCCGCAAATCCACAATTTTGCTTCAGGACATATACTGGTTCCGGGGGAGCAGGCTGACACTTTGGTTAATTCTTCTTCCAGACGGGAAATTAGACTGACATATGTCCGTCCAAATGTCTACAGCTACTCTCTGATTGGTTCTCCCTCTTCCCTTTCATCCTCTGCACAATTTGCAAACTGTGCAAAGCAGCAGGTTATAGGGGCTGACTCTCCAAGGTGGGAGATTGATAGTAAAGCAGTTGGATTGCCAAACTGGAGCACAAGGAGAGGAAAAATTAGGAGCCTTTTACAAATCTTATGCCATCACAGGGTGTCCATTCTCTAGGTTTCCCATACATGTTATAACTGTAGTTATATTCCCTTCTACCTGGAGAGTTGGGACCCATGGAATGGGTGACATGCATTACTGCTTTAAAGGGTCTGCATTTTCTCACCCAATCTCACCAGTCCTCTCATTCCCAAGTGTCCAGCCTTATGTCTCATCTAGCTGTCTTTGAAGATAGCGTCATTCCAGGTTTCATCAGAACCCCTGAATGCATTGTGTAAGAATTTCGCTGTTTTTTTTTTGTTTGTTTTATTTTGTTTTTGAAATTCATTTTTATAATGGGTTTGAGCTGATTTTCACCGACGTGTTTATGCCGGTCTAGACACACTTGATTCCCTTATGGAGACATATCAATATATAGGTTTTAAGATTCTTACTAGTCAGATATATTCCTCTGCAGGGAATAGGTGTGTTGAGTCCCGTTCACTGAGGAAGGTGTAGGTTTTGTCTATTCAGTATTTGGTTTATGGAATTGTACCTGTGCTAATATCAAACTCTGGATTTATGCATCAGCCCACCTCTCCTTCCCGCTTAAGCAGGCATAAGAGTGTTTTCTCAATGTGAGACTCTGTTCTCTTTCCTAACTCAGTTCATGTGTAGCCATGTTTACAGGACCTTCCTAAGTGATATCGTATGATAAGTTTATTTTTCTGTGTGACTTATTTCACTTAGAACTATCGTACCTAAATCCACTCATTATGCTGCTACTGGCCTTATGACATTGATTTTACGTCTGAGTGATATTCTTTTGAACAAAATTACCACAAGTTCTTTACGCAATTTTCTCTTTCCTGGAATATTTAAAGTGTACTGAAGTTGAGTACCAAAGGCTGAGCCTTTGGTTGAGTACTGAAGTTTGCAGAGCAGCCTTAAACTTTGGGGTGCCTGTGTCTTGTTGATATTTAGTCTTCACAAGTTATAGGCCCATGAGTGGAAGTGTCCTATGCTCGGTAGCTTTGTATTTAAATGTTTTAGGAAACATCATACACTTCTTCAGAGTGGCTCTTGGATAATTATACCCCACCCATCAGCGTGAGTAGATCCCTGTTCTCCATGGCCTCTCCTGCATTTCTGGTTTGTACACATTTTTGGATGGCCTTTCTGAGCAATGGAAATTGAGACTTCTTTGTTGTGCGGATTTGCCTTTCCTGCTTGCTTGCTTGGCCAAAAACTCTGTATGTGTTTTTTTCCTGAAGATATTCACGAAAAAACGCATACACCGTTTTGCCCAAATGCATCATTTTAGAAATTCTGCTGCTTTTCATATGCTTTAAATGTGAGTCCAATCTACCTTTTGAAATCTGTTTCCTGCAATTCTGCCTCTCATGCAGATCCTCTTCGTTGCCGTTCCTGAATATATTTTTGGACGTTGGTTATCATTTTTATCTTTGCAGGTCTTTGAATTATCTGCTCCTGAGCTCCATTTTAAAACTCGCATTTTTTGTGAGCTGGACGCCAAACCTTTGTATTGCTTCTGGCCCTATTCTGGTTCTGGGGAGGCAGGCTGAGCCTTTGGTTAATTCTTCTTCCTAATGGTAAATTAGAGTGACATGTGCCTGTCAAAACTCCTACAGCTAGTCTCTCATTGGTTCCCCCTCTTCCCGTTTATCCTCTGCACAAATTGCAAACTGTGTGAAACAGGAGGTTAAAGGTGCTGATTTCCAAGTGGGGAGATTGTTAGTAATTTGGCTGGAATGGTGAACCCCAGCACCAGGAGATCAAAAATGAGGTGCATTTTTGACACCTTTCCTGATCACACAGTATACATTCGTCTCAGTTTCCCAGGCATGTTTTCGCTTTCGGAAGATTCCCTTGAACCTGCAGATTTGGGACCCATGGAATGGGTACCAGGCAGTATTACTTTAAAAGATCTGCATTTCCTCACCCAGCGTCTCTAACATCTCTTAGCGTGCATAGCTTCCAGCCTTATATATCATCCTGCTGTGGGTCTACATGTGTTCAGTCCATGTTACATCGTAGCCCTTCAACAAAAGTTGTAAGAATTTTTGTCTGTCTCACTGTTTTTATACATATTTTTAAATTTATTTTTATATTGGTTACAGCTGATTTTCAAAGCTCTGTTTTTTGCGGCTGTGCATCCACTTGATTCATGTACTGTGAGACAACAATAAATTCTTTTTTAGATGCTTACCAGTCATAAGTATTATTTTCCAGTGACTTGAGTGGGCTGAGTGCATTTCTTTGAGGTACCGTGTAGGCCTTGTTAGTTATTCAATTTGGTACTTGGAATGGTATCTTTGCTAATTTCAACCTCCTGGATAATACCTCACCATTCCCCACCTTTCCCATTTAGCAGCCTTATGTCTATTTTCTACATATTTGTCCATGTTTCTGTTTTGTAATTTATTTCATGTGTAGCCATTTTTGATTCCACCTTTAAGTGACATCTTATGATATGTGTCTTTTTCTTTCTGACATACGTCACTTAGAATGAGCGTATGTATCTCCTCCAGAGTTGTTACAACTGGCCGTATTTCATTGATTTCTGGATGAGTAATATTCCACTCTACATAAGTACCCCATCTCTTTTATCCATTTTATCCTTCCAGGGACATTTATTTTTTATCCAAGTTGACGCCCTTTTTAACAGAGAGGTGGTAAACGTTGGGGTGCCTGTTTTCTGTCGATTTTTGTTTTTCCCAAGGTATACGCCCATGAGTGCAAGTGCCCTATGCTCTGTAGCTCATTTTTTAGATGTTTTAGCAAACACAATACACTTCTCCAGAGTGGCCGTTGGCAAATTACATTTCCACTATCAGCCTCACAGGGCTCCCTTTTCTCCTCACCCTGTCCTGCATTTCGGGTGTTTACACTTTATGTGGATGGCCCTTCTGACTGATGTGAAGTGATACATTTTGTAGTATTGATTTCCAGTGCCCACCTGTTTGGTTGGATAAAAAGTGTGTATGGCCTTTACTTGAATATATTCAGAAAAAATGCATACGGCCTTTTTGGCCAACTGCATCATTGGCGATGTTCAGCCCCTTTTCTTGTGCTTTAATGGGGAGTCCTTTATACCTCTTCAAATCTGTTTCCTGCCACTCTCCCTTGCTTACAAGTCCTTTTCTGTGACTTACCTCAAGACATTTTTTGACGATAGATATTTTCAACTCTGCAGTTTCATGAATTTTAGTGCCCCTGAGTTCCATTTTTCAACTTGTGTTTTTGGAAACTGGACACAAAACAGCGGCATTTCCTCTAGCCCTATTCTGTTTCCGTGGGCAATACTAGCCTTTGATGAATTTGCCTTCCGGATTGGAAATTAGAGTGGCATGTGCCTGTCTGAACACCTAAGACTTGTCTCTAAATTTTTCTCATCCTTCCACTTCATCCTCTGGACAAATTCCAAACTGTGTGAAAAAGGATGTTGACGGTGCTGATATCTCCAAGTGAGGAGATTGTTAGGAAAGATGCTGGAGGGGTGAACCCGAGCACCAGGCGATGAGGAGATGAGGTGCCTTTTCCAAACTGTTTCCGATCAAACGGTGTACCATCCTCTAGGTGTGACAGGCATGTTTTAGCCGTAGATAGGGTCCCGTGCATATAAGGGGAACACCAGGTTTTTTTTCCAAATTAGTGCCTCCCCGAACCCCAGACTGGGGAATGTTTAAGCTACAGCTACACATATGTCCATTAAGGGCCTTGGAAAATAGGCAGAGTCCAAAAATTAGATGATTGAAATCTTCGGGATCAGAAGTGCTCACCATCGGCCTTGCTTAGGTTACATTTTATCTGTCATTGATAGATGATGTCAATAAAAATATCTATTCTTTTTCAGAATATTTCCCCTTATAGGTTACTGCAAAATATTCCGTGTAGTTCCCTGTGCTATACAGTAGTTCCTTGTTGATGAACTGTTTTATACATACAAGTGGTTATGTGTTAATCCCAAACTGTTAATTTATCCCTTCTCCTACCTTTCCCCTTTGGTAATAATAAATTATAAGATTTTATACTTCTCAGAAATGGGGAAGCTGAAAGAGAGGTATCATTTTCAATGGAAAAGCATTCAAAACAAGATTGAAGCTTCAGCCAAGAGTATTCGATGTACATCCTTGGGAATAAATCACTTCATTTCTCTAATGTTGACCTGACAAATAAGACAGACGTCTTCACTGAACTTGCTTATAATAAAGTGATGGAAATATCAAATATAAGTCTTAGAAACATCTTATTTTACCCGAGCCTTATAAACTGCTCTATGTTAACTACAGTTTGGCTCACACATCTGTTCATTGAAGTTACAATGTTCTCAATTTCTGTTACTGATCCTCCAGAGTGGACCCCAACAGGAGTCCCCGTGCTGAGTGTCAATGGAGCCAACAGATCAAGACTGAGTTTGGTTCAGAAGCAAAGGAAACTTTATATTTTGAAAACGGAATGGAGAGGTGAGAGCGTGCACTACACCGTGGGCTGTGGGCTGGGCTGCTGTGTAGGGGTCCCGGCAGCGTCATCGGGAGGGAGGGGATGGAGCTCTCGAGGGCTGGGTTGGCTGCAGCTCAGGCTCTATGTTGCGGAGTCTGCATGGGACCCCACTAGCTGAGGTGTCGACCCAGCCATTCTGCACTAGGAAATCGGGTCTGAAGTGCCGGGTGTGGGACCTCTACATGTGGAAACCTAGGAGCACGTGAAATTTGACAAAGCACAAAGGAAAAACAGGTTAGTCTTTATTTTATTGCGCAGATTCTCTTTTTATCTCCCAGGAATTTTTAATGAACGTTGCCGGAGATGAACACCTCCTCTGCTTTTTGTCCCGTTCCTCATTCTTGGGGTGCTGAGGGTGCAGACCCCTCTTTTGTAACTGCTTCATGCTGAGCTGGAAGCCCTGATACATGGGGGAGGGGCAAAATTTCTCCCCAGCAGCCTCCAGGTGAGGTTGATGGTCCCAAGGCCTACTGCCTCACTGCTCGTCCACCTGAGCCCCAGAATTGGAAGTGTTATAGATTCGATTGACCTTTAAGGGTCCAGGAAAGAGATGCACAGAGATGCTGCGGAGGCAGGTTTCACCCCAACCCACATTTGTTTGGCCACTTTAGGCAGACGGTTTTTGCCAGCCTAGATGCACTGACCAGTAGTCTGTGCTTTCTTTACTTAGGTCCCTGAATTAATGTACAAACAGCACCATGTGTCAGAGCCCTGCCCGCTCAACTCCCAGACAGTCCAGGGTCGGTGGTGATCCAGGACCATGACGTCCACTGAGTCAACGGCCTTTTGCAGGAGCCAGCAGTCCAGCCGGTCATATTGGCCACCATCACTGTGGTGTCTGTAGGGTTTTCTATGGTGAAATTGTCAATATACGATTCCCCCGCCAAGCTTATTAGCTCCCCTCTGGGTGCAGTAAGTCCTCCAAGCAGTAGTCTGCTCTTTCGGTGTACAGACTTGTTTTCTGAGAGAAACTCCAGGTCAAGTGATGGTCACAAGTGTCTTCTTGGGGGCCTATTGCCCCCGTTTGTCTCTCTGGAGTTTGGAGTTGGAGGGCCTCCTCACTCGAGGTCAGTGTGTCCACAGAGCGACCCCTGCAACTTCAGGGCATGATGGGAGGTTAGGATCACCACGTGGGCTCCATTTCCCTTAGGAGGGAGCTGGCCTTGTGGGCTGCTGATTTCCAGCTTTTTAGATACCCCAGTATCCTGGCCTGATGGGGCGGTGAGCAAAGCCCTTGGTGACCATAGTTTGTCATACCTGAAGGGCATTCTTGTGTTGCTCCATTTCAAGTGGTCCCAGTTTTTGTACTAAGCCTCCAAGGGTGATTAACCTTTGACCGGGTATGTAAAGGTCAAAGGGTTTAGCTAAATTAGGGAGTTCCTGGGCAAGGGCCTGAATTGACTGCTCTTTCCATTCTTGAAAGGCTGTTTCTGGATTCCATCCTAAAGGATCATCATCTTTTCGTGTCAGTGTTTCATGTAGAGGCCCAGCTATTAGACTGTAGTTAGGGATCCAGATGCAGAAAACCTTGGCCTCCCCAGGAACCCCTAAGCTGTCTTCTAGTTTTAGAAGAAGTAAGGCTGCAAATGGCTTCTTCCCTATCCTGGGATGCGTTTCTCCGAATATCTGTGAGAATGAAGCCCAGGCATGTCACCTTAGCCTTGGATATTTGAGCCTTTTTCTTGGACACCTTCTATCCTTTCTTGGCTAGGTATTTCAGAGGCGTCTTTAGTAGACCTGACAATCAGAATGTCATCTGCATATTGAAGGAGGGTTCCCTTTTACAGAGGTAGAACTTTTAGGTCTTTAGAGGACATTTCCCCAATGATGGTGTGGGGATTTTTGATCCATTGGTGCAGCATGGCCCAGCATTATTGCTTTTGTTGCATGTTGTGTCCTGCCACTCACAAGCCAAAAATTCTTGTGACTCTGAAATGATTGGAATACAGAGGAAGGCATCATTGAAGTCTAATACAGAATGCCATGGCCTGGTGGATGGTAGAATGACCAGCAGGGTGTAGGAAATTGGAGCTACTGGATGTATATCCTCGGTGGCTTCACTGACTGTCCTGATATCCTTTACCAGGTCTCCAGGAGCCCATGGGGCTCTCGTGGTCAGGCCAATCCCAGGATATGGAGCTCACCTGGGCTGCACCCCCCAAACCACAGCCCACGGGGCTCTTGTGGTCAACTCTCTCCCAGAGTATGGAGCTCATCTGTGCAGCTACACAGCAGCCCATGGGGCTCTCATAGTCAGGCCCTTACCAGGATACGGAGCTCCCCTGGGAAGGTACCCCAGCAGGGCTGGAGCCACAGGAACCGTGCACATAGCCCAACTTGCAGAGAACCCCCACCTCACCAGTCGCTCACAGCTGACACAGAACACCTCAGAGCAGGACTTCAACTAACAAACAACAGCTCTGACATTTCTGTGTCCCTGGGTATCACTCTGTGTGGCCTCTCTCTGCCTTGTCTTCCAGACACTTCCACTGCAGCCAGGGCACCAGGCCTCTGTCTCCACCCACCATCACTCCTCTCGCTGACTCTTGGGTTCCTCTCATTAGGATAGGGTCTTCTTGAAGTTGTTTTCCACTCATGGACCAGATAAAATGATAAGAAAACAAGCCGCAGCTGCAGCCCCTTGTCTATCCAGACTCTCAAGAGCCCACACCTGTTCCTTGGGCCGGGCCCGTTTAGCAAGGTTCATTTTCTGCAACTGTGAGCCCCTGAGGGGTGAGGATTGGCTGATTTGGGCAGCCTGACACTGCCTGCCAACCCTCCCCAGGTGTGCCTGTGTTGAGGTCAATATAAAGACCTCTCCAGTCAGCAAAAGCTCCTGTAGCTGTGCCTGACGCCATGTTCTCTGCCCCATCAGCAGTGTCGGGGCTGGGGTGGTGGGACGGAGTGAGGGGCCGTGGCTTTGTGGGTGGCCCAGTGTGAGTGGGGCTCTGCTGGACTTTCTGCAGGAGTTGCCAGGCTGCCACCTGCTAAAGAAGAGGATGTGTCACCCATACCTGCAGCTGGAATTTCTCCCCAGGCAGAGGTGAGGAAGTAAAAAAGCAGTGGGGGCCGTGGCATGAGGGGTATCTCAGGCAGGGAAATGGAAAGCTTCCAGAAGAGCATTTGGGGCCAGGACCATCCTGGCTGGCCTACAGGCACCAAGTCGGCCTGCGTGCAGTCACTGCTGTGGCTCCACAGCCCTTCCTCTAGGCTTGCAAGTTCTTGTACATATTCAGGTGTTTTAACTGGAAAGGGTGGGAAGAGTTCAGCTGCAGCAGGACTGGGGCTCAGCTCATATTTACTTACAGACGCCTCGACACAGTCCCACAGCTTTGCAATGAGGATGCTCCTTGGGGGGGGATCGCTGCTGACTGCATGGGAGATTATTTCACACCTCTAACTAACTTAGGAATTTTTTACCACTGGAGCAAGGGCCCTTATATGATTTTCCTCTGTATAACTGGTGGTTTCTGTTTTTTTTTTTTTTTTTTTCCTTTTTTCTTTTTGGTACAAGGTAGATTTTATTTATTCCTCTTTTTTTAATTTAGAGATATAAACATAGAAATAATGCATTAATATAAAGTCGTCTATATGAAGGGAAAAACTTTTTTTCCGTTTTATTTTATTAAATGTTATTTATTTATTTTTAATTTTTTAAAATTTATTTATTTGTTTTATACAGCAGGTTCTTATTGGATATCTATTTTATACATATAAGTGTGCACATGTGAATCCCAGTCTCCCAATTCATCCCACCACCACCCTCACATGACGTTCCCCCCTTGGTGTCCATATGTTTGTTCTCTACATCTGTGTCTCTATCTCTACCCTGCAAACCGGTTCATCTGTACCATTTTTCTAGGTTCCACATATATGCATTAATATACAATATTTATTTTTCTCTTTCTGACTTACTTCACTCTGTATGACAGTCTCTAGATCCATCAAGGTCTCTACAAATGACCTAATTTCATTCCTATGTATGGCTGAGTAATATTCCATTGTATGTATGTACCACATCTTTATCCATTCGTCTGTCTGTGGGCACTTAGGTTGCTTTCATTACCTGGCTATTGTAAATAGTGCTGCAATGAACATTATGGTGAATGTGTCTTTTTGATTTATGCTTTTCTCTGGGTTTATGTCCAGTAGTGGGATTGCTGGATTATAAGGTAATTCTATTTTTAGTTTTTTAAGGAACCTCCATACCGTTCTCCATAGAGACTGTATCGATTTACATTCCCAAAAATAGTGGAAGAAGGTTCCTTTTCTCCACACCGTCTCCAGCATTTGTTGTTTGTAGATTTTCTGATGATGCCCATTCTAACAGGTGTGACGTGATACCTCATTGTAGTTTCGATTTCCATTTCTCTAATAATTAGTGATGTTGAGCAGATTTTCATGTGCGTCTTGGCCATCTCTATTTCTTCTTGGAAGAAATGACTCTTTAGATATTCTTCCATTTTTATATTGAGTTGTTTGCTTTATTAATATTGAGCTGCATGAGCTGTTTATATATATTGGAGATTAAGCATTTGTCCATTGATTCGTTTGCAAATATTTTCTGCCATTCTGAGGGTTGTGTTTTCGTCTTGTTTGTAGTTTCCTTTGCTTTGCAAAAGCTTTTACGTTTCACTAGGTCCCTTCTGTTTCATTTCTTTTTTTTATTTCATTAGTATAGGAGGTGGATCAAAAAAGATCTTGCTGTGATTTACGTCAGAGTATTCTTCGTAAGTTTTCCTCTCAGAGTTTTATACTGTCCAGTCTTACATTAAGGTCTCTAATCCATTTTGAATATATTTTTATGTATGGTGTTGGGGAGTGTTCTAATTTCATTCTTTTACATGTAGCTGTCCATATTTCCCAGCACCACTGATTGAAGAGACTCTCATTTCTCCATTGTAAAGTCTTGCCTCCTTTGTCATAGATTAGTTGAGCATAGGTGTGTAGGTTTATCCCTGGGCTTTCTTTTTTTTTTTTTCATTTTACACGTTTATTGGAGTATAATTGTTTTACAATGGAGTGTTAGTTTCTGCTGTCTAACAAAGTGAATCAGCTATACATATACAAATATCACCAGATCCACTCCCTCTTGCATCTCCCTCCCACACTCCATATCCCACCCCTTTAGGTGGTCACAAAGCACCGAGCTCATCTCCCTGTTCTATGCGGCTTCTTCCCAGTAGCTATCGGTATTACATTTGGTAATGTATTTATGTCCATGCCACTCTCTCACTTCTTTCCATCTTACCCATCCCCCTTCTGTTGTCCTCAAATCTTTTCTCTATGTCTGTGTCCTTAATCCTGTCCTGCCACTAGGTTCTTCAAAACTTTTTTTCCTTCGTTAGATTCCATATATCTCTGTTAACATACAGTATTTGTTTTTCCCTTTCTGACTTACTTCACTCTGTAGGACAGATTCTAAGTCCATCCACCTCAGTACAAATAACTCAGTTTTGCTTCTTTTTATGGCTGAGTAATATTCCATTGTATATATATGCCAGATCTTCTTTATCCATTCATCTGTCGATGGACACTTAGGTTGCTTCCATGTCCTGGCTATTGTAAATAGAGTTGCAATGAACATTTTTGTACTTAACTCTTTTTGAATTATGGTTTTCGCAAGGCAAATGCCCAGTAGTTGGATTGTTGTGTCGTATGGTACTTCTATTGTTAGTTATTTAAAGGAACCTCCGTACTGTTCTCCCTAGTGGCCATATCAATTTACATTCCCACCCAGAGTGCAAGTGTGTTCCCTTTTCTCCAATAAAGGGCTCTCCAGCATTTAGTGTTTTGTAGAATTTTTTGATGATTGCCACTCTGACTGCTGTGAGGTGATACCTCACAGTAGTTTTGATTTGCATTTCTCTAATGATTAGTGATGTTCAGCATCCTTTCATGTGTTTCTTGTCAATCTGTATATCTTCTTTGGAGAAATGTCTATTTAGGTCTTCTGCCCATTTTTGGATTGGGTTGTTTGTTTTTGTGATATTGAGCTACATGAGGTGCTTGTAAAGTTTGGAGATTAATCCTTTGTCAATTGCTTCATTTGAAAATATTTTCTCCCATTCTGAGTGTTGTTTTCGCATCTTGTTTATGTTTTCCTGTACTGTGTAAAAGCTTTTAAGTTTCATTAGGTCCTATTTGTTGATTTCTGTTTTTATTTCCATTTCTCTAGGAGGTGGGTCAAGAAGGATCTTGCTGTGATTTATGTCATAGAGTGTTCTGCCTATGGTTTCCTCTAAGTGTTTTATAGTGTCTGGTCTTATATTTAGATCTCTAATCAAGTTAGAGATTATTTTTGTGCATGGTTTTATGGAGTGTCTTAATTTCATTCTTTTATTTGTAGGGGTCCAGTTTTCCCAGCACCAATTACGGAAGAGTCTGTCTTTTCTCCATTGTATATCCTTAGCTCCTTTGTCATAGATGAGATAGCCCTAGGTATGTAGGTTTATCTCTGGGCTTTCTGTCCTGTTCCATTGATCTGTTTTTATGCCAATCTCCATACACTTGATTCCATTATGGAGACATATAAATACATAGGTTTCAAGATTATTACCAGTCAGATATATTCTTCTTCAGTGAATAGGGTGTTTTGTGTCCAGTACATTGAGAAAGGAGTAGGTCTTGTCTATTACATATTTGGTATATGGTATGGTATCTGTGCTAATTTCAAACTCTGCTTTTACATATCACCCCACATCACCTTTCCCCTTAAGGGGGCATAAGTGTGTTTTCTAAATGTGTAACTCTGTTCTCTTTGGAAATTCAGTTCGTGTGTAGCCATGTTTACATTTCCTCTATAAGTGATATATTACAATAAGTTTCTTTTTCTTTGTGGCTCATTTCACTTAGCATCATCGTACCTAAAACCACTCATTAGGCTGCTATTGGCCTTATGACATTGATTTTATGTCTGAGTGACATTCCATTGTATACAAGTACCACAACATCTTTATCCATTTTTTTTTCCTTTCCAGGGATATTTAAAGTGTACCAAAGTCGAGGTTCTTGTAAACAGAGCAGCCCTAAATTTTGGGCTGGCTCTGTGTTGTGGATTTTTAGTTTTCCCAAAATACACGCCCATGAGTGGAAGTGTGCTATGCTCTGTAGCTCTGTTTTAGAAAACAACATACATTTCTCCAGAGAGGCTGTTGTCAATTTACATCCTGTCCATCGGCGTAACCAGGCTCCCTTTTCTCCATGGCCTGTCCTGCATTTGTGGTTTTTACACTATTTGCGGATGGCCCTTTTGACCGATGGTAAGTGACACTTCTATGTAGTGTGGATTTGCAATGCCTGATGGCTTGCTGGGCCAAAAAGTGCTTATGCATTTTTTTCCCGAATATATTCAAGAAAATACACATACTCCCTTTTCGGCCAAGGGCAACATTGTCGAAGTTCTGTCGCTTTTCATGTGCTTTAAAGACGACTCCAATCTACCTCTTGAAATCTGTTTCCTTCAATTCTGCCTTGCTTTCAAATCCTCTTCACTGCCTTACCTCAATAAATTTCTGGATGATAGTTGTCCTTTATAACTCTGCAAGTTTGTGAATTGCTGTGCCCCTGATTTCCATTTTTCAACTCGCTTATTTGTGAGCTGGCTGCAATACCGCATGATGGCTTTAGGCCCTAGTCTGGTTCCAGGGTTGCAGGCTGAGCCTTTGTTTAATTCTTCTTCCTGATGGGAAACTAGAGTGACATGTGCCCATCCAAACACCTACAGCTAATCTCTCATTTGTTTCCCCTTTTCCGGTTCATCCTCTGCACAATTTACAAACTGTGCATAACAGGAGGGTAAAAGCGCTGACACTCCAAGTGGGGAGATTTTCAGTATTGCAGATGGAAATGGCTAAGCCGAGCACGAGGAAAGGAAAAATGAGGTACATTTTAGAAAACTTTCCCGATTACACAGTGTACCATCCAATGGGTTTCCCATGCATGTTTTAACTGTAGGAAGATTCCCTTTAACCTGGAGAGTTGGGGCCACTAGAATGGGTAGCACACAGTATTGCTCTAAGTGTTGTTCTTTTACTCACACAGCCTCAGCAATCTTGTCAGCCCCAAGTGTCCAGTCTTACGTCTCCTCCCGCTGTGGGTGTAAAGGTGGTCATTCCAGGTTGCATCACAGGCTGTGAATGTAATTTTTAAGACTTTCTCTCTGATTTGCTGTTTTTGCATTTTTCTTTTGAAATTTATTTTTATAAGTGTGTTTTGCTGAATTTCACTGTTGTGTTCATGCCGTTATACACACGCATGATTCCTTTATGGAGACATGAGTATACATATGTTGTAGAGTTATTACAAGTCAGATATATTCCCCTTCAATGAATAGGGGTTGTTGAGTCGAGTTCATTGTGCCGGTAGTAGGTGCTGTCTATTACATACTTGATTTATGGAACGGTATCTGTGCTAATTTAGGACTCTGGATTTATGCATCACCCCACCTCTCCTTCCCCCTTAAGCAGGCATAAGAGCGTTTTCTAAATGTGAGACTCTGTTCCATTTCCTAACTCAGTTCATGTGTAGCCATGTTTACAGGACCTTCATAAGTGATATCTTATGATAAGTTTCGTTTTCTCTGTGACTTATTTCACTTAGAATCATCGTACCTGAATCCACTCATTTGGCTGCTACTGGCCTTATGACATTGATTTCATGGCTGAAGGATATTACATCATAAATAAATACCACAATTTCTTGAAACATATTTGTCTTTCCTGGGATATATCAGGTGTACCCAAGTTGAGGTTCTTGTAAGCAGTGCAGCCCTAAATTTTGGGGTGGATCTGTCTTATTGATTTTCAGTTTGCCCAAGGTATATTCCCTACACTGGAAGTGCTCTTGGCTCTGTAGCTCTGTTGTTTACTTGTTTTAGGGAACACAATGCACTCCTCCAGAGAGGAGTTGACAATTTACATACTGCCCATCAGCATAACTAGGCTCCCTGTTCTCCATGTCCTGTCTTGCCTTTCTGGTTTTTACACATTTTGCGGATGTCCCTTTTGACCAGTGGGAAGTGATAGTTCTTTGTAGTGCAGATTTGCATTGACCACATGCTTGCTTGGCCAAAAGGACGTATGTGTTTTCTCCTGAATATATTCAGGAGAAAACGCATATGCCCTTTTTGGCCTAGTGCAACATTGTCGAAGTTGTGCCCCTCTTCCTGTGATTTAAAGGTGATTCCAATGTACCTGTTGAAATCTGATTCCTGCTATTCTGTCTCCCTTTCAAGTGTGCCACGTTGCCTTCCCTCAACACATTTTTGGACGATAGTTGTCCTTTATTACTCTGCCATTTTGTGAATTGCTCTGCCTTGAGCTCCATTTTTCAACTGTTTTTTTGTTAGCTGACGTCAAGTCCAAAATTTAGGTTCAGGACCTATACAGGTTCCCGGTGGGTGGCTGAGACTTTGGTTAATTCTTATTGCTGCCGGGAAATTAGAGTGAAATGTGCCCGTCCAAATGCCTAACAGCTACTCTCTCATTGGTTCTCCCTCTTCCCTTTCATCCTCTGCCAAATTGGCAACCTGTGCGAACCAGGAGGTTAAATGTGCTGTCTCTCCAAGTTGGGAGATTGATAGTAAAGCAGTTGGAAAGTCAAACCGGAGCACCAGGAGAGGGACTATTAGTTGAGTTTTAGAAATATTTTGTATTCACAGTGTGTCCTTTCTCTATGTTTCCCGTACATGTTATAGCTGTAGTAATATTCCCTTCAACCTGGAGAGTTGGGACCCTTGGAATGTGTGCCATGCATTATTGCTTCAAATGGTCTGCATTTGCTCACCGAATCTCACCGATCCTCTCAGTCCCAAGTGTCCTCCCTTATGACACATCCAGCTGTCATTGTAGATAGGGTCATTCGATGTTTCATCTGAGACCCTGAAGGAATTGTAAAGAATTTCCATGATTTTTTGTTTTGTTTGTGAAATTCCTTTTTATTGTGGGTTTGAGCTGATTCTCAATGCCATGTTTATGCGAGTCTACACACACTTGATTATCTTTTTGAGACATATCAATACATAGGTTTTAAGATTCTTACTAGTCAGATATATTCCCCTGTGGGAAATATGGGGTTTTGAGTCCCTTTCACTGAGGAAGGTGTAGGTCTTTTCTATTCCATATTTGGTTTTTGGGACGGTACATGTACTAATATCAAACTCTGGTTTTATGCATCACCCCACCTCTCCTTCCCCCTTAAGGAGGCAAAAGAGTGTTTTCTAAATGTGAGACTCTGTTCTCTTTCCTAACTCAGTTCAGGTGTAGCCATGTTTACAGGACCTTCATAAGTGATATCTTATGATAAGTTTCTTCTTCTCTGTGACTTATTTCACTTAGAATCATCGTACCTGAATCCACTCATTTTGCTGCTACTGGCCTTATGACATTGATTTCATGGCTGAGGGATATTCCATCGTACGTAACTACCACCATTTCTTGATCCATTTTTGTCTTTCGTGGGATATTTCAGGTGGACCAAAGTTGAGGTTCTTGAGAGCAGTGCAGCCCTGAATTTTTGGGTGGCTATGTCTTATTGATTTTCAGTTTTCCCAAGGTATGTTCCCTAGACTGGAAGTTCCCTTGGCTCTGTATCTCTGTTGTTTACTTGTTTTAGAGAACACTGTGCACTACTCCAGAGAGGCAGTTGGCAATTTACATCCCGCCCATCAGCATAACTAGGCTCCCTTTTCTCCAGGTCCTGTGTTGCCTTTCTAGTTTTTACACATTTTGCGGATGTCCCTTTTGTCTGGTGGGTAGTGATACTGCTTTGTAGTGCAGATTTGCATTGCCCGCTTGCTTGCTCGGCCAAAAAGTGCATATGCATTTTCTCCAGAATATATTCAGGAGAAAACGCATATGCCCTTTTTAACCAAGTGCATCATTGTCGAAGTTGTGCCCCTCTTCCTGTGCTTTAAAGGTGATTCCAATGTACCTCTTGAAATCTGTTTCCTGCTATTCTGGCCCAAATTCAAGTCCACCTGGATTCCTTCCCTCAACAGGTTTTTGGACGCTAGTTGTCCTTTATTACTCTGCCAGTTTGTGAATTGCTGTGCCCCTGAGCTCCATTTTTCAACTCGTTTTTTGTGAGCTGACCGCAAGTCCAAAATTTTGGTTCAGGACCTATACTGGGTCCCGGCGGGAGTCTGAGACTTTGGTTAATTCTTCTTCCTGACGGGAAATTAGAGTGACATGTGCCCTTCCATATGCCTAACACCTAATCTCTCATTGGTTCTCCCTCTTCCCTTTCATCCTCTGCCAAATTGGCAACCTGTGCGTGCCAGGAGGTTAAAGGGTCTGTCTCTCCAAGTTGGGCCATTGATAGTAAAGCAGTTGGAAAGTCAAACCAGAGCACCAGGAGAAGGACTATTAGTTGAGTTTTAGAATCCTTTTGTATTCACAGTGTGTGCATTCTCTACGTTTCCCATACATGTTATAACTGTAGTGACATTCCATTTTACCTGGTGAGTTGGGACCCATGGAATTGTTGGCATGCATTATTTCTTTAAATGGTCTGCATTTTCTCGTCCAATCTCACCAATCCTCTCAGTCCCAAGTGTCCAGCCTTATGTCTCATCCAGCTGTCGTTTTAGATAGGGTCATTCCAGGTTTCATCAGAACACCGGAAGGAATTGTGTTAGAATTTCGCTGTTTTATTGTTTTGTTTTTGAAATTCATTTATATAATGAGGTTGAGCTGATTTTCACTGACGTGTTTATGCAGGTCTAGACACACTTGATTCCCTTATGGAGACATATCAATATATAGGTTTTAAGCTTCTTACTAGTCAGGTATATTCCTCTGCGGGAATAGGGCTGTTGAGACCCGTTCACTGAGGTAGGAGTAGCTCTTGTCTATTCTGTATTTGGATTATGCAACGGTACCTGTGCTAATATCAAACTCTGGTTTTGTGCATCTCCCCACCTCTCCTTTCCCCTTAAGCAGGCATAAGTATGTTTTCTAAATGTGAGACTCTGTTCTCTTTCCTAATTCAGTTCATGTGTAGCCATGTTTACATTTCCTTCATAAGTGATATTTTATGTCAGAATGCTCCACGGCTCTTGTGATCATAATGCTCCATGATGCTCGTCATCACAATTATCCATGGCCTTCTCATCACAATGCTCCACCGTCTTGCCATCACATTACTCCATGCCCAGGTCATCACAATGCTCCATGTCCCTTGTCATCACAATTCTCTAACGCTTTGTCATCACAATGCTCGATGACACTTCTCATCAGAATGTTACATGCTCTTGTCATCACAATTTTCCATGCACTTGTCATTGCAATGCTCCCTGACCCATATCATAGCAAGCTCCATATGCTTGTCATCACAATGCTTCATGACATTGTTATAAAAATTCTCAATGTCCCTTGTCATGACAGTGCTGCATGCCAGTATCATCACAATGCTCCATGACACTTGTCATCACATTGCTCCGGGCCCTTGTCATCACAATGCTCCATGCCCTTGTCATCACAATGCTCCATGACCTCTGTAATCACAATGTTCCCTGACACCTGTCATCACAATGCTCCATGCCCCTTGTTAGTACAGTGCTCCATGATGCTAGTCATCACAATTACCCAAGGTCTTCTCATCACAATGCTTCAGGTCTTTACCATCACAATGCTCCATGCCCTGGTCATCTCAATGCTCCATGACCCTTGTCATCACCATTCTCCTCATCCTTGTCATCACGGTGCTCCTTGACACTTCTCCTCACAGTGTTATATGCTCTTGTCATCACAATTCTGCATGCACTTATCATCACAATGCTCCAGTACCCCTGTCATAGCAAGCTCCATGCGCTTCTCATCACAATGTTTCAAGACCTTGTCATTAAAATTCTCAATGGCCCTTGTCATCACAATGATCCATGCCCTTGTCATCACAATGCTCCTTTACCTTTGTCATCACAATCCTCCATGACACTTGGCATCACAATGCTCCATGTCATTGGCATCACAATGGAACATATGCTCCATAAGACATGTCATCAAAATGCTCCATAACTTTTGTCCTCACAATGCTCCATAAGACATGTCATCAAAATGCTCCTCACAATGCTGACAATGCTCCATAAGACATGTCATCAAAATGCTCCATAACTTTTGTCATCACAAATCTCAATGACTCTTGGCATCACAATGCTCCATGTCATTGTCATCACAATGCCTCAGGAACCTTCTCATCACATTGCTCCATGCCCTTGTCATCACAAATCTCCATGACGCTTGTCATCACAATGCTCGATGCCCTTCTCATAACATTGCTCCATGCCCTTGTCATTACAGTCCTCCATGAACCCTGTACCACAGTGTTCCAGGCCCTTGTCATCACAATGCTCCAGGCCCACTATCATCACAATAATCCATTAAACTTTTCAGACCAATGTCCCATGGCCTTGTCATCACAATGCTCCATTACCCCTGTCATAACAATGCTCCATGATCCCAGTCATCACAATGTTCCACAGCCTTGTCATCACAAGGCTCCATGACCCTTGTCATCACAAGGCCCCATACACATAAAATCACAATGCTCCATGCCCTTGTTATCACAAAGCTCCATGATGTATGTCTTCAGAATGTTCCATGGCCTTCTCATCACAATGCACCATTCCCTTGTCATCAGAATGCTCCACGACCCCTGTAATCACAATGCTCCATGCCCATTTTCATTAGAATGCTCCATGAGAATGTCATCACAAGGCTCCATGGTTTTCTCATCACAATGCTCCAGGACCTTGTCATCACAATGCTCCTTTCTCTTCTCATCACAATGCTCCATGACTTCGGTCATCACAATACTCCATGAATATTTTCAGCCCAGTGTTCCATGACATTCTCATCACAATGCTCCATGACACCTGTCATCACAATGCTCCATGACCAATGTCATCACAACCCTCCATGACCCCTGAGAACACAATGATCCGGGAATATTGTCATCAAAATGTTCCATGACACTTGTCATTACAATGATCCATGCCCATGTCATCCCAATGCTCCATGACCCCGTAATCACAATGCTCCGTGACGCTTGTCATCAAAATGCTCCATGACACTTGTCATCACAATGCTCCATGTCCTTCTCATCACAATGCACCACGACCTTGTCATCAAAATGCTCCATGACATTTGTCATCACAAAGCTCCATGACCATTGGCATCACAATGCTCAATGCTCCTTTAAATCAAAATGGTCCCTGAACCCTCTCATCACAATGCTCCAAACTTTTGTGATCACAGTGTTCCATAACACTTGTCATCACAACGCTCCATGATGCCTCTCATAACAATACACCATGCCCTTGTCATCACAATGCTCCATGACCTTTGTCATCACAATTCTCAATACACTTGTTATCACAATGCTCCCTAACCCTTGTCTTCAGAATGCCCCTTGAACCCTGTCATGAAAAGGCTCCTTGCGTTTTTCATCACAATGCTCCATGCACTTTTCATCACAATGCTCCATACCATTGTCGTCACAATACTCCACAAGCTTGTCATCAGAATGCTCCATGACCCTTGTCATCACAATGCTCCATGACCTCTGTCACAACAATTCTCCATAACACCTGTCATCACAATGCTCCAAGACCCTTGTCATTACAGTGCTCCATGACACTCATCTTCACAATTATCCATGGTCTTCTCATCACAGTGCTCCACGGTCTTGCCATCACAATGCTGCATGCCCTGGTCATCACAATGCTCCATGTTTTTGGTGATCAAAATTCTCCACGTCCTTGGCATCACTACGATCCATGACACTTCAACTCACAGTGTTATATGCTTTGTCATCACAATTCTCTATGAACTATTAATCGCAATGCTCCATGACCCCTGTCATAGCAAGTTCCATGTGGTTGTCATCACAATGCTTCATGAATTGTCATCAAAATTATCAATGGCCCTTTTCATCACAATGGTCCATGCGCTCGTCATCACAATGCTCCAAGCCTATGTCATCACAATGCTCCATTACCTTTGTCATCACAATCCTCCATGACACTTGGCATCACAATGCTGCATGCCATTGTCATCACAATGGACCATGACATATGTCATGACAATGCTCCCTGACACCGGTCTTCACAATTCTCCATGACCTTGTCATCACAATGCTCCATGCCCTTGTCATCACAATGCACCATGTCCACTGTCATCACAATAATCCATGAAACTTGTCAGACCAATGCTCCATGTCCCTGTCATCACAATCCTCTATGCCATTTTCATCACAATGCTCCAAGAACCCTGTAATCACAATGCTCTTTGCCCCTTTTCATCAGAATGCTCCATGAGACTTTTCATCACAAGGGTACATGGTCTTCTCATCACAATGCTCCAGGACCTTGTCATTACAATTCTCCATTCCCTTGTCATCACAATGTTCTATGACACCTGTCATCTCAATACTCCATGAACATTTTCAGCCCAATGTTCCATGACCTTCTCAAGACACTGTTTCATGACCCATGTCATCACAATGCTCCATGACCACTGGCATCAAAATGCTCCATGATCATTTTCATCACAATGATCCATGCCCTTGTCATCCCAGTGTTCCATGGCAACTGTAATCACAATGCTCTGTGACGCTTGTCCTCACATTTCTCCGTGACACTTGTCATCACAATGCTTCATGCCTTTGTCAGCAAATGCTACATTACCTTGTCATCACAATGCTCCATTCGCTTGTCATCATAATTCTCCATTACCATTGTCATCAAAATCCTCCATGAACGTAGGGATCACATTGCTTCATGCCCTTGTTATCAAAATGCTCCATTCTCCTTGAAATCAAAATGATCCATGACCTCTGTCATCACACTGCTCCAAACACTTGTGATCACAATGTTCCATAACACTTGTCATCACAACACACTTCGATGCCTGTCATCACAATTATCCATGGAATTCTCATGACAATGCTCTATGACATTTGTCATCACAATGCTCAATACACTTGTCATCACAATGCTCCCTGTCACATCTCATCAGAATGCTCCTTGAACCGTGTCATGAAAAGGCTCCATGCCCCTTTCATCACAATGCTCGATGCCATTGTCATCACAATACTTCACAAGCTTGTCATCAGTATCCTCCATGACCCTTGTCATCACAATGCTCCATGACCCCTGTCATCACAATGCTCCATGGCCCTTGTCATTACAGTGCTCCATGATGCTCGTCATCACAATTATCAATGGTCTTCTCATCACAATGCTCCACGGTCTTGCCATCACAATGCTCAATGTGCCTTGTCATTACAATATTCCACGTCCTTGTCATCACAGTGATCCTTAACACTTCTCATAACACTGTTACATGATCTTGTCATCACAATTCTCCATGCACTTGTCATCGCAATGCTCTATGACCACAGTCATAGCAAGCTCCATGTGCTTTTCAGCACAATGCTTCACGACGTTGTCATCAAAATTCGCAATGGCCCTTGTCATCACAATTCTCCATGCCCTTGTCATCACAATGCTCCATGACCATTGTCATCACAATGTTCCAAGCACTTGTCATCAAAATGCTCCATTACCTTTCTCATCACAATCCTCCATGACACTTAGTATCACAATGCTCCATGCCATTGTCATCACAATGGACAATGACATATGTCATCACAATGCTCCCTGACACCTGTTTTCAAAATACTCCATGACCTTGTCAACACAGTGTTCCATGCCTTTGTCATCACAATGCGCCATGCCCACTGTAATCACAATAATCCATTGAGAAAGGAGTAGGTCTTGTCTATTACATATTTGGTATATGGTATGGTATCTGTTCTAATTTCAAACACTGCTTTTACACATCACCCCACGTCACCTTTCACCTTAAGGGCACATAAGTGTGTTTTCTAAATGTGTAACTCTGTTCTCTTTTGAAATTCAGTTCATGTTTAGCCATGTTTACATTCCCTGTATAAGTGATATATTACAATAAGTTTCTATTTCTTTGTGGCTCATTTCACTTAGCATCATCGTACCTAAAGCCACTCATTATGCTGCTATTGGCCTTATGACATTGATTTTATGTCTGAGTGACATTCCATTGTACACAAATACCACAACATCTTTATCCATTTTGTTTTCCTTTCCTGGGATATTTAAAGTGTACCGAAGTCGAGATTCTTGTAAACAGAGCAGCCCTAAATTTTGGGTTGGCTGTGTGTTTTGGATTTTTAGTTTTCCCAAAATACACGCCCATGAGTGGAAGTGTTCTATGCTCTGTAGCTCTGTTTTAGAAAACAACATACAGTTCTCCAGAGAGGCTGTTGGCAATTTACATCCTGTCCATCGGCATAACCAGGCTCCCTTTTCTCCATGGCCTGTCCTGCATTTGTGGTTTTTACACTATTTGCTGATGGCCCTTTTGACCGATGGTAAGTGACACTTCTATGTAGTGTGGATTTGCAATGCCTGATGGCTTGCTTGGCCAAAAAGGGCGTATGCATTTTTTTCCCGAATATATTCAAGAAAATACACATACTCCCTTTTCGGACAAGGGCAACATTGTCGAAGTTCTGTCGCTTTTCATGTGCTTTAAATACGACTCCAATCTACCTCTTGAAATCTGTTTCCTTCAATTCTGCCTTGCTTTCAAATCCTCTTCACTGCCTTACCTCAATATATTTCTGGATGATAGCTGTCCTTTATAACTCTGCAAGTTTGTGAATTGCTGTGCCCCTGATTTCCATTTTTCAACTCACTTATTTGTGAGCTGGCTGCAATACCGCAGGATGGCTTTAGGCCCTAGTCTGGTTCCGGGGCTGCAGGCTGAGCCTTTGTTTAATTCTTCTTCCTAATGGAAACTAGAGTGACATGTGCCCATCAAAACACTTACAGCTAATCTCTCATTTGTTTCCCCTCTTCCTGTTCATCCTCTGCACAATTTGCAAACTGTGCATAACAGGAGGGTAAAGGCGCTGACACTCCAAGTGGGGAGATTTTCAGTATTCCAGATGGAATCGCTAAGCAGAACACGAGGAAAGGAAAAATGAGGTTCACTTTAGAAAACTTTCCCAATTACACTGTGTACCATCCAACGGGTTTCCCAAGCATGTTTTAACTGTAGGAAGATTCCCTTAAACCTGGAGAGTTGGGGGCCACTAGAATGGGTAGCACACAGTATTGCTCTAAGCCGTGTTCTTTTGCTCACACAACCTCAGCAATCTTTTCAGCCCCAAGTGTCCAGTCTTATGCCTCCTCCAGCTGTGGGTGTAAAGGTGGTCAATCCAGGTTGCATCACAGGCCCTGAAAGTAATTTTTAAAATTTTCTCTCTGTTTTGCTGTTTTGCATTTTGCTTTTGTAATTTATTTTTATAAGGGTGTTTAGCTGAAATTCAGTGCTGTGCATTCCATTATACACACGCATGATTCCTTTATGGAGACATGAGAATACATATGTTTTAGGATTATTACAAGTCAGATATATTCTTCTGCAATGAATAGGGGCTGTGAGTCCAGTTCATTGTGCCGGGAGTAGGTGCTGTCTATTACATACTTGGTTTATGGAACGGTATCTGTGCTAATTTAGGACTCTGGATTTATTCATCAACCCACCTCTCCTTCCCCCTTAAGCAGGCATAAGAGTGTTTTCTTAATGTGAGACTCTGTTCTCTTTCCTAACTCACTTCATGTGTAGCCATGTTTACAGGACCTTCATAAGTGATATCTTATGATAAGTCTCTTTTTCTCTGTGACTTATTTCACTTAGAATCATCGTACCTGAATCCACTCATTTTGCTGCTACTGGCCTTATGACATTAATTTCATTGCTGAAGGATATTACATCGTAAGTAAATACCACAATTTCTTGAACCATTTTTGTCTTTCCTGGGATATTTCAGGTGTACACTAGTTGAGGTTCTTGTAAGCAGTGCAGCCCTAAATTTTGGCGTGGCTCTCTCATTGATTTTCAGTTTTGCCAAGGTATATTCCCTAGACTGGAAGTGCCGTTGGCTCTGTAGCTCTGTTGATTACTTGTTTTAGGGAACACAATGCACTACTCCAGAGAGGAGGTTGGCAATTTACATCCTGCCCATCAGCATAACTAGGCTCCCTGTTCTCCATGGCCTATCTTGCCTTTCTGGATTTTACACATTTTGCAGAAGTCCCTTTTGACCAGTGGGAAGTGATAATGCTTTGTAGTGCAGATTTGCATTGCCTGCTTGCTTGCTTGGCCAAAAAGGGCGTATGCATTTTCTCCTGAATATATTCAGGAGAAAATGCATACGCCCCTTTTGGCCCATTGCATCATTGTCGAAGTTGTGCCACTCTTCCTGTGCTTTAAAGGCAATTCCAATGTACCTCTTGAAATCAGTTTCCTGCTATTCTGGCTCGCTCTCAAGTCCGCCTCGTTGCCTTCCCTGAACAGATTTTTGGACGATAGCTTTCCTTTATTACTCTGCCCGTTTGTGAATTGCTGTGAACCTGAGCTCCATTTTTCAATTCGTTTTTTATGAGCTGACCGCAAGTCCAAAATTTTGGTTTAGGACCTATACTCGTTCCCGGTGGGTGGCTGAGACTTTGATTAATTCTTCTTCCTGCCGGGAAATTAGAGTGACATGTGCCCGTCCAAATGCCTCACAGTTACTCTCGCATTGGTTCTCCAACATACCTTTCATCCTCTGCTAATTGGCAACATGTGAGAACCAGGAGATTAAAGGGGCTGTCTCTCCAAGTTGGGAGATTGATAGCAAAGCAGTTGGAAATTCAAACCGGAGCACCAGGAGATGGACAATTAGTTGAGTTTTAAAAACCTTTTGTATTCACAGTGTGTCCATTCTCTAGGTTTCCCGTACATGTTATAGCTGTAGTAGTATTCACTTCCACCTGGAGAGGTGGGACCATTGGAATGTGTTCCACGCATTATTGCTTTAAATGGTCTGCATTTGCTCACCAAATCTCACCAGTCCTCTCAGCCCCAAGTGTCCAGACTTACGCCACATCCAGCTGTCATTGTAGATAGGGTCATTATAGATTTCATCAGAGCCTCTGAAGGAATTGTAAAGAATTTCCCTGTTTTTTTTTGTTTTGTTTTTGGAATTCTTTTTATAGTGGGTTTGAGCTGATTCTCACTGCCATGTTTCTGCTAGTCTAGACACTCTTGATTCCCTGATGCAGATATATCAATACATAGGTTTTAAGACTCTTACTAGTCAGATATATTCCTCTGCGGGAAATATGGGGTTTTGAGTCCTTTTCACTGAGGAAGGTGTAGGGATTGACTCTTCTGTAGTCGGTTTTTGGAATGGTACCTGTACTAATATCAAACTCTGGTTTTATGCATCACGCCACCTGTCCTTCCCTCTTAAGCAGGCATAAGAGTGTTTTCTAAATGTGAGACTCTGTTGTCTTTCCTAACTCAGTTCATGTGTAGCCATGTTTACAGGACCTTCATAAGTGATGTCTTATGATAAGTTTCTTTTTCTCTGTGAATTTTTTCACTTAGAATCATCGTATCTGAAGCCCCTCATTTTGCAGCTACTGGCCTTATGACTTTGATTTCATGGCTGAGGGATATTCCATCATACGTAAATACCACAATTTCTTGATCCATTTTTGTCTTTCCTGGGATACTTCAGGTGTACCCAAGTTGAGTTTCCTGTAAGCAGTGCAGCTCTAAATGGTGGGGTGTCTCTGTCTTGTTGATTTTCAGTTTTCCAAGGTATATTCCTTAGACTGGAAGTGCCCTTGGCTCTGTAGCTCTGTTGTTTACTTGATGTAGGGAACACAATGCACTCCTCCAGGGAGGCAGTTGGCAATTTACATCCTGCCCATCAGCATAACTAGGCTCCCAGTACTCCAGTGCTTGTCTTGCCTTTCTGGTGTTTACACATTTTGCGGATGCCCCTTTTGACCGGTGGGAAGTGATACTTCTTTGTAGTGCAGATTTGCATTGCCCGCTTCCTTGCTTGGCCAAAAAGGACGTATGTGTTTTCTCCTGAATATATTCAGGAGAAAATGCATACGTCCTTTTTGGCCAAGTGCATCATTGTCGTAGTTGTGCCCCTCTTCCTGTGCTTTAAAGGCAATTCCAATGTACCTCTTCAAATCTGATTCCTGCTATTCTGGCTCTCTTTCAAGTCTGCCCCTTTGCTTTCTCTCAACAGATTTTTGGACGATTGTTGTCCTTTATTACTCTATCATTTTATGAATTGTTGTGCCCTGAGCTCCATTATTCAACTCGTTTTTGTGAGCTGACGTCAAGTCCAAAATTTCGGTTCAGGAACTATACTGGTTCCCCGTGGGTGGCTAATACTTTGGTTAATTCTTCTTCCTGCCGGGAAATTAGAGTGACATGTGCCCGTCCAAATGCCTAACAGCTACTCTCTCATTGGTTCTCCCTCTTCCCTTTCATCCTCTGCCAATTTGGCAACCTGTGCGAACCAGGAGTTTAAAGGGGCTGTCTCTCCAAGTTGGGAGATTGATAGTTAAGCAGTTGGAAACTCAAACCGGAGCACCAGGATAGGGACTATTAGTTGAGTTTTAGAATCCTTTCGTATTCACAGTGTGTGCATTCTCTACGTTTCCCATACATGTTATAACTGTAGTGATATTCCCTTTTACCTGGCGAGTTGGGACCCATGGAATTGGTGGCATGTATTATTGCTTTAAACGGTCTGCATTTTCTCGTTCAATCTCACCAATCCTCTCAGTCAAAAGTGTCCAGCCTTATGTCTCATCCAGCTGTCGTTTTAGATAGGGTCATTCCAGGTTTCACCAGAACACCTGAAGGAATTGTGTTAGGATTTCACTGTTTTTTTGTTTTGTTTTTGAAAATCATTTATATAATGAGGTTGAGCTGATTTACACTGACGTGTTTATGCCCGTCTTGACACACTTGATTCCCTTACGGATACATATCAATACATAGGTATTAAGATTCTTACTAGTCAGATATATTCCTCTGCGGGAATAGGGCTGTTGAGTCCCGTTCACTGAGGAAGGAGTAGGTCTTGTCTATTCTGTATTTGGATTATGCAACGGTACCTGTGCTAATATCAAACTCTGGTTTTGTGCATCTCCCCACCTCTCCTTTCCCCTTAAGCAGGGATAAGTATGATTTCTAAATGTGAGACTCTGTTCTCTTTCCTAATTCAGTTCATGTGTAGCCATGATTACATTTCCTTCATAAGTGATATCTTATGTCAGAATGCTCCACGGCTCTTGTCATCATAATGCTCCATGATGCTCGTCATCACAATTATCCATGGCCTTCTCATCACAATGCTCCACCGTCTTGCCATCACATTGCTCCATGTCCTGGTCATCACAATTCTCCAACTCTTTGTCATCACAATGCTCCCTGACACTTCTCATCACAAAGTTAAATGCTCTTGTCATCACAATTCTCCATGCAATTGTCATCTCAATGTTCCCTGACCCTTGTCATAGCAAGCTCCATATGCTTGTCATCACAATGCTTCATGACATTGTTATAAAAATTCTCAATGTCCCTTGTCATGACAGTGCTCCATGCCAATGTCATCACAATGCTCCATGACATTTGTCATCAAAATGCTCCAGGCCCTTGTCATCACAATGCTCCAGGCCCTTATCATCACAATGCTCCATGACCTCTGTCATCACAATGTTCCCTGACAACTGTCATCACAATGCTCCATGCCCTGGTTATCTCAATGCTCCATAACCCTTGTCATCACAATTATCCACATCCTTGTCATCAAAATGCTCCTTGACACTTCTCCTCACAATGTGATATGCTCTTGTCATCACAATTCTGCATGCACTTGTCATCACAATGCTCCAGGACCCCTGTCATAGCAAGCTCCATGCACTTGTCATCACAATGTTTCAAGAGCTGGTCATTATAATTCTCTATGGCCCTTGTCATCACAATGATCCATGATCTTGTCATCACAATGCTCCTATACCTTTGTCATCACAATCCTCCATGACACTTGGCATCACAATGCTCCATTTCATTGGCATCACAATGGAACATGAAATATGTCATCACAATGCTCCCTGACACCTGTCTTAACAATAATCCATGATGTTTTCATCACAATGCTCCATGCCATTGTCATCACAATGCTCCATGACACTTGTCATCACAATGCTCCAAGTTCTTGTCATCACAATGCTCCATGCCCTTGTCATCACAATGATCCATGACCTCTGTCATCACAATGTTCCCTGACACGTGTCATCACAGTGCTCCATGTCACTTGTCAGTACAGTGCTCCATGATGCTCGTCATCACAATTACCCAAGATTTTCTCATCACAGTGCTTCAGGGATATACCATCAAAATGCTCCATGCCCCTGTCATCACAATGCTCCAATGCCCTTGACATCCCAATGCTCCATGACCGCTGTCATCACAATGCTCCGTGACTCCATTCATCACAATGCTTCATGATCTTTGTCATCACAGTGGTCAATGCCCTAATCATCACAAGGCTTTGTGACCTCTGTCACCACAATGCTCCATGACCCTTGTCATCACAATGCTCCATGCCTTTCTCAGCACAATACGCAAAGACACTTGTCATCACAATGCTCCATGCGCTTGTCAGCACAATGCTCCACCAGCTTGTCATCACAATGCTCCATGCACTTCTCATCAAAATGCTCTGTCACCACTGATATAACAATGTTCCATAACTACTCATCACAATAGTCCCTCACCCTTCTCATCACAATGTTCCATGACCCCTGTCATCACAATACTACATGCCCTTATCATCACAGTGCTCCATGACCCCTGACCTCACAATGCTCCATAACACATGTCATCAAAATGCTCCATAACTTTTGTCATCACAAAGCTCAATGACCCTTGGCATCACAATGCTCCATGTCATTGTCATCACAATGCTCCAGGAACCTTCTCATCACATTGCTCCATGCCCTTGTCATCACAAATGTCCATGACGCTTGTCATCACAATGTTCGATGCCCTTCTCATAACAATGCTCCATGCCCTTGTCATTACAGTCCCCCATGAATCCTGTACCTCAGTGTTCCAGGCCCTTGTCATCACAATGCTCCAGGCCCACTCTCATCACAATAATCCATGAAATTTTTCAGACCAATGCCGCATGGCCTTGTCATCACAATGCTCCATTACGCCTGTCATAAAAATGCCCCATGATCCCAGTCATCACAATGTTCCACAGCCTTGTCATCACAAGGCTCCATGACCCTTGTCATCACAAGGCTCCATACACATGAAATCACAATGCTCCATGCCCTTGTCATCACAAAGCTCCATGATGCATGTCTTCAGAATGCTCCATGGCCTTCTCATCACAATGCACCATTCCCTTGTCTTCAGAATGCTCCACGACCCCTGTAATCACAATGCTCCATGCCCATTTTCATTAGAATGCTCCATGAGAATATCATCACAAGGCTCCATGGTTTTCTCATCACAATGCTCCAGGACCTTGTTATCACAATGCTCCTTTCTCTTGACATCACAATGCTCCATGACTCCTGTCATCACAATACTCCATGAACATTTTCAGCCCTGTGTTCCATGACATTCTCATCACAATACTCCATGACACCTGTCATCACAATGCTCCATGACCAATGTCATCACAACCCTCCCAGACGCCCGACAACACAATGATCCGGGACTCTTGTCATCATAATGCTCCATTACACTTGTCATCACAATGATCCATGCCCTTGTCATCCCAATTCTCCAGGACCCCGTAATAACAATGCTCCGTGACGCTTGTCATCACAGTGCTCCATGACACTTGTCATCACAATGCTCCATGCTTTTGTCATCAAAATGCTCCATTGCCTTGTCATCACAATGCTCCATGCCCTTCTCATCACAATGTAGCACAACCTTGTCATCAAAATGCTCCATGACCTTTGTCCTCACAAATCTCCATGACCCCTGTCATCACAATGCTCCAAACCTTTGTGATCACAATGTTCCATAAAACTTGTCATCAAAACGCTCCATGATGCCTGTCATCACAATACACCATGCCCTTGTCATCACAATGCTCCATGATATTTGTCATCACAATTCTCAATACACTTGTCATCACAATGCTCCCTAACCCTTGTCTTAAGAATGCTCCTTGAACGCTGTCATGAAAAGGCTCCATGCGTTTTTCATCAGAATGCTCCATGCCCTTTACATCACGATGCTCCATGCCATTGTCAGCATAATACTCCACAAGCTTGCCATCAGAATGATCCATGACCCTTGTCATCACAATGCTCCATGACCTCTGTCATCACAATTCTCCATAACACCTGTCATCATAATGCTCCATGCCCATTGTCATTACAGTGCTCCATGCCACTCATCTTCACAATTATCCATGGTCTTCTCATCACAATGCTCCACGGTCTTGCCATCACAATGCTGCATGCCCTGGTCATCACAGTGCTCCATGTCTTTGGTGATCACAATTCTCCACGTCCTTGGCATCACTACGCTCCATGACACTTCTACTCACAGTGTTATGTGCATTGTCATCACAATTCTCTATGCACTTTTAATCGCAATGCTCCATGACCCCTGTCATAGCAAGCTCCATGTGGTTGTCATCACAATGCTTCATGAATTATCATCAAAATTATCAATGGCCCTTGTCATCACAATGGTCCATGCCCTCGTCATCACAATGTTCCAAGACCTTGTCATCAAAATGCTCCATTACCTTTGTCATCACAATCCTCCATGACACTTGGTATCACAATGCTCCATGCCATTGTCATCACAATGAACAATGACATATGTCATCACAATGCTCCCTGAAACCTGTCTTCACAATATTCCATGACCTTGTCATCACAATGTTCCATACCCTTGTCATCACAATGCGCCATGCCCACGGTCATCACAATAATACATGAAACATGTCAGACCAATGTTCCATGCCCCTGTCATCACAATGCTCCATGCCCTTGTCATCACAAAGCTCCATGACCCCTGTCATCACAATGCTCCGTGACTCCAGTCATCACAATGCTTCATGAACTTTGTCCTCAGAATGGTCCATGCCCTCGTCACACATGGCTCTGTGACTTTGTCACCAAAATGCTCCATGCCCGTATCATCTCAATGCTCCATGCCCACAGTCATCACAATAATCCATGAAATTTGTCAGACCAATGTTCCATGCCCCTGTCATCACATTGCTCCATGCCCTTGTCATCACAATGCTCCATGCCATTGTCATCACAATGCTCAATGAAAACTCTCATCACATTGCTCCATGCCCTTGTCATCACAATGCTCCATTACACCTGTCATAACAATGCTCCATGACCACTGCCATCACAATGTTCCACGGACTTGTCATCACAAGGCTGCAAGAAACTTGTCATCACAATGCTCCAAGACCTCTGTAATCACAGTTCTCCATGCCACTTTTCATCTCAATGCTCCATGAACACTGTCATCAAAATGCACCATGCCCTTCATCATAATGATTCATGCTATTGTCATCACAATGAAATCAAAATGCTCCATGTCCTCTGTCATCACAATGCTCCAAACCCTTCTGATCACAATGTTCCATAACACTTGTCATCACATGCCCCATGACGCTCGTCATCACAATTATGCAAGGTCTTCTCATCACAATGCTCCATGACAATTGTCACGACAATGCTCAATACACTTGGCATCACAATGCTCGCTGACTCTTGTCATCAGTATGCTCCTTGAACCCTGTCATGACAAGGCTCCATGCATTTTTCATCACAATGATCCATTCCCTTTTCATCACAATGCTCCAAGATCCCTGTAATCACAATGCTCCATGTCCTTGTCATCACAAAGCACCATGACGCATGCCATAAGAATGCTCCATTGTCTTCTCATCACAATGCTCCATGCCCTTGTAATCACATTGCTTCAAAACCCCTGTAATCTCAATGCTCCATGCACCTTATCATCAGAATGCTCCATTCCCTTATCATCACAATGTTCCAAGACCCCTGTTATCACAATGCTCCATGACTCCAGTCATCACAATCCTTCATGACACGTCATCACAATGGTCCATGACCTCGTCACACAAAGCTCTGTGACCTTTGTCACCACAATGCTCCATGAAATTTTTATCACAATGCTCTGTGACCCTTGTCATCACAAAGCTCCATGCCTTTGTCAGCACAATGCTCCAAGACCCTTGTCATCACAATGCCCGATGCGCGTGTCCGCAAAATGCTCCATAACCCATGTCATCACAATGCACCATGCACTTGTCCTCACAATGCTCCACATCCTTGTCATCAAAATGCTCCATAAACCTTGTCATCACAATGCTCCATGCACTTCTCCTCAAAATGCTTTCTCACCACTGATATCACAATGTTCCATCACTAGTCATCAAAATACACCCTCACCCCTGTCATCACAATATTCCATGACCCCTGTAATCACAATTCTCCATGACCTTGTCATCACAAAGCTCCATGACGCATGTCATCAGAATGCTCCATGGCCTTCTCATCACAATGCTCCATGCCCTTGTCATCACAATGCTCCAACACCCCTGTAATCACAATGCTCCATGCCCCTTTTCATCTCAATGCTCCATGAACCCTGTCATCACAATGCACCGTGCCCATCACCATAATATTTCATGCTATTGTCATCAGAATGAAATCAAAATGCTCAATGACCTCTGTCATCACAATGCACCAAACCCTTCTGATCACAATGTTCCATAACACTTGTCATCACAATGCCCCATGACGCTGCTCATCACAATTATCCATGGTCGTCTCATCACAATGCTCCATGATGTTTGTCATCACAAAGCTCAATTCACGTATCATCTCAATGCTACCTGACAGTTTTCATCAGTATGCTCCTTGAACCCTGTCATGACAAGCCTCCATGCATTTTTCATCACAATGATCCATTCTCTTTTCATCAAAATGCTCCAAGACCCCTGTAATCACAATGCTCCATGTCCTTGTCATCACAAAGCTCCATGACACATGTCATCAGAATGCTCCATTGCCTTCTCATCACAATGCTCCATGCCCTTGTAATCATATTGCTTCAAAACCCCTGTAATCTCAATGCTCCATGCACCTTTTCATCAGAATGATCCATGCCCTTGTCATCACAATGTTCCATGACCTTTGTCATCGCAATGTTCCAAGCCCTTGTCATCAAAATGCTCCATTACCTTTATCATCACAATCCTCCATGACACTTCGTATCACAATGCTCCATGCCATTGTCATCCCAATGGACAATGACATATGTCATCACAATGCTCCCTGACACCTGTCTTCACAATACTACATGACCTTGTCATCACAATGCGCCATGCACACTGTCATCATAATAATCCATGAAATATGTCAGACCACTGTTCCATGTCCCTGTCATCACAATGTTCCATGTCCTTGTCATTACAATGCTCCAAGACCCCTCTCATCACAATGCTCCGTGACTCCAGTCATCACAATGCTTCTTGACCTTTGTCCTCACAATGGTCCACACTCTCGTCACACAGGGATCTGTGACCTTTGTCACCACAATGCTCCATGCCCTTTTCATCTCAATGCTCCATGCCCACTGTCATCACAATACTCCATGAAACTTGTCAGACCAATGTTCCATGCCCCTGTCATCACATTGTTCCATGTCCTTGTCGTCAAAATGCTCCATGACCCCTGTCATCACAATGCTCCATGACTCCAGTCATCACAAAGATTCATGACCTTTGTCCTCACAATGGTCCATGCCGTCTTCACACACGGCTCTGTGATATTTGTCACCACAATGCTCCATGAAATTTTTATCACAATACTCTGTGACCCTTGTCATCACAATGCTCCATGCCTTTGTCAGCACAATGCTCCTTGACATTTGTCATCGGTATGCACCTTGAACCCTGTCATGACAAGGCTCCATGCCTTTTTCATCACAGTGATCCATGGACTTTTCATCACAATGCTCCAAACCCCTGTAATAACAATGCTCCATGCCCTTGTCATCACAAAGCTTCATGACGCATGTCATCAGAATGCTCCATGGCTTTCTCAGCACAATGCTCCATGCCCTTGTCATCACAATGCTCCAAGGTTCCTGTAATCACAATGCTCCATGCCCCTTTTCATCAGAATGCTCCGTGATACTTGTCATCACAAGGTTCTATGGTCTTCTCATCACAAGGCTCCATTACTTTTGTCATCACAATCCTCTATGACACTTGGCATCACAATGCTCCATGCCGTTTTCATCACAATGCACGACAATATATGTCATCACAATGCTCCCTGACAGCTGTCTTTACAATATTACATGACCTTGTCATAAGAGTGCTCCATGCCCTTGTCATCACAAAGATCCATGACCCTTGTCATCGCAATGTTCCAAGCCCTTGTCATCAAAATGCTCCATTACATTTGTCATCACAATCCTCCATGACACTTGGTATCACAATGCTCAATGCCATTGTCATCACAATGGACAATGACATATGTCATCACAATGCTCCCTGACACCTGTCTTCACAGTACTCCAAGACCTTGTCATTACAATGTTCCATGCCCTTGTCATCAAAATGCATCATGCCCACTGTCGTCACACAATTCCATGAAATATATCACACCAATGTTCCATGCCCCTGTCATCACAATGCTCCATGCCCTTGTCATCACAATGCTCCATGCTCTTGTCATCCCAATGCTCCATGACCCCTGTCATCACAATGCTCCGTGACTCCAGTCATCACACTGCTTAATGACCTTTGTCCTCACAATGGTCCATGCCCTCGTCACACAAGGCTCTGTGACCTTTGTCACCACAGTGCTCCATGCCCTTGTCATCTCAATGCTCCATGCCCACTGTCATCACAATAATCCATGAAACTTGTCAGACCAATGTTCCATGCCCCTGTCATCACATTGCTCCATGCCCTTGTCATCACAATGCTCCATGACCCCTGTCATCAAAATGCTCCGTGACTCCAGTCATCACAATGATTCATTACATTTGTCCTCACAATGGTCCATGACTTCGTTACACAGGGCTCTGTGATCTTTTTCACCCCAATGCTCCCTGAAATTTTCATCACAATGCTCTGTGTCCCTTGTCATCACAATGCTCCATGACACTTGTCATCAAAATGCTCCATGCGCTTGTCAGCACAATGCTCCATGACACATGTCATCACAATGTGCATTGCTCTTTTCATCACAATGGTCCACATCCTTTTCATCGCTATGCTCCATAAAACTTGTCATCACAATGCTCCATGCTCTTCTCATCAAAATGCTCTCTCACCACATATATCACAATGTTCCATCACTAGTCATCACAATACTCGCTCACCACTGTCATCACAATGTTCCATGACCACTGTCATCACAGTGCTACATGCCCTTATCATCACAATGCTCCATGACCCCTGACATCACAATATTTCATAACCCCTGTAACAAAATGCTCCATGACGCATTTCATCACAATGCTTCATGACACCTGACATCACAATGTTCCATAACCACTGTCATCAAAATATTCCATAACCCATTTATTCAAATTGCTCCATGACCCTGTCATCACAATGCTCGCTGCCCTTCTCATCACAATGCACCAGGCCCTTGTCATCAAAATGCCCCATGACATTTGTCATCACAAAGCCCCATGACCCTTGGCCTCACAATGCTCCATGCCATTGTCATCACAATGCTCAATGAAATCTCTCATCACATTGCTCCATGCCCTTGTCATCACAATGCTCCATTACACCTGTCATAACAATGCTCCTTGACCCCTGCCATCACAATGTTCCACGGCCTTGTCATCACAAGGCTCCATGACCCTTGTCATCACAATTCTCCAAGACCTCTGTAATCACAAGTCTCCATGCCACTTTTCATCTGAATGCTCCATGAACACTGTCATCAAAATGCACCATGCCCATCATCATAATGATACATGCTATTGTCATCACAATGAAATCAAAATGCTCCATGACCTCTGTCAATACAATGCTCCAAACCCTTTTGATCACAATGTTCCATAACACTTGTCATCACATGCCTCATGACGCTCGTCATCACAATGATGCAAGGTCTTCTCATCACAATGCTCCATGACCTTTGTCACCACAATGCTCAATACACTTGGCATCACAATGCTCGCTGACACTTGTCATCAGTATGCTCCTTGAACACTGTCATGACAAGGCTCCATGCCTTTTTCATCACAATGATCCATTCCCTTTTCATCACAATGCTCCAAGACCCCTGTTATCACAATGGTCCGTGACTCCAGTCATCACAATGCTTCATGACATTTGTCATCACAATGGTCCATGACCTCGTCACAGAAAGCTCTGTGACCTTTGTCACCACAATGCTCCATGAAATTTTTATCACAATGCTCTGTGACCCTTGTCATCACAAAGCTCCATGCCTTTGTCAGCACAATGCTCCAAGACCCTTGTCATCACAATGCTCGATGCGCGTGTCAGCACAATGCTCCATAACCCATGTCATCACAATGCACCACGCACTTTTCATCACAATGCTCCACATCCTTGTCATCAAAATGCTCCATAAATCTTGTCATCACAATGCTCCATGCACTTCTCCTCAAAATGCTTTCTCACCACTGATATCACAATGTTCCATCACTAGTCATCACAATACTCCCTCACCCCTGTCATCACAATATTCCATGACCCCTGTAATCACAATTCTCCATGACCTTGTCATCACAAAGCTCCATGACGCATGTCATCAGAATGCTCCATGGCCTTCTCATCACAATGCTCCATGCCCTTGTAATCACAATGCTCCAACACCCCTGTAATCACAATGCTCCATGCCCCTTTTCATCTCAATGCTCCATGAACCCTGTCACCACAATGCACCGTGTTCATCACCATAATATTTCATGCTATTGTCATCACAATGAAATCAAAATGCTCAATGACCTCTGTCATCACAATGCACCAAACCCTTCTGATCACAATGTTCCATAACACTTGTCATCACAATGCTACATGACGCTGCTCATCACAATTATCCATGGTCGTTTCATCACAATGCTCCATGATCTTTGTCATCACAATGCTCAATACACTTATCATCACAATGCTACCTAACAGTTGTCATCAGTATGCTCCTGGAACCCTGTCATGACAAGGCTCCATGCATTTTTCATCACAATGATCCATTCCCTTTTCATCACAATGCTCCAAGACCTCTGTAATCACAATGCTCCATGTCCTTGTCATCACAAAGCTCCATGACACATGTCATAAGAATGCTCCATTGCCTTCTAATCACAATGCTACATGCCCTTGTAATCACATTGCCTCAAAACCCCTGTAATCTCAATGTTCCATGCATCTTTTCCTCAGAATGCTCCATGCCCTTGTCATCACAATGCTCCATGACCCTTGTCATCGCAATGTTCCAAGCCCTTGTCATCAAATGCTCCATTACCTATGTCATCACAATCCGCCAAGACACTTGGTATCACAAACCTCCATGCCATTGTCATCACAATGGACAATGACATATGTCTTCACAATGCTCCCTGACACCTATCTTCTCAATATTCCATGACCTTGTCATCACAATGTTCCATTCCCTTGTCATCAAAATGCGCCATGCCCACTGTCATCACAATATTCCATGAAACATGTCAGACCAATGTTCCATGCCCCTCTCATCACAATGCTCCATGCCCATGTAATCACAATGCTCCATGAACCCTGTCATCACAATGCTCCGTGACTCCAGTCATCACAATGCTTCATGACTTTTGTCCTCACAATGATCCATGCCCGCGTCACAAAAGGCTCTGTGACCTTTGTCACCACAATGCTAAATGCCCTTGTCATCTCAATGTTCCATGCCCATTGTCATCACAATAATCCATGAAACATGTCATACCAATGTTCCATGCCCCTGTAATCACATTGCTCCATGCCCTTGTCCTCACAATGTTCCATGACCCCTGTCATCACAATGCTCCGTGACTCCAATCATCACAATGATTCATGACCTTTGTCCTCACAATGGTCCATGCCCTCGTCACACAAGGCTCTGTGATCTTTGTCACCGCAATGCTCCATGAAATTTTCATCACAATACTCTGTGTCCCTTGTCATCACAATGCTCCATGCCTTTGTCAGCACAATGCTCCATGACACATGTCATCACAATGTTCCATGCTCTTTTCATCACATGGCTCCATATTCTTTTCATCGCTATGCTCCATAAAACTTGTCATCACAATGCTCCATGCTCTTCTCATCAAAATGCTCTCTCACCACATATATCACAATGTTCCATCACTAGTCATCACAATACTCGCTCACTCCAGTCATCACAATGTTCCATGACCACTGTCATCACAGTGCTACATGCCCTTATCATCACAATTCTCCATGAACCCTGACATCACAATGTTCCATAACCCCTGTCACAAAATGCTCCATGTCCCATTTCATCACAATGCTTCATGACCCCTGACATCACAATGTTCCATAAACCCTGTCATCAAAATATTCCATGAACCTTTATTCAAATTGCTCCATGAACCTGTCATCACAATGCTCCCCGCCCTTCTCATCACAATGCACCATGCCCTTGTCATCAAAATGCCCCATGACATTTGTCATCACAAAGCTCCATGACACTTGGCATCACAATGCTCCATGCCATTGTCATCACAATGCTCCAAGACCTTTGTAATCACAATTCTCCATGCCACTTTTCATCTCAATGCTCCATGAACACTGTCATCACAATGCACCATGCCCATCATCATAATGATACATGCTATTGTCATCACAATGAAATCAAAATGCTCCATGACCTCTGTCAATACAATGCTACAAACCCTTCTGATCACAATGTTCCATAACATTTGTCATCACATGTCCCATGACGCTTGTCATCACAATTATGCAAGGTCTTCTCATCACAATGCTCCATGACCTTTGTCACCACAATGCTCAATACACTTGGCATCACAATGCTCGCTGACACTTGTCATCAGTATGCTCCTTGAACACTGTCAAGACAAGGCTCCATGCCTTTTTCATCACAATGATCCATTCCCTTTTCATCACAATGCTCCAAGACCCCTGTTATCACAATGGTCCGTGACTCCAGTCATCACAATGCTTCATGACATTTGTCATCACAATGGTCCATGACCTCGTCACAGAAAGCTCTGTGACCTTTGACACCACAATGCTCCATGAAATTTTTATCACAATGCTCTGTGACCCTTGTCATCACAAAGCTCCATGCCTTTGTCAGCACAATGCTCCAAGACCCTTGTCATCACAATGCTCGATGCGCGTGTCAGCACAATGCTCCATAACCCATGTCATCACAATGCACCACGCACTTTTCATCACAATGCTCCACATCCTTGTCATCAAAATGCTCCATAAATCTTGTCATCACAATGCTCCATGCACTTCTCCTCAAAATGCTTTCTCACCACTGATATCACAATGTTCCATCACTAGTCATCACAATACTCCCTCACCCCTGTCATCACAATATTCCATGACCCCTGTAATCACAATTCTCCATGACCTTGTCATCACAAAGCTCCATGACGCATGTCATCAGAATGCTCCATGGCCTTCTCATCACAATGCTCCATGCCCTTGTAATCACAATGCTCCAACACCCCTGTAATCACAATGCTCCATGCCCCTTTTCATCTCAATGCACCATGAACCCTGTCATCACAATGCACCGTGCCCATCACCATAATATTTCATGCTATTGTCATCACAATGAAATCAAAATGCTCAATGACCTCTGTCATCACAATGCACCAAACCCTTCTGATCACAATGTTCCATAACACTTGTCATCACAATGCTACATGACGCTGCTCATCACAATTATCCATGGTCGTTTCATCACAATGCTCCATGATCTTTGTCATCACAATGCTCAATACACTTATCATCACAATGCTACCTAACAGTTGTCATCAGTATGCTCCTGGAACCCTGTCATGACAAGGCTCCATGCATTTTTCATCACAATGATCCATTCCCTTTTCATCACAATGCTCCAAGACCCCTGTAATCACAATGCTCCATGTCCTTGTCATCACAAAGCTCCATGACACATGTCATAAGAATGCTCCATTGCCTTCTAATCACAATGCTACATGCCCTTGTAATCACATTGCCTCAAACCCCCTGTAATCTCAATGTTCCATGCATCTTTTCCTCAGAATGCTCCATGCCCTTGTCATCACAATGCTCCATGACCCTTGTCATCGCAATGTTCCAAGCCCTTGTCATCAAATGCTCCATTACCTATGTCATCACAATCCGCCAAGACACTTGGTATCACAAACCTCCATGCCATTGTCATCACAATGGACAATGACATATGTCTTCACAATGCTCTCTGACACCTATCTTCTCAATATTCCATGACCTTGTCATCACAATGTTCCATTCCCTTGTCATCAAAATGCGCCATGCCCACTGTCATCACAATATTCCATGAAACATGTCAGACCAATGTTCCATGCCCCTCTCATCACAATGCTCCATGCCCATGTAATCACAATGGTCCATGAACCCTGTCATCACAATGCTCCGTGACTCCAGTCATCACAATGCTTCATGACTTTTGTCCTCACAATGATCCATGCCCGCGTCACAAAAGGCTCTGTGACCTTTGTCACCACAATGCTAAATGCCCTTGTCATCTCAATGTTCCATGCCCATTGTCATCACAATAATCCATGAAACATGTCATACCAATGTTCCATGCCCCTGTAATCACATTGCTCCATGCCCTTGTCCTCACAATGTTCCATGACCCCTGTCATCACAATGCTCCGTGACTCCAATCATCACAATGATTCATGACCTTTGTCCTCACAATGGTCCATGCCCTCGTCACACAAGGCTCTGTGATCTTTGTCACCGCAATGCTCCATGAAATTTTCATCACAATACTCTGTGTCCCTTGTCATCACAATGCTCCATGCCTTTGTCAGCACAATGCTCCATGACACATGTCATCACAATGTTCCATGCTCTTTTCATCACATTGCTCCATATTCTTTTCATCGCTATGCTCCATAAAACTTGTCATCACAATGCTCCATGCTCTTCTCATCAAAATGCTCTCTCACCACATATATCACAATGTTCCATCACTAGTCATCACAATACTCGCTCACCCCAGTCATCACAATGTTCCATGACCACTGTCATCACAGTGCTACATGCCCTTATCATCACAATTCTCCATGAACCCTGACATCACAATGTTCCATAACCCCTGTCACAAAATGCTCCATGTCCCATTTCATCACAATGCTTCATGACCCCTGACATCACAATGTTCCATAAACCCTGTCATCAAAATATTCCATGAACCTTTATTCAAATTGCTCCATGAACCTGTCATCACAATGCTCCCCGCCCTTCTCATCACAATGCACCTTGCCCTTGTCATCAAAATGCCCCATGACATTTGTCATCACAAAGCTCCATGACACTTGGCATCACAATGCTCCATGCCATTGTCATCACAATGCTCCAAGACCTTTGTAATCACAATTCTCCATGCCACTTTTTATCTCAATGCTCCATGAACACTGTCATCACAATGCACCATGCCCATCATCATAATGATACATGCTATTGTCATCACAATGAAATCAAAATGCTCCATGACCTCTGTCAATACAATGCTACAAACCCTTCTGATCACAATGTTCCATAACATTTGTCATCACATGTCCCATGACGCTTGTCATCACAATTATGCAAGGTCTTCTCATCACAATGCTCCATGACCTTTGTCACCACAATGCTCAATACACTTGGCATCACAATGCTCGCTGACACTTGTCATCAGTATGCTCCTTGAACACTGTCAAGACAAGGCTCCATGCCTTTTTCATCACAATGATCCATTCCCTTTTCATCACAATGCTCCAAGACCCCTGTTATCACAATGGTCCGTGACTCCAGTCATCACAATGCTTCATGACATTTGTCATCACAATGGTCCATGACCTCGTCACAGAAAGCTCTGTGACCTTTGACACCACAATGCTCCATGAAATTTTTATCACAATGCTCTGTGACCCTTGTCATCACAAAGCTCCATGCCTTTGTCAGCACAATGCTCCAAGACCCTTGTCATCACAATGCTCGATGCGCGTGTCAGCACAATGCTCCATAACCCATGTCATCACAATGCACCACGCACTTTTCATCACAATGCTCCACATCCTTGTCATCAAAATGCTCCATAAATCTTGTCATCACAATGCTCCATGCACTTCTCCTCAAAATGCTTTCTCACCACTGATATCACAATGTTCCATCACTAGTCATCACAATACTCCCTCACCCCTGTCATCACAATATTCCATGACCCCTGTAATCACAATTCTCCATGACCTTGTCATCACAAAGCTCCATGACGCATGTCATCAGAATGCTCCATGGCCTTCTCATCACAATGCTCCATGCCCTTGTAATCACAATGCTCCAACACCCCTGTAATCACAATGCTCCATGCCCCTTTTCATCTCAATGCTCCATGAACCCTGTCATCACAATGCACCGTGCCCATCACCATAATATTTCATGCTATTGTCATCACAATGAAATCAAAATGCTCAATGACCTCTGTCATCACAATGCACCAAACCCTTCTGATCACAATGTTCCATAACACTTGTCATCACAATGCTACATGACGCTGCTCATCACAATTATCCATGGTCGTTTCATCACAATGCTCCATGATCTTTGTCATCACAATGCTCAATACACTTATCATCACAATGCTACCTAACAGTTGTCATCAGTATGCTCCTGGAACCCTGTCATGACAAGGCTCCATGCATTTTTCATCACAATGATCCATTCCCTTTTCATCACAATGCTCCAAGACCCCTGTAATCACAATGCTCCATGTCCTTGTCATCACAAAGCTCCATGACACATGTCATAAGAATGCTCCATTGCCTTCTAATCACAATGCTACATGCCCTTGTAATCACATTGCCTCAAAACCCCTGTTATCTCAATGTTCCATGCATCTTTTCCTCAGAATGCTCCATGCCCTTGTCATCACAATGCTCCATGACCCTTGTCATCGCAATGTTCCAAGCCCTTGTCATCAAATGATCCATTACCTATGTCATCACAATCCGCCAAGACACTTGGTATCACAAACCTCCATGCCATTGTCATCACAATGGACAATGACATATGTCATCACAATGCTCCCTGACACCTATCTTCTCAATATTCCATGACCTTGTCATCACAATGTTCCATTCCCTTGTCATCAAAATGCGCCATGCCCACTGTCATCACAATATTCCATGAAACATGTCAGACCAATGTTCCATGCCCCTCTCATCACAATGCTCCATGCCCATGTAATCACAATGCTCCATGACCCCTGTCATCACAATGCTCCGTGACTCCAGTCATCACAATGCTTCATGACTTTTGTCCTCACAATGATCCATGCCCGCGTCACAAAAGGCTCTGTGACCTTTGTCACCACAATGCTAAATGCCCTTGTCATCTCAATGTTCCATGCCCATTGTCATCACAATAATCCATGAAACTTGTCATACCAATGTTCCATGCCCCTGTAATCACATTGCTCCATGCCCTTGTCCTCACAATGTTCCATGACCCCTGTCATCACAATGCTCCGTGACTCCAATCATCACAATGATTCATGACCTTTGTCCTCACAATGGTCCATGCCCTCGTCACACAAGGCTCTGTGATCTTTGTCACCGCAATGCTCCATGAAATTTTCATCACAATACTCTGTGTCCCTTGTCATCACAATGCTCCATGCCTTTGTCAGCACAATGCTCCATGACACATGTCATCACAATGTTCCATGCTCTTTTCATCACATTGCTCCATATTCTTTTCATCGCTATGCTCCATAAAACTTGTCATCACAATGCTCCATGCTCTTCTCATCAAAATGCTCTCTCACCACATATATCACAATGTTCCATCACTAGTCATCACAATACTCGCTCACCCCAGTCATCACAATGTTCCATGACCACTGTCATCACAGTGCTACATGCCCTTATCATCACAATTCTCCATGAACCCTGACATCACAATGTTCCATAACCCCTGTCACAAAATGCTCCATGTCCCATTTCATCACAATGCTTCATGACCCCTGACATCACAATGTTCCATAAACCCTGTCATCAAAATATTCCATGAACCTTTATTCAAATTGCTCCATGAACCTGTCATCACAATGCTCCCCGCCCTTCTCATCACAATGCACCATGCCCTTGTCATCAAAATGCCCCATGACATTTGTCATCACAAAGCTCCATGACACTTGGCATCACAATGCTCCATGCCATTGTCATCAAAATGCTCAATGAAGTCTCTCATCAGATTGCTCTATGCCCTTGTCATCACAATGCTCCATTACACCTGTCATAACAATGCTCCATGACCCCTGCCATCACAATGTTCCACGGCTTTGGCATCACAAGGCTCCATGCCATTGTCATCACAATGCTCCAAGACCTTTGTAATCACAATTATCCATGCCACTTTTCATCTCAATGCTCCATGAACACTGTCATCACAATGCACCATGCCCATCATCATAATGATTCATGCTATTGTCATCACAATGAAATCAAAATGCTCCATGTCCTCTGTCAATACAATGCTACAAACCCTTCTGATCACAATGTTCCATAACATTTGTCATCACATGTCCCATTACGCTTGTCATCACAATTATGCAAGGTCTTCTCATCACAATGCTCCATGACCTTTGTCACCACAATGCTCAATACACTTGGCATCACAATGCTCGCTGACACTTGTCATCAGTATGCTCCTTGAACACTGTCAAGACAAGGCTCCATGCCTTTTTCATCACAATGATCCATTCCCTTTTCATCACAATGCTCCATGACCCCTGTTATCACCATGCTCCGTGACTCCAGTCATCACAATGCTTCATGACATTTGTCATCACAATGGTCCATGACCTCGTCACACAAAGCTCTGTGACCTTTGTCACCACAATGCTCGATGAAATTTTTATCACAATGCTCTGTGACCCTTGTCATCACAAAGCTCCATGCCTTTGACAGCAAAATGCTCCAAGACCCTTGTCATCACAATGCTCGATGCGCGTGTCAGCACAATGCTCCATAACCCATGTCATCACAATGCACCACGCACTTTTCATCACAATGCTCCACATCCTTGTCATCAAAATGCTCCATAAATCTTGTCATCACAATGCTCCATGCACTTCTCCTCAAAATGCTTTCTCACCACTGATATCACAATGTTCCATCACTAGTCATCACAATACTCCCTCACCCCTGTCATCACAATATTCCATGACCCCTGTAATCACAATTCTCCATGACCTTGTCATCACAAAGCTCCATGACGCATGTCATCAGAATGCTCCATGGCCTTCTCATCACAATGCTCCATGCCCTTGTAATCACAATGCTCCAACACCCCTGTAATCATAATGCTCCATGCCCCTTTTCATCTCAATGCACCATGAACCCTGTCATCACAATGCACCGTGCCCATCACCATAATATTTCATGCTATTGTCATCACAATGAAATCAAAATGCTCAATGACCTCTGTCATCACAATGCACCAAACCCTTCTGATCACAATGTTCCATAACACTTGTCATCACAATGCTACATGACGCTGCTCATCACAATTATCCATGGTCGTTTCATCACAATGCTCCATGATCTTTGTCATCACAATGCTCAATACACTTATCATCACAATGCTACCTAACAGTTGTCATCAGTATGCTCCTGGAACCCTGTCATGACAAGGCTCCATGCATTTTTCATCACAATGATCCATTCCCTTTTCATCACAATGCTCCAAGACCCCTGTAATCACAATGCTCCATGTCCTTGTCATCACAAAGCTCCATGACACATGTCATAAGAATGCTCCATTGCCTTCTAATCACAATGCTACATGCCCTTGTAATCACATTGCCTCAAACCCCCTGTAATCTCAATGTTCCATGCATCTTTTCCTCAGAATGCTCCATGCCCTTGTCATCACAATGCTCCATGACCCTTGTCATCGCAATGTTCCAAGCCCTTGTCATCAAATGCTCCATTACCTATGTCATCACAATCCGCCAAGACACTTGGTATCACAAACCTCCATGCCATTGTCATCACAATGGACAATGACATATGTCTTCACAATGCTCTCTGACACCTATCTTCTCAATATTCCATGACCTTGTCATCACAATGTTCCATTCCCTTGTCATCAAAATGCGCCATGCCCACTGTCATCACAATATTCCATGAAACATGTCAGACCAATGTTCCATGCCCCTCTCATCACAATGCTCCATGCCCATGTAATCACAATGGTCCATGAACCCTGTCATCACAATGCTCCGTGACTCCAGTCATCACAATGCTTCATGACTTTTGTCCTCACAATGATCCATGCCCGCGTCACAAAAGGCTCTGTGACCTTTGTCACCACAATGCTAAATGCCCTTGTCATCTCAATGTTCCATGCCCATTGTCATCACAATAATCCATGAAACATGTCATACCAATGTTCCATGCCCCTGTAATCACATTGCTCCATGCCCTTGTCCTCACAATGTTCCATGACCCCTGTCATCACAATGCTCCGTGACTCCAATCATCACAATGATTCATGACCTTTGTCCTCACAATGGTCCATGCCCTCGTCACACAAGGCTCTGTGATCTTTGTCACCGCAATGCTCCATGAAATTTTCATCACAAAACTCTGTGTCCCTTGTCATCACAATGCTCCATGCCTTTGTCAGCACAATGCTCCATGACACATGTCATCACAATGTTCCATGCTCTTTTCATCACATTGCTCCATATTCTTTTCATCGCTATGCTCCATAAAACTTGTCATCACAATGCTCCATGCTCTTCTCATCAAAATGCTCTCTCACCACATATATCACAATGTTCCATCACTAGTCATCACAATACTCGCTCACCCCAGTCATCACAATGTTCCATGACCACTGTCATCACAGTGCTACATGCCCTTATCATCACAATTCTCCATGAACCCTGACATCACAATGTTCCATAACCCCTGTCACAAAATGCTCCATGTCCCATTTCATCACAATGCTTCATGACCCCTGACATCACAATGTTCCATAAACCCTGTCATCAAAATATTCCATGAACCTTTATTCAAATTGCTCCATGAACCTGTCATCACAATGCTCCCCGCCCTTCTCATCACAATGCACCTTGCCCTTGTCATCAAAATGCCCCATGACATTTGTCATCACAAAGCTCCATGACACTTGGCATCACAATGCTCCATGCCATTGTCATCACAATGCTCCAAGACCTTTGTAATCACAATTCTCCATGCCACTTTTCATCTCAATGCTCCATGAACACTGTCATCACAATGCACCATGCCCATCATCATAATGATACATGCTATTGTCATCACAATGAAATCAAAATGCTCCATGACCTCTGTCAATACAATGCTACAAACCCTTCTGATCACAATGTTCCATAACATTTGTCATCACATGTCCCATGACGCTTGTCATCACAATTATGCAAGGTCTTCTCATCACAATGCTCCATGACCTTTGTCACCACAATGCTCAATACACTTGGCATCACAATGCTCGCTGACACTTGTCATCAGTATGCTCCTTGAACACTGTCAAGACAAGGCTCCATGCCTTTTTCATCACAATGATCCATTCCCTTTTCATCACAATGCTCCAAGACCCCTGTTATCACAATGGTCCGTGACTCCAGTCATCACAATGCTTCATGACATTTGTCATCACAATGGTCCATGACCTCGTCACAGAAAGCTCTGTGACCTTTGACACCACAATGCTCCATGAAATTTTTATCACAATGCTCTGTGACCCTTGTCATCACAAAGCTCCATGCCTTTGTCAGCACAATGCTCCAAGACCCTTGTCATCACAATGCTCGATGCGCGTGTCAGCACAATGCTCCATAACCCATGTCATCACAATGCACCACGCACTTTTCATCACAATGCTCCACATCCTTGTCATCAAAATGCTCCATAAATCTTGTCATCACAATGCTCCATGCACTTCTCCTCAAAATGCTTTCTCACCACTGATATCACAATGTTCCATCACTAGTCATCACAATACTCCCTCACCCCTGTCATCACAATATTCCATGACCCCTGTAATCACAATTCTCCATGACCTTGTCATCACAAAGCTCCATGACGCATGTCATCAGAATGCTCCATGGCCTTCTCATCACAATGCTCCATGCCCTTGTAATCACAATGCTCCAACACCCCTGTAATCACAATGCTCCATGCCCCTTTTCATCTCAATGCTCCATGAACCCTGTCATCACAATGCACCGTGCCCATCACCATAATATTTCATGCTATTGTCATCACAATGAAATCAAAATGCTCAATGACCTCTGTCATCACAATGCACCAAACCCTTCTGATCACAATGTTCCATAACACTTGTCATCACAATGCTACATGACGCTGCTCATCACAATTATCCATGGTCGTTTCATCACAATGCTCCATGATCTTTGTCATCACAATGCTCAATACACTTATCATCACAATGCTACCTAACAGTTGTCATCAGTATGCTCCTGGAACCCTGTCATGACAAGGCTCCATGCATTTTTCATCACAATGATCCATTCCCTTTTCATCACAATGCTCCAAGACCCCTGTAATCACAATGCTCCATGTCCTTGTCATCACAAAGCTCCATGACACATGTCATAAGAATGCTCCATTGCCTTCTAATCACAATGCTACATGCCCTTGTAATCACATTGCCTCAAAACCCCTGTTATCTCAATGTTCCATGCATCTTTTCCTCAGAATGCTCCATGCCCTTGTCATCACAATGCTCCATGACCCTTGTCATCGCAATGTTCCAAGCCCTTGTCATCAAATGATCCATTACCTATGTCATCACAATCCGCCAAGACACTTGGTATCACAAACCTCCATGCCATTGTCATCACAATGGACAATGACATATGTCATCACAATGCTCCCTGACACCTATCTTCTCAATATTCCATGACCTTGTCATCACAATGTTCCATTCCCTTGTCATCAAAATGCGCCATGCCCACTGTCATCACAATATTCCATGAAACATGTCAGACCAATGTTCCATGCCCCTCTCATCACAATGCTCCATGCCCATGTAATCACAATGCTCCATGACCCCTGTCATCACAATGCTCCGTGACTCCAGTCATCACAATGCTTCATGACTTTTGTCCTCACAATGATCCATGCCCGCGTCACAAAAGGCTCTGTGACCTTTGTCACCACAATGCTAAATGCCCTTGTCATCTCAATGTTCCATGCCCATTGTCATCACAATAATCCATGAAACTTGTCATACCAATGTTCCATGCCCCTGTAATCACATTGCTCCATGCCCTTGTCCTCACAATGTTCCATGACCCCTGTCATCACAATGCTCCGTGACTCCAATCATCACAATGATTCATGACCTTTGTCCTCACAATGGTCCATGCCCTCGTCACACAAGGCTCTGTGATCTTTGTCACCGCAATGCTCCATGAAATTTTCATCACAATACTCTGTGTCCCTTGTCATCACAATGCTCCATGCCTTTGTCAGCACAATGCTCCATGACACATGTCATCACAATGTTCCATGCTCTTTTCATCACATTGCTCCATATTCTTTTCATCGCTATGCTCCATAAAACTTGTCATCACAATGCTCCATGCTCTTCTCATCAAAATGCTCTCTCACCACATATATCACAATGTTCCATCACTAGTCATCACAATACTCGCTCACCCCAGTCATCACAATGTTCCATGACCACTGTCATCACAGTGCTACATGCCCTTATCATCACAATTCTCCATGAACCCTGACATCACAATGTTCCATAACCCCTGTCACAAAATGCTCCATGTCCCATTTCATCACAATGCTTCATGACCCCTGACACCACAATGTTCCATAAACCCTGTCATCAAAATATTCCATGAACCTTTATTCAAATTGCTCCATGAACCTGTCATCACAATGCTCCCCGCCCTTCTCATCACAATGCACCATGCCCTTGTCATCAAAATGCCCCATGACATTTGTCATCACAAAGCTCCATGACACTTGGCATCACAATGCTCCATGCCATTGTCATCAAAATGCTCAATGAAATCTCTCATCAGATTGCTCTATGCCCTTGTCATCACAATGCTCCATTACACCTGTCATAACAATGCTCCATGACCCCTGCCATCACAATGTTCCACGGCCTTGGCATCACAAGGCTCCATGCCATTGTCATCACAATGCTCCAAGACCTTTGTAATCACAATTCTCCATGCCACTTTTCATCTCAATGCTCCATGAACACTGTCATCACAATGCACCATGCCCATCATCATAATGATTCATGCTATTGTCATCACAATGAAATCAAAATGCTCCATGTCCTCTGTCAATACAATGCTACAAACCCTTCTGATCACAATGTTCCATAACATTTGTCATCACATGTCCCATTACGCTTGTCATCACAATTATGCAAGGTCTTCTCATCACAATGCTCCATGACCTTTGTCACCACAATGCTCAATACACTTGGCATCACAATGCTCGCTGACACTTGTCATCAGTATGCTCCTTGAACACTGTCAAGACAAGGCTCCATGCCTTTTTCATCACAATGATCCATTCCGTTTTCATCACAATGCTCCATGACCCCTGTTATCACCATGCTCCGTGACTCCAGTCATCACAATGCTTCATGACATTTGTCATCACAATGGTCCATGACCTCGTCACACAAAGCTCTGTGACCTTTGTCACCACAATGCTCGATGAAATTTTTATCACAATGCTCTGTGACCCTTGTCATCACAAAGCTCCATGCCTTTGACAGCAAAATGCTCCAAGACCCTTGTCATCACAATGATCGATGCGCGTGTCAGCACAATGCTCCATAACCCATGTCATCACAATGCACCATGCACTTGTCATCACAATGCTGCACATTCTTGTCATCAAAATGCTCCATAGACCTTGTCATCACAATGCTCCATGCACTTCTCCTCAAAATGCCTTCTCACCACTGATATCACAATGTTCCATCACTAGTCATCACAATACTCCCTCACCCCTGTCATCACAATATTCCATGACCCCTGTAATCACAATTCTCCATGCCCTTGTCATCACAAAGCTCCATGACACATGTCATCAGAATGCTCCATGGCCTTCTCATCACAATGCTCCATGCCCTTGTCAACACAATGCTCCAACACCCCTGTAATCACAATGGTCCATGCCCCTTTTCATCTCAATGCTCCATGATCCCTGTCATCACAATTCACCATGCCCATCACCATAATATTTCATGTTATTGTCATCACAATGAAATCAAAATGCCCAATGACCTCTGTCATCACAATGCACCAAACCCTTCTGATCACAATGTTCCATAACACTTGTCATCACAATGCCCCTTGACGCTGGTCATCACAATTATCCATGGACTTCTCATCACAATGCTCCATGATCTTTGTCATCACAATGCTCAATACACTTATCATCACAATGCTCCTTGACACTTGTCAACAGTATGCTCCTTGAACCGTGTCATGACAAGGCTCCATGCATTTTTCATCACAATGATCCATTCCGTTTTGATCACAATGCTCCAAGACCCCTGTAATCACAATGCTCCATGTCCTTGTCATTACAAAGCTCCATGACGCATGTCATCAGAATTCTCCATTGCCTTCTTATCACAATGCTCCATGCCCTTGTCATCACATTGCTCCAAAACCCCGGTAATCTCAATGCTCCTTGCACATTTTCATCAGAATGCTCCATGCCCTTGTCATCATAATGCTCCATGACCCTTGTCATCGCAATGTTCCAAGCCCTTGTCATCAAAATGCTCCATTACCTTTGTCATCACAATCCTCCATGACACTTGGTATCACAATGCTCCATGCCATTGTCATCACAATGGACCATGACATATGTCATCACAATGCTCCCTGACACCGGTCTTCACAATTCTCCATGACCTTTTCATTACAATGTTCCATGCCCTTGTCATCACAATGCACCATGCCCACTGTCATCACAATAATCCATGAAACTTGTCAGACCAATGCTCCATGCCCCTGTCATCACAATGCTCCATGCCCTTTTCATCACAATGCTCCAAGAACCCTGAAATCACAATGCTCTATGCCCCTTTTCATCAGAATGCTCCATGAGACTTTTCATCACAAGGGTCCATGGTCTTCTCATCACAAAGCTCCATTACCTTGTCATCACAATGTTCTATGACACCTGTCATCTCAATACTCCATGAAAATTTTCAGCCCAATGCTCCATGACCTTCTCATCACAATGTTTCATGACCCATGTCATCACAATGCTCCATGACCACTGGCATCAAAATGCTCCATGATCATTGTCATCACAATGATCCATGCCCTTGTCATCCCAGTGTTCCATGGCCCCTGTAATCACAATGCTCTGTGACGCTTGTCATCACATTGGTCCGTGACCCTTGTCATTACAATGCTCCATGCCTTTGTCAGCAAAATGCTACATTACCTTTTCATCACAATGCTCCATGCGGTTGTCATAATAATTCTCCATTACCATTGTCATCAAAATCCTCCATGAACTTTGGAATCACTTTGCTTCATGCCCTTGTCATCAAAATGCTCCATGCTCCTTGAAATCAAAATGATCCATTACCTCTGTCATCACACTGCTCCAAACACTTGTGATCACAATGTTCTATAACACTTGTCATCACAACACACTTTGATGCCTGTCATCACAATTATCCATGGACTTCTCATGACAAGGCTCCATGACATTTGTCATCACAATGCTCAATACACTTGTCATCACAATGCTCCCTGTCACTTCTCATCAGAATGCTCCTTGAACCGTGTCATGAAAAGGCTCCATGCCCCTTTCATCACAATGCTCGAAGCCATTGTCATCACAATACTTCACAATGTTGTCATCAGTATCCTCCATGACCCTTGTCAACACAATGCTCCATGACCCCTGTCATCACAATGCTCCATGCCCCTTGTCATTACAGCGCTCCATGATGCTTGTCATCACAATTATCCATGGTCTTCTCATCACAATGCTCTACGGTCTTGCCATCACAATGCTCCATGTGCCTTGTCATTACAATACTCCACGTCCTTGTCATCACAATGATCCTTAACACTTCTCATAACAATGTTACATGATCTTGTCTTCACAATTCTCCATGCACTTGTCATCGCAATGCTCTATGACCACAGTCATAGCAAGCTCCATGTGCTTTTCATCACAATGCTTCACGACGTTTTCATCAAAATTCTCAGTGGCCCTTTTCATCACAATACTCCATTCCCTTGCCATCACAATGCTCCATGACTATTGTCATCACAATGTTCCAAGCCCTTGTCATCAAAATGCTCCATTACCTTTGTCATCACAATCCTCCATGACACTTGGTATCACAATGCTCCATGCCATTGTCATCACAATGGACAATGACATATGTCATCACAATGCTCCCTGACACCTGTCTTCACAATACTCCATGACCTTGTCATCACAATGTTCCATGCCCTTGTCATCACAATACTCCATGAGCCCTGTCATCACAGTGCTCCGTGACTCCAGTTATCACAATGCTTCATGACCTTTGTCATCACAATGGTGCATGACCACGTCACACAACGCTCTGTGACCTTTGTCACCAAAATGCTACATGCCATTTTCATCACAATGCTCCAAGCTCACTGTCATCACAATAATCCATGAAACTTGTCAGACCAATGTTCCATGCCCCTGTTATCATATTGCTCCATGCCCCTGTCATCACAGTGCTACATGCCCTTATCTTCACAATGCACCATGACCACTGACATCACAATGTTCCATAAACTCTGTCAGAAAATGATCCATGACCCATTTCGTCACAATGCTTCATGACCCCTGACATTACAATGTTCCATAACCCCTGTCATCAAAATATTCAATGACACTTTTCATCAAATTTCTCCATGACCCTGTCATCACAATGCTCCCTGCCCTTCTCATCTCAATGCACTACGCACTTGTCACCTAATGCCCCCTTACTTTATCATCACAAAGCTCCAAAACCCTTTGCATCACAATGCTCCATGGCATTGTCATCACAATGATCAATGAAATCTCTCATCACATTGCTCCATGCCCTTGTCATCGCAATGCTCCATTACACCTGTCATAACAATGCTCCATGCCCCTTTTCATCTCAATGCTCCATGAACCCTGTCATCACAAAGCACCATGCCCATCATCATAATGCTTCATGCTATTGTCATCACAATGAAATCAAAATGCTCCATGACATTTGTCCCCACAATGCTCCAAATCCTTGTGATCACAGTGTTCCATAACACTTGTCATCAAAATGCCCCATGATGCTCGTCATCACTATTATGAATGGTTTTCTCATCACAATGCTCCGTGACCTTTGTCACCACAATCCTCAATACACTTATCATCACAATGTTCCCTGACACTTGTCATTAGTATGCTTCACGAACACTGTCGTGAAAAGGCTCCATGCTTTTTTTATCACAATGATCCATTCCCTTTTCATCACAATGCTCCAAGACCCCTGTAATCACAATGCTCCCTGCCCTTGTCATCACAAAGCTCCATGACACATGTCATCAGAATGCTCCATGGCCTTCTCATCAAAATAATCCATGCCCTTGGCATCACAATGTTCCAAGAACCCTGTAATCACAATGCACAGTGACTACAGTCATCGCAGTAATTCATGACATTTGTCATCACAATGTTCCATGACCTCGTCACAGAAGGCTCTGTGACCTTTGTCACCACAATGCTCCATGGACTTTTCATCACAAAGCTCTGTCACCCTTGTCAACACAATGCTCCATGCGTTTGTCACCACAATGCTCAATGACCCTTGTCATCACAATGTTCCATGCGCTTGTCAGCACAATGCTTCATAACCCATGGCATCACATTGCGCCATGTGCTTGTCATCACAATGCTCCACATCCTTGTCATCAAAATGCTCCATAAACCTTGTCATCACAATGCTCCATACACTTATCATTAAAATGCTCTCTCACCAATGATATCACAGTATTCCATCACTAGTCATCACAATACTCCCTCACCCCTGTCATCACAATGTTCCATGACCCCTGTCATCAAAATGCTATATGCCCTTATCATCACAATGCTCCATGACACCTGTCATCAAAATGCTCAATGACCCGTTTCAGCACAATGCTCCATGCCCCCTGACATCAGAATGTTCAATAATCCCTTTCACAAAATGCTCCATGACCCGTTTCATCACAATGCTCCATGCCCCCTGACATCAGAATGTTCAATAATCCCTGTCACAAACTGCTCCATGACCTTTTTCATATCAATGCTCCATGACACCTGACATCACAATTTTCCATAACCGCTCTCATCAAAATGTTCCATTAACCTTTTCATCAAATTGCTCCATGACCCTGTCATCACAATGCTCCCTGCACTTCTCACCACAGTGCACCACGGCCTTGTCATCAAAATGCTCCATGACATTTTTCATCACAAAGCTCCATGACCATTGGCATCACAGTGCTCCATGCCATTATGATCAAATGCTCCTTGAACCCTCTCATCACATTGATCCATGCCCTTGTGATCAAAAAGCTCCATGACCCTTGTCATCACAATGCTCAATACCCTTCTCATCACAATGCTTCATGCCCTTATCATTACAATCCTCCATGACCTATGTATCATAGTGTTCCGTGCCCTTGTCATCACAATGCTCCATGCCCACTCTCATCACAATAATCCTTGAAACATTTCAGACCAGTGCTCCACGTCCTTGTCATCACAATGCTCCATTACCCCTGTCATAATAATGCTCCATTATACTTACCATCACAAGGTTCTATGGCCTTGTCATCTCAAGCCTCCATGACCCTTGTCATCACAATGCTCAAAACACTTATCATCACAATGCTCCCTGACTCTTGCCATCAGTATGCTCCTTGAACACTGTCATGACAAGGCTCCATGCATTTTTCATCAAAATGAAACATTCCCTTTTCATCACAATCCTCCAAGACCCCTCTAATCACAATGCTCCATGTCCCTGTCATCACAAAGCTCCATGACGCATGTCATCAGAATGCTCCATGGCCTTCTCATCACAATGCTCCATGCCATGGTCTTCACAATGCTACAAAACCCCTGTAATCACAATGCTCCATGAACCTTTTTATCAGTATGATCCATGACCCTTGTCATCACAAGGTGCCATGGCCCTCTCATCACAATGCTCCAGGATCTTCTCATCGCATTGCTCCATTCCCTTCTCATCACAATTCTCCATGACCCGTGTCATCACAGTACACCATGAATATTTTCAGCCCAGTGCTCCATGACCTTCTCATCACAATGCTCCATGACCTATGTCATCACAATGCTACATGATCACTGTCATCAAAATAATCCATGCCACTTGTCATCAGAATATTCCATGCGCTTGTCATTCCCATGCTCCATGACCCCTGTAATCAGACTGGTCCTTGACGCTTGTCGTCATAGAGCTCCATGACACTTGTCATCACGGTGCTCCATGCCTTTGTCAGCAAAATGCTACATGACCTTGTCATCACAATGCTCCATGCACTTGTCCTCACAATTCTCCATTACCAGTGTCATTACAATCCTCCATGAACCTTGGGATCACATTGCTTCATGCCCTTGTCATCACAATGATCCATGATACTTGAAATCAAAATGATCCATGACCTCTGTCATCACAATGCTACAAACCCTTGTGATCACCATGTTCCATAACACTTGTCATCACAACGCTCCATGATGCCTGTGATCACAATAATCCATGCCCGTGTCATCAAAATGCTCCATGAACATTGTCATCACAATGCTCAATACACCTGTCATCACAATGCTCCCTGACACTTTTCCTCAGAATGCTCCTTGAACCCTGTCATGAAAAGGCTCCATGCCTTTTTCATCACAATGCTCCATGCCCTTTTTCTCACAATGCTCCATGCCACTGTCATCACAATACTCCACAAGCTTGTCATCAGAATGCTCCAAGGCCCTTGTCATCACAATGCTCCATGATACCTGTTATCACAATGCTCCATGACACCTGTCATCACAATGCTCCATGCCCCTTGTTATTACAGTGCTCCATGACGCTCGTCATCACAAATATCCATGATCTTCCCATCACAATGCTCCACGGTCTTTCCATCTCAATGCTCCATGACACTTCTCATCACAATGTTACATGCTCTTGTCATCACAATTCTCCATTCATTTGTCATCACAATGCTCAATGACCACTGTCATAGCAAGCTCCATGTGCTTTTCATCACAATGCTTCAGGAACTTGTCATCAAAATTCTCAATGGCCCTTGTCATCACAATCCTCCATGCACTTGTCATCAAAATGCTCCATGACGCTTGTCCTCACAATGCTCCATGACCCTTGTCCTCACAATGCTCCAAACCCCTGTCATTACAATGCTCCATTAACTTTGTCATCACATTCCTCCATGACCCTTGGCATCACAATGCTCCATGCCATTGTCATCAAAATGCTCCATGAACACTCTCATCACATTGTTCCATGCAGTTGTCATCACAGGCTCCATGATGCTTTTCATCACAATGCTCGATGCTCTTCTTAACACAGTGCTCCATGCCCTTGTCATTACAATCTGCCATGACCCATGTATCACAGTGTTCCATGCCCTTTCATCACAATGCTCCATGCCCCCTCTCATCACAATAATCCATGAAGCTTTTCAGACCAATGCTCTATGCCCTTGTCATCAAAATGCTCCATTACCCCTGTTATAACAATGCTCCATGACACCTGCCATTAAAATGTTCCACGGCCTTGTAATCACAAGGCTCCATAACCCTTGTCATCACAAGGCTCCATGTCCTTGTCATCACAAAGCTCCATGACGCATGTCATCAGAATGCTCCATGGCCTTCTCATTCACGATGCTCCATGCCCTTGTCATCACAATTCTCCTAGACCCCTGTAATCACAATGCTCCATGCCCCTTTTCATCTCAAAGCTCCATGAACCGTGTCATCACAATGCACCATGCCCATCATCATAATGCTTCATGCTATTGTCATCAAAATGAAATCAAAATGCTCCAGGACCACTGTCATCACAATGCTCCAAACGCTTGTGATCACATTGTTCCACAACACTTGTCATTGCAACGCTCCATGATACCTGTCATCACAATACTCCATGCCCGTGTCATCACAATGCTCCATGAACTTTGTCATCACAATGCACAATACACTTGTCATCACAATGCTCCCTGACACTTGTCGTCAGAATGCTCCTTGAACCCTGTCATGAAGAGCTCCATGCCTTTTCCATCACAATGCTCCATGCCCTTTTCATCACAATGCTCCATGACCCCTGTCATCACAATTCTCCATGCACTTTTCATCGCAATGCTCCATGTCCCCTGTCATAGCAAGCTCCGTGCGCTTGTCATCACAATGCTTCACGTTGGCATCAAAATTCTCAATGGCCCTTGTCATCACAATGCTCCATGACGCTCATCATCACAATTATCCATGGTTTTCTCATCACAGTGCTCCACGGTCTTGCCATCACAATGCTCCATGACACTTCTCATCACAATGTTACATGCTCTTGTCATCACAATTCTCCATGCACTTGTCATTGCAATGCTCCATGACCCCTGTCATAGCAAGCTCCATGTGCTTTTCATCACAGTGCTTCACTAACTTGTCACCACAATTCTCAATGGCCCTAGTCATCACAGTGCTCCATTACCGTTTTCATCACAATCCCCCATGTCACGTGCCTTCACAATGCTCCATGTCATTGTCGTCACAATGCACCATGACATATGTCATCACAATGCTCCCTGACACCTGTTTTCACAATATTCCATGACCTGGTCATAACAATGCTCCATGCCCTTGTCATCACAATGTGCCATGCCCACTATCATCACAATAATCCATGAAACTTGTCAGACCAATGCTCCATTCCCCTGTCATCACAATGCTCCATGCCATTGTCATCACAGTGCTCCGTGACTCCAGTCATCACATTTTTTCATGACCTTTGTCATCACAATGGTCCATGCCCTCCTCATCACAGTGCTCTTTGAAATTTGTCACCATAATGTTCCATGAACTTTTCATCACAATGCTCTCTGAACCTTGTCATCACAATGCTCCATGCCTTTGTCAGCAGAGTGCTCCATGACCCTTGGCATCACAATGCTCCATGTGCTTGTCAGAACAATGCTCCATGACCCATGTCATCACAATGTGCCATGCGCTTGTCATCACAAAGTTCCACAACCTTATCTTCACAATGCTCCGTAAACATTGTCATCACAAAGCTCCATGCACTTCTCATCAAAATGCTCTTTCACCACTGATATCAAAGTGTTCCATCACTAGTCATTACAATACTCCCTCACCCCTGTCATGACAATGTTCCACGGACTTGTCATTCCAAGGCTCCATGACCCTTGTCATCACAATGCTCCAATACCACAGTAATCACAATGCTCCATGTCCCTTGTCATCAGTGTGCTCCATGAGACTTGTCTTCACAAGGCTCCATGGTCTTCTATTCACAATGCTCCAGGACCTTGTCATCACATTGCTTCACGACCTCCTCATCAAAATTCTCCATATCCCTTGTCATCATAATGTTCCAAGCCCTAATCACCACAATGCCCCATTATCTTTGTCATCACAGTGCTCCATGACACTTGGCATCACAATGCCCCATGCCATTGTCATCGCAATGGAACATGACATATGTCATCACAATGCTCCCTGACACCTGTCTTCACAATACTCCATGACCTTGTCATCACAATGTTCCATGCCCTTGTCATCACAATGCTCCGTGACCCCTGTCATCACAATGCTCCGTGACTACAGGCATCACAATGCTTCATGATATTTGTCATTACAATTTTCCATGCCACTTTTCATCTCAATGCCGCATGAACCCTGTCATCACAGTGCACCATGCCCATCATCATAATGCTTCATGCTATTGTCATCACAATGAAATCAATATGCTCCATGAACTCTGACACCAAAATGCCCCAAACCCTTGTGATCACAATGTTCCATAACACTTGGAATCACAACGCCCCATTACGCTCGTCATCACAATTATCCATGGTCTTCTCATCACAATGCTCCATGATCTTTGTCATCACAATGCTCAATACACTTGTCATCTCAATGCTCCCTGACACTTGTCCTCAGTGTGCTCCTTGAACCCTGTCATGACAAGGCTCCATGCATTTTTCATCAAAATGATCCATGCCCTTTTCATCACAATGCTCCAAGACCCCGGTAATCACAATGCTCCATGTGCTTGTCTTCACAAAGCTCCATGACGCATGTCATCAGAATGCTCCATGGCCTTCTCATCAGCATGTTCCATGCCCTTGTCATCTCAATGCTCCAAGACCCCTGTAATTACAATGCTCCATGCCGCTTTTCATCAGAATGCTCCATGAGTCTTGTCATCACAAGACTCCATGGTCTTCTCAACACAATGCTCCAGGACCTTCTCATCACAATGCTCGATTCCCTTGTCATCACAATGAACCATGACACCTGTCATCACAATACTCCATGAACATTTTCAGCCCAATGATCCATGACCTACTCATCACAATGCACCATGACCCCTGTCATCACAATGACCCATGAACACTGTCATCCCCGCACTCCATGACCCCTCTCAACACAATGATCCGGGAATCTTGTCATCAAAAATCTCCATGACACTTGTCATCCCAATGCTCCATGACAACTTTAATAAGAATGTTCCGTGAGGCTTGTCATCACAATGCTCCATGACCATTGTCATCACAGTGCTCCATGACACCTGTCATCACAATGCTCCATGCACTTGTCATCCCAATGCTCCATGACACCTGTCATCACAGTGCTCCGTGATTCCAGTCATTACAATGATTCATGACCATTCTCATCACAATGGTCCATGCCCTCGTCACACAAGGCTCTGTGATCTTTGTCACCACAATGCTCCATGAAATTTTCAACACAATGCTCTGTGTCCCTTGTCATCACAATACTCCATGCCTTTGTCAGCACAATGCTCCATGACACTTGTCATCAAAATGCTCCATGTGCTTGTCAGCACAATGCCCCATGACACATGTCATCACAATGTTCCATGCCCTAGTCATCACAATGATCCATGACTCCTGTCATCACAATTCTCCGTGACTCCAGTCATCACAATGCTTCATGACCTTTGTCCTCACAATGGTCCATGCCCTCGTCACACAAGGTTCTGTGACATTTGTCACTACAATGCTCCATGCCCTTGTCATCTCAATGCTCCATGCCCACTGTCATCACAGTAATCCATGAAAATTTTCAGACCAATGTTCCATGCCCCTGTCATCACATTGCTCCATGCCCTTGTCATCACAATGCTCCATGACCCCTGTCATCACAGTGCTCCGTTACTCCAGTCATCACAATGATTCATGACCTTTCTCCTCTCAATGGTCCATGCCCTCGTCACACAAGGCTCTGTGATCTTTGTCACCACAATGCTCCATGAAATTTTCATCACAATGCTCTGTGTCCCTTGTCACCAAAATGCTCCATGCGCTTGTCAGCACAATGCTCCATGACACATGTCATCACAATGTGCCATGCTCTTTTCATCAAAATGCTCCACATCCTTTTCAACGCTATGCTCCATAAAACTTGTCATCACAATGCTCCATACACTTCTCTTCAAAATGCTCTCTCACCACATATATCACAATGTTCCATCACTAGCCATCACAATACTCGCTCACCCCTTTCATCACAATGTTCCATGACCACTGTCATCACAGTGCTACATGCTCTTATCATCACAGTGCTCCATGACCCCTGACATCACAATGTTCCATAACACCTGTCATCAAAATGTTCCATGATACTTTTCATCAATTTGCTCCATGATCCTGTCATCACAATGCTCCATGCCCTTCTCATCACAATGAACAAGGAGCTTGTCATCAAAATGCTCCTTGACCTTTGTCATCACAAAGCTCCATGACCCTTGGCATCACAATGCTCCATGCCTTTTCATCACAATGCTACATGAAAGCTCTCATCACATTGCTTCATGCCCTTGTCACCACAATGCTCCATGACACTTGTCATCACAATGCTCGATACTCTTCTCATCACAATGCTCTATGCCCTTGTCATTACAATCCTCCATGACACATGTATCACAGTGTTCCATGACCTAGTCATCACAATGTTCCATGCCGAATCTCATCACAATAATCCATGAAATTTTCAGACCAATGTTCCATGCCCTTCTCATCACAATGCTCCATTACCCCTGCAATAACAATGCTCCATGACCCCTGTTATCAAAATGTTCCACCGCCTTGGCATCCAAGGCTCCATGACACTTTTCATCACAATGCTCCAAGACCCCTGTGATCACAATGCTCCATGCCCTTGTCATCACAATGCTCCAAAACCCCTGTAATCACAATACTCCATGCCCCTATTCATCAGAATGCTCCATGAGACTTGTCATCAAAAGGCTCCATGGTCTTCTCATCACATTGCTCCAGGACCTTGTCATCACAATGCTCCATTCCCTTGTCATCACAATGCTCCTTGACCAATGTCATCACAATACTCCATGAACATTTTCAGGCCAATGCTCCATGACCCCTCTCATCACAATGCTCCATGACACCTGTTATCACAATGCTCCATGCCCCTTGTCATTACAGTGATCCATGATGCTATTCAACATAATTATCCATGGTCTTTTCATCACAATGCTCCACGGTCTTGCTATCACAATCCTCCATGCCCTGTTCATCAAAATGCTCCATGTCCCATGTCATTACAATTCTCCACGTCCTTGTTATCACAATGCTTCGTGACTCTTCTCATCACAATGTTACATGATTTTGTCATCACAATTCTCCATGCACTTGTCATCGCAATGCTCTATGACCCCTGTCATAGCAAGCTCCATGTGCTTGTCATCACAATGCTTCACGACGTTGTCATCAAAATTCTCAATGGCCCTTGAAATCACAATGCTCCATGCCCTTGTCATCACAATGCTCAATGACCCTAGTCATCACAATGTTCCAAGCCCTTGTCATCAAAAGGCTCCATTACCTTTGTCATCACAATCCTCCATGACACTTGGTATCACAATGCTCCATGCCATTGTCATCACAATGGACAATGACATATGTCATCACAATGCTCCCTGACACCTGTCTTCACAATACTCCATGACCTTGTCATCACAATGTTCCATGCCCTTGTCATCACAATGCGCCATGCCCACTCTCATCACAATAATCCATTAATCTTGTCAGAGCAATTCTCCATGACCCCTGTCATCACAATGCTCCGTGAATCCAGTCATCACAATGCTTCATGACCTTTGTCATCACAGTAGTCCATGCCCTCTTCACACAAGGCTCTGTGATCTTTTTCACCACAATGCTCCATGAATATTTCATCAAAATGCTCTGTGTCCTTTGTCATCAAAATTCTCCATGCCTTTGTCACCACAATGCTCCATGCCTACGGTCATCACAATAATCCATGAAACTTGTCAGAACAATGTTCCATGCCCCTGTCATCACATTGCTCCATGCCCTTGTCATCTCTAGGCTCCATGACCCCTTTCATCACAATGCTCCGTGACTCCAGTCATCACAATGCTTCATGACCTATCTCATCACAATGGTCCATGCCCTCATCACACAAGGCTCTGTGATCTTTTTCACCACAATGCTCCATGAATATTTCATCACAATGCTCTGTGTCCTTTGTCATCAAAATGTTCCATGCATTTTTAAGCACAATGCTCCATGACACTTGTCATCAAAATGCTCCATGCGCTTGTAAGCACAATGCTCCATGACCCATGTCATCACAATGCGCCATGCGCTTGTCATCACAATACTCCACATCCTTATCATTGCTATGCTCCATAACACTTGTCATCATAATGCTCCATGCACTTCTCCTCAAAATGCCTTCTCACCACTGATATCACAATGTTCCATCACTAGTCATCACAATACTCCCTCACCCCTGTCATCACAATATTCCATGACCCCTGTAATCACAATTCTCCATTCCCTTGTCATCACAAAGCTCCATGACGCATGTCATCAGAATGCTCCATGGCCTTGTCATCACAATGCCCCAAGACCCCTGTAATCACAGTGCTCCATGCCCCTTTTCATCTCAATGCTCCATGAACCCTGTCATCACAATTCACCGTGACCATCACCATAATATTTCATGCTATTTTCATCCCAATAAAATCAAAATGCTCAATGACCTCTGTCATCACAATGCACCAAACCCTTCTGATCACAATGTTCCATAACACTCGTCATCACATTGACCCATGACGCTGGTCATCACAATTATCCATGGTCTTCTCATCACAATGCTCCATGATCTTTGTCATCACAATGCCCAATACACTTATCATCACAATGCTCGCTGACAATTGTCATCAGTATGCTCCTTGAAACCTGTCATGACAAGAATCCATGCATTTTTCATCACAATGATCCATTCCCTTTTCATCACAATTCTCCAAGACCCCTGTAATCACAATCCTCCATGTCCTTGTCATCACAAAGCTCCATGACGCATGTCATCAGAATGCTCCATTGCCTTCTCATCACAATGCTCCATGCCACTGTAATCACATTGCTTCAAAACCCCTGTAATCTCAATGCTCCATGCAACTTTTCATCAGAATGCTCCATGACCCTTTTCATCAAAATGCTCCATGACCCCTGACATCGCAATGTTCCATAACCCCTGTCATCAAAATGTTCCATGACACTTTTCATCAATTTGCTCCATGACCCTCTCATCACAATGCTCCCTGCAATTCTCATCACAATGAACCACGAACTTGTCATCAAAATGCTCCATGACCTTTGTCATCACAAAGCTCCATGACCCTTTGCATCACAATGCTCCATGCTCTTGTCATCACAAAGCTCCATGACGCATGTCATCAGAATGCTCCATTGCCTCCTCAGCACAATACTCCATGCCCTTGTCATCACAATGTTCCATAACCCCTTTTATCAAAATGTTCCATGACACTTTTCCTCAATTTGCTCCTAAACACTCTCATCACAATGCTCCCTGACCTTCTCATCACAATGCACAACGACCTTGTCATCAAAATGCTCCATGACCTTTGTCATCACAATACAACACGCGTTTGTCATCAAAATGCCCCAAGACCTTTGTCATCACAAAGCTCCATTACCCCTGTCATAACAATGATCCATGACCCCTGCCATCACAAGGTTCCACGGCCTTGTCATCACAAGCCTCCATGACCCTTGTCATCACAATGCTCCAAGACCCCTGTAATCACAATGCTCCATGCCCCTTTTCATCTCAATGCTCCATGAACCCTGTCATCACAATGCACCGTGTCCATCACCATAATATTTCATGCTATTTTCATCACAATGAAATCAAAACGCTCAATGACCACTGTCATCACAATGCACCAAACCCTTCTGATCACAATGTTCCATAACAACTTGTCATCACAATGCCCCATGAGGCTGGTCATCACAATTATCCATGGACTTCTTATCACAATGCTCCATGATCTTTGTCATCAAAATGGTCAATACACTTATCGTCACAATGCTCCCTGACAGTTGTCATCAGTATGCACCTTGAACCCTGTCATGACAAGGCTCCATGCATTTTTCATCACAATGATCCATTCCCTTTTCATCACAATGCTCCAAGACCCCTGTAATCACAATGCTCCATGTCCTTGTCATCACAAAGCTCCATGACGCATGTCATCAGAATGCTCCATTGCTTTCTCATCACAATACTCCATGCCCTTGTCATCACAATGCTTCAAATCCCCTGAAATCTCAATGCTCCATGCACCATTTCATCAGTATGCTCCATGACCCATGTCATCACAAGGCTCCATGGCCCTTCTCATCACAATGCTCCAGGACCTTCTCATCACATTGCTCCATTCCCTTCTCATGACAATGCTCCATGACACCTGTCATCACAGTACTCCATGAATAATTTCAGCCAAATGCTCCATGACCTTCTCATCACAAAGCTCCATGACCCATGTCATCACAATGCTACATGACCACAGTCATCAAAATGATCCATGCCACTTTTCATCAGAATGTTCCATGTGCTTGTCATCCCAATGCTCCATGACCCTTCTAATCAAAATGCTCCTTGACGCTTGTCGTCACAGAGTTCCATGACACTTGTCATCACAATTCTCCATGCCTTTGTCAGCAAAATGCTACATGACCTTGACATCACAATGCTCCATGCAATTGTCATCACAATTCTCCTTTACCAGTGTCATCACAATCCTCCGTGACACTTGGGATCACATTGTTTCATGCCCTTGTCATCAAAATGCTCCGTGATTCTTGAAATCAAAATTATCCATTACCTGTGTCATCACAATGCTCCAAACACTTGTGATCACAATGTTCCATAACAATTGTCATCACAACGCTCCATGATGCCTGTCATCACAATACTCCATGCCCTTGTCATCAAAATGCTCCATGAACTTTGTCATCACAATGCTCAATACACTTGTAATCACAATGCTCCCTGAAACTTTTTGTCAGAATGCTCCTTGAACCCTGTCATGAAAAGGCTCCATGCCTTTTTCATCACAATGCTCCATGCCATTGTCATCACAATACTCCACAAGCTTGTCATCAGAATGCTCCATGACTTTTGTCATCACAATGCTCCATGATCCCTGTCATCACAATGCTCCATGCTCCTTGTCATTACAGTGCTCCATGACGCTCGTCATCAAAATTATCCATGGTCTTCTCATCACAATGTTACATGCTCTTGTCATCACAGTTCTCCATGCACTTGTCATCGCAATGCTCCATGACCCCTGTCATAGCAAGCTCCATGTGCTTTTCATCACAATGCTTCAGGAACTTGTAATCAAAATTCTCAAAGGCCCTTGTCATCACAATCCTCCATGACCTTGTCATCAAAATGCTCCATGACCCTTGTCATCACAATGCTCCATTAACTTTGTCATCACATTCCTCCATGACACTTGTCATCACAATACTCCATGCCATTGTCATCACAATGGACCATGACATATGTCATCACATGCCCCCAGACCCGTGTCTTCACAGTACTCCATGACCTTCTAATCACAATGCTCCATGCTTTTCTCATCAGAATGCGCTTTGCCCACTGTCATCACAATAAACAATAAAACTTGTCAGAACAATGCACCATGCCCCTGTCATCAGAATGCTCCATACCCTTGTCATCACAATGTTCCGTGACTCCAGTCATCACAATGCTTCATGACCTTTGTCATCACAATGGTACTTAACCTCGTCATCACAATTCTCTGTGACCATTGTCACCACAATGCTCCATGAAGTTTTCATCGCAATGCTCTGTGACCGTTGTCATCACAAGGTTCCATGAATTTGTCAGCACAATGTTCCATGACCTTTGTCATCACAATGCTCCATGCACTTCTCAGCACAATGCTCCATGACCCATGTCATCAAAATGAGCCATGCATCTGTCAACACAATGCTCCACAGCCTTGTCATCATAATGCTCCATAAACTTTGTCATCACAATGCTCCATAAACCTTGTCATCACAATGCTCCATGCACTTCTCATCAAAATGCTTTCTCACCACTGATATCACAATATTCCATCTGTAGTCATCACAATACTCCCTCACCACTGTCATCACAATTTTCCATAACCTCTGTCATCACAATGCCACATGCCATATCATCACAATGCTCCATGACCCCTGACATCAAAATGTTCCATATCCTCTGTCATCAGAATGCTCCATCACCCTTTTCATCACAATGCTCCAAACCCCTGACATCACAATGTTCCATAACCACTGTCATCAAAATATTCCATGACCCTTTTCATCAAATTGCTCCATGACCCTGTCATCACAATGCACCATGTCCATCATCATAATGCTTCATGCTATTGTCATCACAATGAAATCAATATGCTCCATGACGTCTGTCATCAAAATGCACCAAACCCTTGTGATCACAATGTTCCATAACCATTGTCATCACAATGCACCATGACGCTCATCATCACAATTATCCATGGTCTTCTCATCACAGTGCTCCATGACCTTTGTCATCACAACGCTCAATACACTTGTCATCACAATGCTCCCTGACACTTGTCATCAGTATGCTCCTTGAACCCTGTCATGACAATGCTCCATGCCTTTTTCATCACAATGATCCATACCATTTTCATCACAATGCTCCAAGACCCCTCTAATCACAATGCTCCATGACCTTTAATCACAAAGCTCCATGATGCATGTCATCAGAATGCTCCATGGCCTTCTCATCACATTGCTCCATGTCCTTGTCATCACACTGCTCCAAGACCCCTGTCATCTCAATGTTCTCTGACTCCAATCATCACAAATCTTCATGACATTTGTCATCACAATGGTCCATGTCCTCGTCACACAGGGCTCTGTGACCTTTCTCACCACAATGCTCCATGAACTTTTCATCACAATGCTCTGTGATCCTTGTCATCACCATGCTCCATGAATTTGTCAGCACAATGCTCCATGACCGTTGTCATCACAATGCTCCATGCGCTTGTGAGCACAATGCTCCACAACCCATGTCATCACAATGCGCCATGCGCTTGTCATCACAGTGCTCCACATCCTTGTCCTTACAGTGCTCCAAAAACCTTGTCATCACAATGCTCCATGCATTTCTCATTAAAATGCTCTCTCCCCCGTCATCACAATGTTCCATAATCTGTGTCATAACAATGCTACATGACCTTATAATCACAATGCTCCATGAACCCTGACATCACAATGTCCCATAACCCCTGTCATCAAAATGCTCCATGACCCTTTTCATCACAATGCTCCATGACCCCTGACATCACAGTGTTCCATAACCACTGTCATCAAAATATTCCATGATACTTTTCATCAAATTGCTCCATGACCCTGTAATCAAAATGAAACCTGCCCTTCTCATCACAATGCACCACGACCTTGTCATCAAAATGCTCCATGAACTTTGTCATCACAAACTCCATGACCTTTGGCATCACAATGCTCCCTGCCATTTTCATCACAATGTTTCATGACCCCTGTAATCACAATGCTCCATGCACATTTTCATCAGAATGCTCCATGAGACTTTTCATCACAAGGCTCCATGGTTTTCTCATCACAATGCCCCAGGAACTTGTGATCACAGTGCCCCATTACCCTGTCATCACAATACTCCATGAACATTTTCACCCCAATGCTCCATGACCTTCTTATCACAATGCTCCTTGAACCTGTCATCACAATGCTCCATGTCCACTGTCATCACAGAGCTCCATGACCCCTGACAACACAATGATATAGGAATCTTGTATTCAAAATGCTCCATGACCCTTTTCATCACAATGCTCCATGCCCATGTCATCACAATGCTCCATGAAGCCTCTCATCACATTTCCCATGCACTTGTCATTACAAACATCCATGATCCATGTATCACTGTGTTCCGTGCCCTTGTCATCACAATGCTCTATGCCCACTCTCATCACAGTAATCCATGAAAGTTTTCAGACCAATGCTCGATGCCCTTGTCATCACAATCCTCCATTGCCCATGTCATAACCATGCTCCATGAACCCTGCCATCACAATGTTCTACGGTCTTGTCATCACAAGGATCCAATACCCCTGTAATCACAATGCTCCATGCCCCTTTTCATCAGGATGCTCCATGAGAATTGTCACCAAAAGCCTCCATGGTCCTCTCATTACAATGCTCCAGTACCTTGTCATCACACTGGTCCATGCCCACTTAATCAAAAGGCTCTGTGAAATTTGTCACCACAATGCTCCATGAAAATTTCATCACAATGCTCTTTTACCCATGTCTTCACTATGCTAATTGCCTTTGTCAGCACAATGCTCCATGACGCTTGTCATGACAATGTTCGATACTCTTCTCATCACAATGCTTCATGCCCTTGTCATTACAATCCTCCATGACACATGTATCAAGTGTTCCGTGCCCTAGTCAACACAATGCTCCATGCCGAATCTCATCACAATAATCCATGAAATTTTCAGACCAGTGTTCCATGCCCTTTTCATCACAATGCTCCATTACCCCTGTCATAACAATGCTCCATGACCCCTGCCATCACAATGTTCCACGGCCTTGTCATCCAAAGCTCCATGACCCTTGTCATCATAGTGCTCCAAGACCTCTGTAATCACAATGCTCCATGCCCTTGTCGTCACAATGATTCATGACGCATGTCATCAGAATGCTCCATGGCCTTCTCATGAAAATGCTCCATTCCCTTGTCAACACAATGCTCCAGGAACCCTGGATTCACTATGTCCCATGCCCCTTGTCATTACAGTGCTCCATGATGCTCGTCATCACAATTATCCGTGATCTTCTCATCACAATGCTCCACGGTCTTTCCATCACAATGCTCCATGCCCTTGTCATCACATTGCTCCATGACACCGGTCATCACAATGCTTCATGACCTTTGTCATCACAATGTTCCATGCCCTCGTCACACAAGGCTCTGTGACCTTTGTCACCATAATGCTCCATGTCCTTGTCATCACAAGGCTCCATGACGCATGACATCAGAATGCTCCATTGCCTTCTCATCACCATGCTCCTTGCCCTTGTCATCACAATGCTTCAAAAACCCTTTAAAAACAATGCTCCATGAACCTTTTCATCAGAATGCTCCATGACCCTTTTCATCAAAATGCTCCATGACCCATTACATCACAATGTTCCATAACCCCTGTCATCAAAATGATCCATAACACTTTTCATCAATTTCCTCCACGACCTTGTCATCAAAATGCTCCATGACTTTGTCATCACAATGCTCCGTGACTCCAGTCATCACAATGCTTCATGACCTTTGTCACCACAATGCTCCATGAAATTTTCATCACAATGCTCTTTGTCCGTAGTCATCACAATGCTCCATGCCTTTGTCAGCACAATGCTCCATGACACTTGTTATCAAAATGCTCCATGCGCTTGTCAGCACAATGCTCCTTGACATATGTCATCACAATATGCCATGCGCTTGTCATTACAATGCTCAACATCCTTTTCATCACTATGCTCCATAAAATTTGTCATCACAATGCTCCATGCACTTCTCATCAAAATGCTCTCTCAAAACTTATAACACAATGTTCCATCACTAGTCAACACAATACTCCCTCACCCTTGTCCTCACAATGTTCCATGACCCCTGTCATCACAGTGCTACAGGCCCTTATCATCACAATGCTCCATGACCCCTGACATCACAATGTTCCATAACCCCTGTCACAAAATGCTCCATGACCCATTTCATCACAATGCTTCATGACCCCTGTAGTCACAATGCTCCATGCCCCTTGTCATTATAGTGCTCCATGACGCTCGTCATCACAATTATCCGTGATCTTCTCATCACAATGCTCCACGGTCTTGCCATTACAATGCTCCATGCCCCGGTCATCACAATGCTCCATGTCCCATGTCATCACAATTCTCCACGTCCTTGTCATCACAATGCTCCATGACACTTCTTATCACAATGTTACATGATATTTTCATCACAATTCTCCATGCACTTGTCATCGCAATGCTCTATGACCCCTGTCATAGCAAGCTCCATGCGCTTGTTATCACAAAGCTTCACGATGTTGTCATCAAAATTCTCAATGGCACTTGTCATCGCAATGCTCCATGACCCTTGTCATCACAACGTCCAAAGCACTTGTCATCAAAATGCTCCATTACCTTTGTCATCACAATCCTCCATGATACTTGGTATCACAATGCTCCATGCCATTGTCATCACAATGCTCCGTGACTCCAGTCATCACAATGCTTCATGACCTTTGTCACCACAATCCTCCATGCCCTTGTCATCACAATGCTCCATGCCCACTGTCATCACAATATTCCATGAAACTTGTCAGACCAATGATCCATGCCCTCTTCACACAAGGCTCTGTAATCTTTGTCACCACAATGCTCCATGAAATTTTCATCACAATGCTCTCTCAACACATATAACACAATGTTCCATCATTAGTCATCACAATACTCCCTCATCCCTGTCATCACAATGTTCCATGACCCCTGACATCACAATGTTCCATAACCCATGTCACAAAATGCTCCATGACCCATTTCATCACAATGCTTCATGACCCCTGACATCACAATGTTCCATAACCCCTGTCATCAAAATATTCCATGACACTTTTCATCAAATTGCTCCAAAACGCTGTCATCACAATGCTCCCTGCACTTCTCATCAAAATGCACCACGCCCTTGTCATCAAAATGCCCCATGACCTTTGTCAGCACAAAGCTCCATTACCCCTGTCATAACAATGATCCATGACCCCTGCCATCACAAGGTTCCACGGCCTTGTCATCACAAGCCTCCATGACCCTTGTCATAACAATGCTCCATTCCCTTGTCATCACAAAGCTCCATGACGCATGTCATCTTAATGCTCCATGGCCTTCTCATCACAATGCTCCATGCCCTTGTCATCACAATGCTCCAACAGCCCTATAATCACAATGCTCCATGCCCCTTTTCATCTCAATGCTCCATGAACCCTGTCATCACAATGAACCCTGCCCATCACCATAATATTTCATGCTATTGTCATCACAATGAAATCAAAATGCTCAATGACCTCTGTCATCACAATGCAACAAACCCGTCTGATCACAAAGTTCCATAACACTTGTGATCACAATGCCCTATGACGCTGGTCATCACAATTTTAAATGGACTTCTCATCACAATGCTCCATCATCTTTGTCATCACAATGCTCAATACACTTATCATCACAATGCTCCCTGACAGTTGTCATCAGTATGCTCCTTGAACCCTGTCATGACAAGGCTCTATGCATTCTTCATCACAATGATCCGTTCCCTTTTCATCACAATGCTCCAAGACCCCTGTAATCACAATGCTCCATGTCCTTGTCATCACAAAGCTCCATGACGCATGTCATCAGAATGCTCCATTGCCTTCTCATCACAATGCTCCATTCCCTTGTCATCACAATGCTTCAAAACCCTTGTAATCACAATGCTCCATGCACCTTTTCATCAGAATTCTCCATGACCCTTTTCATCAAAATGCTCCATGACCCCTCACATCACAATGTTCCATAACACCTGTTATCAAAATGTTCCATGACACTTTTCATCAATTTGCTCCATGACCCTGTCATCACAATGCTCCCTGCACTTCTCATCACAATGCACCACGACCTTGTCATCAAAATGGTCCATGACCTTTGTCATCACAAAGCTCCATGACCCTTGGCATCACAATGCTCCGTGCCATTTCATCAAAATGCTACATGAAACCTCAAATCACATTGCTCCATGCCATTGTCAGCACAATGCTCCATGACGCATGTCATCAGAATGTTCCATGGCCTTCACATAACAATGCTCCATGCTCTTGTCGTCACAATGCCCCAACACCACTGTAATCACAAAGCTCCATGCCCCTTTCATCTCAATGCTCCATGAACCCTGTCATCACAATGCACCATGCCCATCACCATAATATTTCATGCTATTGTCATCACAATGAAATCAAAATGCTCAATAACCTCTGTCATCACAATGCACCAAACCCTTGTGATCACAATGTTCCATAACACTTGTCATCACAATGCCCCATGAGCCTGGTCCACACAATTATCCACGGTCTTCTCATCACAATGCTCCATGACCTTTGTCATCACAATGCTCAATACACTTATCATCACAATGCTCCCGGACACATATCATCAGTATGCTCCTTGAACAGTGTCATGAAAAGGCTCCATGCATTTTTCATCACAATGATCCATTCCCTTTTCATCACAATGCTTCAAGACCCCTGCAATCACAATGCTCCATGTCCTTGTCATAAGAAAGCTCCATGACGCATGTCATCAGAATTCTCCATTGCCTTCTCATCACAATGATCCATGCCCTTGTCATCACAATGCTTCAAAACCCCTGTAATCACAATGCTCCACGCACCTTTTCATCAGAATGCTCTATGACCCTTTTCATCAAAATGCTCCATGACCCCTGACATCACAATATCCCATAACCCCGGTCATCAAAATGTTCCATGACAATTTTCATCAATTTTGCTCCATGACCCTGTCATCACAATGCTCCCTGCCCTTCTCATCACAATGCACCACGACCTTGTCATCAAAATGCTCCATGACCTTTGTCATCAAAAAGCTCCATGACCCTTTGCATCACAATGCTCCATGCCATTTCATCACAATGCTATATGAAACCTCTCTTCACATTGCTCCATGCACTTGTCAGCACAATGCTCCATGACACTTGTCATCACAATGCTCGATACTCTTCTCATCACAATGCTCCATGCCCTTGTCATTACAATCCTCCATGACACATGTATGACAGGTTTCCGTGCCCTAGTCCTCACAATGTTCCATGCAGAAACTCATCACAATAATCCATGAAATTTTCAGACCAATGTTCCATGCCCTTCTCATCACAACGCTCCATTACCCCTGTCATAACAATGCTCCAAGACACATGCCATCACAATGTTCCACGGCCTTGTCATCAAAATGCCCCATGACCTTTATCATCACAAAGCTCCATTACCTCTGTCATAACAGTGATCCATGACCCCTGCCATCACAAGTTTCCACGGCCTTGTCATCACAAGCCTCCATGACCCTTGTCATCACAATGCTCCAATATCCCTCTAATCACAATGCTCCATGCCCTTGTCATCACAAAGCTCCATGACGCATATCATCTGAATGCTCCATGGCCTTGTCATCACAATGCCCCATGCCCTTGTCATCACAATGCTCCAAAACCCCTGTAATCACAGTGCTCCATGCCCCTTTTCATCTCAATGATCCATGAACACTGTCATCACAATGCACCGTGCCCATCACCATAATATTTCATGCTGTTGTCATCACAATGAAATCAAAATGCTCAATGACCTTTGTCATCTCAATGCACCAAACCCTTGTGATCACAATGTTCCATAAAACTTGTCATCACAATGCCCCATGACGCTGGTCATCACAATTATCCATGGACTTCTCATCACAATGCTCCATGATCTTTGTCATCACAATGCTCAATACACTTATCATCACAATGCTCCCTGACAGTTGTCATCAGTATGCTCCTTCAACCCTGTCATGACAAGGCTCCATGCATTTTTCATCACAATGATCCATTTCCTTTTCATCAAAATGCTCCATTATCCCTGACATCACAATGTTCCATAACCCCTGTCATCAAAATGTTCCATGACACTTTTCATCAATTTGCTCCATGACCCTGTCATCACAATGCTCCCTACCCTTCTCATCACAATGCACCACGACCTTTTCATCAAAATGCTCCATGACGTTTGTCATCAGAAAGCTCCATGGCTCTTGGCGTCACAATGCTCCATGGCATTTCACCACAATGCTACGTGAAACTTCTTATCACATTGCTCCATGCCCTTGTCATCACAATGCTCGAAACACGTCTCATCAAAATACTCCATGCCCTTGTAATTACAATCCTCCTTGACACATGTATCACAGTGTTCCGTGCCCTAGTCATCACAATGCTCCATGTAGAACCTCATCACAATAATCCATGAAATTTTCAGAGCAATGTTCCATGCCCTTCTCATCACAGTGCTCCATGACCCCTGTCATAACAATGCTCCAAGACACATGCCATCACAATGTTCCACGGCCTTGTCATCCAATGCTCCATGACCCTTGTCATCACAGTGCTCCAAGACCTCTGTAATCACAATGCTCCATGCCCTTGTCGTCACAATGATTCATGACGCATGTCATCAGAATGCTCCGTGGCCTTCTGATCACAATGCTCCATTCACTTGTCATCTCAGTGATCCAAGACCCCTGTAATCACAATGCTCCATGCCCATTGTCATTACAGTGCTCCATGACGCTCGTCATCACAATTATCCGTGATCATCTCATCACAATGCTCCACGGTCTTGCCATCACAATGCTCCATGCCCTGGTCATCACAATGCTCCATGACCCCTGTCATCACAATGCTCCGTGACTCCAGTCATCACAATGTTTCATGACCTTTGTCATCACAGTGGTCCATATCCTCTTCAAACAAGGCTCTGTGATCTTTTACACCACAATGCTCCATGAATATTTCATCACACTGCTCTGTGTCGCTTGTCATGTAAATGCTCCATGCCTTTGTCACCACAATGCTCCATGCCCTTGTCATCACAATGCTCCATGCCCACTGTCAACACAATAATCCATGAAACTTGTCAGACCAATGTTCTATGCCCCTGTCATCACATTGCTCCATGCCCTTGTCATCACAATGCTCCATCACCCCTTTCATCACAATGCTCAATGGCCTTGTCATCACAATGCTCCATGACCCCTTTCATCACAATGCTCCGTGACTCCAGTCATCACAATGCTTCATGAACTTTTTGCTCACAATGGCCCATGCCCTCGTCACACAAGGCTCTCTGACCTTTGTCACCACAATGCTCCATGCCCTTGTCATCTCAATGCTCCATGCCCACTGTCATCACAATAATCCATGAAACTTGTCATTAAAAATGTTCCATGCCCCTGTCATCACATTGCTCCATGCCCTTGTCATCACAATGCTCCATGACCCCTGTCATCACAATGCACCGTGACTCCAGTCATCACAAAGATTCATGACATTTGTCCTCACAATGATCCATGCCCTCGTCACACAAGGCTCTGTGATCAATGTCACCACAATGCTCCATGAAATTTTCATCACAATGCTCTGTGTCCCTTGTCATCACAATGCTCCATGTCTTTGTCAGCACAATGCTCCATGACACTTGTCATCAAAATGCTCCATGCGCTTGTCAGCACAATGCTCCATGACACATGTCATCACAATGTGCCATGCTCTTTTCATCACAATGCTCCACATCATTTTCATCGCTAAGCTCCATAAAACTTGTCATCACAATGCTCCATGCACTTCTCATCAAAATGCTCTCTCACCACATATATGACAATGTTCCATCACTAGTCATCACAATACTCCCTCACCCCTGTCATCACAATTTTCCATGACCACTGTCATCACAGTGCTACATGCCCTTAGCATCACAATGCTCCATGACCTCTGACATCACAATGTTCCATAACCCCTGTCACAATATGCTCCATGACCCATTTCATCACAATGCTTCATGACCCATGACATCACAATGTTCCGTAACCACTGTCATCAAAATATTCCATGACACTTTTATTCAAATTGCTCCATTACCCTGTCATCATGATGCTCCCTGCCCTTCTCATCACAATGCACCATGCCCTTGTCATCAAAATGCCCCATGACATTTGTCATCACAAAGCTCCATGACCCTTGGCATCACAATGCTCCATGCCATTGTCATCACAATGCTCAATGAAATCTCTCATCACATTGCTCCATGCCCTTGTCATCACAATGCTGCATTACACCTGTCATAACAATGCTCCATGACCCCTGCCATCACAATGTTCCACGGCCTTGTCATCACAAGGCTCCATGACCCTTGTCATCACAATGCTCCAAGACCTCTGTAATCACAATTCTCCATGGCACTTTTCATCTCAATGCTCCATGAACACTGTCATCAAAATGCACCATGCCCATCATCATAATGATTCATGCTATTGTCATCACAATGAAATCAAAATGCTCCATGTGCTCTGTCATCACAATGCTCCAAACCCTTCTTATCACAATGTTCCATAACACTTGTCATCACATGCCCCATGACGCTCATCATCACAATGATGCAAGGTCTTCTCATCACAATGCTCCATGACCTTTGTCACCACAATGCTCATTACACTTGGTATCACAACGCTCGCTGACACTTGTCATCAGTATGCTCCTTGAACACTGTCATGACAAGGCTCCATGCCTCTTTCATCACAATGATCCATTCCCTTTTCATCACAATGCTCCAAGACCCCTGTTATCACAATGGTCCGTGACTCCAGTCATCACAATGCTTCATGACATTTGTCATCACAATGGTCCATGACCTCGTCAAAGAAAGCTCTGTGACCTTTGTGACCACAGTGCTCCATGAAATATTTATCACAATGCTCTGTGACCCTTGTCATCACAAAGTTCCATGCCTTGTCCGCACAATGCTCCATGACCCTTGTCATCACAATGCACGATGCGCGTGTCAGCACAATGCTCAATAACACATGTCATCACAATGCACCATGCACTTGTCATCACAATGCTCCACATCCTTGTCATCAAAATGCTCCATAAACCATGTCATCACAATGCTCCATGCACTTCTCCTGAAAATGCTTTCTCACCACTGATATCACAATGTTCCATCACTAGTCATCACAATACTCCCTCACCCTTGTCATCACAATATTCCATGACCGCTGTAATCACAATTCTCCATGCCCTTGTCAACACAAAGCTCCATGACGCATGTCATCAGAATGCTCCATGGCCTTCTCATCACTATGCTCCATGCCCTTGTCATCACAATGCTCCAACACGCCTGTAATCACAATGCTCCATGCCTCTTTTCATCTCAATGCTCCATGAACCCTGTCATCAAAATGCACCGTGCCCATCACCATAATATTTCATGCTATTATCATCACAATGAAATCAAAATGCTCAATGACCTCTGTCATCACAATGCACCAAACCCTTCTGATCACAAAGTTCCATAACTCTTTTCATCACAATGCCCCATGACGCTGGTCATCACAATTATCCATGGTCTTCTCATCACAATGCTCCATGATCTTTGTCATCACAATGCTCAATACACTTATCATCACAATGCTCCCTGACACTTGTCATCAGTATGCTCTTTGAACCCTGTCATGACAAGGCTCCATGAATTTTTCATCACAATGATCCATTCCCTTTTCATCACAATGCTCCAAGACGCCTGTAATCACAATGCTCCATGTCCTTGTCATCACAAAGGTCCATGACGAATGACATCAGAATTCTCCATTGCCTTCTCATCACAATGCTCCATGCCCTTCTAATCACATTGCTTCAAATCCCCTGTACAATCAAACTCCATGAACCTTTTCATCAGAATGCTCCATGCTCTTGTCATCACAATGCTCCATGACCCTTGTCATCGCAATGTTCCAAGCCCTTGTCATCAAAATGCTCCATTACCTTTGTCATCACAATCCTCCATGACACTTGGTATCACAATGCTCCATGCCATTGTCATCACAATGGACAATGACATATGTCATCACAATGCTCCCTGACATCTCTCTTCTCAATATTCCATGACCTTGTCATCACAATGTTCCATGCCCTTGTCATCAAAATGCGCCATGCCCACTGTCATCATAATAATCCATGAAACATGTCAGACCAATGTTCCATGCCCCTGTCATCCCAATACTCCATGCCCTTGTCATCACAATGCTCCATGACCCCTCTCATCACAATGCTCCGTGACTCCAGTCATCACAATGCTTCATGACCTTTGTACTCACAATAGTCCACGCCCTCATCACACAAGGCTCTGTGACCTTTGTCACCACAATGCTCCATGCCCTTGTCATCTCAATGCTCCATGCCCACTGTCATCACAATAATCCATGAAACTTGTCAGACTAATGTTCCATGCCCCTGTCATCACAGTGCTCCATGCCCTTGTCGTCACAATGCTCCATGACACTTATCATCACAATGCTCCATGACTCCAGTCATCACAAAGATTCATGACCTTTGTCCTCACAATGGTCCATGCCCTCTTCACACAAGGCTCTGTGATATTTGTCACCACAATGCTCCATGAAATTTTTATCACAATTCTCTCTGACCCTTGTCATCACAATGCTCCATGCCTTTGTCAGCACAATGCTCCTTGACATTTGTCATTAGTATGGACCTTGAACCCTGTCATGACAGGGCTCCATGCCTTTTTCATCACAGTGATCCATGGACTTTTCATCACAATGCTCCAAACCCCTGTAATAACAATGCTCCATGCCCTTGTCATCACAGAGCTTCATGACGTATGTCATCGGAATGCTCCATGGCTTTCTCAGCACAATGCTCCATGCCCTTTTCATCACAATGCTCCAAGGCTCCTGAAATCACAATGCTCCATGCCCCTTTTCATCAGAATGCTCCATGACACTTGTCATCACAAGGTTCTATGGTCTTCTCATCACAATGCTCCATTACTTTTGTCATCACAATCCTCTATGACACTTGGCATCACAATGCTCCATGCCGTTTTCATCACAATATACCACGACATATGTCATCACAGTGCTCCCTGACACCTGTCTTTACAATATTACATGACCTTGTCATAACAGTGCTCCATGCCCTTGTCATCACAAAGATCCATGACCCTTCTCATCGCAATGTTCCAAGCCATTGTCATCAAAATGGTCCATTATGTTTGTCATCACAATCCTCCATGACACTTGGTATCACAATGCTCCATGCCATTGTCATCACAATGGACAATGACATATGTCATCACAATGCTCCCTGACACCTCCCTTCTCAATATTCCATGACCTTGTCATTACAATTTTCCATGCCCATGTCATCAAAATGCGTCATGCCCACTGTCATCACATTATTCCATGAAACATGTCAGACCAATGTTCCATGCCCTTGTCATCACAATGCTCCATGACCCCTGTCATCACAATGCTCCGTGACTCCAGTCATCACAATGCTTCATGACCTTTGTCCTCAAAATGGTCCATGCCTTCATCACACAAGGCTCTGTGACCTTTGTCACAACAATGCTCCATGCCCTTGTCATCTCAATGCTCCATGCCCACTGTCATCACAATAATCCATGAAACATTTCAGACCAATGTTCCATGCCCCTGTCATCACATTGCTCCATGCCCTTGTCATCACAATGCTCCATGACCCCTGTCATCACAGTGCTCCATGTCTCCAGTCATTACAATGATTCATGACCATTCTCATCACAATGGTCCATGCCCTCGTCACACAAGGCTCTGTGATATTTGTCACCACAATGCTCCATGAAATTTTCATCACAATGCTCCATGACACTTGTCATCAAAATGCTCCATGCGCTTGTCAGCACAATGCTCCATGACACATGTCATCAAAATGTGCCATGCTCTTTTCATCACAGTGCTCCACATCCTTTTCATCACTATGCTCCATAAAACTTGTCATCACAATGCTCCATGAACTTCTCATGAAAATGCTCTCTCACGACATATATCTCAGTGTTCCATCACTACTCATCACAATACTCGCTCACCCCTGTCATCACAATGTTCCATGACCACTGTTATCACAGTGCTACATGCCCTTATCATCACAATGCTCCATGACCCCTGACATCACAATGTTCCATAACCCCTGTCATCAAAAGGTTCCATGACACTTTTCATCAATTTGCTCCATGACCCTGTCATCACAATGCTCCCTGCCCTTCTCATCACAATGCACCACGAACTTGTCATCAAAATGCCCCTTGACCTTTGTCATCACACAGCTCCATGACCCTTGGCATCACAATGCTCCATGCCATTTCATCACAATGCTACATGAAAGCTCTCATCATATTGCTCCATGCCCTTGTCACCACAATGCTCCATGACGCTTGTCATCACAATGCTCGATACTCTTCTCATCACAATGCTCCATGCCCTTGTCATTACAATCCTCCATGACACATGTATCACAGTGTTCCGTGCCCTAGTCATCACAATATTCCATGCCGAATCTCATCACAATAATCCATGAAAATTTCAGTCAAATGTTCCATGCCCTTTTCATCACAATGCTCCATTACCCCTGTCATAACAATGCTCCATGACCCCTGCCATCACAATGTTCCACCTTCTTGGCTTCCAAGCCTACATGACCCTTGTCATCACGATGCAACAAGACCCCTTTAATCACAATGCTCCATGCCCTTGTCATCACAAAGATCCATGACACATGTCATCAGAATGCTCCATGGCCTTCTCATCACAATGCTCCATGCCCTTGTCATCACAATGCTCCAAGACCCTTGTAATCACAATGCTCCATGCCCCTATTCTTCAGAATGCTCCAAGAGACTTGTCATCACAAGGCTCCATGGTCTTCTCATCACACTGCTCCAGGACCTTGTCATCACAATACTCCATTCCCTTGTCATCACAATGCTCCTTGACCACTGTCATCACAATACTCCATTAACATTTTCAGGCCAATGCTCCATGACCTTCTCATCACAATGCTCCATGACCCTTGTCATCACAATGTTCCAAGAACCCTGTAATCACAATGTTCCATGTCCTTGTCATCACAAAGCTCCATGACGCATGTCATCAGAATGCTCCTTTGCCTTCTCATCACAATGCTCCATGCCCTTGTCATCACATTGCTTCAAATCCCCTGTAATCTCAATGCTCCATGCAACTTTTCATCAGAATGCTCCATGCCCTTGTCATCAGAATGCTACATGACCCTTGTCATCGCAATGTTCCAAGCCCTTGTCATCAAAATGCTCCATTACATTTGTCATCACAATCCTCCATGACACTTGGTATCACAATGTTCCATGCCCTTGTCATCACAATGCGCCATGCCCACTGTCATCACAATAATCCATGAAACATGTCAGACCCATGCTCCATGCCCTTGTCATCACAATGCTCCATGACGTATGTCATCACAATGCTCCATGACTCCAGTCATCACAATGCTTCATGACATTTGTCCTCACAATGATCCATGCCCTCATCCCACAAGGCTCTGTGACCTTTGTCACTACAATGCTCCATGCCCTGGTCATCTCAATGCTCCAGGCGCACTGTCATCACAATAATCCATGAAATTTGTCAGACCAATGTTCCATGCCCCTGTCATCACATTGCTCCATGCCCTTATCATCACAATGCTCCATGATCCCTGACATCACAATGTTCCATAACCCCTGTCACAAAATGCTCCATGACCCATTTCATCACAATGCTTCATGACCCCTGACATCACAATGTTCCATAACCACTGTCATCAAAATATTCCATGACCCTTTTCATCAAATTGCTCCATGACCCTGTCATCACAATGCTCCCTGCCCTTCTCATCACAATGCACCACGCCCTTGTCATCAAAATGCCTCTTGACATTGGTCATCACAAAGCTCCATGACCCTTGGCATCACAATGCTCCATGCCATTGTCATCACAATGTTCAATGAAATCTCTCATCACATTGCTCCATGCCCTTGTCATCACAATGCTCCATTACACCTGTCATAACAATGCTCCATGACCCCTGCCATCACAATGTTCCACGGCCTTGTCATCACAAGGCTCCATGACCCTTGTCATCACAATGATCCAAGACCTCTGTAATCACAATTATCCATGCCACTTTTCATCTCAATGCTCCATGAACACTGTCATCACAATGCACCATGCCCATCATCATGATTCATGCTATTGTCATCACAATGAAATCAAAATGCTCCATGTCCTCTGTCATCACAATACTCCAAACCCTTCTGATCACAATCTTCCATAACACTTGTCATCACAGGCCCCATGACGCTCGTCATCACAATGATGCAAGGTCTTCTCATCACAGTGATCCATGACCTTTGTCACCACAATGCTTAATACACTTGGCATCACAAAGCTCGCTGACACTTGTAATCACTATGCTCCTTGAACACTGTCATGACAAGGCTCCATGCCTTTTTCATCACAATGATCCATTCCCTTTTCATCACGATGCTCCAAAACCCCTGTTATCAAAAAGCTCCGTGACTCCAGTCATCACAATGATTCATGACATTTGTCATCACAATGGTCCATGACCTCGTCACACAAAGCTCTGTGACCTTTGTCACCACAATGCTCCATGAAATTTTTATCACAATGCTCTGTGACCCTTGTCATGACAAAGCTCCATGCCTTGGTCAGCACAATGCTCCATGACCCTAGTCATCACAATGCTCGACGTGCGTGTCAGCACAATGCTCCATAACCCATGTCATCACAATGCTCCACATACTTGTCATCAAAATGATCCATAGACCTTGTCACCACAATGCTCCATGCACTTCTCCTCAAAATGCTTTCTCACCACTGATATCACAATATTCCATCAGTAGTCATCACAATACTCCCTCACCCCTGTCACCACAATATTCCATGACCCCTGTAATCACAATTCTCCATGCCCTTGTCATCACAAAGCTCCATGGGGCATGTCATCAGAATGCTCCATGGCCTTCTCATCACAATGCTCCATGCCCTTGTCATCACAATGCTCCAACACCCATGTAATCACAATGCTCCATGCCCCTTTTCATCTCAATGCTCCATGAACCCTGTCATCACAATGCACCGTGCCCATCACCATAATATTTCAAGCTATTTTCATCACAATGAAATCAAAATGCTCAATGACTTCTGTCATCACAATGCACCATACCCTTCTGGTCACAATGTTCCATAACACTTGTCATCACAATACCCCATGACGCTGGTCATCACAGTTATCCATGGTATTCTCATCACAATGCTACATGATCTTTGTCATCACAATGCTCAATACACTTATCATCACAATGCTCCCTGACAGTTGTCATCAGTATGCTCCTTGATCCCTGTCATGACAAGGCTCCATGCATTTTTCATCACAATGATCCATTCCCTTTTCATCACAATGCTCCAAGCCCCCTGTAATCACAATGCTCTATGTCCTTGTCATCACAAAGCTCCATGACGCATGTCATCAGAATGATCCATTGCCTTCTCTTTTTTTTTCTTTTTTTTTTTTTTTTTTTTTTTTTTTGCAGTATGTGGGCGTCTCACCGTTGTGGCCTCTCCCGTTGCGGAGCACAGGCTCCGGACACGCAGGCTCAATGGCCATGGCTCACGGGCCAAGCCGCTCCGCGGCATGTGGGATCCTCCCAGACCGGGGCACGAACCCGTGTCCCCTGCATCGGCAGGCGGACTCTCAACCACTGCGCCACCAGGGAAGCCCGATCCATTGCCTTCTCATCACAATGATTCATGCCCTTGTCATCACATTACTTCAAATACCCTGTAATCTCAATGCTCCAAGCACCTTTTCATCAGAATGCTCCATGCCCTTGACATCACAATGCTCCATGACCCTTGTCATCGCAATGTTCCAAGCCCTTGTCATCAAAATGCTCCATTACCTTTGTCATCACAATCCTCCCTGACAATTGGTATCACAATGCTCCATGCCATTGTCATCACAATTGACAATGACATATGTCATCACAATGATCCCTAACACCTGTCTTCACAATATTCCATGACCTTGTCATGACAATGTTCCATGCCCTTGTCATCACAATGCTCTGTGACTCCAGTCATCACAATGATTCATGACCTTTCTCAGCACAATGGTCCATGCCGTCGTCACACAAGGCTCTGTGACCTTTGTCACCACAGTGCTCCATGCCCTTGTCATCACAAAGATCCATGACACATGTCATCAGAATGCTCCATGGCCTTCTCATCACAATGCTCCATGCCCTTGTCATCACAATGCTCCAAGACCCTTGTAATCACAATGCTCCATGCCCCTATTCTTCAGAATGCTCCAAGAGACTTGTCATCACAAGGCTCCATGGTCTTCTCATCACACTGCTCCAGGACCTTGTCATCACAATACTCCATTCCCTTGTCATCACAATGCTCCTTGACCACTGTCATCACAATACTCCATTAACATTTTCAGGCCAATGCTCCATGACCTTCTCATCACAATGCTCCATGACCCTTGTCATCACAATGTTCCAAGAACCCTGTAATCACAATGTTCCATGTCCTTGTCATCACAAAGCTCCATGACGCATGTCATCAGAATGCTCCTTTGCCTTCTCATCACAATGCTCCATGCCCTTGTCATCACATTGCTTCAAATCCCCTGTAATCTCAATGCTCCATGCAACTTTTCATCAGAATGCTCCACGCCCTTGTCATCAGAATGCTACATGACCCTTGTCATCGCAATGTTCCAAGCCCTTGTCATCAAAATGCTCCATTACATTTGTCATCACAATCCTCCATGACACTTGGTATCACAATGTTCCATGCCCTTGTCATCACAATGCGCCATGCCCACTGTCATCACAATAATCCATGAAACATGTCAGACCCATGCTCCATGCCCTTGTCATCACAATGCTCCATGACGTATGTCATCACAATGCTCCATGACTCCAGTCATCACAATGCTTCATGACATTTGTCCTCACAATGATCCATGCCCTCATCCCACAAGGCTCTGTGACCTTTGTCACTACAATGCTCCATGCCCTGGTCATCTCAATGCTCCAGGCGCACTGTCATCACAATAATCCATGAAATTTGTCAGACCAATGTTCCATGCCCCTGTCATCACATTGCTCCATGCCCTTATCATCACAATGCTCCATGATCCCTGACATCACAATGTTCCATAACCCCTGTCACAAAATGCTCCATGACCCATTTCATCACAATGCTTCATGACCCCTGACATCACAATGTTCCATAACCACTGTCATCAAAATATTCCATGACCCTTTTCATCAAATTGCTCCATGACCCTGTCATCACAATGCTCCCTGCCCTTCTCATCACAATGCACCACGCCCTTGTCATCAAAATGCCCCTTGACATTGGTCATCACAAAGCTCCATGACCCTTGGCATCACAATGCTCCATGCCATTGTCATCACAATGTTCAATGAAATCTCTCATCACATTGCTCCATGCCCTTGTCATCACAATGCTCCATTACACCTGTCATAACAATGCTCCATGACCCCTGCCATCACAATGTTCCACGGCCTTGTCATCACAAGGCTCCATGACCCTTGTCATCACAATGATCCAAGACCTCTGTAATCACAATTATCCATGCCACTTTTCATCTCAATGCTCCATGAACACTGTCATCACAATGCACCATGCCCATCATCATGATTCATGCTATTGTCATCACAATGAAATAAAAATGCTCCATGTCCTCTGTCATCACAATACTCCAAACCCTTCTGATCACAATCTTCCATAACACTTGTCATCACAGGCCCCATGACGCTCGTCATCACAATGATGCAAGGTCTTCTCATCACAGTGATCCATGACCTTTGTCACCACAATGCTTAATACACTTGGCATCACAAAGCTCGCTGACACTTGTAATCACTATGCTCCTTGAACACAGTCATGACAAGGCTCCATGCCTTTTTCATCACAATGATCCATTCCCTTTTCATCACGATGCTCCAAAACCCCTGTTATCAAAAAGCTCCGTGACTCCAGTCATCACAATGATTCATGACATTTGTCATCACAATGGTCCATGACCTCGTCACACAAAGCTCTGTGACCTTTGTCACCACAATGCTCCATGAAATTTTTATCACAATGCTCTGTGACCCTTGTCATCACAAAGCTCCATGCCTTGGTCAGCACAATGCTCCATGACCCTTGTCATCACAATGCTCGATGCGCGTGTCAGCACAATGCTCCATAACCCATGTCATCACAATGCTCCACATACTTGTCATCAAAATGATCCATAGACCTTGTCACCACAATGCTCCATGCACTTCTCCTCAAAATGCTTTCTCACCACTGATATCACAATATTCCATCAGTAGTCATCACAATACTCCCTCACCCCTGTCACCACAATATTCCATGACCCCTGTAATCACAATTCTCCATGCCCTTGTCATCACAAAGCTCCAAGGGGCATGTCATCAGAATGCTCCATGGCCTTCTCATCACAATGCTCCATGCCCTTGTCATCACAATGCTCCAACACCCATGTAATCACAATGCTCCATGTCCCTTTTCATCTCAATGCTCCATGAACCCTGTCATCACAATGCACCGTGCCCATCACCATAATATTTCAAGCTATTTTCATCACAATGAAATCAAAATGCTCAATGACTTCTGTCATCACAATGCACCATACCCTTCTGGTCACAATGTTCCATAACACTTGTCATCACAATACCCCATGACGCTGGTCATCACAGTTATCCATGGTATTCTCATCACAATGCTACATGATCTTTGTCATCACAATGCTCAATACACTTATCATCACAATGCTCCCTGACAGTTGTCATCAGTATGCTCCTTGATCCCTGTCATGACAAGGCTCCATGCATTTTTCATCACAATGATCCATTCCCTTTTCATCACAATGCTCCAAGCCCCCTGTAATCACAATGCTCTATGTCCTTGTCATCACAAAGCTCCATGACGCATGTCATCAGAATGATCCATTGCCTTCTCATCACAATGATTCATGCCCTTGTCATCACATTACTTCAAATACCCTGTAATCTCAATGCTCCAAGCACCTTTTCATCAGAATGCTCCATGCCCTTGTCATCACAATGCTTCATGACCCTTGTCATCGCAATGTTCCAAGCCCTTGTCATCAAAATGCTCCATTACCTTTGTCATCACAATCCTCCCTGACAATTGGTATCACAATGCTCCATGCCATTGTCATCACAATTGACAATGACATATGTCATCACAATGATCCCTGACACCTGTCTTCACAATACTCCATGACCTTGTCATGACAATGTTCCATGCCCTTGTCATCACGATGCTCTGTGACTCCAGTCATCACAATGATTCATGACCTTTCTCAGCACAATGGTCCATGCCGTCGTCACACAAGGCTCTGTGACCTTTGTCACCACAGTGCTCCATGCCCTTGTCATCTCAATGCTCCATGCCCACTGTCATCACAATAATCCATGAAACTTGTCAGACCAATGTTCCATGCCCCTGTCATCACATTGCTCCATGCCCTTGTCATCACAATGCTCCATGACCCCTGTCATCGCGATGCTCTGTGACTCCAGTCATCACAATGATTCATGACCTTTCTCATCACAATGGTCCATGCACTCGTCACACAAGGCTCTGTGATCTTTGTCACCACAATGCTCCATGAAATTTTAATCACAATGCTCTGTTTCCCTTGTCATCACAGTGCTCCATGCCTTTGTCTGCACAATGCTCCATGACACATGTCATCACAATGTGGATTGCTCTTTTCATCACAATGCTCCACATCCTTTTCATCGCTATGCTCCATAAAACTTGTCATCACAATGCTCCATGCACTTCTCATCAAAATGCTCTCTCACCACATATATCACAATGTTCCATCACTAGTCATCCCAATACTCGCTCACCCCTGTCATCAACATATTCCATGACCACTGTCATCACAGTGCTCCATGCCCTTATCATCACAATGCTCCATGACCCCTGACATCACAATGTTCCATAACCCCTGTCACAAAATGCTCCATGACCCATTTCATCACAATGCTTCATGACCCATGACATCACAATGTTCCATAACCACTGTCATCAAAATATTCCATGACCATTTTCATGAAATTGCTCCATGACCCTGTCATCACAATGCTCCCTGCCTTTCTCATCACAATGCACCACGCCCTTGTCATCAAAATGCCCCATGACATTTGTCATCACAAAGCTCCATGACCCTTGGCATCACAATGCTCAATGCCATTGTCATCACAATGCTCAATGAAATCTCTCATCACATTGCTCTATGACCTTTTCATCACAATGCTCAATGAAATCTCTCATCACATTGCTCTATGTCCTTTTCATCACAATGCTCCATTACACCTGTCATAACAATGCTCCATGACCCCTGCCATCACAATGTTCCACGGCCTTGTCATCACAAGGCTCCATGACCCTTGTCATCACAATGCTCCAAGACCTCTGTAATCACAATTCTCCATGCCACTTTTCATCTCAATGCTCCATGAACACTGTCAATAAAATGCACCATGCCCATCATCATAATGATTCATGCTATTGTCATCACAAAGTCAGAAAGAGAAAGACAAATACTATATGCTGACACATATATATGGAATTTAAGAAAAAAAAAGGTCATGAAGAACATAGGGGTAAGACAGGAATAAAGACACAGACCTACTAGAGAATGGACTTGAGGATATGGGGAGGGGGAAGGGTAAGCTGTGACAAAGTGAAAGAGCGGCATGGACATATATACACTACCAAACGTAAGGTAGATAGCTAGTGGGAAGCAGCCGCATAGCACAGGGAGATCAGCTCGGTGCTTTGTGACCGCCTGGAGGGGTGGGATAGGGAGGGTGGGAGGGAGACGCAAAAGGGAGGGGATATGGGAACATATGTATACATATAACTGATTAAATTTGTGATAAAGCAAAAAAAAAAAAAAAAAAAAAAAAAAAAATGCTTCATGTCCTCTGTCATCACAATGCTCGAAACCCTTCTGAACACAATGTTCCATAACACTTGTCATCACATGCCCCATGACGCTCGTCATCACAATTATGCAAGGTCTTCTCATCACAATTCTTCATAACCTTTGTCACCACAATGCTCTATACACTTGGCATCACAATGCTCGCTGACACTTGTCATCAGTATGCTCCTTGAACACTGTCATGACAAGGCTCCATGCCTTTGTCATCACAATGATCCATTCCCTTTTCATCACAATGCTCCAAGACCCCAGTTATCACAAAGCTCCGTGATTCCAGTCATCACAATGCTCCATGCCCTTGTCATCACATTGCTCCAAAACCCCTGTAATCTCAATGCTCCATGCACCTTTTCATCAGAATGCTCCATGCCCTTGTCATCACAATGCTCCATGACCTTGTCATCACAATATTCCATGCCCTTTTCATCAAAATGCGTCATGCCCACTGTCATCACAATATTCCATGAAACATGTCAGACCAATGTTCCATGCACCTGTCATCACTAAGTTCCATACCCTTGTCATCACAATGCTCCATGACCCCTGTCATCACAATAATCCGTGACTCCAGTCATCACAATGCTTCATGACCTTTGTCCTCACAATGGTCCATGCCCTCGTCACACAAGGCTCTGTGACCTTTGTCACCACAATGTTCCATGACCTTGTAATCTCAATGATCCATGCCCACTGTCATCACAATAATCCATGAAACATGTCAGACCAATGTTCCATGCCCCTGTCATCACATTGCTCAATGCCCTTGTCATCACAATGCTCCATGACCCCTGTCATCAAAATGCTCCGTGACTCCAGTCATCACAATGATACATGACATTTGTCCTCACAATGGTCCATGCCCTCGTCACACAGGGCTCTGTGATCTTTGTCACCACAATGCTCCATGAAATTTTCATCACAATGCTCTGTTTCCCTTGTCATCACAATGCTCCATGACACTTGTCATCAAAATGCTCCATGCGCTTGTCAGCACAATGCTCCATGACACATGTCATCACAATGTGCCATGCTCTTTTCATCACAATGCTCCACATCCTTTTCATCTCTATGCTCCATAAAACTTGTCATCACAGTGCTCCATGCTCTTCTCATCAAAATGCTCTCTCACCACATATATCACAATGTTCCATCACTAGTCATCACAATACTCCCTCAACCCTGTCATCACAATGATCCATGACCACTGTCATCACAGTGCTACATGCCCTTATCATCACAATGCTCCATGACCCCTGACATCACAATGTTCCATAACCCCTGTCACAAAATGCTCCATGACACATTTCATCACAATGCTTCATGACCCCTGACATCACAATGTTCCATAACCACTGTCATCAAAATATTCCATGACCATTTTATTTAAATTGCTCCATGACCCTGTCATCACAAGGCTCGCTGCCCTTCTCATCACATTGCACCACGCCCTTGTCATCAAAATGCCCCATGACATTTGTCATCACAAAGCTCCATGACCCTTGGCATCACAATGCTCCATGCCATTGTCATCACAATGCTCAATACACTTATCATCACAATGCTCGCTGACACTTGTCATCAGTATGCTCCTTGAACACTGTCATGACAAGGCTCCATGCCTTTTTCATCACAATGATCCATTCCCTTTTCATCACAATGCTCCAAGACCCCTGTATTCACAATGCTCCATGTCCTTGTCATCAAAAAGCTCCATGACGCATGTCATCAGAATGCTCCATTGCCTTCTCATCACAATTCTCCATGCCCCTGTCATCACATTGCTTCAAATCCCCTGTAATCTCAATGCTCCATGCACCATTTAATCCGAATGCTCCATGCCCTTGTCATCACAATGCTCCATGACCCTTGTCATGGCAATGTTCCAAGCCCTTGTCATCAAAATGCTCCATTACCTTTGTCATCACAATCCTCCATGACACTTGGTATCACAATGCTCCATGCCATTGTCATCACAATGGACAATGACATTTGTCATCACAATGCTCCCTGACACCTGTCTTCACAATACTCCATGACCTTGTCATCACAATGTTCCATGCCCTTGTCATCACAATGCGCCATGCCCAATGTCATCACAATAATCCATGAAACATGTCAGACCAATGTTCCATGCCCCTGTCATCACAATGCTCCATGCCCTTGTCATCACAATGCTCCACGACCCCTGTCATCACAATGCTCCGTGACTCCAATCATCACAATGCTTCATGACCTTTGTCCTCACAATGGTCCATGCCCTCGTCACACAAGGCTCTGTGACCTTTGTCACCACAATGCTCCATGCCCTTGTCATCTCAATGCTCCATGCCCACTGTCATCACAAAAATCCATGAAACATGTCAGACCAATGTTCCATGCCCCTGTCATCACATTGCTCCATGCCCTTGTCATCACAATGCTCCATGACCCCTGTCATCACAATGCACTCTGACTCCAGTCATCACAATGATTCATGACCTTTCTCCTCTCAATGGTCCATGCCCTCGTCACACAAGGCTCTGTGATCTTTGTCACCACAATGCTCCATGAAACTTTCATTACAATGCTCTGTGTCCCTTGTCATCAAAATGCTCCGTGCAGTTGTCAGCACAATGCTCCATGAAAAATGTCATCACAATGTGCCATTCTCTTTTCATCACAATGCTCCGCATCCTTTTCATCTTTATGCTCCATAAAACTTGTCATCACAATGCTCCATGCACTTCTCATCAAAATGCTCTCTCACCACATATATCACAATGTTCCATCACTAGTCATCACAATACACCCTCACCACTGTCAGCAAAATGTTCCATGACCACTGTCATCACAGTGCTCCATTCCCTTATCATCACAATGCTCCATCACCTATGACATCACAATGTTCCATAACCCCTGTCACAGAATGCTCCTTGACCCATTTCATCACACTGCTTCATGACCCCTGACATCACAATGTTCCATAACCCCTGTCATCAAAGTATTCCATGACCATTTTCATCAAATTGCTCCATGACCCTGTCATCACAATGCTCCCTGCCTTTCTCATCTCAATGCACAACGCCCTTGTCATCAAAACGCCCCATGACATTTGTCATCACAAAGCTCCATGACCCTTGGCATCACAATGCTCCATGCCATTGTCATCACAATTCTCAATGAAATCTCTCATCACATTTCTCCATACCCTTTTCATCACAATGCTCCATTACACCTGTCATAACAATGTTCCATGACCCCTGCCATCACAATATTCCACGGACTTGTCAGCACAAGGCTCCACGACCCTTGTCATCACAGTGCTCCAAGACCTCTGTAATCACAATTCTCCATGCCACTTTTCATCTCAGTGCTCCATGAACACTGTCATTACAATGCACCAGTCCCATCATCATAATGATTCATGCTATTGTCATAACAGTGAAATCAAAATGCTCCATGTCCTCTGTCATCACAATGCTCCAAACCCTTCTGATCACAATGTTCCATAACACTTGTCATCACTTGCCCCATGACGCTCGTCATCACAATTATGCAAGGTCTTCTCATCACAATGCTCCATGACCTTTGTCACCACAATGCTCAGTACACTTGTCATCACAATGCTCGCTGACACTTGTCATCAGTATGCTCCTTGAACACTGTCATGGCAATGCTCCATGCCTTTTTCATCACAATGATCCATTCCCTTTTCATCACAATGCTCCAAGACCCCTGTTTTCACAATGCTCCGTGACTCCAGTCATCACAATGCTTCATGACATTTGTCATCACAATGGTCCATGACCTCATCACACAAAGCTCTATGACTTTGTCACCACAATGCTCCATGAAATTTTTATCACAATGCTCCGTGAACCTTGTCATCACAATGCTCGATGCGTGTGTCAGCACAATGCTCCATTACCCATGTCATCACAATGCACCATGCACTTGTCATCACAATGCTCCACATCATTGTCATCAAAATGCTCCATAAACCTTGTCATCACAATGCTCCATGCATTTCTCCTCAAAATGCCTTCTCACCACTGATATCACAATGTTCCATCACTAGTCATCACAATACTCCCTCACCCCTGTCATCACAATATTCCATGACCCCTGTAATCACAATTCTCCATGCCCTTGTCATCACAAAGCTCCATGACTCATGTCATCAGAATGCTCCATGGCCTTCTCATCACAATTCTCCATGCCCTTGTCATCACAATGCTCCATGAATCTAGTCATCACAATGTTCCAAGCCCTTGTCATCAAAATGCTCCATTACCTTTGTCATCACAATCCTCCATGACACTTGGTATCACAATGCTCCATGACATTGTCATCACAATGGACAATGACATATGTCATCACAATGCTCCCTGACACCTGTCTTCACAATATTCCATGACCTTGTCATCACAATGTTCCATGCTCTTGTCATCACAATGCGCCATGCCCAGTCTCAACACAATAATCCATAATCTTGTCAGAGCAATGCTCCATGGCCCCTGTCATCACAATGCTCCGTGACTCCATTCATCACAATGCTTCATGACCTTTGTCATCACAGTGGTCCATGTCCTCTACAAACAAGGCTCTGCGATCTTTTACACCACAATGCTCCATGAATATTTCATCACAATGCTCTGTGTCCCTTGTCATGAAAATGCTCCATGACTTTGTCACCACAATGCTCCATGCCCTTGTCATCACAATGCTCCATGCCCACTGTCATCACAATAATCCATGAAACTTGTCAGACCATTGTTCCATGCCCCTGTCTTCACATTGCTCCATGCCCTTGTCATCACAATGCTCCATGACCATTTTCATCACAATGCTCCGTGACTCCAGTCATCACAATGCTTCATAACCTATCTCATCACTATGGTCCATGCCCTCGTCACACAAGGCTCTGTGATCTTTTTCACCACAATGCTCCATGAATATTTCATCACAATGCTCTGTGTCCCTTGTCATCAAAATGCTCCATGTCTTTGTCAGCACAATGCTCCATGACACTTGTCATCAAAATGATCCATGTGCTTGTCAGCACAATGCTCCTTGCCCCATGACATCACAATGCACAATGCGCTTGTCATCACAATACTCCACATCCTTATCATTGCTATGCTACATAACATTTGTCATCACAATGCTCCATGCACTTCTCATCAAAATGCTCTCTCACCACATATATCACAATGTTACATCACTAGTCATCACAATACTCCCTCACCCCTGTCATCACAGTGTTCCATGACCGCTGTCATCACAGTGCTACATGCCCTTATCATCACAATGCTCCATGACCCCTGACATCACAATGTTCCATAACCCCTTTCACAAAATGCTCCATGACCCATTTCTTCACAATGCTTCATGACCCCTGACATCACAATGTTCCATAATCCCTGTCATCAAAATATTCCATGACACTTTTCATCAACTAGCTCCATGACCCTGTCATCACAATGCTCCCTGTCTTTCTCATCTCAATGCACCATGCCCTTGGCGTCAAAATGCCCCATGACTTTTGTCATCACAAAGCTCCATGACACTTGGCATCACAATGCTCCATGCCATTGTCATCACAATGCTCAATGAAATCTCTCATCACATTGCTCCATGCCCTTGTCATCACAATGCTCCTTTACACCTGTCATAACAATGTTCCATTACCCCTGCCATCACAATGTTCCATGGCCTTGTCATCACATGGCTCCATGACCCTTGTCAACACAATGCACCAAGACCTCTGTAATCACAATTCTCCATGCCCCTTTTCATCTCAATGCTCCATGAACACTGTCATCACAATGCACCATGACCATCACCATAATGATTCATGCTATTGTCATCACAATGAAATTAAAATGCTCCATGTCCTCTGTCATCACAATGCTCCAAACCCTTCTGACCACAGTGTTCCATAACACTTGTCATCACATGCCCCATGACGCTCGTCATCACAATGATGCAAGGTCTTCTCATCACAATGCTCCATGACCTTTATCACCACAATGCTCAATACACTTGGCATCACAATGCTCGCTGACACTTGTCATCAGTATGCTCCTTGAACACTGTCATGACAAGGCTCCATGACTTTTTCATCACAATGATCCATTCCCTTTTCATCACAATGCTCCAAGACCCATGTTATCACAAAGCTCCGTGACTCCAGTCATCACAATGCTTCATGACATTTGTCATCACAATGGTCCATGACTTCGTCATACAAAGCTCTGTGACCTCTGTCACCACAATGCTCCATGAAATTTTTATCACAATGCTCTGTGACCCTTGTCATCACAAAGTTCCATGCCTTTGTCAGCACAATGCTCCATGACCCTTGTCATCACAATGCTCGATGCGTGTGTCAGCACAATGCTCCCTAAAACATGTCATCACAATGCACCATGCACTTGTCATCACAATGCTCCACATCCTTGTCATCAAAATGCTCCATAAACCTTGTCATCACAATGCTCCATGCACTTCTCCTCAAAATGCTTTCTCACCACTGATATCACAATGTTCCATCACTAGTCATCACAATACTCCCTCACCCCTGTCACCACAATATTCCGTGACCCCTGTAATCACAATTCACCATGCCGCTGTCATCACAGTGCTCCATGACGCATGTCATCAGAATGCTCCATGGCCTCCTCATCACAATGCTCCATGCCCTTGTCATCACAATGCTCCAACACCCCTGTAATCACAATGCTCCATGCCCCTATTCATCTCAATGATCCATGAACCCTGTCATCACAATGCACTGTGACCATCACCATAATATTTCATGCTATTGTCATCACAATGAAATCAAAATTGTCAATGACCTCTGTCATCACAATGCACCAAACCCTTCTGATCACAATGTTCCATAACACTTGTCATCACAATGCCCCATGACACTGGTCATCACAATTATCCATGGTCTTCTCATCACAATGCTCCATGATCTTTGTCATCACAATGCTCAATACACTTATCATCACAATGCTCCCTTACAGTTGTCATCAGTATGCTCCTTGAACCCTGTCATGAAAAGGCTCCATGCATTTTTCCTCACAATGATCCATTCCCTTTTCATCACAATGCTCCAAGACCCTGTAATCACAATGCTCCATGTCCTTGTCATCACAAAGCTCCATGACACATGTCATCAGAATGCTCCTTTGCCTTCTCATCACAATGCTCCATGCCCTTGTCATCACATTGCTTCAAAACCCCTGTAATCTCAATGCTCCATGCAATTTTTCATCAGAATGCTCCATGCCCTTGTCATCACAATGCTCCATTACACTTGTCATCGAAATGTTCCAAGCCCTTGTCATCAAAATGCTCCATTAACTTTGTCATCACAATCCTCCATGACACTTGGTATCACAATGCTCCATGCCATAGTCATCACAATGGACAATGACATATGGCATCACAATGCTCCCTGACACCTGTCTTCACAATACTCCATGACCTTGTCATCACAATATTCCATGCCCTTGTCATCACAATGCGCCATGCCCACTGTCATCACAATAATCCATGAAACATGTCAGACCAATGTTCCATGCCCCTGTCATCACAATGCTCCATGCCCTTGTCATCACAATGCTCCATGACACCTGTCATCACAATGCTCCATGACTCCAGTCATCACCATGCTTCATGACATCTGTCCTCACAATGGTCCATGCCCTCGTCACACAAGGCTCTGTGACCTTTGTCACCACAATGCTCCGTGCCCTTTTTATCTCAATGCTCCTTGCCCACTGTCATCACAATAATCCATGAAACTTGTCAGACCAATGTTCCATGCCCCTGTCATCACAATGCTCCATGCCCTTGTCATCACAATGCTCCATGACCCCTGTCATCACAATGCTCCATGACTCCAGTCATCACAAAGATTCATGACCTTTGTCCTCACAATGGTCCATGCCCTCGTCACACAAGGCTCTGTGATCTTTGTCACCACAATGCTCCATGAAATTTTCATCACAATGCTCTGTGTCCCTTGTCATCAAAATGCTCCATGCCTTTGTCAGCACAGTGCTCCCTGACACTTGTCATCAAAATGCTCCATGCGCTTGTCAGCACAATGCTCCATGACACATGTCATCACAATGTGCCATGCTCTTTTCATCACAATGCTCCACATCCTTTTCATTGCTATGCTCCATAACAGTTGTCATCACAATTCTCCATGCACTTCTCATCAAAATGCTCTCTAACTATATATATCACAATGTTCCATCACTAGTCATCACAATACTCGCTCACCCCTGTCATCACAATATTCCATGACCACTGTCATCACAGTGCTCCATGCCCTTATCATCACAATGCTCCATGACCTATGACATCACAATGTTCCATAACCCCTGTCACAAAATGCTCCATGACCCATTTCATCACACTGCTTCATGACCCCTGACATCACAATGTTCCATAACCCCTGTCATCAAAATATTCCATGACCATTTTCATCAAATTGCTCCATGACCCTGTCATCACAATGCTCCCTGCCTTTCTCATCTCAATGCACAACGCCCTTGTCATCAAAACGCCCCATGACATTTGTCATCACAAAGCTCCATGACCCTTGGCATCACAATGCTCCATGCTATTGTCATCACAATGCTCAATGAAATCTCTCATCACATTTCTCCATACCCTTTTCATCACAATGCTCCATTACACCTGTCATAACAATGCTCCATGACCCCTGCCATCACAATATTCACGGACTTGTCATCACAAGGCTCCACGACCCTTGTCATCACAGTGCTCCAAGACCTCTGTAATCACAATTCTCCATGCCACTTTTCATCTCAGTGCTCCATGAACACTGTCATCACAATGCACCAGGCCCATCATCATAATGATTCATGCTATTGTCATCACAGTGAAATCAAAATGCTCCATGTCCTCTGTCATCACAATGCTCCAAACCCTTCTGATCACAATGTTCCATAACACTTGTCATCACTTGCCCCATGACGCTCGTCATCACAATTATGCAAGGTCTTCTCATCACAATGCTCCATGACCTTTGTCACCACAATGCTCAGTACACTTGTCATCACAATGCTCGCTGACACTTGTCATCAGTATGCTCCTTGAACACTGTCATGACAAGGCTCCATGCCTTTTTCATCACAATGATCCATTCCCTTTTCATCACAATGCTCCAAGACCCCTGTTATCACAATGCTCCGTGACTCCAGTCATCACAATGCTTCATGACATTTGTCATCACAATGGTCCATGACCTCATCACACAAAGCTCTATGACTTTGTCACCACAATGCTCCATGAAATTTTTATCACAATGCTCCGTGAACCTTGTCATCACAATGCTCGATGCGCGTGTCAGCACAATGCTCCATTACCCATGTCATCACAATGCACCATGCACTTGTCATCACAATGCTCCACATCATTGTCATCAAAATGCTCCATAAACCTTGTCATCACAATGCTCCATGCATTTCTCCTCAAAATGCCTTCTCACCACTGATATCACAATGTTCCATCACTAGTCATCACAATACTCCCTCACCCCTGTCATCACAATATTCCATGACCCCTGTAATCACAATTCTCCATGCCCTTGTCATCACAAAGCTCCATGACTCATGTCATCAGAATGCTCCATGGCCTTCTCATCACAATTCTCCATGCCCTTGTCATCACAATGCTCCATGAATCTAGTCATCACAATGTTCCAAGCCCTTGTCATCAAAATGCTCCATTACCTTTGTCATCACAATCCTCCATGACACTTGGTATCACAATGCTCCATGACATTGTCATCACAATGGACAATGACATATGTCATCACAATGCTCCCTGACACCTGTCTTCACAATATTCCATGACCTTGTCATCACAATGTTCCATGCCCTTGTCATCACAATGCGCCATGCCCAGTCTCATCACAATAATCCATAATCTTGTCAGAGCAATGCTCCATGACCCCTGTCATCACAATGCTCCGTGACTCCATTCATCACAATGCTTCATGACCTTTGTCATCACAGTGGTCCATGTCCTCTACAAACAAGGCTCTGCGATCTTTTACACCACAATGCTCCATGAATATTTCATCACAATGCTCTGTGTCCCTTGTCATGAAAATGCTCCATGACTTTGTCACCACAATGCTCCATGCCCTTGTCATCACAATGCTCCATGCCCACTGTCATCACAATAATCCATGAAACTTGTCAGACCATTGTTCCATGCCCCTGTCTTCACATTGCTCCATGCCCTTGTCATCACAATGCTCCATGACCATTTTCATCACAATGCTCCGTGACTCCAGTCATCACAATGCTTCATAACCTATCTCGTCACTATGGTCCATGCCCTCGTCACACAAGGCTCTGTGATCTTTTTCACCACAATGCTCCATGAATATTTCATCACAATGCTCTGTGTCCCTTGTCATCAAAATGCTCCATGTCTTTGTCAGCACAATGCTCCATGACACTTGTCATCAAAATGATCCATGTGCTTGTCAGCACAATGCTCCTTGCCCCATGACATCACAATGCACAATGCGCTTGTCATCACAATACTCCACATCCTTATCATTGCTATGCTACATAACATTTGTCATCACAATGCTCCATGCACTTCTCATCAAAATGCTCTCTCACCACATATATCACAATGTTACATCACTAGTCATCACAATACTCCCTCACCCCTGTCATCACAGTGTTCCATGACCGCTGTCATCACAGTGCTACATGCCCTTATCATCACAATGCTCCATGACCCCTGACATCACAATGTTCCATAACCCCTTTCACAAAATGCTCCATGACCCATTTCTTCACAATGCTTCATGACCCCTGACATCACAATGTTCCATAATCCCTGTCATCAAAATATTCCATGACACTTTTCATCAACTAGCTCCATGACCCTGTCATCACAATGCTCCCTGTCTTTCTCATCTCAATGCACCATGCCTTTGGCGTCAAAATGCCCCATGACTTTTGTCATCACAAACCTCCATGACACTTGGCATCACAATGCTCCATGCCATTGTCATCACAATGCTCAATGAAATCTCTCATCACATTGCTCCATGCCCTTGTCATCACAATGCTCCTTTACACCTGTCATAACAATGCTCCATTACCCCTGCCATCACAATGTTCCATGGACTTGCCATCACATGGCTCCATGACCCTTGTCAACACAATGCACCAAGACCTCTGTAATCACAATTCTCCATGCCCCTTTTCATCTCAATGCTCCATGAACACTGTCATCACAATGCACCATGACCATCACCATAATGATTCATGCTATTGTCATCACAATGAAATTAAAATGCTCCATGTCCTCTGTCATCACAATGCTCCAAACCCTTCTGACCACAGTGTTCCATAACACTTGTCATCACATGCCCCATGACGCTCGTCATCACAATGATGCAAGGTCTTCTCATCACAATGCTCCATGACCTTTATCACCACAATGCTCAATACACTTGGCATCACAATGCTCGCTGACACTTGTCATCAGTATGCTCCTTGAACACTGTCATGACAAGGCTCCATGACTTTTTCATCACAATGATCCATTCCCTTTTCATCACAATGCTCCAAGACCCATGTTATCACAAAGCTCCGTGACTCCAGTCATCACAATGCTTCATGACATTTGTCATCACAATGGTCCATGACTTCGTCATACAAAGCTCTGTGACCTCTGTCACCACAATGCTCCATGAAATTTTTATCACAATGCTCTGTGACCCTTGTCATCACAAAGCTCCATGCCTTTGTCAGCACAATGCTCCATGACCCTTGTCATCACAATGCTCGATGCGTGTGTCAGCACAATGCTCCCTAAAACATGTCATCACAATGCACCATGCACTTGTCATCACAATGCTCCACATCCTTGTCATCAAAATGCTCCATAAACCTTGTCATCACAATGCTCCATGCACTTCTCCTCAAAATGCTTTCTCACCACTGATATCACAATGTTCCATCACTAGTCATCACAATACTCCCTCACCCCTGTCACCACAATATTCCGTGACCCCTGTAATCACAATTCACCATGCCCCTGTCATCACAGTGCTCCATGACGCATGTCATCAGAATGCTCCATGGCCTCCTCATCACAATGCTCCATGCCCTTGTCATCACAATGCTCCAACACCCGTGTAATCACAATGCTCCATGCCCCTATTCATCTCAATGATCCATGAACCCTGTCATCACAATGCACTGTGACCATCACCATAATATTTCATGCTATTGTCATCACAATGAAATCAAAATTGTCAATGACCTCTGTCATCACAATGCACCAAACCCTTCTGATCACAATGTTCCATAACACTTGTCATCACAATGCCCCATGACACTGGTCATCACAATTATCCATGGTCTTCTCATCACAATGCTCCATGATCTTTGTCATCACAATGCTCAATACACTTATCATCACAATGCTCCCTGACAGTTGTCATCAGTATGCTCCTTGAACCCTCTCATGAAAAGGCTCCATGCATTTTTCCTCACAATGATCCATTCCCTTTTCATCACAATGCTCCAAGACCCTGTAATCACAATGCTCCATGTCCTTGTCATCACAAAGCTCCATGACACATGTCATCAGAATGCTCCTTTGCCTTCTCATCACAATGCTCCATGCCCTTGTCATCACATTGCTTCAAAACCCCTGTAATCTCAATGCTCCATGCAATTTTTCATCAGAATGCTCCATGCCCTTGTCATCACAATGCTCCATTACACTTGTCATCGAAATGTTCCAAGCCCTTGTCATCAAAATGCTCCATTAACTTTGTCATCACAATCCTCCATGACACTTGGTATCACAATGCTCCATGCCATAGTCATCACAATGGACAATGACATATGGCATCACAATGCTCCCTGACACCTGTCTTCACAATACTCCATGACCTTGTCATCACAATGTTCCATGCCCTTGTCATCACAATGTGCCATGCCCACTGTCATCACAATAATCCATGAAACATGTCAGACCAATGTTCCATGCCCCTGTCATCACAATGCTCCATGCCCTTGTCATCACAATGCTCCATGACCCCTGTCATCACAATGCTCCGTGACTCCAGTCATCACCATGCTTCATGACATCTGTCCTCACAATGGTCCATGCCCTCGTCACACAAGGCTCTGTGACCTTTGTCACCACAATGCTCTGTGCCCTTTTTATCTCAATGCTCCTTGCCCACTGTCATCACAATAATCCATGAAACTTGTCAGACCAATGTTCCATGCCCCTGTCATCACAATGCTCCATGCCCTTGTCATCACAATGCTCCATGACCCCTGTCATCACAATGCTCCATGACTCCAGTCATCACAAAGATTCATGACCTTTGTCCTCACAGTGGTCCATGCCCTCGTCACACAAGGCTCTGTGATCTTTGTCACCACAATGCTCCATGAAATTTTCATCACAATGCTCTGTGTCCCTTGTCATCAAAATGCTCCATGCCTTTGTCAGCACAGTGCTCCCTGACACTTGTCATCAAAATGCTCCATGCGCTTGTCAGCACAATGCTCCATGACACATGTCATCACAATGTGCCATGCTCTTTTCATCACAATGCTCCACATCCTTTTCATTGCTATGCTCCATAACAGTTGTCATCACAATTCTCCATGCACTTCTCATCAAAATGCTCTCTAACTATATATATCACAATGTTCCATCACTAGTCATCACAATACTCGCTCACCCCTGTCATCACAATATTCCATGACCACTGTCATCACAGTGCTCCATGCCCTTATCATCACAATGCTCCATGACCTATGACATCACAATGTTCCATAACCCCTGTCACAAAATGCTCCATGACCCATTTCATCACACTGCTTCATGACCCCTGACATCACAATGTTCCATAACCCCTGTCATCAAAATATTCCATGACCATTTTCATCAAATTGCTCCATGACCCTGTCATCACAATGCTCCCTGCCTTTCTCATCTCAATGCACAACGCCCTTGTCATCAAAACGCCCCATGACATTTGTCATCACAAAGCTCCATGACCCTTGGCATCACAATGCTCCATGCTATTGTCATCACAATGCTCAATGAAATCTCTCATCACATTTCTCCATACCCTTTTCATCACAATGCTCCATTACACCTGTCATAACAATGCTCCATGACCCCTGCCATCACAATATTCCACGGACTTGTCATCACAAGGCTCCACGACCCTTGTCATCACAGTGCTCCAAGACCTCTGTAATCACAATTCTCCATGCCACTTTTCATCTCAGTGCTCCATGAACACTGTCATCACAATGCACCAGGCCCATCATCATAATGATTCATGCTATTGTCATCACAGTGAAATCAAAATGCTCCATGTCCTCTGTCATCACAATGCTCCAAACCCTTCTGATCACAATGTTCCATAACACTTGTCATCACTTGCCCCATGACGCTCGTCATCACAATTATGCAAGGTCTTCTCATCACAATGCTCCATGACCTTTGTCACCACAATGCTCAGTACACTTGTCATCACAATGCTCGCTGACACTTGTCATCAGTATGCTCCTTGAACACTGTCATGACAAGGCTCCATGCCTTTTTCATCACAATGATCCATTCCCTTTTCATCACAATGCTCCAAGACCCCTGTTATCACAATGCTCCGTGACTCCAGTCATCACAATGCTTCATGACATTTGTCATCACAATGGTCCATGACCTCATCACACAAAGCTCTATGACTTTGTCACCACAATACTCCATGAAATTTTTATCACAATGCTCCGTGAACCTTGTCATCACAATGCTCGATGCGCGTGTCAGCACAATGCTCCATTACCCATGTCATCACAATGCACCATGCACTTGTCATCACAATGCTCCACATCATTGTCATCAAAATGCTCCATAAACCTTGTCATCACAATGCTCCATGCATTTCTCCTCAAAATGCCTTCTCACCACTGATATCACAATGTTCCATCACTAGTCATCACAATACTCCCTCACCCCTGTCATCACAATATTCCATGACCCCTGTAATCACAATTCTCCATGCCCTTGTCATCACAAAGCTCCATGACTCATGTCATCAGAATGCTCCATGGCCTTCTCATCACAATTCTCCATGCCCTTGTCATCACAATGCTCCATGAATCTAGTCATCACAATGTTCCAAGCCCTTGTCATCAAAATGCTCCATTACCTTTGTCATCACAATCCTCCATGACACTTGGTATCACAATGCTCCATGACATTGTCATCACAATGGACAATGACATATGTCATCACAATGCTCCCTGACACCTGTCTTCACAATATTCCATGACCTTGTCATCACAATGTTCCATGCCCTTGTCATCACAATGCGCCATGCCCAGTCTCATCACAATAATCCATAATCTTGTCAGAGCAATGCTCCATGACCCCTGTCATCACAATGCTCCGTGACTCCATTCATCACAATGCTTCATGACCTTTGTCATCACAGTGGTCCATGTCCTCTACAAACAAGGCTCTGCGATCTTTTACACCACAATGCTCCATGAATATTTCATCACAATGCTCTGTGTCCCTTGTCATGAAAATGCTCCATGACTTTGTCACCACAATGCTCCATGCCCTTGTCATCACAATGCTCCATGCCCACTGTCATCACAATAATCCATGAAACTTGTCAGACCATTGTTCCATGCCCCTGTCTTCACATTGCTCCATGCCCTTGTCATCACAATGCTCCATGACCATTTTCATCACAATGCTCCGTGACTCCAGTCATCACAATGCTTCATAACCTATCTCGTCACTATGGTCCATGCCCTCGTCACACAAGGCTCTGTGATCTTTTTCACCACAATGCTCCATGAATATTTCATCACAATGCTCTGTGTCCCTTGTCATCAAAATGCTCCATGTCTTTGTCAGCACAATGCTCCATGACACTTGTCATCAAAATGATCCATGTGCTTGTCAGCACAATGCTCCTTGCCCCATGACATCACAATGCACAATGCGCTTGTCATCACAATACTCCACATCCTTATCATTGCTATGCTACATAACATTTGTCATCACAATGCTCCATGCACTTCTCATCAAAATGCTCTCTCACCACATATATCACAATGTTACATCACTAGTCATCACAATACTCCCTCACCCCTGTCATCACAGTGTTCCATGACCGCTGTCATCACAGTGCTACATGCCCTTATCATCACAATGCTCCATGACCCCTGACATCACAATGTTCCATAACCCCTTTCACAAAATGCTCCATGACCCATTTCTTCACAATGCTTCATGACCCCTGACATCACAATGTTCCATAATCCCTGTCATCAAAATATTCCATGACACTTTTCATCAACTAGCTCCATGACCCTGTCATCACAATGCTCCCTGTCTTTCTCATCTCAATGCACCATGCCCTTGGCGTCAAAATGCCCCATGACTTTTGTCATCACAAAGCTCCATGACACTTGGCATCACAATGCTCCATGCCATTGTCATCACAATGCTCAATGAAATCTCTCATCACATTGCTCCATGCCCTTGTCATCACAATGCTCCTTTACACCTGTCATAACAATGCTCCATTACCCCTGCCAACACAATGTTCCATGGCCTTGTCATCACATGGCTCCATGACCCATGTCAACACAATGCACCAAGACCTCTGTAATCACAATTCTCCATGCCCCTTTTCATCTCAATGCTCCATGAACACTGTCATCACAATGCACCATGACCATCACCATAATGATTCATGCTATTGTCATCACAATGAAATTAAAATGCTCCATGTCCTCTGTCATCACAATGCTCCAAACCCTTCTGACCACAGTGTTCCATAACACTTGTCATCACATGCCCCATGACGCTCGTCATCACAATGATGCAAGGTCTTCTCATCACAATGCTCCATGACCTTTGTCACCACAATGCTCAATACACTTGGCATCACAATGCTCGCTGACACTTGTCATCAGTATGCTCCTTGAACACTGTCATGACAAGGCTCCATGACTTTTTCATCACAATGATCCATTCCCTTTTCATCACAATGCTCCAAGACCCCTGTTATCACAAAGCTCCGTGACTCCAGTCATCACAATGCTTCATGACATTTGTCATCACAATGGTCCATGACTTCGTCATACAAAGCTCTGTGACCTCTGTCACCACAATGCTCCATGAAATTTTTATCACAATGCTCTGTGACCCTTGTCATCACAAAGCTCCATGCCTTTGTCAGCACAATGCTCCATGACCCTTGTCATCACAATGCTCGATGCGTGTGTCAGCACAATGCTCCCTAACACATGTCATCACAATGCACCATGCACTTGTCATCACAATGCTCCACATCCTTGTCATCACAATGCTCCATGCACTTCTCCTCAAAATGCTTTCTCACCACTGATATCACAATGTTCCATCACTAGTCATCACAATACTCCCTCACCCCTGTCACCACAATATTCCATGAACCCTGTAATCACATTTCTATATGCCCTTGTCATCACAATGCTCCATGACGCATGTCATCATAATGTTCCATGGCCTCCTCATCACAATGCTCCATGCCCTTGTCATCACAATGCTCCAACACCCCTGTAATCACAATGCTCCATGCCCCTTTACATCTCAATGCTCCATGAACCCTGTCATCACAATGCACCGTGCCCATCACCATAATATTTCATGCTATTGTCATCACAATGAAATCAAAATGCTCAATGACCTCTGTCATCACAATGCACAAATCCCTTCTGATCACAATGTTCCATAACACTAGTCATCACAATGCCCCTTGACGCTGGTCATCACAATTATCCATGGTCTTCTCATCACAATGCTCCATGATCTTTTTCATCACAATGCTCAATACACTTATCATCACAATGCTCCCTGACAGTTGTCATCAGTATGCTCCTTGAACCCTGTCATGAAAAGGCTCCATGCATTTTTCCTCACAATGATCCATTCCCTTTTCATCACAATGCTCCAAGACCCTGTAATCACAATGCTCCATGTCCTTGTCATCACAAAGCTCCATGACGCATGTCATCAGAATGCTCCATTGCCTTCTCATCACAATGCTCCATTCCCTTGTAATCACATTGCTTCAAAACCTCTGTAATCTCAATGCTCCATGCACATTTTCATCAGAATGCTCCATGCCCTTGTCATCACAATGCTCCATGACCATTGTCATCGAAATGTTCCAAGCCCTTGTCATCAAAATGCTCCATTACCTTTGTCATCACAATCCTCCATGACACTTGGTATCACAATGCTCCGTGCCATTGTCATCACAATGGACAATAACATATGTCATAACAATGCTCCCTGACACCTGTCTTCACAATACTCCATGACCTTGTCATCACAATGTTCCATGCCCCTGTCATCACAATGTTCCATGCCCTTGTAATCACATTGCTTCAAAACCCCTGTAATCTCAATGCTCCATGCACCTTTTCATCAGAATGCTCCATGATCCTTTTCATCAAAATGCTCCATGACCCCTGACATCGCAATGTTCTATAACCCCTGTCATCAAAATGTTCCATGACACTTTTCATCAATTTGCTCCATGACCCTGTCATCACAATGCTCCCTTCCCTTCTCATCACAATGCACTACGACCTTGACATCAAAATGCTCCATGACCTTTGTAATCACAAAGCTCTATGACCCTTTGCATCACAATGCTCCATGCCATTTAATCACAATGCTACATGAAACCTCTCATCATATTGCTCCATGCCCTTGTCACCACAGTGCTCCATGACACTTGCCATCACAATGCTCGATACACTTCTCATCACAATGCTCCATGCCCTTGTGATTACAATCCTCCATGACTCATGTATCACAGTGTTACATGCCCTAGTCATCACAATGTTCCATGCCGAATCTCATCACAATAATCCATGAAATTTTCAGACCAATGTTCCATGCCCTTGTCATCACAATGCTCCATTACCCCTGTCACAACAATGCTCCATGACCCCTGCCGTCACAATGATCCACCGCCTTGGCATCCAAGGCTCAATGACACTTGACATCACAATGCTCCAAGACCCCTGTAATCACAATTTTCCATGCCCTTGTCGTCACAAAGATTCATGACGCATGTCATCAGAATGCTCCGAGGCCTTCTCATCACAATGCTCCATGCCCTTGTCATCACAATGCTCCCAGAACCCTGTAATCACAATGCTCCATGCCCCTTGTCAATACAGTGCTCCATGACGCTCGTCATCATAATTATCCGTGATCTTCTCATCACAATGCTCCATGTCCTTGTCATCACAAAGCTCCATGACACATGTCATCAGAATGCTCCATTGCTTTCTCATCACAATACTCCATGCCCTTGTCATCACAATGCTTCAAAACCCCTGCAATCTCAATGCTCCATGCACCATTTCATCAGTAGGCTCCATGACCCTTGTCATCACAAGGCTCCATGGCCCTTCTCATCACAATGCTCCAGGACCTTCTCATCACATTGCTCCATTCCCTTCTCATGACAATGCTCCATGACCCCTGTCATCACAGTACTCCATGAATAATTTCAGCCAAATGCTCCATGACATTCTCAGCACAAAGCTCCATGACCCATGTCATCACAATGCTACATGACCACAGTCATCAAAATGATCCATGCCAGTTGTCATCAGAATGTTCCATGTGCTTGTCATCCCAATGCTCCATGACCCCTGTAAACAAAATGCTCCTTGACGCTTGTCGTCACATTGCTCCATGACACTTGTCATCACAATTCTCCTTTACCAGTGTCATCACAATCCTCCGTGACCCCTTGGATCACATTGTTTCATGCCCTTGTCATCACAATGCTCCGTTATTCTTGAAATAAAAATGATCCATGACCTGTGTCATCACAATGCTCCAAACTCTTGTGATCACAATGTTCCATAACAATTGTCATCTCAACGCTCCATGATGCCTGTCATCACAATACTCCATGCCCTTGTCATCAAAATGCTCCATGAACTTTGTCATCACAATGCTCAATACACTTGTCATCACAATGCTCCCTGACACTTGTCGTCAGAAGGCTCCTTGAACCCTGTCATGAAAAGGCTCCATGCCTTTTTCATCACAATGCTCCATGCCCTTTTCCTCACAATGCTCCATGCCATTGTCATCACAGTACTCCACAAGCTTGTCTTCAGAATGCTCCATGACCCTTGTCATCACAATGCTCCATGATCCCTGTCATGACAATGCTCCATGACACCTGTCATCACAATGCTCCATGCCCCTTGTCATTACAGTGCTCCATGACGCTCGTCATCAAAATTATCCATGGTCTTCTCATCACAATGCTCCACGGTCTTGCCATCACGATGCTCCAAGACACTTCTCATCACAATGTTATATGCCCTTGTCATCACAGTTCTCCATGCACTTGTCATCACAATGCTCCATGACCCCTGTCATAGCAAGCTCCATGTGCTTTTCATCACAATGCTTCAGGAAGTTGTCATCAAAATTCTCAATGGCCCTTGTCATCACAATCCTCCATGCCCTTGCCATCAAAATGCTCCATGACCCTTGTCATCACAATGCTCCAAACCCCTGTCATCACAATGCTCCGTTAACTTTGTCATCACATTCCTCAATGACACTTGGCATCACAATACTCCATGCCATTTTCATCATAATGGACCACGACATATGTCATCACATGCACCCAGACCCCTGTCTTCACAGTACTCCATGACCTTCTCATCACAATGCTCCATGCTCTTCTCATCATAATGCGCCTTGCCCACTGTCGTCACAATAAACAATGAAACTTGTCAGACCAATGCACCATGCCCCTGTCATCAGAATGCTCCACACGCTTGTCATCACAATTTTCCGTGACTCCAGTCCTCACAATGCTTCATGACCTTTTTCATCACAATGGTACTTAACCTCGTCATCACAAGGCTCTGTGACCATTGTCACCACAATGCTCCATGAACTTTTCATCACAATGCTCTGTGACCATTGTCATCACAAGGTTCCATGAATTTGTCAGCACAATGCTCCATGACCCTTGTCATCACAATGCACCATGCAGTTCTCAGCACAATGCTCCATGACCCATGTCATCAAAATGCGCCATGCAATTGTCAACACAATGCTCCACTATCTTGTCATCACAATGCTCCATAAAGCTTGTCATCACAATGCTCCATAAACCTTGTCATCACAATGTTCCATGCATTTCTCATCAAAATGCTTTCTCACCACTGATATCACAATGTTCCATCAGTAGTCATCACAATACTCCCTCACGACTGTCATCACAATTTTCCATGACCTCTGTCATCACAATGCCACATGCCATATCATCACAATGCTCCATGACCCCTGACATCAAAATGTTCCATATCCTCTGTCATCAGAATGCTCCATCACCCTTTTCATCACAATGCTCCAAGACCCCTGACATCACAATGTTCTATAACCACTGTCATCAAAATATTCCATGACCCTTTTCATCAAATTGCTCCATGACCCTGTCATCACAATGCACCATGTCCATCATCATAATGCTTCATGCTATTGTCATCACAATGAAAACAATATGCTCCATGACCTCTGTCATCAAAATGCACCAAACCCTTGTGATCACAATGTTCCATAACCATTGTCATCACAATGCACCATGACGCTCATCATCACAATTATCCATGGTCTTCTCATCACAGTGCTCCATGACCTTTGACATCACAACGCTCAATACACTTGTCATCACAATGCTCCCTGACACTTGTCATCAGTATGCTCCTTGAACCCTGTCATGACAATGCTCCATGCCTTTTTCATCACAATGATCCATACCATTTTCATCACAATGCTCCAAGACCCCTGTAATCACAATGCTCCATGACCTTTAATCACAAAGCTCCATGATGCATGTCATCAGAATGCTCATTGGCCTTCTCATCACATTGCTCCATGTCCTTGTCATCACAGTGCTCCAAGACCCCTGTCATCTCAATGTTCTCTGACTCCAATCATCACAAATCTTCATGACATTTGTCATCACAATGGTCCATGTCCTCGTCACACAGGGCTCTGTGACCTTTCTCACCACAATGCTCCATGAACTTTTCATCACAATGCTCTGTGATCCTTGTAATCACCATGCTCCATGCCTTTGTCAGCACAATGCTCCATAATCGTTGTCATCACAATGCTCCATGCGCTTGTGAGCACAATGCTTCACAACCCATGTCATCACAATGCACCATGCACTTGTCATCACAGTGCTCCACATCCTTGTCTTTACAGTGCTCCAAAAACCTTGTAATCACAATGCTCCATGCACTTCTCATTAAAATGCTCTCTCCCCCCTGTCATCACAATGTTCCATGATCCGTGTCATGACAATGCTACATGACCTTATCATCACAACGCTCCATGAACCCTGACATCACAATGTCCCATAACCCCTGTCATCAAAATGCTCCATGACCCTTTTCATCACAATCCTCCATGACCCCTGACATCACAATATTCCATAACCACTGTCATCAAAATATTCCATGATACTTTTCATCAAATTGCTCCATGACACTGTCATCAAAATGCTCCCTGCCCTTGTCATCACAATGCACCACGACCTTGTCATCAAAATGCCCCATGAACTTTGTCATCACAAACTCCATGACCCTTGGCATCACAATGTTCCATGCCATTTTCATCACAATGTTTCATGACCCCTGTAATCACAATGCTCCATGCACATTTTCATCAGAATGCTCCATGAGACTTGTCTTCACAAGGCTCCATGGTTTTCTCATCACAATGCCCCAGGACCTTGTCATCACAGTGCCCCATTACCCTGTCATCACAATACTCCATGAACATTTTCAGCCCAATTCTCCATGACCTTCTTATCACAATGCTCCATGACCCTGTCATCACAATGCTCCATGACCACTGTCATCACAGAGCTCCATGACCCCTGACAACACAATGATATGGGAACCTTGTATTCAAAATGCTCCATGACCCTTGTCATCACAATGCTCCATGCCCATGTCATCACAATGCTCCATGAAGCCTCTCATCACATTGCCCCATGCCCTTGTCATTACAAACATCCATGATCCATGTATCACTGTGTTCCGTGCCCTTGTCATCACAATGCTCTATGCCCACTCTCATCACAGTAATCCATGAAAGTTTTCAGACCAATGCTCGATGCCCTTGTCATCACAATCATCCATTGCCCATGTCATAACCATGCTCCATGAACCCTGCCATCACAATGTTCTACGTCTTGTCATCACAAGGATCCAATACCCCTGTAATCACAATGCTCCATGCCCCATTTCATCAGAATGCTCCATGAGAATTGTCACCAAAAGGCTCCATGGTCCTCTCATCACAATGCTCCAGTACGTTGTCATCACACTGGTCCATGCCCACTTAATCAAAAGGCTCTGTGAAATTTGTCACCACAATGCTCCATGAAAATTTCATCACAATGCTATTTTACCCATGTCTTCACTATGCTCCATGCCTTTGTCAGCACAATGCTCCCTGACACTTGTCATCACAATGCTCGATACTCTTCTCATCACAATGCTCCATGCCCTTGTCATTACAATCCAACATGACACATGTATCAAGTGTTCTGTGCCCTAGTCATCACAATGCTCCATGCCGAATCTCATCACAATAATCCATGAAATTTTCAGACCAATGTTCCATGCACATGTCATCACAATGCTCCATTACCCCTGTCATATCAATGCTCCATGACCCCTGCCATCACAATGTTCCACGGCCTTGTCATCCAAGGCTCCATGACCCTTGTCATCATAGTGCTCCAAGACCTCTGTAATCACAATGCTCCATGCCCTTGTCGTCACAATGATTCATGACGCAAGTCATCAGAATGCTCCATGGACTTCTCATGAAAATGCTCTATTCCCTTGTCATCACAATGCTCCAGGAACCCTGGATTCACAATGTTCCATGCCACTTGTGATTACAGTGCTCCATGACGCTCGTCATCACAATTATCCGTGATCTTCTCATCACAATGCTCCACGGTCTTGCCATCACAATGCTCCATGTCCCATGTCATCACAATTCTCCACGTCCTTGTCATCACAATGCTCCATGACCCATCTTATCACAATGTTACCTGGTCTTGTCATCACAATTCTCCATGCACTTGTCATCGGAATGCTCTATGATCCCTGTCATAGCAAGTTCCATGAGCTTGTCATCACAATGCTTCACGACATGGTCATCAAAATTCTCAATGGCTCTTGTCATCACAATGCTCCATGCCCTTGTGATCACAATGCTCCATAACCCTTGTCATCACAATGTTCCAAGACCTTGTCATCAAAATGCTCCATTACCTTTGTCATCAAAATCCTCCATTACACTTGGTATCACAATGCTCCATGCCATTGTCATCACAATGGACAATGACATATGTCATCACAATGCTCCCTGATACCTGTCTTCACAATACTCCATGACCTAGTCATCACAATGCGCCATGCACACTGTCATCATAATAATCCATGAAACATGTCAGACCAATGTTCCATGCCCTTGTCATCACAATACTCCATGCCCTTGTCATCACAATGCTCCATGACCCCGGTCATCAAAATGCTCCGTGACTCCAGTCATCACAATGTTCCATGCCCTCGTCACACAAGGCTCTGTGACCTTTGTCACCACAATGCTCCATGTCCTTGTCATCACAAAGCTCCATGACACATGTCATCACAATGCTCCATTGCCTTCTCATCACAATGCTCCTTGCCCTTGTCATCACAATGCTTCAAAAACCCTGTAAAAACAATGATCCATGCACCTTTTCATCAGAATACTCCATGACCCTTTTCATCAAAATGCTCCATGACCTTTGCCATCACAAAGCTCCATGACCCTTTGCATCACAATGCTCCATGCCATTTCATCACAATGCTACATGAAATCTCTCATCACATTGCTCCATGCCCTTGTCAGCACAATGCTCCATGACGCTTGTCATCCCAATGCTCGATACTCTTCTCATCACAATGCTTCATGCTCTTGTCACTACAATCCCCCATGACACAGGTATCACAGTGTTCCGTGCCCTAGTCATCACAATGCTCCATGCCGAATCTCATCACAATAATCCATGAAATTTTCAGACTAATGTCCCATGCCCTTGTCATCACAATGTTCCATTACCCCTGTCATAGAAATGCTGCATGACCCCTGCCATCACAATGTTCCACTGCCTTGTCATCCAAGGCTCCATGACCCTTGTCATCACAGTGCTCTAATACCCATGTAATCACAATGCTCCATGCCCTTGTCATCACAAAGATTCATGACGCATGTCATCAGAATGCTCCGTGGCCTTCTCATCACAATGATCCATGCCCTTGTCATCACAATGCTCCAAGACCCCTGTAATCACAATGCTCCATGCCCCTTGTCATTACAGTGCTCCATGACGCTCGTCATCACAATTATCCGTGATCTTCTCATCACAATGCTCCACGGTCTTGCCATCACAATGCTCCATGCTCTGGTCATCATGATGCTCCATGTCCCATGTCATCACAATTCTCCACGTCCTTGTCATCACAATGCTCCATGACACTTCTTATCACAATGTTACATGATATGTTCATCACAATTTTCCATGCACATGTCATCGCAATGCTCTATGACCCCTGTCACAGCAAGCTCCATGCGCTTGTCATCACAATGCTTCACGACGTTGTCATCAAAATCCTCAATGGTACTTGTCATCGCAATGCTCCATGATCCCTGTCATAACAACGTCCCAAGCCCTTGTCATCAAAATGCTCCATTACCTTTGTCATCATAATCCTCCATGACACTTGGTATCACAATGCTCCATGCCATTGTCATCACAATGCTCCGTGACTCGGGTCATCACAATGCTTCATGACCTTTGTCACCACAATGCTCCATGCCCTTGTCATCACAATGCTCCATGCCCACTGTCATCACAATATTCCATGAAACTTGTCAGACCAATGATCCATGCCCTCTTCACACAAGGCTCTGTAATCTTTGTCACCACAATGCTCCATGAACTTTTCATCACAATGCTCTTTGTCCCTAGTCATCACAATGCTCCATGAACCTTGACATCACAATATTCCATAACCCTTGTCATCAAAATATTCCATGACCCTTTTCATCAAAATGCTCCATTACCTTTGTCATCACAATCCACCATGACACTTGGTATCACAATGCTCCATGCCATTGTCATCACAATGCTCCGTGACTCCAGTCATCACAATGCTTCATGACCTTTGTCACCACAATACTCCATGCCCTTGTCAGCACAATGCTCCATGACGCTTGTCATCACAATGCTCGATACTCTTCTCATGACAATGCTCCATGCCCTTGTCATTACAATCCTCCATGACACATGTATCACAGTGTTCCGTGCCCTAGTCATCACAATGCTCCATGCCGAATCTCCTCACAATAATCCATGAAATTTCAGACCAATGTTCCATGCCCTTGTCATCACAATGCTCCATTACACCTGTCATAACAATGCTCCAGGACACCTGCCATCACAATGTTCCACCGCGTTGGAATCCAAGGCTCCATGACCCTTGTTATCACAATGCTCCAAGACCCCTGTAATCACAATGCTCCATGCCCCTGTCATCACAAAAATCCATGACACATGTCATCAGAATGCTCCATGGCCTTCTCATCACTATGCTCCATGTCCTTGTCATCACAATGCTCCAAGACCCCTGTAATCACAATGCTCCATGCCCCAATTCATCAGAATGCTCCATGAGAATTGTCATCACAAGGCTCCATGGTATTCTCATCACACTGCTCCAGGACCTTGTAATCAAAATGCTCCATTCCCTTGTCATCACAATGCTCCTTGACCACTGTAATAACAATACTCCATGAACATTTTCAGGCCAATGCTCCATGACCGTCTCATCACAATGCTCCATTACCCTTGTCATCACAATGCTCCATGACCCCTCTCATCACAATGCTCCATGCCCCAATTCATCAGAATGCTCCATGAGAATTGTCATCACAAGGCTCCATGGTATTCTCATCACACTGCTCCAGGACCTTGTAATCAAAATGCTCCTTTCCCTTGTCATCACAATGCTCCTTGACCACTGTAATAACAATACTCCATGAACATTTTCAGGCCAATGCTCCATGACCGTCTCATCACAATGCTCCATTACCCTTGTCATCACAATGCTCCATGACCCCTCTCATCACAATGCTCCACGACACCTGTCATCACAATGCTCCATGCCCCTTGTCATTACAGTGCTCTATGATGCTCGTCATCATAATTATCCGTGATCTTCTCATCACAATGCTCCACGGTCTTGCCATCACAATGCTCCATGCCCTGATCATCACAGTGTGCCATGCCCACTGTCATCACAAGAATCCATGAAACTTGTCCGACCAATGTTCCATGCCACTTTCATCACAATGCTCAATTCCCTTGTCATCACAATGTTCCATGACCCCAGTCATCACAATGCTTCATGACCTTTGTCATCACAATGGTCCATGCCCTCGTCACACAGGGCTCTGTGACCTTTGTCTCCACAATGTTCCTTGTCCTTGTCATCAAAAAGCTCCATGACACATGTCATCAGAATGCTCCATTGCATTTTCATCAAAATGCTCCTTGCCCTTGTCATCAAAATTTTTCAAAACCCCTGTAATCACAATGTCCATGCACCTTTTCATCAGAATGCTACATGACCCTTTTCATCAAAATGCTTCTTGACCCCTGATATCCCAATGTTCCATAACCCCAGTCATAAAAATGTTCCATGACACTTTTCATCAATTTGTTCCATAACCCTGTCATCACAATGCTCCCTGCCTTTCTCATCAAAATGCACCACGACCTTGTCATCAAAATGTTCCATGACCTTTGTCATCACAAAGCTCCATGACCCTTGGCATCACAATGCTCCATGCCATTTCATTACAATGGACAATGACATAAGTCATCACAATGCTCCCTGACACTTGTCTTCACAATACTCCATGACCTTGTCATCACAATATTCTATGCCCTTGTCATCACAATGCGCCATGCCCACTCTCATCACAATAATCCATAATCTTGTCAGAGCAATGCTCCATGACACCTGTCATCACAATGCTCCGTGACTCCAGTCATCACAATGTTTCATGACCTTTGTCATCACAGTGGTCCATATCCTCTTCAAACAATGGTCTGTGATCTTTTACACCACAATGCTCCATGAATATTTCATCACACTGCCCTGTGTCGCTTGTCATGAAAATGCTCCATGGTTTTGTCAACACAATGCTACATGCCCTTGTCATCACAATGCTCCATGCCCACTGTCATCACAATAATCCATGAAACTTGTCAGACCAATGTTCCATGCCCCTGTCATCACATTGCTCCATGCCCTTGTCATCACAATGCTCCATGACCACTGTCATCACAATGCTCCGTGACTCCAGTCATCACAATGCTTCATGACCTTTTTCCTCACAATGGTCCATGCCCTCGTCACACAAGGCTCTCTGACCTTTGTCACCACAATGCTCCATGCCCTTGTCATCTCAATGCTCCATGCCCACTGTCATCACAATAATCCATGAAACTTTTCAGACAAAATGTTCCATGCCCCTGTCATTACATTGCTCCATGCCCTTGTCATCGCAATGCTCCATGACCCCTGTCATCACAATGCACCGTGACTCCAGTCATCACAAAGATTCATGACCTTTGTCCTCACAATGATCCATGCCCTCGTCACACAAGGCTCAGTGATCATTGTCACCACAATGCTCCATGAAATTTTCATCACAATGCTCTGTGTCCCTTGTCATCACAATGCTCCATGCCTTTTTCAGCACAATGCTCCATGACACTTGTCATCACAATGCTCCATGCGCTTGTCAGCACAATGCTCCATGACCCATGTCATCACAATGTGCCGTGCTCTTTTCATCACAATGCTCCACATCCTTTTCATCACTATGCTCCATAAAACTTGTCAACACAATGCTCCATGCACTTCTCATAAAAATGCTCTGTCACCACATATATCACAATGTTCCATCACTAGTCATCACAACACTCGCTCACCCCTGTCATCACAATGTTCCATGACCACTGTCATCACAGTGCTCCATGCCCTTATCATCACAATGATTCATGACCCACGACATCACAATGTTCCATAACCACTGTCATCAAAATATTCCATGACCATTTTATTCAAATTGCTCCATGACCCTGTCATCACAATGCTCCCGGCCCTTCTCATCACAATGCACCACACACTTGTCATCAAAATGCCCCATTATATTTTTCATCACAAAGCTCCATGACCCTTTGCATCACAATGCTCCATGCCATTGTCATCACAATGCTCAATGAAATATCTCATCACATTGCTCCATGCCCTTGTCATCACAAAGCTCCATTACACCTGTCATAACAATGCTCCATGACCCCTGCCATCACAATGTTCCACGGCCTTGTCATCACAAGGCTCCATGACCCTTGTCATCACAATGCTCCAAGACCTCTGTAATCACAATTCTCCATGCCACTTTTCATCTCAATGCTCCATGAACACTGTCATCACAATGCACCATGCCCATCATCATAATGATTCATGCTATTGTCATCACAATGAAATCATAATGCTCCATGTCCTCTGTCATCACAATGCTCCAAAACCTTCTTATCACAATGTTCCATAACACTTGTCATTACTTGCCCCATGACGCTCGTCATCACAATTATGCAAGGTCTTCTCATCACAATGCTCATTGACATTTGTCAACACAATGCTCAATACACTTGGCATCACAATGCTCGCTGACACTTGTCATCAGTATGCTCCTTGAACACTGTCAAGACAAGGCTCCATGCCTTTTTCATCACAATGATCCATTCCCTTTTCATCACAATGCTCCAAGACCCCTGTTATCACAATGCTCCGTGACTCCAGTCATCACAATGCTTCATGACATTTGTCATCACAATGGTCCAGGACCTCATCACACAAAGCTCTATGACCTTTGTCACCACAATGCTCCATGAAATATTTATCACAATGCTCTGTGACCCTTGTCATCACAAATCTCCATGCCTTTGACAGCACAATGCTCCATGACCCTTGTCAGCACAATGCTCGATGCGCGTGTCAGCACAATGCTCCATAACCCATGTCATCACAATGCACCATGCACTTGTCGTCACAATGCTCCACATCCTTGTCATCAAAATGCTCCATAAACCTTGTCAACACAATGTTCCATGCACTTCTCCTCAAAATGCCTTCTCACCACTGATATCACAATGTTCCATCACTAGTCATCACAATACTCGCTCACCGCTGTCATCACAATATTCCATGACCCCTGTAATCACAATTCTCCATGCCCTTGTCATCACAAAGCTCCATGACGCATGCCATCAGAATGCTCCATGGCCTTCTCATCACAATGCTCCATGCCCTTGTCATCACAATGCTCCAACACCCCAGTAATCACAGTTCTCCATGCCCCTTTTCATCTCAATGCTCCATGAACCCTGTCATCACAATGCACCGTGCCCATCACCATAATATTTAATGCTATTGTCATCACAATGCCCCCTGACGCTGGTCATCACAACTTTCGATGGTCTTCTCATCACAATGCTCCATGACCTTTGTCATCACAATGCTCATTACACTTATCATCACAATGCTCCCTGACAGTTGTCATCAGTATGCTCCTTGAACCCCGTCATGACAAGGCTCCATGCATTTTTCATCACAATGATCCATGCCCCTTTCATCACAATGCCCCAAGACTCCTGTAATCACAATGCTCCATGTCCTTGTCATCACAAAGCTCCATGACGCATGTCATCAGAATGCTCCATTGCCTTCCTATCACAATGCTCCAAGCCCTTGTAATCACATTGCTTCAAAACCCCTGTAATCTCAATGCTCCATGCACCTTTTAATCAGAATGCTCCATGAACCTTTTCATCAAAATGCTCCATGACCCCTGACATCGCAATGTTCCATAAACCCTGTCATCAAAATGTTCCATCACACTTTTGATCAATTTGCTCCATGACCCTGTCATCACAATGCTCCCTGCCCTTCTCATCACAATGCACCACAACCTTGTCATCAAAATGCTCCATTCCCTTGTCATCACAATGCTCCTTGACCACTGTCATCACAATACTCCATGAACATTTTCAGGCCAATGCTCCATGACCGCCTCATCACAATGCTCCATTACCCTTGTCATCACAATGCTCCATGACCCCTCTCATCACAATGCTCCATGCCCCTTGTCATTTCAGTGATCCATGACGCTCTTCATCATAATTATCCATGGTCTTTTCATCACAATGCTCCAATGACTCCAGTCATCACAATGCTTCATGACTTATCTCATCACTATTTTCCATGCCCTCGTCACACAAGGCTCTGTGATCTTTTTCACCACAATGCTCCATGAATATTTCATCACAATGCTCTGTGTCCCTTGTCATCAAAATGCTCCATGCCTTTGTCAGCACAATGCTCCATGACACTTGTCATCAAAATGCTCCATGCCCTGTTGATCACAGTGCTCCATGTCCCAAGTCATTACAATTCTCCATGTCCTTGTCATCACAATGCTTCGTGACACTTCTCATCACAATGTTACATGATCTTGTCATCACAATTCTCCGTGCACTTGTCATCGCAATGCTCTATGACCACTGCCATAGGAAGATCCATGCGCTTGTCATCACAATGCTTCACGACGTTGTCATCAAAATTCTCAATGGCCCTTGTCATCACAATTCTCCATGCCCTTGTCATCACAATGCTCCATGACCCTTGTCATCACAATGTTCCAAGCCCTTGTCATCAAAATGCTCCATTACCTTTTTCATCACAATCCTCCATGACATTTGGTATCACAATGCTGCATGCCATTGTCATCACAATGCACAATGACATATGTCATCACAATGCTCCCTGACACCTCTCTTCACAATACTCCATGACCTTGTCATCACAATGTTCCATGCCCTTGTCATCACAATGCGCCATGCCAACTCTCATCACAATAATCCATAAACTTGTCAGAGCAATGCTCCATGACCCCTGTCATCACAATGCTCCGTGACTCCAGTCATCACAATGTTTCATGACCTTTGTCATCACAGTGGTCCATATCCTCTTGAAACAAGGCTCTGTGATCTTTTACACCACAATGCTCCATGAATATTTCATCACAATGCTCTGTGTCCCTTGCCATCAAAATGCTCCAAGCCTTTGTCACCACAATGCTCCATGCCCTTGTCATCACAATGCTCCATGACCACTGTCATCACAATAATCCATGAAACTTGTCAGACCAATGTTCCATTCCCCTGTCTTCACATTGCTCCATGCCCTTGTCATCACAATGCTCCATGACCACTTTCATCACAATGCTCCGTGACTCCAGTCATCACAATGCTTCATGACCTATCTCATCACTATTGTCCATGCCCTCGTCACACAAGGCTCTGTGATCTTTTCTACCACAATGCTCCATGAATATTTCATCACAATGCTCTGTGTCCCTTGTCATCAAAATGCTCCATGCCTTTGTCAGCACAATGCTCCATGACACTTGTCATCAAAATGCTCCATGCGCTTGTCAGCACAATGCTCCATGACACATGTCATCACAATGTGCCATGCGCTTGTCATCACAATACTCCACATCCTTATCATTGCTATGCTCCATAACACTTGTCATCACAATGCTCCATGCACTTCTCATCAAAATGCTCTCTCACCACATATATCACAATGTTACATCACTAGTCATCACAATACTCCCTCACCCCTGTCATCACAGTGTTCCATGACCCCTTTCATCACAGTGCTACATGCCCTTATCATCACAATGCTCCATGACCACTGACATCACAATGTTCCATAACCCCTGTCACAAAATATTCCATGACCCTTTTCATCAAATTGCTCCATGACCCTGTCATCACGATGCGCCCTGTCCTTCTCATCTCAATGCACCATGCCCTTGTCGTCAAAATGCCCCATGACCTTTGTCATCACAAAGCTCCATGACACTTGTCATCACAGTGCTCGATGCATTTCTCATCACTATGCTCCATGGGCTTGTCATTACAATCCTGCATGATCTATGTATCACAGTGTTCCGTGCCCTTGTCATCACAATGCTCCATGCCCAGTCTCATCACAATAATCCATGAAAATTTTCAGACAAATGCCCCATGCCTTTGTCATCACAATGCTCCATTACCCTTCTCATAACAATGCTCCATGACCCCTGCCATCACAAGGTTCCACGGCGTTGTCATCACAAGCCTCCATGACCCTTGTCATCAAAATGCTCCAAGACACCTGTAATCAAAATGCTCCATGCCCTTGTCATCACAAAGCTCCATGACACATGTCATCAAAATGCTCCATGGCCTTCTCATCACAATGCTCCATGCCCTTGTCATCACAATGCTCCTACACACCTGTAAAAAAAATGCTCCATGCCCCTTTTCATCTCAATGCTCCATGAACCCTGTCATCACAATGCACCGTGCCCATCACCATAATATTTCATGCTATTTTCATCACAATGAAATCAAAATGCTCAATGACCTGTGTCATCACAATGCACCAAACCCTTCTGATCACAACGTTCCATAACACTTGTCATCACAATGTCCCATGACGCTGATCATCACAATGATCCATGCCCTTTTCATAACAATGCTCCAATACCCCTGTAATCACAATGCTCCATGTCCTTATCATCTCAAAACTCCATGACGCATGTCATCAGAATGCTCCATTGTCTTCTTATCACAATGCTCCTTGCCCTTGTCATCGCAATGCTTCAAAACCCCTGTAATCAAAATGTTCCATGTACCTTTTCATCAGAATGCTCCATGACACTTTTCATCAAAATGCTCCATGACCCCTGACATCACAATGTTCCATAAGCCCTGTCATAAAAATGTTCCATGATACTTTTCATCAGTTTGCTCCATGACCCTGTCATCACAATGCTCCCTGCCCTTCTCATCATAATGCACCACGAACTTGTCATCAAAATGCTCCATGAACTTTGTCATCACAAAGCTCCATGACCCTTGGCAACACAATGCTCCATGCCATTTCATCACAATGCTACATGAAACCCCTCTTCATATTGCTCCATGCCATTGTCAGCACAACGCTCCATGACGCTTGTCATCACAATGCTCGATACTCTTCTCATCAGAATGCTCCATGCCCTTTTCATTACAAGCCTCCATGACACGTGTATCACAGTGTTCCATGCCCTAGTCATCACAATGCTGCATGCCGAATCTCATCAAAATAATCCATGAAATTTTCAGACCAATGTTCCATGCCCTTGTCATCACAATGCTCCATTTCCCCTGTCATAACAATGCTCCATGACCCCTGCCATCACAATGTTCCACGGCCTTGTTATCCAAGGCTCCATGTCCCTTGTCATCACGATGCTCCAAGACCCCTGTAATCACAATGCTCCATGCCCTTGTCGTCACAAAGACCCATGACCCATGTCATCAGAATGCTCCATGGACTTCTCATCACAATGATCCATGCCCTTGTAATCACAATTCTCCAAGACCACTGTAATCACAATGCTCCATGCACCTATTCATCAGAATGCTCCATGAGAGTTGTCATCACAAGACTCCATGGTTTTCTCATCACACTGCTCCAGGACATTGTCATCACAATGCTCCTTTCCCTTGTAATCACAATGCTCCTTGACCCCTGTCATCCAATACTCCATGAAAAATTTCAGCCCAATGCTCCATGACCTCCTCATCACAATGCTCCATGACCCTTGTCATCACATTGCTCCATGACCCCTCTCATCACAATGCTCCATGACACCTGTCATCACAATGCTCCATGCCCCTTGTCATTACAGTGATCCATGACGCTCTTCATCATAATTATCTATGGTCCTTTCATCACAATGCTCCACGGTCTTGCCATCACAATTCTCCAAGCCCTATTCATCACAATGCTCCATGTCCGATGTAATTACAATTCTCCACGTCCTTGTCATCACAATGCTCCGTGACACTTCTCATCACAATGTTACATGATCTTGTCATCACAATTCTCCATGCACTTGTCATCGCAATGCTCTATGAACCCTGTCATAGCAAGCTCCATGCGCTTGTCATCACAATACTTCACGAAGTTGTCATCAAAATTCTCAATGGCCCTTGTCATCACAATGCTCCATGCCCTTGTCATCACAATGCTCCATGACCCTTGTCATCACAGTGTCCCAAGCCCTTGTCATCAAAATGCTCCATTACCTTTGTCATCACAATCCTCCATGACACTTGGTATAACAATGCTCCATGCTATTGTCATCACAATGGACAATGACATATGTCATCACAATGCTCCCTGACACATGTCTTCACAATATTCCATGACCTTGTCATCACAATGTTCCATGCCCTTGTCATCACAATGTGCCATGCCCACTGTCATCACAATAATCCAGGAAACTTGTCAGACCAATGTTCCATGCCCCTGTCAGCAAAATGCTCCATGCCCTTGTCATCACAATGCTCCATGACCACTGTCATCACAATGCTCCGTGACTACAGTCATCAAAATGCTTCATATCCTTTGTCATCACAATTGTCCATGCCCTCGTCACACAAGTCTCTGTGACCTTTGTCACCACAATGCTCCATGCCCTTGTCATCACAATGCTCCATGCCCACTGGCATCACAATAACCCATGAAACTTGTCAGACCAGTGGTCCATGCCCTTGTCAAACAAGGCTCTGTGATCTTTGTCACAACGATGCTCCATTAACCTTTCATCACAATGCTCTGTGTCCCTTGTCATCACAATACTCCATGCCTTTGTCAGCAAAATGCTCCATGAAAATTGTCATCAAAATGCTCCATGCGCATTTCAGCAGATTGCTCCATGACCCCTGTCATCACAATGCTCTGTGACTCCAGTCATCACAATGCTCCATGACATTTGTCATCACAGTGGTCCATGCCCTCTTCACACAAGGCTCTGGGACCTTTGTCACCACAATGCTCCATGCCCTTGTCATCACAATGCTCCATGCCAACTGTCATCACAATAATCGATTAAACTTGTCAGACCAATGTTCCATGACCCTGTCATCACATTGCTCCATGCCCTTGTCATCACAATGCTCCATGACCCATTTCATCACAATGCTCCGTGACTCCAGTCATCACAATGATTCATGATCTATCTCATCACTATGGTCCATGCCCTCGTCACACAAGGCTCTGTGATCTTTTTCACCACAATGATCCAGGAATATTTCATCACAGTGCTCTGTGTCCCTTGTCATCAAAATGTTCCATGCCTTTGTCAGCACAATGCTCCATGACACTTGTCATCAAAATGCTCCATGTGATTGTCAGCACAATGCTCCATGACCCATGTCATCACAAAGCGCCACGCGCCTGTCATCACAATACTGCACATCCTTATCATTGCTATGCTCCATAACATTTTTCATCAAAATGCTCCATGCACTTCTCATCAAAATGCTCTCTCACCACATATATCACAATGTTACATCACTAGTCATCACAGTACTCCCTCACCCCTGTCATCACAGTGTTCCATGACCCCTGTCATCACAGTGCTACATGCCCTTATCATCACAATGCTCCATGAACCCTGACATCACAATGTTCCATAACCCCTGTCACAAAATGCTCCATGACCCATTTCATCACAATGCTTCATGACCCCTGACATCACAATGTTCCATAACCACTGTAATCAAAATATTCCATGACCCTTTTCATCAACTTGCTCCATGACCCTGTCATCACAATGCTCCCTGTCCTTCTCATCTCAATGCACCATGCCCTTGTCGTCAAAATGCCCCATGACCTTTGTCATCACAAAGCTCCATGCCATTGTCATCACAATGCTCCAAGACCTCTGTAATCACAATGCTCCATGCCACTTTTCATCTCAATGCTCCATGAAGCCTGTCATCACAATGCACCATGCCCATTATCATAATGATTCATGCTATTGTCATCAAAATGAAATTAAAAAGCTCCATGACCTCTTTCATCACAATGCTCCAAACCCTTCTGATCACAATGTTCCATAACACTTGTCATTACAATACCCCATGACGCTCGTCATCACAATTATGCAAGGTCGTCTCATCACAATGCTCCATGACCTTTGTCACCACGATGCTCAATACACATGTCATCACAATGCTCCCTGACTCTTGTCATCAGTATGCTCCTTGAACACTGTCATGACAAGGATCCATGCCTATTTCATCACAATGATCCATTCCCTTTTCATCACAATGCTCCAAGACCCCTGTAATCACAATGTTCTGTGACTTCAGTCATCACAAACCTTCATGACATTTGTCATCACAATGGTCCATGACCTCGTCACACAAATCTCTGTGACCTTTGTCACCACAATGTTCCATGAAATTTTAATCCCAATGCTCTCTGATCCATGTCATCACAAAGCTCCTTGGCTTTGTCAGCACAATGCTCCGTGACCCTTGTCATCACAATGCTCGATGCGCGTGTCAGCACAATGCTCCATAACCCATGTCATCACAATGCGCCATGCACTTGTCATCACAATGCTCCACATCCTTGTCATCAAAATGCTCCATGCACTTGTCATCACAATGCTCCATGAAACCTGTCATCACAGTGCTCCGTGACTCCAGTCATCACAATGTTTCAAGACTTTGTCATCACAATGGTCCATGCCCTCATCATAACAAGTCTCTGTGAATTTTGTCACCACAATGCTCCATGAACTTTTCATCACAATGCTCTGTGACCCTTGGCATCACAATGCTCCATGCCATTGTCAGCACAATGTTCCATGACACTTGTCATCACAATGCTCCATGAGCTTGTCAGCACAATGCTCCATGACCGATGTGATCACAGTGGGCCAAGCGATGTCAACACAATGCTCCACATCCTTGTCATCACAATGCTCCATAAACATTGTCATCACAGTGCTCCATGCACTTCTCATGAAAATGCTCTCTCACCACTGATATCACAATGTTCCATCACTAGTCATCACAATACTCCCTCACCGCTGTCATTACAATGTTCCATGACCCCTGTCATCACAATGCTACATGCCCTTATCTTCACAATGCTCCATGACACCTGACATCACAATGTTCCATAACCCCTGTTATCAAAATGCTCCATGACCCTTTTCATCCCAAAGCTCCATGACCACTGACATCACAATGTTCTATAACCACTGTCATCAAAATATTCCATGACACTTTTCATCAAATTGCTCCATGACGCTGTCATCACAATGCTCCCTGCCCTTCTCATCACAATGCACCACGCCTTTGTCATCAAAATGCCCCATGACCTTTGTCATCACAAAGCTCCATTACCCCTGTCATAACAATGATCCATGACCCCTGCCATCACAAGGTTCCGCGGCCTTGTCATCACAAGCCTCCATGACCCTTGTCATCACAATGCTCCAAGACCCCTGTAATCAAAATGCTCCATGCACTTGTCATCACAAAGCTCCATGAGGCATGTCATCTGAATGCTCCATGGCCTTCTCATCACAATGCTCCATGCCCTTGCCATCACAATGCTCCAACAGCCCTGTAATCACAATGCTCTATGCCCCTTTTAATCTCAATGCTCCATGAAACCTGTCATCACAATGCACCGTGTCCATCATCATAATATTTCATGCTATTGTCATCACAATGAAATCAAACTGCTCAATGAGCTCTGTCATCACAATGCACCAAACCCTTCTGATCACAATGTTCCATAACAAATTTCATCACAATGCCCCATGAGGCTGGTCATCACAATTATCCATGGACTTCTCATCACAATGCTCCATGATCTTTGTCATCACAATGCTCAATACACTTATCATCACAATGCTCCCGGACACTTATCATCAGTATGCTCCTTGAACAGTGTCATGACAAGGCTCCATGCAATTTTCATCACAATGATCCATTCCCTTTTCATCACAATGCTCCAAGACCCCTGTAATCACAATGCTCCATGTCCTTGTCATCACAAAGCTCCATGACGCATGTCATCAGAATGCTCCATTGCCTTCTCATCACAATGATCCGTGCGCTTGTCATCACAATGCTTCAAAACACTTATAATCACAATGCTCCATGCACCTTTTCATCAGAATGCTCCATGACACTTTTCATCAAAATGCTCCATGACCCCTGAACATCACAATGTTCCATAACCCCTGTCATCAAAATGTTCCATGACACTTTTCATCAATTTTGCTCCATGACCCTGACATCACAATGCTCCCTGCCCTTCTCATCACAATGCACCAAGACCTTGTCATCAAAATGCTCCATGACCTTTGTCATCACAAAGCTCCATGACCCTTGGCATCACAATGCTCCATGCCATTTCATCACAATGCTACATGAAACCTCTCATCACATTACTCCATGCCCTTGTCAGCACAATGCTCCATGACGCTTGTCATCACAATGCTCGATACTCTTCTCATCACAATGCTCCTTACCCTTGTCATTACAATCCTCCATGACAATGTAAGACAGTGTTCCATGTCCTAGTCATCACAATGTTCAATGCCGAAACTCATCACAATAATCCATGAAATTTTCAGACCAACGTTCCATGCCCTTGTCATCACAATGCTCCATTACCCCGTCATAACAATGCTCCAAGACACATGCCATCACAATGATCCACCGCCTTGTCATTCAAGGCTCCATGATCCTTGTCATCACAGTGCTCCAAGACCTCTGTAATCACAATGCTCCATGCCCTTTCTGTCACAATGATTCATGACGCATGTCATCAGAATGCTCCATGGCCTTCTCTTCACAATGCTCCATTCCCTTGTCATCACAGTGTTCCAAGACCCCTGTAATCACAATTCTACATGGCCCTTGTCAATACAGTGCTCCATGACGCTCGTCATCACAATTATCGGTGACCTTCTCATCACAATGCTCCACGGTCTTGCCATCACAATGCTCCATGCCCTGGTCATCACAATGCTCCATGTCCCATGTCATCACAATTCTCCACGTCATTGTCATCAAAATGCTCCATGACACTTCTTATCAAAATGTTACATGATCTTTTCATCACAATTCTCCATGCACTTGTCATCGCAATGCTCTATGACCACGTCATAGCAAGCTCCATGCGTTTGTCATTACAATGCTTCACGACGTTGTCATCAAATTTCTCAATGGCCCTTGTCATCACAATGCTCCATGCACTTGTCATCACAATGCTCCATGACGCTTGTCATAACAATGTCCCAAGCCCTTGTCATCAAAATGCTCCATTACCTTTGTCATCACAATCATCCATGACACTTGTTATCACAATGCTCCATGACATTTTCATCACAATGGACAATGACATATGTCATCACAATGATCCCTGACACCTCTCTTCACAATACTACATGACCTTGTCATCACAATGTTCCATGCCCTTGTCATCACAATGCGCCATGCCCAATGTCATCACAAGAATCCATGAAACTTGTCAGACCAATGTTCCATGCTCCTGTCATCGCAATGCTCCATGCCCTTGTCATCACAATGCTCCATGACCCCTGTCATCACAATGCTCCGTGACACCAGTCATCACAATGCTTCATGACCTTTGTCATCACAATGGTCCATGCCCTCGTCACCCAAGGCTCTGTGACCTTTGTCACCACAATGCTCCATGTCCTTGTCATCACAAAGCTCCATGACGCATGTCATCAGAATGCTCCCTTGCCTTCTCATCAAAATGCTCCTTGCCCTTGTCATCACAGTTTTTAAAACCCCTTTAATCACAATGCTCCATGCACCTTTTCATCAGAATGCTCCATGACCCTTTTCATCAAAATGCTCCATGTCCCATGACATCACAATGTTCCATAACACCTGTCATCAAAATGTTCCATGACAATTTTAATCAATGCTCCATGCCCTTCTCATCAAAATGCACCACGACCTTGTCATCAAAATGCTCCATGATCTTTGTCATCACAAAGCTCCCTGACCCTTGGCATCACAATGCTCCATGCCATTTCATCACAAAGCTACATGAAACCTCTCATCACATTGCTCCAGGCCCTTTTCAGCAGAATGCTCCATGACGCTTGTCATCACAATGCTCGATACTCTTCTCATCACAATGCTCCATGCCCTTGTAATTACAATCCCCCCTGACACATGTATCACAGTGTTCCATGATCTAGTCGTCACAATGCTCCAAGCCGAATCTCATCACAATAATCCATGAAATTTTCAGACTAATGTTCCATGCCCTTGTCATCACAATGCTCCATTACCCCTGTCATGACAATGCTCCATGAACCCTGCCATCACAATGTTCCACGGCCTTGTCATCCAAGGCTCCATGACCCTTGTCTTCACAGTGCTCCAAGACCACTGTAATCACATTGCTCCATGCCCTTGTCATCACAGTGCTCCAAGACCCCTGTAATTACAATTCTACATGCCCCTTGTCATTACAGTGCTCCATGAGCTCGTCATCACAATTATCCGTGATCTTCTCATCACAATGCTCCACGGTCTTGCCATCACAATGCTCCATGCCCTGGTCATCACAATGCTCCATGTCCCATGTCATCACAATTCTCCACTTCCTTGTCATCACAATGCTCCATGACACTTCTTATCACAATGTTACATGATCTTGTCATCACAATTCTCCATGCAATTGTCATCAAAATGCTCTATGACCCCTGTCATAGCAAGCTCCATGCGCTTGTCATCACAATGCTTCACGACGTTGTCATCAAAATTCTCAATAGCCCTTGTCATCACAATGCTCCATGCCCTTTTCATCACAATGCTCCATGACGCTTGTCATCACAATGTCCCAAGCCCTTGTCATCAAAGTGCTCCTTTACCTTTGTCATCACAATCCTCCATGACACTTGGTATCACAATGCTCCATTCCATTGTCATCACAATGGACAATGACATATGTCATCACAATTATCCCTGACACCTGTCTTCACAGTACTCCATGACCTTGTCATCACAATGTTCCATGCCCTTGTCATCACAATGCTCCATGACGCTTGTCATCACAATGTCCCAAGCCCTTGTCATCAAAATGCTCCATTACCTTTGTCATCACAATCCTCCATGACACTTGGTATCACAATGCTCCATTCCATTGTCATCACAATGGACAATGACATATGTCATCACAATTATCCCTGACACCTGTCTTCACAGTACTCCATGACCTTGTCATCACAATGTTCCATGCCCTTGTCATCACAATGTGCCATGCCCACTGTCATCACAATAATCCATGTAACTAGTCACACCAATGTTCCATGCCCCTGTCATCACAATGCTCCATGCCCCTGTCATCACAAAGATCCATGACACATGTCATCAGAATGCTCCATGGCCTTCTCTTCACAGTTCTCCATGACACCAGTCATCACAATGCTCCATGCCCCTTGTCATTACAGTGATCCATGACGCTCTTCATCATAATTATCCATTGTCTTTTCATCACAATGCTCCACGGTCTTGCCATCACAATTCTCCATGCCCTGTTCATCACAGTGCTCCATGTCCCAAGTCATTGAAATTCTCCACGTCCCTGTCATCACAATTCTTCGTGACACTTCTCATCACAATGTTACATGATCTTGTCATCACAATTCTCCATGCACTTGTCATCGCAATGCTTTATGACCACTGTCATAGCAAGCTCCATGCGCTTGTCATCACAATGCTTCATGACGTTGTCATCAAAATTCTCAATGGCCCTTGTCATCACAATTCTCCATGCCCTTGTCATCACAATGCTCCATGACCCTTGTCATCACAATGTTCCAATCCCTTGTCATCACAATGCTCCATGACGCTTCTCATCACAATGTCCCAAGCCCTTGTCATCAAAATGCTCCTTTACCTTTGTCATCACAATCCTCCATGACACTTGGTATCACAATGCTCCATGCCATTGTCATCACAATGGACAATGACATGTCATCACAGTGCTACCTGACACCTGTCTGCACAATACTCCATGACCTTGTCATGAAAATGCTCCATGCCCTTGTCATCACAATGGTCCAAGACACCTGTAATCACAATGCTCCATGCCACTTTTCATCTCAATGCTACATGAACCGTGTCATCACAATGCACCATGCCCATCATCATAATGCTTCATGCTATTGTCATCAAAATGAAATCAATATGCTCCATTCCTCTGTCAGCACAATGCTCCAAACACTTGTGATCACAATGTTCCATAACACTTGTCATCACAACGACCAATGGTGCTCATCATCACAGTTATCCTTGGGCTTCTATTCACTGTAATCCATTACCTTTGTCATCACAATGATCAATACACTTGTCATCACAATGCTCCCTGAGACTTGTCATCAGTATGCTCCTTGAACCCTGTCATGACAAGGCTCCATGAATTTTTCAACACAAGGATCCTTGCCCTTTTCCTCACAATGCTCCAAGACCCCTGGAATCACAATGCTCCACGCCATTGTCATCACAAAGCTTCATGACACATGTCTTCAGAATGCTCCATGCCCTTTTCATCACAATGCTCCATTCCCAAGTCATCAAAATACCCCATGACCCCTGTCATCACAATACTCCAAGAACATTTTCAGCCCAATGCTCCATGACCTTCTCATCACAATGCCCCATGAACACTGCCATCACAATGCTCCATGACCCCTCTCATCACAATGCTCCGTGACTCCAGTCATCACAATGCTTCATGACTTTTGTCATCTCAATGGTCCATGCCTTGTCACACAAGGCTCTGTGACATTTGTCACCTCAATGCTCCATGAACTTTTCATCACAATACTCTGTGACACTTGTCATCAAAATGCACCATGCCTCTGTCAGCACAGTGCTCCATGACCCATGTCATCACAATGCGCCATGCGATTGTCATCACAAATCTCCATGAGGCTTGTCATCACAACGCTTGATGCACTTCTCATCACAATGCTCCATGACCTTGTCATTACATTCCTGCATGATCTATGTATCACAGTGTTCCGTGCCCTTTTCATTACAATGCTCCATGCCCTTGTCATCACAATGCTCCATGACCCTTGTCATTACGGTGCTCCAAACCCTTGTAATCAAAATGCTCCATTACCTTTGTCATCACAATCCTCCATGACTGTTGGCATCACAATGCTCCATGCCATTGTCATCACAATGGACAATGACATATGTCATCACTATGTTCCATGACACCTGTCTTCACAATACTCCATGACCTTGTCATCCCAATGCTCCATGCCCTTGTCATCACAATGAGCCATGCCCACTGTCATCACTATTATCCATGAAACTTGTCAGACCAATGCTCCATGCCCCTGTCATCACAATGCTCCATGCCCTTGTAATCACAATGCTCCATTGCCCCTCACATCATAATGTTCCTTGACTCCAGTCATCATAATGCATTATGACCTTTGTCAACACAATGGTCCACCCCTCGTCATCACAATGCTCTGTAACACTTGTCATCACAATGCTCCATGCCTTTTTCAGCACAATGCTCCATGACCCTTGTCATCACAATGCTCCACAACCTTGTCATCACAGTTCTCGATAAATCTTGTTGTCACAATGCTCCATGCACTTCCCATCAAAATGCTCTCCCATCACTGATATCATAATGTTCCATCACTTGTCATCACAATACTCCCTCACCCATGTCATCACAATGTTCCATGACCCCAGTCATCACAATGCTCCATGACCCTTTTCATCACAATGCTCCCTGACCCCTGACATCACAATGTTCCATAACCCCTGTCATCAAAATGTCCCATGACACTTTTCATCAAATTGCTCCATGACCCTTTCATCACAATGCTCCCTGCCCTTCTCATCACAGTACACCACGCCCTTGTCATCAAAACCCTCCATGACCTTTGTCATCACAAAGCTCCATGACCCTTGGCATCACAATGCTCCATGCCATTGTCATCAAAATGCTCCATGAACCCTCTCATCACATTGTTACATGTCCTTGTCATCACAGGCTCCATGATGCTTTTCATCACAATGCTCGATGCTCTTCTTAACACAAAGCTCCAAGGCTTGTAATTACAATCCTCCATGACCCATGTATCACAGTGTTCCGTGCCCTTGTCATCACAATGCTCCATGCCCCCTCTCATCACAATAATCCATGAAAATTTTCAGACCAATGCTCCATGCCCTTGTCATGAAAATGCTCCATTACACCTGTTATAACAATGTTCCATAAAAACTGCCATTACAATGTTCCACAGCCTTCTCATCACAAGGCTCCATGACCCTTGTCATCACAATGCTCCAAGACACCTGTAATCACAATGCTCCATGCCTTTGTCATCACAAAGCTCCATGACGCATGTCATCAAAATGCGCCTTCACCCTCTCATCACAATGCTCCATGACCTGGTCATCGCAATGCTCCAAGACACCTGTAATCACAATGCTCCATGCCCCTTTTCATCTCAATGCTCCATGAACCCTGTCATCACAGTGCACCATGCCCATCATCATAATGCTTCATGCTATTGTCATCACAATGAAATCAAAATGCTCCATGACCTCTGTCATCACAATGCTCTAAACCCTTGTGATCACAATGTTCCATAACACTTGTCATCACAACGCCCCATGACACTAATCATCACAATTATCCATGGTATTTTATTCACAATACTCCATAACCTTTGTCATCACAATGCTCAATAAACTTGTCATCACAATGCTCCCTGACAATGGTCGTCAATATGCTCCTTGAAACCTGTCATGACAAGGCTCCATGCATTTTTCATCACAATAATCCTTGCACTTTTCATCACAATACTCCAAGACCCCTGTAATCACAATGCTCCATGACCCTGTCATCACAATGCTTAATGAAGCATGTCTTCAAAATGCTCCATTGCCTTCTCATCAACATTCTCCATGCCCTTTTCATCACAATGCTCCATTCCCTTGTCATCAAAATGCTCCATGACCCGTGTCATCACAATACTCCATGAATATTTACAGCCCAGTGCTCCATGACCTTCTCTTCACAATGCCCCATGAACCCAGTCATCACTATGCTCCATGACCACTGTCATCACAACGATCCATAACCCCTGACAACACAATGATCCTGGACTCTTGTCATCAAAATGCTCCATGACATTTGTCATCACAATGATCCATTCCCTTGTCATCACAATGCTCCATAACCCTTGTCATCACAAGGCTCCAAGCCCTTGTCATCACAATGCTCCATTATATTTGTCATCACATTTCTCCATGACACTTGGCATCACAGTGCTCCATGCCATTGTCATCACAATGGATCATGACATATGTCACCACAATGCTCCCTGACACCTGTCTTCACAATAATCTATGACCTTGTCATAACAATGCTTCATGCCCTTTTTATCACAATGCGCCATGCCCACTGTCATCACAATAATCCAAGAAATTTATCAGACCAATGCCCCATGAACCCTGTCATCCCAATGCTCCATGACCCCTGTAATCAGAATGCTCCATGACGCTTTTCATCACAGAGCTCCATGACCCTTGTCATCACAATGCTCCATGACCCCTGCCATCACAATACTCCATGAATATTTTCAGCCCAATGCTCCATGACCTTCTCATCACAATGCTCCAAGATCCCTTTAATCACAATGCTCCTTGCCCCTTTTCATCTCAATGCTCCATGAACCCTGTCATCACAATGATCCATGCCCATCATCATAATGCTTCATGCTATTTTCATCACAATGAAATCAAAATGCTCCATGACCTCCGTCATCACAATGTTCCAAACCCTTGTGATCACAATGTTCCATAACAGTTGTCATCACAACGCCCCATTACGCTCTTCATCACAATTATCAATGGTCTTCTCATCACAATGCTCCATGACATTTGTCATAACAATGCTCAATACACTTGTCATCACAATGCTCCATGAGCTTGTCAGCACACTGCTCCATGACCGATGTCATCACAAGGTGCCATGCGCTTGTCAATACAATGCTTCACATCTTTGTCATCACAATGCACCATAAAACTTGTCATCACAATACTCCATGCACTTCTCAAGAAAATGCTCTCTCACCACTGTTATCACAATGTTCCATCACTAATCATCACAATACTCCCTAACCCATTTCATCACAATGTTCCATGACCCCAGTCATCACAATGCTACATGCCCTTATCATCACAATGTACCACTCCCTTGTCATCAAAATGCTACATGACCTTTGTCATCACAAAGCTCCATGACCCTTGGCATCACAGTGCTCCATGCCATTGTCATCACAATGCTCCATGAAGCCTCTCATCATATTGCTCCATGCCCTTGTCATCACAAAGCTCCAAGACGCTTGTCATCACAATGCTCGATGCCCTTCTCATCACAATGCTCCATGCCCTTGTCATTACAATCCTCCATGACCCATGTATCTAAGTGTACCCTGCCCTTGTCATCATAATGCTCCATGCACACTCTCATCACAATAATCCATGAAACTTTACAGACCAATGCTCCATGCCCTTGTCATCACAATGCTCCATTACTCCTGTCATAAAAATGCTCCATGACCACTGCCATCACAAGGTTCCACAGCCTTGTCATCACAAGACTCCATGACACTTGTCATCACAGTGCTCCAAGAAACTGTAATCACAATGCTCCATGCCCTTGTCATCACAATGCTCCATGACCCCTGTCATCACAATGCTCCATGACCACAGTCATCACAACGATCCATCACCCCTGACAACACAATGATCCGGGACTCTTGTCATCAAAATGCTCCATGACACTTGTCATCACAATGATCCATGCCCTTGTTATCCCAATGCTCCATGACCCCTGTAATCACAATGTTCAGTGACGCTTGTCATCACAGTGTTCCATAACCCTTGCATCAAAATGTTCCATGCATTTGTCAGCAAAATGCTTCATGAACTTGTCATCACAATGCTCCATTCCCATTGTCATCAAAATCCTCGATGAAACTTGGGTTCACATTGCTCGATGCCCTTGTCATCACAATGCTCTATTATATTTGTCATCACATTTCTCCATGACACTTGGCATCACAGTGCTCCATGCCATTGTCATCACAATGGATCATGACATATGTCACCACAATGCTCCCTGACACCTGTCTTCACAATAATCTATGACCTTGTCATAACAATGCTTCATGCCCTTTTTATCACAATGCGCCATGCCCACTGTCATCACAATAATCCAAGAAATTTATCAGACCAATGCCCCATGAACCCTGTCATCCCAATGCTCCATGACCCCTGTAATCAGAATGCTCCATGACGCTTTTCATCACAGAGCTCCATGACCCTTGTCATCACAATGCTCCATGACCCCTGCCATCACAATACTCCATGAATATTTTCAGCCCAATGCTCCATGACCTTCTCATCACAATGCTCCAAGATCCCTTTAATCACAATGCTCCTTGCCCCTTTTCATCTCAATGCTCCATGAACCCTGTCATCACAATGATCCATGCCCATCATCATAATGCTTCATGCTATTTTCATCACAATGAAATCAAAATGCTCCATGACCTCCGTCATCACAATGTTCCAAACCCTTGTGATCACAATGTTCCATAACAGTTGTCATCACAATGCCCCATTACGCTCGTCATCACAATTATCAATGGTCTTCTCATCACAATGCTCCATGACATTTGTCATCACAATGCTCAATACACTTCTCATCACAATGCTCCATGAGCTTGTCAGCACACTGCTCCATGACCGATGTCATCACAAGGTGCCATGCGCTTGTCAACACAATGCTTCACATCTTTGTCATCACAATGCACCATAAAACTTGTCATCACAATACTCCATGCACTTCTCAAGAAAATGCTCTCTCACCACTGCTATCACAATGTTCCATCACTAATCATCACAATACTCCCTAACCCATTTCATCACAATGTTCCATGACCCCAGTCATCACAATGCTACATGCCCTTATCGTCACAATGTACCACTCCCTTGTCATCAAAATGCTACATGACCTTTGTCATCACAAAGCTCCATGACCCTTGGCATCACAGTGCTCCATCCCATTGTCATCACAATGCTCCATGAAGCCTCTCATCATATTGCTCCATGCCCTTGTCATCACAAAGCTCCAAGACGCTTGTCATCACAATGCTCGATGCCCTTCTCATCACAATGCTCCATGCCCTTGTCATTACAATCCTCCATGACCCATGTATCTAAGTGTACCCTGCCCTTGTCATCATAATGCTCCATGCACACTCTCATCACAATAATCCATGAAACTTTTCAGACCAATGTTCCATGCCCTTGTCATCACAATGCTCCATTACTCCTGTCATAACAATGCTCCATGACCACTGCCATCACAAGGTTCCACGGCCTTGTCATCACAAGACTCCATGACACTTGTCATCACAGTGCTCCAAGACCCTGTAATCACAATGCTCCATGCCCTTGTCATCACAATGCTCCATGAACCCTGTCATCACAATGCTCCATGACCACAGTCATCACAACGATCCATCACCCCTGACAACACAATGATCCGGGACTCTTGTCATCAAAATGCTCCATGACCCTTGTCATCACAATGATCCATGCCCTTGTTATCCCAATGCTCCATGACCCCTGTAATCACAATGTTCAGTGACGCTTGTCATCACAGTGTTCCATAACCCTTGTCATCAAAATGTTCCATGCATTTGTCAGCAAAATGCTTCATGAACTTGTCATCACAATGCTCCATTCCCATTGTCATCAAAATCCTCGATGAAACTTGGGTTCACATTGCTTGATGCCCTTGTCATCACAATGTGCCATGGTCCTTGAAATGAAAATGATCCATGACCTCTGTCATCACAATGCTCCATGCCCACTGTCATAGCAATAATCCATGAAACTTGTCAGACCAATGCTCCATGCCCCTGTCATCACAATGCTCCATGCCCTTGTAATCACAATGCTCCATTGCCCCTCACATCATAATGTTCCTTGACTCCAGTCATCACAATGCTTTATGACCTTTGTCAACACAATGGTCCATCCCCTCGTCATCACAATGCTCTGTAACACTTGTCATCACAATGCTCCATGCCTTTGTCAGCACAATGCTCCATGACCCTTGTCATCACAATGCTCCATGTGCTTCTCAACACAATGCTCCGAGACACATGTCATCACAATGTGCCATGCACTTGTCATCACAGGGCTCCACAACCTTGTCATCAAAATGCTCCAAAATCCTTTTTATCACAATGCTCCATGCACTTCTCATCTAAATGCTCTCTCACCACTGATATCACAATGTTCCATCACTAGTCATCACAATACTCCCTCACCCCTGTCATCACAATGTTCCATGACTCCTGTCATCAAAATGCTACATGCCCTTATCATCACAATGCTCCATGACCACTGACATCACAATGTTCCATGACCCCTGTCATCAAAATGTTCCCTGACCCTTTTCATCAAATTGC